>NC_091684.1:762500-1973333 GCF_041296265.1 Equus caballus
GCGGGGTGGATCGGGACCAGGCCACGCACCAGGCGGGCCGGCGCTGCATCCTCCCTCCCCCGACCTGACCTGACCTGGACGAACGCCTCCCCATCGCCCGCCCCCGCGAGGCTGATCCGTCCGGCCGGTGAGGAGGCCGCTTGTCGGGCGCCACCGGCTGCCCGGCATCCTCTTATATAGTGTTCGAGGAGGTCGACCAGGTGGCCCGGCCGGGATGGGGGGGGGGGGGGTGCGGGGGGTGGTGTCCCGGGCGGCGGGGGGCGGGGGGGTAGGAGTGGAGAGGGAAAGGTGGGCGGGGCGAATGCCGGGGGGGGGGGGGGGGGGGGGGTCGGCGCGGGGCGGGGCGGGGCGGGAGTTGGGGATGGGGGAGGGGCGGGAGGCCGTCTGGACATGGAGGGTCGGAAGAGCGGTGGTGACAATGATTTTCATTATCATTTAGAAAGAAGAACGTGGACTTCTTTAGAGGAGTCCTTTGAATAGCTTCTCCATTTAGTTAACATACATCCAAATGGAGGTCGGGAAACTTGGGTCCTGTTAACATATGGATGGAAGTGGAAAGAACTATCGCGATGACCGTCCTTGTGTTTCTTTTATTTTTTCTTTCTTCCTTCTCCCCAAAGCCGCCCCCCCCACCCCCGCCCCGCCCCGCCCCGCCCCGTCCCGTCCCGTCCCGTCCATCCATAGTTGTAGGTTCCAGTGGTAGGTCTTTCGGGTTTCTGCTATGTGGGCTTGAAGGGCGATGCTGGGTCTGGGGCTGCGCCCAGGATCCGAACCGGTGAAAACCTGGGCCGTCGAAGCCGGGGGTCGGGGTGGGGGCGCGTACTTGACCGCTCGTCCACGGGCTCGGCCCCCGGCCCTTGTTTTCTAGGGAGAGAGACAGAGAGACCCGATCCATTTTCTCTTGGCCTCTAAAGCGTGTGTGTGGTCGAAAGGCGACGGAGAGAGGGGTTCTGGTCCAGAAAGCCCCGACCGCGCCGCCGCGGGGATCGGTCGGTCCCGCCCGAACCGTCCGAGTCGGAAAGGAACGGACAGCTTTCCTCCTTTGGGCCCCTGACTTGGGACCAACAGGGGAAGAGAAACAGGCCTCTCTCCCTCACACCCTGGCCCCTTCCCCCAGGACGCCCTCCTTCTAGTCAGCCCGCCTCTGGCTTTTCCACACGCCGACGACCGCTCGTCGGCATGGACCCACCTTCCTTGGGGGACACCACCACACGACTCTCCCACTCGTCTGCCTGCCTTTCGTTGGCGTCGCTGCCAAAGGCGAGGGGTAGGGGTGGCGGTGGCAGGGACGGCAGGGGCCCAGCGGCTCTCTGGAGGGTGAGGAAGTCTTGCTGGTTCTCCTAGGTCGGTGATCTTTCTCGATCTCCACACACATTCTTCGTTTGGGGAGCCAAGAGACGCCCTCTGAGGAATCCCTATGGCCAGGGTCGATCACTTACTCGCTCACTGCCTCGGCCTCGGCCTTGGCCTCTGTCCACCTTGTCTCTCTCCCTCCCTCCCTCCCTCGTCGGTCTCTGTGTGTGGACGTCTAGGTGGAGGCGAGGCAGGGAGGCCATCCACCCACCCACCCACCTCGTGGTTTACCACACGCTCTACACGGAGGTAGAATTCCCATCCCACCGAATCCATCCTTTCCACGGGGCACAAGCCAGTGGCCTTCGGGAGTCTCCCTCCCCAAGGTGGCGCATCCGTCACGGCTATCTATTTCCAGAAGGTTTCCGTTTCCATCCCCTCCCTCCGAAAGAAAAAACGGCCCCACTCCCGGATCTGCCTCACCACGACCACCACCACCGCCGCCATCTGCTGTCGCCCTCTAGGGTTGGACCGTTCTAGCTCTCTCCTCTGTGTGGAATCGCAACGTAGGTCGCCTTGGATGTCTGGCACCTCTCACTTAGCAGAAGGTTTTGGAGGCTCAGGCTGGGCCACGCTTTGGCCCGGGTCAGTGTTCCGTTCCTCCGGACGGCTTCCTCGTTTTCCACGAGAAGGAGCCGTGAAGACGGAAAGGAAGGGCGGATGGATGGCTTCTCCCGTGCTACCGAGTCCCTCTCCCCTTTTCCCCAAAGCGTGAGGGGCGGTCGACAGGATCTTCTCTGATGACAAAAGTCAGAGGCACCCCGGGTCAGACACCGTGCGAGGCGTTGGTGTGTTCTCGAGACGAGAACACGTCCCCGTCAGCGTTTCCTGTCGTTCTCGTTCCGAAAGGATTCACGCGCCACCCCGTCTCCCTCAAGGTCTTAGGGCTGTCGTGCTCCGCAGCCGTCACGTGTCGTGGATCCTGGGCACCACCACGCCACCCCGCCCCCGCCCCCCGCCATAGCTGTCGATCGCTACGTGGCACGCCTACGTTTGCCCAAAAGAGCAGTCCGATGGACAGCGTGGGTGCTTTTCCCAGCAGGCAGGCAGGTGAGAGTCACCCCTCTAGAAGGTTTCCAAGCCCCGTTCCATTCTCAGAGGCAGCTCCTTTGGCCATCAAGGAGGCAGGCGATGGGGGTGGGGGTGGGGATGGGGATGGGGCCGGGGCCTCTGTCCCTCTGTCGCGGTAGAAATGATTGGGAAAGGAGGGACGATGGGCGTAGGTCAACCATCCTGGGCGGTGGTGCTTTGGGAGCTTTTTCTAGAAGAAGGAGCGAACGGCCTTCCCTGGGAAGGGAGGAAACCAGAGGAGGTCCCCCTCAGACCGACCTGACACGAGAAGGACACTCTCTCTCTCTCTCCCTTTTCTTCCTGACTTGAAATCAGGAGACAAAACTCCCCTGCCAAAGGGGCCCTCCCGAAACGGGGAGTGAGGAAGACCTCCTTCTCTTCACGGCTGAAGTTCTCCCTGCCTTTCCTGGACGGGAAGGATAGCACCTACGCCCGCTGCCGTCGGCGACTTTTAGTCCACCTGGAGAGGAAGAAATTCTTTCCCGTGGCCGAACCCTGGCGGTTCGTTCGTGCTGCAGAGGACGTGGCCCTCTCTGACACACCCAGGAACCTCCTCGCTCCGGGTCGCTCCGGGTCGAGGAGAGGGAGTTCTGTTCTGTGGTTTAGAATGGTGCTTAAAAAGGGACATCGCTTACAAAGGGTCCTCGTCCCCCTTCCTAAACGGACGGCTCGGCTCGGAGGCGTGAGATACGTTTCGCATCCTCCTCGTCGTCTTCACTCAAAGTTTTATTGGAGTTTTGAAGATTTTATTTTTTGTCTTTCCTTTTTCTCCCCAAAGCCCCCCGGTACATAGTTGTGTGTTCTTCGTTGTGGGTCCTTCTAGCGGTGGCATGTGGGACGCCGCCTCAGCGTGGTTTGATGAGCAGTGCCGTGTCCGCGCCCGGGATCCGAACCGACGAAACACTGGGCCGCCTGCAGCGGAGCGCGCGAACTTAACCACTCGGCCACGGGGCCAGCCCCTTACTGGATTTTTAAAACAACTCCGGGGGCCGGCCCGGTGGCGCAGCGGTGAAGTTCGCACGTTCCGCTCCGCCGGCCCCGGGTTCGCCGGTCCGGATCCCGGGCGCAGGACCCAGCACCGCTTGGCGAGACACTCTATGGCAGGCATCCCACCTGGAAAGTAGAGGGGGATGGGCACGGATGTCAGCTCAGGGCCAGTCTTCCTCGGCCGACAGAGGAGGATTGGCGGCAGATGTTCGCTCAGGGCTCATCTTCCTCAAAAATAAAATAATAAATCGATTCGATAAAATATCAAATAACACAACCGCGGGATCACGACTTAGAGTCACCATTGGCCCGATGATGCCACTCCCCACCCCCCCCACACCCCTACCCCCCACCATTTGGAGGTGCCGTCAGTGGGATTCGTTCCTGTTTGTCCATCTTTCTTCCTCTTTTTTTTTTTTTTTTTTTTAAAGACCGGCACCCGAGCTCATTGCCAATCTTATCTTTTCTTTTTATTCCTCCTCCTTCTTCTTCTTCTCCCCAGAGCACCCCAGTACCTAGTTGTATATTCTCTTTGAGGGTCCCTCTGGTTCTGCCGTGTGGGACGCCACCTCAGCGTGGCTTGATGAGCGGTACCGTGTCCGAGCCCAGGATCCGAACCTTTGAAGCCCCGGGCCGCTGAAGCGGAGCGTGCAAACTCAACCGCTCGGCCACGGGGTCAGCCCCTTCAGAGGAGGAGGAGGAGGAGGAGGAGGAGGAGGAGGAGGAGGAGGAGGAGGAGGAGGCAGGCGCTGTGTGAAGTCGCCAGTGAGTCTGTGGAAAGAGACGGAGGATTTCCCATGGGAAGCTGGGGCGGGGGACACGGACCAATGTCGTGCGAACTTGAAGGTGAATGATCAAAAAACCCACACACGCCTAGAGCAGCGGGTTGCCAGTTAGGAGTTTGCTTGCCGGGCCCATAACGCAGGGCTCATCGATGAGCCAAACCGTCCGTGATCCTCAAGCAGTCTAGTAGGGTTAGAGAAAGGAGGGGGGCACTCTTTCTGCCCCAGACGAGGCGAGTTTCTCAGACAGCCACCCTGCCCCAACATCTTCCCTCCCTGCCTCCCGGCCCTTGGCGGACTGCGGCCTAAGGGTGGGGGAATTGAAGAAAGCCGTTCAATGGAAAAGAGCCCGAGGCCATGGGAGAGAGCTTCCTGCACTTGAATGAAGCCCTGACACCAGGCCCGTCGGAATGAATGGGCCTGACCTCCCCTCCCCCCTCCCCCCTCCCAGGCTGGCGAGTCCCACCGACTCGACTCGGCAGTGGAAGGCTAGGGGTTTCCTCCGAAATGGTGAACCGGCCCCCTTGTCCACAGGAAAACCACACACGGCTACAGCCTAGGCAGGATCTCGGGCCAAGTCGTCAGGGTGGCAAGATGATGGTGGATGAGAGGAAACTTGTTCTGGGACCGCCCCGCCCCCCCCATCGCCTCTCTGGCTGACAAGAGGGCTGGGGAGCGGTGAGGGTCAGGGGGAGAGTGGGGGCGGGGCCGGGACAGGGACCACCGGGCAGTAGGACGGGAGTAGCCCTGAGGCCTGCCTGCCTGCCTGCCTGCCTGCTTCCTTCCCTGCCGGCGCAGGGCTGAGAGAGGCACGGGGCACGCTGGCTCCTGCCCCTTCACTCATTCGGGAAGCCTTCTGTTGTTGCTCCTGAGGTGCCGGCTGCGGTGACAGACAGAGCAAAACTCCTCTCTCTGTCTATTTCTTCAAAGGCCCGAGTCTGAGCTACGACAGATTCCCCTGTGGCTCGACCCGCAACCTCCCATCCTGCCAGACCAGACCCCTTGTCCAAAAACCTCCACTGGAGGAGCTCTTTCACCTGACCCGGAAAGGAAACACCAGCCCTGCCTCAGCCTCACACCCACCACCACCACCACCACCACAACCATCCCCCCCCGCCCCACTCTCCTCCGGACCCAGATACCTAACAGAGAGAACAAAAATCCAAAAATCCTGCTGCTCTCCTTCTACCGCCTCCACTTTAGAAGAGTCGGTCTCCCCCGAACACCTCAGACTCTGTGACTTCCCGCGGCCTCCCTTTCCCCGTCCCCATGCTCTCCCCGGACGGGCCCCATCTTACACTCGAACGACAGCTCCACCGCTCGGGGCAGCTAGACACGATGTCCCAAAGTGGCCCAGACGGTAGCCTGGTCGATTCCAAAGGACCCACACACGCAGTCGGCCATAAACGTGGTGTGGAGATCGTGGACGTTCGCGGGCCTCTGATGAAATCGCTGCTCCGGGGACCCCGGCGTCTAGGACCCGTCTTCTCCATGTTCTTCACACTGTTGCTCCTGGGCCGGTTATTCTCTTCCCTCTCGCTGACCTTAACGTTTTGTCTCTGCCATTGAATTTTTTTTTTAAAGATTTTATTTTTTCCTTTTTCTCCCCAAAGCCCCCCGGTACATAGTTGTGTATTCTTCGTTGTGGGTTCTTCTAGTTGTGGCATGTGGGACGCTGCCTCAGCGTGGTCTGATGAACAGTGCCATGTCCGCGCCCAGGATTCGAACCCACGAAACACTGGGCCGCCTGCAGCGGAGCGTGCGAACTTAACCACTCGGCCACGGGGCCAGCCCCCTCTGCCATTGAATTTTGACTGTGCGAATGTGACTTGCCACTGTAGGGCTGCGTGGATCTCTCAGGCATCCTGCTGTGCCATGCGGGGGGGGGGAATCCTTGGTGGGTGGGTCGATAGACGTCCCTTTGGTTGTCCCCTGGAGGGGAGAGACAGAGGGGACGACTCAATCCACCACGAACGCTGATGTCGCTCCGATAAACCTGTAGCGGTGATTCTAGTTTATGGCCCGTGTCCTGAAAAGAACTTCCCGAAGGGCCAGCCCGGCGGCACAGCAGTTAAGTTCGCACGTTCCGTTTTGTCGGCCAGGGGTTCGCCGGTTCGGATCCGGGGTGCGGACGTGGCGCCGCTTGGTGAGCCACGCTGTGGTCGGCGTCCCGCCTATCAACGGGAGGAGGATGGGCACGGATGTTAGCTCGGGACCACTCTCCCGGGGCAAAAAGAGGAGAATTGGCAGCAGGTGTCAGCTCGGGGCTCGTCTTCCTCGAAAAATAAATTAATTAAATAAATAAAAACAACTTCCCAAACCTCTCTGATAACTTGAAGCTTTGAAGTTTTGCGAGGTGAAATCAGGTGATAAAAAAGTCCACGGACGGGGGCAGCCCCGTGGCCGAGTGGTTAAGTTCACACGCTCCCCTTCGGCGGCCCAGGGTTTTGCCCGTTCAGATCCCGGGCACGGACACGGCACCGCTCGTCGGGCCGTGTGGAGGCGGCGTCCCACATGCCACAACTAGAACGGCCCTCAACTAAGATAGACAACTATGTCATGGGGGGGATTTGGGGAGAAAAATCGCGGGGGGGGGGAAACAAAAACGGAAGATTGGCAACAGTCGTTAGCTCGGGTGCCAAACTTAAGACAAAAACAATTTCCTTGACGATGTAGATCATTTCCGAGTAAGATAGAACCTGAGACGTGAGTGGCTAAATAGAAGTTTATCTACTTTGGGTTTGTGAGGATACGGAAACGAAAAGACCTTTGGGTCTATCGAGGAACACGTCTCGTGCTTTATTAAAAGCTTTGACAGGGGACGGCGGCACGGCGGCATAGTGGTTAAGCTCCTGCACTCAGCTTCGGCAGCCTGGGGTCCTCGGGTTCAGATCCCGGGCGTGGACCTCCACCGCTCCTCACTCCGGGCTGTGGTGGCATCCCGTCCGCAAGATCAAGGAAGTGGGGCGCAGGTGTTACCTCGGGCCCGCTCTCCCTCAAGCAGAAAGAAGAGGAAGATTGGCAACAGGCGTCAGCTCTGTGAGGGCCGATCTTCCTCACCCAAAAACTAAAGTGAGATGAAATCAAATAAAGCGAAGGAAGAGATAAACCTATGAAATCCCATGTTTCTAAAAGTGGCCAAGTGTTTAGAAATTGGCCAAGCGACAGACTGCTCATGGGAAGGACAGTTCCTAATTGCTGACTTCTTAGTTTTCACCAAAATTAAGGTTCGTGAGGGTTAAAAATTCTACTTAACGAATGCGATGAAAGCCACTAGGCCGGCCCAGTGGCGCGCTGGTTAAGTGTGCCTGTTCCACTTCGCCGGCCCGGGGTTCGCCGGTTCGGATCCCGGGGGTGGACGTGGCACCGCTGGGCGAGCCACGTGGTGGTAGGCGTCCCACATATGAAATAGAGGAAGATGGGCACGGAGGTTAGCTCAGGGCCAGCCTTCCTCGGCAAAAAGAGGAGGATTGGCAGCAGTTAGCTCAGGGCTCATCGTCCTCAAAACAAAACAACACAAAACAAAACAAAAAGCCACTAAAAGTGAATATGGGAAACATCTTTGTGTTCAAGGAAAGTGAGATGGCTGCCTTCAGGCAAGAGGGCCTAAAAAGTAAAGATCGTTTTGTCTGTGAAAAGGTGATCACGGGGAAAAAAATCTGAGAAAAAGGTCTGTTCGTGGTCAAGTGGCCTAAAATTGGAACGAGTGGACAGATAGAAATGGCGAGCGATAGGATCTATTGGAGTCTATGAGGAAGCCATTGGGTGTCGGCCTAATTCGGCCTGACAGTGTTTTTCCAAAAGGGCCTGACGTGGCCGTCGAGCACGCATTGCATCGTAGATCTGCTTTAAACATTTCCTACGGCAAGAACCAATGCCCTTAAGGGAAAGGAGCAGCTTCCCCGTGCTCGGGCCTTTCCTTAAGGAGAGGCATCTTTCCTTAGGCTAGGAACGGATGGTTGCGCTCACCTTTGACCATCCGGCTCACCTGTGACCACCCAGGCCCAGACAACAGACCTGCCACCCAGCGGTGTCTGTCGATCGCTGTGCTGACAGAGCAGTGTCGCGACTATCGTCCAAGGGACCTTTCGATCCTATGTGAAACGTCCTCTCTGGGGGTCTAGAAGCACTCTGTACACCCCACTTCCCGGGCGCCCTTTCTTCCTTCAGGAAGAAAGGCCCCGGGCCACAGTCCTTACATCTTAGGTCAGAATAAACTCACCCCGATTTTCACGGATAGATTGGTTCCGGATTATTTCCATCGACAGAATGGAATCAAGTCAATGAGTTTCAAGATCGGAGGGAAGCTGATGCAAAATCAGAATTGGTTTTTCTCGCTCTCGAAAGGATACTTTTCTCTAACTTCTAGTCTCCTCCTGATAAAGACATTGGAAAAGGTTTCTCTTGACCTCTGAGGGAATCGACACCAAAGACAGAGATCCTCCATTTTGTCAGAATGATTTCCTAGGCCTCTAACGGAGGAGGCCTCCCTCGGACGGGAGCTCAGCTTTTGTTTTGCAACAGTTTTCCTCTCTCTGCTTGCCTTTAACATCTCCTTTCCCGTTCTTCTTTTTTGGAAGGGAAATACGTGCACCGCTGGGGGGGGGGGGGGGGGGGGAAAGAATTTTCTAAATGACCAAAGAAGATCTACGACTGTTGTTATTTTGGTTTCACGGAGCAGTTCCACGTCCACATTTACCCCATTTTAAACACCCACACACACTCACAGCACGGCGCTGTGAGGATGTCCCGGGGAACTCGATTTGTGGAGGGAATGGCTGTGAGGTCTCTGCCCCCAACCCGCACCATTTGGGTGCTTCTGCTTGTTGATGAGGACGGGAAGCCCTGCTGAAATCCATATTCTTATCACCACACGTGAATCTGCACCCATGCTCCCCCCGTGTGTCGTCTTTGGGCTTTGCTGTGGCCCCGTGCGGAGGGAGACCCGTTTTGTCTTGTAAACTTTTCAGCGGCCAAGCGGCTCGGTCCTTTCCTCTACGACTTGTGGGCTCTGTCTGTCCGTCTGCCTTAGAAAGACCCTCTGGGCCGGAAGTGACAGGCTGCACACAATTCCTGACAGACTGCGGACAATTCCTCCGTCGTCACGGTCCTTCTCTGATGACGTGCATGGTTTCGGTTTGACAGCGACCCCCACCCCCCACCCCGCCCTGATTTTCTAAGTCCTCCCGGGACCCGGGAAGTGCTCGGGCCGCTCCGGGAATCGGGGGCCGGCAGCCCCGGCCTGCCCCGTGGCATCTCCGGGGACTTTTCCACCCTCTGTCCGCGTCAGCCAGCCGGCAGCCCCGGCCCGGCCCAGGAGTCACGTGGGGAGTCTGTCCCCTTCCTGGCAAGCCCACCCACCCCACCCCCCTCCCCGCCGATTTTCCAAGACCTCCTTCTGCGCCCAGGGTTGCCCTGTGCTGCCTGGGAGCTCCGAGGTGGACACCCTGGGGCCTCGCGTGGTGACCTCCCGGCCGCCCCAAGCGGGCCCAGAGAGAAAGAGAGAGAGAGACAGAGTCAGAGACAGAGAGACAGAGAGACAGAGACAGAGGTAGACAGAGAGAGACCTGACCCGGCGGTGGGCTCAGGCTGTGCACTCTCGCTGGCCGGTGACCCGGTTCCCTCCCGCTGACCCCTCCGCGCCGGTTGTTGGGCGCCATCTGGCGGCCGCTTTTACAGAGTGGCCCTCCTCCGGAGCCCCGGCGACATGAGCAAGGGATGGGACTTGCAGGACGTCTGTGTGGTTTCCAGTGTGGGTCTGTGTGGAACAGAGCTGCTAAGAACATTCATGCCCCGGATTCTGTGTGAATGAACAGGAACGTGGCCGCAGCCCCCACCCCGCCCCCCGCCCCAGCCCCCGGGAGTGGCGGGAGTGGTGCCCTCCAGACCACCCTCGGGTTGGATGCCTCCCTCCCTGGAAGGACTCACGGGACTCCACAAAAGCTGACTTCCTGGAGGTCCAGCGGAGACCCCCAAGGCCCAAGGCCCCCCCCCACCACCACCACAGATCACTGTGGAAGCCTTAACGACCCAAGGCTCCAGCTACATACAGACGCTCTTAGGAGGCAAGATACACCAAGGGCTTATGTAGGTTGCCACTTTCGGTGGTTGTTTCCGCGGCGTGTGAGTTTTGGAACCCGCCACGCCATTTTTCACAGAGGCCATACCGTTTCCCTTCACCACCAGTGAGGCGTGAGTGACTGACTTGGCTTCTCCGCGACCTCACTAGCAGTTTGATCCTGTTCCTGTATTTGGAAGAAGCCAGTCTCACCCATGTGTCCCCACAATGTCTCCCTCTAATTTTCTCACTTGCTTTTCCAGGGAACAGCTCACATCTTTTCATGCGCTTATTGGTCATCCATGCGTACCTCCTCCTCCCCAGGTGAAAGTGCCTGCTCTGTCTATTGGCCTTCCATTGTATTTGTATTTTTCAGTGTTGATTTCCCCCGGGTCTCCACTCCATTGTGGGGTTTTTATTTTTTTATTTTTTTTTTTTTTCTGCTTAAAGATTGCCACCTGAGCTAAGCCTCTGTTTCCCATCTTTGTCAGTTTCAGAGGGTAGATTTCTCAGTCTTGCTCTTTCCCAAGTTCTGCACGCCCTTGTGTGTGTGTGTGTGTGTTTTTTTTTTTTTTTGCTCAAATATTGAACCTAAGCTAGCATCTGTTGCCCATCTTCGTCAGTTTGAGAGGGTAGGTTTCTCAGTGTTGCTTTTTCCCCAGGTCTCCAAGTCCCTCAGTGTGTGTGTGTGTGAGTGTGTGTGTTTTCTTTGCAAGATTGGCACTTGAGCTAACGTGTGTTGCCAATCTTTGTCAGTTTCAGAGGCTAGATTTTTCAGTATCGCTCTTTCCCAAGGTCTCCACTCCCTTGCTCTTTTCTTTTCTTTTCTTTGTTTTTGGCTTAAAGATTGTCACCTGAGCTAGGCTCTGTTGCCCTGCTTCCTCCGTTTCAGAGGGTACCTTTTTTCAGGGTTGCTTTTTCACCGGGTCTCCTCGCCATTGTATTTTTTTATTTTTTATTTTTTTTGCTTAACGATTGCCACCTGAGCTAGCCTCTGTTGCCCATCTTCTTCAGTTTCAGATGGTAGATTTCTCAGTGTTGCTTTTTCCCCAGGTCTCCACGCCCTTGTGTGTTTCTTTTGCTTAACGATTGCCACCTGAGCTAGCCTCTGTGGCCCATGTTTGTCAGTTTCAGAGGGTAGATTTCTCAGTCTTGCTCTTTCCCAAGTTCTGCACGCCCTTGTGTGTGGGTTTTTTTTTTTTTTTTTTTTTTTGCTCAAATATTGAACCTAAGCTAGCATCTGTTGCCCTTCTTCGTCAGTTTCAGAGGGTGGATTTCTCCGTGTTGCTTTTTCCCCAGGTCTCCACGCCCTTGTGTGTTTCTTTTGCTTAACGATTGCCACCTGAGCTAGCCTCTGTGGCCCATTTTCGTCAGCTTCAGAGGGTGGATTTCTCAGTGTTGCTTTTTCCCCAGGTCTCCAAGTCCCTCAGTGTGTGTGTGTGTGAGTGTGTGTGTTTTCTTTGCAAGATTGGCACTTGAGCTAACGTGTGTTGCCAGTCTTTGTCAGTCAGAGGCTAGATTTTTCAGTATCGCTCTTTCCCAAGGTCTCCACTCCCTTGCTCTTTTCTTTCTTCCTACCTTTCTTTCTTTCTTTCTTTCTTTTTGGCTTAAATATTGTCACCTGAGCTAGGCTCTGTTGCCCTGCTTCCTCCGTTTCAGCGGGTACCTTTTTTCAGGGTTGCTTTTTCACCGGGTCTCCTCGCCATTGCAGTTTTTGATTTTATTTTATATTTTTGCTTAATGATTGCCACCTGAGGTAGCCTCTGTGGCCCATCTTCGTCAGTTTCAGAGGGTGGATTTCTCAGTGCTGCTTTTTCCCCAGGTCTCCACGCCCTTGTCTGTTTCTTTTGCTTAACGATTGCCACCTGAGCTAGCCTCCGTTGCGCTTCTTTCTCAGTTTCAGAGGGTAGATTTCTCAGTGTTGCTTTTTCGCCAGCTCTCCACGCCCTGGTGTCTTTCTTTTCTGCTTAAAGGTTCCAACCTGAGCTAGCCTCTGTGGCCCATGTTCCTCAGTTTCAGAGGGTGGATTTCTCAGTGTTGCTTTTTCCCCGGGTCTCCACGCCCTTGTGTGTTTCTTTTGCTTAACGATTGCCACCTGAGCTAGCCTCCGTTGCGCTTCTTTCTCAGTTTCTGAGGGTGGATTTCTCCGTGTTGCTTTTTCCCCAGGTCTCCACGCCCTTGTGTGTTTCTTTTGCTTAACGATTGCCGCCTGAGCTAGCCTCTGTGGCCCATTTTCGTCAGCTTCAGAGGGTGGATTTCTCAGTGTTGCTTTTTCCCCAGGTCTCCACGTCCCTCAGTGTGTGTGTGTGTGTGAGTGTGTGTGTTTTCTTTGCAAGATTGGCACTTGAGCTAACGTGTGTTGCCCATGTTTGTCAGTTTCAGAGGCTAGATTTTTCAGTATCGCTCTTTCCCAAGGTCTCCACTCCTTTGCTCTTTTCTTTGTTTCTTTGTTTCTTTCTTTTTGGCTTAAATATTGTCACCTGAGCTAGGCTCTGTTGCCCTGCTTCCTCCGTTTCAGAGGGTACCTTTTTTCAGGGTTGCTTTTTCACCGGGTCTCCTCGCCATTGTAGTTTTTTATTTTATTTATTTATTTTTTTGCTTAACGATTGCCACCTGAGCTAGCCTGTGTTGCCCATGTTCGTCAGTTTCAGAGGGTAGATTTCTCAGCGTTGCTTTTTCCCCAGGTCTCTACGCGCTTGTGTGTGTGTGTGTGTGTGTTCTGCTTAAAGATTGCCACCCGAGCTAGCCCCTGTTGCCCATCTTCGTCAGTTTCAGAGGGTAGATTTCTCAGTGTTGATTTTCCCCCAGTTCTCCACGCCCTCGTGCTTTTTTTTTTTTTTAATTTCCTTAAATGTCGGCACCTCAGCTAGCCTCTTTTTCCCATCTTCGTCCGTTTCAGCGGGTAGACTCTCCGCCTGCCTTCGACAGACCCTCTGCGCTTGAAAGCTTTTCTCCTCCCGTCATCACGGTCCTTCTCGGATGACGTGCCTGGTTTCGGTTTGACCGTCCCCGCCCGCCCTGATTTTCTAAGTCCTCCCGGGAGCCCCGGGGGCGCTCCGGCCGCTCCGGGAAGCGGCGGCCTCCCGGCCGCACCGGCTCAGCCCGGCCCGGGCCGACCCCTGGCCTCTCTGGGGGAACTCTCCCCGTCCCCTTCCCGGTGAGCGCCCGAGAAACCTTTTCCGGGTCCCCCTCCTGCGGCTGGGGCTGCGCCTTGGCGGCCGGGAGCCCGCGGGCGGACGCCCCGGGGCCGAGCTGGGCCGGGAGGCTGGGTCCGAGGGGGCGCCGGGACGGGATCTGGCGGCCCGGCGGCCCGGCTGTGCTCCCCGGCGGGCCCGCGCTCCGGCTCCGTCCCGCTGAGGCGGTCGCCGGTCGCCGGGTGCCACCTGGCGGCCGCTTTTATATCGTCTCTTTCCTCCGGAGCTCCGGCGACGCGGGCCAAGGGACGGGACTCGGCCGCGGTGACCGAGGCAGAGTCCCGGGAGGCCGGCGTCGCTGGCGGGATCTGGCCCGGTGGCGCCGGGGCGTGAGCGCGACGCCCGCTCGCCGGAGATTGGAGGTGCAGGCTACTGAGGGAGGTGGCTGTCGCCGCGCCGCCCGGTGCCGGCCGGGGTGTGGGGCCTCCCGGACGGGTCGACCAGCAGCCGCCGGTGCCCCTCCGTCCCCGGGAGGGGGTGGGGGGCCGCCGCGGGGGAACGGGCGAGGGAACTCGTCCCGTGCCCGGCCGTCGTCCTGAGGGCGGCCCGGTGGTCGGGCCTTCCGCGTCGCCGATCCCCTTTCCGCGCCCCGCTCCGGAGGTGGGGGACCGGCCGGGGCCTTGCGGGGGAGGCCCGTGGAGGGCGCGACGGGCTCGGCCGCCGGGCTGGCCTTTTCCCCACTGGTCTTCCGAGTCGACCGGCTCTGGCGGTGGGGACCGGGCCCGGTCCTCGGATGCCTCCTCCTCCGTGGCAGTTTTTTGTCCAAGTCCCGCCCTGGAGAAGACCGTGGACCGGCCCCGGGAGCCCTGCGGGCATCGTCCCCGGCCGGGACGCGTGCCCGGGGTGGGTCGGCCGTCCTCTTTCTCTCCGATTGCGCGGGTCGCGTGTCCGGAGGTGGGAGGGGCCGGCTAGGCGTAGGTGGAGCCCGGCTGGCTGCCCGGTCCCGCCCCGGGCCCAGTAGGCTTTCCGTTCTTTTCTAAGTCCTGACCCGGGACTCAGAGGGAGGGACCGACCGTCCGGCCCGCGCGGGCCCGGGGATTGTCGGCTCCCCTGCCGCCACGCTTCTGGGGTGACCAGATGGGGGAGCTCCGGGCCTGGTGGCGATGGGGTCGTGCTTGGGGTCTGGTGGCCGTGGCCGTGATCCAGGGTTTCGTGATCCGTGGGTGGGCCCCGTCTCCGGGCGCGGCGATTCTTGTGAATGGGTGGTTTTGCCGCCAGATAAGTGCTGACACGCTCTGCTCGGGTACAGTGGAAATCCGGTGCCTGGATGCGTTTCAAGGTCTCCGGGCTCTGGCCGAGAATCGGACGCCCGTTTCCACCCCGCCCTTGAGCCTGCAACCTGCCGCCGTCTTGTTAGTTCTAGGCGTCCTAATTTGGTGCCACCTCCGGTTCTGGCCCGAGGGCGGCCTGGGCTAACATCCAACCCTGCACTCCCTGCCTTCGCTCCCCAAAGCCCCCCTCCCGCGGCTCCGTGCCAGTTGTCAGGCGTTCTCGTCCTGGTCGTGCCCGGCTTGCTGAGGAGGAGGGCCGGTGGCTGAGCAGGCTCCTCCGCTGGCTGCCTCCCGGCCTTCCAAGCTATCCCTCGGTTATGCTGCTATCGATTGGTGATGCTGTGCTCTCCCGGGCCGGGCCTAACGTGCGACGAGACAAGGACGTTCATGAGAAACCGTCCTCTGCGGGGCCTCGTCCGTTCTCCACAGCTGGGAGGGCGTGTGGGGCTTCATGGGTCCCTTCAGGCCCCCTCGTCCGCCCTCCTTTGTTTTCATGTCGGGGTCTTGAAATGCTTTTTCTTTATTTCTGTTTCTCATGTTAGTTCTCTTTTGGTGCGCCGTGTTGGCCGCGACCAACCTTCTTGGATAAACCTCACTTGGTCATATCTTTCTTGGATGTTCCAGGTTTTCATTTGCTAATATTTTATTAAAGGTTTTGCAATTGTCTTTATGAGGTATATCTCTGCGCTGGTCTCTTATAATGGGGGTTGAATCAGGTAATGCTGGCCCCATCCCCCTATTGGAAATCTTCCCCCCACCGGTTTCTGGAAGAATTCTTACATCGGTTTTCTTCTATGGTTTTTAGTAGAGTTTTCCAGTGAAACCAGCATTGACCTGAATCTTTAGTTGGGATGCTTTTGACACACCTCAGTCCCAATCTCTAATCCCTTGGTCTCGGCCTGAGGGGAGCTTGACTTGGGAGTCACAGGGGCCTGTACATTTTGTCTAAGCCCAGCCGGAGATGGCGAGTGGGCATAACTGCTTACTGTCCACGGAAGGTCCGACTTCTAGGGTTGCCAGACTAAGATAATAATAATAATGTGATGGTGTCTGAACTTCAGGTACAAAAACAAGTATTTGTCAGCGTGAGTTTGTCCCATGATATGTTGTTAGCGATCCGTGCCTGGTTGTGCCCTATTTCATCTGAAAACCCCCATAAAATAGTCTACGTAAAACCACTTTCAATCTTGATATTGCTCTTTGCCTCTTCTCCGGCGCCTCCATTATCAGTCTGGGAGACACTTATCAACTCAATTGTCTTTAGGCGCGGGGCCGCGCGTGTCTCAGTGCGCGTTTCTCTCTGCTGGGGTAGTTGCCGGCTGTCCTCTCCGCCCCGCCGCGAGATTGGCTCCTCGCTCTAGCCGAGCCGGTTTTTAAATTTTTCCTTCTCCCCAAAGCGTTCCCTCGTACGTAGTTGTAGCATTCTACAGGCACGTTGGCTGATTGGCCACGTGGGCGCCCCCTCAGCATGGCCCATGGGGCCCCGCGGTGGGTCCGTGCCCAGGATCCAAACCGGCTGAGGCCGGCCAACGAAGTAGAGCGTCACAACCACCCTCGGCTCGTTGGCCGTCCCCTGTGTTTTCCTGGTGATTCGTCTTTTCTGAGCGTCTCTGGGTTTAGTTTCTTCTCTTTCCCTAGTTTCGAGGGCGGCGGCAATCCCGTTGTGTGCTGCTGGGGCAGGTGCCGCTGCCCCTCACAAAGGGCCTCGTCCTCAGGTTCCCTCCTCTGAGATGCCTCTATTCCCGGGCGCTTCCTCTTGGCTCCGTTGGGTTATTGAAGTGGGTCATTTAATTTCCAAACACTTGGGATTTTCCAGATTTCTGGCGTTTAGGTGTTTGGGGGAGCCGTGATTGAGAACATACGTTGTATAATGTCAACTTTGTAAAATTTGCTCAGATTTGTATTATGGCAGTGAGCATGGTGTATCCTGGGAGTGGATCCAGCGCACTTAGAGGAAGCGCATCCTGCTGTTGGTGGTGGATTGTTCTAGAAATGTCCTTCAGATCAGGAGTTCCAGTTGGCGCCTGGCCCTCGTTCCGTCCCTTCTCCCACCCTTCCTGGTCGTCGCCTGTTCTGGCTTGAGAGGCCCCGCCCCAGCGCGACTCGCTTGCCTCGGCCTCCTCCGTCCTTGCCTGCTCCATGCTGCAGTTGCTGCGGTTACACACCGCGGGCCCCGTTCTCCTTAGGTTGTCGCCCTTTGGTCCCGCACCGTCTTTCCGGCTCCAGCAGCCGCTGGGGGCGGGGGGTCGGGCCTCGGTCGTCTCCCCAGTGGAGGTGTCCCCAGCCCTGCATGCCCCAAGGTGGTACTGGTGCCCGTTTGAGTCTTGGTAGAAGAGCCCAGAGTGGCTGCAGGACCCCCTGTGTGTGGCTCCCAGGGTTTCCGTCCTCGCCCCGTGCGCCTGGGGTGCTGTGCCCTGCCCCTCCTTCAGCTCATGTTCTCACCACTTCCATGATGTGAGTGTTGCCTCTCACCCTCTTGGAGGGCTGGCCTGTCTCAGATCTCTGGCCACCTGCTTTCCTTGTCACCTTGGGTCTTGGGTGGACTTGCGGTGATTCTGTAGTTTGCCAGCATTCTGTTGCAGGATGGGAGTCTGCCCCTGGCTCTCTCTTATTTCCTTTGGTGTCGCTATTCCTACTTGCTAAGTGTAACTAGAGCTAATACATGACTTATGACACGTTCGGCAATGCGTGTTTATCAGATCAAAACCAATCCGGTAGCTTTCCCGTAGGCCGGGGCCCCGGCCTTGGTGACTTAGATTCCCTGAGAGACATATGGTGACTTGAACGTTGTGTTAAACTTTCAATGGAGTCTGACCATTTTATACGGTTTGAATGGATTCTTTCATATGGAGGACCACATCAAGGAAAATCAGGAAAAACCTTTGAATATGAGAATTTAACAACAGGAATCTTTAGGAAGGAATGAACTTGGAGAGACGCAGGATCCATGAGGGGTGTGCCAGCAGGCGGTAATTCCAGCTCTAATTTATGTGCTGCAGGAAAAAGCTCGTAGTTTCTTGGAGCGGGCCTCCCCAGGGATGTGGAGTCCCCGCCCCTGCCAGGCTGATGTCACTCATCCACGCCCGAAGCTTTACTTTGAAAAATGAGTGCGCACCCACCCCTCCGCAGGGAAGTGATTCATTTTGGTGACAAGGCCATGATAAGAGAAAACCACACGATTGCTAATAAATTCACCAAACAGGAGGAAATTTACCATGAATGTTTATTATATACAAAGTAAGCAGATAAGCACTTGTAGCAGATAAACCTGGCAGGCATCCCTCCAACCAAATGGGCATTCAGCAAACCACTGGGTTCCTGATTGGTTCCAAGCGCCTGAAAGAAGAGGAAGGCCACCTCTGCAGTGTTCCTGCCCTAACTGTTCATTTGGGAACTCATCAGGAAGAAGCACGCAACCACTCCACATTGGGGAGGTGGGCATGGCCACCAGTTGCTGGACTTTGTCTGGTATTCAGATAATGAAAGAGAGTCTGGCAGCTAACCAGCTTGAGGACCCAGCGGTCGGGAGGCCAACTCGATACAAGTGGGATGGACCCGGAGAAGAGAATTCGCCTGTGGGAGTCGGGCTGCATAAGATGGCCTGGCCTACTAAATACGCTTTCGAGAATCATTCTGATGGTCAGTGCAACTATTCAGCAAAATCCTTCAAAATGGTCATACTTGTTGTTAACCTTTTGAAAATGCATCCTATTAACAATTGGTGGTTGTGAGGTTGGATGCCCTGTGTGGGGGTTGATGAAAGAGGTCGAACTTGTATCAGAGGAAGTAAAAAACAAGGTTTCCAGGTGTTGCTGAAGGAATGAGGGGGGGCCTTTCAGCAGGCAGGGGGGAAGGCCGGTGGAGCCGATAGTTGAGGAAACCCGGGGGCGCCGCCCGGAGGAGGCGGGGGAGGCCGCTCCTCGCCCATCGGCGGTGGTCCGGAAGTGGCTTGTCCGAGCAAGAGCATTTCCGCACCGTGGGTTCCGAGGCTAGCGTCTGGCCCACATGGCTGTCCGTTCAATTCCCAGGCCAGGATCATTTCTAATGCATCTGATGCGGCGCAGAGAATATTACCAGAGAATAATTACTGGTCGGAGCAGGGAGCCCGGTCAGATACTCATTAAATAATACCAGTATATCCCAGTTCTCTGCAGAACAGCAGACTCGCTCTCAGGAATGACTCCCCTGCCCGTGTCAGGGACTCCCGTCACTCCCGCCCTCGAGGTGCCCCGTCCCATTCCACGTCAGGAACCCCTGCTCCCACTGCTCACAGCTCCCGCCGCTGCTGTCGCCTCCTGAAGTCCACTGGGTCGTCTCCCCAAAATAAAACAAGTCTCAAAAGGGACTCGTCATGGGAGCGGGCATACACCTCTCCCGATAGCAGACACGTAAGGTACCTCCACGAAAAAACTTTCAGGAGGGCAGCAGAGGTGCACATATCCCCTGGCCCTGAATTCACAACCTGGTGAGGCTGTGTGGGGCACTACCCCTGCCTCTCCTTTCTTTCTCCTGGTAAGCGCGTCCTTCAAATGGCTTTTTCATCAGTATTTAGAGACACCGTTGTGTGAGACTGTGAGGAGCTGCTCTCTTTGCACTCTCTGCATCCAGCCGAGAAGAGCCCACCAACATTAGTCAGGAGGGGCCAACACACTCAGCCTGGCTCCAGAACGCTTACGTGGAGTCGTGGGTGAGCGGGAACGGGCGACTGTGGCGAGGCAGTGGGCTTCAGACTCCTGGAGCTTCAGTTGTGCTCCCCAGCACTCGGCACACCTCTGGCCCTGCATGCCGGCGCAAACTCAGATAGCTGGCAACTTGTGCTTGGAACACAGTACCAAATTGGAATTGCCTTGGACACTGAACACGCGGCCCTGGCTTCCTCTAGCCCTGAGCGGGACGAGCCCGGCTTGGCCCCCCGAGGTGCGGGCTGGGGCTCGCAGGGCGGCAGCGCGCCCAGGTGCGCGCGGTGCCCCTCCTCCCGGGGCTTTCAGGCGGAGGCGCCGGGCAGGCGCCGGGCTGGGGGAGATGGCGGGCCGGGGGGCCCGGGCGGGAGAGGAGCCGGAGCCGCGCTGGAGCTGAGGTTCGGGGGCTCCGGGGGCGGGGGGGCGGGCGGGCGGGCCCGGCGGGGCGGGCCCCGTGGGGGGGGGTGGGGCGCCTCCGGGGGTTCCCGTGTCCGCCGGTCTCCGGCGGAGCCGGTGGGCCGCCGGGTGGGTGCTGCCGGCCTCTTGGCTCGCCCGGGAAGGCGTGGAAGGGGCCGTCAGGCCCGAGGGGCCGGAGTCCCCAGCAGGCCCCTCCGGGGAGAAGGAGGCCTCCGTGTCTCCCGGCTCGGGCGGGCCCATCGCCGCCCGACCCTGGCCCCAGCGTGGCTCTTGCCGACGATTTTGCTTCCGAGACTGGGATGCAGGCGGTCATCGTGGCGCTGGCCTGCCGCGTGGCCCCGCAGCTCGGGACGGGCGGCCTCGGGTTAAAGGAAGTTGAGAGCCCAGCGCAGAGCAGATCGTCTCCTGCGCCCGGTCCCCCGGGCCCGTGCCCCATTGTCTGTCACTCCAAGAAGGGGCACCGCGGCGGGCCTCTGCGCCCCCCCCGCCTTCGGTCCTCCCCGTCCCGGGGCCCCCTCGTCGGCGCCGCTCGGCCACGTCCGGAGACGCCCTCAGTGGTAATGGCTGAATTTCTCACAGGCCACACTCCAATTCTCTCAGGAAAGCTAACAATGGCGGGGTATTGGGGCCTGTAAGGAAGCCCAGGGGTCAGGACCAAGGATCCAGCATGCTTGACCGGACCTCTGCTTCTTCCAGTTTGCTGGGCGCCAGCGTTAGGAAGATGGTTTTCAGGCTCTACACAGGCACAGTTCTCCAAAATTGGAGCTGGGCGGTACCACAGCCTGCACCCTTAACAGCCGGCTTCCTCGCACTTCTGGAGGCTTAGGCCCAAGACAGGCCGTGCCTGCTGATTCCCCGCCGCGTTCCGGCCAGCTTCCTTCCAAGATGGCGCCTCTCTTGCCGCGGGAGGGGAGCGGGGCGGGGGGGCTCCGGCGGGTCCGGGGGGCGGGCGGGCTGGGGGCCCATTCACGGGGGCTCCACCCGGGCGGCGACGGCCCCCCGGGCCCCCACCCCGGGCGGTGGGCGCATCCGGCTCGGGGGACTCAACATAAGGTGGGGGGTCACCCGTCCGTTCCTCTAGCAGCCAACTATGAACCATCAGCTTCCGCCCCAGGGGGGCCTCTCGTCTAGTCCCGGGGACAGGGAGAGACCGTCGCTTCCCATAGGCTCCCGAGGGGGCGCTGCGTGGCCCCGCAGCTCGCGGGACGGGGCGGCGGCTCGAGTCGGTTTACGGAAGTTCCGAAATGAGAGCCCAGCGCAGAGAAGATGAGAAGTCTCCCGGCCGCGTCCACCCCCCGGGACGTGCTCCTGCGCCATTCACGGGACTGTCAAACCTCCGCGGAAGGGTCGGGCACCGCGGGAGGGGCTAGTGCCTGCGGACCCCGGCTGGCGACCCCGCTCCCGGGCCCCCCGTGCGCGCTGCACCTGCAGTGTCCGGGTCGCCCCCTCAGGCCTGCGTGCGGCAACGCCACCTTGGTGCAGGCTAGGTGCTCCACGATGTCTCACAAAATGAAGGTTTGAACACTGAGCTAAGCTTCGAACAGAAAGCTTGCTTGGGGCAGGGTATGGTACCCAGGGACAGCCCTTGGCCAAGGACAAAGAAAATGGGACAGATGCATAGATATCCTTTTTATCAAGCACCTGCTCTGGCCACCACTGCTTCCAGTTCCTGAAATAAGCCAGCATATTTAGGCGAAGGTTTAGTCAGTCTTAATTTCATCAGCATTACCAGTGTCTCGGTCATTCGGGCTGCCCTAGCGGGAATACCACAGCCTGGGTGGCTTATGAGCTACAGAAGTTTATTTCTCGCAGTTCTGGAGGCTGCAGGCCCAAGACAAAGGTGCCTGCAGATTCGGTGCCTGGTGACGGCCAGCTTCCTCATTCCAAGATGACTATCTTCTTGCTGTGGCAGGAAGGGCAAGGGAGGCCTCCGGGGTCCCTTTTATAAGGGAACTAATCCCATTCACGAGGGCTCCACCCTCGTGACCTGATCACCTCCCCAAGGCCCCACCCCCTAATATCATCACATCAGGCACTAGGATTTCAACATAGGAATTTGGGGGGGACACAAACATTCATTCTATAGCAGCCAACTATGAACCATCAGCTTACTTAAAAAGGGGGCAGCTGTCTAGTGTTAGTGACACTGGAGACACAGACTCTCGCATACTGAGTTGATAGCAAGACTAGTGGTTCAAGGCCTTGCAGTAGTCTATCTGGCGGGATTTTCAGCATTTAAATTGCTTTTACTGTTTTTCAGTCACCTTAGGGGATCACACAAAACACATAGACACAAGGATGGAGTAGTCACTGGAGCCTAGATGGCGGTAGGAACACATGGGGGAGGAAGTACCTGTACACTGGATTTCTAAAATGAGGAGGAAATGTAATTAAATGTAATTAAAGTTCGTTTAAATTAAGTCAACTTTTAAATTGTTAGATATATTTATATTCACACAGCATGATCTTCAAAAGATATTTTTATGAGAGAAAAGCAAGATGGGAAAATGATAATTATAGCACGGTATAGGGTGCACAGAAAGATGTCTGGAGGCTTCTTTCCTAATTGACGACTCTGGGGAAGGGATCTGGATTTTGAGGGGAATGCGGAGGTGAAGGGACGTTAATCCCCTTACACTATAGTTACTCATCCATAAACATTTCTCTGTATGCCTCGAATCAGATGTTAATATCTAGCAGTGTTATTCTTCTTAAGTAACCACTATGTAGGAGAATTGTTCCATCTGAACTCGAGTATAATATTCCTTCATTTTATCAGAAATGTGCAAGGGGGGTTTTGAAGGGCCTATGGGAGCTGTGTGTCCTATTTCTGCAACTTTTAAGTAAATTTGAAATTATTTTAAAAGTAAAAAGTAGGGGGTTCTTACCACAGAAGCTGCTTTGTGCCTTGAATTTTTTTGTTAACAAAGTATTACTTGTTAACAGATATTTACTGCTTTTGCATTCTGCCGTACCTTATGACTTTTCATTATGGGAAAATTTATGCGTATACAAAAGTTGAGAAGAAAGTATTGTTACTGCATGAGCCCATGTTTGAAATTATCTTCTTTTCCTCCTGTTGCCATTAGTTCATTTGAGCCGTCCCCCCATCATAGCAGCTCATCCATAAACATTTCTCTGTATGCCTCGAAAAGATATCGAAAAGATAAGCACTCTCTTCAAAAAAGTAACCATATAGCATTGTCCCATCTGAATAATAGCTATAATAATTCCTTTGTTTTATCAAATGTGTAGTCAATTTTGAAATCTCCCTGATTTTGTCCTCAATATATATATATATTTTTTTGTCATCAATATTTTTTAACGTGCATTTGTTTGAATCAAGATTCAGATAGAGTCCATTTCTTGAGATTGGTTGATATGTCTCTTTAATATGACTCTTTGGGTCTGTAAGAGTCTTCTTTTCTCCCTTTTCCGAAATTTATTTGTTAAAGAAACTGGGTTGTTTTCCTGTGAAGTTTCCCAGTCTGGATGCTGTTAACTGCATCCCCATGTGCCATTTAACATGGTCCTCTGTCCCTGTATTTCCTCTGAATTGGTATTTGATAGAGAGCCTTAATAAGTATTCATGTCATTTTTTGGCAAGAATCCTGTATTGTAGGGGCTGGCTCAGTGGTGCAGTGTTTAAGTGCACACGTTCCGCTTCGGCAGCCCGGGTTTCACCGGTTCGGATCCCAGGTGTGGACACGGCGCCGCTTGGCAAAAGCCATGCTGTGGTAGGCATCCCACATATAAAGTAGAGGAAGATGGCTGTGGATGTTAGCTCAGGGCCTGTCTTCCTCAGCAAGAAGAGGAGGATTGGCAGCAGTTAGCTCAGGGCTAATCTTCCTCAAAAAAAAAAAAAAAGGAATCCTGTATTATACTTTTACATCATGTGGCTCATAATGTCCAGGTATCTTTATTGTGTTGTTAGTGACAGTAATCATTGCCTAGATCTACTAATTCCTTAGGGGGTTAAAAATAAGTGCCTATAGCGATTAAAAACAAGTAAATATAAGATGTTTTACTAAGAGGCTTCAGAATAACAATTGTATATAGGAAAACTATTTGTGTTTATATTTGTTTAAACAAGACATCTTATTAAATTTTCTTACTGTTCCTTATTTTTAAAAAATCAGAGTCTCTAGAACTTTCTAGTTAATTTTGCCATCTGCCAGTTATAGTGATTTTTGACTCTTTGTTTCTAGTTTTTTATACCCCTCGCTTGTTTGCTGTCATTATTACATCACAAGCTCTGACCCAACCTTGAACAGTATCAGCAGTGAGAGTGTACCACTTCCCTTGCCCACAGTTTTATTAAGGGGAAATCTGTGGTGTCATTTCACACTTTAGGAAAAGCTGACCATGAAGGGGCCGGCTTCATCTCTCATGCAGTGTCCACCTCATGACAAGGAGCAGGGGCACCACTCTGGCTGGACGCCTGCCCTCAGCCCGCGTCCCTCCCAGCCCAAGGTTGTTGGCTCCTCCCTCAGGCCTCCCACTCCTATAGTATTCTGAAATGTTTGGTTTTGTCTCCACAGGGCAGACCAAGTCCGCACAGAAAATTGAAGACTTGATGGAATTGGTGAAGAAGTTGCAGAAAGGTCACATGTCTTCTCTGTAACTGAGGCTTAGCCGGAGGTTTGGGGTCAAGCAGAAGTAGATTCAATTCCAGGCCCCACAGTTCACAACCTTGAGAAATTAACGCATTCACTCTGTCTTGCTTTTAAAACTTAATTCTTTGAAGTAAAAATATGACCTCATGATTCAAGATTAAAAGTATAAGGAGATAGAAGGCAAAACATTTTCCTAAAACCCAGTTGCAGCCCCTTTGCTGGCCGCCCATTTGGCTCCTGTTGCACTCAGTTAAGTCGCGGTTTTCACCTTCACTTCCCCTCGCTCCTTCTCATCTCTGCTGCTCTCTGCTTGCTCACCAGGCTCCTTCCAGCCATTTCCACCTCAGGGCAGGCCTTTGCATTGATTACCTCCATCCTCACCCAGGGAGCTGCAGAGCCTGCCCCCCTCACTTGATTTGGGGCCCTCAGGAGGTTCCCATGTCTAAAGAAGTACATCCCACTCCTTCACTCTTTAATCCCTGCCCCCTCTATTTCTCTTGGCTACAGTTACCATAACCTGACTTGGTATCCTTATCTGTTCCTCGTCTTCACCACCGGAATATGAGTCCCTGGAGGGCCCCCACCCACTTCTGCCTGCCCTGTCATCTCTACTAAACCTCCTTTCCTCCCTGCAGTGGGAAGCCTAGAGCCCAGGGTGGAAGTCCTGATTAACCGGATTAACGAGGTTCAGCAAGGTGAGTTTAGGGACTTTGGCTAGTCAACCAAAACCAGCTACGTGATTTGCAGGGCCCAGTACAAAGTGCAAATGCAGGGCCCCTCATTCGAACATTACTAAATATTTCATGATAGCAACAGCAGAGCATTAAACCAAGCACGGATCCATCTAATGCAACTGCTGTAGTCACGTGTCCATTAACCTGGCCCTGCTGCCAACTGGACTCAACAAGAAGGGCTTGGGCTCTGGAAGGCTTGTTTCCTGTTCTGTAAATTCTGGGCCCCTCTAGGTTTGTGAAAATGTGAAATGTCACTGTTTACAAGGAATAGTGCAGCTGGAGGCCACACTTACACAACATCTGTCATTCTGCTGTTTGACACAGCAAAAAAGAAAGCCAGTGAGGAGCTGGGAGAGGCCCGGACTGTCTGGGAGGCACTGCAGAAGGAACTGGACTCATGTAAGCATGCCAGGGGTCACCCAGAGGTGACCACTCAGCATCCTTGCTGTGGCCAAGGGCCTCTGCCTTCTCTCTGGCCTTGGGTCCTACCAATCTCCCCGTCTCCCGTTTTGTGGCTGGGAGTGTTCCCAAAACACCCTTCAAACATACCCGACCTCAGGGCCTTCGCTAGGTTGTTCCTCCCAGGTAATAAAGGTTCTTGTTGCCTCATATCATTCAGCTCTCATCTCGAATGTCCCTTTCTCAGAGAGACCTTCCCCAATCATCCTATCTAAAGACAGCACCCCACCCCCACTTGGTCACACACCCCTTACTGCTATTTCTTCACACTCATTATCCCATTTCATGTGATGTGTTTATTTTTTCTCTCCCCTTCATATAAATGCACTGGCATTCTGTAGGGTCCTCACAGCCGCCCTTTATCAATGTCAGGGAGTGTGGGCACAAGACGGGAGGGGAATCACCTCAAGTGGTCCACATTTGGGGTTGGGGGTAGGGCTGTACCAAACCACCCATGTGACTGTGGGCAAGCCCAGTCCCTGAGGGTGCAGTGGGTGGTCCCTGATGCCTAAACGTGTTTACTGTGTTTTCCAGTGAGTGGAGAGAAAGTACGCATGAAAGAGATCTTGAGCAAGAAGCAAGGTGATTGCAGCTACTCTATATCCGGGCTTTCGCCTTTGCCACCCTGCAGAAACTCACTCTCTCCATAGCAGCTGAAGCCTTTTGAAGCCTAAATCAGTTTGCATCCCTCCTGTGGCTTCCACCAGACTTGCAGTAAATGACAAAGTCCCATCAGGTGTCCATGAGACCCCACAGGATCTAGCCCTATTACCTCTGCCCAAACCTAATGCCTTGATGGGCTCTCACGGGGCCCTCGTTTCCTCTCCTTACAGAGACCCTGAGGATCCTTCGGCTCCACTGCCAGGAGAAGGAAGGGGAGGCACAGAGGTAAGAGCTTCCATTTGGGCCTTGCTCTGCCCTCCCCCTGCCCTCTGGCAGAGTAGAGAATGTAAAGGAAGTCAGTCTTAGACCCACAGCTCTCTTATTCTTCCTCTGTAAATGGAGAGGCCAGATGAGTGTCTTCCCACCTTGGCTCCAGCAGTAGGCATAGTGTTAAGGATACTCTCTCACTCAGTGGGATAATCCTTCATTTGCTAGACTGTCAATTCAATTCCTTCAGCTGGTTTTGATTCTGTGTCCCACACACTCCTTCCCACACACTCCTTGACTGTCTATTCGTTCATCTGTTCATCTGTCCCTTCATTAAGGCATCAGGCCAACCATCTGTCCACCCGGTATCTCTCCATTCATTCATTATCCTTCCATTCACCTATTTGTGCATCCCTCTCTCCACCTCTTCAATGGTTATTTAGCTCATTTTGTGACCAGGGGCCTCAAGCCCTGCCATACCAAGGTTAGAACTGTGGGAAATTCAGATGAGATTAATATGTGTGTATGCTTGTACACTGGACCACGTCTGCATTGGTCTCCCTAATCCTCACAACAATATATCCAGTGGGCATGTGCTCATGCCCTCCCCCGTGAAGTTATAGAGAAGGACCTCAATCCAGAAGGCTAGAACAGACCTCAAGAGAAGGAGGCAGAAGCGTCACGCCAGTCGCCTCCTGGGGAGACATTCAGAGAACATGACTGAGGTCTGCCTTGCATCTTCCCAGGAAGCAAACCATGCTGCAAGAGTGCAAGGAGCGAATTTCTTCCCTGAACTCCCAGATCGAGGAAGAGAAGAACAAACAGAGGCAGCTGAGGTAAAGCCCGATGCCCGAGGCCTAGGGGCTGGGGTGGGTTAAGGGCGGGGGTAGTATCCGGGATGGGGGGTTAGAAGAGGAGCTGGCTGAGCTGAGGCTTGGAGGGTCAAGCTGGTGACGGTGCTCCGGGCAGAGCAAAGAGCGTGGGCAGGCCCCCCGACGTCTGTGCATGAAGTCCTCTGGCCTGGGCCAGGTTGGGGAGGGGTGTCTCGGCCTGTGGGCCCTGAGCCTGTGTGGTTGGACCCCAGGTTGAATTTTGAGGAACAGCTAGAGGATCTGATGGGCCAGCACAAGGATCTCTGGGAATTCCACGTGAGTCATTCAAAGCCACTCCTCCCACCTTCCACATGTTCCCTGGCAGCATCAGGCCCAAACTCAGGGTCATCCTCCAGGCCTCCTCCTCCTCAACTGCCACACCCAGTTCCTGAGCAAGGCCTGGTGGCCATATGTCAAAATCACCCTCAGCTCAATCCTCCGTCATCACCCTCACTGCCACCCAGTGTCATCCTCTTTGCTGGCCTGCCCGTCCATCCCTGCCACCCTCCCAAGGCCCTTCAGTAGTCAGGATGAACCAAGGAGGGGTCATCCATCGAGGAGCTCCATGGATGTGTTTGCGGCCATCACAGGCACTGGGCATTCAGTGGGGAACAAGAGGCCAGTGTTTGCCACCTGGTTATCCCAGGCGCCAAACAGGAAAATAGGCAGAGAAAATGAATTTCAGGATGGAAGGGCTCAGGGAGGAGGCCACACAGAGGGAAGAGGAGAAGCCGTAGTGCTGGGCTGGTAACTGATTCTCCAGAGAACGACCCTGATTTGTAGTGTTTGCAGGATCCCCTGTGGTAAATACTTGACCCAGGGCTGACTTCAAAGCTTGCAAAATTCCTGAACATTAACCACCTCATGAGCCTCTCCAGCACAGCACCACAGGTATCTGGGGTGAAACGGGTCCAGGTGGAGGGGATGGCCAGTGCAAAGGCCCTGAGGCTGGACCCTGCTTGGCACCATGGAGGGCCAGAGTAGTAGGAAGTGAGGTGTGCTGAGTAAAGACCAGATCCAGGTCGGCTTCTCTGAGGTGCATGGTGGGAAGCCAGGAGATGTGGATGCACCTCTTTTCTACCCCCTCAGAGGCCAGAGCATCTGGCCCGGGAGATTGGCGCCCTGGACAGCAGCAAGGAGCAGTTGCTCAAAGAAGGTGAGGCCTGGAGAATGGGGAGGCCCTGCCCCGTCCTCCCCTCCCGTCCCCTCCCCTGCCCACTTGTCCCTTCCTGCCACAGAGAAGCTGGTGGAGGCAAAGCTGGAGGATGTGAAGCATCGCCTGTGCTCCCAGTTTGGGGCCAGGGGCTGCTCAGCCATCACTGAGGGGCTTTTCCTCCGCAGCCAGGAGGCAGCAGCTGCAGTGTAAGACTGGGGAGGGGGGCGGAATGGGGCGGAGGGAGGGAGCTGCCGGCACTGGTGGCCCCACCCTCAGACATCTCTTTGAGGAGGAGAACAGGAATGCCCAGCGGCTCCTGGAGGCTGCTGCCCAGCGCCACGAGCAGCTGCAGCAGAAGTGCCAGCAGCTGCAGCAGCAGAGGCAGAGGTGGGCATGCAGCCACCCTCCTCTCAGTCCCCAAGGGGAAGGTGACTGAGGGAGTCTCTGCTCCCTTCCAAGCCTCCTGGTCTCTTCACACCCTCGTGTCCCTCTTCTTCCCACCTCTTTGTGTCCAGGCTGAAGGAAGAGCTGGAAAAGCTTGGGGTGCAGGTTCCTGCTGGAGCCCAGAGCATGCAAGAGGAAGCGGTTGGCCCTGGAGAAGCTGTGAGCCCTGGGTGCAGGGAGTGGAGACAGCTCACGAAAAGACCTGGGGGCGGGAAGGCAGAGGGGGCCCGAGGAGTCCTCAGAGGATTGTCTGGGGGGAAGGCTGTTCCCACAGAGGCACAGCTGAGGCAAAGGTACAGAGGCTGGCAGGGGTGGGGTGGGGAGGGCCCCAGGGAGGGTGTGGGCACAGACGCATGGAGACTCCTACTTCAGACCCTGACCTCCTGCAGGCCAATCCCAAGCCCCTCGGAGTCAGTGAGGAGAACGACCCAGAGCTGCTCACCGAGCAGGGCCCGATGCCCTCCTAGGCAAGGAGGACCCACTCTGCCCTGGAGCTTATTCCATGGACTTTGGCAAATAAAGACTCTATTTCAGTACAGTTGCTTCAGCTTAGTCTGTGCTGGGGGGGGGGGGGTTGTCAGGCCCAAGACCCCCTGGCCCCTGAGACTGGGCGAACCCTTGGCCACACTGCCTCTTGGCTTCAACCAGAGTCCCACACCAGGCACTCCGTAAATGCTTCCTGAAACCTCAGTCTCTGGTCTGCTCATCTCTAGGACTTGACATGCTGTTCCAGGTCCCCAGGCAGAGGGATGTAGGCCTGAGACTGTCTCATGAGAGGCCCAGGGCTTCTGCAAACCTCTGGTGGTTTCTTCAGTTCCTTATTCAGGACTGGACTACACAGAATCCCAGCAATCCCAACAATGAGGACCAAGGTGCTGGGGTCCTCGCCAGTCAGTTCCATACCCACAGGCCCCACTGATTAGCTGAGAATAAGAAATGTAATTGGAGGCTAAGTATAGTCTGTGCTCTCGTGGGCACAAAATATATGACTGAGACACTTGTTACAAGAACATGATATGTTAGAAATGCTCAGGAGTCAATCACCTGGGACTATTGTGTGCTTCTGAGGCATGTGTTAAATCCACTGAAATGGATCAACCCAGTTCAGTTAAGGGCAATGAAGGAAGGCAAAGTCTGTGCTCTTGGGTCGAAGTACAGTGAAGTAAGTACAAAGAGATTCCTTCTCTTGAAAGGCTCCCACAGTCAGGTAGGACAGTGACATGGCGGGGTTGGAGAGAGGCCCAGACAGGCCCCCAGAATGAAGAGCACTGTTTCCGTGGAAGAAGGGAAACTTCAGTCATTCAGAGACCTTAGGCATCAGACCTCAAACTCAGCCTCTCAGGTTCCTAGCCATGAGACGGCTTTAATCATACTGTCATAGTGTCATAAATGAACTAGCAATACCCTATCAAAATAACTCATGCATCTCATGGAAATTAAGACAACATATTCACATGAATGACACTGGGAACATCATGCTTGAAAACTGCCGTTCAGGGCTGGCCTGGTGGTGCAGCAGTTAAGTTCGCACGTTATGCTCTGGCGGCCTGGGGTTCACGGGTTTGGATCCCGGGTGCAGACCTACACACCACTTGGCAAGCCATGCTGTGGTAGGCGTCCCACATATAAAGTAGAGGAAGATGGGCATGGATGTTAGCTCAGGGCCAGTCTTCCTCAGCAAAAAGAGGAGGATTGGCAGCAGATGTTAGCTCAGGGCTAATCTTCCTCAAAAAAAAAAACAAAAAAAAAAAACCGGTTCAGCTAAGCCCATGATTAGAATTAATTTTGTAGCTTTTTAGTTGGTTCACAATGAAAAACAAAAAACAATTAGTTTAACTGATGAATAAAAGGCCTTTGACAAAATTCAATACCTATTTCTGTAAAGAAAAAAAAACCCCGTGAAAAGCTAGGAATAAAAGGTAACTTCCTTTATACTTGGTGATGAATGTTTAAACATTTCAGGTATATTTAGATACTGTTCACCATACTGAAACTTGTAGACAGTGAAACAGGAAAGAAATGAAAGCGTAAGAATTTATAATTATGTATTTTAGAAACGTAGAAGAATCTACAGATGAATTACAGAGTGGCTAAATGAATATAAAAGTTTGCTAACTAGAGGTCAACGTTAAAAAATAAAATTTATTTGTATAAACCAGGGCATAGGAACCAAAATGACGATGCTTAGTAATCTATAGTTTATTGCAGGGAAAGCAAATAACAATAGCATTAAAGGAAAGATATGCATCAGGTAAGGATGCGAACCTTAGCCAAAGGCTGCCTCACAGCAAGTGGCTGGGAGAGGCTGGGCACAGGCTCCAGCTTCCCTCTCTGTAGGGTTGTGCCAGGTCACACTCTCATGCTGGGAGCCAGCAATGTGTGCACAGAACGCCTCAGAAACCGGGGGCCCCAGATGGAGTATAGGCTGGGTCTCACACCCTGCTGCTAATGTGTGCACATTCCTGCTGTGCACCAGCCCTTCCAGGCCCTCACCAAGACCAGGTGAGAACCAGGTCAATCATAAATTTTGCTGTCATCAGTACACAGTGATTACAAGCAGGTACAAACCACATCCAAACTCAGATCACATTATTATTCACTACATTTCGTGTGTGGTCAAGGGGTGGGCTGTGCTATCCAGGTACACATCTCGCTCCAGAAAAACAACTCAGCCAGATGCAGGTATGCTGGAATTAAGCAGCAACAAATAGCTAAGTGAAATTTTAAGATAAATATTTACAATAGCATAAAAATACCATCTATCTAGGAATTAATATAATGACAGATATATACAATAGCTCTCTCAAAACTATACAGTTGGCAGACATTTTGAAAGACCTAAATAGAGATAGGTCATGTTCATGAATTGGAAACTCATTCTTGTAAAGATGCCATTTCCGCCCACAGTGATACACGAATCCATTCCAATTTCAATAAAAATTTTGCAGCTCTTTTGTGTAAAATCACAAGCCAATTCTAAAGCGGATGTGGAAATGTAAAGGTGCAAGCATATCCAACATGCTGTTGAAAATGAACTGAGGTGAGAGAATACCTCTGCAGGATACGAACACATTTTATGACGCTATGGTGAATGAGACTTTGTGGCACTGATGGAAGGGCAGAGAGATGGCACAAAGAAAGTCGAGAAAGAGCCCGGTGCATATGTGCACGGCTGATGATGACCAAGGTGACCTGCAGAGCCATTTCAATTTCTCAATAAATGTTGCTGGGCCAACTATCTGTTCAGGAACAACTAATAACATTTGGTCCATAAATCATATCATACCAAAAGATCTATAGATTTGAATGTAAAAAGCAATTTTTGAGAAAGCTTTATGACTTCATTGTGGGGTGTGTTAGGGTTTTCCAAATAAACAGAACCAATGAAGGATGAATGAATATATATATATATATATATATATATATATATGTATTTTTTAAATCTATATAAAATAAGGGATTGCTCATGCAATTATGGAGGCTAAGTTCCAAGGTCTGCACTTGGTAATCTTGATGGTGAAGTTTCAGCCCAAGTCTGAAGGCCTGAGAACCAGGAAAGACGATAGTGTAAGTTCCAGGCTGAGGGCAGGAGAGGACCCATGTTTCAGCTCAAGCAGTCAGCCAGGGCAGACTCGTCCTCTTCCTCAGCACTTCCGTTCTATTCAAATGTTCACTGATTGGATAAGGCCCACCCACACTGGGAGGCCAGGCTGCTTTACTCAGCCCACCAATTCAAATGTCAATCTCATCCAGAAACACCCCCCCCACCCCCCCGCCCGCCCCAGACTAATGCTTGACCAGATGTCTGGGTGCCCCATGGCTTGGTCACGATGACACAAAATTAGCCATCATAAGTCCATCCCTTTTTACCTTGCCACGCATATAAATCTCCTTAAATCATACTTAATCTCCAAATAAAGACATAAAAAGGTCAAAATTCCACCAAACATGGTAACATCTATGCTGCATATAACCATGTCCTTGAGCAATGTTAGCTCTTCTCCTTGATACCCCATAACAAATACTGTGATGTAAAATTAAGAATACTTAAACAGTGTGATATAAAGTCAATACATCTTATGTTACATGGTAAGAGAATAAGAGAAGGAATAAAAAAAGATATTTGCCATACACACGCACATGTACAAACATATTCATAACAAAGGGGGGACATTCAGGACAGTCACGGTCCTCATCTCTAACTGGTCAGAGAGTCACAGCTGTAGTTCTGACTGCCTTCATCTTCTCCCACTACCTATTCTGTATTCCCTTTGCTTTCAGCAAGCACTGCAGCTGCTTGTGGCTCTTTACTGGGTGGGGTGACCCAAACCTTCATTCCTGAGGAGTCTGGGCCAAAAGTAGTCCTGCATGGATTGAGTTGTAGTTTTCCATTACCTTGATTACAGGGCTTGATGATACTAAGAGATGCCCTAAGGGACCTCTTGCATCACAGCCATGTTCTTGCTACCTCCATTCCAATTTCCCCTTGGTAGTCGGGATCAGTCAGTGCTGCCAGCACAGGAACTCCCTTCTTTGCCTGTTGATTCAGAGGCACGAGGAGCTCAAAGTGACCAGGCAGCAGTTTTAATGCCCAGTTCAGTGGAATCATTACTGTGTCTCCTGGTGGAAACACTCTTCCCTCTGGGACTAAGACCTCTAGGCCAGTGGGGCACAAGGTTGCACAAACGGAAAGCAAAAATTTTGCCACTGGGTCACTAGGGGTAATAGTGAGCGCTGCCACTCCCATTTTCACGGCTTGATTTTTGGACCCTTAAATTCTGGCTGTGGGAAACAGCACCATAAACTGGATGCTGATTCAGAGGATATCCAAGCATCTGGACAACCTTGTTCCAGCTCTGCAAGGCAGTGTCACCCAGCTGGTGATGTCACTGAGCCTTCAGAAGGCTGCCTGACCATTCTGTCAAGCCAGCTGCTTGAGGACGGCGGGAGCTTGGTAAGGCCAGTGCATTCCATCCGCGTGGGACCACTGTGGCACTTCCTTTGCTGTTAAGGAGTTCCTTGATGCTGTGTGGAATACCATGACACTGGACGAGGCACTCTAAAAGCCCTCAGATGGCAGTTTTGGCAGAAGCATTGTGTGCAACGGAGGCAAATCCACATCCAGATTTATCCCTGTTCTTATCCCCTCCGGAGTTGCACTCATTACTGCTATTAACCAAGTCCCACATTTCACTTCTCAGAAAACAATGCTGGATTCTTAAAAAAGGCATTCAACGGCACCTTCATCTCCCCGATAGATCCCAGATAGCTAGTGTAACTGAGACACAATGGTCTCCTCAGACAACACCTCGTCAAATTCCAGTCCTAAATGGGTCTCTATCTTGCCCCAGGACTTAATCTCTCTTAATTCAAGGCCCCTTGGCTGACTCATGCCTAACACAACTTTAAAAGCCTTTTCATCATCCTTTCCTATGTTTAAAGGGGGATATGTTTCATCTACATGTATGTGAAGACTGATTATAAATGAAGCAATTTAATAATGTCTCTCCTCTAGGAAATTAAAATTAGCACTCCAGGGCCATCCCCACAGGCAGTGTGGACTACCAAAAAAATAGACAGAATACTCCACTTAGTAAATAAAAGTCCAATTCAGAGATAATAATAAAATCAACACCACAATAATAAAAGCAGACAATGTCTCCTTGTGAGTAATACACACTGGAGGAAAATCAACATCAAACAACAGAACCAGTCAAGTGCAGCTGTACGCCATTCTGTTGAATGTCGGTCTCATTACTATTGGTCTGGGTGTTTTCATTGTTTTGCAAAGCAGGGTCCCAAATCTTCCAAGGAAGACATTGTTTTTTCGTGATTTTTATTTTAAAGATTGGCACCTCAGCTAACATCTGTTGCCTATCATCTTTTTTTTTTCTCCCCACAGCCCCCCAGTACATTGTTGTATATTCTAGTTGCAGGTCCTTCTGGTTGTGTTGTGTGGGAAGCCACCTCAGCATGGCCTGACCAGGGGTGCCATGTCCGTGCCCAGGAACCAAACTGGTGAAACCCCGGGCCGCTGAAGTGGCGCTTGACCGCTCAGCCATGGGGCCGGCCCCAAAGCAAGACATTGTTAAACCAACATGGCAAATGCTGAGGCTCACAGGCTATTGATTTTGACTAATACAAGCCTACAACCCAAAGACTCTGCAGGCTTGCCTGTCACCATCCAAACCAACAACTGAGGCAAAGGACCCTAGCAATTGCCCAAATTGGAGGGCTTGCCTACAGGCTAATGCTGGAGCTCCAGTGACAGCCACAGCTATTTTAATTGGCAAACGACCTGACATCCTGTTAACAACATGCACCCAAATCAGAACATGTGACTTAAACCTCTCTGCAACAGAACCCCACTCATCACTCATTTCCCATCTGGCAAAAACTTCGGAGAGTGAGAAACCCTCACATTTGGCCATCTTTACTTGAGCCTTTAGCTATGCCAGTTGGATTCTGGCACTTTGGTCCATTATGACATTATCACAGATGTCAACATCACTTTTGCTAGCTGTGCACCCACAGCTATTTGACTTAAAAGTTATTTGCAAGTCCAGCTCCCAAGGCCCAATGTTGCCTTCAAATTACACAAGTGGCTTAGCCTCATCATAACGCCATAGAGCCACAAAAACAAGACTCACACCAGCCTGAGTATCCATTTGGAAAGGAAAGTCTCACATTCTAGACAATACCATCTAGCCCAGGAGCTCAGCGTTGGAGATGACCTCATCCCTTGACCTGGAGACAAGTTTGTCCTGGACACAAAACCTCTGGTCCAGGGATGTCCACAGATGACCTCTCCTGACGCTCCAGCAAATTGGACCTGGAACATTTACTGCTTTTCTTCCTTTGATATTATGGATTCTGTTGTGTTTCTCGAGCTCACTGTCTGCTCAGCCCATGATCCTAGTACACTCCTTGCTCCCTGCAAAAGTGTACCCCCCTCCACCCCTGTGCCTAAAGGGAAATCCGGTACAGGCTCTGCTGTCTGTGCTACTCTGAAAATTAGTGGAGATTCTTGCTTCCCCAGGAGGCAACTAACTGCCTCATATCTGTCAATCACTCAACCCTCTGGGGAGAGGACTACACACTTCCCACTGCCTCTCTGACTGCCCCCTTCAGCTTTCTACCTGAACCCCCACCTGGAGGCTCCCACCATGAGCACCACAACCACCCCTTTCCATTAGTTACACACAAAAACTATGACTCTTCACACTGCCTTTACTAGACTAACAGTCCATACTCTTCAACAACGCAACTGCCAGACCTGCCACCTTGACCTGAGAAATGCACCAAGATATTATTGCAAATATGTGTGTGTGTGTATATAACTTGTACTTTTAACACACTTTACAACTCCACCAAGATATTGTTAGAAACTCTGGAAATTTCAGATCTGTTTTCTTGGCTATCTCCCTATAAATTGGAAACAGTTACAGGCCAGCCTACAAGGAAGGAATTGTCAATGCAAATAACCAATAACTATTCCATAGATAGGAGAGCAGATGAATTTCACTCGAGCTAGGAAGGCCGCCTCCGCAAGGGGAGACAGTGGTCCAGGGAAGCCTGTTTTGCAGCACGATTCGACACGGTTCAGGACAAAGAACATACGTCAGGCATGATAGGGATACACTTGTTTTTCAAAGTCACAGGGAGACATTTTGCTGCAGGTTAGCATCTACAGCAGGTCAACTTGATCCTGGTTTCTGGGAAGAAAGGTTTATCTTCAAAAGAGGCCTGGTGTTGATGTCAGAGGAGGGGAGGCGTTCACCCTGTCTTGAAAGAGCGCATCCTTTGCTTTGGGATAGTGAGTTAACAAGATGTACAACGTATGTTACTCAGGCTGTAAGTCAGGCTGCTCTGGTCAAAATAAAATTTAGGCCAAACTGGGTTTAAACCAGAATAGCTTCCTCATAAACCTTAGTATTTTTAATTTTTCTTACATGAGAATCTTTATACTTCTACTTGTGTGCCTTCTTTTTACTCTCATAATAACATATTTTCTACATGCTTTAGGGCAACCTGTGCCCTACTCTCTAAAAGTCTCCTCTATTATTCAGGCTGCTCAAATACCCCAAATAACCAAGCTTAGTCTTGACTCAGTTTTGAGGCGTGGCTAGACGAGTTCCCCTTCTTGAGCAGCTGATTAAGCTGATACTCCCAAGCACCTCTGAGCTGTGCTCTCACACTGCGCCACTATGCACCCACCCTACACACCCCAGGGCCAGGTACCTGAACAAGCAAGGACAGTCTCTATGCCCCAAGTCCACTGATCTGTTTCCCATTAGCCAATCATAAACCTGCTTGCCCTGCCTCATCCCTCCTTCCTGCTGAACCCACAGCACAGGCGCTGGACCACAGGCCCCCATCTCCATCTGTCTTCCCCTGAGTGGCCCTACATGGCATGCTGTTTCTTCCCAGGGAAATGTAACAAAATTGTACAACTCTTTCTGGATTCTCTCTCTTGATCTGTGTCTGGCCTCACTAACCTCACCCAAGATAACAGGGTTAAAACAAGGCCAGGGAGTTAGTGGTCAATCATTAAGCCACAGAGAAAGGCCTCAGCTTCCGATGCCTCAGTGGGTCAGCTGAGACGCACACAACCCAGCTCCTCAGAGTACCCAGCAGGATGGACGTCAGCTTGTTCACAGTGGTTGCCAGCTCAGTAACACACCCTGCACTGGCTTTTCATCCTCTCCCATCTCATTTTCCCCATTCTCTTATTCTTGCTTTTTGTGATCACTTCCCTAATAAACTGCCTACACAAGCTCATCCTAGCTCTCTTTACGGGAATACAAAAGAAGATAACCAGAAACCCAAATGAGACAAGGACCCCGACTCTGATCAAGCCAAGGACAAACATAAGAACTCCAGCCAAAAAAGGAACACACCCCCACCCAGCACGGAGGAGAGGCCAGGTCTCCAAGCCAGCAACCACAGCGCGATCACCCAGCAGAGTCAGTACCACCACCCGCAGAGTCGGCAGCACTTCTGTCGTGTTTTTCAGATCTGATTGCTCCATTGACACTGTCACTTAACGTCGGGTTCATCTGTTTGATGGAAACTGAGTCACACATAGGATTTAAGCTGCAAGGGAGTGTGGTTTCATATGCTGCTGTTTAAAAATTACCACAAAAGTAATGTTTTAAAACAGAAATCTCTTCTCTCACACATCTGGCAGATGGAAGTGCAAGATCGGTGTCACCGGGTTGACATCAAAGTGTCCGCAGGTCCACGCTCCCTCCAGAAGCTCTAGGGGAGAATCCCTTTCTTGCCTTTTCTGGCGTCTGGTGGCTGCTGGGACTCCTGAGGCCACACCACTCCCATCTTTCCCACGGCGGATGCGCCAGGTTCTCCTCTTCTGTGCATGTCATCCTCCCTCTGCCTCTCACTTACGAGAACTCCTGTGAGTGCATTCAGGGCCCACCTGGGTAATCCAGCATAATCTCACCTGCAAATCCTGACCTCAATCACCTCTGCAGAAGCCTTCTCGGTGTAAGGTAACATCCACGTACCAGGGATTGAGGGCTGGTATCTCTGGGGGACGTTATTCAGCATTCCACATCTGGAGAGATCTTTTAGCTTTCAAACTGATTTAAGGAGGAAATGCTGGCTCCCACAGGGCTTTTGTGGTTGGTTTATTTCACAGCAACAGGTGATTTACAGAGAATTTGGTACCTATAAACAGGTGTTGCCCCAGCAAATCCTAAAACACGTGCATTGGTTTTGGGACCAGGTGGCAGGTGAAGGCTGAAGGGCCCCAAGACCTTTAATGGGAGCTTGAAGGACAGTTCGGAAACCTGAGGCTTGAGGAAATGTCCTGTTATGTAGTGGTGAAAACTTTGGCAACTGCTGACTGTGGTAACGTGTAAACTGGCACAAAGAACTCCAGGTAGACTTGAAAGTACCAAATGTGTCTGTTATCCACCGCATCAGGGAGGGTGTGCTCAGCTTCCAGAAGCCACAGCAGTAATTTGAATCGGGAAATTTGAACAGAAAGAATGAACCACGAGAGGTTACCATATGGGAAATTACTCGAGAAACCTTATTAAAATGGAGTCGGGAGGCCAGAAGGGGGAGCTCTCATGCCCTACGTTGAAAGGAGAGCCCGACAGGAAGACTTCCTCTTCTTGACCAGCAAGCTCAGCCCATGGGAGACTGGCACAACTCAGCCAGTGAAAGGCCACTACACCTGGGACTTTGTCCACAACAGCCCTCTCAGCTTCCTCCTCCCCTCCGTAGAGTGTCTCCTTCCTTTGTTGCAGGGGACTTACATGTGGCTCACCGTGGTTGCAGATCCCAAATGGCAATTCTTTGCTGACCCCGAAATAAACCATTTTTGTTGGAGAAATAACTGGCTATTCATTTAAGGTCAACACGATTAAAAGGTATAAAGAAGTCGTCCTGAGATACACAGAGGCAGCCACTGCAGTAAGTGGCTGCCAGCTCAACAGCTGAGGGCGGGTGAGCACGGAGGAGGTCCTGGGAAGGCTGACATTTGCACTTGAGGCACGGTGGCCCCGGGAATGTGGCCCTGCCTCTCTGGTAACAAAACGCTCGGGGGAGGCCTCTGGCCAGGGATATGTGACAGTTGTTGCCACCGTGCTTGCAAAGAAAGGTGCCAAAAAGTGCAAGCCACCACTGAGGAAGGAAGACCAGCGGTATGAACCATGCCAGGGTCTCCCTCCTGCCCCACCTTCACCCAGCTATGCTCACACCGCATGGATACCTGCCACAGAAGGAAGAACAAACTCCATCTTCCTGCTCAGGTTGCAACCTCCCTCCAGGCCCTTTCCTGTGAAAGTCAAAGATTTTGTCAGCTGGGAAAGGAGAAATGTAGTGCCAGCATCCCAGAGCAGAGCAACCAAGGGTGGGTTTCTAGCTGAGACAAAAACTCACAGCTGGCAGTCACATACCATAAGGCATGGATTGAGGGAAATGAACCAAAAATGAGAAATTGTTCAGTTTTAAAGAAGAATCTAGACAAAATACAAAGGAGCCAGGACTAGCTTCGTTTGAAAATAAAGCTGTTCCTCCTCCCCAGCTCCTCCAGTCAGAACAGGATTATCGAAGTAGGAAGTGGCTTCAGGTTACAGATCAATTTCAGGATGCTACCAGTAAAATACAGCCTCAGAGTCAATCTCCGGCCAAGGGCGTTGCTGTAAGGCCCTTTCTTGAAACTCTAAGAATGTCCCTTGTAGGTCCTCACAAATAGGTGAGAAATAGGGCTTTTACAAATCTTAGGGGCCCTGTCCCCACATCACTCTCAGTTCGAGGTGGACTGAATCCTGTTCCAGAGAAAATGTGGGTGTGGCTTTCACCTAATGGAGAGGACTATAATTTGGTCTATCAGAAATCCAAAGTTTTTAAAAGCAATTAGATCAATTCAAAATACAAGATTTAGAAAAAGTTGTAATGAAAAGAGCCTGGGCAGGAAGTAGGACTGAAGAATCCAGTGGGTTACAAAATCAGGCTAGGTGCTGTGGAAGAGGATGCCTCAGAGAATAGGATCCAGAGCCTTGGAAATCATGCCCAGAACCACTGCGCCTGGTCAAGGACCTGACGGTGTGTCTGCTGCATCTCAGAATTTCTATGGACCAGCGACAGCTGACTCCTCCGGCCCCCTCCCCTTTGAAGGGACCATCTGTTGGTATCCCATCTCTGCCACCGTTGTGTGCTGAGTGTGTACAGCAGGGAACCAGTCCCTGCAGGTCACACCTTCAGACCAAGAGCAAACACACACAAGGAACTGTGCCCAAAGAGCCTGCGTGCTCAGAAGCGATAGAGACAGAGCCTAGGTCCCAGCCTGCAGCTTGCCATGATGCCGGCTTCGGGAGACTGGGCACAGCGCGAGTACAGTTTGCACGTGGAGGCAATGTGAACTCTGTGGCCAGAAGGTGGGCAGTGTCAGACCACCTCCCAAGATGGCCACAGACTACGTCCCGTCCCACATTCTTTTTTTTTTCTTTTTTAAGATTTTATTTTTTCCTTTTTCTCCCCAAAGCCCCCTGGTACATAGCTGTATATTCTTTGTTGTGGGTCCTTCTAGTTGTGGTATGTGGGACGCCGCCTCAGCATGGTTCGATGAGCAGCACCATGTCCGCGCCCAGGATTCGAACCAATGAAACACTGGGCCGCCTGTAGCGGAGCGTCAGAACTTAACCACTCAGCCGCGGGGCCAGCCCCCCCACATTCTCTTTTGCAATGTGCTCTTGCAACACTTCCCTCGAGAGGCAGAGTCTGTCTCCCCACCCCTAGAATCTCCACAGGCCATCAAGAGCTCTGGATAGAAAAGGCAGAAGCGCCTGTGTGCTGGTACCAGGAGAACCCTTAACAACTGTCCCCTCGGAGGCAAAATCACAGCCAGGAGAGAACCCCCAGTCTACAGTCCTTTCCTTTAAAATTTTCAATAAATATCTAACATCTCTATCTGAAAATTTCATCCACACTACCTAAACTGATAGTTTTCCCATTATTAAAAATTACATTATACCTAAAGTTGGAAGTTTTCTTGAAAGTCTTGACACATTAAAGATATTTATAAGGTTTTACTTTATTCTCAGTGTTCAAAGAGCTGTCTCTGCCCAATAAAGGCACTCCATCTGTTGCATTATCTCTTCCCATGATTTCTTTGATTTCTCCATCAATTGAACTGGGGATGAACGATGACAACACAGGTTCTTTCCCGTGGGAATTTTCTACACAAGGACTGATAACTTTTCACAGAAGGCTGTGCCAAATTCATCAAATGAACCGGCTACAGTGAACTGGTAATGTTGTAAATAGATCACACATGGAAGGGATCAACAATAAATATTTCTCACTCATGTGAAGAGTACAAATGGAGATTTTTTTAGGTAGAGCTGGCAAGATCTCTGCTCTCCCCATTCCATCCCTTCTGTCTTAAGTCAGGATTGCCACATTCATCCTATGCTCCCAAGGGAAACCTGGGGGTAATCTGACCTTCAGGACCACAGGGTACAAAGTCAGAGAGGAAGAATTTTTTTTATTCTTTTTTGCCGAGGAAGATTAGCCTTAAGCTAACATCTGTTGCCAACCTTCCACTTCTTTCGCTTGAGGAAGATTAACCCTGAGCTAACATCTGTGCCAATCTTCCTCCCTTTATATGTGGGTTGCCACCACAGCATGGCTGATGAGTGGTGTTGGCCCATGCCCAGGATCTGAACCCATAAACCAAGGCTGCCAAAATGGAGCATGCCAAACTTAACCACTATGCCATGAGGCTGGTCCCTGCATAGAAGCATATATACATTTTTTTTTTTTTGATGAGGAAGATTGGTCCTGAACTAACATCTGTTGCCAATCTCCCCCCACCCCTTTTTTTCTCCCCAAAGCCCCAGTACCTAGTTGTAAGCAATTCTAGTTCTTCTATTTGGGGTGCCTCCATAGCACGGCTTCATGAGCAGCGTGCAGGTCCATGCCCAGGATCCAAACAAGTGAACCCCAGGCCACCAAAGTGGAGCATGCGAACTTAACCACTCAGCCACAAAGCTGGCCCCGAGCATGGAAGTATTTCTGTAGTCAGCCTTGGAAGTAATGTTCACCACTTGTGTTCATATTCTCCTGGCCAGAGTTACATAGTCCAACCCATAGTCAAAGGAGGCTGAGAAACGCAGGCTGTGTGCCCAACAGAAAAAGAAAGTGAGTTTTGGCATACACATAGCCAGTCTCCACCATACATGATTTCTGCCCTGTGTGAGTTCTCAGATGTTTGCTGAGGTGTGACTTCTGGCAAAAGCTTTTTCCACATTCATTACATTCATAGGGCTTCTCTCCCGTGTGAGTTCTCTGGTGTACAGTGAGGGCTGACTTCTGATAGAAAGTTTTCCTACATTCTTTACATCCATAGGGTTTCTCTCCTGTGTGAGTTCTCTGATGTCTATTGAGGGTTGACTTCTCACAAAAGGTTTTCCGACACTCACTACATTTGTAAGGTTTCTCACCTGTGTGAGTTCTCTGGTGTACAGTGAGTTTTGACTTCTGGTAGAATGTTTTCCCGCATTCTTCACATTCATAGGGTTTCTCCCCTGTGTGAAGTCTCAGATGTACAGTGAGTTTTGGTTTCACACAGAAGGATTTCCCACATTCATTACATTTATAAGGTTTGTCTCTTGTGTGAGTTCTCTGATGTACAGTGAGGGCTGGCCGGTGGCCAAAGGATTTCCCACATTCTTTACATTCATAAGGTTTTTCTCCTGTGTGAGTTCTCTGGTGTGCCGTGAGAGCTGACTTCTTATGGAAAGTTTTACCACAGCCACTGCATTCATGAGGCGTCTCCCTGTGAATTCTCTGATGTACACTGAGAGTCAGCTTCTGGTAGAATGATTTCCCACATTCATCACATGCATAGGGTTTCTCCCCTGTATGAGTTCTCTGATGTTTCGTGAGATTAGACTTCTTATAGAAAGTTTTACCACATACATTACATTGAAAAGTTTTTTCTCCTAACTGAATTCTCTGACGCTGAGTGAGCTGTAAGTTCTTGCTAAAATTATTCCCACTTTGATTATATTTATGGTGTTGCTCCTTGAAATCAGCTCTGTGAAGACTCAGTTGTGTTGGTTTCTCACAAACGGTCTTCCCCCATTCGTTACATCGATCGCGATCCTCCCCTACGTGACGTCTCTCTTGGGCAATGAGAGCTGACTCATCACAGGCTTGCCAGTGTCCATTATATCTACAGGCAGTGCCTCCCATGCGAGCCCTCCTATGTGTAAGGACTACTGCCTCCTTGTTGAAGCCTCTCCCTCGTCCACTAAATGCGGAAGCCTGCTGCACAGTTTGAGTCTCCTGAGGATGACTAGGACGCTCAGCACATCTGAGGGATTCCCCGGTCACAGGACAGTCCTCAGCTTTCTCTCCAGCAGGCATCTCATCAGGCGCTCTAGGGAGAAATGTGTTCTCAAATGCATTAAACTCCTCTGGCTTCATTCCTGAACAGTTTCCACTATTTATAATCAGTTTTGAAATACAGATTGAGCTCAGATTACACGTTTTTCCTAAGTCAGTTCTCTCCTTAGTTGATGTTTTGCTGTTGGTGATTACAGCTTGCCACAAACGTCTGCCATAATTTTCCTGGCTGGTCTCCATCAGGTCACCCACAGTCTGCACATCTAAAACGAGATGAAAATAACCATATCCATGAACCACACCTATGCATTTCTCATGGAATGCTCACATAAAGGTAAATAGATTTCCTTCTGTCCCAGTGGAACAAGACTCTTTAGAAATCAATAATGGGTACTGATTTTATGAGAAGTGTATGATTCTTCTCCCTAATGAATTAATGTAATAAATTATATTAATATATTTTCTAACATCAAATCATGTTTGTTTCTTTTTTTACTTAAGTTTTTTTTTTTAATTCATGAGAAATATTTGGTCAAAATATTCACCTACTCTCCAGATATAGATTTCAGCAAGAACTTTTCATTTTCCATTTGTTTCTCTGTTCTTTCCTCTACTTTATCATAATAACTGTGGGTATCTTGTGCTAGCCCTTTTCTGATCACTCAGCTTTGAGGATGGCATAATTTTTCTGCATCAGCTACTTACAGGTTATGAGGAAGAGCCATTCATCTGTCACATAAGCAGTATTATTGCTTAGGGACAAGAATTTTGCACCTCTGTTTGTTTAGTTTTTACTTCTCCCTGGGGAATGGCTATAGGCTTCTGTGAGGTTTTTCAAAGGTATAGTCTCTTCTTCGCCATACTAGGCAAAGACAGCTTTCTGCAAATTCTTAATTAAACACTGCATTCTGTACTTCTCAGAACCCTAATGGTAGAGGAAAGTCCGGTGCAACACTTTGTGCACCTCCTCCCTGCTTGTCTACAGGATTTAAGCTGTGCAACCCAGTCTGTGCCCACCATCTTTGAAAAGCCCTTTGCTGGCTCCTTCTGAGATCAACAGCCCTGGCAGCTTCACCCCACTTTATGTTAGGTACAAGGTCCCTGCTTCTGAAGACTTTTACCTTGCATTCTAGAGTTTCAGCTGTCTCCTAGTTATACTGAAACTGGAGTCACACATGCGTTTCTCATTCTTTCGTGGTTTTTACAGTGATTTCCCCAAAAGAAGGTGAAAATGCTAATTTCAAACTCCACTCCCAAAGTCTGAGCCTCCCAACCTGAAACTTTTGGTTCCATTGACCTTGGAGCCACAGTCTCTAGTTTCTCCAATCGTGTCATAAACCACGCCTTTCCATGCTGAACCATTTGCTGGGTCACCCTCAGCTTCATGACTTCTGATGTCTGGTTCACAAGGCTTGTGCCTGGACCTCTTCTCTCATGTTCTTAATAATCCCTTAGGCAACCTCTGCTAATCCTACCAGTTTTCAATAAATGATTTCCTAATTTGCCTCTCCAATAGTGATATCCACCCTCTACTCCCGATTTCATATGCACCTAATACTACATGTCAAAATGGAAAACGGTCATCTCAAACGTAACCTCTACCAATATAAACACTTAATCTCCCTCAAAGTGCCTTCTGAGTACCCTACCTAAAATAGTAACAGCCCATTTTTCTCTCTCTCATCCTGGTTATATGTTCTTTGTGGCTCTTATTTCATTATTTAACATGTATATTTGTTTCATTCTTCTTTCTCAACAAAATATAAGCTCTATAAAAAGAAAAACATTTCTTTGATTATTGCTGTTATCTGCACAACTACAAAAATGACCAGTGCCTAAAACTTTCCAATTAATGTTGAAAGAATAAATGAATGCATGAATGAATGCCTGAAAGAAAACCGTATGTGAGAACGGACAAAAAGAGGGCAACTAAACCTGGAGAACCTGATTAACAAGAAAAAGTTCCAAGAGGATGCAGGTAGGTGTTAGATTTTGGGTAAGTCTAAGAAAATAATCAGCAATTATAACAAGAGGAGGGATTCACGTGTCAAAGCCACATTTGGAGAGGGGAGAGTGCATGAGTCTGATACATGCAGATTAACTGTCCTAAGGTCTGGACGTGGGGAAAATCACAGGTGAAAATTAGCTCAGTGAGGCCAACATCTGCTGTGCTCTCCTCTTCCCAGCCTCCCTGCCCAGCACGCATGGACCCACCTGGGAGGCTCTGGTTTGGGGGTGCTTCTACAGTCCACGGTTCTGCGTCTTGCTCCAACTTGACGATCACCTCAGGTTTGGTGATGCAATGCCCTGTTGATGAGAAATAATGTAGGACTTTTGCCAAACCGCTTGACGGCCTCTGAAGAATGACAACTGCACAGCTGCAAGAGCTGTGCAACAAAGAGCAATTTGAACCTTTAACTGGAGAAGTGAACACACATATTCTTCTCGGCCTAGAATCGTAAACCTAAGTAGCATTTAATTTCATGAACAGTCATACAGTTACCAATAAAGGAAAAACGCTTGCGCTTGGCAGTTATTAGGAGAGTTTCGCTCACCCAGTGACGCTAGGCTACTGTAGGTCTCCAGCATCACGTCCTTGTACAGGGTCCTCTGGGCATCATCCAGGTCCTGCCACTCCTCCCAGGTGAAGTGCACAGCCACATCCTCAAATGACACCAACCCCTGTAATGGCACATTTCTCAATTCATCAGCCTGGGTCAGAAGAACAGGAAGTCTGGGAGTTCATTCTTTTGTGTGTATTTTGTCTTGTACAGGATGCGCCACGCTTTGTACTCTATATTGTGGGATAAAGAGTAATCACAGCAGAAATATCCTACCTCTGTGTTTATTCACTAGTTCCTAAAAGTACTACCATACAGTTTCCCTTCTAAATCTGGAACTGTCCTTATTGCTAGGGATAAAAGGATGAACAAAATTCTGCTCCTCAAAGGAGCCTATGATCTGGTATGGAGACAGGGATAAATGCACACCTGGAATAATGTGTTAGATGAAGGAGGCTCGACACATGTTCAAGGTAGACTGGGGTATTAAAGAGGCAGAAAAACAGTTGTTCCTTGTACTACCAGGTTGTGCTTCACTGAAGAGCCAAACATGTTAGCTGTTCAACGTGAACCACATGTTCTTGTGGATATGAGGCAACAGCAGAAGTCATGAGGGCAGGAAGAACACACGCCACAGTAATGGAAGTACACACAGCACCGTGTCCAGGGGAGTGCTCCTGGGCTGTGATGAGATTAAGGCACTAAAGGTATTTAAGAAACTGATTGTAGAGCAACTCTGCATTTAAATATTTGACCTAATTCCAACAACAAGAAATTTGATGCACTCACCATGTTCTCTATTACTTATCAGTTAAAAGCATGTACACAGGCATTCTAAGATTTCCTTCCTATATCCCAAAGGGTTGCTTAAATCCACCCCAGGGTGAACAGCCCCCACTTCCTAAACCACAAGGTCTAAATAATGAGGGGCTGGTCCAAAGAGGCAAGTGACATGAGCGGATTTGCATTTTAATAGTCATCCCCTAGAAGGAGAATGGGCAAGGGCTTAACGGGAGAAGCAGAGGAGAAGAAACCAGAGGGAGAGATGACCACCTACATTGAGGCAACAGAGCAATAAGAATACAGAACAGGGAACTAATCTTAAAAAAAAAAAAGAAAAAAGAAGGAAAAGAATTTGCTGCTAATTTGCTCTGAAAAGGGTGAAGGGGGAGTTTTACAACCGGGGTGTCTACATGCCCAGCCAGGTGGATACTGGTGCTGTGAACTGAAACTGGGAAAGAAGGGTAAAGTGTATGATGGGCAGAAGAGACACAGATTTGGATATGTCATGTTTGAAGTCTCTGTGCTCAAACATGTGGGGAGGTCCAACTGGCAACTGGATATATGACCTAGAGCTCAGGAGAGAGACCTAAGCTGAAGATGAAAATTCGGGAAACAGGAGAATTTTCGCAGTAGCTGAAGCCATCAGAGTGAACAAAATGGCTCAAAGAGAACCTATGAGACTGAAAGGAGAAAAGGAATAACTACAGCGTTTTAGGAAACATCAATATTTCCTGAAGGAGAAACAGACCATGACAATGGAGAAGGAATTGTTAACAATCATTCTAGGAATAGAGCAAAACCTCAATATGAAGAAACCTATTAGGTGGGCCGGCCCAGTGACGCAGTGGTTAAGTTCGCACGTTCTGCTTCTTGGTGGCCCGGGGCTCGCTGGTTTGGATCCTGGGTATGGACATGGCGCTGCTTGGCACACCATGCTGTGACAGGTGTCCCACCTATGAAGTAGAGGAAGATTAGCATGGATGTTAGCTCAGGGCCAGGCTTCCTCAGCAAAAGAGAGGAGGACTGGCAGTAGTTAGCTCAGGGCTAATCTTCCTTAAATAAATAAATAAATAAATAAATAAATAAATAGAAATCTATTAGGGCTGGCCCCATGCCCAAGTGGTTAAGTTCGCGTTCTCCGCTTTGGCGGCCCAGGGTTTTGCTGGTTCGGATCCTGGGCATGGACATGGCACCACTCATCAGGCCATGCTGAGGCAGCGTCCCACATGCCACAACTAGAAGGACCCACAACTAACATATACAACTATGTACTGGGGGTGATTTGGGAAGAAAAGAGCAGAAAAAAAATAAAAGAAGATTGGCAACAGTTGTTAGCTCAGGTGCCAATCTTTAAAAAAAAAAAAAGAGAGAGAAACCTATTCGTGTATTTCATCGTATTCATATTTCTGGGGAGAAAATCCTATGATCCTCCACATAGATACTGAGTGGGCATCTGTAAAAATACCCTCCCATTTGTAATTAAAAAAACCCTCAAAAAACAGGATTCAAGGAATTCTTCCTTAACATGATAAAATGTGTATGTCTCAGCCATAAGTGAAAGCAAGATTCACATTCATGGGGAACACTGCAGGACGAGGACACCCCATCGCCAGTTACTAACGCTGTAGTAGCAGTGTCTGTCAGTGCACTGCAAAGAGAAACAGACGAGTGAAAATGATGATTTGCATATGATTCATACTTGAAAAACTGAAGAGAATCACAGAAAAACTACTCCAAATAGGAAGATTCAATAAATTATCAGACTATAAAAATAATATATAAGTCTTCATATATATGAGAATACTCCCACAATAACAAAAAGATAAAACACTCAGCAATACATTTAAGAAAATAACACAAAACTCTGAGGGGGCAAAAAAGAATACAAAAAGAACTAAACAAATGAAAAGATAAATCATGTTCATGGATAGGAAGAGTCCACATCATAAAGATATCAATTCTCCCTAAATCAGTAAACTAACAATACTATTCTAATGAAAAGATACATTCTTAGATATAGGCAAGCTCATTTAGAAGTTCATGTGGAAAATTAAACAAGCAAGAATAGACAGTGTGTGGCAGTTTATATTTCCGTCCGGCCAAATTAAGCATCCTTCCCTGCGTTAGTCAGCCCAGGCTGCCATAAGATACCACACATTGAGTGGCTTAAACACAGAAAATTCTTTCCTTACAATTTTAGAAGCTGGAAAAGTCCAAGATTAAGGTACCAGCCAATTCGGTTCCTGGTAAAGGCTCCCTTCCTGCCTTCTGGATGACAGCATTCTTGCTGAGTCCACATGGGGGAGAGGGAGGGAGATAATTCCATCTTCCTCTTCTTATAAGGCCACCAATCCTATTGTAGTAGAGGCCCCATCCTTATGACCTCATTTCAACTTGTTTACCTCTTAAAAGTTCTATCTACGTATACATCGGGGGTTAGGACTAACACTTACATTTTGGGGGAACACAATTCAGTTCATAGCACTCCCTGTGGCACCTTTCTCTGCAAAAAATTATATATCCCCTTGCAGTAGAAGTCACATAAGCAAATTTATAATTCTACACTTGCCTTGATCTTTGACCAATAACATGTGAATGGAAGAGACAACCTGTTACAGTCACACACTGATCACCATATTTTCCCTCTACCATGTTCTCCTCAACAATATCACAGAAATAAATACTCCTCTGTTCAGGATTGTAGGACGCTGCTTGCTCAGTGATAACCTACATGCCCTCCTGTAACCACGTGTCCTCCTGGTTCCCATCTGGGTGGGGAGTCAGCCCTCTGGGATTTGTGGCAATCCAGGGCCGGGCCAACCTGGATCTTAACTTATCTCAAAGAACAGCACATCTTGAAGGAATACAGAGCTTTCCATGAGAGCTCCTGTTCCTGGGGATGCTGGTTGTACCAAGAACAGTCCCTCTTGGCAAGCACATAGTCTTTATTCCCTTGCCCACGTAAGCAGCCCTCTCTCTGCCCATGGTAGTGGGTGCACAACTCCGTCCAGCCAGCCACCCCCGGACACTCCCTATACCTAAGTCCCAACAAACCTATATGTCTCATATGCCGTCTCCAGGTCTTTTCTTTGGTCTCTCTGCACCCTATCCCATACTGCTTGCTCAACTGGGCGTGTGGCCAGACACCTCGTGAGCCAGCCAGGAGACCAAGGAAACTCCCGTGAGCACTGAGGCTATGGGGGATGGGATGGGAACTCTATGGGGAAAGTTCTAGGTTGGCCTGCATCCTCCATGTGGGGGCCAGTCACTGCTATTCTAGATGGATAGGGCCTACCAGGTGAGTACGGGGATGCCCCGGAAAACACCAAAGGTCCTTGGCGAAGTTCTTGGCTTGACAGACATTGGGAAAAAGAAGTCAAAGCCTAGATGACTGTTGCAGCTGTGAGGTGCCCCCCCCCCCATAGCATGCCTCAGAACAGACACTGAGATGCAACCAAGAGCCAAAGCAAGGCCGCCACAGGAGGAACTAAAGTTGGAAAGAGGCTGACTGGTACAAGCTGAGACAACCGAGGTGCTGTCGACAAGCCTACGAGAGGCTGATGAGAAAGTAGAGACCCTAGCCTCTCATCTCACTAACTTAAGGGGCAACAGCTACCACAGGCAAAGGTACAAGCCCTTGTGACCACGACTGGAACCCAAAACAACGCGATCTGTGTGACTCTAGTAGTGAGGAAAGTGAGCAGGCTGTGGGATGGGATGTCCCAAGAGAAGTACTCATCTTGGAGGTGCATCCGGTCATGATGCAGAAAATGAAATCAGAACAACCCTGGCCCACTGGGGTCAATCCAACAGAAGAGTCCCCATCGTTCAGCATATGCACTCTACTACGCAGGATTACACCACTGCCAAGCTGGTGGAACTGGGAAACAAATTCAGGCAGAAGGAAGGGAAAGCATCCCAGAGTGGCTTTTGCATCTCTGGGATACCACAGTGGAAGGCATTTTGCTCTCAGGGGTGGAGATGAACAAGATAGTGCCCATTACTTCTCACTCTGCCGTGCAGCAACACCTCTATAGTGCTGTGAATGACGATCGAGTAGTCTCCCTTGACTTGGTTAAGGGCTGCCTGTAGGGGGGCCTGGCCTAAAGAAGGGGACATACCCACGCCTACCCCCTGGGTGGCAGACCATGGAAGACCTACAAGACTTGTTAAGGGAACTCAGCATGAAACATGCAGTTTACGCCGACCATTACCAAGGGCCTGACAATGAACTATTCACTGCAGGCATGAAAGATACCATGTCATAGATGGCTCTGAACCAATGCTATGGGGCTTTGGTCTCTCTCTTAAACCACTTGGTAGGTCAACTGGTGTCCCAGGTGGCCCAAACCACTGTTGACCTGGGGGAGACAGATAATGTCAGGTGGAAGGGAGTGAGGGTTACTGGGGAAAGAGACAACAAAGGAGCCAAAACCACCAAGGTCCTTGTCAGAGTAACACATAGACAGATGTACCATGACCTGGTGGCAGCAGGCACCCCTCAGGAAAAAAAAGATAAATAACCAAACACTGTTCTGGTGGCTTTGTGGCAGAAGCTGGAGTCACAACAGACATTCAAAGGTCATCCACAGAGTGTCCAAAACCAAAAGCACCCCCAGCAACAGCCTGGGAACACCTTAGCCCCTCAACGAGGGGGAAGGTGAAGGGACCCTGACCCACTCCTTCAATGCTGTGCAGGTGGCTTGGGTATCAGGGGACCAGAGGCCACATGCAGTGATAACAATATAATTGGTCCACTAAAAATAGTCTTAGCATTGGCGGCTACAGGAGCAGAACGCACTCTGATTCATGGAGATCCATCCTGTTTTGACAGCCCTATTTCTGTCACAGATGGTTATGGTGGAGGCACACTTACGTTGAAATTGGTGGTGCTAGTGCTGCAGACAGGGCGTCTTCTGCCAAAACGGTATATAATATATATTGCCCCCATACTTGAATACATTCTCAGCACGCACGTCCTCACTGGTCTGACCCTACAGACTACAGCTGGGGAATTCTGCCTTCAGGTCCACTTGTCTAAATCTCTAACAAGGGGTCATGCCAAACAGACTCCAGTCAAATTGCCCCAACTGTGTCATGTGGTGAAGATAACACAATATCATTTCCCAGGAGGCCATAAGGAAATCTCGGGAATTGTACAAGAACTAGCAAAAGTGGGAATCACTGGACCCACACATAGCCCGTTCAAAAGCCTTGTGTGGCCCCTCCAGAAGCCAGATGGTTCCTGGCAACCATGGACTATAAAGAACTGAACAAAACGACACCGCCTATGTAGGCTGCTGTCGCCAGTATAGCCTCTCTCTTAGACAAGATAGGTGACACACTGGGAACGTATCATTTTGCCTTGGACCTTGCTAATGGCTTTTTCAGCATCCTCTTGGATGAAGGTAGTCAAGATCAATTTGCCTTTACCTGGCAGGGCACACAATGGACTTTCACTGTTCTGCCTCAAGATTATCTCCACTTTCCCACAAGTTGTCATAGTCTCATGGGCACTGAATTGTCCCAGTGGACACAATCCCCCAGTGCCACCTTGTTACATTATACTTATGATGTCATGTTAACCTCTGAGTCTTTTGCAGACCTCCAGGAAGGCTCCGGCTCCCTCGCTGCCCACTTATGCCAATGAGGATGGATGGTGAAGGACAACAAATTACAGGGGCCTGGGTTGTCTGTCAAATACCTGAGTGTTGCCTGGTCGGGTGAGACAAAAGTGGTTCCTGCTACTATTACGGATAAGATATAGGCTTTCCCTACACCCAACACCCCAAAACAACTACAGACCTTTCTGGGCTTATTAGGTTCCTGGCACCCTTTCATTCCTCATTTAGCCCAACCACTCCACCCTCTTTATAAGTCAATGTGAAAGGGTGTTATCTGGCACTGGGGGACCACCGAGCAGGTGGGCTTCACCCAAATCAAAGTAGCAGTGAAATAAATTCAGTCTTTGAGTGTTTTGACACAGGGACTACCATGCAAATTGGACATTTCCAGCTACCCAGAGGAGATAAATGGGGTCTCTGGCACAGACAAGGCAATAAACGAGTTCCCCTTGGCTTCTGGTCCCCATTGTGGTTGAAACTGGTATAGCACACTGCAACAATGGTGTACTGATTACGTGGGCCTCTGCAGGTGGAGCCCATAACCTGTTCCCTGCCGCTCACAGTCCATACCCATCTGCCTATGGCAGGGTGGCTGTGGGACACTTCCAAAAGCCCCACTCAGGAACAGCCCAAACACAGACACTGGCAAAGTGGCATGCATACTTACAACAAGGAGGGAGCTTTACTAATAGTCCCCTAAGTGCAGAATTGCATGCCATGCTAGGACCAGTAACATACACTGCAGAAGAAACAACCTCATTGGATAAGGTACCCATGCCTGAAACTCTGCCAAATGTGAGAAGGACAAGGACCCATCCCAGTGCAGGCCTGGTATACAGATGGCTCCACAAGGGGCAACTCCCCTCATTGGACGGCAGTGACCACTCAGCCTTTGACTGATAGCATGTAGTTGGATTCTGGCTCTGGGCACGTAGTCAATGGGCTGAATTACGGGTCACCTGCATGGTGGCGACATGAGGGCCCACCAAGGAGGAAAAATACAACCACAGACAGGTACTGAGAACAACTTGCTGTTGTCTCTGCCACAAGAACTCCTTACCAGGACCCACAGGGTCACTTGGCCCTGGGGCTGGCAGGTGGGGGCCCACTGGTGTGGTCTCTTAGACCCCTGAAGGACAGGCTTAGAACAGGATATCGTGGTGACACACTTTACTGTGTGATGACTACTCAAAACCTCCAACCTTACTAATCCAGGGCCTCCAATTTCCCAAGGCACTTTCATCCTTTTCTTCTGGTGTGTCATTGTTCCTCCCTTACCTTATACCACTGCCCCTGTGGCACCCAACCCAACTGGACAAGAGGTATGGTATTGCCATCCAGGTCTACAACCACAGGCCAGTACCATACTAACCTAAGACACTGCAGCTGCGTCTTCTTAGATGGTCACGACCTCCCTGTTGTAGTCCCCTCTAAACACCTCAGTTCTTTGTTCTTAGGATGACATCTGCCAACCTGTTCACTGATTTGGCACACACCATTGCTGACTTACAAAATCCCTCCAACTGCAGGGTATGCAGCAGGCTGCCTCTCTCTGCGACCATGGGGTTACCAAGGTGGAAAATGTTCTTTGGCGTTCTTGCCTCTTTGCTACGGCTTTTATTTTCTTGCTGTGCTCTATACTGCTGTTGTGGTATATGGTTGCAATGCTCCCCTATATGTCTGGTGCCAGGGGATCTGCAGAAAGATGGTGCAATAAGACTGTAAGGGCCATTCAGACACACGGAGGGTAAAGTGTAGGGCCTTGCTTGCTCAGCAGTAACCTATGTGCCCTACTGTAACCATGTACCCTCCTGGTCCCCATCTGGGTGGAGAGTTAGCCCTCTGGGATTTGTGAAGATTGAGGGCCTGGCCAACGCAGGTCTTAACTTATCTCAAAGAACAGCACATGTTGAAAGAACACAGAACCCTTAGATGCGAGCTATTGTTCCTGGGAACACTGGTCATACCAAGAGCAGTCCCTCTTGGCAAGCACAGTCTGTATTCCCCTGCCTAGATAAGCAAGCTCCTCTCTGCCCATGGTAGCGGGTGCACAACTCCGTCCAGCCAGCCGCCCCTGGACAATCCCTATATGTAAGTCCCAATAAACCTCTATGTCTCATACGCCATCTCTGAGTCTTTTCTTGAGTCTCTCCACACACTATACCGCACTGCTGCTCAACTGGGTGTGCGGCCAGACAAGGAGACTGCGTGAAGCTGAAAGAAAGAAAACTAAAGCTGACTCACCAAGATCAGGTACTATCAGTGAGAAACAAATCTTACGTGCTGACCTAACTGGTAAAGGAACTGGTACCACGCAATCAAACAAAACCAAACACCAACAACAGCAAGAAGCAGTGCAGGGAAACTGTAAGGACGGTGATCTGCTATCCAGGGGCTAGATAATGGCTCACAGTGTCACACATGATAACTGGGACTGACATACTTCCTTAAATAACATGAGTGATACCTATTAAGTCAAATAATGTTTACCTCATGGGCTTGAAGCTTTGGGAAAAGAGACAGGAAAACAAAACATTAGTAGTACATCTCAGCCACTAGTCATTGCCCTTAGTAAAGAACTATAGGAAAGCGATGAGCTCATGGGGCGGAGGAGGGAAAGGCCAGTTTGGAAGGAGGGATGAAAGAAAATTGGGAGATACTAAAAAATTGGGGTCTTGTAGGATTGAAAAACTCTCAAAGCAATTCGCATTATATCTTTTACTGTTTAAGGTTGATAAAAAGTTGCCTACTCCAGTTCTTATAGGAAAAAGAATTTAAGAAATACTTTTCAGAGTCAAGAATAGCTAAACTCAACTTCATGGAAGTAAAAACGGAAGTTATGGCCATGACATGTTACAATGTGACTGAACCTTGAAGACAATATACAAAATAAAATGTCAATCATAAAAGGACAAAAACTGCATGATTCCACTTATATCATGCTACAACAGTAGTCAAATTCAGAGGCAGAAAGTAAAATGGTGGCTGCCGGGGACTGAGCTGGAAGGGAAGAGGCAGGTAGTGTTTAACAAGTAGAGTTTCATTCAGAGAAGATGAAAAAATTCCAGAGATGGATGGTGGGAATGACTGCACAACAGTGTGAATGTGATCAGTGCCACTGAACTGTACTCTTAAAAATGGTTACGAGGGCAAATTTTAGATTATGTATATTTTATCAAAATAATAAAAAAGGTAAACAACTTTTCATTAAATTCTAGTCCACAATGAGACTTATGTTTGACGCACACATTTGTTTTTCCCTACTCAGTTTTAAGTGATTAGCTGATGTAGCAGAAGAATAAACAGTCTTTAACAGCGTTTGAAAACATGACAGACGATTTCTGATCTAGCAACATCCAGTTACATAATAATAAAAGCTACAGACGAAATCGCTGACAATTATATGAACAAAAGTTAAAAATGATGAAAATCTGTGGTCCTTGCTTTTATTCTTTGTGTATCTCACTTGACTCCGTTCAAACATGACTCACTCACTCCTGAGTGCTCTGTGCCACAGGGACTCCTGAGGCTGCCACCACACACGCTGGCTGGCAGCAGAGCTCCAGAGGGATGGGACCTCATCACGTTCACATCCTTCCTGTTTTGCCAAGAATGACAGCTCCAAGGTAAAAAAGGAAGTTACTGTAGGGTCTGTGGGCACCAGCACAGACACTAGATAAAACTAAAGAACAAACAAAGTAGCAGGACTTTAACGAGATTAAACCTGAGAGAGAGGGAGGGGTCCAGGAGAAATCCCATTTTGGTGGTTTGAGTCACTAGCTGGATGGAAGTAATATCATAGGAAGGGAAGAGAGGAAAATGTGGTTTTCATTTTGCATTTGTTGAGCTTGAGGTGCCTTCCGGAGAGCTACGAAGCAGCATCAACTGGGAGCTGAACCTGTGCTCTGAAGGCTGGGGAAGAGGCCCAAGCTGGAGAGAAACAAAACTGTCAAACCCCAGAGCCCCCCAACAGGTCAAGGAGAACTGCTGTGTGAAGAATGGGGCCCAGACTCGAACACTTGCAAGAGCCACATTCAGGAGAAGAAGAAACAAACAGAAGAATTCAGGGAAACACAGAAGAAATCATCAGAGAGGCCATGACAGAAGCTAAGACACGAGACCTTCCAGAAGATCATGGACTAACTCATTTCAACACGGCAGAAGACTCGACTGAGGCAGAGACTACAGCATAACCACTGAATCTAACTATAATTAGGTTACTCGTGAGCTTTAGAAGAAACGAATGCAGACTACGGCGAGTAGGTTAAAGCACAAAGCAGCAGTGGAAATATTTGCCAGGAAATACAACCTTGAGGAGTCTGCTGCCCAACCTGCATATAGAGACTAGCTGACAGAAATGTGTGAAGAGTTATTTAAAGGACCCGCAGTCGACTCAATCCCCCAGACATTCCAAGTTCCTCTGTGCACCACGCAGGGCCTTCCAAAGGCTGTCTGGGGCCTCGCCATTTCAGCAACTCCAGAAGAACCTCACTAAGCAAGCTGCGCTTCAGCATGAGGTCAGACCACCACTGCAGAAGGCTGCGAGTGTTTACTTCGAGACTGGCAGGCAAACACCGCCCACCACCTCATCTACGCGACCATTAAAGACACTGTGTCAGACTTCTGTGCCTGCAGGCTTCCACGTCCAAGGAGATGTGGCACGCTTTCTTCTAGGGGTCTGTTCTCATCAGCTAATAAATGACTGCACAACATCTGTTTTTGGCCTTGACATCGGAAAGACCAGAGACCAATCTGCGCTCACCTTGGGTGACTCTAAGGGGTATCTGCACACCACCTTTATCTTGTTTATGTATATGTCCCTGAAGCTGAATTTCACTCATTTCTACTTTCTCATTTCAACTTAGGAACGCTCATAAAGCTCATACAGCACAATGTAAAACAAGCTGAGGGAAAAATAAAGAAACAACTCACCAAAGATGTATCCATTTTCCGTTGCTCTTAGAAACACACAGAGGACTCTGGAAACAGAGCTGGAAGAGAAGGTGAATGGAGCGGAGTCATGAAAGGACTGGCCTGGCTTGCTCCTACATCCCAGATTCTCCGGTCCAAAGTTCTCCACACGTTAGCTAGAGAAGACAAAAAAAACAAACAAACAAAAAAAGAGAGTGAGAGAGAACCTCGTGTGGGGCAACAGTACTTTATACCTTGAGAAGGGGCAGGAAAGACCCTGTCGAAGGAGTACCCACATACCCTTACTTTGAAGAACTGAGACACAGAATTTACCCTTAAGTTAACGAAAACACATATTTCTTACTGATTTATCAACAGTTAATAGTAAGAATTACCTAAAAATTCTAAAGAGGCTTCTGTAGATAACTGCTTATTTCACACAGTTACATAATTCCTACCCATGGGGCATACCCCTAGATTAGTGTTTCCACAAGGACACCTGTGGTTTTCGAATAGCTAAACTTCACAGAAAGTACACATCTTGCAGCACAACACTTGTGGCCCATGATTTGATAGGAAAAAATGCACATAATGCACATTCTTTGTGGCACACTGTCCCCGCAATGGTTCTCAATGCCTTGCTTCCCTGTATTCGTTTCCTCGTGAAGTCCCCTCCGACGATGACATGGGCTTTGCTATTTGATTTGCTCTGACTGTAGGGAAATCAGCACATGGGAGGCAGACATACGATGAAAAGTACTTTTCTACTAGAGCTTGCCTTCTTGGAACACTGTCACCTTGTGAAGTAACCCGGCGCTGCCCTGTTAGGGACACGGCTTAGCCAACAGCCGGCACAAACCAGTGAAAAAACAGACGACGTCATCTTAAACCAAGCAGCCTCAGTCACGGCACCAGATGACGACAGCCTCACTGGTGATCCAGGCAACACCAGCATAGGCACTGACCAACTAGACCCAACCCAAATGCTGACCACAGAACTTCGGGCAAATGAAACAGTTGTTTTTCTTCTTTATTTTTTTTTTAACCCAGAAAATTTTGGTTGCTTTGTTACATAGCAAATGCTAAGCAATACATCTAAACTCCCAAACTCAGGATGTTTTTAATAAAATCACACGTGGGAGAAAGTCTTGAATTACATGCCAAATACAATCAGTAGAACTTCACAGCTACATGCAGAACTTTCGAAAAGCTTCCGAATGTGCACTGGATGGACCTCAGAGAAGTTGCTGGAACTAAGATCATGCGAATCAGACAAAATCACTGTTATTGTCTGCACATCAGAAGACTCCGTTTTACGTTTTTTACATCAGAAATGAGTCTTGTACTTCTTGGCAGGCACTGTACTGGGCTTCACTTACATTTAAAACATTGGTTTGAAGCAGAAGTGTGATTCATTCGAATTTTTCTTTTTTAAACAATGGAAAATAGGTTCCTGTTATTGTGCTATAGAATTTATGATTTTCAAGAAAAGATCACTGACATCACATGGGAAACACTTGTATTATTAACCCTTTGAGCGCAAATAACCCCCAGAAAGCAATGGGGAAAAGAGGACAGGCATGTTTCAAGCAAGTTCTTCTAAAACGATATTTGCTCTAAGTTGGCTGCAGTTCCTAAAAATGATGTCAAAAGCAGATGAGTGGTTTGGCTTAACTTCGGCAAAGTGGATGATACTAACCAAAAGCCAGGATGCCTGCTGTATACAAATACGAGCCCGGCAAATCACTTCTGTTCTCAAATGAAACCTTTTCATCTTTCTCATGAGGCAGAAATACCCTGACAAACCCTCCCTCAACCACCAGGAAGAACACTCAGGACAGAGGGAGCATCCCCCGGTCTCGAGGTATCAGATCTGATGACACACGGGTTTGAGAGAGCGCAGATAAAAGAATGAGGGAGAGCGAAGGGACGGGAGTGTTAGGAAGCCCTGGAGACATTCTCTCGGTTGTGACGGGCGAACCCTCCAGCCCCAGACCACCCCTTCCTTCAAGACCACTCCCAGGAGGAACAATCCCTAGGCCCAGCACAGGTCTCCGTCTGAAGGTCGGTCTAAACCCTCCACCGTCACCCAGCCTCGGAGAACTTCGGGAGGAGCAGCAGCACCCAAACCTTGGGCACTCCGGGCAGAAGGAGCAGTAACCGCCGGCCCTCCTCCTCCCCGCGAGTCCGCTGCCTCTGCCCTGAAGCGGGAGCGAGGCTTCAGCCACCGGCGCTGTCCTTCCGGGAGGATCACTGTTCGTAGGCCGCCTCCCCTCCCGCTGTATAACAGCTACCTTGTTCTCAGAAAGACAAGACCGCCACGCAGAGCACAACATGCCCCTCAACCCACGAGGCCTGGACACTAGATCTTGTATAAACCTCCGGAAACGCAAACCGGGAGCGCTCGGCGGGCTGCCCGGGCAGGAGGGGAACTGACACCTCCCCTGCTGGAGCGACTCCACGAAACCCCACAAACAAGTGCCCCGGGAGCCTCGGTCCGCACGCACACCGCAGGGGCTCCCCCGGGCATCGGGCGTCTCACCAGGCGCCAGCGCGCTCGGGCACAGGAGCAGCCCCATAGCACCCAGCGGGGCGGCGTGGCCCGGACGGGGCCGCAGACCGCCCACCCCGCGCTCGCGCCGTCCGCACACCCACCCCGCCTCGACCCCCAGTTCACGAAGCTTCTGGTAGCTATGGCCGGCCTTCCAGAGCGCGCCTCCTCCGAGAAGTAATCACTGAAGCCACAGGCCAACCGGCGCTTCACCAGCCGGCATCCGCGTCCCGGACGGTTCCCACCCACCGACCCTTCCGCTCCCCTCAGCGGAGCGACAGCCGTGCTCGCCCCGTGTCCCCGACCGCCCGCGGCACCTCCGTCACACTGCCACCAACCTCCAGGGGCACGGCATCCAGCCCAGCGCTTCCCCCGTCCCCAGAGCACCGGGCTCCGGAACTTCCGGGCGGAAGAGGGTGGGCGTGGGCGGGGCCGCACACGCGCAGAAGGAACCCGGAAGACTCCTTCCTAGAGTCCGGGTCGGGAGCGCGTCAGCGCAGGGCGAGACTACATTTCCCACAAGCCTCTTGGCGGGTTAGGAAGGGTCTGAGGACATTTTCTTTATTTGCATGGTGCTCTGTCTTGCTTCTCTGAGACCCAGAGGAGATGGGCGAGGTCTTGCCTCCTAACCCTCACTTGACAACCACTGAAATTCTGGGTTGTTGTTTGGATGCAAAATAACCAATAACCACTCTATAGATAAGAGAAATGAGGTCAGTTTACCTGAGCCAGAGTGAGGGTTGTAACCAGGAAGGCCTTAGAAAGTGTTCCCTAGAAGCCTTGTTTTCAGTACAGTCTTGTATCTTTTTAGAACAAAAAACATATATTAAACACACCCAGGACATATTTTCATCAAAATTTCAGAGGTATTCAGTTGCAAATTAGCAGGTCAACATGATGGTCATGTCAGCAAAGGGATTAATCCCAATAGGGCGTAGGTGGGAAGTGTGCATTATCTTTAGAGTGCATTCTTTCATGGTCAAGCAGGTGTACAACGTATGTTTGATAGGCCATAAGTCAGGCTTTTTGTTCAAGCAAATCAGTTTTGAACTCAAAAAGTTACCCCATATACCTCAATATGTGAAAATCTCTTGTCATTTTTAAATCTGGATTTGTGGGAGGAAGGTGGAAATTCTTATGTGGGCCAAACATTGGATGAGATTAACAGTTAGCTTAAATTCTTTTGTTCTGATAAGGGCATTGCAGTTATAGAGCCTACTCTATTTTTCACAGGAGCACATTGTCAACCTTAAAACAGCCAGTTGTCTTACCAGCAAAATGAGTTTATTTAAGAATAGCTAAAGAATTTGGGAATGCTGTGGCAGACCATAGGCAAATCCCCAAAAGGAGAGGAGCATTATTTTATAAGGAAAATGGAGGAAGTTAGGAAGGGTTGTTTTGAGCACAAGTTCATTGAGAGTTCAGAGTGCTGATGGTTTCTCATTGGCTGAGCTGCTGGGATAGTCAATCTCTGCTTGGGAATCACTGTACATTTCTTCCTATAATTAACGATTCATTCCTGTTGACAACTTCTCTTCGGGTCTGTAATTGACCCTATTTCCTGTAATTGACCTAGAGTGGTCCTGCACAGGAGCGCCCCCTTCTGGCTGCCTGACTCTATTTATATGAGGTTTCCCTTTATTAATTTTCACATTCTCCCTTTTGATCAATATTTTTCTCAGAAAGCACTGCTGATCAAGAGTCAGATTTTCTGTTCAAAGTGGTTTTGTCCCTCAGTGCCAGGAAGGACCTTTCCTGGTTGTCATGTCCCACATTGAAGGGAAAGTGCATAGTGGTTGAAAATCATTTAGGCAAAGTTTGAGTAACAGGGAAGGTTAGGAGGAAGAACTCTCAGGCATCCCTTATTCAAAGTCTATAGTTGTCTAAGATCCTAGGTGTAGGAAAATCAGTTGAAATTGTTGACCTAACATACCTTATTAGGTACGTCACGTTTACAAAAGTTCAACAGGAAATAGGTACAGTTTAACAACAAGTACACAAAGCAGGATCAATAACAATACAAGCCCAGTTTGTATGATAGTTCTAAACCAGGAACCCAGACCTGAGGGCAACCAGCTGAATAAATCAAAAGACAGTGGGTTCTTGGGTGAAATTTGTTGTAACCCATGTGCTTGCTCTCTAATTCTATGTAATTGGGTCTCCACTTCCCCAGAGGTGTTTACCCATGTGCAACAGCAAGTGTTTGTTACTGCACAGACAGTTGCCTGCTCAGCAAGTAGGTAATCAAGATGTATACAGTTATCTAAAACTACACTGGACAATGGCTTAAGCAACCATTGTTGGGTTGCAACTGCATTTGCTGTGGAATTGGCCAACTCTTCAAGCGTTAGGAAAGGGCTTCTGATCATTTGTTCATTGGCACTTACTCCAATCCACAGAAAGAAAGCTGTCCCTGTGGAGGCAAGTCCAGAATCATGCACGCCTCCTGGGAGCTCTTGTTTGAGGTGATTATAGGAATTTACTGGAACTGACCAATGAGGATTCTGACTAGTTATGCAGGGAGAACGGGGTGGTGAATACAGGAAGGGCACCCTGTCCTTGTACTCTCCAGCTGTCAAGGCAATGAGATGCCCAAGCATAAAGGCCACGAGCACAGCCTCTACATAGAGCATGTAATTGGGGGTATACATAAGGCTCCCGCATAAGAGACAGTATCTATGGACTCACTCACTGGCATAGAGGCATTGCCACCATTTAACCAATGTCCAGACATTGTGTTGTTACACATTAAGAGGTTACCTAAATATATGGGTATATCAACAAGTGTACAAGTGATCTGATTTACATTGGTTGTCCTACAGAATTTATCACATAAATATTTACAAGATCTTGTCTTTCCCTCCCAAGGCTGGGTTAAATTAAAACAAGGAATGAAATTAGGTGGGCTTAGTACCTTGACCTTATAAAATGGGCCTGCAGAACAATTTAAACATACAATGGCATCTGGAATTTTAGCAAAATTACTTGTAGGGTGAGCTAAAGGGTCATTATTGTCCTGCACAGATTGAGGTTTCTCATGGTAAATACAGCAATCACAGAGGTTTCTCCTTTTGTGAGGGGTTGGGAAATAGGGAGAAGGGTTTCATCCTTCCATAGAAGGGAGGGAGAGCAGTGAGAGACAGCAGTGAAAGAAAAGTGTACAGGCCTGGTCCAGACATTATGGGAAAGCATCTACCTCTGATTTTGGCCACTTCTCTTCCTCGCCAATTTGATTTGGAGGTCCCCAGCACCTCCACAGGACTAGATGTCAGGTGTAGCACTCTTTAGCTGTGAGATGTGTACCCAAGGCTTGAGTCCCTGAAATTTGGCTGCCATCTGCATAGTGAGCAGGACCTAGTATAGCCCCTTCCAAGGATATTTCAAGGGCAGTAAAAATGGGAAATCTTAGTTTGGAGTATCATAGCCAGACATTTAAGAAAACTGGAAGAATTTAGGATCCAGTCCAGCTTACAGGTATATAAAAAAGCCTTAAAGACAATTAATAGGACTAGAATTTAATATCTACAAAGGTGAAAACATAACTTGTCTTTCCACAATTATGCTCATTTTTATTAAAGATAATCACAGTAAAACTAATTTGTTTGAATTAAACTTGGCCTGATTATTTATATAAATGCAGCAAAAACAGCAAGTGACCATATAAGATCTTTTTGAAAAATTGCTTTGCTGAAAGCTTATAAGCAAGGTAACTAGGCCAATTTTTCTGAGCAGTTCCTTACAGCTGTCTGGTCATTTCTGAGTCTATGTACATCTTTCTTGAAGATGACATTTTAGTCAAAGCCTTGGTAATGTAGCCAATGCTTCCAATTGTGTACTGTTACAAGGAAAACAGCCCTTCACTGAACCCATGCAAATACATATATTGTCATGAAAAGAATACTGAAGAGTTTCTGAATTCTGGAGGGATCAGGTAGAGAGAAAAAGATAAGTGTTTCAACCCTTGTTGTAAAGATACAATTTATGAATTGTTGTAAGTTACAGAGAACTTAAAGGAGAGGAGAAAAGGGGATCCTTTACATCTGGAAAACAAAACATCAAAGCAATCAGTCCTCTACTCGAGTTCCGGAAATTCCCACCCAACTCAGTGTTTGATCTTAAAGTTGTCAAAACCTATATTCCAGAGTACTTGTCAAAATCTTTTCTGTGCATCTCTTTGAGAATGAAACCTATTTGTAAAAGCATCAGAGCAAAACAATAATTGTCTGTAACCAACAAATGACTTTTACAAAAGGCAACTGACAAGGAAATTTCAGCATTTTTGTCACATGCATTTTAGATTAACTAGAATTACAGATAACATTATACGAGGACATAATCTGTTTAGGAATTTTATACTATTTCTAGAACACTTTTTAGAAATGTTCACCCATAAAACATAGCCTAAAGAGATTTATTATTGCTTATTTAACCATGTGTCTCATGTAATTTGACAAACCAAATAAATCTTAACAGTGAAATCTCTCTCTTTTTACAAGGAGAGGGAACAAATCTTTTGAAATGTCCCAGGTGCCATCTGGAAAATCCCAAAGTTACATCCAGGTTGAAAAGACTTCACTTAGAATTTGAATATTTTGGGAAGCTTGTCAAAAAGTCAAATGGTTTGGACACTTTACCAAATAGGATCACTGATCATTATGAAATAATACTTAAGTATCTATTTGACCAAGTAAGAAATAAAAGGTTTCAAAGAAAAATACAAAAGATTACATGGTCATAAGCAAAAACTTAACTCCTTTAATACTAAGAAGACTCAGTTCTCTTAAGTAATTAAAGACCTCATAGAAACAACACAGAAAATTATTTTGATGAAACACAAAATCTCTGTTTTCTAGGCATATTACTTAAAGCTAAAGAAGCTTTCACAATCTGTTATCAAAAGCAGACCAACTGCCCAAGAACACCTTGTCCTTTCAACATAAAAGAAAGCCAAACTTCAGTTTTGCATCAGCTTTTTTTGGTATTAAACTCATTTTAATAAATTCATTTTAATCTTAGCCAGCTTGACCACACATTAAAATTCCTTTTCTAAGATTCCTTTCCATAAACATTTTATACATTTTTACACTTAGATTTTTTTCCTATGTTTTCCTCTTTCCTATTCCAAAATAACCAGCTTCTCTTTAGGACAAAAGTGCTTTCTTTTCCCTCAACAAAAAGCATTTCCATTCCTTATAACTTCTTTTATCAAAACACACATTTTAGGGGCTGGCCCCATGGCTGAGTGGTTAAGTTCACATGCTCTGAATTGCCGGCCCAGGGTTCCACTGGTTTGGATCCTGAGCACAGACCTAGCACTGCTCATCAAGCCATGCTGAGGCAGCGTCCCACATTGCAGAGCCAGAAGGACCTACAACTAGTATATACAACTATGTACTGGGGGGCTTTGGGGAGAAGAAGAAGAAGAAAAAGAGAGAGTTGGCAACAGATGTTAGAGCTCAGGTGCCAATCTTTAAAGAAAAACACACACACATTTTCCTTTCCTTGCATATGGAGATATTTCTCTTACTATTACATATATTAGAATCCTTAACCCTTAGAATCCTTAATTCCTAGTGAAAAGCTACAGAAGCAATTATGAACTATATTAGCATTTTGCGGCTTGGAGACCTTATAAGTACCTTTTATAAATTTCTAGAAACATGTACCTTTTTCCAGAGAAAATTTCTCGATGTGGCATAAAACATGTTCACTAATATACTCAAATATCTTTAGTTTCCCTGCAATAAGAAGCCAAGAGTAGATAAACTTATGTTCAGTAATTAATATTCATCTCATTTGGAAATGGTTTAGGTATTCAATGCCTATCCATTATTTAGTTTAACCTAGTATAAACTTTGATATTATTTACATTTACTTAAATTACTTGCTTTTAACAAACATGCTTGGATTTGACATTAGATCATCAACCAACCAGCATCTTAAGTTACTTTCTTGATGACAAATTTTGTTAACAGAGATAACAAACTTAATAAACCCAAGTAGAATGAAAGTAGTGTGTCTGCATTATACTCAGTGTTGATAACTTTAAAGACAAGCCTGTTTCAATAAACCGGTAACTTGAAGCTAGCTTTTAATTACTAAAGATTGATCCTAGATCACGTAAATTTGAGAGCAATTGAGTTAGTTTCCGAGGTTTTGGAATTCTTAATTTATAAGTGCTTAATTTTAAGCCAATTAAATAGAGTTCTTTCAAATCAATCAATCTTAGCAACACTATCCAGAGGTAGAAAAATATCACCTACATACATAGACATACATAACACGTAGACAGATGCAGTGATCTCATAGCTTTTGTTTTAAAAATTTCAGCCATGTCTCAGGTACAAAGTTCAAAGGAATTGTTGGATCCAAATTGTGTTTTTGGCAGGTGGACTAAGTTAAGGTTACTTGCTCAGATGTCAAGTTTCAGCACTAGAGGTGGTGCAGAAGGGAAGGAGGACGATGGCACCAGAAGTGGGGCCTGAGCATAAGATGAAGAAAACGGGGGATGGGAAAGAGAACCCTCAGAAGCCATTTTGTATTCCCTCAATTTTTTAGTTGTTTCAGCTAATTGAGATATGGTATCTTGTAATGTGCCAATTTTAGAGTTTGTGCATGTTCAGAAACCTCTAGATACCAATTAAAATAAGCATAACATTCATTTTACTTAATTTTAGAGGTGTAGTCTTCCAATTTGGTTTGAAGAAAAATAACTTTGGGGAGATGGAAAGTTCTCCATGATGGCCATTGTAATTCTGGACTACTCTTGGTCTGTTTGGCCCACTTCGTGAAAAACATGCATGGAGGGGGCCCAAAGTTCTTAAACATAAACCCAGTCAGGATCCCTGAAGGAACTTTTCCATTAGAACAGTTAAATGACTGGGATCCCATTTCTGAAATTTCCTCTGAAAACCCAAGAAAGTTGCTAGAGTCCTAGCCCTGATTCCCAAAGGAATCAGAAAACTACTGGACTTTCAGCAAGGCCAAGCCCCACAAGAAACTGTGCTACTTTCAGAAAACAACTGAGTATTCACCAAGGTCGACATCTTGAACCCAAGAACAGAGCCTGAACCAGGAGCACAAAGTTCTTCCCCCAAGGGAACAAAGCCTCTCCCAATCCTGAATAAAGTCAGAGAGCTCAGAACACAAAGGTAGGAGAACTCAAAATCTGAGAAGAGACTCACCAAACTGAAAGTAGGCAGGGACTCATGAAAGCGATGAACTCAAGGGGCTCGATGTGGGTATCTTGCTCAGTTCTGGGGGTTGTTGTCTCTTGGGGGTCGCCTCCTTTGGATCCCACTTTGAACACCAAATACGTCAACCTTAAAAATAAAACAGCCAGTTATTTTACCAGCAGAATGAGTTTATTCAGGAATGGTCAAAGAATTGAAATTTGGGATGTGCATGCTATGGCAGACCTTAGGCAAATCCAGAAATCAAAGAAGAGTAACACTATTTTATAGGGAGGAAAAAGGAGGATATTGGGAGGGGATGTTTTGAACAAAAGTCCATTGGAGAAAGGCAAGAGTTCAGGGTGGTGATGGTTTCTTATTGGCTGAGTGGCTGGGGTCGCTGATTTGTTTGGGATGCAATGTACATTTCTTCCTGTAATTAACAATTCTTTTTTGTTGACCTCTTTCATATGGGGTCTTTAACTGGCTATCTTCCAGTTGACAACTTCTTTCTGTTGGGGTCTGTAATTGACCATCCTTCCTGTAATTGATCTAGAGTGGTACTGCATGAGAGCTCCCCCTTTTGGCCTCCTGACTCCATTTTAAATGAAGTTTCCCTTTATTCATTTTCACAATACCAAAGTATGCACAGGGGAAATATCACAATGTCTCCACTTAAAAAAAAAAAAAAACTTCCAACAAATGTGGCATCTCTCTTTAAACCTATTAAAAAGGTGCTTGTTCTCATCCACTAACATAATTTTTGATTCATCAATCGACCATATTCCAGTTGTAAAAAACGCTCTACTTTATATACTAGAATAAAATAGCTGGGTCATAGGGAATGTGCACTCAAAAATCATTGCACAACTTTACACTTACAGTGTTCAGTAATTATTTGCCCAGAAACTCCCAAGATCCATTTATCCATTTACCTATCCATTTATCATATCTTAAGTTATTTATGTATTTTGGGGAGATAGACCTGAACTTGAGCTTCCCTTCCCTGGTTTCTGCCACAAACTAGGCAAGGAGTTCAGTGCAGAGGTTTCTCAAGAGTTCCCACTGCCAGCTCTAGTCCTCCCCAAGCCAGGATAGCCCTGCCTTGAGTGATGGGAGGTCCAGGCTGGGGGTGGAGATTGATTCTTGGCCCATGACTTTTCCCTGGTTTTCTCTTTACCGAAAGTATGACCTGCCCCATTCAAATGCCTTTATCTTCTCTGATCCTGCAGTTGCCCCCAGTGACTGTGTTCTGCAGATCCAGGAATGTCAGCTTTGACCTTCCCAGCCTAGGAACTTCCAGCTCAGGCCATAGAGACAATTGTGCATAAGCTGGCCTCAGGGTCATATTCCTTGAAAGAGAAAATGAACTTGCTGGGATCAAGAAGCCAGATGACACTATAGAGTAGTAGACTCTCGTCTCCTTTCCCAGGACTTACTTTTCCTAGGCTGATGATTCCCAGGCTCAGGGCCTACCATACCTCTGCCAGCAGGAACTCTTCACATTCTGAATGGGGATGTGGATTTCCTGAATAGGACGTCACTAAGGAGAAGAGGAAGTTGGAAGACAATACTTAGTGATTGTTGGGTAACCTTAAGCAACTCACTTTCTCTCTCTGGGTCTTAGGTATGCTTTCTGGTCAATGTTTGAAGTTTAGACTTTTGAGAACCTATTAAGTGACAGGAGTTCTTATGTTTAATTTGTACTGAACATAGAAGAATGACCAACATAGTTCATGTGGTAAAGATAAAGGTAGTGAGGACAAAGAAGTGGAATTAACTAATTAACAACATATCCCCAAATCAGGCGATATGATTTAAAACCCATTTGCAACAGAACCACACTCATTACCCACCTGGAAAAAGCCTTGGAGAGCTGGAAACTCTTAGATTTGGCCACCCTTAATTGAGCTTTAAACTGTGCCAGTTGGGTTCTGGGCACTTTGCTCCATTATGACAGTATCACAGATGCCAACATCACCTTTGCTAGCTGTGCACCCATAGCCCCTTGGCTTTAAAGATATTTGCAAGCCAAACTCCCAGGCCTAATGCTGCCTTCAAATTACAAGTAGCTCATGATCCTGGTATAATCCTTCCTCTCTGCTAAAACCTACACCACTACACTCTCATGTCTAAAGGGAAATTTGGTAGTGGTTACTATTGTCTGTGCCATCCTAAAAATTACTGGGGATTATTACTTTCCCCAGGAGGCAACTGCCTCATATCAGTTAACCTCTCCACCCCCTGGGGAGAGGACAACCCACTCCCCAGAAACTCTTATTCTCCTGCTCCAGCTTTCCACCATGAACTCCTGTCCTCATTCTCTGACCATGACCACCACAACCACCACTTTCCCTTGTGTTATGAACTAAATATTTACGTCCCCCTCAAATCTATATGTTGAAGCTTTAACCCACAAGGTGACGATGCCTGGAGATGGGATATCTGGGAGGTAATTAGAATTATATTATGTCATGACAGTTGGGCATTTGTGATGTTTGTGACCTTACAAGAAGAGGAAGAGAGAGCACTCTCTTTCCCTGTGCATGCACCACGGAAAGGTCATGTGAAAACATAACGAGAATGTGACCAGAAAGAGAGTCCTCACCTGAACCAAACTGGTCAGCGCCTTGATCTGGGACTCCCCAGCGTCCAGAACTATAAGCAACAAATTTCTATTGTTTAATCCACCCAGTCTATGATATGCTGTAATGGCAGCCTGAGCAGACTGAGACAGATTGTGGTACCAGGAGTGGGGTGCTTCTGTAAAGAATACCTAAACATTTGGAAATGCATTTAGAACTGTGTCATGGGTAAACGCTGAAAGAATTCTGAGGTGCATCCTAGGAAAATGGATGTTAAGGGTGATTTTGGTGACCAAATGAGGAACATGGAAAGTGGAGGAAAGGCAATCCTTATTATAATGGGATCAAAGCAAAAATTCATCAAATCACATAGGAAGAAAGAAACAAAGGAAATACAAAACAACCAGAAAACAAACAAAATGGCAATAGCAAGTCCTTACCTATCAATAATCACTTTAAGTGTAAATGGACTAAATTCTCCTATAAAAGACATAGAGCAGCGAATGGATAGAAAAACAAGACCCAACTATATGCTGCCTACAAAGGACTCACTTCAGCTTTAAGGACACACCTATACAAACAGTCAAGGAATAGAAAAGATATTCCATGTACATTGAAACCAAAATAGAGCAGGGGTAGCTATACTTAGATAAATCAGACTTTAAGTGAAAAATTGTAACAAGAGACAAAGAAAGTAATCATATAATGATAAGGAGTCAATTCATCAAGAGATACACAATTGTAAATATTTATGCACCCAACATCATAGTACATAAATATATAAAGCAAATATTAACGGATCTGAAAGAGAAATAGAAAGTAATACAATAATAGTAGGGGACTTCAATACTCCAATTTCAACAATGAATAGATCATTCAGACAGAAAATTAACAAGAAACATTGGACCTGAACTACACGTTAGACCAAATGGACCTTACATACATATACAGAACATTCCATCCAACAGTAGCAGAATACACATTCTTCTCAAACACACATGTAACATCCTCTAGAATAGGTCATATATTAGGCCACAAAGCAAGCCTTAACAAATTTAAGAAGACCGAAATCCTATCAAGTATCAAGTATCTTTCCCAACCACAAGGGTATGAAAGTAGACATCATTAACCGAACAAAAATTGGAATATTCACAAATATGTGGAAATTAAACAACATACTCCCGAAGAACCAATGAGTCAAAAAAGAATTCAAAAACGAAATCAAAAGTTATCTTGTGACAAATGAAAATGAAAAACATCATACCAAAACTTAAGGAATGCAGGAAAAGCAGTTCTAAAAGGGAAGTTTATAGCAAAAAAAATGCCTACATTTTAAAAAAAGCAAGATATTAAATAAACAACCTAACTTTACACCTCAAGAAACGAGAAAAAGGAGAAAAAAACTAAGCCAAGAGATAGCAGATGGAAGGAAATAATGAAGATTAGAGCAGAAATAAATAAAACAGAAACCAGAAAAACAGAAAAAATCAACAAAATTAAGATCTGGTTTTTTAAAGACACAAAAATTGACAAATATTTAGCAAGACTACTAAGAAAAAAGAAAGAAGATTCGAATAAATAAAATTACAAATGATAATTGAGACATTACAAATGATACAGCAGAAATATGAAGGATCATAAGAGACTACTATGAAAAATTATATGCCAATGAATTGGATAACCTAGAAGAAATGGAAAAATTCCTGGAAATAACCTACCAAAACTGAATCATGTAGAATTAGAAAATCTGAAAAGATTTATTTATTTTTCCTAAAGACTGACACCTGAGCTAACATCTGTTGCCAATCTTCTCTTTTTTTCTTCTTCTTCTTCTTCTCCCTGAAGCTCCCCAGAACATAGTTGTACATTTCAGTTTTAGGTCTTTCTGGCTCTGCTATGTGAGACGTCACCTCAGCATGACATGACGAGCGGTGCTAGGTCTGTGCCCAGGATCTGAACCAGCGAAACCCTGGGCTGCCGAAGCAGAGTGAGTGAACTTAACCACTCAGCCACGGGGCTGGCCCCTGAATAGATTTATAACTAGTAAGGAAGTTGAATTAGTAATCAAAAATCTTCCAACTAGGACCAGATGGCTTCACAGGTGAGTTGTACCAAACATTTAAAGAATTAACTCGAATCCTTCTCAAACTCTTCCCAAAAAAGTGGAAAGGAGGGAACACTCCTAAATTTATTTTGCAAGGCCAGCATTATGCTTATACCAAAGCCAGCTAAAGACAGTACGAGAAAAGAAAAGTACAAGCCAATATCCCTGATGAACATAGATGCAGAAATCCTCAACAAAATACTAGCAATCTTAATTCAACAGCATATTAAAAGATCATGCTTTAATTAAGTGGAATTTATCCCTGGGATGCAACGATGGTTTGACATATGCAAATCAATAAATGTGATATAACACATTAGCAGAATGAAGGATAAAAACCATATGATCATCTCAATAGATGCAGACAAAGCATTTGATAAAATCCAACATCCTTTCATGATAAAAATTCTCAACAAATTAGGTCCGGAAGGAATGTAGCTTAATATAATAAAGGCCATATATAACAAGTGCACAGACAGCAAACTCAATGATGAAAAGCTGAAAGCTCTTCCTCTAAGATCAGAAACAAGACGAGGATGCCCGCTCTCATCACTTCTATTCAACATAGTACTAGAAGTCCCAGCCAGAGCAGTTAGAAAAGAAAAGAAATAAAAGATATCCAAATTTGGAGGAAGGAAGTAAAATTGTCTCTGTTTGCAGATGACATGATCTTATATATAGAAAATCGTAAAGCTTCCCCAAAAAGAAACTGTTAGAACTGATAAATGAACTCCGTAAAGTTTCAGGATACAAAAATCAACATTAAAAAATCAGCTGCATTTCTATGTACTGACAACAAACTATCCAAAAAAGGAATTAAGGAAACAATCTCATTTACAATAGTATCAAAAACAATAAAATACTTAGCAATAAATTTAACCAAGAATGTGAAAGATCTGTACACTGAAAACTATAAAACAGTGATGAAAGAAAGTTGAAAAGACACAAATAAATGGAAAGACAGCCTATGTTCTTGGAATGGAAGGGTTAATACTGTTGCAGTATTCCTACCACCCAAAGGGATCTACTGATTCAATGCAATTTCTATCAAAACTCCAATGGCATTTTTCATAGAAATAAAAAAACAGCACTAAAATTCACAGAGAATCACAAAAGAGCACGAATGGATAAAGCAATCTTGAGCAAGAAGAACAAAGCTGGAGGCATGACATTGCCTGATTTCAAAATATACTACAAAGCTATAGTGAATAAAACAGCATAGTACTGGCATAAAAACAGATATATAGAACTATGGAATAGAATAGGAAGCCCAAAGTTAAATACACACATTTATAGTCAACTGATATTTGCCAAACATGCCCAAGAACACACAATGGGGAAAGGACAGTGTCTTCAATAAACAGTGTTGGGGAAACTGGATCTCCACATTCAGAAGAATGAAATAGGACCCTATCTCATACCATTTACAAAAATCAACTCAAAATGGATTAAAGATTTAAATTTTGAGATGGTAAAACTTTTAGAAGAAATCATTTAGAAATGGCTTTTTGACATTGGTCTGGGCAATGACTTTTTGGATTTTACCTCAAAAGCACAGGCAAAAAAGCAAAAATAGACAAATGAGAAGACCACCCACAGAATGGGAGAAAATATTTGTTATCCATACATCTGACAAGGGGTTAATATCCAAAATATATAAAGGATTCAAACAAATCTATAGCAAGAAAAAACTGGAATAAAAACTGGGCAAAGGACCTGAATAGACATTTCTCAAAAGACACTCAAATAGCCAACGGATATATGAAAACGTGCTCAACATCACTAATCATCAGGAAAATACAAATCAAAACCACAATTCCATATCACCCTACACCTGTTAGAATGGCTATTATCAAAAAGAAGAGATTACAAATGTTGGTGAGGATGTGGAGAAAAGGAAAGCCTTGCACACTTGTTGGAATGTAAATTGGTACAGCCATTATGAAAAAAAGTTTGGAGCTTATAACAATTTTAAATGATCCAGTAATCCCACTTTTGGGTGTATATTCAAATGCAATGAAATCAGGGTCTTGAAAAGATGTCTGCACTTCCATGTTCATTGAAGGATTATTCATAATAGCCAAGTATGGAAACTACCTCATGTCCATCAACAGATGAAGGGATAAAGAAATTCTGTCATTTTCAACAACATGTATGAACCTGGAGGACATTACATTAAGTGAAATGATCTCATTTATATGTGGAATTTTAAAAGGTCAAGTTCATAGAAGCAGAGAGTAGAATGGTGGTTTCTAGGGGCTAGGAAGTAGACAAAATGGGAAGATGTTGCTCATAGGGTACAAAGTTTCAGTAAGGCAGGATGAATAAGTTTTGGAGGTCTAATGTACGGCATGGTGACTACAGTTAATAACACTACTGAAACGTATACTTGAAATTTTCTAAGAGTATAGATCGTAATTGTTTCCACCACATACAAAAGAGGTAACTACGTGAGGTGATAAATATGTTAATTAGCTAGGTTATGGTAATCATTTCATGATGTATACATATATCATAACACGATGTTGTACGTTGTCAATTGTACGTCATTAAAGCTAGAAAAAAATTTTAACTTGAGAGAAATGATTTTGAACCAAGAATGCTGCTTCGAGGCAAGACTTTCATAATTTGTGATGGGAAATTAAAGATAATTTAAGGGACAAAACTAAGCAAACTAACAAACAACAGAAATTCATTCTCTCACACTTCTGGCGGACAGAAGTGCAAGATCGGGGTCACCGGGTTGACATCAAAGTGTCGGCAGGTCCACGCTCCCTCCAGAAGCTCTAGGGGAGAATCCCTTTCTTGCCTTTTCTGGCGTCTGGTGGCTGCTGGGACTCCTGAGGCCACACCACTCCCATCTTTCCCACGGCGGATGCGCCAGGTTCTCCTCTTCTGTGCATGTCATCCTCCCTCTGCCTCTCACTTACGAGAACTCCTGTGAGTGCATTCAGGGCCCACCTGGGTAATCCAGCATAATCTCACCTGCAAATCCTGACCTCAATCACCTCTGCAGAAGCCTTCTCGGTGTAAGGTAACATCCACGTACCAGGGATTGAGGGCTGGTATCTCTGGGGGACGTTATTCAGCATTCCACATCTGGAGAGATCTTTTAGCTTTCAAACTGATTTAAGGAGGAAATGCTGGCTCCCACAGGGCTTTTGTGGTTGGTTTATTTCACAGCAACAGGTGATTTACAGAGAATTTGGTACCTATAAACAGGTGTTGCCTCAGCAAATCCTAAAACACGTGCATTGGTTTTGGGACCAGGTGGCAGGTGAAGGCTGAAGGGCCCCAAGACCTTTAATGGGAGCTTGAAGGACAGTTCGGAAACCTGAGGCTTGAGGAAATGTCCTGTTATGTAGTGGTGAAAACTTTGGCAACTGCTGACTGTGGTAACGTGTAAACTGGCACAAAGAACTCCAGGTAGACTTGAAAGTACCAAATGTGTCTGTTATCCACCGCATCAGGGAGGGTGTGCTCAGCTTCCAGAAGCCACAGCAGTAATTTGAATCGGGAAATTTGAACAGAAAGAATGAACCACGAGAGGTTACCATATGGGAAATTACTCGAGAAACCTTATTAAAATGGAGTCGGGAGGCCAGAAGGGGGAGCTCTCATGCCCTACGTTGAAAGGAGAGCCCGACAGGAAGACTTCCTCTTCTTGACCAGCAAGCTCAGCCCATGGGAGACTGGCACAACTCAGCCAGTGAAAGGCCACTACACCTGGGACTTTGTCCACAACAGCCCTCTCAGCTTCCTCCTCCCCTCCGTAGAGTGTCTCCTTCCTTTGTTGCAGGGGACTTACATGTGGCTCACCGTGGTTGCAGATCCCAAATGGCAATTCTTTGCTGACCCCGAAATAAACCATTTTTGTTGGAGAAATAACTGGCTATTCATTTAAGGTCAACACGATTAAAAGGTATAAAGAAGTCGTCCTGAGATACACAGAGGCAGCCACTGCAGTAAGTGGCTGCCAGCTCAACAGCTGAGGGCGGGTGAGCACGGAGGAGGTCCTGGGAAGGCTGACATTTGCACTTGAGGCACGGTGGCCCCGGGAATGTGGCCCTGCCTCTCTGGTAACAAAACGCTCGAGGGAGGCCTCTGGCCAGGGATATGTGACAGTTGTTGCCACCGTGCTTGCAAAGAAAGGTGCCAAAAAGTGCAAGCCACCACTGAGGAAGGAAGACCAGCGGTATGAACCATGCCAGGGTCTCCCTCCTGCCCCACCTTCACCCAGCTATGCTCACACCGCATGGATACCTGCCACAGAAGGAAGAACAAACTCCATCTTCCTGCTCAGGTTGCAACCTCCCTCCAGGCCCTTTCCTGTGAAAGTCAAAGATTTTGTCAGCTGGGAAAGGAGAAATGTAGTGCCAGCATCCCAGAGCAGAGCAACCAAGGGTGGGTTTCTAGCTGAGACAAAAACTCACAGCTGGCAGTCACATACCATAAGGCATGGATTGAGGGAAATGAACCAAAAATGAGAAATTGTTCAGTTTTAAAGAAGAATCTAGACAAAATACAAAGGAGCCAGGACTAGCTTCGTTTGAAAATAAAGCTGTTCCTCCTCCCCAGCTCCTCCAGTCAGAACAGGATTATCGAAGTAGGAAGTGGCTTCAGGTTACAGATCAATTTCAGGATGCTACCAGAAAATACAGCCTCAGAGTCAATCTCCGGCCAAGGGCGTTGCTGTAAGGCCCTTTCTTGAAACTCTAAGAATGTCCCTTGTAGGTCCTCACAAATAGGTGAGAAATAGGGCTTTTACAAATCTTAGGGGCCCTGTCCCCACATCACTCTCAGTTCGAGGTGGACTGAATCCTGTTCCAGAGAAAATGTGGGTGTGGCTTTCACCTAATGGAGAGGACTATAATTTGGTACATCAGAAATCCAAAAAGTTTTTAAAAGGAATTAGATCAATTCGAAATACAAGATTTAGAAAAAGTTGTAATGAAAAGAGCCTGGGCAGGAAGTAGGACTGAAGGATCCAGTCGGTTACAAAATCAGGCTAGGTGCTGTGGAAAAGGGAGGATGCCTCAGAGCACAGGGTCCAGAGCCTTGGAAATAATGCCCAGAACCACTGCGCCTGGTCAAGGACCTGATGGTGTGCCTGCTGCACCTCAGAGTTTCTATGGACCAGCGACAGCTGACTCCTCCGGCCCCCTCCCCTTTGAAGGGACCATCTGTTGGTATCCCATCTCTGCCACCGTTGTGTGCTGAGTGTGTACAGCAGGGAACCGGTCCCTGTAGGTCACACCTTCAGACCAAGAGCAAACACACACAAGGAACTGTGCCCAAAGAGCCTGTGTGCTCAGAAGCGATAGAGGAGACAGAGGCTAGGTTCCAGCCTGCAGCTTTACAAGCTGATGTCTTTCTGAGACTTACGAGGGTGTGAATGTAGCAAAAGGAGAACCATCTCTTCCTGTCTTTTCTTTGAGGGGCTGTTCCCTACATGCCACAGAGTTTTCCTCATACCTCCCTGGACAGAGGTGGGTCACATGTCCAGCCCAAATGAATCAGAGAAAGAAAAGTTAGTTTAGCTAATCATAAAAAGCTAAATCAAGATAAATCCCTGATTGTGCAGAAGTAGGTAGGAAAATGAAATCAAGACTTTGGCAAAAAGTTGGAGATGGATCTTGTGTAGCCAAAGAAGTCTGTCTGAGCCTCTTACCAATTTATGAAAGTAATTTTGTAAACTATGATCATCACCATCGCAGCTAAAGAGCTCTACAGGTGCCAGGTAATATTGTAAGCACTTTACTTATCTATTTTACTCCCCCAATAACCCTTTGTGGCAGGTTTTAGTATTACTTCCTTTTCGAATATGAAGAAAGAGGCCCAGAGATGTGGAGGTCTAAGACCATGCAGCTCACAAGTGGTGAGCCTGGTTTTACCGTTGCCCCTATTAGCAGCAAGACACTACAGCACTCCAGCATTCAAAATGTGCAAGTCCTCAGTTACACGGCACATGGCTACAGGTACCCCTAGCTATGCCGCTGCTCCCTCAAAACATATGAGGAACAGGAAAGAAGGCAGTATTTTCCTTCAAGAGCCTACATTTCACTGAGTAGAATGAAGTAACTCACTTTGTTCACAGCTGTTTAAGTTAACAATTAAATATCTGATTTCTGTATTTCTATGTAAATGATGTTTCTAACAGTGCCACTGGCTGGCTGTTAGCTAAAAACTTTAGAAAAGAGATCTGCTTTACTTGAGACACTTTAGTAATAATTTCATACAAATTTACATACTAGGAGTAGAAAAAACCATGTAGTACAATAATTTAGACAACGTATTTACCAACATATAAGAGGTTAAGAGTGAAATTTGATATGGAAAACCCTAATGTAAGTCACAATACTTACTAAGGGTATATACTCCCTACACACAATTACACTGGGTTCCATTAAGCAAAACTTCTGTTAACATAGAATGCTCATACACAGAAACCCAACATGCCTCATGTGTACCATTGGGAATAGTTCAAATTTTGTGCATAAACACAATAGGCACAGGGAACAGTTCTAGAGCAGGATTTTTCAGCTCTGGCACTATTAGTATTGTGGCCTATTCACTCTTCGCTGTGGAGGCTGCTTGGTGCACTGCTGGCTGTTGAGCAGCATCTCTGGCCTCCAGCCATTAGAGGCCAGTAGTGCTCCCAGTCCCAAGTTATGGCAACCAAAGACATCTCCAGATTGTCAAATATCACCACCAGCAGATAACCATGGATATGTAATCGTTTTTTAAAAATATTTCAATAATACATTTAATGTTTCTACTTGAAAATCTTCACCCTTACTACCTAAATCGATAGTTTTCCCTTTACAAATTCTGATCCATAAAAAAGTTGTAGCTTTGTTGAAAACCTTGACACCTTAAAGATACTGTGTTTTCAGTGTTCACAAGATCCTCTGATAAAGGCATCCCCAAATTTGTTGTGTTGCTTTTCCCAAATGACTGCACTGATTTTTCTATAAAGACTAGGGGATGAAAGAACATAGCACAGGTTTCTCTACTGTGTGAATTTTCTGATATCCAAGGACTGGGAACCTCTCCCAGAATCCTCTCCAACATTGACAAAGTGAACAAGCTACAGTAGTGTTAGGTTGCAGTGCACACAGATAACAGAAGCCTCGGCTCCACAGCGTATTTCTGTCTCACTCCCCTAACTTACAAATGGAGATTTGGGGGTAGAACTTCTGTCTCAAGTCACTTACCATCTTCTGCCTATGGTTCCTGAGGCCACCATAGGTGTCACCTGCCCTTCACAATCACAGGCATGAGATATCAGAGAGGACAGCATGTAAGCTTTTTTCTGTGTGTGGAAGAGACCTGAATTAATGCTCATCACTTGTGTGTATGTTCCACTGACCAGAGCTCAGTTACATGGTCCCACCCATAGAAAATGGAAGCTGAGAAAAAGACTAACGGTGTGCCAAGAGAAATAGAAAGTGGGTCTTGGAGAACACACTGCCAGCGTCTACTACACGTGATTTCTCTCCTGTGTGAGTTCTCAGATGTTTGCTGAGGTGTGATTTCTGGCAAAAGGTTTTTCCACATTGGTTACATTCATAGGGCTTCTCTCCCGTGTGAGTTCTCTGATGTACAGTGAGGGCTGACCTCCGACAGAAACTTTTCCAACATTCTTTACATTCGTAGGGTTTCTCTCCTGTGTGAGTTCTCTGATGTACAGTGAGGGCTGACCTCCCACAGAAAGTTTTCCTACATTCTTGACATTCATGCAGTTTCTCTCCTGTGTGAGTTCTCTGATGTACTGTGAGAGCTGACTTCTCATAGAAGGTTTTTCCACATTCTTTACATTCATAAGGTTTCTCCCCTGTGTGTGTTCTCAGATGTACAGTGAGTTTTGTTTTCACAAAGAAGGATTTCCCACATTCATAACATTCATAGGGTTTTTCCCCTGTGTGGATTCTCTGATGAACAGTTAGGTGTGATTTATGGCAGAAAGATTTGTCACATTCATCACATGCATAGGGTTTCTCCCCTGTATGAGTTCTCTGATGTATTGTAAGGACCGTTTTGCTAATAAAGGTTTTCTCACATTCACTACATTTATAGGGTTTCTCTCCTGTGTGTATTTTCTGATGTTTAGTGAGATTAGACTTCTTATAGAAAGTTTTACCACATACATTACATTGAAAAGTTTTTTCTCCTAACTGAATTCTCTGAAGCTGAGTGAACTGTAAGTTCTTGCTAAAATTATTCCCACTTTGATTATATTTATGGTGTTGCTCCTTGAAATCAGCTCTGTGAAGACTCAGTTGTGTTGGTTTCTCACAAACGGTCTTCCCCCATTCGTTACATCGATCGCGATCCTCCCCTACGTGACGTCTCTCTTGGGCAATGAGAGCTGACTCATCACAGGCTTGCCAGTGTCCATTATATCTACAGGCAGTGCCTCCCATGCGAGCCCTCCTATGTGTAAGGACTACTGCCTCCTTGTTGAAGCCTCTCCCTCGTCCACTAAATGCGGAAGCCTGCTGCACAGTTTGAGTCTCCTGAGGATGACTAGGACGCTCAGCACATCTGAGGGATTCCCCGGTCACAGGACAGTCCTCAGCTTTCTCTCCAGCAGGCATCTCATCAGGCGCACTACGGAGAAAGGTGTTCTCAAACGCATTAAACTCCTCTGGCTTCATTCCTGAACAGTTTCCACTATTTATAATCAGTTTTGAAATACAGATTGAGCTCAGATTACACGTTTTTCCTAAGTCAGTTCTCTCCTTAGTTGATGTTTTGCTGTTGGTGATTACAGCTTGCCACAAACGTCTGCCGTAATTTTCCTGGCTGGTCTCCATCAGGTCACCCACAGTCTGCACATCTAAAACGAGATGAAAATAACCATACCCATGAACCACACCTAAGCATTTCTCATGGAATGCTCACATAAAGGCAAATAGGTTTCCTTCTGTTCCAGTGGAACAAGACTCCTTAGAAATCAATAATAGGTACTGATTTTATGAGGAGTGTATGATTCTTCTCCCTACTGAATTAATGTAACAAATTTTGTTAATAGATTTTCTAATGTCAAATCATGTTTTTTTTTCTTTTTTAATTCATGAAAAATATTTCGTCAAAATATTCGCCTACTCTCCAGATGTAGATTTCAGTTGAGAACTTTTCACCCACAATGTTTCCATTCTTTTCTCTATTTTATTATCATAATAACTACAGGTATCTTGTGCTAGTCCTTCTCTGGTCATTTGGCCTTGAAGATGGCATAATTTTCCTTGATCAGCTACTTACAGAATACGAGGGAGGGCCATTCATCTGTCACCTAAGCAATATTACTGCTCAGGGACAAGAATTTTCCACCTATATTTGTTTAGTTTTACTCCTCCATGGGAAATGGCTATATACATCTGGGAGGTTTTTCAAATGCATAATCTTTCTTCTCTATTCCATACAAATACAGCTGCCTGCAGATTTTGAATTTTAACCTTATATCCTGTACTTCTCAGAACCGTAACAGGTACAGGAGACTCTAGTTTCCCACACTGGGCTACCTCTCTCTGCTGCTCTAAAGGATTTATGTTCTGACACCCATGCTGTGCCCACCATCTTTGAAAAGTCTTACTTCACTTCCTGGTATGTGCACCCTTGCTTGATAATTCATTGTTTCTGAAGGCTTGTATTTTATGCTTTAGAGTGTCAGCTGTCTCCTAGTTTCAATGACAATGGGGTCCAGGTATGGATCTTATTCTCTGCTGTTTTACAATGACTTCATATGAGCAACTCCATCCTGAAACCCTTGGTTCCATTGGCCTTGAGAAATCATGATTTCCTGGTTCTCCTCCCATGTCACCACCCCTTTCCATGCCGAAAGCTTTGCAGTGTCCTTCTCAGATTCATGATATCTGTCATTTCACGACTGAGAAGGCTTGGTCCTATATTCCTCTCATTTTCTTAACAACTCCCTAGGTGATTTGCTCTAATTCTATGCCTTTAAATGCCAGGTAAGCTAGTGATATTTCACATCTTCTAATAGTGATGTCCACTTTCTAGTGCAGATATATCCCCCTATGTGTTATGAGTCATTTTGGAAAACAGTCATCTCAACAAACTATCCCAAATTAAATATTTAATAATGATCTCAAACTTAAGCTATCCCAAAGTAAATCCTTAAAAATCTCCTCTAAAACTACTTTTTTAAAGCTTCCTTCCTAAGATAACACAGCCCATTTTTCTCTCTCTCACCATGGTGAAACATTTTTGTGGTTTTTATCCCACTAATTAACATATTGTATATTTGTTTTATTCTGACTTGCAATATACTATAATCTCTTTAAAAGTAGGGACATCAGGAGGAAATATTTGCAAATCATGTATCTGATAAGAGGTTAATTTCTGAAATATATAAACATACAACTCAATAACAAAAAATGAACAACCTGATCAACAAATAGGCAGAGGATATGAAAGAACAGGCATTTTTCCAAAGAAGATACACAGATGGTTAACAGGCACATGATGTTCAGCGTGACTCATTATTAGGGAAATGCAAATCAAAACCACAATGAGGTATCACCTCACACCTGTCAGAATGGCTATTAACAAGACAAGAAATAACAAATGTTGGAGAGGACGTGAAGAAAAGGGAACCCTCATATGCTGCTGGTGGGAATGCAAACTGGTGCAGCCACTATGGAAAACAGTGTGGTGATTCCTCAAAAAATTAAAAACAGAAATATCACATGACCCAGTCATTCCACTACTGGGTATTTATCCAAAGAACATGAAATCAACAATCAAAGAGACTTATGTACCCCATTTCATTGTGGCATATTCACATCAGCCACGGTGTGGAAGCAACCCAAGTGCCCATCAATGGATGAATGGATAAGAAGACATAGTGTGTGTATATATATATAGAATAGAATACTACTTGGCCATAAAAAAGACAAAGACAAACACAAAATCATGCCCTTTGCGACAGCATGGATGGACCTTGAGGGTATTATGCTAAGCGAAATAAGTCAGAGAAAGACAAATACTGTATGATTCCACTCATATGCGGAAGATAAACAAACACACAGATAAGAACAGATTAATGGTTAGAGGAGAAGGGGACCAGAGGAGGGCAAAAGGGATAAAGGGGCACATATGTGTGATGACAGATAAAAACTGGACGATTGGTAGTGAACACAATGCAGTCTATACAGAACCTGAAATATAATAATGTACAACTGAAATCTACGCAATGTTTTAAGCCAACATGACACCAATAAAATCATAAAATAAATACAGTAATAAAAGGAGGGACATTTGATTACTGTTGTTATCCCTAAACTACAAAATGACCAGCCTACAAACTGCTCAGTTAACATGTGTTGAAAGAATAAATGAATGTACGAAAGAATGCCTGAAAGAAAACAGTGAATGAGAATGGAGGAAAGGAGGGCATCTGAGAACCCAGAGAATCTGATTAACGAAGAAAAAGTTGTAAGAGGAGGCAAGTAGGGATTGGATTTGGGTAGACAGAAGTTATTAAGAAAAACAAAGGGAGGCGGTTTATGCATCTTTGGAGACTGAATAACACACATGTCTGATGCATTATTCACCAGCTCTGGACCTGGGGAAAACCACAGGTGAAAATTAGGTCAGCGCGGCCAACATCTGCCGTGCTCTCCTCTTCCCAGCCTCCCTGCCCAGCACGCATGGACCCACCTGGGAGGTTCTGGTTTGGGGGTGCTTCTACAGTCCACGGTTCTGCGTCTTGCTCCAACTTGACGATCACCTCAGGTTTGGTGATGCAATGCCCTGTTGATGAGAAATAATGTAGGACTTTTGCCAAACTGCTTGACGGCCTCTGAACAATGACAACTGCACAGCTGCAAGAGCTGTGTAACAAAGAGCAATTTGAACCTTTAACTGGAGGAGTGAACACACATATTCTTCTCGGCCTAGAATCGTAAACCTAAGTAGCATTTAATTTCATGAACAGTCACACAGTTACCAATAAAGGAAAAACGCTTGCGCTTGGCAGTTATTAGGAGAGTTTTGCTCACCCAATGACGCTAGGCTACTGTAGGTCTCCAGCATCACGTCTTTGTACAGGGTCCTCTGGGCATCATCCAGGTCCTGCCACTCCTCCCAGGTGAAGTGCACAGCCACATCCTCAAATGACACCAACCCCTGTAATGGCACATTTCTCAATTCATCAGCCTGGGTCAGAAGAACATGAAGCCTGGGAGTTCATTTTTTTGTGTGTATTTTGTCTTGTACAGGATGCGCCACGCTTTGTACTCTATATTGTGGGATAAAGAGTAATCACAGCAGAAATATCCTACCTCTGTGTTTATTCACTAGTTCCTAAAAGTACTACCATACAGTTTCCCTTCTAAATCTGGGACTGTCCTTATTGCTAGGGATAAACGGATGAATAAAATTCTGCTCCTCAAAGGAGCCTATGATCTGGTATGGAGACAGGGATAAATGCACACCTGGAATAATGTGTTAGATGAAGGAGGCTCGACACATGTTCAAGGTAGACTGGGGTATTAAAGAGGCAGAAAAACAGTTGTTCCTTGTACTACCAGGTTGTGCTTCACTGAAGAGCCAAACATGTTAGCTGTTCAACGTGAACCACATGTTCTTGTGGATATGAGGCAACAGCAGAAGTCATGAGGGCAGGAAGAACACACACCACAGTAATGGAAGTACACACAGCACCGTGTCCAGGAGAGTGCTCTTGGGCTGTGATGAGATTAAGGCACTAAAGGTATTTAAGAAACTGATTGTAGAGCAACTCTGCATTTAAATATTTGACCTAATTCCAACAACAAGAAATTTGATGCACTCACCATGTTCTCTATTACTTATCAGTTAAAAGCATGTACACAGGCATTCTAAGATTTCCTTCCTATATCCCAAAGGGTTGCTTAAATCCACCCCAGGGTGAACAGCCCCCACTTCCTAAACCACAAGGTCTAAATAATGAGGGGCTGGTCCAAAGAGGCAAGTGACATGAGCGGATTTGCATTTTAATAGTCATCCCCTAGAAGGAGAATGGGCAAGGGCTTAACGGGAGAAGCAGAGGAGAAGAAACCAGAGGGAGAGATGACGACCTACATTGAGGCAACAGAGCAATAATACAGAACAGGGAACTAATGCTAAAAAAAAAAAAAGAAAAAAGAAGGAAAAGAATTTGCTGCTAATTTGCTCTGAAAAGGGTGAAGGGGGAGTTTTACAACCAGGGTGTCTACATGCCCAGCCAGGTGGATACTGGTGCTGTGAACTGAAACTGGGAAAGAAGGGTAAAGTGTATGATGGGCAGAAGAGACACAGATTTGGATATGTCATGTTTGAAGTCTCTGTGCTCAAACATGTGGGGAGGTCCAACTGGCAACTGGATATATGACCTAGAGCTCAGGAGAGAGACCTAAGCTGAAGATGAAAATTCGGGAAACAGGAGAATTTTTGCAGTAGCTGAAGCCATCAGAGTGAACAAAATGGCTCAAAGAGAACCTATGAGACTGAAAGGAGAAAAGGAATAACTACAGCGTTTTAGGAAACATCAATATTTCCTGAAGGAGAAACAGACCATGACAATGGAGAAGGAATTGTTAACAATCATTCTAGGAATAGAGCAAAACCTCAATATGAAGAAACCTATTAGTATATTTCATCATATTTATATTTCTGGGGATAAAAATCCTATGATCATCCACAAAGATACTGAGTAGGCATCTATAAAAATACCCTCCCAATTGTAGTAAAAACCTTCAACAAAAGGGGATTCTTCCTTAAAATGATAAAATCTGTGTCTTACCCCAAAAGCCAGCATCACACTTAATGAGGAAATACTGGAGGATAAGGATGCTCCATCACCACAGTAATTAAACATTTTACAAGCGGTAACAGTCAATGCAATTGAAAAGAGCAGTGAAAATAATCATGATTGTATAACTCATACCTAGAAAATCCAAGAGAGTCATGTGAAAACTACTCTATACAAGAAAATCCTATAAATTTAGAGACTAAAAATAATATACAAAAGTCTTCATATATACAAAAACACTTATAATACAACAACAGCAAAAAAAGCAAAATACCTTTCAATATATTTAACAAAAAACATACAAAACTATGTGAAGGGAGAAAAAACCTGAAGGATATAAAAAGAACTAAACAAATGTGAGACATACCATATTCATGGATAGGAAGAGTCCACATCATAAAGATACCATTTCTCCATAAGTCAGTAAATTAATATAACATTATCCTAATAAACGACACATTCTTAGATTTAGATAAGCTGATTTAAATGCTCAAGTAGAAAATTAAGCAAGAATACACAGAGCGTGGTAGGTTATATTTCTGTTCACCAAATTGCAGTGTCCCTTCCTGTATTAGTTAACTCTGGTTGCCATAACAAATGACATAGACTGAATGGCTTAACTGAAATTTCTTTTCTGCCTGTTCTGGAGGCTGGGAAGTCCAAGATCAAGTTGTCGGCCAGTTCCATTCCTGGTGAAGACTATCCTCCTGGCTTGCAGATGACCCCCTCTTACTGTGTCTTCTCATTGTGGAGAAACAGAGATCTCTCTCTTCCTCTTCTCATAAGGCCAACAATCCTATTGGATTGGGGCCCCACATTAGGACCTCACTTAACCATAATTACTTTCTAAAAGCACTATCTCCAAATACAGTTGCATTGGCAGTTAGGGCTGGCCTTCAACATAAATCCTAGGGGGATACACTTCAGCTCATAGCACTTCCTGTGGTACCCTTCTCTGCAGAAGGATTAAAATCTCTTTGAGGTGGAACTCACGGAGGCAAATTTGTAAGCCTCCATTTGCCTTGTTTTGACCAATAACATGTGAGTGAAGGTGATATGTGCCACTTGTAAGTACGAGTTGTAAGAGCCACACATAGATCACCATGTTCTCACTCTGCCACAAAGCCCAACAATATTACAGAAAGAAAAAGGTCCTTTGTCTGGGACACCAAGTGAAGCAGAAAGGAAAAAAACAAAGCTGACCCATGATGGATAGGTAGCATGAGTGAGAAAGAAACCTTTCTTGCTGACCTAACTGGTAAAGGAATTGGCACCATGCACCCAAACAAAAACAAACAACACCAACAACAGCAACAAGCAGTGCAGGAAACCTGGGAAAATGGTGATCTGTTATCCAGGGGCTAAATAATGGCTCACAGTGTCACACATGATAACTGGGACTGACATACTTCCTTAAGTAACATGAGTGATACTTATTAAGTCAAGTAACGTTTACCTCATGGGCTTAAAGCTTTAGGAAAAAATCTAGTAAAACAAAATGATAGTAGTAAATCTCAGCTACTAGTCACTGCCCTTAGTAAAGAACTATAGGAAAGCGATGAGCTCAAGGGGGCAGAGGGAGGAAGCCCAGTTTGGAAGAAAATTGGGAGATACTAAGAAATTGGGGTCTTGTAGGATTGAAAAACTCTCAAAGCAATTCACACTTTATCTTTTACTGTTTAAGGTTGATAAAGTTGCCTCTTCCAGTTCTTATAGGAAAAAGAATCTAAGAAATGCTTTGACAGTCAAGAATAGCTAAATTCAATTTCATGGAAGTAAAAACGGAAGTTATGGCCATGACATGTTACAATGTGACTGAACCTTGAAGACAATATACAAAATAAAATGTCAATCATAAAAAGACAAAAACTGCATGATTCCACTTATATCATGCTGCAACAGTAGTCAAATTCATAGAGGCAGAAAGTAAAATGGTGGCTGCCGGGGACTGAGCTAGAAGGGAAGAGGCAGGTAGTGTTTAACGAGTAGAGTTTCATTCAGAGAAGATGAAAAAATTCCAGAGATGGATGGTGGGAATGACTGCACAACAGTGTGAATGTGATCAGTGCCACTGAACTGTACTCTTAAAAACGGTTACGAGGGCAAATTTTAGATTATGTATATTTTATCAAAATAATAAAAAAGGTAAACAACTTTTCATTAAATTCTAGTCCACAATGAGACTTATGTTTGACGCACACATTTGTTTTTCCCTACTCAGTTTTAAGTGATTAGCTGATGTAGCAGAAGAATAAACAGTCTTTAACAGCGTTTGAAAACATGACAGACCATTTCTGTTCTAGCAACATCCAGTTATATAATAATAAAAGCTACAGACGGAATCGCTGACAATTATATGAACAAAAGTTAAAAATGATGAAAATCTGTGGTCCTTGCTTTTATTCTTTGTGTATCTCACTTGACTCCGTTCAAACATGACTCACTCACTCCTGAGTGCTCTGTGCCACAGGGACTCCTGAGGCTGCCACCACACACGCTGGCTGGCAGCAGAGCTCCAGAGGGATGGGACCTCATCACGTTCACATCCTTCCTGTTTTGCCAAGAATGACAGCTCCAAGGTAAAAAAGGAAGTTACTGTAGGGTCTGTGGGCACCAGCACAGACACTAGATAAAACTAAAGAACAAAGTAGCAGGACTTTAACGAGATTAAACCTGAGAGAGAGGGAGGGGTCCAGGAGAAATCCCATTTTGGTGGTTTGAGTCACTAGCTGGATGGAAGTAATATCATAGGAAGGGAAGAGAGGAAAATGTGGTTTTCATTTTGCATTTGTTGAGCTTGAGGTGCCTTCTGGAGAGCTACGAAGCAGCATCAACTGGGAGCTGAACCTGTGCTCTGAAGGCTGGGGAAGAGGCCCAAGCTGGAGAGAAACAAAACTGTCAAACCCCAGAGCCCCCCAACAGGTCAAGGAGAACTGCCGTGTGAAGAATGGGGCCCAGACTCGAACACTTGCAAGAGCCACATTCAGGAGAAGAAGAAACAAACAGAAGAATTCAGGGAAACACAGAAGAAATCATCAGAGAGGCCATGACAGAAGCTAAGACACGAGACCTTCCAGAAGATCATGGACTAAGGCATTTCAACACGGCAGAAGACTCGACTGAGGCAGAGACTACAGCATAACCACTGAATCTAACTATAATTAGGTTACTCGTGAGCTTTAGAAGAAACGAATGCAGACTACGGCGAGTAGGTTAAAGCACAAAGCAGCAGTGGAAATATTTGCCAGGAAATACAACCTTGAGGAGTCTGCTGCCCAACCTGCGTATACAGACTAGCTGACAGAAATGTGTGAAGAGTTATTTAAAGGACCCGCAGTCGACTCAATCCCCCAGACATTCCAAGTTCCTCTGTGCACCACGCAGGGCCTTCCAAAGGCTGTCTGGGGCCTCGCCATTTCAGCAACTCCAGAAGAACCTCACTAAGCAAGCTGCGCTTCAGCATGAGGTCAGACCACCACTGCAGAAGGCTGCGAGTGTTTACTTCGAGACTGGCAGGCAAACACCGCCCACCACCTCATCTACGCGACCATTAAAGACACTGTGTCAGACTTCTGTGCCTGCAGGCTTCCACGTCCAAGGAGATGTGGCACGCTTTCTTCTAGGGGTCCGTTCTCATCAGCTAATAAATGACTGCACAACATCTGTTTTTGGCCTTGACATCGGAAAGACCAGAGACCAATCTGCGCTCACCTTGGGTGACTCTAAGGTCACATAACCTGCCTGTATCTGCACACCACCTTTACCTTGTTTATGTCTATGTCCCTGAAGCTGAATTTCGCTCATTTCTACTTTCTCATTTCAACTTAGGAATGCTCATAAAGCTCATACAGCACAATGTAAAACAAGCTGAGGGAAAAATAAAGAAACAACTCACCAAAGATGTATCCATTTTCCGTTGCTCTTAGAAACACACAGAGGACTCTGGAAACAGAGCTGGAAGAGAAGGTGAATGGAGCGGAGTCATGAAAGGACTGGCCTGGGTTGCTCCTACATCCCAGATTCTCCTGTCCAAAGTTCTCCACACGTTAGCTAGAGAAGACAAAAAAAAAAAGAGAGAGAGAGAACCTTGCGTGGGACAATAGTACTTTATACCTTGAGAAGGGGCAGGGAAGACCCTGTCGAAGGAGTTACCCATATACCCTTACTTTGAAGAACTGAGACACAGAATTTATCCTTAAGTTAATGAAAACACATATTTCTTACTGATTTATCCACAGTTAACGGTAAGAATTAACTCAAAATTCTAAAGAGGCTTCTGTAGATAACTGCTTATTTAACACAGTTACATAATTCCTACCCATGGGGCATACCCCTAGATTAGTGTTTCCACAAGGACACCTGTGGTTTTCAAATAGCTAAACTTCACAGAAAGTACACATCTTACAGCACAACACTTTTGGCCCATGATTTGATAGGAAAAGATGCACATAATGCACATTCTTTGTGGCACACTGTCCCCGCAATGGTTCTCAATGCCTTGCTTCCCTGTATTCGTTTCCTCGTGAAGTCCCCTCTGATGATGACACGGGCTTTGCCATTTGACTTGCTCTGACTGTAGGGAAATCACAGCACATGGGAGGCAGACATACGATGAAAAGTACTTTTCTGCTAGAGCTTGCCTTCTTGGAACACTGTCACCTTGTGAAGTAACCCGGCGCTGCCCTGTTAGGGACACGGCTTAGCCAACAGCCGGCACAAACCAGCGAAAACAACAGATGAAGTCATCTTAAACCAAGCAGCCTCAGTCACGGCACCAGATGACGACAGCCTCACTGGTGATCCACGCATCACCAGCATAGACACTGACCAACTAGACCCAACCCAAATGCTGACCATAGAACTTCGGGCAAATGAAATGATTGTTTTTATTTTTCTTTGTAACCCAGAAAATTTTGGTTGCTTTGTTACATAGCAAATGCTAAGTGACACATCTAAACTCCCAAACTCAGGATGTTTTTAACAAAGTCACACGGGGGAGGAAGTCTTGAATTACATGCCAAATACAATCAGCAGAACTTCACAACCACATGCAGAACTTTCGAAAAGCTTCCGAATGTGCACTGGATGGACCTCAGAGAAGTTGCTGGAACTAAGATCATGCGAATCAGACAAACGACTGTTATTGTCTGCACATCAGAAGACTCCGTTTTACGTTTTTTACATCAGAAATGAGTCTTGTACTTCTTGGCAGGCATTGTACTGGGCTTTACTTACATTTAAAACATTGGTTTGAAGCAGAAGTGTGATTCATTCGAATTTTTCTTTTTTAAACAATGGAAAATAGGCTCCTGTTATTGTGCTATAGAATTTATGATTTTCAAGAAAAGATCACTGACATCACACGGGAAACACTTGCATTATTAACCCTTTGAGCGCAAATAACCCCCAGAAAGCAATGGGGAAAAAAGGACAGGCATGTTTCAAGCAAGTTCTTCTAAAACGATGTTTGCTCTAAGTTGGCTGCAGTTCCTAAAAATGATGTCAAAAGCAGATGAGTGGTTTGGCTTAACTTCGGCAAAGTGGATGGTATTAAACAAAAGCCAGGATGCCTGCTGTACACAAATACGAGCCCGGCAAATCACTTCTGTTCTCAAATGAAACCTTTTCATCTTTCTCATGAGGCAGAAATACCCTGACAAACCCTCCCTCAACCACGAGGAAGAACACTCAGGACAGAGGGAGCATCCCCCGGTCTCGAGGTATCAGATCTGATGACACAACGGGTTTGAGAGAGCGCAGATAACAAAAGAATGAGGGAGAGCGAAGGGATGGGAGTGTTAGGAAGCCCTGGAGACATTCTCTCGGTTGTGACGGGCGAACCCTCCAGCCCCAGACCACCCCTTCCTTCAAAACCACTCCCAGGAGGAACAATCCCTAGGCCTTCGACCACCCCTCTCAGCCCAGCACACGTCTCCGTCTGAAGGTCGGTCCAAACCCTCCACCGTCACCCAGCCTCGGAGAACTTCGGGAGGAGCAGCAGCACCCAAACCTTGGGCACTCGGGGCAGAAGCAGCAGTAACCGCCGGCCCTCCTCCTCCCCGCGAGTCCGCTGCCTCTGCCCTGAAGCGGGAGCGAGGCTTCAGCCACCGGTGCTGTCCTTCCGGGAGGATCACTGTTCGTAGGCCGCCTCCCCTCACACTGTATAACAGCTACCTTGTTCTCAGAAAGACAAGACCGCCACGCAGAGCACAACATGCCCCTCAACCCACGAGGCCTGGACAGTAGATCCTGTATAAACCTCCGGAAACGCAAACCGGGAGCGCTCGGCGGGCTGCCCGGGCAGGAGGGGACCTGACACTTCCCCTGCTGGAGCGACTCCACGAACCCCCACAAACAAGTGCCCCGGGAGCCTCGGTCCGCACGCACACCGCAGGGGCTCCCCCGGGCATCGGGCGTCTCACCAGGCGCCAGCGCGCTCGGGCACAGGAGCAGCCCCATAGCACCCAGCGGGGCGGCGTGGCCCGGACGGGGCCGCAGACCGCCCACCCCGCGCTCGCGCCGTCCGCACACAAACCCCGCCTCGACCCCCAGTTCACGAAGCTTCTGGAAGCCACGGCCAGCCTTCCAGAGCGCGCCTTCTCCGAGGAGCAATCACTGAAGCCACAGCCGAGCCGGCGCTTCACCAGCCGGTATCCGCGTCCCGGACGGTTCCCACCCACCGACCCTTTCGCTCGCCCCAGCGGAGCCACAGCCGTGCTCGCCCCGTGTCCCCGACCGCCCGCGACTCCTCCGTCACACTGCCACCAACCTCCAGGGGCACGGCATCCAGCCCAGCGCTTCCCCCGTCCCCAGAGCACCGGGCTCCGGAACTTCCGGGCGGAAGAGGGTGGGCGTGGGCGGGGCCGCACACGCGCAGAAGGAACCCGGAAGACTCCTTCCTAGAGTCCGGGTCGGGAGCGCGTCAGCGCAGGGCGAGACTACATTTCCCACAAGCCTCTTGGCGGGTTAGGAAGGGTCTGAGGACATTTTCTTTATTTGCATGGTGCTCTGTCTTGCTTCTCTGAGACCCAGAGGAGATGGGCGAGGTCTTGCCTGTAACCTACACTTGACAACCACTGGAGTTCTGGGTTGTTATTTGAATGCAAAGTAACCAATAACCACTCTATAGTTAAGAGAAATGAGGTCAGTTTACTTGAGCTGGAGTGAGGGTTGTAACCCAGGAAGGCCTTAGAAAGTGTTCCCTAGAAGCATGGTTTTCAGTACAGTCTTGTATCTTTTTTTTTTTTTTAAAGATTTTATTTTTTCCTTTTTCTCCCCAAAGCCCCCCAGTACATAGTTGTATATTCTTCGCTGTGGGTCCTTCTAGTTGTGGCATGTGGGACGCTGCCTCAGTGTGGTTTGATGAGCAGTGCCATGTCCGCGCCCAGGATTCGAACCAACGAAACACTGGGCCGCCTGCAGCAGAGTGTCAGAACTTAACCACTTGGCCACGGGGCCAGCCCCTTGTATCTTTTTAGAACAAAAAACATATATTAAACACACCCAGGTATATTTTCATCAAAATTTCAAAGAGGTATTCAGTTGCAAATTAGCAGGTCAACATGAGGTCATGTCAGGAAAGGGATTAATCCCAATAGGGCGTAGGTGGGGAAGTGTGCATTCTTATCTTTAGAGTGCATTCTTTCATAGTCAAGCAGGTGTACAACGTATGTTTGATAGGCTATAAGTCAGGCTTTTTGTTCAAACAAATCAGTTTTGAACTCAAAAAGTTACCCCATATACCTCAATATGTGAAAATCTCTTGTCATTTTTAAATCCAGATTTGACAAGCTGAAAGACATGTTGTGGGAGGAATGTGGAAATTCTGATGTGAGAGAAACATTCTAGGATCTTAAATGTTATTCCTAATTATATTAGCTTATGACAATGGTAATGGGGTTTTACATGGCACATCTGTTTTTCACTGTTGCATACTGTGGAAATTCATTTTAAATGAAACCTTAAGAAACACACAGGAGGCCCTGTTATGAGAGCTTTCACTCCTATCACACATTTAACTACACCAAAGAAGAAGTGACACACTTGCATCTCCAACAGGAAGTACAACCACTTTACTATGAAGGAAGATTTCTCTTCCACTCAGCAACAGCCAAGCCAAGGAGAAACTCTGCAGCCTAGCCAATGAGAAACACACAGCTCAGCTAATGAGAAACACCACAGATCAGCCCATAAGAAAGGAGACAGCTCGGCCAATGAGAAGCTATTGCCACTCCCATCTGTGAGTCTCCTCCAATGGACTTTCCTTTGGAACAGTCCCTTATTCTCCTTGTTTCCTCTATAGAAGGACCTCTCTCTTTTTTTCTCTGGATTTCTCTGTGGTTCTCCTTACACGCACATTCCAAATTGTAATCATTTGGCTGTTCTTGAATAAACCCATTTTGAGGTTGAAATAGCTAGTGAATTTGCTTTTGAGAACACTAAAACATGAATGGTGAAATATCACAATGTCTGTATTTTATTAAACTATTTAAACCAATATGACAACTGTTGTGACTTTGTTAAATTAACTTTTTTCAAGTAAGTCCCCAGCGTGTGGGATGGTGAGCCATAGTTCGACAAAAGACCACAAGGGAAAGTGGAATAGAGAAGCTTATTACTCAGAGCTCATGGAGAAGCTATATGGCATGCTCAGGGGCCACGAGGGGGGTCAAGGCACGGTGCAGCCAGAGTGTGGCAGCACCTGAGGCACGTGTCTTTATTAGGGTCTGCGATTTAAGTGTTTTGGGGTTCCTAGGTTAAGGCCGGATTGGTCAATTCAAAGCAAAAAGAGTGATGTTTTGGTAAGCCCTGTGGGGGTCTTCTCTAAGAAGCACAGAAGGGAAGGTCCCGGGAGGGAGAGAAGCTGTTGCTCCCAAGGGCTGCTGGGGAAGTCATATCAGGAACCTACATTTGTTTGTGACTCTGTGGACTGTTGTGTAGGGCATATGCTTACAGGAAGGACTAGTGTCAGCTCGAGGTTTCAGCAGGCCCCTTGGCCACACAAAATGGATGCTGAGGCAGCAATATCATGGAGTAGTTTAGCTAAACTCTTGACAGCAACGCTCCTTGAATTAATTTAAAAGATGCTAGTTCTCATCCACTAAAGTAATTTTTAAGCCATCAGTAGATGATATTCCACTCTTGGAAAACCTGCTCTACTGCATATACATGAATATAATAGCTGGGTCGTAGGATGGGTGCACTCCAAAATTGTTACGTAAATTTACACTTCCAGTGTCTGGCAATTATTCACCCAGAAACTCCAAATATCTATCCATTCATAAATCTACTTATGAAATCTTTACTTATTTTTCTGAGAGATGGACTTGAGTGTGCTCTTCCCTTCCCTGGTTTCTGCCACACACTAAATGAGGCATTCAACACAGTTTCTCACAGCTCCTGCTGCCACTGCTGCACCTCTACAAACAGGGGTAGACCTGGCTTGTTTGTTTGGGTGTATCAGGGCTTCAGTGGCAGGGGTGGGGACTGACTATCTGGCCCATGACCTATCTGATCTATCTCTGTTTTCTCTTTTCCTAAAGCATTACCTCCTCTGTTCAAAGTCATGTATTTTTTCCTGATCCTGCAATTGCCCCTCAGTGACTGCGTTATGCATATCTAGGTATCTCAGCCTTATCTTCTTATTTCCTTCTTCTGTCAGAATCTGGAATCCCTTCCTCAGTCCCCTGGATTCCATGGTCCTTTCTTAAACACCTATTGATGTGATACTTGGAGGTCCTTTAAATCCGGAATGATCGGCAGGAATGCGGGGGTAGGGCATCAATGCCTGATACTCATCTCTCCAGGATATGGAATGTCATTTCCTCTTTCTGTCGCCTCAGTCATCCCATCTGTAAAAACAGAGACAGTAATATAAGCTTGGATCTGTGAGCCTAACCCTGAGCATGCCTCTGACAATATATGGGCCAAGAATGGAATCGCTTTTCCCCATCTATGAATCTAAAGTCCTCAGAGCCAAGGAGAGGAGACTCAGGGATAATACCTAAGTGCTTCGAACTCTGGCCACAGAGACAGTTGTGCACTGCATAGATAAGTCTCAGGGGTGTATTTCATGAAGGAGAAAATGGACTTTCTGGGATCAAGGAGGTAGACTGATACCATGGAGTAGTGGGATCTCATGTCCTTTCCCAGGAATTGTTCCTCTGCTGTTTTTCAATAGGCTTGGGGCCAATTTACCTCTGGCAGCACAAATTGTATATACTTTCCTAGGGGGAAGCTCCAGAGTCCCTTGTATATCCACATGAATTTTAGGATTGGCCCATCAATTTCTGCAAAAAAGACAACTGGGATTTTGATAGAGATTCAGATAAATCTGTAGATCCATATGGAGAGTATTGCTATCTTAACAATATTAAGCTTTTTGAATCATGAAGATGAAATGTCTTTTCATTTATTTAGATTTCCTTAATTTCCATCAATGACATATTGCAGTTTTGAATGTTCAAGTTTACATTTCTTTTGTTAACTTTACTCCTAAGTATTTTGTTTTTTGATACTATTGTAAATGGAACTGTTTTCTTAATTTCATTTTTAAAATATTCATTCTAGTGTCAATTGTTTTTTGTATATTGATGATGTAGCCTATTACTTTGTTGAACTTGTTTATTAGTTATAATAGTTCTTAGTAAATTTCGTAGCATTTTCTATATAAAAGATCATACTATCTCTGAATAGAGATAACTGTACTTCCTCTTTTCCAATATGTATGCCTTTGGTTTATTTCTGTTGCCTCATTCTCCTGGCTAGAACCCCAGTGTGATTTTAAAGAGAAGTCATGAGAGCAGATATCCTTGTCTTGTTCCTGATCTTAGAGGAAAGGCATCCAGGCTTTCACCATTAATTATGATGTTAGCTGTAGGCTTTTCATACATGCCCTTTATCAAGTTGAGGATGTTTCCTTCTATTTCTAGTCTGTGGAATGTTTTTTATCATAAAGTGATGTCGAATGTTGTTGAATGCTTTTTCTTCATCTAGTGAGATATCATGAGCTTTTGGTTTTTATTATACTGATGAATTATACTAATTCATTCCTGGATGTTAAACCAAACTTGTATTCTTGGGATAAATCCCACTTGCTCATAGCTTATAATTCTTTTTATGTTTTTCTGATTCTGTTTTCTAGTATTTTGTTGATTATTTTTGTATATCCATAAGACATATTGGTCAGAATTTTTCTTTTCTCATGATGTCTTTGTCAGGTTTTGGTATCATGGCAATATCGGCCTCATAAAATTAGTCAGAAAGTATCTCTAACATTCTATGTTTTGGAAGAATTGATATTAAATCTCATTCAAATGTTTGGTAATACATCACTGATGTTCCCAACTTGGGCTATTCTTGGTGTGATTTTTTTTTTTATTACTAATCCAATCTCTTCACTTGTTACAGATTTGTTCAAATTATTTATCTTTTCTTGAGTCAGTTTTGGTAGTTTACGTGTTTTTAGGAATTTATCTATGTCATCTAGATTACCTAAATTGTTGGCATACAATTGTTCATATAATTCCTCTAATACTGTTTAATTTCTGTAAGGTCTGTAGTAATTGTCACACCTTTCGCTTCAGATTTTAGCAATTTGAGCTAACATCTCTGTCAATCTTCCTCTACTTTGTATGTGGGTCACCACTAAAGCATGGTGGACAAGTGTTGTAGGTCTGCACCTGGGATCCAAACCTGGGAACCTGGGCTGCCAAAGTGGAGTGCGCCGAATTGAACAATTGTGCCACGGGGCCAGTCCTTCTTTATTTTTTTCTTGGTCAATCTACTTAATGTTTGTCAGTTTTGTTGATCTTTTCAAAGAACGTGCTTAAGGTTTCATTGATTTTCTCCATTGTTTATCTTTTTATTTTTTTATTTTTTTATTTTTTGCAAGGGAAGATTTGCCCTAAGCTAACATCTGTTGCCAATCTTCTTCCTTTTTTTTTTGCCTTCTTTTCCCCCTCCCAAAGCCCCAATACAGAGTTCTGTACATAGTTGTAAGTTCTTCTCATTCTTCTCTGTTAGCCAACACCACAGCATGGCTATTGACAGATGAGCGGTGTGGTTCTGTGCCTGGGAACCAAACCCAGGCTGCCAAAGTGGAGCACGCCAATCTTTAACTGCTAGGCCATCAGGGCTGGCTCTTCTCCATTGCTTTTCTATTCTCTATTTCATCTTTAATCTTTATTTCCTTTGTCTACTTGCTTTAGATTCTGTTTTCTCTTCTTTTTCACGAGTCTTAAAGAGGAAGATTTAGTTATTGATTCAAAATATTTTTTCTTTTGTCATATCGGCACTTATTGAAATAAATTGCCTTCCAAGCACTGTTTTAGCTCCTTCAAATGAGTTTTGGTAAGGTGGGTCCTTATTTTCAATCATTTCAGTATCGTTTCTAATTTCCCTTTGATTACTTCTTTGACCAATAGTAATTTTGAAGTTTGTTAACTTCCAACATGTTTGTGAGGTTTTCCACTTTATTTCTGTTTTTGATTATGAAGATCACTCCACTGTGATTGGAGAACATATTTTGTATTATTTCTATCCTTTTACATGTGTTCTGGTTTGTTTTATGGCTGACTATATAATCTCTCTTGAAGAAAGTTTATGGGCAGTTGGGAAGAACATAGATTTTGGTTTTGTTGGGTGGAGTGTTCTGTACATGTTTGTTAGATCTAGTTGGTCTACGCTGTTGTTTGAGTCTTCAATTTCCCAGGTACTCTTTAGCCTAGTTGTTCTATTACTGAAATTGGGTATTGAAGTCTCCAACAATTATTGCTGAATTGTCCATTTCTCCCTTTATTTCTGTCAGTTTTGCTACATATATTTTGGTGTTCTATCATTAGGTACAGGTATATTTATAATTGCTATATCCTCCTGATGAATTGACCCTTTTATCATTATAAAGTGTCCCTCTTTATCTGTAATAACTTTTTTGTTTTAAAGTCTATTTTGTTTAAAATTAGTATAACCACTTTAGTACAGCGTTCTTGTGGTTTTTTTCTTTGAATTATATTTCTTTTTCCATCATTCTACTTTTAATCCATTTTTATCTTTGAATCTGGTGTGACTCCTGTATACCACAAAGACTTGGATTTTATTTTTTATCAAGTCTGACAATCTCTACTTTATGATTTGATTGTTAAATCTATTCACATTTAATATTATTGATATACTTGGATTATTCCTACATTATTACTTGTTTTCTGTGTTATGTCTTTTTTTGTTTCTCTACTCCTCTTTAGTGTTTTCTTTTGCAAAAAGTGAATATTTCCCAATGTAGCATTTAAATTTCCTTAATGATTTTTTCACTACATATTTTTTTAGTTATTTCCTTAGTGATTGCTCTTTGCCTTACCACAGACATCTTAACTTATCAGGATCAAATTCATATTCATACTAACTTAATTGCAGTTAGATATAAAAACATTACTTCTATATATCTTTATATCCTCCTCACCCTTTTTAGAGGTATTATTGATACACACATCACATATATAAATACCACAAACTAAACAAAACATTGTTATGATTCTTACATTATACAATTTTATGTCTTTTTAAAAAGTTGAGAAGAAAGAAGAGCAAGGATAAATGTATAGCTTTCATATGTTAAACTTATTTATTGTTCATAGTTCTCTTCAATCATTCTTGTACATTTGAGCTACCATCTTAAGGCATTTTCTTATCACAATACATCTTTTCTTTCACTCATCTCCTTTGTACTGTTGTAGGCAAATATATATCTTCATATATTACAGGCCCAATACATTATATACACACTGTTTTATATAATGCTTTCTAAGTCAGTTAAGAAAAGAAAGTAGGAAAATGTGCATTTATATTGTATTTTTTTGTTTTTTTTTATTGAGTTCATAATAGTTTACATCAATGTGAGATTTCAGTTGTACATTATTGCTTGACTGTCACCATATAAGTGCTCCCCTTCACCTCCAGTGTCCCCCAACCCCCCTTCCCCTAGTAACCACTGAACTGTTTTCTTTGTCCCAGTACTTATTTATATTCCACATATGAGTGAAATCATATGGTGCTTGTCTTTCTTAGTCTGGCTTATTTTGCTTAGCATAATTCCATCTAGGTCCTTCCATGTTATTGCAAATGGGATGGTTCCATCTTTTTTATGGCTGAGTAGTATTCCATTGTATATATGTACCACATCTTCTTTATCCAATCCTCGGCCGATGGGCACTTGGGTTGCTTCCATGTCTTGGCTATTGTCAATAGTGCTGCTATGAACATAGGGGTGCATATGTTATTTTGGATTGTTGATTTCAAATTGTTTGGGTAGATACCCAGGAGTGGGATAGTTGGGTCATATGGTAGTTCTATTTTTAGTTTTTTGCGGAATCTCCATACTGTTTTCCATAGTGGCTGCACCAGTTTGCATTCCCACCAGGAGTGTATGAAGGTTCCCTTCTCTCCACACCCTTTCCAATATTTGCTATTTTTAGTCTTAGTGATTATAGCTATTTTAACACATGTAAGGTGGCACCTTAGTGTAGTTTTGATTTGCGTTTCCCTGATGTTTAGTGATGTTGAACATCTTTTCATGTGTTTATTGGCCATCTGTATATCTTCTTTGGAAAAATGTCTGTTCATTTCCTCTGCCCACTTTTTGATCTGGTTGCCTGCTTTTTTTTGTTCAGTTGTGTGAGTTCCTTATATATTTTGGATATTAACCCCTTGTCAGATATATGATTTGCAAATATTTTCTCCCAGTTGGTGGGTTGTCTCTTTGTTTTGATCCTAGTTTCTTTTGCGTTGCAGAAGCTCTTTAGTCTGATGAATTCCCACTTGTTTATTTTTTCTTTTGTTTCCCTGTCTGAGAGGACATGGTATTTGAAAAGATCCTTTTTAGTTCAATGTCAAAGAGTGTACTGCCAATATTATCTTCCAGGAGTTTTATAGTTTCAGGTTGTATCTTCAGGTCTTTGATCCATTTTGAGTTTATTTTTGTGTATGGTGTGAAATAGTGGTCTACCTTCATCCTTTCACATGTGGCTGTCCAGTTTTCCCAACACCGTTTATTGAAGAGACTGTCTTTTCTCCCTTGTATTTTATTGGCAGCTTCGTCGAAGATTAGCTGTCCATAGATGCGTGGTTTTATTTCTGGGCTCTCAGTTGTGTTTCATTGATCGGTGTGCCTGTTTTTCTACCAGTACCATGCTGTTTTGGTCACTATGGCTTTGCAGTACATTTTGAAGTCAGGGATTGTGATACCTCCTCCAGCTTTGTTCTTTTTTCTCAGGATTGCCTTAGTAAATCAGGGTCTTTGATTGCCCCATATGAATTTTAGTATTCTTTGCTCTATTTCCATGAAGAATGTCATTGGGATTCTGATAGGGATTGCATTGAATCTGTAGATTGCTTTGGGTAGTATGGACACTTTAATGATATTTATTCTTCCAATCCATGAGCAAGGAATCTCTTTCCATCTCTTTAAGGCATTATCCATTTCTCTCAGTAACGTCTTATAGTTTTTTTTGTATAAGTCCTTCACCTCCTTGGTTAAATTTATTCCTAGGTACTTTATGCTTTTAGTTGTGATTGCAAATGGAATTATATTTTTGAGTTCTCTTTCTGTAAGTTCATTATTGGAGTATAGAAAAGCAACTGATTTTTGTAGGGTGATTCTGTACCCTGCAACTTTCCTGTAGTTGTTAACTATTTCTATTAGTTTTACAATGGATTTTTTGGGGTTTTCTATATATAAGATCACGTCGTCTGCAAACAACGAGAGTTTCACTTCTTCACTCCCTATTTGGATTACTTTTATTCCTTTCTCTTGCCTAAGTGCTCTGGCCAAAACCTCCACTACTATGTTGAATAAGAGTGGAGATAGTGGGCATCCTTGTCTCATTTCTGATCTCAGGAGATGGTGCTCAGTTTTTGCCCATTGAGTATGATGTTGGCTGTGGGTTTGTCATATATGGCCCTTATTATGTTGAGGTAATTTCCTTCTATCCCCATTTTGTTAAGAGTTTTACCATAAACGGATGTTGGATCTTTTCAAATGCTTTCTCTGCATCTATTCAGATTATCATGTGGTTTTTATTCCCCAATTTGTTGATGTGGTGTATCACGTTGATTGATTTGCAGATGTTGAACCATCCCTGTGTCTCTGGTATGAATCCCACCTGATCGTGATGTGTGATCCTTTTGATGTATTGCTGAATTAGGGTTGTAAAAATTTTGTTGAGAATTTTTGCATCTATGTTCATCAGTGATATTGGCCTGTAGTTCTCCTTTTTCGTGCTGTCCTTGTCAGGCTTTGGTATCAGAGATGTTGGCCTCGTAGAATGTGTTAGGAAGTGTTCCATCCTTCCTTATTTTTTAGATTAGCTTGAAAAGGATAGGTATTAAATCCTCTCTGAAAATTTGGTAGAATTCCCCAGGAAAGCCATCTGGTCCTGGGGTTTTATTCTTTGGGATGCTTTTAATTTCTGTTTCAATCTCTTTTCTTGTGATTGGTCTCTTCAGATTGTCTGTTTCTTCTTGACTCAGCTTTGGGAGGTTGTAAGAGTCTAAGAATTTATCCATTTCCTCTAGGTTATCCATTTTGGAGGCATATAGTCTTTTGTAGTATTCTCTTATAATCCATTGTATTTCTCTGGAGTCTGTTATTTCTTCCCTTTCATTTCTGATTTTGTTTATTTGAGCTTTCTCTCTTTTTTTTTCTTTGCAAGTCTGGCTAGGGGTTTGCCAATTTTCTTTATCTTCTCAAAGAACCAGCTCTTTGTTTCATTGATGCTTTCTACTGCCTTTTTTGTTTCAATAGCATTTATTTCTACTCTGATTTTTATTATTTCTCTCCTTCTGCTGACTTTGGGCTTTCTTCATTCTTCTTTTTCTAATTCACTTACGTGTAATTTGAGATTGCTTATTTGGAATTTTCTTGTTTGTTAAGGTGTGCCTGTATTGCAACGAATTTCCCTCTTAATACAGCCTTTGCTGTATCCCATATGAGTTTGTATGCCATGTTATCATTTTCATTTGTCTCCAGATATTTTTTGATTTCTTCTTTAATTTCTTCAATGATCCATTGCTTGTTCAATAGCATATTGTTTAGTCTCCACATCTTTGTCCCTTTCTCAGCTTTTTTCTTGTAATTAATTTCTAGTTTTATAGCATTATGATTAGAGAAGATGGTTGTTATTATTTGAATTTTTAAAAATTTATAGAGGCTTGCCTTGTTTCCCAACATATGGTCGATGTTTGAGAATGTTCCATGCACACTTGAGAAGAATGTGTATTCTGCTGTTTTTGGATGGAGTGTTCTATATATGTCTATTAAGTCCAACTGGTTTAGCTTTTCGTTTAATTCCACTGTTTCCTTGTTGATTTTCTGTCTGGATGATCTATCCTATGATGTGAGTGGGGTGTTGAGGTCCCCTACTATTATTGTGTTATTTTTGATAATATCTTCTTTTAGGTTTGTTAATAGTTGCTTTATGAACTTTGGTGATCCTGTGTTGGGTGCATAGATATTTATAAGAGTTATTTCTTCTTGATGGAGTGTCCCTTTGATCATTATATATCGCCCCTCTTTGTCTCTCTTTACCTGCCTTATCTTGACGTCTATTTTGTCTGATATAAGTACTGTGACACCTGCCTTCTTTTGTTTGCCATTAGCTTGGAGTATTGGCTTCCACCCCTTCACTCTGAGCCTGTGTTTGTCATTGGAGCTGAGATGTGTTTCCTGGAGGCAACAAACTGTTGGATATTGTTCTTTAATCCATCTTGCCACTCTGTGTCTTTTTATTGGAGACTTCAATCTATTTACATTGAGGGCTTAATGCTGTCATCATATCACTCATTTTTGGTTTTCCTGCATTTCCTTTGTTTCTCGTCCTGTGTGTTTTGATCTACCCATTGAATTATGCAGTTTTTTTATGTTGTGTTTCTTTATTTTTTGTGTCTCTGTTCTGCTTTTTAGTTTAGTGGCTACCTTGAAGTTTGTATTCAGAATCTCGTGTATAACATGGTCCATTTTCTGAGGGCCTCTTGTTTCGTTAGTCTAAAGTGATTCGGTCCCTTTCCTCCTCCTCTCCTAAGTTTTTATTCTCATATCTTATTCCAACTTGTGCTGCGAGTTTGTGGTTAAAGTGACAAGATTGTCTTTGTTTTTGATTTTTCCTTCCCTTTAGCCTAATGCTATAGTTGAATATTTGCTATCCTATTCTGATTCTGCCTATGTATTTGTTGCCTTACTCTGTGTTTTGTGACTCCTTTCTCCCTTTTTTCTTTTCTCAGGAATGGGGCCTTCTTGAGAATTTCTTGGGGGGGTGGGTGTGTCTCATGGCTACAAAGTCTCTTAGCTTTTGTTTGTCTGGGAAAGATTTAATTTCTCCCTCATATGTGAAGGATGTTTTTGCTGGATATAGTATGCTTGGCTGAAGATTCTTATCTTTTGAATTTTGAATACGTCATTCCATCCTCTCCTAGCTTGTAAGATTTTTGCAGAGAGATCCACTAAAGCCTGATAGGGGTCCTTTTGTAGGTTATTTTCTTCTGCATTGCTGCCCTGAGTATTCTTTCTTTGTCATTCATTTTTTGCCAGTTTTACTACGATATGCCTTGCAGTAAGTCTTTTTACATTGACAAATCTAGGCGATCTGAAATCTTCCTCCACAGACATTTCCCTCTCATTCCCTAGATTTGGGAAGTTCTCTGCTATTATTTCTTTGAGCACGCTTTCTGCTCCATTCTCCTTCTCTTCACCTTCTTGAATACCTATAATTCTTATCTTGCATTTCCTCATTGAGTCAGATATTTCTCAGAGACTTTCTTCATTTCTTTTTAGTGTCAGTTCTCTCTCCTCCTCTGTCTGGAGCAATTCAACACGTCTAGCTTCGATTCTGCTGATTTGCTCATCTATGGTGTCCACACGAGCATTCAGGGAATTTGTATTTTGTTTTATCTCTTCCATTGTGTCTTTCATCTGTAATATTTCTGATTGATTCTTCTTTATAGTTTCAATCTCTTTTGCAAAGTAGCTCCTGAACTCATTGAATTGTTTGTTTATATTCTCTTTTACCTCATTGAGTTTTTTGACAATAGCTATTTTGAATTCATTGTCATTTAGTTTACTTATTTCTGAGTCCTCAGGACTGAATTATGGGTATTTATTGTTTTCCCTCTGTTCTGGAGATTTGATGAACTGCCTGATGTTGGAAGAATGGGGTTTTCCCATTGTGATATTATTCAGTTGCAGTTACAGCCTATCACCACTTGGGGGGGGGGTCAATAGCCGTGTACCCTGAGCCCTCCACCTTCAGCCAAGATGGTGTGGCATTGTGCGGGTTGGAGAAGGGGCGCTTTCTCCTGCGTGCAGTCCCTGGTTTCCCCATCAGCTCTCGCTATCTGGTCTCCTGGGGTCTTGGCTTGATGAGGTCACCCGGCATGAAAGCTTTCACCCCGTTGGAGGGCTTCCCTAGGGAGTCCTGGGTTATTCCGTAGACATGCGACCCCTCTACTGCTCCTTCCCTCATGGAGCCTCCCCTGGCAGTGATCCCAGTCTTTAGGGGAGAGAATGAAGTTCTCTCTTACCCTGTTCCAGCTCCTCCCAGGGATGCTCCAGCCTCTCCGCCCTCTGTTGTGTGGCTGCCATGACTCTCCGAGGATTCCTGTGCATTTAGGGTATTTTCTGTTGGAACATGCTTGCTCCTTTTTGTTGTACGTTGGAGGGGAGAGAGTCCCGGGCAAGCTCATTTCACTATGTTGCTGACATCACTCCTCTATTGTCTTTTATAGTTACTTAATTATCTTTCTTGGTGCCCTTTGTTATTGTTGCTGTTTTGATATACATTCAAATTACTGTCTGGGGTCACTTACTTTCATCCTGAAAAACTTCTTTTAATATTTCTTGTAAAGCAGTTCTGACTGCAATAAATTTTCTGTTTTATCTGCCATGACTTTTTTACCTTCATTGTTTTTCCTGCTTTTCCTTCCTACATCTCCCCAGTACATAGTTGCATATTTTAGTTGTGGGTCCTCCTAGTTGTGGCATATGGGATGCCCCCTCAGCATCGCCTGATGAGTGGTGACATGTCTGCGCCCAGGATCCAAACCAGTGAAACCCTGGGCCACCAAAGCAGAGTGTGTGAACTTAACCACTCAGCCACAGGGCTGGCCCCACATTTTTTTTTAAGCATGATTTTTGAAGTCTGTATCACATTAATTGGAAGACTAGACAATTTATTTAGCCAATTCTTTATTTTTTTTTCTCCCCAAAGCCCCCCAGTACATAGTTGTATATTTTAGCTGTGGGTCCTTCTAGTTGTGATGGCCCCATATGTTTGGTGGATATAGAATTTTTGGTTGACAGTTTTTTCCTTTAAGCACTTTGAATATGTTATCCCAATTCCTTCTGACCTCTATTGTTTCTGCTGGGAAGTTAGTTGTTAATCTTACTGGGGTTCTTTTTTTTTTTTTTTGAGGAAGATTAGCTCTGAGCTAACTACTACCAATCCTCCTCTTTTTTCTGAGGAAGGCTGGCCCTGAGCTAACATTTGTGCCCATCTTCCTCTACTTTATACATAGGATGCCTACCACAGCATGGCATGCCGTGTTGTGCCACGTCCACACCTGGGATCCAAAACAGCAAACCCCAGGCTGCCAAGAACGTACAAACTTCACTGCTGCGCCACCAGGCCGGCCCCTGGGGTTCTTTTAAATCATAAAAAAGGGATTCCTTTCTAAATAATAAGGGTTCCTTTTTTTCTATCTTCCTCCTTCAAATATTTTTTCCTTGCCATTACCTCTCCTAATTTTTAGGATCCACAATGTATGTGTAGATTTCTTTCTGCTTATCCTACTTGTAGTTCACTGAATTCCCAGATGTGAGCGAATGTTTCTTCATTTGTTATATGTCCTTGGAACTAATTCCACAGACTTTAAATGGTTGCTTTTTTTTGGTTTTGTTTTATGTTTTTCAGTTTGGCTAGGGAGTGGGTCAATGGATTTCTTCCCGCTATTGTGCAGGGAGTCCTTCCAGGAATCATATAATTTTCAAGTTTGCATGCTCAGTGACTTGTGAACTTTGTAATTCCCACAGAGTAATGACACACTGGCTAGGAAACAAAATTAAACTCAATTGTCAGTATCATAGGAGTCGCATTATTATTTATGAGCACTACAGGATTTGCAGATGCTATGATAACCTGGGTTACTATAACTTAAAAAGATGTTTTTAATTCTATAATAGGCATCCATGTGTTCATTAAGTGGGTAAAATTACTGCAAATGCCAAAAAACACATCTAACAATGATCTAAAAGAACTGTCGATATCATAAAAGTCCATCAAGCAGCTGAAATAGCCACTGTGATACAGAACAACTTAGTAGATAACGCAGAGAAAATAAAAAGAGGTATTAACTAAAACCTTTGCTACAGTATTTGCAGATATATGCCTTCTGGGAACGTATCTTCCCTAAATGTCATATAGGCCTAGGTGGAAGTTCTTAGAAACATTAAAATTTTCAAGGTCTTAAGGAGGACATAATGGATGTCAATTGCAGCCTTGGGATCAGTTGAAACAGCAGGAACTGTGGTTTTTAACACCAGCTATTCTATTGTGGTCTATTTTAGATTTTGTTGTCAGCCACTACCTTGACGCCACTACCTCTACTACCTTGAGGAGCCTTAACATGGGGTTTGAATGTCTCTGACCACCACCAAGAATGAAGTGCAGGAGACCCATTGGTTGCCCCAGCTAAATCCCTCAGCCCAGGTACAGCTGTGGAGGACAGTCCCTTTCACGTAGGCAGAGCATCAGCATAAGTCTCCACCTTGTCTCTCCATTATTCAGCCTCGGGAATTTTCCAAAGCTAAGGGAGCTCACTCACCCCATTCACAGGGGAGTTCAAGCCATGAATTCCGTATGGCCGGCAGCGTAGACAAAGGCCTCAGCTTCCTATGCCTCAGTGGGTCAGCTGAGATGCATACGACCCAGCTCAGAGTACCCAGCAGGATGGACGTCAGCTTGTTCACGGTGGTTGCCAGCTCAGTAACACACCCTGCATTGGCTTTTCATCCTCTCCTGTCTCATTTTCCCCATTCTCTTATTCTTGCTTTTTGTGATCACTTCCCTAATAAACTACCTGCACAAGCTCATCCCAGCTCTCTTTAAGGGAATACAAATCGAAGACAAGAGACCCAAGTGAGACAAGGACCCTGACTCTGAACAAGCCAAGGACAAATATAAGAACTCCAGCCAAAAAAGGAACACACCTCCACCCAGCACGGAGGAGAGACCAGGTCCCCAAGCCAGCAACCCCAGCGCGATCACCCAGCAGAGTCAGTACCACCACCCGCAGAGCCGGCAGCACTTCTGTCGTGTTTTTCAGATCTGATTGCTCCACTGACACTGTCACTTAACGTCGGGTTCATCTGTTTGATGGAAACTCAGTCACACGTAGGATTGGGAATGTGGTTTCCTATCTGCTGTGTTTAAAAATTACCACAGAAGAGGGGCTGGCCCCGTGGCCGAGTGGTTAAGTTCGTGTGCTCCGCTGCAGGCGGCTCAGTGTTTCGTTGGTTCGAATCCTGGGCGCGGACATGGCACTGCTCATCAGACCACGCTGAGGCAGCGTCCCACATACCACAACTAGAAGAACCCACAACGAAGAATATACAACTGTGTACCGGGGGGCTTTGGGGAGAAAAAGGAAATAATAAAAAATCTTAAAAAAAAAAAAAAATTACCACAGAAGTAATGTTTTAAAACAACAGAAGCGATTCTCTTGCACTTCCGGAGGACAGGAGCCCGCGATCAGCGTCGCTGAGAAGAAACCCAGCGCGGGCAGGGCCGGCTGCCTGCAGAGGTCTGGGGAGGAGCGGCCGCATGCTGCTGGCGGCCATCCTCCTTCGGCCACAGCACTCGGCTCTGCCTTCCGGCCACGTGGTCGCGTCTTCGCCGCGTTACTGGCGCCCGACAGGGAAGCAGGCAGACGAGCCCCTCGGCAGGAGATAACGGCAGCCACCCCGACACAGGCTCCGAGTCCCGACACGCGACGGCACACCCTCGGCGGCGCCCGTGCAACCTTCGCGGGACCCGGAGCAGGCGGCTCCACGCTGGAGTCACCGAGAGCCTCTTGCGGAGACTGAGGGGAAGGGGCTGGAGCACGCAGACGCGGCGGGGAAGACCCAGAGGGTCGGAGTCCCGAGAGGGGGTGCGCCAGGCCTTCCTCGTCCTGAACTCGGGGCGGGAGAGCACAGAGCCCCAGGGAGAGCGCCGCAGGCTCCGGCTTGACAGAGGCGGAAAAAGCCCGCGTAGCAGAGACAAGCAAGGAGGCCGACCGCAGACGGAGCGGAGCCCACACTGAGGGAGGCGGGCAGAGCCGAGTTCAGACGGAGAGGGGCGGAGAGGGCCGAGTACAGACAAAAAAGGCCAGAGAGAGCCGGGTCCAGGCAGAGCCCGAGGGAGAAAGCCGAGTCCAGCCGGAGAGAGCCGAGAACAGGCGGGAAGAGGCGGAGAAAGCCGGGACCAGACGGAAAAGGGCGGAGAGAGCCGGGTTGAGACGGAGAGGGGCGGAGAGAACCGAGTCCAGAGAACCACAAGGAGAAAGTCAGGTCCAGAAAGAGAACGCCGAGTATAAACGGAGAGAGCCGAAAGTAGACGGAGAAAGCTGAGTATAGACAAAAAAGGCCGGAGACAGCCGGGTCCAGACAGAGCCAGAAAGAGAAACCTGAGTCCAGACGGAGAGAGCCGAGTGTAGACGGAGAGACCCGAATATAGACGGACAGGGAGGGGAGAGCCGAGTATAGACAGAAAAGGGCGGAGAGAGCCCGGTCCAGAGCCAGAAGGAAAAAGCCGAATGTAGACGGAGAGAGCCGAGTATAGACGGAGAGAGAAGGAGACTGCCGAGTTCAGATGGAGCGGTGCAGAGAGGGCCAAGTATAGACGGAAAAGGCAGAAGAGAGACGGGTTCAGACAGAGCCAGAAGGAGAAAGCCCAGTATAGACGGAGAAAGCCGAATGTAGACGGGGAGAGCCGAGTACAGACGGAGAGGGGCGGAGACAGCCGGGCCCAGGCGGAGAGCGCCGAGTTCAGGAGGGGGGGGCGGAGAGCGCGGAGTCCAGACGGAGAGAGGCGGAGAAGGCCGAGTATAGACGGAAAGGGACGGAGACAGCCGAGTCCAGATTGCGAGGGGCGGAGAAAGCTGAGTCCGTGGCTTAAGGCTCTTGCATTGTGAGGGAGAAGGGTCGAGGCAGTGTGGGGGTTTCATGCCTTACGCACACAGCTCGTTCCCTCTTGCATGCCTGTATTACTGAGGGCACTTTCCCTTTTCTCTACCCGTTTTCATCCTGTAAGCACCTGGTGAGTGATTGAAAGCCCCCTCCCTCTCATGTCCAGGACCCCAAGCTATTCCAGTCTGACACACCAACCCAAACTTGGCCTCCAAAAATTCATTAACATTTTGGTGGATTTCTTCCTACCCGCTTGTGCGACGTCGTCCCCATCTGCATGCTCTTTGCCACAGCCAAGCCTGCTTCCTCTCCCCGCTCTCCTTGGAGGGGTGTGTTCCTCCCGGGATTTCAGGCTGTTTCACAGCTCTGTAACATCAGCATCTCATGAGTAAGGAAAGTTTGCCTTGTGGTTTATCTTACTTTTTCTTGTTGTTAGGGCAACACTCTTTCCAGCTTTCTACATCCTTGGTGGAAGTGGAAATCTCAATTTCCTAATCGTTTTCCTTTGGTGAAGTGTACTCATGCCTGAAAATATCTTCCATGTTATAAAGATACTTGTGAATGAGGTTCACATCCAGTCGTGACTTGTCATCAATAGAACTGAAGTTGTTTACAACAGTAATTACTTAATATCTAATGAACATCTACTGTATGCTAGCTCTGATTAAATTGAGGAAATATATCTTGATGACTTTTTTAACCAGTTATGCTGACTCCCATGGGTAGACAAAAAGGATGTTTCATTGTTTGATTATTTTGCTTGCTTCTTGTTTGTTTTTATTTTAACCTAGGTAAAAAGCAGAGCTTGAAAGGCTGAAGAATGTTCAAAATTGGAGTTAACATTGGGTCACTGCTCAGTTCCCTTGGATCAGTGACAGGCTTTAAGGTCAAATTCTGCAGAATGGTAGTAAGGAGTAAAAATATCTCTGTTGGAGCAAGACTTTCTCCAAGACACGCCTGTGTCCCTGGGAGAAAAAAGTATTTTATTAATTGATTTTTGTTAAAACTGTTGAAGGAAAATGAAAGTTGTTAACATACAGAGTTCTGTTCTTTGTCCACTAGGAATGGCTGAGACCTGGAGCCTGCTGTTTTCAGGTCACCCATCAAGTGAGAACAGGTGGGAAGTTGTCGTATTGTCCAGTAGGGAAGGAAGCAATCCAGGCCCTCGTCCCCGGGTATCAGAGGGGAGTGAGCTAGATGTTGTTTTCAGAAAAGTTCACATTGAGCTGAGGGGGCAGCCTCTTTCACCATCTAGAGATTAATGTCAGGTGTGTACAGGAATAGTTTGATCTTTATATTGTAATTGTAGATTGCCGTGTAGTAACAAGGGATGAATGAAGAGTATCAGAATTATTTTGGTAAAAAAGAGGTTTTTAAATATATTTAATTGATGGATTTGTGATTACATTTTAATGGATCAAATTGATAGATAGCCAGAAATATGGAGCTTCATTTACTTATTGAGAAGGGAATGAAGAACTTCCAAAAGTTGCCATTCTCTAAAAAATTATTTTACTGAGGTCATACTGGCTTATAACATTCTGTAAATTTCAGGTGCACATTATTATATTTCAGCTTCTGTATAGACTGCATTGTGGTAACCACCAATAGTCTAGTTTTTATCCGTCACTGTACACATTACCCCTTTTGCGCCCCCCCCCCCAACTCCCTTCCTTCTGGTAATCACCAATCTATTCTCCGTATTCATATGTTTGTTTATCTTCCACATGAGTGAAATCATATGGCATTTGTCTTTCTCTGTCTGACTTATCTCTCTTCCTATTTCTATCCAGAAAATGTTTTGCATCAAACCTTTGTGGGCTCAAAAACCCTTTACTGTCGTGTAAGACAGAGGACAGCAATGGTTAACACAGTTGTTCCATGAAACCAAGAAAATCTAATAGTTAAATAACGGACTTCCTTCCAGAGAGCCCAGCATCATTTGTTAGTAGATGAAATAACAGGTGGCACATATGACTCTGAGGGGAATGAGCTCAATCGCGACACTTCGTATGAATAACATTCACTGTACATGTTGAAGGACTAGTTCTGGGAGGATTGATACCTTCTGGGAATTGGGACAGTTGATGGTGAAGTATCCGAGCCAGTGGGTGGGGCTGTGGCCCACGGGATCAACGTGAAACACACCCTCCTGGCTCCTTGGCTTTTACTCTCTGTAAACAGAGACCCTAAGACACACGTCCTTGGCCCTGCTTTCACATCCTCGCAGGAGCCAGTACCCAGAGCAACTGCAAGCCTTGAGAACATAACAGGAAATCTGACCGATAGAGTGAAATTTTGTGAAACCATATACAGAAGGACTAAATTCAAGAAATTGTATGTTTGATACTTTTTGAAGAGAAGCAAAATTATTTCTTATTAAGGGCTTACAAATGGAACCAAAACAATTAGTAATGAACTGAAAGAGAAGATAAATATTGTTCATAAATAAAATCATTAAAGTTGAGTATATAATACTTCTATTTTGCTGAATGAAGATGTAAATATATGATGATGATACATATTGTATATGTAAATCTAGATTGAGGATACATACTGTACATATAAATATGCAATAACTGCATAGGACATCACTTTAGAAGCAATCCGTGCTTGAAGAAATACAAAGTGATAAGGAAAATGTAAATCGGAGGGATATACAAGTGAAGATTGGGCATAAGCTTGTTTTTGGAAAAAAAAAGGAGACCACAAAAGTTATCTTTTAAAATATTGTCTCGGGGCTGGCCCCGTGGCCGAGTGGTTAAGTTTGTGCACTCCGCTGCAGGCGGCCCAGTGTTTCGTTGGTTCGAATCAAACCACGCTGAGGCAGCGTCCCACATGCCACAACTGGAAGGACCTACAACAAAGAATATACAACTATGTACCGGGGGGTTTTGGGGAGAAAAAGGAAAAAAATAAAATCTAAAATATTGTCTCTTCTACATTCTGTTTATTCTTTATTTTGTAAATCTTCTATCATGTTGGAATTTGCCTTTCTAGTCTCTGTTTCTCATAACCTACGTTTCATATTTTATTTCTCTTTATTGCTCTGTAGTGAATTCTGGATAACTTCTTCCAGATCTGTCTTTCAGTACATTATTTCTTCCCTCAACTATATCTGATCTAGCCATTATGCTGTTTAATCCATCTATTATGCTGTAAAATTTTAAATAACTACATATATATTTGAATAACAGCTTTATTGAGATATAATTCACATATTACAAAATGTGACCTATTAAAAGAGTACAATTCAGTGGTTTTAGCATATCACAGAATTATATAACCATAACCACTATCGTATTTTCTTCACCTCCCAAAAAAGCTCTGTACCCATTAATAGTCTATCCCCATTCCCCTTGACCTCCAACAAACACTGGTCTAATTTCTGTCTCTATGGATTTCCTACTTTGGACATTTCATATAAATGGAGTCATACAATACATGGCCTTTGGTCTGGCTTCTGTCACTTATCGTAATGTTTTCAAGGTTTATTCATGTCATAACATGAATCAGTACTTTACTCCTTTTTATGACTGAATAATATTGCATTGTATGGATATGCCATTTCTCTTAAATCCATTCGTTAGTTGAGGACATTTGGATTGCCTCCATCTTTAGGATCTCATGAAGAATGCCTGCTATGAACACTTGTGTACAGGTTATGTGTATGTGTGTGCATTCGTTGTGTGATTTTGGGGTTCTCTACCCTAATACCATGAAACTTTTGTGTCCAAACCTAATCACAGCACAGGATTGGACTTTTTCCTCACCCAGACTCCTTTCAGTGATGATTTTCCTTGGTGCTTGTTGGCCTGTGAGTGGAGCTCTTCTGGGTCCCATAGAGCACCTGTTTTCACACCGGGTCTCAGGTCAAGCCCCCTGCCTCACAGGGACCAGGACGCTATTCTGTGCCCATGGGATCTAATCTCTGGCTTCCAGCTGTTCGGATCTCTCCAGGTCCATATTTGCGTGGATCATCTGTCATTCACCAACGTTTAGTCTTATTGAACTTGGATTTTTTTCCAGTATGATGAGTGTGTTATGGACTGTTATTATTTTAGTTTGCGTTGTCTAGTAAGGTTGAGTATCTTTTCATACACCTACTCACCATACTTGTGTCCTATTCTGTGAATTTTTTGGTTTTATCTTTTGTCCATTTGTCTCTTGTCCTGCTTTTCATTTCCTTAGTGATTTTGGGAGTTCTTTACATAATTAAGAAATTCTTTATTTGTGAGTTGTCCGCATTACAGGTATTTTTTCATTGTCTGTAGCTTTGCTTTTGCCTTTGTGTTGCCTTTTGTTATACAGAAAATTTTCCCTTTTGATGTAATCACATTTAGCAATGCTTTCCTTTAAGATTTTTCCTTTAAGATTTCCATTGTTTCCATTTGTGCTTTTCTATCATGTTAAAAAAATTCTTTCCTAGCCTAATACCATAGAAATATTCTCCTATCTAGTATTCTAAAAGAATTAAAATTTACTTTTTACTTAGTAGTAAAAAGTAGCTTTATTAGGTAGTTACTTAAAAAGTCTAGAAATTTTTTCATGGTGTGAAATAGGGGTTTTATTTTATCTTTTTCTCCATGATTATTTACTGGGCCAGCCTTTTCTTTTTCTGCTAATTTCTAATGTTCCTCCACCGTATGTATCTATCTGGATCTATTTCTAGGCTCTCTATTCTTTTGTTTTTTGTTGAGGTAACATTGGTTTATAACATTATAGAAATTTCATTACATCATTATATTTTGATTTCTGTGTAGATTACATCATGTTCATCAACCAAAGACTAATTATAGTCCATCACCACACATGTACCTAATCACCCCTTTTGCCCTCCTCCCTCCCCTGTCCCCTCTGGTAACCACCAGTCCAATTGCTGTCTCTATGTGTTTGTTTGCTGCTGTTTTTATCTTCTTTTTATGAGTGAGATCATACAGTATTTGACTTTCTCCCTCTAACTTATTTCACTCAGCATGATACCCTCAATGTCCATCCATGTTGTTGCAAATGGTAAGATTTCATCCTTTTTTATGGCTGAGGAGTATTCCACTGTGTTTATGTACCACATCTTCCTTATCCATTCATCCCTTGATGGGCACTTAGGTTGTTTCCAAGCCTTGGCTATTGTGAATAACGCTGCAGTGAACATAGGGGTGCAAGTATCTTTACACATTTGTGTTTTCATGTTCTTTGGATAAATACCCAGCAGTGGAATAGCTAGATCATATGGTATTTTTATTCTCAATTTTTTAAGGAATCTCCATATTGTTTTCCCTAGTGGCTGTACCAGTTTGCACTCCCACCAGCAGTGTATGAGGGTTCCCTTCTCTCCACATCCTCTCCAACACTTGTTATTTCTTGTCTTGTTAATTATAGCCATTCTGACAGGTGTCAGGTTATATCTCATTGTAGTTTTGATTTGCAGTTCCATGATAATTAGTGATGTTGAACATCTTTGCATGTGTTTGCTGGTCATTTGTATATCTTCTTTGGAAAAATGTCTGTTCAGATCTTTTGCCTATTTTTTTAATTGGATAGTTAGTTTTTTTTGTTGTTGAGATGTATGAACTCTTTATATATTTTGGATATTAACCCCTTATCAGATATGTTTTGCAAATATCTTCTCCCAATTGTTAGGTTGTCTTTTCGTTTTGTTGATAGTTTCCTTTGCTGTGCAGAAGCTTTTCAGTTTGATGTAGTCCCATTTGTTTATATTTTCCATTGTTTCCCTTGCCTGGTTAGACATTGTGCTTGAAAATATGCTGCTAAGACTGATGTCAAAAAGCATACTTAGGCTGTCTATTCTGTTGCATGGGTGGAAGACCACTATTTTAAAAGCTGCTATTATCCAGTCAATCACAATATCTGACAAGGAAAAGTACTTGTTATCGCTGTTACTTTAAAAAAAATTGCATGACTTTTCTTGCTCCTTTTCCATTCTGCATGAATTTAAGGATATCCTCATTAAGTTCCATGAAAAACACAATTGGAAGTTCTATTTGAACTGCAATGAATTTGTAGATTAATATGGGAAGAATTATCATCCTTGTGTTGATTTTTCTCTACTAACATATTAAATCTGTCTATTTACGTAGGTCTTTTTTTATGTCCTTCATTAGTTTGTCAATCTTTGCCCTAAATGTTTTGCATAGTTTTTGTTAGATTAATTCCTAGGGCTAGATTATTCCTTATAATTTTTTAGTCCATTTTAAATGAGTGAATATTTTAAATGAGTGAATAAAATAAAGAATGTTTTAAATGTTTTTTAAAGTACTTTTTTTATGTGTTGCTGATATATCTAATCCATTTTTTCTTTCTATCATATGAGTTTAAGGTCATAAGTTTTTTATCACTAAAATATTATATGTGTTCCTAAATCAAAAAAGAGGAGTTCCACGGTATGCATTTTCTTTCCTATTCTCTTCTTGCTGCCCATATAATTTTCCTTTATATATCTTACTCTTGTTTGATTCTAAATACATTCCAATTTCTATTAACATTTCTGTTTTTTTATATTGAATATTTGATCTATTCCTTCACACTCTTTTTTTCTTAATAAGTCTTTCTAAAGGTTTGCTGTTTTATTAGTTTGTTTTCCAACATCTGGATGTTATTTATTTTTTGATCATTAGTTTCTGCTTTTTGTATTATGACTTCACTCATGCTTTCTTAGAGTTTTCGCTCATTCTTTTTCTATCTTCTTGAATTTAATAGGTCACATTAAACTCAGTCTTTCTTTTCTTTTTTCTAATATTCATCTTAGTTTTTCTTTAGTTCCATCTCACAAGCATTTCAAGTGGAGCTTTTATTTAATCACTGGTTAGAGAGGCAAGCCTAATAGGAATTATGAGAAATCAAGAGTAAAAACTCCTACATATTTTTCTCCTACTCTGTTCTAGCATATAAAAACTTTCTTGTCCATGATTACTAAACTTCCTGTTAAGAAGACAAACAATGTTTTTGTGAAATTTTCACTTACAGAGAGAGTCAGCCAATGGGGCTAATAGAAATATTATTTATATTAAAATGTAAAAATCAGACACTTAATTGTTGTAATAAAAATGTATAGGGGGAAAATATGACTGACCTTAGGAGTGAAGAACTGTCTGAATTGGTGTCGCGGATTGCAGCGTGAGGCAGACTGGAGGGGAGAGTATCCATGTATCTCTGGACCTCATGCACCACAGCATCTGTGTGGGGCATCTGGGTCCTGTCGCTCATGCAGGAGCATCAGTCCTGGGCCTCAATCTGTCAATTTCCTTGTGAACATTACCTGCATTGAAAAAGTGGTGTCACTCATGTGCCTTCCAGAGTCCCTGAAATGTCATCCAAAACCAGGCTAAAGGGTTGCAGAAACTTGCTCAGTCCTACAAACTAGCGAAGGAAAGTGTTTCCTTCAATGACTTGTGCTGTATTGGAGGCTGTGGTGAGAACCGGTTGGTTTAACGGGAATCGCTGGTGTTGCGGGCCGTGCTGAGGGCGCTCCATGAGGGGATTCTGTCAATGCCTGACTCTTCCTCACATCGGGATGAGAACTATAGGGGCAGGGATTACAGCTGTTCGATCTCACACAGATCCTTGCAAACAGATAATACCGAGAATTCTGCCTCAGATGCCAACCAAGATGCCACCATCCACCATTATTCTGAACATTTACGAGAAGTGGAGAGGGAAAGTGCGTGCTAAGTGCCTCTTTTGTACCAGGCGATCGGCTAGAAACTTGTTCACATCCCTTAGCATTTAGTTCTCCCAATAACACTCTGGGGTAGGTATTAATATTCTTATTTTTAAGGGGAAACAACTTAAAGTCAGGGACATTAAGTCACCTGATGGAGGCTGTCTGACTCTGTAGCCGGGGCTGAGATGCAAGACTGCTGTACTATAACCACAGTTTCTGGTCAGCAAAACTGCCTGAGCCCAGAGAGTGTTGATTTCCTTTGAGTTTTTAAGAGAGAACAACTATTTTAGTTTCATAAAAAGGCTCCAGAGAAGCGCAGAATCACTACAGACAGGTCTTTAGCTTTCACTCTGTGTTGTTTTGTACCAAGGGGGAGACTGAGTTGAGAGAGCACACATGCTTGTCCTGAGTCCCATGGCCAGTGTGTAACGTGTGTGACAGGTGTGTCACACTCCTGCCCTCATGTGCTCGTTACCTTTGTGTGATACGAGGTTTCAGATTCAGAAACTAACTCCTTCCTCTTTTACATCAGGCACTGCTCAACAAATTATTTGTGCATTTTGTATCATCTTTGTCGTGATTAAATATGCTAGTTCGTTTAGTGCCTACTTGTATAGACAGTCTGTGCAGGGGTTTCCAAAGCACACTTCAAAATTTAGGAGTAGTGATCACAGTCTTGAAGCTGTTCAGTACCATTGACATATCAATTCAATTTCTAGAAATTTATCCTAAAGCCTTAATTTAAAATTTCCAGTAGAATGATCTTTTTTGAATTATGTGTGATTGCAAAACATTTAAAACAATTAAAGTTCTCCCAAATAAGGGATTGGTTAAATAAATTATGGTGTGTCTACAGTATGAAAAACTTTGTGCTAAATTAAAATAATTCTTTGATAGAATGTTTAATAATGTGCAAACAAGCCCTTGATATATTACTAAGTGAAAAAATAAAGTTACAATGTAGTGCAATTCCAATATTGCTGTGCATATACACACAGAAAGGGGGTGGGCAGGAGACTGTCCAAAAGTAGAGGAATTTTTATTTAAATGATAGGATTACTAGTACATTTTAAAAAATGTTGTCTTCACAATTTCCCATATATTCCAATTTTTTTTTTAAAGATTGGCACCTGAGCTAACAACTGTTGCCAATCTTTTTTTTTTTTTTTTTCGGCTTTACTTCCCCAAACCCCTCCATACATAGTTGTATATCTTAATTGCAGGTCCTTCTAGTTGTGGCATGTGGGATGTTGCCTCAGTATGGCCTGACGAGCGGTGCCATGTCCACGCCCAGGATCCGAACCCTGGGCCGCCACAGCGGAGCGCGAGAACTTAACCTCTCGGCCACAGAGCCGGCCCCCTATTCCAATTTTTGTACGATGGACCTGTATTAATTACCTTTTCAATCAGGAAAAGCTAATAGATCAAAAACATGGAACTAGCTGTGTTGAAGAAGTGGGGTGTCTGTCTCCGGCTCCAGGGCCGGCCAGTCCACAGCCCCCTCCTCGCGCAGCCCCGGAGCTCCCCTCGCCTGCCGCCTGGCAGCACCCTCCCTCACCCTCAGCGGCGGCAGGAACAGCAGCGAGAGCTGCGGCCTAGTGGCAACCATCTCGTCTCGTGTAGCGCCAAACAGACCCAATGCAGTGGCTTCTAGGTTCTCGAAGTTAAATTCAGAACGTGCATGGGTTGTTTTTTTCCTGTGGATAATGGAGTAATCAGATATGTGATTTCATAATAGGTTCCTTTTTAGCAAATACTTTATTTGTAAATAGGAGATTCGCAATGAATATTTATGGTGTCTATGAATGCATTACTTTGCTTTTATGTCATTTTTTTTGCCTAGGTGATTTTTATTTGATGCCTAATTGGTACTCAATGAAAGTACAAATTTTAATGCTTTGCATAATGGAAAAATACGGTTTAAAATGTTTCACTTTTGACATAGTTTTGAAGAAAAGATAAAAAAATGTGACCTGCCTGTGTATAAACATGTGCACATAACACATTCATGCATGCATGCACACACACGCCTGTGTGGAGAGAGAAGCAAATATTCGACAGCTCTGAAGGCTGGCGAGCTCCGTCTAGGCATTAGGGAAGGAGATGATCTGTGCTCCTGAAGAGTCCCAAGTAGCGATGGTGGCACCTGGCACTCTCAGTATCAGCCAGTTTATGTGTCGTCTTTACCCTGGACTCTGAGCTCCTTGGGCATGCACTGAGTGTCACTGGGAGTTTGCTTGCCCAGCAGGTGCTCAGTGAACACACAGTGAACACTGAGTGATGAGTCAATGAAAGAAAGGCAAATGCTCCGTTATATGCCCAGTAATGGTAGATAACGCTGCTAAGTCCACAAGACCTTTAGACGGAGGCTTGCAGAGCACGGACTAGAACGTGTATTCCACAAGTTTGTGCACCCACCCCTGCCTGCATGGAAGTCTAAGAAGAGCGTCTATTCCTGTCCTGAGACTGGGGGTGGGGGTGGGGGAGGGGGACACGTGATCTGAGGGCTGCACAGCAGCCAGCCCCTGCGGAAAGATGAGGAAAGTCTGCTCTTACTGCACCTCCGCCGTCTCTGGAGAAAGCAGTCCATGTAGTCCCAGCTGCTCTCAGGCTCCGCAGGCCCCTGTTGCTGCTTCACTCTTCCAAAATGAAATTTTTTTATATTCTGCATGTTTTACAAAATACTCTGGTGTTTTCCAGGGAGAGAGTGAATGAGTGACGGCCACAAATTGTAGAGCCCTAAGGGGAGAGCCACACTCTTCCTTCCATCATCAGGATTTAAAAGCGCAGAGAGCACTGTGTGGTATTGAAGAAACTCTTTTAAAGGGGAACCTGCTCTCCCCAGAGCCGTCCTGTTGTCTCTGGCTGCAGTTTCGTGTTGCCTGAAGCAACTCCGTGCTGTGCAGCTGCAGGGATCTCCAGGGCTGCCTGTGCATTGAAACGTGCGGCACCACCTCAGAAGAGGCAGAGGGAAGCCTGAGCTCCTTCCGCAGGTCCCTGGCTGGATCAAATAAATAAACCTGCCTCTTTTCCACAGCTGCCACTCCCTCTGCCCAGGTGGTCCGGCCCTGTTGCCTACAGCGGGACTCTGCACTTGGGCTGACCCTGGGCACCAACCGGAGATAAGCCAACCACCAGACAATCACGACTTTACCTGGGCCCAGCAAGAGCTTGATATGGAAAAGAACTCCTTCGACAACCAATCCGTTGCAGGAATTCCTCACCTTATAGTCACAGCGCTCACTGAAGAGGACAGAGCAGATCATGTTGAGGGAACACAGCAAGGCTGAAGGCAGGGCCCAAGGGCTGACCTGGCAAGAGCTAAAGTTGTAAAAATCAAGAAAGATTCCCATGGACACAGGTTCCACCCACACTGCTCCCCTTTAAAGTAACAGTAGCAGGAGAGGTGTATAGTTTCCAGATAGAAAAGCGGGAAAGCAGTACCAGCAGGAGTGTCATGGATCTTAGGAAAGAACAAGAGCACTAAATGGAACTTCCACTGGGGGACTGGCCTGTGGGGAGCACATGCCGACAAAAGACACCAACACAAACCAACCCTCTGTCTTTGCGAGGGCCTTTGCCAGATACTGGGCTTCCTCCTGGACACGGTCCTCAGTGTTCCTTCTCCCATCCCAAAGGTCCTCAACATCTTGAGAGTAAATTGAGGACTCTGCTTCCATGTCTCACCATTGCCCAACGCAAGTCCTGGATGGGGAAGCCCAGGTCAGGAGCTCTGCCAGCCACTGAGGAGCATCCAGACTCAGAGGACGGGGAGGACGTGGTACCTGATGGGGCACTTGACACTACAGGGTGGCCTCAGAAACTGTTCAGAAGGATCAGAACATTATGAACTTTTCCTTTTCTACAGACAGACAGCAGCATTTACCCCAGGCCAAAGCTAGAAAGTCAGATTTTTAAAAGTTCACGGAACATTGGCTCTTCCATGGAGGAGGTCGCCTGAAGGACCTCCCCCTCAGACTCATCCCAGCGTGGCTCCTGCTGGGCTTCCCAGCCAGAATGGCTGCTCTTCTCCCCGTGTCCTACCAGAAAGCCCATCAGGAGATGTCCCACATCCAGGTGACAAATCAGAAGTCAGTTCTGCTGTCCTCACTAGACAATTGTTGGGAAACAGATATCTGAGAGCAGAGAAAGCTCACATCAGCTACCCACGTTAACCAATGCAGGAGACAGAGATGGTTCAGGTAAATTAAAGAATGCGAGTTAACACCTTCAGATTGATTCGACAGGATCTTGGCACCATGAGCAAATAACACGTGCTATAAAAAGAATGAACCAGGATGGAAGAAAGATGTTGTAAGAACTAAAAATGATTATTATCTGTATTTCTGACAATAGTGGACTAGGTGATTCTGATCAGTCCCTCTGCTGGGATAGAGCAGAAATGTGGCATGGCTGTACACGTGGTATGTGAGAACATGACTGAAAATGCTGTAGAGCCCACAAGGGAAGGAGGAATTGTGGGGACACTTTTCCCATAGAAGCATCTGCTGACTCCAAAAAGCACAGATGAGAGACAAAATCTGAGCAGAGCTATCACACATTTCGCAAGGAAAGGGGCAAATAAACAGAAGTCAAGCCTTCCAAGGTGGGGGGTTCTGATAAACATCCTAGATCAAGGGTGAACTGGCACGAGACCACCCGGAACAGGACTGCAGCCCAGCCTCAAACCCTCCTGGTCCCTGAAGAGTCAGGGGGTCAGGGCTTGCCGGTGCCCCACCTGCTCGAAAGAAGTCGATCCTCTCTGTCGGAAGGTGTCATTAAAGCCTGAAATTATGTCTGTGACCTTTCAGATAAGGTGTCTGGAACCTAATCAAAAATTAGTAGGCATTCAAAGAGAGAATGCCACATGGCCCAAGCAGGAGAGAATAGATGATAGAAATAAACTACCTGGGAATCCATCTAGTGGTGGCATCAGACACAGACTTTAAAACCATTGTGCTTAACAGGTCAAAGGGTTCAAAAGCGTGATTGAGAATTCTGTCAGAGATCTGAAAACTAGTCCAAGAATCACTCCAAAGAAAAAACAGAATACCTAAAATGAAAAATTCAATGATTTATACACAACTGAAGAGAGAATTTGTGAGCTGACAGATTAGAAGAAAATATCTAGGCCAAACAACAAAAGTTAAAGACTTTGAAACTTCCAAAGTGTAACTGGAGTTCCAGAAGGCCAGGAGAGAAGGGACAGGGCAGAAGCAATCCTTGACAGGATAATGACTGAGAATTGGCTCAAACCAACACATACATTTTGAAAATTCAGAAACAGGATAAATACAAACAAAAAATTTAGGCACTTCAGAGTAAAATTGATGATAAAAAATAAGGAAATAATCTTAAAAGCAGCCAGAAAGGGGCAAAGTACTCATCAGCTTCCGAAGGATGGCACTATTAACTGTAATTTTGCAACGGAAATAATAGACACCAGACACAAGGAAATGACATCTTTTTTTTTTAAAGATTTTATTTTTTCCTTTTTCTCCCCAAAGCCCCCCAGCACACAGTTGCATATTCTTCGTTATGGGTCCCTCTAGTCATGGCATGTGGGACGCTGCCCCAGCGTGGCTCGATGAGCAGTGCCATATCCACGCCCAGGACTCGAACCCACGAAATACTGGGCCGCCTGCAGCGGGGCGTGCGAACCCAACCACTCGGCCATGGGGCCAGCCCCTAGGAAATGACATCTTTAATATACTGAAAGAAAATTACCACTAACCTAGAATTCTTTATCACTTTTTTACATCTTTCAAAAATTAAGATGAAATTAAGGCATTTTGAGGTGAATGTAATCTGAAAGAATTTGTCACCAGAAAACCTGCACTAAATAAATATTAAAAGATGTATTTTAGGCAGAAGTAACATGATTCCAGTCTTTCACCTGGCACCTATATATGTATTTTTTTGAATATAGTCCTAGGGATAAAATTACCGTTCATAGGACATGTGTATTTTCTGCCTTAGTAGATAATGCCCAACACCAGCAGACACGTTCAGGTGTGTTCCCAGCAGCATTATTAGTCATGATCACAAACTAAAAACACCTCAAATGTCCATCAAGAGTGGAAAAGGTAAATAATACCCATGCAATGGAATGTCATATAGCAATGAAAATGGATATACCACATCAGCTGTAACAAGGATGAAGCTCAGAACCATACTTTTAAATGGATAAGGCCAGATCCTGAAGAGTACCTACTGTATACCTCTATATATACATGGTCCAAGACCAGGAAAAATTAAATTATGGTGTTAGATGTCAGAATATTTGGTACCTTTGGGAAAGGGAAGAATGTAATGCTTGAGCAAGAGGGAAAAAGGAGACTTCTGAAGTGGCGGAAACATTTTATTCCTTGATTTGAGCAGTGGCCACACGTGTGCTGACTTTGTGATAATTCAGTGAACTGTACATTTATGACTTTTGTACTTTTCTGAGTAGCTGCTAAAACTGACTGTTGAGTAAACGGTTAAGGGTGCTCTGAGTAATAGAAACAACAAGTCTTAAGACAAAGTTGGTGATCTGAGAAAATCTAGGAAATCTTTCCTAATGTGGAAATAAAGAGGAAATAAAGAGGGGGGAGAGCGGGGGAGATGGGAAGCATCTGTGGGCGGCGGTGGCAGCAGCAGACACAGGACGCTGTGTGGGATTGCTCAGGGTACAGAGAGCCAGTGGGATTCTGGATGTCTTTTCAAGGTAGAGTGAGGGGATTTGCTGCTGGCTTGCATGTGGTGTGAGTGACAAAGACGAATCTTGCGTGACCCCTGGCCTCTGGTCTGAGCAGCTGTAAGCCGGGGCTGGCGTTTCCCTATGGGGAAGGCTGGAGAAGTGGCGGATGCACAAGTGCAGCTTTGGGCAGGTCAACGTGAGGCGCCTATGAGCTTTGCAGACAGGTGCTGAGGAGCTTTTTCTCAGAGACTCGGGAAGTGAGAACATCACGGGGGTGGGAGGGGATGCTGCTGGAGGTTTGAGGAAACAGAAGGCAGGAAACAGTCTCCTAGGAGAGTGGCGGGAGCAGGAGGGGATGTCCTGTGGTTGCAGGCAGCATGGAAGGGCTGCAAGAGCTAAGGGACCAGTGAGCATATCCACATATGTCTTCCTGAGCCTGACACTGCAGAGGAGCAGACGTGGGCAGGAAGAGAATGGACTTAGAGGGCCGGCCCTGTGGCTGAGTGGTTAAATTTGCGCACTCCGCTTTGGTGGCCCCGGGCTTTGCCGGTCCGAATCATGGATGCGGACCTAACACCACTCATCAAGCCATGCTGAGGCAGCATCCCACATAGCAGAGCCAGAAGGACCTGCAACTAGAACATACAACTATGTACTGGGGGGGCTTTGGGGAAAAGGAAAAAAAAAAGAGAACAGACTTAGAACCAGAGCAGGTCAGTGAAGCAAGAGTGAGCGAGGGAGGGGAGCAGGCTAATGCCAAGGAGAGAACAATCGCAGTGGGACTCCAGCTGGGCAGGGAGGGTGAGGTGCTGACGTGGGCCAGTGGGGAGAGCAAAAACTGAGGAGTGTCATTGACTTGGACCCCAGTGCCACTGCAGCCGTCTCCAAGGCAGCCTGTCTGGGCCCTGCAGAAACTTCTAGACCACAGGGTAGGCTAGGACATGTCTACCCACCCCACTCTCCTTCACTTAGGTCAGAATCCATCACCATCTGAAGACCTCCCAGCCTTGCCAGTCCCCCCACAGCCCTCACAGGCCCTTCCCTAGTAAAACACCCTTTATCCTTGTGTCCAGGTCTAGGAGGCATTGGATGAATGCAGGGCAAGGATGTGGAGCCAATGGGCTGCAGGTCTTAGTGGAGCAGACTGTTGACCTTGAGGTCCTGGAGGTGCAGCTGGAAAGCCAGGTGGGCAGGGGGCACTTTGAGGTCATGCTGACGAAGTGCAGTTATTGGCATTGCCCACGCTATGCTGTGGACACGCTCCTCACTCGGAGCAGGTGCTCCATTTGTTACGGTTCTCTGTCAGTGGAAACCAAAGGGAAGGGGCCCTCTCACGTAAGAGGTCATGAGAGGGGGCTCGGAGAGCTGGGTGAATGACCCAGGACCACCCATCAGTTAAGAATGGAGCCATTTTGGAGAAGCCATCCCTCATGGCCTCTTTAAAGAGAGAATCAAGTAAACAAAAAGGGAGACATTCTAGCCCCACTGAAACAGACGTCTGCTAAACCTCAGTGCTACTGCAGCCCTCCCAGCCTTAGCTGGGAGATCTCAGCAAAGCACCTGTCCCGACCCGCAGGGAGCAGCCGGCCATACCTGAGGGGCTTCCCTGGAGAGAGGGGAGCACACCCGAGGGTTCATGGAAGGATGTTCCCAATGACTGGAAGAGGAGGTGGAGCAGGAGGGAGCAAAAGCCCAACGCCTGGCTCCTCTCCACATAGAAGCAAACGGCAGGAAAGTCACACAATCACCAGGGGGAGGCCGGGAGACCTGACAGCTGCGTCACTGTCTGGGTGGGCGGCAGCGGGTGACTCTTCAGAACAACATCAGTCCTGATGCCTGCAGAGACTCAATCCTGCAGTGAGCGGGCCACAGCAGGACTGTCGCTGAAGGCAGCGGGTTGTGATTGCAAATCAAATATGAGGGAGATCTACACGTTCCCTGAACGATGGGTAGAAATGTGATTTATTTGCATATCTAAAACTACTCACCTCAGACCTAAGCAGTCACCAGCAGTGTTCATATTTTCTCTTTATTTCTCACCCCGATACCTAGTCATCAATTTGACCCTTCACCCAGACTAGAAAGAAGACCCGAGAGGGAGGATTTGGGTCTGTAGGTGGCCGTAGACTGAGTCCTGCTCCAGCAGACACAACTGACAAGTGCAAGAGGGTCTTTCACTGGATCCCGACTCCCCTCTCCCCAACCAAATCCATGCCTGACCTTCTCCATCTCAGGCAATGCTGGCTCCATCCAGAAATCTGGACCACACCTGTGGCACCTGCTCCTGCCTTCCCACCCTTATCATACCCTTCAGCACCTGCTCTCCCCACTGGGCGCCCTCTGCACTGGGCCGCCACACTCACCCTTGCTCCATTCAATCCATTTAGGACACAGCAGTCAGAATCTCTTTTAAACACACAGATCAGACCATGTCATTCACCTGCTGAAAAACCTCCAGTGGATTCCCAGGGATTTAACTGAGGGTAAAAGCCAAACCCTTAGGAAGACCTCCATGACCCTGCCTGGCCTGGACCCTGCCTTCCTGTCCTGCCTATCCCAGGACAGGGCCTCCCTCCGCTCAGCTCCTGGAACACCCCAGGCCTCAGGGCTTCAGGGCATCTCCCCTGCCTTTCCCTCTGCTGGCAGCCCTTCTCACCTCTTCCCGGGGACTCACCTCCACCTTCAGCTCCCAGCCTCCCAGCACTCTCACAGCACACTGACCCTCTTCTCTCATATCGCAGACGGTGACTGAACAATAACTGGGACAGTTCACTGTGTCGGGACGGCGCCTGTGGAGTTGAGGACAGTGGGCCAGCAGCCACTGCACTTTGGACTCCCGGGAACAGGGCCTAGCTGTTGGCTCCACCCCCAGAGAGATGCCGTGCCTTTCACGCCACCCTCCCATGCACCGGCGTCTTCCATGGGTGGCACCCCCGACCCCAACCCTTTGCACTAACTCTTCCTTCAACAGGGAATGCTTTCTTTTCATCCCGCCACAGGCTTCTCCCTCACTTTAATTGGCATTTATTTGGTTATCAACAAGATTAGTACTTTTAGGTTTACTAGCCATTTGTATTTTTTAGACTATCGGTTATTTGCCCATTTTTCTAATGGGATATTAATCTTATTGATTTTCAAGAGCTCTTTATGATACAGTCAAATTTCAAAATAGGCAACTCTTTCATATCCCCAAACAATGAACACGGTAATTTACTGAACGTGTTCCCCAGACTATGTATCAGTTTGTCAAATTTTGTGTCAGGATATTCAAAACAATTTTTACATGAGAAATAATGACCGTTTATCCCATTTTTTGGCATAATAAAGTCTGAATTTTTAAAGTAAATCCTCATTTTAAGTGGGGAAACAATGCAAAGAACATGAAGAAAGTCGTTACCTCCCCACCCAGCCTCACCCCTGCAAAGTCACAGGGTCTAATCTTTGGCTGCACGTTAGATCATGGGGGAGCTGGTGAAATGCCAGGCCAGCACCCCCCAGATATCCCAATTTCTTTGGTTTGTGGAGGGCCCATCACTGAGATGAAGACTCTAAGTGCTTCCAGTGGCCAGTCAGAGCTGAGGAGGGCACTCCAGGGTCCTGCAGCTCTGACCTCAGCCTCAGGCCACGGGAACTCATCCTCACCTGGCCCATTCCTGACTCAGGGCCTGCGGGGATCAGTGTCATGGCCTTTTATCAGCACTACAGGGAACTAGGCAGGGCATCATTTTCCCTGGCCCCAAAGACCCCCAGGGAGTTCCCTCCTGAACCAGGCTCTCCCACTGCTCTGGAGCCCCGAACATCCAAGCCCCCACCACCAAAATAGCAGGAGTCTCGTCTCGGCTCACCCAGGCACCTGCGCGCTGCACGGTTCAACCTCAGCCAGGAAGAGCTTCTCTGGGGGCTTCTCCAGACAAGAGTCTTGAAGTGAGAATGTCCACTCCTCAGAAATTCACACCTAGGCTGTAACTGACCCCGGTTCAGAGAAGCGTGTGAGCAGTGCCCAGGAATGCCTGGGTGACCACCTACCAGAAAACAACGTGGAAACAGAACGCAGTTGGTTAACTTTTCCCTTCAAACTGTAGTTCCCAAGAGAAACAACTGCTATGTATGAACAGGCCACCAGGCCCTTCCTTTGGGAGTGTTGGCAGGAAATTCACACTCAGTAGGTTGGCAGGGAGCTAGGGATCGCAGGAGGGCCCAGCATCATGTGGCCTCAGTGGGTCCTAAGGCCAAGATTGCCTGGCAGGTCCACCTCTGCGTGGAGGCTTCCTGTGACCTCCCCGCGTCAGGGTCCTCCAGGGTCGAGAGTCATCTTCCACCACCCCCCGGGTCAGGTCTCCAAGGCCGTGCAGGCAAGGGCCAAGGCCTCAAGACTCCACCTGGGTTCTAGTGTCAGGAAGCTTCTACAGCGCCTGGCCCACCACCCCACCCCACATGCACTCACTCCTGCTTCACATCACAGCACCTACCCTTGTGCCTGCTGCATCTCACGCATGTGCTTTATATCACACACACGTGCATGTTGGATCCATCATCCACACACACACATGAGCCTTTGTCACGCCAACTGCTCCCTGGTCCTCTGATGGAGCCTGTGATGTCTAATCAGAACCCTTGATTTTTGTACACGGTCAGCTCTGAGGCAGGAAGTCCCCTCGCTCCCCATAGGAATAGCTGTGATTTCTGAACTGGGCCCATTTTGTTACTTCCCCGTCTCTTCGGAGTGACAAGACTCCTTCCCTAGTGGGGTTATGGCACCTTGAAGTGCGTTGGCTCTGCTCTGGGCCAGTCAGGAAGCTGGTAATTTGCCACCTCTTATTTCATCCTTGCACAACCTCAAAAAGCTCTTCTTCAACTTAATGATATATTTTAATTTTTATTAAATCCACCCTAAGAGCAAGTTGCACACTTCTTACAAAGTAACTCTCTAGTTATTAAAATATGAATTTCTGCTAATTCACAGGGTCCACCAAGCCCTGCTGATGCCCTGCCCCATGCAGGCCTTGTCTAATTCTGGATGCTTCCAGAAGGACCTGTCAAACAGACTGGCGGCCCCTGCTGGAGAGTGGAGTGTGCTCCAGGGATCATGCTCCCCTTGGGGGCTCCCTTCTGGACTCACCGTGCAAGCTCCTTCTCCATGAAATTGTCTTTTCTCGATACCACTTTCATGCATTGATTTTCCCTCCTTGCACTCCCAGAGGTTGTTTTCCTTCCATGTCTCGAGGGTACCTCGTTTCACCTGTTTATAGGGAGGGAGGTGATACCACTAACCCAGAGCCGCCTTTGCACGTTGACTTCTTTGAACCTCCCACAACCCAGTATGGTGGGAATGACCCACTAAAATGAGGAGGAAAATGCATTCTGAGAATTCAGTCACCAGTAGGTGGCAGAGCATTTTTGTCCATGGACAGCCAGCTGGAGCGGCCTTTGTTTTGATTGTTATAATTTTCAGAGGTTTTATGTACTGCCCATGGTAACCATGAAGAAAATATGTATAGAATATACAAAGTGAAAGGATGGAAAAAGGCACTCCATGCAAATAATGTCCAAAAGAAAGCAAATGTGGCTATACTACAATGACAAAATAGGCAAAAGTCAAAAATTGTTACAAGAGACAAAGAATGCCGTTATAGGAGGACGTGACGGTTAATTCGCCAAGAAGATATAACATTATAAATATCATGCACCCACATCAGAGCTCCTAAATATGTGAAGCAAATACTGACAGAATTGAAGGGAGAAATAGACAGATCTATAAGAGTAGTAGGAGACTTCAACACCTTCAGTGCCGCACTTTCAATAATGGAAAGAATGACCAGACAGAAGATCAGTAAGGAAACAGGGGACTTGAACAGCATCATAGGCCTTCTGGACATACCAGCCATATACAGAACACTTCACCCAGCAACAGCGGAAGACTCATTTTTCTCAAGGGCACATGAAACATTCCCCAGGATACACTATATTGATAGGTCACTAAACAAGTCTGAATAATTTTTATTTTATTTTATATAAGCAATATTTTATTATAAAGTACATAAAATTATTTTACTTGATTTGTACTAAATCGATATAACTTGACTGCCATTTCAAAGTCCTTACATTTAAATTATTTTTTTTACATTTTTTAAAATTTATTTTTATTGCACTAACATTGGATTATAACAATATATAACTTCCAGGTGTATATCGTAATATATTTAAAAGTCTGTGTAGATTACATCATGTTCACCAGCCAAAGATTAATTACAGTGCATCACCACGCATTTGTGCCTAATCACCTCTTTTGTCCTCCTGCCTCCCCACTTCCCCTCTGGTAACCACCCATCCAATCTCTGCTGCTATGTGTTTGATGGTTGTTGTTTTTATCATCTACTTATGAGTGAGATCATACGGTATTTGACTTTCTCCGTCTGACTTATTTCACTTAGCATAATACCATCAGGTCCATCCATGTTGTCACAAATGGCTGGATGTCATCATTTCCTATGGCTGAGTACTATTCCATTGTGTATACACCACATCTTCTTTATCCATTCGTCCCTTGATGGCCACCTAGGTTGTTTCCAAGTCTCGGCTATTGTGAATAATGCTGCAATGAACATAGGGTTGCAAGTATCTTTATGCATTTGTGTTTTCAAGTTCTTGGGAAAAATACCCAGCAGTGGAATAGCTAGATCATATGGTAGATCTATTTTCTGAGGAAAATCCATACTGCTTTCCATAGTGGCTGCACCAGTTTGCACTCCCACCAGCAGTGTATGAGGGTTCCCTTCTCTCCACATCCTCTCCAACACTTGTTCTTTCCTGTCATGTTAATTATAGCCATTCTGATGGGAGTCAGGTGATATCTCATTGAAGTTTTGATTTGCATTTCCCTGATAGCTAATGATGTTGAGCATCTTTTCAGGTGCCTGTTGGCCATCCATATATCTTCTTTGGAGAAATCTCTGTTCAGATCTTTTGCCCATTTTTTAATTGGGTTGTTGGTTTTTTCTGTTGTTGAGATGTATGAGTTCTTTGTATATTTTGGATATTAACCCCTTATCTGGCATATGGTTTGCAAATATCTCCTCCCAAATGTTAGGTTGTCTTTTTGTTTTGTTGATGGTTTCCTTTCCTGTGTAGAAGATTTTTAGTTTGATCTAGCCCCATTTACTTATTTTTTCTATGGTTTCCCTTGCCCAGTCAGACATGGGACTTGAAAATATGCTGCTAAGACCAATGACAATGAGCATCCTGCCTATGTTTTCTTCTAGAAGTTTCATGGTTTCGGGTCTTACATTCAAGTCTTTAATCCATTTTGAGTTGATTTTTGTGCATAGTGTAAGGTAGTGGTCTACTTTCATTCTCTTGCATGTGGCTATCCAGTTTTCCCAACACCATTTATTGAAGAGACTTTCCTTTCTCCATTGTATGCTCTTGGCTCCCTTGTCAAAAATTAGCTGTCCATAGATGTGTGGGTTTATTTCTGGGCTCTTGATTCTGTTCCATTGATCTGTGTGTCTGTTTTTGTGCCAGTACCATGCTGTTTTGGTTACTATGGCTTTGTAGTGTGTTTTGAAATCAGGGAGTGTCATACCTCCAGCTTTGTTCTTTTTTCTCAGGAGTCCTTTGGCTATTCAGGGTCTTTTGTTATTCCATATAAATTTTAGAATTCTTTGTTCTATTTCTGTGAAAAATGTTGTTGGAACTTTGATAGAGATTGCATTGAATCTGTAGATTGCTTTAGGAATATGGACATTTTAACTATGTTAATTCTTCCAATCCAAGAGCATGGAATATCTTTTCACTTCTTTGTGAATTCTTCAATTTCTTTCAACAATGTTTTATAATTTTTGGTGTACAGATCTTTCACCTCTTTGGCTAAGTTTATTCCTAGGCATTTTATTCTTTTTCTTGCAATTGTAAATAGGATTATATCCTTAATTTCTCTTTCTGCTACTTCGTTCTTAGTGTATAGAAACACAACTGATTTTTGTATGTTGATTTTGTATCCTGTGACTTGACTGTATTCCTTTATTATTTCTAAAAGGTTTTTAGTGGATTCTTTAGGGTTTTCTATATATAAAATCATGTCGTCTGCAAATAGTGACAGTTTCATTTCTTCTTTTCCAATTTGGATCCCTTTTATTTCTTTTTCTTGCCTGATTGCTCTGACTAGGACTTCCAATACTGTGTTAAATAAGAGTGGTGAAAGTGGGCCTCCTCATCTGGTTCCTGTTCTTAGAGGGAGAGCTTTCAGTTTTTCTCTGTTGAGAATGATATTAGCTGTGGGTTTGTCATATATGGCCTTAATTATGTTGAGGTACTTTCCTTCTCTACCCATTTATTTCTGCCTCTTCCGCCTTAGTCAGGATGGTTCCTTCTTGTGGGGGTTCTTTTTATCCAGTTTACAGTTTTCTCTCCAGGGTAATTTTTCCAAGAATCGTTGTAACCTGGCTGTGTTCATGGGATGAGGTGAGATCAGAGTCTGCCTACACTGCCATCTTCATAAGCTCTTCCTGAATAATTTTTAAAAGGTTGAAATCATACAGTTTAAATAGATTGAAAACATACAAACTATCTTTTCCGATTACATGGAGTGAAACTAGAAACCAAGAGCTAAAGGAAAACTGGAAAATCCACAAATACATGGAAATTAAACAATCAATGGGCCAAAGAAGAAATCACAAGGGAGATTAGAAGATATTTGAGACCAACAAAAATGGAAACACAGCATACGAACACATATAGGATGCTGATAGCAGTGCGAAAAGGGAAATTTACAGATGTATACACTTTTGTGAAAACGGATTTCAAATCAACAACCTAAATTTACACCTTAAGTAACTAGAAAAATATGAACAAACTAAACTCAAGGCTAACAAAAGGAAGGAAATAAAGATTAGAATAGAGAAAAACTAAATAGAGACTAGTAAAACAATAGAGAAAGGCAACAAAACCAAGAGTTGGTTCTTTGAAATATCAACAAAATTGACAAATCTTTAGTTGGATTACTTAAGGAAAAAAGGAAGAAGATTGAAATAACTAAAATTAGAAATGAAAGGGGGGGCATACAAGGTATTTTACATAAATAAAAAGATTATGAGTGGAACTCTGAGCAATTGTATGAAACACACACACACTTGCCATCAACTGATCTTCAACAAGGATGCCAAAAACAGACCATGGGGAAAGAGTGGTCTCTTCAATAAATGGTGTTAGGAAAACTGGATCTCCACATGCAGAAGACTGACACTGGACTCTTCCCTCATGCTGTATCTAACGATCAACTCACAGTGGATGAAAGACATAAATAGAAGACCTGAAAACATAAAACTACTAGAAGAAAACATAGGAAAAAAGCTTCTTGACATTGGTCTGGTCAATGAGTTTTTTTGACATGACACCAAAAGCACAGGCAAAAAAAGCAAAAATAGACAAGTGGAATTGCATTAAATTAAAGAGCTTCTGCACAGCAAAGGAAACCATCAACAGAGTAAAAGGGCAACCTACATATTGGGAGAAAATATTTACAAACCATATTTATGATAAGAAGTTAATATCCAAAATATATAAAGAACTCATACAAATCAATAAGAAAAAACTTCCAAATAACCCAATTAAAATACAGGCAAAGGACATGAATAGACATTTTTCCAAGAAAGACATACAAATGGATAGCAGTTATATGAAAATGTGCTCAACATCACTTATCATCAGGGAAATGCAAATCAAAGCCACAATGAGATATCACCTCACACCTGTTAAAATGATTATTATAAAAAGACAAGATAACAAGTACTGGTGCAGATTTCAGAAAAAGGAACCTTTGTGCACTGTTGGTGGGAATGTAAGTTGGTACAACCAGTATGGAAAACAGTGTAGAGTTTCCTTAAAAACTTAAAACTAGAACCACCTTATGATCCAGCAATCCCACTTCTGGGTATATATCCAAAAGGAATGAAATCAATATCTCAAGGAAATATGTTAACCCCCAGGTTCATTGCAGCATTATTCACAGTATCCAAGATATAGAAACAACCTAGAGCTCTATTGATGTATGAATAGATTAGAGAAGGTGATGTGTAACTATATATCTATATCTATAGAGGAATGTTATTCAGCCTTAAAAAAGAAGGAAATCTTGACATTTGTGACAACATGGATGAAGCTTGAAGGCATTATGCTAAGTGAAATGCTTAGCTTTTCACTAAGCATAATGCTTAGCATTGTGCTAAGCCAGACAGCAAAAGACAAATACGGCATGATCTCACTTACATGTGAAAACTCAAGCAGACAAGCTCACAGAGGCAGAGAGCAGAAGGGTGGTTGCCAGGGGCAGGAGGGAAGGGGAAATGGAGAGATGTTGGTCAAAGGACACAAAGTTTTAGTTTTGCAAGGTGAATAAGTTCTGGGGATCTAATGTACAGCAATGTTACTGTAGCTACCAACACTGTATACTTGAAATGTGCTAAGAGGATAGCTCTTAAGTGTTGTCACCACAAAAAGAAAAAGAAAAGAGAATGGTAACTAGGTGAGGTGATAGATGCGTTAACTAGCTTGATTGTGGTGATTATTTTGCAATGTAGACATGTATCAAAACATCAAATTGTACACCTTAAATGTGTACAATTTATTTGTAAATTATATCTCAATCAAACTGAAAAAAGAAAAAAGCATTAGGCTATATTAAAATTTAAAATTTTTGTTAAAAAAGTATAAACAAAGTTAAAAGATAAGCTATGTATAGGGTGAAGAGATTTATAGTGATATATATGACAACCTCAGCTTAGTATCCATAACTTCTAAAAACCTTCTGGAAATTAACAATGAAAGATAAGGAAGACTTCTGGTTCTGGTTCTGCATATAAGGAGCTAGGAAGTCACCACTCCATCCTAACGAGGAAAAAGCTGGACAGACTGAAAAATCGACCATTCTTCTCAGCTGCATAGGAGAGGGGAGGGCAGGGCAAACCGTGCTCCCCAAGATTGGAGAGACAGACAGGCAAATACAGGGGGTCCCAGCTTACAGAGCAGAGACTCACGAGTGCAAACTGCCATGGAACCCAGTGCAGGGTAGGAAAAGCTGAACTGGAAGAGACAAATTGCAGGAGGCTCCGTGGAGACATCTCAGAGTTAAAAACTCCAGGGGGATCCAGTCATATGGGGGCCTCCACAATATGTGAGATTTACTCTAGGTGCTTGACCAAGTTCCCACAGTAAATATCCGAGAAAATCTCCTCATGCTTCCAGCATGGGGAGGGGAAGATCCGTGTTGTGATACACCAGAGCAGTCTGTTCTTCTTCAGAGGGCAGGCCTCAAGGAAAGGAGTTAAGAGAGCCTGACCTGCTGAGGTTTTACCAGAGCCTCACTGACCTGGGGAAGGGACTACTCAACTCAGGCCCACTCTAGCCACCCTGTCCCACTTGGCAGGGGGAGAAAAACAGAAACCCTTGTGAAGTTCCCAGTCCAGAGACACAGGCTCACTGAAAGACTGAGACCTATCACAGGACTTAGAATGCGTCCCCTCCCTCCATCTCACCTCCACAGCACTAAAGGCCTATTTTCAGCAGTTCCTTTTACCTGGGACATCATGTCCAGCTATCAAGAAAAAATTTCGAGTCTTACCAAAAACCAAACAGCACAGAGTGAAGACACAGAGCGAGAATCAGACCCAGACAAGTATCAGACCAAGAATTTAAAACACTGTGGTTAATACGCTAAGGGCACTAATGAATGAAGTAGACAGCGTGCACAGCAGATAGGCAACATAAGCAGAGAGATGGAAGTCCTAAGAAAGAACCAAAGGGCAATGCTAATGATAAAAACACTGTAACAAAAATGGAGAAGGCCTTTGATGGGCTTACCAGTCAACTGGACATGGCTGAGGAAAGAATCTCTGAGCTAGAGGATATATCAATAGACTCCTCAAAAACCAGAATGCAAAGAGATCAAAGACCAAAAAAAGCCAGAATGGAACATCCACGGACAGAGGGAAACTGCAAAAGGTGAGACATACATGTAATGGGAATACCAGAAGGAGAAGAAAGAGAGAAGGGAACAGAAGAAATATTGAAACAATAATCACTGAGAATTTCCCCAAATTGATGTTGGATACCAAACCACAGATCCAGAAATCTGAGAACACCAAGCAGGATAAATGCCCAAAAAAACCCCCCAAAATCAACTCACTACACCCAGGCGTATCATTTTCTAATTAGAGAAAATCCTGAAAGAAGCCAGAGGAAAACAAACCCACCCACAGAGGAGCAGAGACAAGAGTCACAGCCGCCTTCTCCTCAGAAACCACACAGGGAGGATGAATGGAGTGAAATACTCAGAGTGTTGAGAGAAAACCCACCAGCCTAGAATTCTGTATCCTGCAAAATCATCCTTCAAAAGTGAAGGAGAAATACTTTTGCAGACAAACAAAAATTGAGGGAATTTGTTGCCAGTAGACCTGCCTTGCAAGAGTGTTAAAAGAAGTTCTTTAGAGAGAAGGAAAATAATACAGATCAGAAACTCAGCTCCACATGAAGTTAGGATATTTATATCCTTTATATGTAATTTATACTTTAAAGTATGTATTTTCTTCCTTATGTATGTTTCTATGCTTATGTTACAGATGTAAGTGAAATGAATAATAATGATGATACAAGGTAAGGAAGGAATTAGGATTTTGTTGGTATAAGGTACTCATGCTACCCGTGAAGTGGCACGGTGCTACTTTAAAGATGACTTGGATTAGTTACAAATGTAAACTCTAGGCCAATCACTATAAAATTTTTAAAAAGAACAATAAGTGATGAGCCAGCCCTCATGGCCTAGTGGTTAAAGTTCGGCATTCTCACTCCTGTGGCAGCTTGGGTTTGTTTCCTGGTCATGGAACTGTTACCAAAACCGAAGTGGGTTTCCTCCTGGGGACTTAAGTCAGACTCTCCACCAGAAGTAGTTGTCTTATAAAGTAAGGTATGTTTGCAGCAAATAGGAGACCATGAGGAATCATTTCTAGAGTCATGGCATCCCCAAACAGAGGGAAGCAGGGACCTTTTATTTCTGATGGGGAATGAATATTCAAAAGGGAGATGTGGGCATTTGCTTGTGCAGTCTCAGTCAGAAAACTTGCTTCCACATACACTGCAGCTGATGGTAATAAGGCCTAAGCTCCTCCTGGAGAGATCTTAGCATTAAAAATAAGGCAAAGGTCATAGGCATCGCTCTTGTGGTGAGGCTTGGTCTGGTCCAGGGAGGTTGGTGACTGCATCTCCTTAACATCACAAAAGGAAAAAGAACAAGTTGGAAAAACAGTTAAAATATCCAAACCCACCCTTGAGTTCCTTGGGGTAATTAGTCGGTGACAGAACCACACCACCTGTCTGTCAGTAGCCATGCTGTGGTGGCAGCTCACATAGAAGAACTAGAAGGACTTACAACCAGAATATACAACCATGTACTGGGGTTTTGGGGAGGGAAAAAAAAAAGAGGAAGATTGGCAGCAGATGTTACCTCAGGGTGAATCTTTCCTTGCAAACAAACAAAAAAAAAACCCCAAAACGCAGGACCCAACTATATGCTGTCCACAAGAAACCCACTTTAAATAGAAAGACATGTATAGATTAAATGTAAGTGGGTGGAGAAATATATGCCATGCTGACACTAATAAAAGAAAGCAGGAGTAGCCGTATAAGTTTCAGACAGAGTAGGCTTCAAAACAAGGAAAGATGTTGGGGATAAAGAAGGGCATCCCATAATGATAAAGGAGTCAATTCTCAAGAATAGGTTACAATCCTTAACGCATATGCACCCAACAGCAGAGGCTCGAACTGTGTGAGGCAAAAACTGGTAGAACTGCAAGGAAAATAGAGGAATCCACTCTCATAGCTGGAGGCTTCAGCACCCCTTTCTCAGAGACGGACAGATCCAGAGGCAAGAATCAGTAAGGACATAGTTGAACTCAATAGCCCCTTCAATCAACAGGATATAATTGAAATCTACAGACTGCTTCATCCAACAACAGCAGAATTCACATTCTTCTCAAGCTCCCATGGAACATTCACCAAGATAGATGACATTTTGGGTCATAAAACACACCTGAACACATTTAAAAGACTAGAATACAATGTCTGCTCTCAGACTCAATGGAATTAAACTAGATATCAAGAACAGAAAAATAACTGCAAAATCCCTGAATGTGTGGAGATCACACAAGATACATCTAAATAACACATGGGTCAAAGAAGAAATCAAAAGAAATTTTAAAATAGTTTAAACTAAACAAAACTTATCCAAATTTGTGGGATCCAATGAAAGCAGTGCTTAAGAGAAATTTATAGCATTTGGTGAATATATTAGAAAAGAAGAAAGATCTAAAAGAAATAATCTAAGTTCCCACCTTAGGAAACTAAGAAAAAGAAGAGCAAATTAAATCCAAAGCAAGCAGAGAAAAGAAATATAAAAATGAGAGCAGAAATCAGTGGAATTGCAAAGAAGAAATCAATAGAGAAAATCAGCAAAACCAAAAGCTGGTTCTTTGAATAGATCAATAAAACTAATAAGTTTCTAACCAGGTTAACCAAGAAAAGAAGTAAGAGGACACAAATTACTAAGGTCAGCAACAACAGAGGGGAGATCATGGAAATTAAGAGGATAATCAAGGAACGCTACAAACAACTCCATGCCCACAAATCTGAGAACCTAATGAAATGGAGCAATTCCTTGAAAACGTAATCTGCTAAACTCAAATGGAAAGAAGTAAATGATATTAATAGGTCTCTCTCTATTAAAGAAGTTGAAACAATAATTAACAATCTTCCAAAACAGAGAGCACCAGGCCCAGAGAGGCTCACTGCTGAATTCTACTAAACTTTTAAGGAATAAATTCTCTACAATCTTTTTCAGAGAACAGAAGCAGAGGGAACACTTCCTAACACGTAATACTCATTGCCCTAATATCAAAACCAGACAAATATATTACAAGAAAAAACATACAGACCAACTACTCTTTGAACATAGAGGCAAAAATTCTCAACAAAATATTAGCAAATCAAATCCAAAAAAGTATAAAAAGAATTATACACCACGACCAAGTGGGTATTATCCTAGGATGTGTTGATGAAAATAATCCATAACCAGTCTATAAATGAAAATTTGGGAGAGTTTATTCTGAGCTAGAATGTGAGGACCATGGCCCAGGAGAGTCCTTCCACAAAGGAACGGAGCACTCCAAAGAAGCGAGGGTATACAGGGTGGTTATATACCCTCTAAGAGGACGTTTCACATATGATTGAAATGTCCCTCCCACAATAGTCACAAGATTGCCCTGTCTGCACAGCGCTTGATGGACACAGCACATAGTGGGTCTGCTCTCTTGGTGGGTGTAGCAGGAGGCAAGTCTATTGTCTCGAGCTGGGCGGTCACAGGTGAGTGCAGCAATCAGTTTCTAGCCTGAGGAAAGATGCTTAATCCTTAAGGAATGCCAAGGTTGGGAGGGGGAGGGAAGTTGCACCTTTATCTCAAGGGCCTTTTGCTCTTGCCATAGGGAATCTCTAAAGCAGATATACAATGCATGCTCAACGGCCTCGGTCAGGCCCTTTTGGAAAGACAAGGTCAGGCCGAATTAGGTTTACACCAAATGGCTTCCTCATATACTCCAATATATCCTATTGCTTGCCATTTCTATTTGTCAGATGCAAGGCTGGTTCAACATTTGAACATCATTAATTAATCCATCACATCAACAGACTAAAAAAATCACATGATCATATCAATTGATGCAGAAAAAGCATGATACAAAATCCAACACTCATTTGAGATGAAACTGTCAGTAAACTAGGAACAGAGGGGACCTTCCTCAACCTGGTAAAGATTGCTGTAACAAATGCTGTAGCTTGGGTAACTTGTCAATTACAGGAATTCTTTCTCACAGCTCTGGAGGCTGGAAGTCCAAGATCAAGGCCCTGGCAGATTCAGCGTCTGGTGAGAGCTGCCTCCTCGTTGAAGGCCACCTCCTGCAGGTCCTCGCAGGGTGGAGGGCAGAAGGGAGGGGCTGTCTCCCGACTCTCATAAGGGCACTAATCCCATCATGGGGCTCTGCCCTCCCTCAGGACTGACTCGCCTCCCAAAGCTCCACCTCCTGACACCACCACATTGGGGGGAGGGCTTCAACATAGGAATTTTGAGGAGACACAAACATTCCATCTCTGGCACTTGTGAAAGGACTTTTAAAGATGATTCTGGTAACAGCTCAGAAAGGGAAGAGCTATGGAGAAAGCTCTTGTCTTTTCACAGCATTCACAAATAATCATGTACAAAATGTTGTCCAAGGTATGGACAGTAAAGACCATTCTGATAAGGTCTCAGGTGGAAATGGGTGTGGACGAAAATAATCCGTAACCAATCTGTAAATGAAAATTTGGGTGAGTTTATTCTGAGCTAAAATGTGAGGACTGTGGCCCAGGGCCTTTCTTCCCGAAGGAAGAAAGGGCACCCAAGAAGTGGGTTGTACAGAGTGGTTCTAGACCCCCAGAGAGGATGTTTCACATAGGATTGAAACGTCCCTTTTACAATAGTCGTGAGACTGCTCTGTCGGCACAGCGATCGATGGACCCAGCAGGTAGGTCTGCCCTCTCGGTGGACACAGCAGGGTGGCAGGTCTGTTGTTTTGAGCTGGGTGATCACAAATGAGCACAGCAATCAATTCCTATCCTAAGGAAAGATACTTATCCTTAAGGAAGTGCCAACGGAGGGGGAAGTTGCACCTTTATCTTAAGGCCATTTCTTCTTGCCATAGTAAATGTTTAAAGCAGATATACAATGCGTGCTCAATGGTGACGGTCAGGTCTTTTTTGGAAAAACAAAGTCAGACCAAATTAGGTTTACACCAAATGGCTTCCTTCTAGACTCAAATAGATCCTGACAAATAAAAATGGCAAGCAATAGGATATATTGGAGTATATGAGGAAGCCATTTGGTGTAAACCTAATTCGGTCTGACCTTGTCTTTCCAAAAGGGCCTGACGGAAGCCGTTGAGCATGCATTGTATATCTGCTTTAGAGATCCCTATGGCAAGAGCAAAGGCCCTTGAGATAAAGGTGCAACTTCCCTCCCCCTCCCAACCTTGGCATTTCTTTAAGGATTAAACATCTTTCCTTAGGCTAGAAACTGATTGCTGTGCTCACTTGTGACCACCCAGCTCAAGACAATAGACTTGCCTCCTGCTACGCCCTCTGAGAGAGCAGACCCACTACCTGCTGTGTCCATCAAGTGCTGTGCCGACAGGGCAATCTTGTGACTATTGTGGGAGGGACATTTCAATCATATGTGAAACGTCCTGTATGGGGGTATATAACCACTCTGTACACCTCACTTCCTTGGTGCCCTTTCTTCCTTCGGGAAGAAAAGCCCCGGGCCATGGTCCTCAGATTTCAGCTCAGAATAAACTCTCCCAAATTTTCATTTATAGATTGGTTATGGATTATTTTCGTCGACATCCTATTGCTCGCCGTTTCTATCTGTCATGGGGAACACATTACTGGACAATGGAAAAAAGGCAATCCTTGTAATAAAGTGACAAAGAACTTTGCTGAATTGTGTTCAGGTTGCAGTGTTCTGTGGAAGGCAGAATTTGCGGGAAATTAAATTGGATATAAAGCTGAGTGGATTTTAAACCAAGTGCCCATGGAGTGGATTGGCTCCTCCTGACTGCTTACAGTAAGATGCAGGAAGAGAGAACTGACCTAAAGAAGGAATTATTAAGCAAAAAGGAACTCGAACTTAAATATTTAGGAAATTCTCAGCCTATGCATTTTGCAAAAAGTGAGAAAGCATATTCAGAAGAGAACACTAAGTGTGTGGCCACGCGGCCCTTTGATAAGGAGATGAGAATGGGTGTGAACCAAGGAGTTAATAGCTGCCTCAGCAGGAAAACTGCCAGTTTGAAGTGAAGGGGGAGGAGAGGGAAGGAATAATGAAAGGCTGGCAGAGGTCTTGGGACGATGGAGCTATTGAGCCGTGAAGTGTGCTGTACTTCAAGACGAACACGTGACTCCTGTGTCGATTCAGAAATCATCAGGGCTGCCTCCTAGGCTGCAAAGGGGAGACATGTCTTGTTTTCAGCAGGCCAGATGGCCTCTGCCCAAAGTCCTGGGGCGGGGCTGCCTGACAGAGCCCTCGGGGCACCACCCTCCCAGCAGAGCTTCAGGGCAGGTCCTCCGCCCCACGGGGTCCCGAGGGCAGAGCTTCAAGTCACAGAGGCTTGTTCTCAGGCTTGAAGGTCTTGGATTCACTCTGCTGGGTTTGCACTTGCTTGGGACCTGTCACCCCTTCCTTCTTTCCTATTTCTCCCTTTGCAAATAGAAACGTCTATCTTGTGCCTGTCAATCACTATATTTTGGAAGCACTAACTTGTCTGGTTTCATAGGTTCACAGCTGGGAAGAAATTTTGCCTAAGGATGGATCATACTTCAAGTGTCACCCTCATGTGGTTTAGGTGATATTTAGATGAGACTTCGGACTTCAGACTTTAGAGTTGACACTGCAACAAATTAAGACTTTCGGGGCCATTGGGATGGGATGAATGTATTTCACATGTGGTAAGGACATGAATTTGGGAAGTCAGGGGTGGAATGCAATAGACTGAAAGTTTGTGTCCTCCCAAATTCATGTGTTAAAACCCTAATCCCGATATGATGGTACTAGAAGGTGGGGCCTTTGGGAGGCCATTAGTTCATGAGGGTGCAGCCCTCACCCCCACTATGCTGGCACCCTGATCTCAAGCTCCAGCCTCCAGACTGTGAGAAATACACAAGCCACCTGTAAACGAGACTGGGACACCTCTCCCTGGTCTAACATGCAAATCTAGCAAGTGAGCTGCACAGGCTCAAAGTCGGTACAATAAAAATCCATGCTGTGCTGTGAGGCAGCCATGCAGGGCTCCCAGGCCTGTGTCTAAACGACTTTGCAGCCCCTTGTCTGCTGCACTGACACTGCTTTATTTGGAGGTTTATAAACTATGCTCACTTCTGTAGACCTCAGAGCAGTGCCTCAGAATACTCTGTTGGGCTGTTTCCTGGCATTCGAATTCTTCACTTTGATTGTGGAATAAACTCCTTCATTGAACCTTTACCTACACTCTTTATTTCAGTGGACACACCAGTCCATGGCAATTTGTTAGAGCAGCCAGAACTGACGGAGACATTCCCTCCCCTCCCTTGGTCCACCCAACTCCTATTGACCCCATCTCTTCCCCTTTTGCCAAATATGGTTCAGATCAGTGGAGGATTTCTTAAGCTGAGACTAATTCTCCAAGGTAATATTACCTCGTGGTCAGTGCTCACCTTGAGGAGAGGCAGGACCTGCAATAGCTGAGGCTTGGGAAGCCACCACATGAATACACAGTTTTGGGATGTGCTGAACAGGAAATCAACCTGAGACTCTTAACAGCCAGATGCCATTGCCTGGATCAGTTAGACATCTACACTCAGAGGGCCCCCCGTCTCCCTCCCAACTTCCTTCCATGACTTTGAGTACTTTAGAATTTTCCTAGGGTATTCTCTCAAACTGAAATCCCTAAAGCAAATGAAAAGACATTTTCATATAATCTCCTGCTGAGTTGGTGTGATGATGAGAGTGACAGTGGCCTTTCAGAGCAGAGGCAGCTGGTCCTCTGCAGTTTCTTGGTTTGCCAGTCTGTCAGTGCTGGTTTTTGGTAGTGTCTCATGGTGTGTGAGGTGGAAGGTGTGGTCGGCAGAACAATATACCCAATGACATCTGCATCTTAATCCCAGAACCTGTGAATATGTGCTTCACATGGTAAATGCACTTTGAATATGTGATTAAGTTCAAGATCCTGGGATGGGGAGATTATCCTGGGTTATCTGGGTGGGCCCGATGTTATCATGGGATCCTCCTAAGAGGAGGCAGGAGGGCCAGTCAGAGGGAGATTGGAAGATGCTACACCGCTGGCTGTGAGACATGACTCACTCGGGAACACTTTCTTAGAACTTTCAGTGTTCTGAGGGCTCTGCACACCTAACCTGTCCACCCTCATCTATGCAGTAGACAAGGCCTTCTATCATGCCCGTTTTGCTGGTGAGGAAGTCAAGGCATGAAGGCTGAGCACACAGAGGACTTCTAGGTGTGTGCCAGCTGGGTGGGGACCAGGTTCTGGCTCCAAATTCCTCTTCTGTTTTACAACATTAAGGTTTAGTTCACTGAGACGATTAATTATTTCCTTGTTTCTGTCTCATTTCATGCAGGGGTCCTCATGGACTTAGAGTTTCTCCTTCCAGGTACCAGGGCACTTTTTTTTTGGCTGAGGAAGATTCACCCTGAGCTAACGTCTGTGCCAGTCTCCCTCTATTTTGTATGTGGGTTGTCCTTACATCATAGCCACCGAGTGGTGTAGGTCCGCACCCGGGAACCGAACCTGGGCCACTGAAGTGGAGCACGCTGAACTTAACCACTAGGCCATGGGGCTGGCTCCTGCAAAGTCACATTTTAATATTAAGAGACAATAACAGATGTCTCTGTTGACTTTTCAGACATATTTTAATCTTACAACATGGCGCAGAACGATGCTCATAGTGAGCCCAAAGGACGACTTCATACCCTTGGGAAAGATGGTGGGGGATACATTTTTGACATAACTAAGAAACCTCTAAAGGCATATTATTTGCCTCTTTTCCTAACTACAAAATGGTGTCCATGTTCTTTTTTGTGAAACCTTTATGACAGATAGTGACTCTGCTGCCTGGCTAGTTCTACTTTTTCAGCAGAGGGGAGTTTCAGCTACAATGATAGGCCTTGTTTACATTGTTTCCAAGAACTCAACATAGGCTCAAACTAATTCAGTTTCTTTAGTTAGTTTAATTGGTTTTACACAATCTTTTTTGGACTTTGCTTTCAAATTCTATCTGAAGAATGATTCTGGGAAGCAGCCTCTCCGGCCGAGTGATCCCCGTGGAGCCCTGACTCACTGAGCCGTGAGGGGAGGGTCTTCCTGGTGGCACTGAGTGGGCGCTGGCAGGAACCCTAGGGCATCAAGGGGCCCAGGGGTCTTCTGAGCACCTGTCCCTCGCGCTCACGAGCGGGGAATGATGCAGAGCTTGTAATTGGGTGGGATGTTGCCAAACCCAATCGTGACGGGGCTGAGGTCAATATCCTTGGGGTCAACCAGAGACTTCAAGTTAAAGTGCTGCAGAATGGCAGTCAGGAACAGAAACAGCTCCATGCGAGCCAGGCCTTCTCCGACGCACACGCGCTTTCCTGGAGGTGAGACAGTACTGATGAGACACTGAGGCAGCTTCAGGAGACAGCATTGCTGCAGGTGAGGCAGCAGAGGGAGAGCTGGGCGGGAGGAGGCTGTGCCCAATCTGTCATCCTAAAGCCGAGTTGACCCCTCTCTGCCCGTTGAAAGGGAGCACAGAGTAGATTTCAGTATAAGAGTACTAGCGACAGATGTGTTCAGGGACCAGCCTTCATCTGGCCTCAATCTCCAGGACTCGGCTGCAGAAACCTGCGTTAGGTTGGGAGAATGGTCTCTGCAGGGCTCACCCCCATGTCCTACAGGTAAAAGTGGGACCGCCATTGGAAGCCAACACTCCACCAATGGGTGTTAAGGCTATCAGGTTGGTTATATGATCTTCCCTCACAGCAGCATCTGAGGGGAGACCCTGGGAAGGAGGCCAAGGGCCGGGGGGTGGGGGGACACTGAGTCACAGCCAGGGAAGGTTAGATGGTCCTAGGGTGAATCCAGGCAACCAGACGCTAGATTTTGTTAGTAACCCTTGTTTAAAATTATGGAGAATTAGGTAATATAGTTTTGAAAGGTTTTCACTAAGTTCTGTTAAATGAAGAGTTTTAGCACTGAGTGAAGTGAAGTATCTACTCTACAGAGAAAATAATTCATCTGTAACCCCTCAGTCCCAGGACTCCTGGTGAAACAGTCACTTAAGCTCTCTGAACATGGAAGATCACCTTTGGGATGGGGTGCGGATCCGGGATAAGGGAAGAAGCTGCGAGGAGCAGAGAGCAGGCATTAGGAGCAATTCCCCAAGAAGCTGCTACTCTTGAACTCTTCCTACCTGCGGAAAATGCCTTGAAATGGTCGCTGTACTTGAACTTTCCGTTTTCGTTCAGAAAGTGCTCTGGCTTAAACTTCTCTGCATCAGGGAACTCTTGGTTGTCATACAAGAGTGAATCCAGTGTCGGAATTACGACTGTGCCCTAGAAGGAACAAAGGCTGTCTCAGTCAGTGACATTTTTCAGCTGGAAGCCCCCAGTGAAGAAGGGTGTTTTGAAATTTACTTTATACAAGATAGTATGTTTCCACTTGGGGGAGTTGTTTCCTTAAGGACTAGGAAGAAAGCATTTGGGGGTCAGGGCCAGAGGGTGATGAGAGCTCTCATCTTTTCAGAGGAGTAGCCCAGGCTGGAGTCAATGTTGTTCGTTTCTGGTGTTAGAATGTACCACAAACCCCAGGCACTGTCTGAGGAGTCCTTTTTCCAGGTTTTCTCAATGTCTAGGGTCACCGGGTCCATGCGAGGACTGCTGGGGAAGCAGACTCTGCAGAGTGGGAGTGCTAGCCCAGCTCCCACCTTTCAGCCACATCTACCAAAAGGTGGTGTCCTTGGATGCCCCCGGCCCGTTCCCTGGCGGGCTGGCTGATGAGCTGGGAGGGCGGTGCTCAGGATGCGCGCTCCAGGCTCACAGCTGACCTTAGGGATGACATATCCTCTGAACGCTGTGTCCTGGGTTGCTACATGGGGCAGGTTGGAGGGCACGAGGTTGATGAATCGCTGAATCTCATGCACCACAGCATCCATGTAGGGCATCTCTAGTCTGTCCTTGAAGGCAGGGATTCGGCTTGGCCCAATCACACTGTCAATCTCTTTATGAAGTTTCTCTGCCCAGATATGAGTGGAATGAATGTAAAAGGATTAACTCCAGGCTGCTCAACATCCACCCACCTGTCCCTCCACTCATCCATCCATCCACCTAAACATCCACGCGTCCATCCATCCATCCACTGACCCACCCATCCACCCACCCATCCATCCACCCAATAGATGTTTATGGAGCACCGTAAGCAGTGCTTCAGGGTGCCCAGGTCCTTTGGATTATTGGATAAGTCCTCCACAAGTGTCAGTAAGTGCTAAGCTCTATGAGGTTATTTAGAGTCTACAGCATGTTTTGGCTTCTGTTATCTTAGCTGATCATGGCTAATCTGGTTCTTGCCTTAAAGTAGGAGAGGAAAATGACAAAAGGCTCTTGGAAATCTCTACAGATGGTTCCCAACTTACAATTTTACAACTTTATGATGGTGCGAAATCAATATACATTCAGTAGAAACCATACTTCAAATTTTTAATTTTGATCTTTTCCCAGGCTGGCAATTTGCAGTACGATCCTCTCTCACGATGCTGGGCACTGGCAGCAGCCACAGCTCTCAGTCAGTCCCGCGATCTCAATGGAAAACAACTGATACACTGAAAATATTCTGTCCCCATCCAACCATTCTGTTTCTCACTCTCAGTACAGTATTCAATAAATTACATGAGATATTCAACATTTTGTTATAAAATAGGGTTTGTGTTAGATGACTTTGCCCAACTGTAGGCTAATGAAAGTGTTCTGAGCCCGTTTATGGTAGGCTAGGCTAAGCTATGATGTTCGGTAGGTTAGGTGGATTAAATGCACTTTCCACTTAAAATATTTTCAGCTTACGGTGGGTTTATCAGAACGTAACCCCACTGTTAGTCGAGGAAGATCTGTAGTTGGAGGGAAAGCTCTGTGTTAATTATTACCCCAGGCTGGTTCATTGCATGCTTCTAAGAAGTATGAAGGTGAAGGCAGAACGGCAGAAACAGACAAGCACAGACTACTGCTTGAAGGACTTGGAAGCAGGAGTCTGGGAGTCTCTCTCTTTCTGGCAGAGGTAAGAGCAACCTTTAACAAGTTGCTTGGCCACTCTGAGTCTGAGGTTTCCTGTGGGCCTTTTAATGTGTGGAGTGAACTGTAAAGTTATGTACAGTATGGAACCCAGGTAAAAATGTAAAACACATGCAACACCATGGATTGTATGCTGATGCTTAGTGAGTGTTAAATACAAGAAGTCGTGCACGGGGATGACACATAACCGTCCTAGGACATTGACAAGTCTCAGGGGCCATGAGGAGGGGCTTCGGCTGGCTCTGCAACCTGTTTTCTTTTCAAGGGCTCTGAAGAAAACACTGCAAGATGTTAATACACGTTAAGTTTGGCAATGGATGTATGAGGGTCAGTCATGTTTATTTTCTGTCTTTTTCTCTATATTGGAAATTCCTCACCATTAATGACATACAGCATTTTTTGAGTCTACAGTTCCCCTAGCACAGAGTGGTCAGAAGTTCTGCTAGAACTGCCAGACCTGTGAAACTGCCAATCCTGTGGACTTTCGGCTCCTTCCCCTTCCCCTTTCTGTGAGACAGAAAAAGCCAAGGCTTTGGAGTCAGATGGACCAGGTCTGATCCTGGACAGGTCACGTATCCATGTTCTTGGGGGAATGACTTCATATCCTGTATCCACCCTCAAGAATGCAGTGTATTAAAGGGTGTCCCCTTATGGAGCACTGTAAGCAGCAGGAGCCAAATTATTGTCAGCAGCAGCAAGAGTGGCTCAGCTGGTGAGGAACTCCTTGGAGCAGGGACAGCCCTAGCTTTGCACCAAGCCCAGTGAGAGGCAGGGGCTCTAGGCCTCGGCACTGGCCGCTGAGGGCACCCTCGCCCCAGGTGGTGGCTCCCTTCCTTTCTCTTTCCCTGGACGTTTGAACGGACTGGCCTGTTAACATATTGGTGCCCCTCACATTGCCTCTACTTGGCCCATGTGGGTGCTTCTAGTGGATGACACTTTGCACATGTGGCCCCTGAAGCCACGCCTTCTCCTCCAGGGCACCCTGAGTCCCACCTGACCCAGGTGCTGGGGAGGAGCCCCCAGCAGGAGCAAAGGGGGCCAGGGCAGCAGGCAGCCTTGGAATGCTTCTCCCTTGGGCTTCTTTCTTCTGATCCTCTTTCTTCCAGTAGGGTAAGTTATGGCAGGAGGGCCTTGCCTGCCCTGCCCTGTCTCCCTGACTGCTGAGAAAGCAGGTCTCACTCAGGGATAATGTGCACGCTGTTCTCACTGTCATAAATAGGTTATCCTGTGGAGCAGAATGCAGACAGCACTGCATTTCTCCACTCTGGTGTTGTTTTCTTTCTACAATCAGGGGTGTTTCAGTGGGGGTGTGGGAGGACCAGTGTTCAAGAGGGCCAGGTGCCCATCATGTACAAGAGCACGACCCCTCAAAGGATTTATCCCGTCATCCCAGTGTCATTCCCGCAAAGGTTCACAAGCAACATCAGTTTCCATTTAGCAGACGGACAGCTGAAGCCTAAACGCTCCAGGCGATCATCCAGGCGCGACTGCGCGCGCCCTGGCGTCCTCGCCTGTTATTTGGCGTACCTTCAACCTCCGGGTGTTTCAAGAGAATCAGGAGCCCGTATCTCAGCGTGGTGCTGGTGGTCTCTGTCCCTGCAAAGAACATGTCAGCCGTGGTCACAGTGATGTTTTCCAACGTAAACAGGGGCTCCGCACTGTGTTTCTCCTGCGGATGTTAACGACAGGTGGGTTCAATAAGGGGACGTCTTCAAACAGATGAGAAACAGACCCTTGTCTCCTTCGGCAGAAGAGAACCTGGCAGCCCTGTCAGCTCCACAGAGAGGAAGGGGCAGGTGTGCACGAGGCTGTCCCTCGGAGACACGATCATCTCCATTGCACAGTGGGGGAAACCGAGGCTCCCAGAACACTGGCCCTGGGCAGGACTCTGCCCCCAACCCAGGCCGTGGGGTTCTGTGCTGGTTCTAAGCATTGAGGGCCGTCCTGGGGGGTGAGGCTCCCCAGGTCCTGTGTCATGACCTCCAGCAGCCCGGGGTGGAGTGTGCAGCCTCTGCTAACAACCCAAAACTGCAGGGGCTGCCCTTGGCCTCTTTCTGTCCCCATGTTCAGCAGCTTTGGGTCCCAGGAGACAGGAAGTCACCAGGAAGCCAGACAGCTGGGTGCAGTGAGGGGCCCCACTGACAGAGGAGATTCTCAGACAATCTGGGGGAGTTACCCAGGGGAATCAGGCGTGAAATCCACCTGCTGTTCTGGAGCTGCAGTGATGCCAAAGGAAAGAGAAAAAGCTCCCCTGATCTCGGGTGGCGGGGGGGGCCCGGGGGGCCATCAGGCAGATGATGCTGGGTGGGCCTGTTGTCATGCACAATTTGCGGTTTCCATGCTGACGCGGAACACAGAGGACCTCTCCCCAGATGAGGCATGGTCATTGTCAGTCGGCCAGAAATGGTTAAGAAGCATGGCTCGGAAGAAGCCGATGTGAGGGACCCACTCACCCCATCCCACAGCCCCCTGAGGGGTTCCCCAAGGAAGACCGTCTGTTGGCCAGCGTGGTGTACGGTACAGTGGTCATTAAGGTCAGCCAGGCAGGCTGGCTGTCTCTCGACATGTATGGGAGCAGCATGTGGTGGTTGTGCTAAAGCCAGTGTGTTTGTGTGCAACTGAGAGCATCAAAATCCACAAGGTGGGCAGTCTGGACACCAGCAGTGCAGGTCACAACATAAATCTGAAAAATGCACCCCCCTCCAGAAAACCCATCTCATAACGGCCAAGTGCTTGGTGTCGCCTGGCGTCTGCAAGTCAGTGTGTTGCAACAGTACCTTCTCCATTTCCATGAGCAGGTTGTCGGTGAAGTCTCGGGGGCAGTTGGGGTCCAGTGACTTATGGTGCTCCTTCACTCTTTCTGAAGTAAACTCTTTAATTTCAGACACATTTTTCATTACTTTTCTATGGCTTCCAGGCAGGTAGCGCAGATAGGTTGAAAAATAATTATAAGCCTACAGAGAGAGGGGGGAGATTATCTTACTATGTTTTTTCCAGAGGCAACATGTTCTGTGTGCTGGCCTAACACCTTCCTCCAGACCCAGAGCTGTGGCCACGGCTACCGAGGCGCCTTCTGAGCACCACCTGGCCGGGCTGCGCTTGCCCATGGGGGACACGTTCATGGGCACGCATGTCACGTGTCTAGTGGGGACAGATGTTAAAAAGTGACACGGTGAGTCCCTAACAGGTTAGCAAGGGGGACTCTGGCCCCACAGATGTCTCCAGAAGGAATACACAGGCTCTCTGGCTCTAACAGAATCTGTGCGATTGAAGACGAGCGCAGACTCCTGAGGAAGGAGTGAGGCCTCACCTGGAGCCAGGGGGTGCTGAGCAAGTAGAAGTTCTCGTTGAACAAGTGCATCAGCCTCTGACACGTCTTGTCCTCGTAGTCAAAGTGCTTGTGGAAGAGGATGTCGGCGATGACGTTGAAGGGCCCGCCGCCAAGGACAAAGGTGGGGTCGAAGGGCTGGCCTGGAAAACGAGTGAGCTGTCAGAGCCCTTCACACGCGACTCAGCCTCCCCACCGGCATTTACCAAGCCTGTGAGAAGACACACTGAAAACTGATGATGAACAGAAGACAGTGAATGTTTGAACCTGTTCGGGTCTCTTTTCAGTTACTCAGGACATAACGGTGACACACTGGATCACCACTCCTACTCCCCCGAGACCTGGAGGAAACCCGACTTGTAAAATGGTGTCTGTGGATTAACACCACCTTCTTGCTGGCAACCGCCATCAGGGGCCCAGGCCAGCGCTGCCCCCAGCGGTCTGGCAAGGAAGCCGTCCTGCCTGCGCTGTACCCACCCTGGGTCTTCCTGAGGGCCTCCAGCAGGAAGTGGGTTTCCCTCTGGATCCGCTCCTCGTTGCGCTGCTTCCCCATCCCATAGTCTCGGAGGATAGTCAGGGAGAGCCGCCGGGTGTCCTTCCAGCTTGGTCCATTATTGAAAATAACTCCTGAAGAAGAGGGAGCCGCAGATGAGTTACTGAAAATGCCCAGGTGGGGAGAAGGGGTGGGATGAGACAGGCCTGTGTGCTCTGGGGGCGCAGGGAGGGACCGAAGCACTTAGAACCAGAGCAGAGGCAGAGAGCAGCGCCGGCCTCAGGCACCGGGCTGCTGGGTTTGGGGAGAAGCCTTTCCGGCCCCTGCTTGCCTTGTGCTTTCTCCATCGCATCGCTCCTCTCCTGGGCACTCTCTTCTTCAAGCCATGTATTTACTTTCTCTCTTTGTCCACTTTGCCTTGCGTCTTCCCCGTGTGAAATAAAACCTCACCTGACCACCAAGGAAACCTTCCACCCCTTTCCTGTCTGTTGACAAAATTCCTGAAAAGCCATTCTGTTCTCAGTGGTTTTTAACCCTCACATTATTAAGACCTCAACGCAGCTCTGTGGCTTCACAGAAAGTGTCCTTACTAGAATCCAAGGGGTCACATGGCTCCCCAACCAAGCAGGCCATCGGATTTGGGAAGACCCTTCCACGTGCACGCAGAGGTCTGAGCAGGGCCGGGCATGGGACATTCTGGAAAGAAGTCTGGCTGGGCTGAGAGGGGCGGGGAGGAGCTGAGGTGAGGTGGGGAGCAGGGTGGTCTGCGCTTGCCGGGCTGAGAGTGTCAGTTCTACCCTAAAAGGATGCCTGAGTGGCTGAGGGGGAAGCACCCTATGGAGTCAGGAGAAGAAGCTTGAGGGCAAGAAGCGGTTGCCGTGGAGACAGGCGAGGGAAGGGACAGCATGACTGCTTGCTGGGCACATGTGAGCACAAGCGCAGGTGGCGTCGAGGCTGCCATGTAGAGATGCTGTTCACTAAGTGAAAGACCCTGGTGACCTTGGTGGGGGACTGGACACCAGCGTCCTGAGTTCAGGACTATTTGCGCTGAGCTTCAGATTCCTGTGGGACCCTGCGTACCATGCTGAGGGCAGGCTGGAGATGTGGCCTGGCAGCCCAAGAGGGAACCTGTGGGAAAGACGGTCCAAACACGCACATTTCTATGCGATCAGCCCAGCTGAGCCTCCAGCAGCTCCGACGTCTCAAGTCACTGGGAGAAGACACACTGACCCAGGACACAGGGTGGATGAGCGAGGGGCTGGGAGGGGCCACAGACTGTGTGCTGAGGAGGTCGGAAGGGCAGAGCTGTCAGCTATGCCTGGAGCCCTGAGGGCCAGAGAAGGCAGGAGGGAAGGAAGGAGGGAGACAACGGCCAGTGGACCACCCTGAAGGGTTTGTGACAGGGGAAGAGGACCCTGGTGGTTGAGGAAGGAGGGGCAGAGAAGCAGTTAATTTAAACATGTTACTGGGAAGAATTGTGCAGCAAATGAGAGATACAGGAAAATGTGAGGAGAGAGAGACAGACAGAGGCAGAGAGAGAGACAGAGAGAAAGAGACAGAGGGAGATAAAGACAGAGAGACGGAGACGGAGACAGAGACAAAGAGAGAGCCAGAAATACAGCCAGAGAGACAGCAATAGAGAGACAGAAAGACAGAGAGAAAGAGAAAGAGACAGAGACAGAGAGACTGAGAGAGACCCCAGAGGGGCCGGCACTATTTGGGACGCAGGGCAGGCTGGAACACAGACAGCGGAGGCTGCTCTCTTGGCGCTCTATACAGAGTGACTGGAATGACGGGTGCGGTTCCTGTGCAGCCTGCTCAATATTACGCTAGTAATGAACCTTCATGTCATCATTCCTGGGGGACCAGATGCATCCCACGTCCAGGCCCTGGCTGATTTTCAGGGTCAGCTCTGGGCTGTGTGGGACATATAAAAGTAGGACTTTGGAGGCCCTGGCAGGAGGCAGCAAAGTCCCATTGAGGCCAACCTGTAGAATGTGAGTGCTGGCCACTGCCTGGCAGCATTAAGGGCCCATGATGTGGACCAGGGATGGAAGGTCAGGGCTCCCCGAGCCAAGATGGAGTTCCTTGACCCAGAACTGCTCTCATGGGGCTCTCCTCCAGTAACGCTCCTCTTGTGTTAATGACAAAGACCGAGGTGGTTGGTTTTGCCTTTGGCAAGTCCAAGAAGTAACACAAACTCACAATATCCAAGAGAGAAAACAAATGCCATCGATTGTGACATGATATAACTTCGGGAATGTAGACTGGGAACGTAAAGTGAGAACACTGCCCACTGTAAGTGCGTCATTTGAAAGTTGAAATTAAATGGATAAACGTTTTCTAGTGGTTCATCACCAAAGTTGCCTCAGGAAGAAGCAGAGGCTTCCGAGTTCCAGAGGGTAGACGGGACACGGTGTTTGTTCTAATATGCTTTGGAATCTCACTAAAACGGCAGTAAGCAAGCTGAAAAGAATCAGCAGGTAAGCTCGGAGGACAGGACAGAGAGAGCAGCAGGCCGGGCAGAGAGCTCTCGAGCTGAGACCAGGAGGAGGGGGGCCCCCACCCAGCAGGTGTCCTCCATGGGCTCCAGGACCTCCCAGGAGACACAGAAGGTGCGGTCTGAAGCCAGGAGTCTGATAAAGACCAGTTAGACCCCCAGACCCTAACTCTCTTCCCCCTACAGGAGGAGACAGGTGTGTCTCATGGATACGGGGAACTCAGGGTTCTGGAGACACGGGGTGCAGAGGAAAGAGAGGTGAGGCTGGGGAGACGGGTCATGTGGTAGTCTCATTCTGAGCTGGGGCTGCCTTCACAGCACACTTCTGGGTCTCAGAACATCCGCAGGTGGGTATCAGAGGCCCCTCAGCGAAGGACATGAACTGCGGCTGAGCAAAGCCTTGCAGACAAGCAGAGTTTCTGTGCCCATCGTGGGTGAGGGGACCTCAGCGGATGGAGCCCTGAGACCAGGAGCTGTTGAAGCTGTGAGTGGAAACAGCTCCCAGCAAAGAGAGAGGAGGGAGAGGCCGTGGAGGCTGGAAGGTCTGTGGGAGGAGGCACAGCTCAGCCAGCAGAAGCGTCTTCCTCTGCCATATTTCTCTGTAAACAACTGCCTACTGGTCGTTTTGGGTACAAGTCTCATGTATTAGCTTTCATTAAAATGCATGCTGCGCACTGATTGAATGACCCGATGCACTGACCAGCACCTGACCTGCCTGGGGATCTATCCTCCTTTCCATCTTTACAGTGTTGTTGCTGTGCTGTTGTCTCAGTACCGGCTGGGCCCTCCTGTTGCCCTTACTCCTCTGTGGGGGTGTTATAAGAAGTGGGACATACCATTGTCCTTGTGCGCCTGGAACACGGCGATTTCTCCCCTGCCGGACAACTCATTCTTGTAGTTGAGCAGGACCTCCTTCACGGCCTTGTAGCCATGCATGACCACGACGCGCTGCGAGCCCAGGTACAGGGTGAACACCGGCCCGTACCGCTCTGCCAGCTGTGAGACCAGCAAGCAGCAGAGTGAGACCGTGCGGACTTGGGGAGGAAGAGGGCAGTGCTTCCAACTCACCCCCAAAGTCGTCTCTGTTGACCAAGAGAACCCAGAAGGATCTGGGGAAAGATGGCCTTCATCCAGCCCGACTTGGAAGACTCTCCCACAGAGGCTTTCTTCTGCAGGGAGCGTGATGCCAGCACACCTGCACACCTGGCCACACACATCTGGGTGTGCCTAACTCCTCTCCCACCTGGACACCATTAACTCAGTGGGCCAACTCGTCCTGAATGTCCCGCCCCTGAGGCCCCTTTGCCCACATCCACCCATCACCCCACTGTCTGCTGTCCTCAGTCAAGGTATGGACCCCAGGGCACTGTAGGAGGACCCGGAGCTGGCACCGTCCTGACCCCCGCAACTGAGCCTATCCTCTGAGGTGCATGAAGCGCCATCAACACTCTCCTTGATACAAATACTTTCCAAGCCTGCTCTGTGCCCTGTGGCATTCTTTTATTAACTCATTTAATAGGTTTACTAACTCATTTAGTTTTTAGATTTGTTAGCTCATTCACTACGTTCACAACGATTGTTGTAGGAGGTACCGGGTAATTTGGTCAAACATTTCACTTTTTACCCTCTTCTTTGGTGTCTATAGAGAGGTGCAGGTTGACACCAGCCAGTGTGAATGCATGGCTCTCCTTGCATTGCAATGGCAAACAGCAGCTGCCCTGGCCACACCGGCTTCCTCAAAACCCTCCTAGCGACAAGGGGCCTCCAGGGCCAGCCATGGCCAATGCCCATTTGAGCATGCGGTGCCCAAGGTGTACCACTAGCTAAATATTGAACATCACACATGGATGTTACTGTTACTGTAGTTAATTAATAACAGGCGGGTATTGAATAACAACTTGTCTGACAATGAGTGAAGGCACACATATTACATCTAATCCCTAAATTCTCGTCCCTGAAATCACCAGTATTTCTCTTACCCTGGTGAAGGACTTGGGAATATTCTTGAGGTCCAAGTGGAAAAGATTCCCAATGATGGGCAGTGGGAAAGGACCAGGGGGCAGGTTCCAGCTGCTGTAGATCTGCTTCCAGATGGAGATGAGCAGCAGGGTGGCCACCCACACCAGCAGGGCCACCGTGATGCCCAGGGCAGCCATGGTGCTTTGGGATCTCTGCCGACTTCTGGGGATGCTCCCGTGGAAAGGCAAAGCTTTTTATAATGCATCCTTGAGAAAGAGGGTGACCAGCTGACCAATGCCATCTTCTTTTTCCTCTGGCCCAAGATCTTAGTTCATTATTAACTATTGTTGGCCCACTGTTTCAAGGCTGATTCCTGTAGCAGTTGGCTCTTAGAAGCTCCATCCAGGCACCCCTCTGACAATGCCTGGGCTCTGTCAACACCGGTTGCTGGCACCAGTACCAATGCCGGTAAACACAGCACCTAGGGAGCTCCACCAACCCATAGGTCAGAATGTGGGGTGCGGGACTGTCATCTTCTTTGACCCTAATTGGACAAGGAGCATTCAGGTTTTGTTTGCATGTGTTTGTTTGGGGTAGGATTTATGTAAGGCCACATCAATGAAGGGGTATTGACCTCTGGCAGGAGTTTTGGGGGTCTTTGCCCTCCTCTAGTGTTCTGCGCCTCTTGAACTGGGAATTGACATCACTGGTCAGACCTCGGGTCCTGTCCCAGTTGAACTTGCTCTTGCTTTCCCCTTCCAGGGGCCAATGTGGCTGGCAGGGTCCATTCCTCAGGATGGAGGCTGAGTCGTCTTGACCCCTCTACCCTCTTCTTTCACCCAGCCAGGCTGGCCTGGACAGACACCCATCGAGGTCCACATAGCACTTCTCGTGCTTGGTGGTCCCTCCTGCTGGTGCCTGAGGGAGGAGCATAGTCAGCCTCCCCTCGAACTAGAATTCAAGCCCTGACTGGTTGGGGTGAGGATAGGATGTGTGTGAGGTGGGCCTCGTGGCTCCCATTGGCTGAGAATAGGTGCATGTGTGCAGCTCATCTGAGTGTGTGCATCCTGGGGAGGGAGCCCATGGCAGGTGCTGGGGAGCTGGACTCACAGGGGTGGAGCCGTGGTCTGGGGCCAGGCACCACTATTCTAGGTCCCCGGTCATGAAGCTGCTGGGTGCCCAGACAACATCAAATTCTCAACACAGGAACACGTGTTTGGAAATAATGACTTGTTTTGAGTACTTCTTTTCAGAAGCAAGGCCTTTCTGTTTGTCTTGCATCTGTTTCAATTGCCTGGGCCTTCTAGGACAATGTTGGCTAACTGAGATGACGGGAGCGCCCTTGCCTAGCGCCTGGCAGGAATGGGGTACTTTTCCAGGCTCTTCATCACATCTGTTGTTGGTTGTTTTGTGGCAAAGAGACACTCATCCTGGGACAATTTTCTTCTTTCTCTAGTTAACCAAGAGTATTTAGCAGAGATGAGTGTTGAGATAATGATAACATCTTTTTAATTGAGACAGTCTTATGATTTTTCTTCTTAAACCTGCTGGTTGATGCTGGACTGAAACATTGTTTCCCATGAAAGCCTTACAGCCCATCAGAGCCGAGGTCCTCACTGTTGACAAGGAGCCACTCTGTCACATGCTGATGGAGTCAACTCATTAATAGCATACTTAGCCGTTCTGCATTTACATCCATAAATAAAATTGGGTTGCAGAGTCTTGTGTTTTATTAGTGCTCGTGTAGGAATTGTGCTAACTCTAGAAACAATTTAAGTGCTCTCTTTACTGTTGAAGAAACTTTAAATTGGGGGACTTATCTGGACTTTGAAATCTTGATAGAACTCACTAGTAAAACAATATGGAGAGGCTTTATTAAATTGAAACAATTGTTTATAAAGATTAGAAAGATTATCTTAATTAGGAAAGTACGACTTACTCCTTGAAACACATTCAAACAACAGAGAACGGGATGAAGCAAAAAGCAAGAGTCCAGACTCTCCCCACAGAGGTGGCTTCCTTATTTCAAGTCCCATTAAGAAAGAAATAATGCTGACATTTCTTTTTTATTATTTCTGATCTTTATTTGATTTGATCTTACTAAAAGATTTCTTTTGCACTTTAATTCCATGAGTCAGTCTTGCGCATACATTTCCCAGGGAAATGTAAACGAGTATCTGGGTTGAAGTACACTGACAACAGAACTCCTGTGCGCTGGCCTCTCGCTGCCACGGCTCCCACACCTGCAGAATTAGTGCAGTGACTTTCTTTTGGGTTCTGAGACTCAATTCCAGAGGTGAGGAGGGGGTTCCTCCCACACCAACAAGCAAATCTTACCCACCAGCAGGTGTCTGAAAATTCAACTCAATTCTGACACTATGTACCCAGAGATGGAGTCAGATTCCACAGCTTAGGGGTTCAGTCCTGCAAGACTGCCCCATCCCCACTTCAGACGCCAGCTGTAGGTCCATGTTGTCACCTGTGTTTCTGATAGACTGGCTATAGATCAGAGGTTCCCACGACCCCCTCCTCGGGTTCGATTAACTTGCCAGAATGGCTCATAGAACTCAGAGAAACATTTTACTTACTAGATCACGGGTTTATTATGAAAGGATATAATTCAGGATCGACCAGATGGGAGAGATGCATAGGGGAAGGGGTGTGGGAAGGGGTGTGGAGCTTCCTGGCCCTCTGCAGGTGAGCCACTCTCCCAGCACCTCCACGTGTTCACCAAGCAGAAAGCTCTCCGAACCCAGTCCTTTTGGGTTTGTGTGGAGGCGCCATTACACAGGAACGATTGATTAAACCGTGACCAGTGGTGATTGAACTCAACCTCCAGCCCCTCCCCTCCCCAGAAGTCAGAGGTGGAACTGAAAGTTCCAACCCTCTAATCACACGGGTATCTCCATCAGTAACCACCCCCACCCTTAGCTGCTTTCAAAAGTCACCTCATTAACACAACAAAAGACACCCTTATCACTCTCAACACTTAGGGAATTCTGAGGGTTTTGGGAGCTCTGTGAGCCAGGAACTGGGGATAAAGACCAAATATACATGAGAAATATATTTTGGTCATTCAAATGACCAAATATATTATCTAAGTCACAATATTGCATGCAGACTTGAAACGAAGTCCTGGGAGACTAGCAGAGACCTTTTCTAAAAGGCTCCCCCGCAATGCTGTTAATGGCACAGAGGACAATATGTTGTAGGAAAGCCAGGAGCACTGACAGCTCCAAGGGAAAAGTGCGCTTCAGAAGAGCTGTGCCTGAACGGCTTACTCTGGATACCAGTCCCTTGTCAGATATATAATTTGTAAATATTTTCTCCCATTCTGTGGGTTGTCTTTTTACTTCCTTGGTCATGTCCTCTGAGCACAAAAGGTTTAAATTTTGATGAAGTCCAATTGATCTATTGTTTCTTCTGTCACTTGCGCTTTTGGTTTATACCTAAGAAACCACTGCCTGGTCCAAGGTCACAAAGATTTACTCTCAGGTTTTCCTGTAAGTCCGTGATCCTTTTTGAATTAAGATTTGTATATGTTGTGAGGTAGGGTCCACTTTCATTCTTTTGCATATGGATATTCTGCTGCACCAACACCATTTGTTGAAAAGACTATTTCTGCAGTGGAGAAAGCCCCAAGAGTGCTCATTGTCTTGCCTTTTGTATGTTGACCTACAACTTTGCTGAACTCATTTATTAGTTCTAATAGGTTTTTTTTTTTTGTAGATGCCTTAGGATTTTCTATCTACAAGATTATGTCATCTACAAATAGACATAATTTTACTCATTCCTTTCCAGTCTGAGTGCCGATTGTCTTGGCACTCTTGTCGAAAAGGAACTGACCAAAGATTTGAGGGCTGTTTCCGGACTCTCAGTTCCATTCCATTAGTCTGTATGTGTACCCTTACGCCAGGACCACAGTGTCTTGGTAACTGTAGCTTTATAGTAAGCTTTAAAATCGGAAGCGAGTCCTCCAAGTTAGTTGTTATTTTTAAAGATTTTTTTAAGCTATTCTGAGTCCCTTGAATTTCCATATGAATTTTAGGACCACACTGTCCATTTCTGCAAAAAAGACAACTTGGATTTTGGTAGGGATTAAAATAAACACTCTCTCAGTTCTAGGGGTATTGACATCTGTGTTTGTCTGCTGGGGCTGCCATAACGAAGCCCCATAGACTGGGTGGCATAACCATAGAAAGTCGTTTCTTACACAACTTTCAGAGGCCAAAAGTCTGAGGTCAATGTTAGAGATGGGTTCTTCTGAGCCCTCTCTCCTCGGCACGCAGGTAGGTGGCCACCCTCTTGCAGCCTTGTCACATGGGCTCTCCTCTGAGCATCTGCCCCCCAGGTGTCTCTCTCTGTGTGTCCTCATCTCTTCTTCTTCTAAGGACACCAGTCACATCGGATTAGGGCTACCCTAATGGTCTCATTTTAACTTCCTCACCTCTTTACAGGCTCTATCTCCAAATACAACCGCATTCTGAGGTCCTGGGGTTAGAGCTCCAGCATACGGATTTCCTGAGGGACATGGTTCAGCCCATAACAGCCGCTCACCGATGCTACGTCTTCTGATCACGGAGATAGAATGTCTGCCCATTTATTTAGATCTTCTTCAGTTTCTTTCAATGATATTTTGTAGTTTTCACGTTCAGGTTTTATCCTTCTTTTATTAAATTTATTCCTAAGTACTTTGTTTTTTAATGCTATTATAAATGGAATTATTTTCTTAATTTTACTTTTGGTTATATGAAAGTAAAATTGGTAATTCTATATACATAGGTAGCATAGAGAAATACATTGAGTTTTGTATATTGACCTACAACCTTGCTGAACTCATTTATTAGTTGTAATAAGGGTGTTTTTTCTGTGGATTCCCTAGGATTTTCTATCTACAGGATTATGTCATCTGCAAATACACATAGTTTTACTCATTCCTTTCCAGTCCGAATGTCTTTCATTTCTTTTCTTGCCTAACTGCTCTGGCACCTCCAGAATATGTTGAATGGAAGTGGTGAGAACGGACATTCTTGTGCTGTTTCTGATCTTAGGGAGAAAGCGTTCAGTCTTTCACCATTGAGTATGACGTTCACTGTGAGATTTTCATAGATGCCCTTTATCAGCTGGAGGAAGCTCCCATATATTCTTTCTTTGTTTAGTGTTTTTATTATAAAAACATGTTGAATTTTGTCAGAAAACTATTTCTTATTTGAGATGATCTCACAGATTTTATCTTTTATTTCTTAATAGTGTGCATTGTATTTATTGATTTTTATATGTTAAGCCAACCTAGCATTCCTAGGATAAATTCTACTTGGTCATGGCATATCCTAACTTTTACGTGTTGCTGGATTTGGTTAGCTAGTTTTTGTTGAGGAGTTTGAGTGTATATTCACAAGAGATATTGATCTGTATTTTTTTCCCTTGTGATGTGCGTATCTAGTTCTGGTTTGAGGAGCCTCACAGGCCTCATAATACGAGGATGTAAGTGTCTATACACAGAATACTTAAATTCTACATTTACTAGAATTCACCACGGAAGTCTTGTGAGCCTGGCTCACATTTCTTTGTTGGAAGTGTTTTGATTACCAATTCAATCTCTTTACTTATTATAGGTGCATTCAGATTTTCTATTTCCTCTTAAGTCTGCTTTGGTAGTTTGGGAATTTGGGTTCTAGGAATTTGTCTGTTTATTCCAGGTCTAATTTGTTGGCATACAATTCTTTATAGAATCCTTGAATAATCATTTTTGTTTCTGTAAGATCATTAGTGATGTTCCCTCTTTCATTCCTGATATTAGTAATTTGAATCATTTTTCTTTTTTCCTAGTCATTCCAGCTATATCAATTTTTTAAAATGTTTTCACAGAATCAACTTTTGGCTTTAACATTTTTTTCTATTGTTTTTCTTTTTGTATTTTGTTGATTTCTGCTCCGGTCTTTATTATATTTTCCTTCTGCTTGCTTTGGGTCTAATTTGCTCTTCTTTTTCTACTTTATTAAGGTGGAAGTTTAGGTTATTGAGTTGAGATCTTTCTTCTTTTTTAATATAGGCATTTGCAAGTATAAGTGGTATAAGTTTTCCAGGTATATACAGATATAGGCACATACAGATATATAGAGGTATAGACATTTACAGGTGTATCCAGGTGTAGGCACTGACAGGTATATCCAGGTGTAGACATTTACAGGTATATCTAGGTGTAGGCACTGACAGGTATACCCAAGTTTTCTCTAAGCGGTGTTTTAACTGCATCTCATGGTTTCATTTGTTGCATTTCCATTCTCATTCACTGTAAGTATTTTGTAATTTGCTTTGTGATTTCTTCTTTGATCCACTGGTTATTTGGAAATGTATTGTTTAATTCCCATATATTTTTGACTTTCTAAAATGACATCTTTTTATATTATAAACCTATCAACACTATCTTATAATTCTTGACTTGGGCAGTTTTCTTTTAACTCCAGGAAGAGAAGGAAAGAGTTAGAAATAAAAATACATTTGTGCTGTCTTTTGTGTTCATCAGTGTAGTTGCCTTTACTGTCGCTCTCTGTTTTGTCATGTGGATTTGAATTACTTCCCAGTATCCTTTCATTTTAGCCTGCAGCACTCCCTTTAGTATTTTTTTTTTCTGCTTTATCTCCCCAAATCCCCCCAGTACATAGTTGTATATCTTAGTTGCAGGTCCTTCTAGTTGTGGCATGTGGGACGCTGCCTCAACATGGCCTGATGAGCGGTGCCATGTCTGCGCCCAGGATGCGAACCAGTGAAACCCTGGGCCACCGCAGCAGAGCGCACGATCTTAACCACTCGGCCACAGGGCCAGCCCCTCCCTTTAGTATTTCTTGTAAGACAGACCAAGTAGTGATGAATTCTCTCAGTCTTTGTTATCTGAGAATGTGTTAATCACTCCTTTTGTGAAGAATTTTTTTCTGGATATAGAATTCTTGGTCAATAGTGTTTCTCTTTCTACACTTTGAGTATGTCATCTGACTGCCTTCTGGCCTCGGGGTTTCTGATGAGAAGTCAACATGATTTTGTGAGGATGGCTTACACACCAGACTCGCTTCTTATCTCTGCTTTCAACGTTCCCTCTGTCTTTGTCTTCCGACAGTTGGTCTATGATGTGTCTAGGTGTGGCTCTCCTTCAGTTATTTTACTTGGAGCTTGTTAAGCTTCTCAAATAGTAGATGAATATTTTTTTTTATCAAATTTGGGAAGTTTTGGGCCATTATTTTTTCCAATAGTTTTTTTGTCCACGTCTTTCCTCTCCTTCTGGGACTTCCATTATGCTTTTGTAGATATTATTGAGGATGTCCCACAGGTCTGAGGCTGTGTTTGTTTCCCTGTGTTTGACAATTTCTCTAGTACTCTCATTGCTCTTAAGGAGGAGAAGACCTTCAGTGTTCTTACTCTGCCGTTATGGAAGCACTTCTCTTACCCGTCCCTGTCAGAGTTATCTCTAACTCTTATTGAGGAGTTTTCCAAGAAACTTCTGGGAACGTGAAATTGTTTTTATTTTTGATTAGAATATGGCAAAGCCTATCTGCAAAAGAGGTTGGAAAGTGAGCATTTAGCTTTTCTAGACTTTGTAATTGGAAGTACTCAAGAAGAAAGTAATTGGGAATGGATGTTAGATGCGCCAAACTATGTAAACAGTTTTCTGTGTATTCTTTCAAACGTTTAAAAAATGTGTATAAACACACACATTTTCTTTTCAGAGAATTTTATCATAGAAATCACCAAATTACTTTATTTACAACTCTCCATCATGCTTTCCAACAGCTGGATAATATTCCATTTTGCGAATATGTCATAGTTTGTCTATTTTGAGTTGATGAACAGTTAGTTTTCCTCCACCCTTTTGCTGTCACTAACAGTGCTGCAATGATACCTGTGGAGATGTGTTTTGGCTCAGGCATGCATATATTTCTGTAAGTTTTGTGGGAATGGGCTTGTTATATCATTGGATATGCAGACTTAAGATGTTAACATATATACAAAATTGCTCCTTAAAAAAAGCTGAAGTACTTTAAAATCTCCCCACAGTAGTGTAGGAGCCAGCCCGGGTGGTCTAGTGGTTGAGACTCAGCACTCTCACCACCTCAAGCCGAGTTCTTTCCCCCATCATACTGTGGCAGCCATATGTTGCTGTGATGTTGAAAGCTATGCCACCAGAATTTCAACAACTAGCAAGGTCACCCACGGTGGACAGGTTTCAGTGGAGCTTCTAGACTAAGGCAGACCAGGAAGAAGGACCTAGCCACCCACTTATGAAAAAAGATGGCCATGAAAATCCTATAAATAGCAGCAGAACATTGTCTGGTATAGCACCAGAAGGTGAGAGCATGGCACAAGAAGACCACGCAGGATTCAGCTTTGAACTGAACAAGGTCGCCAGGAGTCGGAGTCAACTCCACGGCATTAACGACAGTAGTATGGGAGGGCCAATTTCTATATATCTTCTCCCAACACTGGATGTTGTCAGTTCCTAATAAGTGAGAAATGCTATTTCATTAGTTCAATGTGAATTTCTCTTATCAGTAAAGAAGCTCAGCAGCTTTTCATCCATTTATTAGCTACTTGAATTTCTTGTTTAATGAAACAGCTATTTATTTCTGTTTTATGTGTTAGAAATAATTTCTCCCAGGCTCTTCTTTGATTTGCCATATAGAAATTTAGATGTTTCTATAATTAAAATTTTCAAACTTTTCTTTTCTACCTTTTAGAATTTAGATCATGTTTAAAAAGACCTTCTCCATCTTGAAATTACAAAATGTTTATGTTATATTTTTGTCTTTGCTAATTGTGTAATTTAAAGTTTGTCTTCTAAAAAAATCTATGTGATCTTGTCATTTCTAAGCAAGGTGTGTTGATTTCTTTCACTATAATTGTGTTTTATTAAATTGTCCTTTATTTTAAAAAGTTTACTTTGATATATTCAATGCACATTCAGACTCGGTGATTTGTCTTCTAAAAAATTGTGCCTTTTCACAGCACAGACCTGTATTTGTCCCTTTGATAATGGTTGCCGAGTGTGTTTTCTTCTGTTCATTCTATTGTTTAAGTATCTATGTTGTTTTGTTCTTGATGAATGCTTTGTGTGCATCCCACAGAGTTGATGTCATCTGTAAGTCTGTCCTCTAATGGGGGAACGCGCAGTCCCGTGTCTCCTGATCGCTGGTCTGTACTGCTGGGTGAGCTGCGCAGCCTTCCCTCCTGGTCATGACGGTCATATTCTGTTTGTTCCTCTTCTTCCCTGGTGCTTTGGAGTCTGTGTGTCCTGTTGTTGTTCTGTTAATGGTTACCTTGAGTCTGAAAGCACATTTAGACTCAGAGTTCTTGACAAACTTGAACAATTAATCAATCTCTTTTGATCTGAACAAAAAAGACCTTTAGCCTACTTTTCTTCTCCACTTCCCATGCGGTGGCCACTCCACCTCCACTCTCAGGAATTTTAGTTTCAGAATATTAGTTTTAAATTTGTTCAGATGTATTTTCTCCTACTTTATAAGTCAATTTGTAGCACTTTCATTAATATTTATAGCCACCTTATCACATGATTATTTGGCCTCACGTGAAACATACTTTACTCGTCTCTTCGTCTGTTACTTCTCCATCAGAACTTGTCTTCCTTGGATTCCTGCCCTAGACGTGTAGAGTCTCCCTCACTCTACCAGGTTTCATAGGGAGGGGACGGGCCACATGAGGGACACGTTTGGAATATGGTCTGAGCCCTTCCCCTCAGGATGGTTGCTGGGCCGCAGCATTCCCGCAGGCTCCGTGACCTCCCTCCACAGGCTGAGTCCTCTCTAGTGGCAGACGCTGTGGTAAAAACGTTTTCTGTCAGGCTGACTTGGTGTGCTCATTTTGCCCTCCTTCACCCACACAAGAAGGATGTATAACTATCCCAGAAGGTCTCTAAGAGGCAACTCAGCTGCCAGAAATCCTTAGACCACAGAGCTAAAAGGTAGAAGAGTCTTACTTGTCTGGATACCCAAAGGCTGTGGATAAGAACGGAGTGGGGTAGGATGGAGCTGAAAATATACTCCGAAGAGTTGATTTAAGGATGCTGTCCTAGAAATTTCCTTTTATTTTGTATGGTAAAGTGTTGAAGAACCCCAAAATAGATATTTGGGCAGACAAGTATGAAGTGTCCAATGCACTTGGTTAAAAATAATGACCTTGAGAAGAGCCAACAACCTTATCCAAGTAAAACAAAAGCAGAGAACACACAACATCCAGTGTCCCAAGGGTAAGCCACCTTGGCCCAGGAACAAAGCTTCCCACATCAAAGGGACTGGGGTTATATGCGTGTGTTCTCTTATCTGTCAGTTGGCTCTGCTCCATCTCTGAGCTGCTGTTCAGATTCCGGGAGCAAGCAGCACTGTTTCCCACGTGCAAAAGTGTTAGCCACGCTGGGTAGAGGAAACAGCACTCCTGGATTCCCTCTGGTGGCGTCATCTCAGCAAGACTCCAAAGGAGACCCCAGCACATCTGTGGTGGCGGGGCTTGGCCACAGAAGGGTCTCCAAGAGGGCAGTTGATGCCTGTGGAAGATGAAGGTCCCTGAGGGAGGACTGGCAGTCATGGTACCCACCAGAGGGTGCCAGAGCAAAGCTAAAGGAAGCAAAGTCCAAAGCAAATTTGTCCTTTACTGTCTTTAATGTCACGTCGATACATTGAGAAGAATGTGAGAAGTGTTTCTTATGTAAACCATAAGCACAATGACATAAGGACACCAAGCAACCTGCTCTTCCCGCTCCCACTGCGTCCACCTGCTTCTATCACATTCCGAGGTAACCACTGTTCTGGATTTTGCTTCCAACATTCTCTATGATTTTCTTTTTTATGTTTTTACATTGTTTCATTTTTCTTACTTTTGAACTTCTAAAAGTGATTTCATAGCATTTATATTCTCTGAGGCCTGAATTTTTCACTTGTTGTTACCTCTATGCACCCGTGGTGAAGTATGGCTGCAGGTCATTGACTTCACGATTTTCCAATATCCCCTCAGATTAGTCCCAAGCTTCTGCTGTTGCAAAGAGCGTTGTTCAGCACATTTCATGCATGCTTCCTGGAACACCTTGAGAGAATATCTCCTGGCCAAGTGTGCACCTGGGCAACATAATATACGATACCATATCATTTCTCAAGTGTCTCAACCCATTTACATTCTTACCAGTGTGTCTAAGTGGTCCTGTGGATTCACAGCCTCTCTAACACTTACTACTGATAGATTTCTAAACTTTTACCCATCATAACTTTTGGGCATAAAATGGTATTTAATTGCGGCCCCAGTTTTCATTTCCCTGATTATGAATAAAGTGGAGACTCTCCTTAGTCATCAGAATCGTGTCGCCTTCTGTAAAATGCCTGCCCACATATCCAGCTCTCCTCTTCTGTCTTCTCTCATTGTTCGTAGGAATGCTTCACACATTCTGGTTAATGATCCTTTTTCAGTTTTATGTGTTGTGATGATTTTTTCCACTCTTTGGGCTACCTTTTCAGACTCTTTGTGATTTTTTTGATAAACAGATATTTAAAAATTATCAGTCTTTTATTTTGGGGTTAGCCCTATTTTGGGTTTAAAAAACTCTCCTTATCAGAATGATCAGAAAGATAGTTGCCCATTTTTAAAGTTTTACTTGTCACACTTACATCTTAAATCCATGTGGAATTGATTCTTGTGTAAGGTAAGGGCTAAGGACAAAACTTGTTTTTCCCATATAGATATGAGCTGTCCCAGGACGAATAACTAGGCCTTCTGGCCTAGAACAGCGCTCCTTCAAGTGTGGTGCACAGCCTGATGCTGCCTCTGAACCTCCGCTCCGTCTGTGATGAGACCAGCACAGAAACTGAGCGGGAGCATGCAGAAACACGTGTTTGCAGGAAAACACACACACTTCAGTGTCACTATGCTCTCCAAACACATGATCTTTTTCCTAGTAATTCACTTTTATTATGTTTGTTAAGAAATATTGGCCCCATGGCCGAGTGGTTAAGTTTGCGCACTCCACTTCAGCGGCCCGGAGTTCTCTGGTTTGGATCCTGGGCGTGAACCTACACACGGCTCATCAAGCCATTCTGTGGTGACATCCCACATAGAAGAACTAGAATGACTTACAACTAGGATATACAACTATGTGCTGGGACTTTGAGAAGGAAAAAAAAGAGGAAGATTGGCAACAGGGCCAATCTTCCTAAAAAAAAAAAAAAGAAGTTTTTTAAAAAAGAGAATTATTGGCTCATGACAGATTGGAAAACAACAGAAAACATACCATAAGCCAACTCTTTCTTACAGATAGCCTGGGAGGCCCTGGCCTGGAAGAGCCCATTGCGCAAACGCTCAGCTAACGCTTGGGTGGTGGCATGTCCTATCACAGCAGGTTATTCAAATGTATTTCCAGCTTTAAAAAATATTCTTTGTTTGCTTGACTTCATGATGGACAGAGGACTGTTAAAATTGTGCACGTTTCCCCCCATAGGTCTGTCAGTTCTCATTTTAGACATTGTGAGCCTATTTGATCGAATGTGCTGAAGTTAGCATGCCTGATTGCGCCTGTGTCTTACAGGCTGTTGTGCTTGGCGTTAACATAGCTGCCCTGGCTTCCTGTATAAGGTGGTGGAGCCCAACTTGGCCGACAGTAACTTGGGAAACCAAAGGGTCGTGGGCGGGGCCGTTGTCGGCTTTCCTGCACCTGGAGCCTGGGGCGGGGCTGGGATTTTCAATGAGACTCAGGCGTCTCACAGGAAACTTCTGCCCAGCCCAGCAAGGCCCAATCTCCCTGCGATTTCACACCCTCCACCTGACACAGGACCACAGCTAAGCACCCATATTCAAACGTGGGGCAGAAGGAAACATTGTGTGGTGAATTTGTCACTTTAGTGCCGTTTGCCACCCAGGGGTGTGACTTCCAAGTGCTCACCATCCTGCTGGCAGTCCACCTTCCCTCCTCCATCTCTGGCTCATAAAATGACTTTCAGTTTTCTCATAGGTTAGCTAAGAAGTAACGGAAGAGTGAAGACAGGACTGTGAGAAATATTGACCACGAAGAAAAGCTCACATTGGCAGAAGTGATGAGGTAAAAATAATGAATATGAACAAAAGAACTAATTGATGAATCAAATCTTCATTGGATAATTTAAGTAAAGAAACTAATACAGATGAAAACCATTTAAATAAAATTAAAATGGAAAAAAACATTAGGCATAGTTTGCTCTATACAGGAAATTGACCAAGATATTAAACCATATTAAGTGAGTTTTGGCGAAGTTACCAATATTGGCACAATTCTGTTTTAAAAGTACATGTTTATGAGAGAATGTCACCTGAGTTAAAATATCCTTAGACTCAAAATATCCTTACAGAAACACTGGGGCCCAAAGGTCTCTTGGCTTGCTCCCTTTTAAACGTCATCCAGGAAGACAGCTTCAGCTGTGGTCGAGGGCTCCCTGGTTACATAGCAGGGAGCTGGGGACCTCTGTGGTTACGTTTCAGCTCCGCAGCCTGCATCTCCTAACTTAGTAAATAGAGTTGTCTGGCACTTACCACACACAGTTGCAGTTAAATTTGTCCAAACACAGTGCTTTCAATCCTGGCTGCACATCAGAATCACTAAGAGGACTTTTAAAACTACCCATGTCCAGAATCCCTCAAAGAACCACGCTAGAGCATCTGGTGTGGGGCACGGCCTGAGGGAGGAGCAGCACAGAGGCGCGCACAGATCTCTGCTGCACAGGTGACACCTGCAAGGGCTCTTCCGTGGAAAGGCTGGCGAGGCTGTCGAATGGCTCAAAGTACATGGGAAGGATGAAGGGGAGGCACAGCAGGGGACTACGATGAAAGAAAGAGCAGCACTGGGTCCAGAGAATGAAAACAAGCATGAAGGAGGAATGTAGTTAAGAGATGGAGAGTTATAAAGTCATAAAGCTTATAAAGTTCATCTGGGTTTAGGTGAAAAAGGAGGAGCAGAGTACATGCAAGTCATTATTTTCTTTGCTATGACAACTACAATAACAGCAACAATGACAATGACAATGATGAAAATGATGATGGTGATGATAATGATGGTGATGATGATGATGGTGATGAAGGTGATGGTGATGATGATGGTGATGATGATGGTGATGATGATGGTGATGATGGTGATGATGATGATGGTGATGATGATGATGGCGATGAAGGTGATGGTGATGATGATGTTTATGATGGTGATGATGATGGTCATGATGATGGTCATGCTGATGATGGTGATGATGATGTTGATGATGGTGATGATGATGGTCATGATGATGGTCATGATGATGATGGTGATGAAGGTGATGGTGATGATGATGTTGGTGATGGTGATGATGATGCTGATGATGGTGGTGATGATGATGGTGCTGATGATTAACAGTGACAGTGATGGCGATGACCACTAAGAATGTAGGAGGCATCCATCTCAGGCACCTGAGGTTATTTTCTGGACTTAAATCATGTGGAAATCATGATGCTTTCTATATGTTTACCTTATTGGGAGGGTTCATAAGCAGAAAGGCTATCAGTTTTGTTAATGCCCTCAGAAATAGAGCTCTGCCTCAGTTCTCGAGCTTACATCTTAATTTCCTTTAAAACTGCTGTTCTTTATGAGGACCCTCTACTCTGTGGTACACTGTGGAGGCTAATGTGTGCTTAGAAACAACCCCTGCAAAGCCCAGACTCCCGAGTGCATGGCAAGAGATAACCTTTGGAAGAAGTTGAAAGACAAACTGTCGCAAGAGTTAGAGCCACCTACCAAAGTGCACTTTCAAACGACGGTGACAGCATCACAGGAGAGGCTGGGAAAAGGCCTTTCTGGGAGCAGGGACGTGGGCATCATCAAAGGATATCAGTTTCAAAAGTTCTTATTTTTTTCAATAAATTGATTTCAATTTGAAATTAATGACGATTAGAGGAATTACCTTTTCACTATTTCTAACTCTATTGACTTATTATCAAAGAATGTGGACGTAAAATGTTTGCATTGCATAATTTGCTGAGATTTACTTTGTACTCAAGTGCATAATTGATTTTGTAGTTGGTACATGAACACACAAACAAAATGTTTATTTTGTGTTTAAAAGTAGGTTTAATGAGTATGTTACTCAATTCTTTTCTGTCCTTACTAGTTTTTTGTACTAAATTTGTCCAGTTGTGAAATAGCGTTTTGAAGGTTCCCACTATAATGATCCTCTTTTCCAGTTCTCCTTCTAGTTCTAGTAGACGTCAGTTCATATATTTAGCTGTATGTTGTCTTAGTGTATACAGATCCGTGGCTGTTATATCTTCCTCATAAATTATGCCTTTTCTAATTGTCTCTTTTTGTCCTGTTTAGTACATTTGGCCGTAAATATCATGCCTTGTTGTAACGTCAGTATTACTAAATGCGTACAGAAAAGTGTGCAGCTTGATGGATCACCTTAAAGCGAGCACAGCTTGCGGAAGGGCGTTCAGATCAAGAAAGAAGCGTCCCCCATGCCTTAAAGGAGTCCCTGTCCCCTTTCGGCCATTAACCGCCTCCCCCAGGCAAAGGAAACCCCATCCTAACTTCCAAAACCATGTAGTACATTAGTTTGTCTATTTGTGGACCTTTGTAAGGTTAATAAAATCATACAGTATGTATTCTTCCGTGCATTGCTTCTTTTACTTAACATCATGTTTTTGCAATTCACTCATGTTGTTATTAGTAGGAGTTCATTCTTTTTCACTGCTGTATAGTAGTCCATTTTGTGACTGCAGCATGATGCATACTTGCTACCCCAGTTGATATTTGGCTTGTTCCCACTTGTTAGCTATTGCAAATAATGCTGCTGTTAACATTCCAGTACATGTCTGTTAATACACAGGTGTGCACATTTCTGTTGTTTATGTGTCTAAAAGTGAAATTACCAGGGCATAAGGTAAGCACACAGCACGATCAAAGCTTCATTTATGCGTAGGTCTGTTTCTGACTTTGTGTGGCTCCATTGGTTGGTTTGTTTCTTCTTGCACCAATCCCACACCATCTAACTTACTGTAGTTTAAAAATAAGTCTTGATCTCTGACAGTGTAAGTCCTCTGGCTTATTCTTCCCCAGAGTTTATTCTTGGCCCTTTGCATTTCCATCTACATTTTAAAGTCACCTTGTCCATTTCAACAAAAAATTTCTGGGATTATGATTGGAATTGTATTGACGTTGTACACTGATTTGTGAAGAGTTGATTTGTTACAACACTGATGCCCCAGTTCACAGACATGGCATCACTTAGTCATTGCTGTGCAAGGAACCACCCAGAACTCTCTCCTACTCCAGGCTGTGCGCAGGTGGGCTCAGGGGGGCTCAGTGGGGCGGCTCGGATGCAGGCGGGGTGGCAGGAGAGGCTTTGCCTTCCTGCAGGTCTTGAGTGGCTACGTGTCTCATTCTTGTTGGAAGAGTCAGGGAGCGGGGGCGTGTGCTCGTCACGGCTCTGGCAGAGGTCATTCCCAGAAACCTGCCCTGTCCTGGGTGCTCGTTGTTCTAATCAGGGCCTCTTGGGTCTGTCTCTTGAATTTGGAGAAATCTGATACATGTCAGAGGCCTCGGAATGCATGTGTTGGATCTTTGCACCCTCTGGTGCTCGGTGCAGTGTCGACAGAGGTTGGGAGCTGTGCTTCGAGTGGAGAATGGTGCTTGCAGCAGTTTCCCTGTTGCTTTTATTTTGGAAATTTCTTTATGTTTTGTTCCATTGTTATTCTTGGCTGGTTTCAAGGGAAGAGAGTATGGTAAAAATTCCACACATCCACCATCTTTAAACAGAAGTCCCCAAACTACTTTGGTTATTTTATTTTTCAAAATTATCATATGTAAAAAAGACTCCTCTTTCTTTTGGTGTACAGATCTATGAATTTCAACACGTGTGTAGCTTTGCGTAACCGCCACTGTACCCAGGTACAAAGCAGTTCTATCGTCTCCCTCACCAGACCCGCGTGTAGTTCCACACCCTCCACAGCCAGGCGTCCAGCCAACTGCTGGTCCTCTCCGTCATCATAGTTTTCCCTTTGAAGGACGTCATGTAAATGGGTTAATCCAGAATGTGGCCTTTTGAGACTGGATTGTTTCACTATCAAAAGGCCTTGGAGATCCATGCAAGTTGTTGTCTGTGTCGATAGTTCAATTCTTCTTTACTGTGAGTGGTATCTCATTGTATGGATTTACCACGGCTTGTTGTTCATCTGTTGAGAGATAGTTAGGTATTTTCCAGATTTGGGGAACTTTGAATAGAGTTGCTACAAACACTTCTAGACAGATTTTTGTGTGATTGCTGAGTGAGATTCTGGGTCATACGGTAAGTTTACAGTTATCTTGATAAGAAATCACTAAACCACTCTGCAGGGTGATTGTGCCGTTTCACACTCCCACCTGCCACGTCTGATAGTTCCAGTTAGTCTGTACATTCACCAGCATGTGGTGTGGTCGGTGTTTTTATTTTAGCCACTCCAAATGTGGTGGTATCTCATCATGGTTTTATTTTCATTTCCGTGATGGTTAATAACAGCGAACCTTTTTTCCATGTGTTTATTTGCCACCTTTACATGCTCTGTAGTGAAGGGTTTGTTGGTCTTTTGCCTTCTTTAAAAAAACGGGTTGTTTGTTTTCTTATTGAGTTTTGAGAGCTCTTTATACATCTTGGACCTAAGTCCTTTGATAGTTATGTAATTTGCAAATATTTTCTCCTAGACTATACTTTGTCTTTCCATTTTCTTATAGTGTTTTTCATAGAACAAAAGTTTTTAATTTGGATAAAGTCTTACACATATTACAGCATGCAATGTAAATAATATGAATTATGACAGGATAACATAAGCAGCCATCTCCTAATCTTTCTGGCAAGAAGTCCATTCATATTGTCAAAAATTGAAAGTTGCTTTTTTGAAAAAGCAATTCCTACTCTTTAATGTTTGTTTAATGTTATTTATAATCTCTTAACCTTAGTGTAGGTTCTAGGGCACACCAACGTTCAGGCGCTCCTCTCCCACGTGAATGGCCATCCTGTACCTCTTTGGGGCACAAGGAGATGGGGATCGTAATTGGCAGGAAGCAGAGATGGATGCAAAGGATATCATCTCCCCCGGAACCTACCAGATGTCCAAACAGCAGCCAGTGTTGCCTCATTACGACCTCCCTCTGCTGGAAGGTGGCATGTCACATAGACTCCTCATGGGCTCCAGACTGCTGCACATCCAGGGTCCAGGGATGGATGGGCCACACGACGCTTGGAGCCAGCTTGGCTGGCACCTGCTCTGGGAGGAGGAGGTGCAGAGGGAGGAGGTGCTGTGACTTCTCATTATTTTCCTCAGGGAAAGATTGTGGGTCCACAGTGACATTCAATCACTGCTCTCTCACCTAACCTGGAAACAGGTTTCTCTTCTCTCTCTCTCTCCCTTTTATTCTTTCTTTCTTGAAAAAAGGAAAAGGCAGCAACCATGGTGTCTAAAGAAAAAATCTTGTCTGGGATTTGGAGGTGTTGCGTGTTACCCTCCTTGTTGTAGACGCCCACCCTGTCCCCAGGAATGGGCACAAGTTCCTGGTGAGCAGCCGATTTAAGAACAAGACACTAATTCCAGAGAAAGAAAAGCCACCATGACAGGGGTTCTTGAGGGGTTTCTTGAGGGGCTACAAAGGAATGTAATCTCTTGGGTACTAATCTCCTTTATCATGAAGAAACATTTTCCTGAGTTTCTTTAGCTTTTTCAGCTTCCCTTCAGTTTCTTTTAAAAATTATTAAATAGAGCTAATACTCAGTTTAATAAATTCCACTTAAAAACATATATAGCCTTCTGATAAAATTTTATTTCTCAATCTAATCTAAGCAGCTCTTCAACTGCCCAACACCGATCCTTCCATCTGTCCGGGTGATGTCACCGAACGTCAGAACAGAAAGGTCAGGGTCACTTTTTGAATCAACTTTAAATGAGTATAATTTACATATAACAAAATGCACACATGTATCGTACATTGTGATGAGTTCTGACAAGTGTGCACACCCATGGAAACACCACCACAACCACAATACAGAGCATTTCAACTACCCTAGAAAGTTGCCTTGTGCCACTTTGAATCAAATCCCTCAGCCCCAGCCAAGAAAACTACTGATCTGGTTTCCGTCGCTCTAAATTAGTTCTCCTAGTCTGTGATTTCATATAAGCGAAATTGCACAATGTGGACTTATTTTGTGTCTGTGTTCTTTTTCTCATGTTACTACTTTTGAGATTCAGCAATGTTGTTGCCTAAATATATAATATGTCTATCTTTCGTTGCTGAGTACTAGTCCATTGTAGAGATGTACCGCAATTACTTCATCCATCAGCTATTGATGGATATTTGTCTCAATTCCAGTCATTGGCTATTTTGAATACAGTTGCAATAAACATAAATATGATCGTGTGCCACATAAAGACATTTTGGTCAATGGTGGACCGCATAAATGACAGTGGTCCCATAAGATTAGTACCATATAGCCAAGGTGTGTAGTAGTCTATACGATCTAAGTTTGTGCAAATATACTCTATGAAATTTGCACAACGATGAAATCACCTAACGATGCATTTCTCGGAACGTATCCTGCCGGTGAGCGATGCAGGACTGTACACGGTCTTTGTGTGGATATATTTTTAGTTCTCTTATGTAATACATAGGAGTGAAGTGGTTAGATCACTTGCTAAGTATATCTTTAACAGTCCATTTTTTTCCAAATTGGTTGTGCCATTTTACATCCCACTGGAAACGTATGGGCGTTCCAGCTGCTCCACATTGTTGCCAACACTTGGCATTGCCAGTCTCTTTAATTTTAGCCTTTCTGGTGGGTGTCTAGTGATATCTCCCTGTGCTTATAATTTGCCTTTCCTTGATGGCTGAGAATGTTGAGCATCTTTTCATGTGCTTGTTGGCCATGCGTATAGACTCTTTTGTGCAGTGCCTACATGTGTTAATTGACCTTTTCTTTTGACACAATTGGAGTTTTTGTCTTCCTGTTACTGAGTTTTAAGAGCTATTTCTACATGATGGGCACATCTTTTGTCAGATATATATGTTACAAATATTTTATCCCAGTTTATGGTTTGCCCTTTCATTTTCTTAACCATTTTTCTAAAAAGGAGAAGTTTTAAATTTTGATGAAGCCTATTTTATAAAGTTTTTTCCTTCTTTCTTCTTTTCAAGGATTGGCACCTGAGCTAACAAGTGTTGCCAATCTTCTTTTTTTTTTCCCTTCTTTTTCTCCCCAAATCCCCGCTCAGTATATAGTTGTCTATTTTAGTTGTGGGTCCTTCTAGTTGTGGCATGTGGGATGCCGCCTCAGCATGGCCTGATGAGCAGTGCCATGTCCACGCCCAGGATCCGAACCAGTGAAACCTGGAGCTGCCAAAGTGGAATGGGTGAACTTAACCACTTGGCCACCGGGCTGGCCTCTAAGTTTTTTCTTTGATGGTTTTCCTTTTTTGATAGTTTGTGCTACCTAAGAAATCTTTGCCCACCCCAAAATTGCAAATATTTTTTCCTTTTTTTCTAGCAGTCTTTAGTTTAGCTTTACTGTTTTGGTCTATGATCCATTCAATGTTTGTGATTTTTGAGGTGGGGTCGAAGGTCATTCTTTAACATACAACATGACCTGTTGTTTCAGCTACATTTTTGAAAAGACTGTCCTTACCCCCACTTAGCAGACTTGGCTCTTTTGTTAAAGAGCAATTGGACATTGATGTGTGGGTTTGTTTATTTCTGGACTCTACACTGAAATCCAGTGATTTAAGCCTTCCAACTCTGTTCTTTTTCAAAATTGTGTGCATATTCTATGATGTTTACATTTCCATATAAATTTTAAAGTCAAATATCAATTTCGACTTAAAAGAGGTTGCATTGAATCTATTGATCAATTTGGGAAGAATTGATATGTTGCCAATATGAATTTCTAATCAATGATCATGGTGTATATCTCTGTTTATTTATGTCTTCCTTACATGATCTCAACACTATTTTGTACTTTTTAGTATATAGGATTTGGATGTATTTTGCTAAATTTATTCCTAAGTATTTCATGTTTTTTGATACTATTATAAACGGTGTTGTTTATTTAACTTCAGTTTCCAATTCTCATTATCAGTATATACAAACACAATTTATTTTCATATATTTTATGGTTTCTTGTGACCTTGCTACAATCACTTCTTAATTTAAGCAGCATTTTCTACAGACATCTGATTATGTTACATTATATGACACAGTTGACCTCAAATAGGGAGATTTCCCTGGTGGGTCTTAGCTAATCACACAAGCTCCTTTAAAAAGCACAGTTCTCTCCTGCTGGGGGTGGAAGAGGAAGTCAGAGAGCTTGGAAGTGCAAGGATTGGACAGCCATTGCTGCTTTGATGATGGCAGGAGGGGGCTGTGTCTGAGGACCGGAGATCCCACGGTGTCAGCCAGCAAGGAAGTGGGGACCTCAGTCCCTCACTGCAGGGAGCTAAGTCCGGCTCCACCTGAATGATCCTGGATGTGGATTCTCCCTAGGGCCACTGGGGACCAGCTGGCTGACATCGTGTCTCCCTGAGCAGAGAGCCGGGTTGAGCCGGCTCTGACTCCCGACCTGCGGAATTGAGAGAGAAACAGGCGCTGCTCCAAGGCACGGAGTTTGCGGTTATTTGTTATGCAGTGGTAGAAAGTTCTTACAGATTAGCGTGATTTCTCCCTTAAATATTTAATAGAATTCACCAGTGAGGCCATCTAGGCCTGTAGTTTTTTTGGGGGGAGATTTCAATCAATTAAATATATTTAATAGATACAGGGTCATACAGATGTTCATGCTTACATTTGTAATCGAAAAACCATAAAAAAGTACAATTCAAGCAGCTCTAACCCTCATGGAACTTTAAAAAGGTGGAGGAGTGTGTACCGGAAATAATTAGTTCAAGATGGAGGCCCGTACTCAGAGGGGACGGTCACGCACTGGCGCCTCAGCGACGGTCAGTCAAGCTCGGCAACCAGGGTGCAGCTGGTGGTCCAGAATTCTGCTTTATTCTTAAGAACCAAAATAGCATTAATACTGATTGATATTTTAAAACTCTGAGATCTGTATTAGCTTTACATGCAAACACATCCAGGCAGCTCCATGCTCTGCTGGCACAAGGAGTTGCAAAGCTGCCCCTTCAAGGAAGCACCTCCCAGTCCTCCAGCTCCCAAAGAGCGGGAGAAAGCCAACCAAGAGCAGCCCTTGTTCTAGTCCAGGGACGCTCTGAGGGGCGGGACTCCGCCATGAAGAAAGGAGATCTAGACAGTGACTACGCACGAAAATTGTACCTATACGTGAAGAAATTAAGGACAACAAGATATGGTTTCTTTTAAACCCAAAGCCAAAACCTACTATCAATAAAAAAAACTGAGCCCTGGCCAAAAGCTAACGTATTTCTTCAAAGTTATCAAATAAGAGACGAGGTGGACAATTTGAGGATGGGGGTGTCAGGGCCGCATGTGGGGACGTGTGTACACCTGCTCACAGGGCTCACCTGACAGAAGGGGGGCCTGCAGAGGGTTTCTTCCGCCAGTGAAAGAGCTTGCACGAAAATATAATCACAACTCAACAAAAATGCCTTTAAAATAGAAATTTCTTTATGTTGGCCTTCTAATAATTTAATAAACAGCTGCTAATATTATTTCATTTTCATGATTAACTAGTCTTCATTTTATGTCTCCTTACTTTTTGAACGATACTTCGTTTATGCGTTTTATATACTAATGATTTGAATTAGAGTGACAAAATATAGCTGAGTTGTATCTTTATAAATCAACATTGGATTTGATGTTATATATTATATTTATAGTTCTTCTGTTTGAGTTGTATTCAGTATTCAGTTTCATTGATTTTTTTAAAATTTTTGTGAAATCAGAACTTAAAATATAACAGTATTAATACTGTCACTTTGATATTACTCAAAATAAATGCCAAGTGCTGGTGTTGTTATCTTGTCTGGGAATTACATTCTTTACAAGAAACAGAGCCCATTAAGGCAGACTTTCAAAAATTAATTCAGATCATAAAATCTCCAGATTTCATATGCACTGATGCTTTTAATCTTCCGAACCAGACAGTGAGAGCCCAGGCCACCAACACACTGGTAGAGAGAACATTGTGCCCCCTTGCCCACATGTGTCCCCAGGCTCAGGGAGCCTTCAGCAGTTTCTCTGGGAGGTTTTGATTGGCTGCAAGGTGAGCAATAAAACCAAGAGCTACTAGCTCTGCTGTCTGTCCAGAGCTGCAAAGAGGAAGGGTTCCCAGGGGACCTTCCAGTTTGTGGTGACAGAAGGGACCATGTGAAGACGAGAGAGAGGGATGTGGCAGGGTCTGGCCTACAGGGGGTGTGCCTAGGCCCACTGAGCTCTGTGTGGGGGACGAGATCCCTCGACCTTCATCCTCCGCCTGGGAGGGGAGTCTTTGGGAAAATAGGGGAAAGAGGCAGTGATTGGTGAGCATAACGGTCAATACCAGTGCAGCAGCTCCAGTACCTTGTTCTGAATCCAGGCAATCGTCTCCCCCACCATTGCACCTTGTTTCTGTATTGGACCCGTCTCACCTGCCTTAGTTTCATCTTGGTCACGTCTGCTTTCCTCCCTCCCTGGGGGTTTCTGCAGCATCATGTGTGGGTCCCAGGTGTGAGCATCATTTCCCTGTTGGCCTTTGCAAGTCTGGTTCAGCTGATGCTTACAGGGGAATCCCCTCAACGTGGCCACGAGGCCTCTCAGGCCCTGCAATCTTCGGTTACTTTTCACCCCCTTCTTAGAAAATGCCAAGTTTTTCTGCTGCTCGTTCTAAACCCGTGGAAAGCCATGCCACAGTCGCCCGTACTGTCGGGCAGAGTGGGTTCCAGGTGGGCTGACTGCGTGGGCTGCCCTCTCTGGGGTAAACCATGGACCTCCCCAACCTCGGGTCCCCAGATGACATGCAGCAAGTGGGGCAGAGGCGCTGCTAAGGGTCCCCCACCTCCCCGTTGGCTCTGTACCCCCTTCTCCAGGGCCAAGGATTCCCTCTTCCCTGGGGCCGAGTCCTCCTGTCTGGGCCCAGCCTCACCTCTGGTTCCCTTGGGCACTTGCCTTTGGCCTCACAAACCTTGAGGCTTTTTGCTGATTTAGTATCAGAACTTTATTTTAAACTCAAAGCTGCATACCAAATCTTTCATATTTTGTTTGTTTGCTTCTTTTGTGATAACTGACCACTGTAGGACTTCCTTACTGTTATCCAAATGGGATTAGGGTCAGAATGACAGTAACTGGGAATGAAAGGTTAGTCTTGCCAGGCTCTTAGAAGGAAGTTTCACTTGCTTGAACATGTTTATCTAAAGGCGAAGGACCCGAAGCTCTTTTCTGTCCCCACCACGGGGGAACAGCACATAAAGCCTGTTGATTGAGACATCAAACCCAGAATGGGGATGGGGATGGGGCTGGAGACCCAGGCATGGGGGACGTGTGTACTGGGAACCAAGCTGCCATCCCCTGATTTTGCATCCACCTGTGTCTGAGTGAGACTTTTCCTGAATAATGTGCTGACTGCCTTCCTGCCCTTGGACGAGGGAGAGATCAAACAGACAGCTGCATTTCGCAAGAGCAAAGTTACGGAGCACCTGCAGGACGCTGGGAGAGCCCTCTGCTCTCCGGGCTGTGGCTACAGATACAATGACATGTCTGTGTGGCTGGCGCCCCCAGCTCCTCAGGGAAGTTCCCATCTCCTCGCTGGGTGGGTCACCATTGGATCCAGAGCTCTGTGAAGGCGGGATCGTGGTCGTCCTCCTCTCTGTGCTCCCGGAGCCCTCAATGGCACCTGTCTCATCCCGGGTCTGAACATTCTAAAATTGTTGAGCGAACAATTAAATGGAGAACCCCCTGTCCGTCAGCAGGCAGCCACATAAACCGGCCGCTAGGTGGGGTCACACCTGTCTGTGGGGACTCAGGTGAGGAGGATGCGGCTCCACCTCCTGACCTCACCTGGCAGGCACCAGCCTGCACCTGACGTCTCTCAGTTGTGGGATTGAACCTGGTCCAGCACTCTTGCCTCTGACCATAACCGGGCACCCACTTGTCAACCTGCCTGCCGCCATTGCCCCACAGCCTGGTGTCCCGCGAAGGGCCCTGGTGCCCCCAGAGCCCTGTGGCATCTCCCACCCTCTGAGAACCCGTGGCCCCCTGGCTAAAGCCTTGTCCGGTCTGGGAGGGGAGCAGGGCTGGTTTCCTCCTGCCTTCCGTCTGATGGGACCTGACTCCAGTTTTGGTATTTGACGACTTTAAGCTCCACCCCTCCCCCTTCCCTCTGCCCCACACCTGAGGAAGCCCAGAAGAAACCCAGGGTCTGCTACTGGGCACCAGCAGGAGACACAAGCCCACAAGCCCACAAGCCCCTGCCTGTGTGCGGGGACCCTCGCAGGCCCACGTCCTGACACAGTGACCCCAGCCAGGCTCCTGCCCCAGCTCCGTCAGGCCTGCTTGGGGGACTGCCCTTCCCCCCAGAGATCGGGACTGTGTGAAGGGTGAACGCTGTCTCAGCTGCTCAGTGTGTGTGGTGTCGTTAGCCTCGACGTCTACTGTGGCCTGAAGTGTGTGTCCTCTACAATTCCTATGCTGAAATCCAAACCCCCACAGTGATGGTGTTAGGAGGTGGGACCTTTGGGATCAGGTCATGAAGGTGGAGCCCTCATGAATGGGATTAGTGTCCTTATAAAGGAGACCCCAGAGAGCTCCCTTGTCCCTTTCACCATGTGAGGACACAGTGAGAAGATGGCCAGAAGTGAGCCCTCAGCAGGCACTGAGTCCACGGCACCTTGATCTTGGCCCTCCAGCCTCGAGAACTGTGAGAAACACGCCGGTCGTGAGTCAGCCGCCAGCCTGTGGTATTCAGTCCCATATGGACCAAGATACTGTCTGAACCAAGTGTGAAGTGGGGTCCTCCTGCCTTTGCAGGGGGGCCGGCACACTCTGAGATCATTCTGAGCTGAACATGTATTTCAGAATGTGGGCTACAGCCAAGATCCAACCCTGACGAGGCCTCAAAGGAGGCGGGAACTACTTTGCTTGCTCAGCTCCAGGTTGCGTGTGATGCTGGCATGAGAGACAGAGCAAAGCATGATTAATGGGCTGAAACAACTCCCACGGCTCACAAGTGTGAGGGGCTGCCAACAGGCTGTTGTAGCAATGTCCATGGGCCGTCTGCCTCCCCTCAGGCCTACCCAGATGCCCTTCCTCCCACAGAGGCTGCAGTGAGCTCCATCTGAGAGGCAGCTGCCAGTGGGAACCATTAGGGGGGTTCCAAGAGAGCTCGGAAGGACCCAGAACAGGCCCCTACCCTGCGCTCCTTCCTTCTGTCTGGATCCCAGGCACACAGATTAGGGCTCACCCTACTCCAGCAAGACCTCGCCATAGCTGACCACATCTGCAGTGACACTATCTCCAAAGAAGGCCACATCCCAAAGCTCCTGGGGTAAGACTTTGACATATCTTTTTGTGGACACAATTCAACCCACAACTGTGGGTAAAGAGCATTTTAAATGGTTCATGAAGAAAGAGGCACACCTGAAACCAAGGACTGTGTTTGTGAGTAATGGAGGGCAAATTCAAACATGGGCTTGGGGGCATTTATGGGGCCTGGAGGAGAGCTGAGCGCTTGGACCATGAGGGGACAGCGGGCATGTTCCCAGACAAGTAAGAAGGCGGACGGCCATTTTAGGACAAGGAACCATGGGTGGAACAGGGCAGGTATGTCCCACATGAGGGGTCTCCCAGCTCACGTTGGGTGAGGGTCCCAAGACACGGAGTTTCGTGCTGACGGTGAGACTGGACAGTGAGTCACCCCTGGCGTGTGAACCTAGGGACGGGGATGCATGAAGGGGAAAAGCCACACTGGGCATGAAAGCACAGGCAGCTCTATGACCGTGGGACCTGAACCAGTCCTCACTCTGGTCTCACGCAGGCACTTAGAAGTGAGACCCCAAGACACCGCCTCCACCCCGGGGACCAGAGGCATTGAGGACACAGCAGATGAGGCCTGTGAGACACTCGCCACTCATGGGGTATGACCCTTGACACAGCGATAATGCCCCACATGCTCCCCAGTATGCTTGTGAGAGGCAAGGGGCAGTAACGGGGATGCATTATTCATTGTGAGCCCAGCGTGAGACAGGGACAGCAAGAACATGACAGGGAGTCAAAGAGTGGATAAAGAGACAAGTCGTTACGTGGATTTGCTGTTCAAAGTAGCACAGGGACAGGTGGTGTGAGGTCCCAGTAGAACAGGGACAGGCCGTGTGAGGTCCAGGTAGAACGGGGATAGGCTTTGTGAGGACCAGGAAGAACAGGGAACAGGCTGTGTGAGGTCCGGGTAGAATGGGGACAGGCTTTGTGAGGACCAGGAAGAATGGGGACTGGCCATGTGAGGTCTCAGTAGCACAAAGACAGGCCATGTGAGGTCCATGAAAAACAGGGACAGCCCATGTGATTTCCAGGTAGCACAGGGGACAGCTGGGTGAAGTCCAGGAGGGATGTGGACAGCCACGTGAGATCAAGATAGAACAGGGACAGGCCATGTGAGGTCCAGGTGGCACAGGGGACCTGTATTGTGAGGTCTAGATAGAATGAGGGACAGGCTGTCTGAGGTGGAGGTGACCACCTGCAGGAGGCAGAGTGAGGGGCTATTTTTGGCTAGAAGATGAAGGAAGGCTTTGTGGGAGGTGGCATGTGAAGAATAGGGTCGACCGTGTACTGAATGAGGAGGCTGTGGGCACAGACCATAGTGGGTGAGTGTGGCTGGGGGACAGGGAGAGGCAGATACAGCTGGTGGCTGATTCAGCGGGAGCAAGGTGGGCATGGAAGGTCATGATAACTGAGGAAGAGCTGCTCTGAGAAAGGCCTTGGGGCAGTTTTCAGGTCAGATTCACAAGGATCACCGCACGTGATGACTTCTTTACTGGGATGCAGGAAGAGCACCTGCTGGGACCCGGGGTGTGGCTCTGCAGCTGAGGCCGCATCCACACCCCAGGGTAGTTGCAGAAAAAGTGTGAGAGCCAGGTCTTGCTCCAAGCCCGGTCTCAGGATGCAGGGGCAGGGAGCCCAGGCTGGAAGAGGGCTTGCACGTCACCATTAATGTCGGGAAAGGGGCACAAGTCTCCTCAGGGCGTGCTTGACCTCCCTGTTCCTCAGAGAGTAGATGATGGGGTTCAGAGAGGGGCTCAGCGTCGTGTACAGCACTCCAGACACTTTGCTTCTCTCGGGGCCGTAGCTGGAGGCCGGGCTGATGTAGGCACAGAAGACGGCCGAGTAGTACACGGAGACCACCAGGAGGTGCGAGGAGCAGGTGGAGAAGGCCCGCCGCCTGCCCGCAGCCGAGCGGATGCGCAGGATGCTGGCGATGATGCAGCCGTAGGACGCCAGGGTGAGCAGGAAGTTGACCACGCCAAAGAAGGCATCAGCCAGGACAGTCATGACGCTGTTCATGAGTGTGGAGCTGCAGGAGAGCAGCAGGAGTGGGGGGATCTCGCAGAAGAAGTGTGTGATGATGTTGGGGCCGCAGAAGGACAGCTGCACCATCAGACCGGTGTGCACTGAAGCATTGAGGGCACAGACAGCCCACACTCCTGTGACCAGTGCCCTGCACAGAAGTGGGCTCATCCTGGAGCTGTAGTGCAGTGGGTGACAGATGGCCACGTAGCGGTCATAGGCCATGACCGTGAGCAGCAGCAGCTCAGAAGACACGGACCAGAGAAGGAAGAAGAGCTGAGCCATGCATCCTGGGAAGGAGATGGTGTTTTCCTCAAAGACCAGGCCCACCAGCACCTTGGGCAGCACAGACGAGGTGCAGACAATGTCCATGGTGGCCAGGTTGCACAGGAAAAAGTACATGGGGCTGCGGAGGTTAACGCTGCAGCTGACCACAGCAATGATCACAGCGTTGCCCCCGAGTGCCACGGCGTAGAGGGAGAGGAAGCAGCTGAAAAGGGGCAGCCGCAGCCTGGGGTGCTCGGAGAAGCCCTGCAGCTTGAACTCTGCCACCAGCGTGTGGTTGGACCTTGTCCCCTGGCCGGAAGGGGTCCCTACGCCCCGCTCCATGTGAGTGCAGTTCTCTGACAAGAGATCACAGGACACTCACATCAGACTCCTTCCCACAGGTGACCATCCTGGAACCCAGCCTGCTCTCGGAAGGGGAGGAGTGACCTTGACTTCTTCACAGGAGCCCGTTTATTCCTGAACCTCCACCCAACGCTCTTCTGAAAGCCACACAGCCTTTATTTACCTTTCCTTTTATTTTCTACCTTGAAAAACTTTGTCCTTTAGATCTTGTTCCTTGGAACACGGGCCTCATCCTAATCTTTCCCACAGGCGAGTCAAGTGCAGCGTCCCTTGCCAGGGAGCTGCTCGTTCTCTCTCCTCACCACCAATGGCTGAGCTCTGCTCCAGTCACCATGGCGACACGACTGCGCTGCTCCTCCACCCACGTGCCCCCTCCTCAGGCTCCATCTCTCTGGTGGACACACTTTGAGATGGCCTCTCAGCTCCTCAGTCACTGGACTCCTTTTCAGTGATCTGGGGGGCTCTCCCTCTCCCCTTCAGTGTGTGTGATTCCTCATGGCCGGTCTTTAGGCATCCTTTCCGGCCCTGTGCTCGCTGCACTGTGTCAATACTCCTGTGGTTGGTTGTGTGTATGAGTGTGCATATGTGCGCGCACGCGTGTGTCAGACTCCAGGGGAACCAACGGAAAGCAACAGCGGAGAAACAGAGAGAAGCAAGCAGAGACTTCAGCTGTAGCTCACCGTAGGGAAGAATGAGTGTGGGTTTCACTGCAGCCGAGTTAGGTATCTGGTAGGATAAAAATCAACATTCCTCAGAGGCAGATATCAGAACCCATAATCTCTACAATTTATCACCCACAGCATCTAGACTACTTTGAAAAACTACTACATACTCAAAGAAAATGTGGCCCATACACAAGTGAAAAGCAATCAGTGTAAACTGACTTCATGATTTTGGAATTATCTGACAAGAACTTTAAAATAGTTTTTATAAATATGTACAACGACTAAACAAAAATCTACCTATGATGAGTAAACAGATAGGTTAACTAAGATGCCAATTTTCTTCCAAGTGATCCATAGGTTTAACACAATCTCAATCATAATCTTGGCAGACTTTCTTTTTGAACAGGAATTGACAAGCTGATTCTAAAATTTATGTGGAATTGCAAAGGGCCTGGAATAACCAAAATCATCTTGCAAAGAACAAATTTGGAGGAGACTTACGCATTCTAACCTCGGGACTTAACAACCTGTTCTAACAAAATGGTTTCATTTTTACAGAAGAATAGACAAATCAATAAACTAAATCTGGAATATATATCCCAAAATAGACCCATACGTATATAGTCAAGTGATGTTTTTCATGAGGGTGCTAAAGAAGCAATGGCAAAAGTCTTTTCAAAATATTACGTTGGAACAATTGGAATTGCAAATGAAAAAAAAAACCTCACCCCTCTCTTACACTACACGTACGAACTAATTGAAAATTAATCATAGACCTAAAAGAAAAAGATAACATTATAAAATTTCTATAAGTAAATCTAAGATAATATTTTGCCCCCTGGGACTAGGCAACACAAAACACTAATAATAAACACAAACACAAAAAACACTAATAATAAACAATTCATTGATAAATTGGACTTCATCAAACACAAAACGCTAATAATAAACACAGCAGCCCCACAGGCACGAGTGGGAAAGTGGTCTCGGCGGGGCTGACTCCCACAGCCGTGAGAGCCGAGACCCAGCCAGAACGTGGCTGCCACATGGCGCCACAGACTGAGACGCTGCAGCAGCCCTGGGCCCCAACATGGAAGCTCAGTGCACGCTGAGCGTATTCTTGGAGGCGCCACCTACAGCCACAGCCTCTTATCACGTGTCCTTGCCCCTCTGTACTTGCTCTCTTGACTTCTGGTCCAACTGGCTTTAAGGTCAAATGGCAATGACACTTTATTTAGGTGATTTCCAATCATCCAAGTGCTGACGCTGCTGAGACGGGGCCTGGCCAGCATGGATACGACTGTCAATATTTTCCCTTAACTGGGAGCTGTCGGTCCCTTTCTTCTCCCGAATGCTGGCCTGTTGAGGCAGAGTTACGGGCTGCGGTCTGTGACGGGTTCTCAGGATTCTCTCTGGAGGCTGTGGCTGAAGGAGAGGACCCTCAAGTCTTGTCTAGTCATGGATTTGGATCTTAGATTCTTCAAAGTTTGTTTATTTCAAAAGTAGTATTATTGGCAAGGTAAGTGAGTGAGAAAACCAGGTTTTCAATAAAGAGTAAAAATAACAGATATGAAAAACTAACTGGTCGTGAAAAAAAGTATATATACTTTTTATATAATAGAACATAAAACCAAAACTTTTCTACCATATCCTTATCTTTGATCAATCACTTCCAAGAAAACTTGAAGAAGTGTTCGTTTACTTAGAATATGGTCCCTTAACTCCACATGGAATTCCAAGACCGGAAACTCTTGTTCTCCTAGCGGCTCAGCGGGCAGAACAGCCATTCTTCACTCACCTCTGTCTGCCCACAGCCGCCTCAGGGCATGTTCTGGAAGGCAGCTCCAGCCGAAGTAGGCACTGCGGTGACCACTGAGGCTCTGCGTCCTGCATGAAGCCAGTCTCCGATGTCCTCCTGACCAGATCTCTGGGCTGAGGTGCAACTGGCCTTCAAGTCAACCTCTGCGTTTCCAGGGCCAGGGGCAGATGTTTGTCCCGGGGACTCTGGGGAGGCAAACTGGAAGAGAACCTTCTGAGGGACAATTAAGTGTGGCTCGAGGGGTTGCGACCAAAGTTTCCTGCCAATTAGGCGTTGAGGAGAGAGTTGGGCAAGTCGAGCCTCCCTGGCTGGGGCAACCCCAGCCTTTCTCTGGAGGCCTCTCACTGTCACCTCCTCCCCTCGCTCGCCCGCTGCGTTGCCATTACAACTTCACTGTCCCTGTGTGGAAGGTTTCCTACGTTCAAACCAGTTCTACTGAGGCTCTTCGGTCTTCATTTTGCATACCAACAATCCATCACGTTAAACTCACACGCGGTAATATGCATATCTCCCTGGAGAATTTTTGTACCCTTTTCTGTGTCTTATTATTTTCCTACATTTAAGCAATTCAATAAACCGTTTAGATTTCCTGTGAAATGCTCCTTTAGCACTTCCACTTTATCTTCTAGTTTCACACTCCATAGACAAAATTTGCAGAGTTTGTCCTTGCTGGATTTTACCCCAAATTCCCTAGTTGATTTCAATATACATGTGTTTTGACCAAATTTGCATATTATTCAGTGTTCTCTTCTGTTTAGTGAGGATTTTAAAATCCCTTTATTGAGGTATAATTAACACCAAAGTTCACAGGTTATAATTGTGATGATTCTATGCACTTGGAACCAGCAGCTCGATCTCGAGAGAGGAGCTCCATCATTCCAGGGTTTGCTTGCCTCCCTGGCACTCGGTCTGACCCCAGGCCCCTGTTCCTGCCCCAGCGCCACTGCATTTGTCCCTAAATTCTTCTAGCAGTTTTGCCTCTTCTGGGATTTCATATAAATGGAATCATGAAGTGTACACTCTTTTATGTCCAGTTTTTAAAAAATAAAACATCTGTGAGATTTATCCATGTTTCTGTAAGTATTAGCAATGTGCTCATTTTTCTTGAAAGTAGCATTTCATTGTATAGACACACCATGATTTTCAAAAAATCCTTTTACCTGTTGGCAGACATTTGGCCTGCTTCCAGTTTTAAACCTTGCACGAATAAAGTTGCTATGAATGTTTTTAGACAGTCTTTTTACTGGTGTTGATATATGTTTTTATTTCGCTTTGATGAATATGGAACGGCTGGGTCATAAGGTAGTGAGCTGTGAGACCTTTTTCCAAACTTATGGTCCCCTTCTAGCATCCTTTGCCTTTCTCTGATGAATGATGAGCACTTTCTTTGCACTTTTAAGTATATATTTTTTTCTATGAAGTGTCTGTTCAAATAATGTTTTCCCATGAGGGCCATTTGCCATATTATCAAGATGTAGAAGGCCTTTATGGATTCAGGAAGGAAGTCCTCTCTAAACTATGGATCGCAAGAACGTGCGATACACTTATGGATACACAACTTGCTTCTCCAAATCTATGCCTTGCCTTTTCATTTCTTAAAAGCTTCTTTTGAAGAGCAGACATTTTTGTATTTGATGAAGTCTAATTTATGTTTTGTCTTTTTTCCTTTTTAATTAGTGCTTTTTGTGCCTTAACAAATCTATGCATACTCAAGGTTGTGAAGATTTTCTCCTAACTTTACTTCCAGAAGTTTTATAAATTTAGAATTTTAGTCCTTGTTTAAGGTCCAAGATCTCTTTTTGAAACAGCATATTGAGGCATAATTCACATCAAATAAATTGTGCATATTCAAGGTGTCAAATTTGATAAGCTTTGACATAAATATTTCTGCATGAAACCGTAGCCCACACAGTGAACATCTCCGTCACCCCAAAGTTTCCTCATGCTCTCTGTGGCTCTGCCTTCTATCCCCCACCACCGAACACCCCTCCCCTCCAGGCAGCCACTGGGCTGCTTTCTATCACTGCAGGTTAGTTTGCTTTCCTATAATTTTATAAAAACGGAATCATACAGCATATACTCTTTTTTGGTCCGACTGTTTCACTCAACATAATTATTTTGGGATTCATGTGTATTTCAGCGTGTATTAGTAGCTCAGTCCTTCTTAATGACAGAAGCGTTACATTGTATGGCGGCAACACAATTTCTTTGTGTGTGCCTCTGTTGGGGAGAGTGGACTAGCTCCACTCTGGGGATCTTACAAACAAAGCTCGCATGAACGTTTGTGCACAAGTCCTTCTCTGGAGATGTGTTTTCATGTCTCTTGTGTAAATACCTGGGGATGGGAAGGTGACATCATACAGTAGTGTATCTGTAACTTTGTAAGAAGCTGCCGAACTATTTCCAAAGTGTTTCTACCATTTGGCATTATGACCAGCAGTGCAGAGAGTTCCCTTTATCTGCATCCTCACTAACACTTGCCGTTGCCAGTGTTTTAAATTTTAGACATTCCAGTAGGTTTAATTTGCAATTTCCTAGTGACTAACGATGTTGCCATTCCATTTAAGTGCTTACTTGCCATCTGAAATTCATCTTTGGCTAAGGGTCCTTTGCTATTTTAAAAATTGGGGAGTTTTATTGTTGAATTTTAAGAATTCTTTATATATTCTGGACACAAGTCTTTTATCAGAAATGCATTTTGCAAATATTTTCTCCCTGTCAAGTTTTCCAGTTCTCTAACCTAGTATATCTCTTCTTTTTTTAAGCTTGTCTTTGATTTCTCTCACCAAAGTTTTAGTTTTCAGCATACAAATTTTGCATATATTTTGTTATACTTATAACTAAGTATTTCCTGCTATTTGGTGCTATTCCAAATGGTACCTTAAAAAATTTTAATTTCTAATGGTTTCATTGTTTGTGTAAAGAGATGCAATTGATTTTTGTATAGTGAACTTATATTTGGTGACCTTGTTAAACTCATTAATAAATTTAGTGGCTTTTTGTGATTCTTTGATTTTTTTTCCTACATAGACAATCATGTTTTTGTGGAGTGAAACTGTTTATTTCTTCCTCACATATCTCTATGCCTATGAAAATAACTCTCTTTGCCTTATCTCAATGGCTAGTATTTCCAATTTGATATTGAATAAGAGCGATGAGAGTGAATATTTTGGCCTTGTTTATGATCTGAGAGGGAAAGAATTCAAGTTTTTACTGTTAAATACAGTGTGAGCTATTTGTTTTTTGTAGATACTCCCTTATCAGTTTGAGGCAGTTTTTCTAAATTCCTGTTTTGCCTAGAATATTTATTATTGATGCACATTAAATTTTTTCAAATATTTTTCCTACATATCATGAGATAATTGTATTTTTTTTAGTCTATTGATGATGTTAAACTATATTGATTGATTTTAAAATACTGAACCAGGCTTGCACTCCTAGGCTAAGCTTCAATTGACGTCATGTTTATCCTTCATATATTATTGGATTCAATTTGCTAATATTTTGTTGAGGGTTTTAATATGTCATTTTCTTTCTTTATAATATCTTTGTTGTCTCTTTTGAGAATCAGGGTAATGCTAGCCTTTTCAAATGTCAGGAATGTGCCAGTCTTTTCTTTCTCCTGGAAGATGTTTTGTAGAATTGGTGTTGCTGCTTCCTTAAACATTTGATAGAAAACACACACACACGCGAGTCACTTTCTTCTGAATCATTTAAGGCTTTGTTGTATACCCTATAGCCCTTTACTTGCCCCAGATGCTTCTGTGCATATGTCCTAAGAATAGGGACCCTCTCTTACATGACCGCAGTGCAGCTGGATATAGGACTCCAGGTTGACATTTTTTCTTTCAGCATTTTAAAGATATCATTTCAATGCCTTCTGGCTTATGTAAGTCTGTCAAGAAAATGCTATAATTTTTATCTTAGTTCCTTTACGTGTAAATATTTCCCCACCTTCAACTTCTGTTATGATTCATTGTCAAAAATTTCATTATGATGAATCTTGTTGTGGTTTTTATGTGTGTTTATGGTGCTTGGAGTGGTTGAGACTCGTGTATCTAGAAAATTTATGAATTTTTTAATCAAATTTTTTTTGTTTCTACCCCTCCCTTTCTGAGAAACCAATTACATGTATGTTAGATTGCTTAATAGTCTCTCAGAGTTCACCCTAGATGTTCATTTTTCAGTCTAATACTTTAGCCTAATTTTAGATAGAGTCTATTGCTAAGTTCTTCAAATTCACTAATCTTTTCTTCCACAGCTTCCAATCTGTTGTTACTCCCATCAGTGAACTTTCCATTTCAGATATAATATTTTTCATCTCTAGAAGTTCTATTTATTTGTTTATTAAATCTTTAATTTTTATCTTCAATTATGTTCATGTTTTTCTTTAGCATATGGAACATATTTACAACAGCTTTTTAAATGTCATTGTTCACTAATTCCATCATCTGGATCATTTCTGAGTCTGTTTCTGTTGACTGATTTTCTCCTGGCTATGTTAAACTTTTTCCCGCTTCCTTCACTTGTCCAATAAATCTTGAATGGATGCTAGACACCCATTTTGATTTTATGGTGATTTTATGTTTGTCATTGCATGCTTTTGTATTATTTCTTTAAGTGTGTTAGACTTTTGTTGGAAGGAAATTAACAGATTTGCTGATTTGTTCATTGCTTTTAAGGTTATTTTAAGTGATTTCAGCATTGTATAGAGTAGCCTTTGTTTTCCAACTAACTCTGTCACACATCTCACATATAGCCGTTCAGGTCTCCCCTGAATATATAGTCTCTGTAAATCATAAAGATGGACAGACATATGTCATAGAAGACGAATGATGGATGAATTCCTAAAAAGAGAGCAAAATTCACTAACATTCAGGGAAGTGTAATTTACATCAACAATGAAATAAAAATGTCACTTTTAGATTGGAAATTTTCGCGAAGGCATGGGGAAATCAATACATTTCTACATTGCTTGCATTTTGTTTTTATGGAGGGACTTGACAGCTTTTATAAATATCCTTTCACCATCAATCCCACTTCCTGGACTGTTTTTCTGCATAAATACCCAGAGTGCGTACATATTTATAAGAATATTCAGTGTAGCATTTTTATAACAGAAAAATGAAATAATCTAAATCTCCATCGATAAATACCTAGGTAAATAAAATTACATTACAAATAAAAAATTGTCACAATCTATAAATGTTGCTACAAGCAGATATCCAATATTTATTTGAGAATGCAGAAAAAAATCTTTTGAAAGAATATAAAAAGGAAACAATTAAGAGGGATTAATCTGGGGATAGAAATGAGGTATGTGTATGAGGGGAGGAGGGCAGATCCAAGGAGGAAGAAGGATCTGGTTGAATTGTTTTTACTCTCTTTATGTGACATTTTGCAATGATAACAAATACATACACACTCTTACATAAAGGAATAATTGGAAAAAATAATTGAGGGCTAATAGTAATCACATTCTTTACTTGCTTGTCCTAAACCATTCAGGTGACACATTCAATTAGATATCTTCATAACTTTATGTGGAAAATTAATTATAATTTGGAAATATTACCAAGAACATGCAAAATTGAGAGATGAATTCTAAGCGGCCAAAGTGGCCCGGGGGACCAATCTACTGAAACCATCTCGATGCTGCTGACTCACAAACTACTGATGCCACGTGACCTATTTTAGCCTGTTCAAATCCTTTTTGGAGTCAGGCAAGGCAAGAATGATAGAATCTCAGACAGCTGGCTGGATAGAGGGAAACATACCTGTGATTAATATTTTGATAGCGTTTAGAAGAAATCTTTCCCCAGCAATATTGTTTTCAGCTTTCAAGGATTGCGTTACATCTGAAGCAGGCTGTGGTTCTCTACAACCTTCCCACAGCTTAAGCATATTTTCAATGATGAGTTCAGGACCCTATCCCAGGGGGACACACGTGCTGTGTGATGTCACTCCCACAGTAGTGAGAAGATAACTTTCATGGAGCCAATGGAAACTGTCCACATCTAAACCACACAGTGGTGAGATGACCCATGGGTGTGAGAAATGCACTCTGCCTACAGACCACTGAGAGTAAATGGGGTGATTTGGGGGAACACAATGTGGCCTGCTTCCCTAAGCAGCTTAGCTACCTACTGAAAAGTGTACCTCTAAAAACTCAGATCATGATGCTGACTTTTCTAAACAGGATCTGCACATTCTATTCTGTTGAGCAAAAATCCAAAACTATCTGCTAAAGAGAGGAATTTAGTTGCGGGAACCTACAGCTTTCTCTGACTTGAAGGAGAACTCAGGCCAGACCCCTGAGGGGGTGTGCAGTGGGAGAGGAGGAAAGTCTTCCTTTTACTCCGGATCAGGGTTCTCAAGCTTCAGTTTACACAAGACTCACCCAGGGAGCCTGTTAAAATGCAGACTCTGATTCATTTGGTGTTGGCGAGCATTCCAGGTGATTCCTTGTTTATTTTTAGCAGTTTTTAATCATGTGAAACTTCAAACATATGCATGTAACTAGCTACTGACATCTTGCCGTTATTTGCTGTATATCTCTGTGTAAGAAATAATACTGTACAGATACAACTCAATTCCACTTTTAATTTCTTTTCCCTCCCCGAATCCACAGAGAAACCACCACTCTGAAGACTGTGTGCATCATTCTCACATGTGTTTGCTTCCATTTATTACAATAAACAATATGACATTATTTCAGTGTTTGTGTAAGAATGACAATGCTCATCACCTAAGCACATCCATTTTCAACTTACTTTTCTTACACGACATTATGGTTTTGTTGTCTGTGCACACTGACATGTGCAAATCCAACATGGTAATCCACGTGTGATGAATCTATGGCTTACTTATTCATTTTCCTACCGACGAGCAGTTAGGTAGTTTCCACTTTTTCTACTGCGCCAAGAGATGCAACAAAAAACTTTGAACCTTGTGGACCTATGCAAGAACACCTAGCAATGAAATTGTTGACTAGTAGAGGATATGTATCTTCATCTTGAACAGATATGAGAAGTGGTATGATACTGTGGATTGTTTTTCATTTATTCATCACCTATTATGTTCTGGGTCCTGTTCTGTCGCTGAGGATACAATGGTAATCAAAATCTACAGCTGCTCCCATCATGAACCCCAGCATGGGAGATGTTGCTCAAATAATCAACTGTGATTAGCTCTGAGGCAAATAAGAAGGCACTAGGAGAGCAGATAACAGAGGGACTCAATTCAGTCTGGTGAACGAAGAATTACTTAGGATTTAACACGCAGCTGGCACGTATAATAAGTGTGAGTTAACCAGGTAAAGAGCGTTCCATGCAGAAGGAATAATGTGTACACAGACTCGAAGAGGGGTCTTGTCTCGGGTCATGAGGTTCCCATCACACCCCTGGATCAGGGATTCCAAGGCAGTCGTTGGATGAGAAGAGAGATGTCTTAGGAATCTCCAGAGAAACAGAAACAATGGGAGATACACACACAGATGTCCTTGTGACAGTTAATATATATACATATATATGATATAATGTACACATGTATACATATATGCATATGTGTCATTACATATATATATACATATATGTATAAAATTACACAATATGATATGCATATATATATGCATATGGAGATTTATTACTAGAACAAGCTGACGCAGTTATGGAGGCTGAAAAGTCCCATAATCTGCCATCTGCAAACTGGAAAATGAAGAGACCTGGTGGTGTAATTCAGTCCAAGTCCCCAAACCTGTGATCTGTGCGTGACAGTTTGAGTATTAGCCTGAGTCTGAAAGCCAAAGTGTAACTTTGCCCTTCCTCCACCTTTTTGTTCTATTCAGGCTCTCAGTGAATTAGATGATGTCCACCCACTCTGGTAAGGTTGACCTTCTTACTTTCAACTGAGAGTAAAGACCCCCGTTGATGAAGGTGGACTTCTTTACCTCAGTGGATTAGATGACGCCCACCTCCATTGGAAAGGTTGGTCTTCTTTACCCTGCTCACCCATTCAGTTGTTAATCTCTTCTAGAGACACCTTCACAGACACATCAAGAAATTATGTTTTACCAGATATCTGGGCATCCATTACCCCAGGCAAGTTGACACATAAAGTTAGCCACCTCAGGAGAGACTTCCTCTGCAATTTGGGGCCAAGATCCATTTGGTCTAAGCAGAAATTTGCACTGCTTTAGAGGAACGCTTTGGATGGAATTGAACTGGCTCTCACTGCATGTTAACAGGATGTAGGTAGAGACTCTGTTCTGATGTGCAGTCCAAGGGATCTGAGAGGTTAAACAATGCACTTGTTTTTTGTGACTACGTCTTATATTCCAGGAACCCCAAACTTTTAGTAAAAGGAGGCTAAAACCATGTCTTATCAAGATTCTATGGGAAATCAGTGGAGGAATGTTTTCTCAACAAAGCTGTATTGAGAGTGTCAGTGGTAGCCTCCATGGGAAGAGGATATTTAAAACAATTGCGACACATCTCAGAAGAGTCAGGGGTCAGGGAGCAACAAAGAACACAAACTTTAGGGACTGTCAATTTACAATTTTTCCACTATGAGCATCAAGACTTTCTTGAGGGCCCCTTTGACATCCTTGTTCCTCAGGGTGTAGATGAGAGGGTTCAAAGCTGGGCTCACAGTGGCATAAAGCACAGCCATAACCTTGCCCATCCCCGGGGAGTAGCCGGAGCCAGGGCTCAGGTAGGTGTAGACGATGGTGGAGTAGTACATGGTCACCACAATGAGGTGGGAGGAGCAGGTGGAGAAGGCTCGCCGTTTCCCCTCAGCCGTGCGAATCTTCAGGATGGTGGAGATGATGAAGCCATAGGACACCATGGTGAGCAGGAAATTCAACACCGCAAAGAATATGTCAGCCACAATTGCCATGATGTCATTAACATATGTGGAGGAACAAGAGAGCAGCAGCAAAGGGGGAATCTCACAGAAGAAGTGATCAACCACGTTGGGCCCACAGAAGGACAACTGTAGCATCAGGCAGGCATTGACTCCAGCACCGAGCACACTCATGCCCCACACAGCTCCAGCCAGCACCGCACACACCCTGGGGTTCATCATGGAGCCATAGTGCAATGGCTGGCAGATGGCCACATAGCGGTCATAGGCCATGGCTGTGAAGAGCAGCACCTCAGCGGCTACTGACCATGACAGGAAGAACATCTGGGCCATGCAGCCCCCATAAGAAATGTTTCTCTTCTCTGCCACCAGAATCTCGAGTAGCTTGGGCACCACAGTGCTTGCACAGATAACATCCAACACAGCCAAGTTGACCAGGAAGAAGTACATGGGGGTATGGAGCCCAGAGTTGAAGGTAATGGCTGCGACGATGAGGGAATTGCCACAAAGCGCCACAGTGTAGAGGCAGAGAAAGAGGATGAGGAAGAGACTCTGGAGCTGTGGCTCTTCTGAGAAGCCTCGCAGAATGAATTCTGTCACCAGTGACTGGTTATTCATGGCCGTTTAAGTCATCTCTCAATGAATTTACATAGGTCAAAATTTCTTTCTTACTCTACGGTTTGACTATAAAGTAAAGGTTTATTACTATTGGTCAGTATAAATGAAAGAATCTCATCACCTTCATTTCATTTTCCATTTTCTCTAGGTATTTATGATCTCTCTGCTTAAGATAATTCTCACTCTAGACCCAATCACCTCTGCCTGGGGCCATAAGGAACAACAGACATTTCTGGAACTTTGTCTTAGCTAATGCTCTATTCTTTGTTATTTTCCTCCCAAATAAAAATAGCTTTAAAACTTTTCTGCATATTTCTTATAACTATATAAAAATGTAAGCAACATAGAATTCTGTAATGTGGAAGTAAAATACCCACCAACCTTCAAGGGCATGAACACACTTTCTGATTTATGTCTATGCTTCTTTGAATACTGGTTATTTTTCTCCCAATGATATTTGGCAGTGATCTCTCCATGTCAGTGATGGAATCAGTCATCCTTTTTAACAGGTGCACAGTATTTCAATAGAAATAGGCAGGAGGTCTTAATTCTGAAGGCATCAGTATTGCAGTTTCTGACCAGTGACCTGGCTCCGTCCTGCCACTGGTTCCTTTTGGGGCTCAGGAGTCTGTTTCCCAGCGGGTCTTCTCTTCATCAGTCCCTCTGCTCCAGCATCGCCTGCATCTTTTCACTTGGGCTCTCTGCTCTGTTAAATCTGCATTGTTCAGTCACGGTCAAAGAGCCAAGCACATTCACCATTCTCTGGGACCCTACATTTATTTTCCTGACACATTTTTCTAAATTTTGTCCAGAGAGACTATAGTCAAGAATATGAAATCAGTTAGCCTGGGCCCATTATAACTCTACATGAATTTCACAAAGAGGTACTCCCCACCCTCCAATGAGTCCAACATCTAACCTGGCCTGGAGTTAGCCTGTTGCAAACTCCTTGTGTCTTTTTGCGCTTGTCCCTTTCTCTTTTCTTTTATTCCTAGAGATAAAATCCTGTAAATTGCATGAGCCTCTTTCCTCATATCATGCACCTTTCCTGGCTTCCCACGTGAAATGATGATATCATCCTTAACATTGTCACTTTAACCTCACTTCCCTGGGAAGCCCTGGACAACACCAAGTTCACGGCTGACATACTTCTTCTATGCTTCACAGGGAGCGTTTCCTTCCATTTATACTTTTGTAGTTATCTCTCCAGTTATTGGTGTTACTGGCAACACCGCAAACTCTATGTAGCTTGACCACGTTCATCATGTTCCCTGAGGACGTTTAGCGCCGTGGGCATCCGCGACCAGCACTACTTTCAGCACCGTGGCCAGCAACACTTTCAGCACCGCATTCAGCACCACGGCCAGCACCACGCCCATTGACTGTTCTGTCAAGGATGGTGGATAAATCTTTACTGACTGACCAGCCCACCTTAACAGAACGATGCCTGTGACATCCTATGACGTCCTTGCTGGTCCTGCTTTTTCAAATCTGTCCAAATTGTCCAACACTCTCTCAAGGGACCGCTTTGGTAACTGAGCAGCGGTTCTCCTGTGGATCTCACTATCAACTCCCTGTCTGCAGCATCTGGGAGCCTCCACGTGAGGCAGCGTTTCTGTTCACTTTGTTAGACATTTCCTCTTCTCCTATGCTAAATTTCTCTAGGCAACAGTTAATCTCCCAGGCTGGGTAGCAATTAGAGCATTTCCCCTCTTATGCAGGCACATCTAAAAAGCAATGAACTGGATTATGCGTACATATTTTGGGATTGATTGACCGTGGGAAGATTTCGTATGACTTTCTCAGTGCCCAGAAGAGGGTTGGCAAAAGTTTTACCTGGACTGAGAAAGACAGATGTTGGGAGGCCTGTGGCAGTGTCCCCACGGAATCAAGGGAACGTGGGGTGTGGCTGCAAAGAGCAGACAAGGAGACAGCAGACTCACTAAGATCAGGGTGGCACTGGACCACTCTGGGAGAACCGATTGTGTCTCCTGCCAGTTAAAACTAGAAACTCAGACTCAAAAGCAGACATCGTTTCTCCTGGCAAGGAAATTTAAGTACAGTTGTGACCAAACAGTATAGTTCAAGAATTGACTTTTTCACCTGAGGAATAGCAAAAAATAACAGCTTTCTCCAACACGTTTTTTCATATTATTAGATATGAATCATTTTACAAAGAAAGGAGAAAGTGTAAACCAGTAATCTCATCAGATATAATTACTTGTATGTGTTAATTTACAAACTATGATACAACTATAAGAGGCACAAAAGAAGTGATTGAGTATCTTCAATTTAGCTATGACAATTAATGAAAGATTATAATGTAATTAATTTGAGATAATATAGAATCGTTCAACCTTACCTTTTTGATATCACAGGCAGATATTTCCAAATTTAACTTTTTGCTCTCCATTATGATTTCTAAGAGGACATTTTTGTCATATCTCAAAGGTTTTAACAACACTATAAGTGGCAAGTTGAGGTGCACTGTGGAGTATTGTACCATGAAATGTACGAGTATAAAAGGAAAATTATGCACCCATTCCAAGCCCATAAAACTCAACTTCATAATGCCAATGCCTAGTAAGATAAAAAAAAAAAGAAGAAAAACCAGGTTAAGAGTTACCACTATGCATCTATAATTGGTTAAGTGAATATGATTTTTTTAGGAATTCATAAACATAATTGCTGCAAATTTCAAATTATATCACTGAAAATGATACAAATATAAAAATTTAAGAATGTAGATCATTTATACTTGCCTTTGTGGTTGGTTAGTTACTCTTAGGGGTAATGAATACGTTTCATTTCTGAAGTTGCAAAATTAGAGACACACAAAACTGGAGCTTGCTAGACAGTTTTCAGAATACTTTAAATGTGACAATATAAAACTGAAGACATCAATAGACTTGTGAATATGAACAAGGCCTTTGAAGAGGTGCTTCAAACGATCCATGAACGTAGAATGGGGAATGGCCACCTTTATCAAGCTTCTTAGTTCAGTGGGAGTTGCCACCAGGGAGAGCCATTCACCCCAGGAGGCTCAAGGAATGTATTACATTAGCACTGCTCAGTTTCCTATGTTACCATGCCCCGCTTGTGCTGCCAGGTTCACATTGACTGTGTCCACTTGGTGTCACACTGTCCTTCCCCAAATGCCTGGGCCATTAACCTTTAAGTCACCACATGTCCCAGAAACACAAGCATTCAAAAGCTGGGAAAATTTACATTCAATGATTATGCTCACTTTTTAAATTGAAATAATGTTTTTTTTCTTAATTGCGTAAGTTTGACTTTTCCTCTATTGCTAAAATTAAGATGACATGAAATATAAAGGAGTAAAAGGAGGAAAAGTGAATTTACCCATAAGTCTAATATTTAGTGTGTTATTGACACTATTTTGTCTGTATTTTATTCCACTATGGTTATTGTTTGTTATTGCTTTTCTTTTTCAAAATGACAGTGGAAGTTACAGTTCCAATAGGAATATGGAGCATCTTAATTTAAAAGGTTCCACTTCTCCTGAAAACCATATATATCAACAAAGAAGAGAAAAAAACAGCAAACTACATCTTTAGCAAAGTTATAAGACAAAGAAAATCCCTAACCCCCAATTTACGTATAAATTACATACTCATCAAAACTGGCAATGGAATCCATAATGATGTCACAGGTGGAAAAGAAATCTATAACAAAATTCATTCTCAAAAATGGAGGGCCCTGTCCTGAGTGGAAACTGCCAAGAGCAAGAGTGAAGGAAAAATAACGCATGGATGGGGTGGTGGGGTAGGGAGGAGGGCGTGAGGGCATCACTCTTGGTGACAGCAGCCAGTTGCAAAAGAAACGAGAACATGAACTGTAGTAGGAGCCCTCCCAGGCTACACAGCCGGGCCATATAGCAGAGAAGTTCTCCGTACGAGCTTAGAAACTGGGGAAATATTCTTACTCCTCCAATAGCCCCTCCAGGAGATATTCATCTGCCATTAGCTGGAACAAAAAAATCCAAATCATTCTAATGTGAGTAATAAGAAGTCTTCAAGATCTATAAAGGTATTCTCTAAGAAGAGGTCTAAATGAAAGAGAAAAGAAATTTCACTGAAAATAAAGGAAAGTCATCAGTAAGAGCTCAGTACAATACAGAGGATACTGTAACCCAACTTTTCACTATTAATTGAAAAAATAAATTTAACAAGGAATTTGTAACTCTGAAGATATACTTAAAGGTAGAATAAAGGAATTCATGATAGAGATGATTAGACAATCCGAGGAAGTAATTGGTAGTGATTAGAAATAAATAGGGGGCTGGCCATGTGGCCAAGTGGTTAAGTTCACGTGCTCTGCTTTGGCGGCTCAGGGTTTCACCGGTTCAGATCCCAGGCGCAGATATCGCATCGCTCATCTGGCGATGCTGAGGCGGCGTCCCGCACAGTACAACCAGAGGTACTCACAACTAGAATATATAACTATGTACTGGGGGCTTTAGGGAGGAGAAGAAGAAGAAAAGAAGAAGAAGATTGGCAACAGATGTTAGCTCAGGTGTCAATCTTAAAAAAAAAAAGCATGCTGACTGTGGTCTCATTTTTTTTAAAAAAAAGAAGAAAAGAAATGAATAGAAAAAGTAAAACGACTTGCTAAATTAAATAAAAATGAATTATCTGAAACACAAGTGATAAAGGACACAAGACACAGCACATCCAGAGACATAAAAGATACAATAAGAAAAGTGAAAAATTTAATAGAAATAAAGATAGAGATAAAAATGGTTAGGGGAAAGTCATAACTATGGAAGAAAGGGACAGAATATCCAGCAGACAATAGACACATCTTTGGAATGCTTAACAAAAAATATCAAAACAATAGACCAAAAAGCACTTTAAAATATAATTTAGGACTTCTGCTTATTGTAGGATGAACTAGCTTGTAGGAGACCAACATTTCTCCTGATAACATTAAGAAAATTCATATAAAATACAAAAATAATTTATTTAAAGACATCAGATTTCCTCTGAAGCAATGAAGCCCAGAAAAGCTAACATTCCAGAGTGGAGAACTTTGAAGACATTAACAGCCAAGAACTTTAAAATAATTATAATAAGTATGTTAAAGAAAATAGAGAAACTATGGGAAAATTAAATGAAAATTATGGGAAATTTCACCAGAGGAAGAGAATCTTAAAAAAAATCAAATGGTGGTGGCCGGCCTCGTGGCTGAATGGTTAAGTTCGCATGCTCTGCTGTGGCGGCCCAGGGTTTCGCCGGTTCAGCTCCAGGGCATGGACTTGGCACCGCTCATCAAGCCATGCTGAGGCAGCATCCCATATGCCACAACTAGAAGGACCCACAACTAAGAATATACAACTATGTACCAGGGGGCTTTGGGAAGAAAAAGGAAAAATAAAATCTTTAAAAAAAATCAAATGGAATTCTAAAGCTGTAAAATACAAACTATCTGAGGTCAAGAACTCAATAGATGAGTCCACTTACAGATTGGACACAGCAGAGCAGAAGATCAGAGAGCTAAAAAGAAGAGCAGTAGATAGAAAATACTCACATGGAAATGTGGAAAGAAAAAAGTAGAAAATGGACTAAAAAGTATATAGGACATAGTGAAAATACCTAATGCATATCCGAATCCCGAAAGGAGAGGAGTGGAGAACAGAAGAAAGAGAGAGAAAGAGAGAGAGAGAAAGAGAGAGAGAGAGAAGCAATAATCAAAGAGATAACCAAGGAAAAGGTCAATTCAAGAAATTGGATTTCCTTTGGGGGTGGGACTTCTGGAATGGTAGTGTGCAAAGCACTTAATTAGAATTGGAAAATTATAAAAACAAACATTTAAAGTCTCTATTAATTGTCTTAAGGGTACATGGCAAATGGAGAAACATTTATTCAAGAAAATCTATTAAATCTTGGTAAGAACAGTGAGAGTCTGTGGCATTGGAGCCAGAACCCTCTCCACTCCCCATCCAGCTCAGTGTGACAGAAGCTCTACTCTGGGTGGGCGTGGTCAAGGAAGTCGGCTCCTTCTCCTGCTACCCCCAGATGACAGTCTACAGCCATGGATTCACCCGTGGAAAGGAAAGCCTTTAACATTTCTCACCACCCTCTAGCTCCATGTCGCAGAGGCTCTATTCCAGGCAGGCACAGCTGAACAGACTGGGGTCCACTTCTGACACCCAGCCCCATTCAAAAGTTGGAAGCTCTAGTCCAGAAATAGCAGGACAGAAGTACTAGTCACCAATTGCTTCTAGACCAGTTCACTCATAGGGCAGATGTTCCCTCAGTGCTAGAGGAGAAAGCCAAGGGGACTACGGGCTACAATCCCCAACCAGTGTCCCACTTGTAGAGAAGGGGTATCACTCCAGGAGAATGGGTCACTGTCCCCACTCCCAGCTCCAGTGCAGAGGCAAAATGAGGAGGCAAGGAATATGTCCCAAGCAAGGGAACAGGACAAAATCCCAGAAAAAGGACTAAATGAAAAAGAAATAAGCAATCTGCCTGATAAAGAGTTCAAACAGAAAGTCATAAGGATGCTCACTGATCTTGGGAGAAGAATGGATGAGCACAGTGAGAACGCCAAAAAAGAAGTGGAAAATATAAAAAATACTGAGTCCGAAATGAAGGATACAATACTGGAAATTGAAAATTCACTAGAGGGACTCAATAGCAGAGTAGATGATACAGAAGAACGGATCAGTGAGCTGGATGAATGACTAGAGGAAATCACCCAAGCTGAACAGATAGAAGAAAAAAGAATTAAAAAGAATGAGAACAGTCTAAGGGAACTCTGGGACAACATCAAGTGTACTAAAATTCATATTATAGGTGTCCTAGAAGAAGAGAAAGACAAGGAGGCAAAGACTCTATTTAAAGAAATAATAGCTGAAAACTTTCCTAACCTAAGGAAGGAAACAGACATCCAAGTACAGGAAGCACAGAGAGCACCAAACACAATAAACCCAAAGGGGCTCACATCAAGACACATCTTAATTAAGCTTTCCAAAATTAAAGATAAAGAGAGATTCCTAAAAGCTGCAAGAGAAAGGCAACAAGTGAAATACAAAGGAAACCCCATGAGGGTATCAGTTGACTTCTCAGCTAAAACTTTACAGGCTAGAAGGGAGTGTGTGATATACTTGAAGTGCTGAAAGGGAAAAAATCTACAGCCAAGAATACTCTATCTAGCAAGGTTATCATTCAGAATGGAATGAGAGAGAGAGAGTTTCCAAGACAAGCAAAAATTAAAGGAATTTATCACCAAGAAACCAGTCTTACAAGAAATGCTAAAGGAACTTATAGAAGTTGGAAAGAGAAGACCACAAATAGGAATAAGAAAATTATCCAAAAAAAGAGGCCATAAAATCACTGGGAAAGGCAAAAATACAGTAAAGGTAGCAGATCAACCACCTATGAAGATAATATGGAGGCCAAAAGACATAAGTACTAAAATTACCTATTTCAATGACAAGAGGGTAATGGATACACACACAAAATAAGAAGTCAGATATGACGTCAAAAACATAAAATGTGGGAAGAGGAGAGCAGAGTAGTAGAGCATTTTGAAAGAGGTCCAATTAAAGAGACCATCAACTCAATATAGATTGCTATATACGTAGATTATTGTATAAGAACCTCATAGTAATCACAAACCAGAAACCTATAATGAATACACAAATAATTAAGAGGAAGGAACCCAAACATAATGCTAAAGAAAACCATCAAACCACAAGGGAGGAGAACAAGAGAAGAAGAAAGGGACAGAGAACTACTAAAACACCCAGAAAAAAGTAACAAAATGGCAATAAGTACATATTTATCAATAGCTACTTTAAATGTCAATGGACTAAATGCTCCAATCAAAAGTCATAGCGTGACCAATTGGATAAAAAACAAGACACATATATATGCTGCCTACAAGAGACACACTTCAGATCTAAAGACCCTCACAAACCGACAGTTAAGGGATGGAAAAAGACACTCCATGCAAATGGTAAAGAAAAGAAAGCAGGGATAGCAATATTTATATCAGAGAAAACAGACTTTCAAACAAAAACTGTAACAAGAAACAAAGAAGAGCATTACACAATGATAAAGGGAACAATCCAACAAGAGGATATAACGTTTGTAAATATATATGCACTCAACGTAAGAGCACCTAAATATGTAAAGCAATTATTAACAGACATAAAAGGAGAAGTGGACAGTAACACAATAATAGTAGGGGACTTTAACACTCCATTTACACCAATGGATAGATCATCCAAACAGAATATCCGTAAGGAACATTGACCTTGAATGACACATTGGACCAGATGGACTTAGTAGATGCATATAGAACATTCCACCCAAAAACCGCAGAATACACATTCTTTTCAAATACAGATGAAACACTCTCTGGGACCAAACACAGATTAGGCCACAAAACAAGTCTCAATAAATTTAAGGAGATTGAAATAATACCAAGCATCTTTTCTGACCACAAAGGTATGAAACTAGAAATCAACTACAGGAAGAAAATCAGAAAAGCCACAAAAATGTGGAGATTAAACAAAATGCTACTGAACAACGATTGGGTCGATGAAGAAATCAAAGGTGAAATCAAAAAATACCTGAAGACAAATGAAAATGAAAATACTACATGCCAAAACCTTTGGGATATAGCAAAAGTGGATCTAAGAGAGAAGTTTATAGCAATTCAGGCCTACCTCAGCAAACAAGAAAAATCCCAAATAAGCAATCTAACAGTGCATCTAAAGGAACTGAAAAAGAAGAACAAACAAAGTCCAAAATCAGCAGAAGGAAGGAAATAATAAAACTCAGAGCAGAAATAAGTGAAATAGAGACTGAAAAAAAAAATAGAAAAAAGTCAATGAAACAAAGAGCTGGTTCTTTGAAAAGATAAACAAAATTGACACACCTTTAGCTAGACTGATCAAGAAAAAAGAGAGAAGGCTCAAATAAATAAACAGAAATGAAAGAGGAGAAACTGAAACGGACACCTCAAAAATACAAAAGATTATAAGCGAATACTATGAAAAGCTATATGCCAACAAATTGGACAATCCAGAAGAAATGCATAAATTCTTAGAATCATGTGACCTTCCAAAACGAATCAAGAATAAATAGAGAATTTGAATAGACCAATCACCAGTAAGGAGATCAAAACAGTAATAAAAAACCTCGCCCCCCAAAAAAAGTCCAGGACCAGACAGCTTCCCTTGTGAATTCTACCAAAAATTCAAAGAACACTTAACCTACATCCTTCTGAAATTCTTCCAAAAAATTGAAGAAGAGGGGAAGCTTCCTAACTCATCCTATGAAGCCAACAGTACCCTGATACCAAAACCAGCAAAGGACATCAGAAAGAAGAAAATTACAGGCCAATATCACTGATGAACATCAATGCAAAAATCCTCAACAAAATACTAGCAAATCTAATAGAACAATACATTAAAAAGATCATATACCATGATCAAGTGGGATTTATTCCAGGGGTGTAGAGATGTTTCAACATCTGCAAATCAATCAATGTGATAACCACATTAAGAACATGAAGAATAAAAATCACATGATCATCTTAATAGATGCAGAGAAAGCATCTTACAAGATACAACATGCATTTATGATAAAAACTCTGAATAAAATGGGTAGAGAAGGAAAGTACCTCAACATAATTAGGGCCATATATGACAAACCCACAGCTAATATCATTCTCAATGGAGAAAAACTGAAAGCTATCCCTCTAAGAATAAGAACCAGACAAGGATGCCCACTTTCACCACTCTTATTTAATCTAGTATTGGAAGTCTCAGCCTGAGCAATCAGGCAAGAAAAAGAAACAAAAGGATCCAAATTGGAAAGGAAGAAGTGAAGCTGTCACTATTTGCAGATGACATGATTTTATATACAGAAAACCATAAAGAATCTACTAAAAAACTTTTAGAAACAATAAATGAATACAGTCAAGTTGCAGGATACAAAATCAGCATACAAAAATCACTTGTGTTTTTATACGCTGACAACGAAGTAGCAGAAAGAGAAATTAAGGATACAATTCCATTTACAATCGCAACAAAAAGAATAAAATACCTAGGAATAAACTTAACCAAAGAGGTGAAAGATCTGTACACCAAAAACTGTAAAACATTGTTGGAAGAAGTTGAATAATTCACAAAGAAATGGAAAGATATTCCATGCTCTTGGATTGGAAGAATTAACATGGTTAAAATGTGCATTCTTCCTAAAGCAATCTACAGATTCAAAGCAATCTCCATCAAAGTTTCAACAACATATTTTACAGAGATAAAACAAAGAATCCTAAAATTTATATGGAACAACGAAAGACCCTGAGTAGCCACAGGATTCCTGAGGAAAAAGAACAAAGCTGGAGGTAGCACATGCCCTGATTTCAAAACATACTACAAAGCTACAGTAATCAAAACAGCATGGTACTGGCACAAAAACAGACACACAGATCAATGGAACAGAATCGAGAGCCCAGAAATAAACCCACACATCTATGGGCAGCTAACTATTGACACAGGAGCCAAGAACATACAATGGAGAAAGGAGAGCTTCTTCAGTAAACGGTGTTGGGAAAACTGGACAGCCACATGCAAAATAATGAAAGCAGAGCATTACCTTACACCATACACAAAAATCAACTCAAAATGGATCAAAGACTTGAAGATGCGTTCCGAAACTATAAAACTTCTGGAAGATAATATCGGTAGTACACTCTTTGACATCGAACTAAAAAGGATCTTTTCAAATGCCATGTCCTCTCTGACAAGGGAAACAAAAGAAAAAATAAACAAGTGGGAATTCATCAGACTAAAGAGAAAAAGAAACTAGTATCAAAACAAAGAGACAACCCACCAATTGGGAGATAATTTTGCAAATCGTTTATCTGACAAGGGGTTAATCTTCATAATATATAAGGACCTCACACAACTGAACAATAAGAAAGCAGACAACTGGATCAAAAAGTGGGCAGAGGAGATGAACAGACATTTTTCCAAAGAAGATACACAGATGGCCAATAAACACATGAAAAGATGTTCGACATCGCTAATCATCACGGAAATGCAAATCAAAACTACACTAAGATACCACCTTACGCCTGTTAAAATGGCTATAATCACTAAGACTAAAAATAACAAATGTTGGAAAGGGTGTGGAGAGAAGGAAACCCTCATACACTGCTGGTGGGAATGCAAACTGGTGCAGCCACTATGGAAAACAGTATGGAGATTCCTCAAAAAACTAAAAATAGAACTACCATATGACCCAGCTCTCCCACTCCTGGGTATCTACCCAAACAACTTGAAATCAACAATCCAAAGTAGCATATGCACCCCTGTGTTCATAGCAGCACTATTGACAATAGCCAAGACATGGAAGCAACCCAAGTGCCCATCGACCAATGATCGGATAAAGAAGATGTGGTGTATATATACAATGGAATACTACTCAGCCAGAAAAAAAAAGACAAATTCATCCCATTTGCAGTAACATGGAAGGAGCTAGAGGGAATTCTGCTAAGCAAAATAAGCCAGTCTGAGAAAGACAAACACCAGATGCTTTCTCTCATATGCGGAATAGAAACAAACACATGGACAGAGAAAGAGTTCAGTGGTTACCAGAGGAAGGGGGCGGGGGGTGGGCACAGAGGGTGAAGGGGAGCACTTATGGGGTGACAGTCAAGACATAATGTGCAACTGAAATCTCACACTGATGTAAACTATTATGAACTCAATAAAAAAAATTGAGAAAAAAAGATTTCAGGACTCTGAAACGCTTCAGACTTTCTCTCTTTCTTAGGAATGGCCTGCAGTTCAGTGAGACTAACAACCTATGAAAACATAAATCTGTCATGAAAACTAAGAAGGAAAAAATTTTAGTGAATCACCTTTTGGTTTTGTGCATAAAACTAAATATGACACTTTGGAAATGTGGAATAAATGATGTTCGACAACATCCTGAGATCCCGTCAGGTCAGGACATATATTTGATAAAATAATTCCATATTCACATCAAAACAAAGATACTGTTCTAATTTTAATTTTTCCTTGACCAAAGGGTAGAAAAAATATTTATTTTTCTATCTGAAGACTATTTAAGTAAAGATGTCATCAACTTCTTTGAAAAGAGAATTTCTTAATCTAAAAAGGGAGTTTGAACTAGATGCCACCACCTTTTCTGGGGTTCCCATTCAAAATTCACTTTCCCTACGGAGAATATTTACCAAGTGCCAATGGTTTCCGTGTATGACAGCAACTAATTCTGAGAGCAGCTCTGTGAGGTAGGCACCATTGTCGTTAAAACTCCACTGTAAAGATAAGGAGGTTACGTCTCAAAGAAGGGAAATGATTTTCCTAAAGTCACACAGCTAGCAAGTGGTAGAAATGAGAGCTGGTTCCTGGTCTCCTGGCTTCAAAACTTGTACTGGAAACACCATCCTATGTTGTCACCCTTTTAAATCTGCCATTTAAACTTCACTGTGATGGAGTAAGGTGTATTGTAATGGAACTGCAGAAGAAGGGGCGAATGGCTGGAGCAGGAAGCCCCGAATTCCTGGGGAAGCATGGGCCTTAGTCCCGAGAATGGAAAAGAAATAGAGAGGATGGCTGGGGACAACGACCATGGCTTTCCTGACTTGAGTTCACCCAGGGAATCTGAAGGCTCTAAGCTCTGAGCACCCAGGGTTGGCTGTAGGGCGCCTGAGCAGGTCACAGGCGGCCTGGGAGGCAAGGCTGGGGTCCAAGAGGGAACCCAGAGTCCCGATGGCAGGCCAAGGGCCAGGAGGTGGGGTGGGGGTAGCAGGACCAGGAAAGGAAGCTGAGGCCAGGAGCTCCCGGAGCAGGAGGACATGGACTGAGGGAGGATGTGTGGACCCCACGGGATAACAGGCCCCTGGAGTTGGGCCCCTCTCAGGGGTCCCTGAGCACCTGCCGAGGTCTGAAGTGGCCAAACACTTCACTGACTCCACTGACGGCTGCCTGTCCCCTTGTATGACGCGCAGATGAAGACTGTATAAGTGAAAGCAGTGGCGAGAGGATGATTGTGGAATTGGAATCCGTGAACCCCTCCCAGCCAGCAGCCTCCCATGCCCACGGGCATGTGCAGTGTGTATGGCCCGGTTGTGGGGACTCTGAACTGGGGTCAGGCTGGCACAGCTGTGGAAATGAAAATCAGCACCTCCTTTCCAGAAGGAAGGTGGGCAACTTGTCAAGAGCCTTCAAATAGCTACACCTTCTGCAGACTTGACTTTATGTAACAGTCTGTAACGTGGTATTTCTTTGCACAAAGAGAATCTTTGCAAAGTTGTTAACAGGATAAATTGATACAAATTAGCCAATTCCACGTCACTGGTATTTATTTATATATTTGTGCATTTATTTTTATAAATTTGGACCATACAGGGAACGTCCCACCCCCACATTTCCTTGGTTGTGTGGTTTGGTTCACAGTTCTTCATTTGGGTGATATCAACCAGGATAATCAGTTTTACAATATCAACCAGGATAACAAATGTTACAATAATTAGGATTTTGAAAAGAGCCTGGACTTTGCAGCAGCCAAAATTCAAATGCCAGCTCTGCTGAGCTCTGTGACCTCAGGCTACGTATGAATTTCTTGAATCTCTGTTTCCTTCTCATGAGTAAAATAGGGCTAAGGACAGCATTTGTCAGAAATGGAGGGAAAACGCTGTGTGTAGACGTGTAACTTATGGAAGACAAGAAAAAAGACTCATTCTGCTTTCTCCCACCTCACCCTTTAAGTAAGGAAATAATTATTATTTGTTAATTGGACTAAGGTAACATTAGATTTAAGACCTGAACTATCAGGTCTGGGTGTGTCTGTGCGTTAGAATTTAAATTCCACATCTGCCTAACGGAATCACACTGTGCAGTCACTGGATTCCTACAGAGCGGCATTTGCAGTTAGCGGGATATGATGACTCTATAGAAAGCAAAGAACGCAGAGCAAAATACGGTGTATATAATACATCCTCAAACATGTAAGAAAAAACAGAACCAAGAAGAAAATATGCTAAAGTATAAAACGTCTCATAATGCTGGAGTTGACATTCTATTTTCTCTTTTTCTGTATTAAAAAAACAAGCCATGTTGGCTTCCAGTTAGGATGGAGTACTGGGAAACAGATTTGCCTCAGAGCTCAAACAACAAAACCAGACAATATGCATGAAAAAAGGTTTTCAAGACTCTGGATGTGAGTCACTGAAGGACAGTGAAACCCGAGAGCCGGGGAGTAAGAGAGGAGCACACAGCTGCTCCAGCTCCAGGGCGGGGCGTTCCAGCTGAAACGTAGCGAGAAGGGATGTCGGCATCTTGAACTGGAGGAGAACGAAAACACAACACATCAAAACTTGCAGAATGCTGATAAAAGAGAGTTTATGAGAAAAGTTATGGCACTAAAGGAGGACATTAGGAAATACAAAGATCTCAAGTGGAGGACCCCAGCTTCTGCCCAAAGAAACTGGTGGAAAAAAGGCAAAGCAAACAGAAGAAAGATAGTTCTAAAAATACCAAAAATACTAAAAGTACTTTAAAAACTAATGAAGGAAAAATAGGATCATCTAAAGAAACACAGGACAGGGTTTGATAGAATTCAGTATCCACGGCCGACACAGACTCAGCAGACCAGGCACATGCGGGAAGCTTCTCGAGCACGTGGAGGGCCTCTGTGAGACCTGACGGGGCATCCCGCCTGGTGGTGGAAAACTGAATGTGTTTCCCTACGATCAAGAAAAGGCCGCACGCCCACTCTCTCCACTTCTGTTCAACATTAAACTGGGCCTCTAGGCAGTAAACCAGGCGAGAAGAAGACACGAAGGAGGGAGTACACCCGTCTTTATTTGCAGATGATGTGATCATTCAGAGAACCTTCTATGGAATCAGCAACAACTAAAAACTACTAGAAGGAATAATTGAGTTTAGCAAAGCTACAGGACACAATAGCATCAAAAATATGAAATAGGGATATTTCTGACAAAAGAGGTGAAAAACGCTAGAACCTACAAAACATTGCTGAAAGGTTTCCTGTAGCCAAATGTACTAAAAGAAGAGAAATCCTGTAAGTTAAAGTGGCCCCTGACCAGGCCTGAGTATGTTTGCAATGACCCAACACATCCAGCCCCTTCTGGCAGCAGCGGGACATGGCAGAAGTCACGTTAGCATCACACGTGACGTGTAGCATTACATATCGACGCTCTACAGGGGGTGGCCACAGGGCACAACACACATCATGCCAGGGCAAGGCACTGGGGCCTCAAAGTGTGTCTCATTGAGTGCCTTGGGAACAAGTGGCCCCAGAAAGAGGCCAGTGACCGTCCTCTGCCTATAGAGCCCTTTGGACAAGGCTCAGGGGGATTTCTCAGGAGGTGTGTCCAGCGAGGCCCGAAAGTTCCCTCACCGGGGGCTCTCCCAGTGCTCTGAGAATCAGACCTGTTTTCTCCTCTTCACAGAGTCATTTAGTGAAAGACAGCGAGAGTATTCTAAGGGATGCTTTGAATTCCCTGTTCCTCAGGGTGTCAGCAAGGGGCTTGAGAGTGGGAGTCACAGTGGTGTACAGAATGGTGACAGCCTTGTCCAGTGGACCCCAGGCTCAGCTGGATGTACGTGTAGACGACGGTGGAGTAGCACAAGGTGACCACCAGGAGGTGCGAGGAGCAGGTGGAGAAGGCCCGCCCCCGGCCTGCAGCCGAGCAGATGCACAGGATGCTGGCGACGACGCAGCCGTAGGACGCCAGGGTGAGCAGGAAGCTCATCCCCGACAGGAACATGTCCATGGTGATGGGCATCACGTCGTTGATGAAGGTTGGGCTGCAGGACAGCAGCAGCACTGGTGGGATCTCGCAGAAGTGTGCGATGAGCTTGGGGCCACAGAAGGACTGCCGCAGGACCAGGCTGGTGAGCACGGAGGCGTTGAGTGTCCCCGTGGGCCACATGAAGGCCACCAGGGTGAAGCAGATGCTCCCACTCATCCAGGTGCCGCAGTGCAGCAGGTGGCAGATGGCCAGGCAGTGGTCATAGGCCAAGGCATGAAGAGCAACATCAGGCTGAGGCAGCCCCTGGAGGAGATGGTGCTGTCAGCGACCAGGTTCTGCAGGACCTTGAGCAGGATGGACGTGGTGCAGAGCGTGTCCAGTACGGCCATGGTGACCAGGAGGAAGTACATCGGGGGTTGAGGCTAGGGCTGTGGCTGATGGCGGCAATGATCAGCCCATTTGCTGGCCAAGGCCACCAGGAACAGGGAGAAGAAGAGGCAGAAGAGGGCGGCCTGGAGCCGGGGGTCCTCAGAGAAACTCTGCAGGAGGAAGAGAGTCAGGGCTGCAAGGTCCCCAAGGCCATGGGCAGCTGAGGGCCCTGCAGCTTACGCTGCTTTCTTGTCAGGAAGGGGTAGGTTTTATTTTTAACTGAGAAAAATAATCAATTACGTTTAACGAGTAAACCCTTCTGGAAAGAAAACAACGACCTTACAGTTTCCATTTACAGTTAAAACATTCTTGGCTCATTAATCAAAGGAAAAGCGACCTCCACACAGTTCTGCACAGCAGCTGCGTCAGTTTACAACCCCACCAACAGTGCACGAGGGTCCCCTCTCTCCACATCCTCTCCAACCCTTGTTATCTCTAGTCCTTTTGAGGACAGCCCTCCTGACAGGTGTGAGGTGATAACTCCTTGTGGTTTTGATCTGCATTTCCCAGATGATTAGTGATGTTGACACCTTTTCATTTTCCTGTTGGACATTTGAATGTCTTCTCTTGAGAAATGTCTATTCAGCTCCTTCAGTCATTTTTCAATTGGATTATTTGTTTTTTTGCTATTGAGTTGTACGAGTTCATTATATATTTTGGACATCAACTGCTTATCAGATGTGTGGATTACAAATACTTTCTTCCATCCCGCAGGTTGCCTGTTCACTCTTGATGGTTTCTCTTGTGGTGCAGAAGCCTCAGTGAGCGGAAGTTATACCCACCCTGCAAAGCACGTACAGAAGCATTTTAGAACACCTGTAACATAGGTGTTTCTAAGAACGCACGTGAGGTTCATTAACTTGGTAACAGGGGCCTTGTGGGATGGCACCCACCTTCAGTGTGGGAGCACCTGGGTCCTCAGTTGTCGTGGGAGATGCACAGCAGGAGCTGGCTACTGTGATTTCAATCTTCACGACTAGAGTGAAAATGACGATTTCCACGCTCATGAGGGAAGCATTCTTTGATAGTTCCCTGGGAGATGCATGCTATAGACCAGAACGTTGTCCTTGTCCTGGCGATTTGGGGGCGTTTGGTACATATTCATGAACTTGCAATAGCCTTCCCCAGATTCACCCCGTCAAACTGGGGACATGCTTGGGGGAGGGGTGTGGAACGAGACATGCCCCTGGAAGATAAATTGACTCCAGAGGCCGTTTCGACTTCCCGACTGCTCCCTCTCTGCGGGAGCTGCTGCTGTCTGTGCAGCTTTCATGCAGCTTATCATTCTGTAGCGCTCTTCTCTCATTTCAAAACATGGAGCAAAGAGTGATGAAAGAAAATCAAATCCTGGCATACAGTGGGCACCTCTTCCAGGAATGGTCTCTTTTCTCGGTTATTCTCCAGCTTCCAAGACGCAGGGGCCTCAGGCCGGTCTCCTCCTGCTCCCGCAGAGGCCGTGCAGACTGCACTTGACAAACAACCAATTTGTCTCACCACAGGGCTCGACTAGGTCACTGGTCAGCGACTGAGTCATTTATCTGGAGCCTCTGAACCCAATGTGTGTCCAGACCAGGGCTGCCACTTAGCAGGCAAAAATACAGAGCACCCAGCTAAATGTGCATTTCAAGCAGACAATGAGTTAACTCTGTCCCAAATACTGGAATGGAAATTCTTGTACTGTACATTATTTTTCATTGATCTGAAATTCAAATTTAACTGGGTGCCCTGTGTTTTTCTGGTCTCCCTCAGAAAGGACCCAAACGCCCCATCTCTGATGCCTTCAGGGCCAGAAGCATCCGGAGAAGCGCCTGGCTCAACGTTAGAGGCAGAAACCCACCAGACCAGGTGGACTTCAGACCAGACCCGGCCAGAAGCCCAGCCTCACACCAGTGCCTCACCTGTAGGCACCTGCCCAGAGGAACCCGACCACCTGCACCTGTACCGTCTGTTCCGGGCGCCTGGCGTCCTCCGCCCACCGCAGCCTCGGGGTCTAACTGGGCAGCAGGTGTGAGCAGCATGAAGCTGCCCTCCTCGGATTCACCAGGGATGCGCAGGGTCCACCCTCACAGCCTCCACGTCTGTCAAGCAGTGAGAGGCAGAGGCAGATACAGGTGCTCAGGAAGAAGGGGATGGAGAGACGCGTCAGACCCCAGGCCTGGGGTGGAGGTCAGCCCCAGAGGAGCAGTGGAAGATGAGCCCTCCCTCCTTCTGCCCTGGAATGCAGGGCTGGGATCCTGGATTACTCCCGAAATCTGTCACTGGTGTTTCTGTGCAATCGTGAGACTCTGCATTAACTCTTATTGAAAGCAAAACATCTCAGAAAAAATCACACAAACATGAATCGCCTCCCTGTGCTGCCCTCTGCATTTGGGGTCGGGCTCCCTGCAGGGATCCTGGAGAGGAACCTGAGGCAGAGGGATGGAGCCCTGTGACCGGGCCCCCCCAACTCCCCGGCCCTGGGCTGCAGATCCTGCTGCATAGCAGGACCACCAAGTCCTGCTCCTCTCCTGTCTCATGCATGTTCTCCCTGTAATATTAGAGCCAATTAAGCCCCTCACTAAGCATCAGAAGTGTTCACAGAAACTCGATGTGTCCTGACAGGAGCAGGTCCCAGGGTCCTGTGGCTTCCACAGACTTGGGGAGGTGAATCTCTGCTTCAACCATTGAAGGTGGAAGCAAGGGTGCGGCACGGTTTTAGAGCAACTGACAGCACAGCTTTTATTAAACTGGTGAGACATCCCAGAGAAGTTCCTAAACAGGCTGGGGGATCACACGCACCCGGGAGGCGGTTGGCCCCAGCAGTGGATGAGCGTCCAGCTTCAGCACAGGGCAGAGGCCTCCCTGGGTCCTCTACACTCCATGCGGGCTCCGGCGTGGCCACGGTCCTGCTGCTCAGGGTACAGGGTGGCTGCTGGCCTCAGGCGACCCAGGTTTAAACAGGGACAGCCTGAACTGTGAGATGTGCGGAAGAAAGGCACAACCACCTTGGGAGTCCGGCTCCAGGCCCCCTCGCTGAAACAGTGTCAACACCTGGCTGTGACCAGTTACCAGGGAGAATGCCACCAAACGTCCACCATGCTGGTGTTTCTACAGAAAGCCGTTCCCAGAGCGGATGCAGGCAGGCTCCCCCAGGGCGGGTGCGAAAGGAGGAGCCAGCTAGTTCAGGCGTTGTGACTGAGGGAGGTGCAGAGAGCTCAGGCCCCCGGGACCCTCCCGACAGGAGAGCCAGGCCAGAAGGGGGAGCCCAACATAGGTGGTTTGTGTTCTGCCGGGACCTCCTTCAGAAGCCCTGGGTCCCGATCATTAGTCTGGGCCACTTTTCCTGAGGCCAAAGCAGAGCTCCCAGGAAATTGGTGAGTCGTGTTTTCTTGAGTGGACTTAACGGATCTGCCAACTTCTGGTCTCACAATTTGTTCCCCACGACAGTAATTTCAGGTTATGCGAACGCTTTTAGCAACACCGAACTGTTGGGAGTGGAAATAAAATAAAGGTGAAAATTGCACTGGTGTCAGAAAGGATTTCTTTTAGTTTTGAGATTTTTGTAGACTTACAGAAAAGTTGAAAAAAATCGTTGAGTTTCCATACCCTTCAGCTAGTTCCCCTTTTGGCTAAGATCTTACACAACCATCTAACAAATTACCAACATTAGGATATGCGCCTTGGTGCCACATTGTTTAACTAAGTCACAGAATTTGCTTGAACTTCCCCAGTTTCACACACTCACACATGACGAAACCCACACATAGACTCTTACACAGCACACACGTTTACACACCCACACATGCTCACACCTCACACAGTTGCACATTCGCACATGTACTTACACAATCTCACACACACCTTGCTACAGGAGAGGCTGGTGGGGCTGTGCTGCGCTCCTCTCTGAATCCAACACCTCCCACATCACTCACAGCTCACATCCCCTGCTCGTCTCTGAGCGAATTATCTTCTCTGCCTCTCATCTCATGGTCCTTCCCTCCTTCTCGTCCTTGTGACGAGTGACTTAGAACTCCAGTTTTTCAAGTCTTTCCCCAGGCCAGCCCACGAAAACCCCAGAACATTCTCAAGGAATAAGCTTTCTTTGCGCCCCATTTCTTGAGGGGTATGGCTATCCTGGGCTGCTCCAGAGTCTAGAACACACTGTCAAGATGGGTTTCCTTGTTCCAGATAACTTAAAGTTAACTACATCAACAGTATCTGAAAGGCTCTTTAATTTGGAACACCATATGTCCACAAAATGTTGATGTGAAGATGACCCACACGATGGAATGTGAATTTTTTCTTTTGCTGAGGAAGATCCGCCCTGAACTAACACCAGCTGCTGATCTTCCTCTTTTTGCATGTGAGCCGCCACCGCGGCATGGCCACTGACAGACGAGTGGTGTAGGTCCATGCCCAGGAACCAAGCCTGGGCCACTGAAGCAGAGTGTGCCAAACTTAACCACCAGGCCACCGGGGCTGGCCCTGGAGTGTGAATTTAAAGAGAGTTTACTGAACTCTAAATGAGCCCAAGTATACTATACACGTGCACGCACACACTAATGCACAGACACAGATGCACACACATGCACACACAGATGCACATGCACACAGACATACACAGATACGCAGATGCACACACAGAGAGTGACATGAGCACACATACAGACACACATGCACACATAGACACACATAGACACAGGTGCACAGATGCACACACAGACAGACACACACACAGATGCATAGACACACACACACACACACACGCACACTAATAATTCCCCCCACAGAACTGGAGGGTGAGAGGCCAGAGTGCAGGGCAGATGAGCCTGAAGTTAGGAGGGACAGCTAAGTCACCGAGAGGGACAGACATCAGGACAACCTAGGGGTACAGTCAGGCCCAGAGTAGGAAGGTGTGACAACTCACAGAAAAGGGCCAGAGGTGATTCAGGCATCCTGGAAGCAGGGAGGAGCTCTCAGGTTGAGGGTCGAGGGCAGCCAGGGAGAAAGCAGAGCAAAGGGGTTTCCCAGAGCACGATGTTGCTGTTTCTGCCCCACTGGATGCCCGGTCCAGGAAATGATGTCTCCAGACCAAGGATGGACGGGAATCAAGGAGCCTGGTGAAGACTGTCAGCCGACTGTGTAGAGGGGACCCTCCCCATGACCTCAGCACAGCCAACTCTGTGCTGGCACTTCAGAAATTAACACAACTGCAGATGTATTTCAAATTTCTTAATCACGTTTGCTGTATGTGAACATAGACACCTAAAAGCATGTCAAGAACGAGCCTGCAGAGGACAAGTGCACAAGCCTCAGGCTCGCTGAGAAGGCCGCACGGCACTGGGGTTTCAGAGAGAGTTGCACAGTCTTCTCTGCAGCCGGCGTCAGGACTGTGCCCACCACAGGCGTATTCCAGACGTCCTCAGACACAGTGGCCCTTTTCAGACAGCCAGCAAATTATTTCCAAGAAAGCAACATAATTGTTGCAGAACAGCCCACAGTATTGTTTCCTATCGAGTGGAAGAGTCCGTTTCTTCCATCCCAAGCCCAGATCAGCCTGAAGGGAAGTCCACTGCGAGCCACAGGCCCCTGGGCCTGTGACGACTGTCGCATCAGCTGTAAGTCAAGCGCTGTTTAAGGACTTCCTGCCACGGTGAGTGTAAGTTGTGTTGTCATTGTTTTAATTCTGACTCTGTAGTCTCACAGCAAAGGTACGAGCCGTCCCCAAGCCCACAGGGGAAACTCAATCTGAAGAAAAATAGTTCTGCCTAAAATATCAGGTGCAGACGGGCCCTCAGCATCTTCATTTACAACTCAGGAGATCTGCACGTCGGGAAGATGCCAGCAAGCGCAGGGCAGCCGCTCACCTTCTGAAACAGTCTCTGGTAAGTGACTTCCTCTGGGCAATGACATGGTATCAATAGGGGCGTTTTTGAGAGTGTTAGTACATGCACCATTCAGGGAATTAGACCTGAATGGAGGCCCCCTCTGCCTCTTCCCATTTCAGGAACGAGAACACTGAGAAGAGTGGGTTATTTCCACTATACTCTCCTCTCCCGGGCAGTGCTGTGAGCACGCAGGGCCAGGCAGGGGCAGCGAGGTCAACTCCTGGGCTTCAGAGGAGAGCAGCGGGGAATGCGTTCATCCTGGGGAAGACCCTACACCCTGCAAAGACACAGAAAGCTCCCACTCCGCTCCCCTCCCTGCCAAGGGGCCGGGGCTGAGCCCAGAATGGACACGCTGTGGTCAGTGGTTGGTTTAAAAACTTGACGAAATGGCAGTTTGTCAGACCCGCGTCTGCCCTCACAGAGCAGAAATCAGAATTCAACACCCTGAAGATGACTCTCCTCTAACATCCAGGACGGGCCCTCACACAGCCTGCATCACAGCCCAGGTGCATGGGCCCAGCCAAGCAGAAATGGGAGAATTTAAGGCCAGTGGGCACATGGAGCATCAGGTCACCACAGGTGTGGTGGCAGGTCCTATCCAGTGACCACATCCCAAGACCTCAGAGAAAGTGCACCGTCCAGAGGGAATGGGGAACCTTCTCAGAGCCAGTCTCTGTTCCGTGTCACTTCCTTAGGGCCCGAAAAGGCGACAAGGGTGAGCATCACCTGCCTCGGAGGCGGGCTGTGCTGCCCGGGGCTTTCCTGGCAGCTGCCCAAGCTGTCCGCTGGGGTCCTGGAGAGGACAGTGAGCGTCAGAGCTGTGCGCAGCCCCATGCCTCCACGCGACTGCCCACCCGGCTGGACCTGCTCTGAGCTGCAGAATTGAGGGACGTGCGCCTCAGGCCACAAAGTCCTAATCCCCCCACCCCTGACTTGCTTCTTTCTGTGAACATTGAAAATACTTAAAACATGCCTCGTAAAAATAAGATCTGCTCAATGACAGCAACTTCTAACCTAGCAAATAAAAAGGGTTCCAAGAGCTATTTTTTCTGACATTAATTTTGTAGAATGAATCTGTCTAACAATAACAAGAGAAAAAGGTCCATGATCAAGAATGAATACGCAGTGTCAGTTTTTAAAATGCTGTACAACTGAAGCTGCTTCTCAAATCCCAGGAAGGTGGCAGATGGACCTTCAACTGCCCTGGGAGTCACCTCGGGCTCCACACAGCCTCACCCTCGGGCAGCACTGCCGGGTCCTCACCCAGCGCCAAGCAGGGCTCAGTGCTCAGGGTCCTCAAAGGCCACAGGAGCAGAGGGCACCTGGTTTTAAACAGGATCAGCTCTGCCATGTGACATAAAAGTGAAACCATCAGCTGGGATCCAGCTCCCAGGCCCGTCACTTAGAAGACCTCAGAAGTCTTGGGGGTCTCGGGACCGCCAGTGGGCCATGGAGTACCCCGGGGGTCAGGTTCTGAAGGAGGTGACCCTGGCTGAGGGCAGCCGCCTCTGCTCCCTCTCCAGGGGTCAGCTCAGCGTCTAGCAGATCCTGTCCCAGGAAAGAGGCAAGAGTTGGTGACGGGAGCTGTCGTTTTCCTCCCAGTTAGGCAGACAAGAAACTTACTTCCCTGGAAGGGGCCATGGTGGGCAGCGCCTCCTGGATGGAGAATCCCAAAGGCACACTCTGAGCCTGGCCCCTTCGTGGACGCAGAGCTGGGAGGCCTCCGGCAGGTGCTGCAGCCACCCTCACACACAGGAGAGAAAACAGCTGCAGACCGAGGAGGGCGTGACCCGCCTCCCAGCCTCTTCCTGCAGGGGGGCTGGAGCCGGTGCTTCTGCTTCTCAGCTCCCAGCTTGGAGGTTGGCCCGGAGGCAGAACAGGGAACTGCGGGTAAGAGGGGCTGAGGGCAGGAGGCTGAGCAGGGCTGGGTTTTGCAGGGCAGGCCAACAACAGCAGCAACCGCAGCAGCCACGTCGGGGGCTGAGCCAGTCTGAGCACTTACTGATGCCAAGGTCTCGCGCTTTTTTACATTGCATTTGTATTCTTCCCTGTTGAGCTGTAACTGACAAGTAAAAATCTGTGTATTCAAGGTGATGACGATACTATTTTCCAACAGCTCTACATTTTGTGTGTGTGGTGAAACCCCATAACATAAAGCCGACTATTTTAGCCATTCAAAGAGCACAGCTCAGTGGCATTAAGTCCATTCCTAACGTTGTGCAGCCATCGCTGCTATCTATTCCAGAGCCTCTTCCACACCCCTAGCAGAACCCGCACCTCTTCAGTAGTCACCCCACACCCCCTCCCATGGCCTCCAGCGGCCACCGGCCAGCCTCACCCTCGGCGGGTTTGCCTGCTGCGGACATTCTAGAAGTGGAATCACACAGCCTCGCATCTGGCTTCTCTCCCTGGGTGTGTTTCGAGGTTCGTCCGTGTTGCAGCGTGTGGCAGCAACAACTAGGCATGCACAAAGTTACTCCTTCATCCTCCGAACAGACTGTCAGGTAGGCGCTGACCTTGCGTGTGGAGCAGAGCTGCTGAGGAGCACGGACGCCACCACGAGCCATCCACTGCCCCAGGGCTCTCGGCGGCACTGGCCCGCTGCTGCCCACCTGCTGTCCTGTTTTCCTCACACCCCGCTCTGGCTGCCCCTCCTCAGGCTCCTTGCAGAGCCGCCCCATCCCTGAGAATAAAGCCTCTGCCCTCCTGACGGCGTGGTCCTGGCCCCATCACACCAGTTCCCCGGGGCCCGTCCACTTGAATCACGGCTGTCTGTCTCCTGACAGATCGTGTCTGCAGCCCAGACTCTGCTCACAACCCCCACAGACAAACTCCCCTTGTCCTGCCTCCTGGATGGACAAAGGATTGTGTCAACTGGGCTTGACCTCCAGGCCGGGAGGTTGAAATTAGTGAATGGCGGGAGAAGGCACATAGAGGTCAGTCCAGATAGGCCAGCAGAGGTCAGCAGACTCAGTCCTATGGGCTGGGAGTTGGGGAGTGGACAGAAGTGACCTTGTCTGAGTCAGGCTGACATGTGTTACTGTGGACATCGGGATGTACGTGATGGTCAGTGTGGACCTCACTGCCTGACAGTGAGAGCGGATATGATGGTCAAAGTGGACATGGAGCAGTGTGGATGTCATGGTCACTGTATGGTCACTGATGTGGACTCTCATGGACATGAGAGTCAGTGTAGAGGTGATGGCCAGTGAGAACATGACAGTGAGAGTGGATATGATGGTCAGAGTGTCCATGGCAGGCAGTGTGGAGGTGATGGTCGGGGTGGCCATGACAGGCAGTGTGGAGGTGATGGTCAGGGTGGCCATGGCAGGCAGTGTGGAGGTGATGGTCAGGGTGGACATAGCAGTCAGTGCGGAGGTGATGGTCAGTGTGGACAGGACGGTTCACCACGTACATAACATATAGCACCCACCTGCAGAGACTCTGGCTGCTGCCCTGCCTGGTGCCCCGTGGTCCTCACATGTTTGCTGACCTCATAGGTAGGTACCTGGCAGAGGACTTGCTATCTGAAAGATCTAACAGGCGTCTCGATCAACAAATTATGAAACTTCGCATGTATTTGTGCCTTCGTTAAAATTACAACTTGGTTCCGGCATTGAGCTAAAACCAATAGCACATTGCAGGGCCTGGCACCATTCCTGGGGTATCACAGGCACTCCACACACAGCCAGTGGGGTTGCCTCCCTCCTGCCTCCCTCCTTTCCTTCCGCAGGGAACTGGGTGGCTGAGCAAGCAGCTCGGGCCCGACAGGAAGGGAGACGAGAACATGGAATTGCTGCAAGGGCGCGGCCTAGAGCTGGCGGCACACCCCCCGGGGCCTAGTGATGCTGGGACCCAAACAGAGGAGGAGGCTTGAGGCCAAAGGTCAGCCAGGTAACCAAGAGCTGTGTGTGCCAGGTGAGGTCCACCAGGTGACTAGGTCCTGTGTGTCAGGTGAGACATCGGGCCGGGACTTCAAAAGCAATGGTGCTGATGAAGGATCCTGAGTGGAGAAAGCTGGGCTTTGAGGAGGATCCCCCGAGGCCAGCACGGGAAACAGACGGGGCTGGGCTGCAGGCTGGGAAACCGGTTCACATCATTGTGTAGAAACACAGGAAAGACATACTTAGAACGAGGCCGGGGAGTGGGGGCCGTGGAAAGGGGATCTGTTTGAGATGTTTGAGGAGGTGGGGGTGGCTCGGTGTCTGGGGGCTGTGGTGGTCCAGGCAGAGGAGGATCCAGGGTGACGGTGGGGTTGCCACACGGAGTCTTGAGAGGTGAGCACAGAACCGCTGCTGTCATCATCCCCCTTCAGCTCCAGTCCAGGCAGAGTCCACAGGCGGGGGCTTTCCGCCCTCATGCTGGAGACAAATAGATGCCTGGGACCATGACAAGAGGTGACGGTGGTGTCCTTGGCAAGTGACTTAGCTGATGGATGCCTGGATCCTCATTCCTATAGTGTGGATAAACTTGCCTCGTGGAACTGTTATAAAGATGAAATTAGAGACAGGTGGAGACCTGCCACAGGCTCTGACACAGAGTTATGTTTGCAGAATGACGAGCATGTGGTTTTGGGAGGCGAGAATGCAGAGCCGGTGAGAGCGCAGGCTTTGGGGGCAGAGAGAGGGCTGCCCAGTCCTCGCTGCATTTCAACCCGGGCTTCCTACACCTGTCAGCCTCCTGGGACGGATGGACGGAGACTCAGGGACCCGCTCAGCCTCTCCATCTGGTTGGATTGTCTCCCTGCTGTGTCTGGGAGACGCTTTGACTTCAGTTTCCCCACCCTCCTGGCCCTGCCCTCCTGCTCTGCCCCAGGTCTCCCTCCCTCCCACGTGCTCAGAGACTTCCCTCCTCCAGTCTGCCCCCTTTCCTGCGTCACGGATTTTCCCTCCCAGCTCCTTCCACACTGTTCACGTTTTAAAATCAAGCAAAAAGGCAAACAATCTTTCCTCAAAGCCACATCTCCTTCACAGCCCAGGGTCTTGAAGGATCCTCTTACGCAGACCTCCACTTTCTCAAGTCACCCGCACCTTACTCTCTTATCTATGCTCCCACTTCCACTGGGATGTTTCTCAGAAAGTCCCCTCCCCCAGCCACTCTCGTCCCCTCCTCTCACTGTCTGTGTGCAGACGGTCGGAGCCATGACCTGCCCAGGCCCAGGGCTGCCCCTCCTTCACTCTCCCGTCTCCCACCTGCTTCTGTGAGGCCCCTTCACCCCAGGCTCCTCCCTTCCAGGCCCCCACTCTTGCTCTGTGTGGAAGGTGCTAGCCCAGCCCTTTGCCTTCTGACACCTGTGAGTCCCCCACCCCAAGCCCCACATTACATGCACCCCTAAAGTCCAGGGTTTTTACGTCAAACGCCTACAAAGCTGTAAGTGCATCACTTTTCTGTGATTCTTTTGGTTGTTGTGTGAAGGCCACCGCCTGCCCAGCAGCAAAATCCCTGGGAAAGGGGTCCACGTAGGCTGTCTGAGAGTCGTCTGTGCAGCGCGTGGTGCTGATCAGGCACGCGGTCCACATCTGCAGAGAGTGGGGGCGGGGAGAGAAGAGGAGCACGGCCTGCGGAAGGATCTGAGGACAGGACACCTGCTCGCACACCAGTCCCGGGGCAGATGAGGAGATGCGTGCAATCCCGGAGCAGCACAGGCTCGGCAGAGAGGGGACACGCGGTTGTCGGTGCTGCTGTTAGGGCACGCCGCAATTTTCCTGATGGGAAACATCCATGCCCAGCTCTTCAGACCCTACAAAGCCACATCATCCCTTGACAAAGATTCAAATACTCTGACTCCCACCCTATCCCAGACCTCTCTGCCCCCGGGGCCATGCCCTCCCTCTTCCTCTCCTGGTGTGAGTCACTGGTTCAGAGACGGCACTGTCAGGCTGACATCCTACGTTATTGCTGTTTTTATCAGTTTAAAGATTTTATTTAAGACTGGAAAGCCCAAGTCATCCAGATTGTGCCTGGTTCTCTCAAAGGCAGATGCCCTTCACTACGACCCTGGCTGAGCCACAAGCTCACTCACATGCTCCTGGGTGACGCTTCCCGTGGAGGCCCCACCTGGCTCCAGCTGCTGCTTCCCTCACACTTGATCGTGACGCTCAGCACAGGGTCTGGGGCAGACTGCAAACTCAGTGCATGTTAGGGAAATTAGTTGTACGGGATGAACATCGAAAACTGAGGTACAGAGAAGTTAAACGCCATGGACCGTGAGCCCAGGCAGAAGCCAGAGCGTTTTCCATGGCCTACACTACTGGCATAGACTCATCAAAAGACTGAGACGTGTCACAGGATCAGAGAAGGCTTCCCCGCCCTCCGTCTCTCCCCCGCATCACTAAGGCCTATTTACAGCAGTTCCCTTTACCCAGTCCCTCATATCCAGCAATCAAAGAGAAATTACAACGCATACCAAAAGGCAAAAAGCACAATCTGAAGACACAGAGCAAGCCTCAGAATCAGACACGGCAGGGAGGTTGGAAGTATCAGACCAGGAATTTAAAACACCGTGATTAATATGCTAAGGGCTCTAAGGGAATAAGACAGCATGCACAGCAGATGGGCATTGTAAGCAGAGGATGGAAATCCTAAGAAAGAACCAAAGGGAAATAAATGCTAACGATAAGAAACACTGTAACAGAAATGGAGAATGCTTTCGATGGGCTTATTTGTAGACTGGACATGGCTGAAGAAAGAATCTCTGAGCTAGAAGATATACCCATGAAATTCACAACAACTGAAAAGCAAAGAGATCAAAGACTAAGAAAAAAAAATAGAACATAATATTCAAGGACTGAGGGAAACTATGAAAGGTAAAACATACATGTAATGGAAATATCAGAAAGAGAGAAAGGAACAGAAGAGACATTGAATCAATAATAATGGAGAATTTCCCCAAATTAATGTCAGACACCAAACCGCAGATCCAGGAAGCTCAGAAAACATAAGCAGGATAAATGCCAAAAAACCAAAAACAAAAGCCCCACACCCAGGCATATCATTTTAAAACAATAGAAAATGAAAGATAAAACACTCTGAAAGAAGCCAGCAGAAAAACCACCTCTGCTACAGAGGAGCAGAGACAAGAGTCATAGACGACTTCTCAGAGACCATGCAGCAAAAAGAGTGCAGTGAAATGTTTAAAGTGTTGAGAGAAACAAAACACCAGCCTGGAATTCTGTACCCTGAGACATTATCCTTCAAAAGTGAAGGAGAAAAAGAGACTTTCTCAGACAAACAAAAATTGAGGGAATTTGTTGCCAGTAGACTTGCCTTGCAATGAATATTAAAAGAAGTTCTTTGGAGAGAAGGAAAATAATATAGATTGGAAACTCAGATCTACCTAAAATAAAGAAAAAGCATTGAAGAAGGAATAAAATAAAAACTCTAATTTTTCTTAATTGAGCTAACAGATATCAGTTAGTTTAAAATAATAATAGTGCCAACAGTGTATTTGATTATGTATGTTGTGTACATATCTTGTGTGTGTGTACTTATATATGCTTACATATAAGTGAGATGAATGACATCAATGACACAAGGGATAGGAGAGAGGAGCTAGGATTATTTCGTTATCACAAGGTATTCACACTACCTGTGAAGTAATATATTGTTATTTGAAAGGGGGCCTTGGGTTAACTGTAAATGTACACTGCAAAGTATAAGGCAACCGGTAAGAAAGTTAAAAAAAAAAAAAAAAGAAGCATAAATGATATGCTAAGAAAGGGAGAAATGGAATCATATAACCATATCATTCTTAATTAAAATTGCAAAAAGCAGAACGAGAGTTGAAGATGAACAAAAAGAAGAAAGAACAAGAGCAACAGACAGAAAACAGAAAAGAATGTGGTGTATATTAATTCAACTAGATCAATAATCACACTGAACATCGATGGTCTGAATGCACCAATTTGAAAAACAGAGATTTTCAGAGTGGATCAGAAGCCAAGACCCAACCATATGTTGTCTACAAGAAACGCACTTTAAACATAAGGATGCAAATATATTAAAAGTATATGGATGGAGAAAAATATACCAGGCTGACACTAATCAATAGAAAGCAAGAGTAGCTATGCTAATTTCAGACATGGCAGAATTCAAAGCAAGGAAATATATCAGAAATAAGAATAAAGACGACAATGTCCTTCTTTATTACACACATATAATAAAGGGGTATGTGATACCCACTCCTCCCGTTATGCCCATTGTCCATGACACACAGCGGCTGCCTGACATTTCATAATGACAAAGGACCAATTCTCCAAGAAGACTTAACAATCCTTAAGATGCATGCACCTAACAACAGAGATTCAAATTAGTTAGGAAAAATAACAGAACTTCAAGAAGAAATAGATTAATCCACTCTCATAGGTGGAGAGTGCAAGACCCCTCTCTTAGAGATGGACAGATCCAGAGGCAAGAATTAGTAAGGGCATAGTTGAACTCAATGGCACCTTCAATCAACAGGATATAATTGAAATCTACAGACTACTTCATCCAACAAAAACAGAATACACATTCTTCTCTAGCTCCCATGGAACATTCACCAAGATAGACCACATTTTCTGGGTCATAAAACAGACATTAACAAATTTAAAAGAATAGAAATCATGCAATATCTTCTCTCAGACCATAATGAAATTAAACTAGATATCAAGAACAGAGAGAGAACTGGAAAATCCCAAAATACTTGGAGATACACAACACGCTTCTAAATAATACATGGAGCAAAGAAGAAATCTCAGGAGAAATTTACAAATACTTTTAACAATTAAAATTAAAATACACTCATCAAAATTTATGGGATGGTGTGAAAACAGTGCTTAGAGGGAAATTTATTGCGTTGTATGCATATATTAAAAAAGAAGAAAGATCTGAAGTTGTTCACTTAAGTTTCCGTTTTAGGAAACTAGAAAAAGAAGAGCAAATTAAATACAAAGTAAGCAGAAGAAAAGCAATAATAAGAATTAGGGCAGAAATCAATGAAAGAGACAACAAAGAATAGAGAAAATCAATGAAACCAAAAGCTCATTCTTTGAAAAGATCAGTGAAATCTATAAGCCCCACCCAGGCTAACTAAGAAAAAAACAGAGGACACAAATTTCTTATATCAGAAATGTACAAATGGGCATCACAACAGATCTTATTAAAAGGATAATAAAGGAATACTATGAACAACTCCATGCCCACAAGTTTGATAACCTGGAGAAAATGAACCAATTCCTTGTAAGACGAAATCTGCCAAAACTCACACAAGAAGAAATAGATGATCTGAATAAGCCTATATTCATTTATAAAAAATGAGTCAATAATTACTAATCTTCCTAAACAGAAAGCACCGGGCCCAGAGGGGTTCACTGGTGAATTCTAACAAACATTTGAGGGAGAAAATATACCAATTTTCTACAATCTCCCTCAGAGGATGTGCACAGAAGAAATACTTCCTAACTGATTCTATGAGCCCAGCACTACCCCAATAACAAAACCAGACAAAGCCATTATGAGAAAACTACAAAACAATCTCTCTCGTGAACATAAATGGAAAGTTCCTCAACAAAATATTAGCAAATTGTATCCAACGATGTATGAGAAGAATTATACATCATGACCAAGTGGGATTTATCCCAGCTGTGAATGCCTGCTTCAACATTTGAAAATCAATTAATGTAACCCATCACATCAAGTGGTTAAAAAGGAAAAGTCAGGGGCTGGCCCCGTGGCTTAGTGGTTAAGTTCGCGTGCTCCACTGCAGCGGCCCAGGATTTCGCTGGTTCAGATCCTGGGCATGGACATGGCACCACTCCTCAGGCCACGTTGAGGTGGTGTCCCATATGCCACAACTATAAGGACCTGCAGCTAAGATATACAACTATGTACCAGGGGGGATTTGGGGAGATAAAGCAGGAAAAAAAAAAAAAAAAAAGATTGGCCACAGTTGTTAGCTCAGGTGCCAATATTAAAAAAAAAAAAAAAAAGGAAAAGTGAAATGATCATATCAATAGATGTGGAAAAGATATTTGACAAAATCCAACATGGATTCATGATAAAAACTCTCAGTAACTAGGAATAGAGGGAAACTCTTTCAACTTGATAAAGAATATCTACAAAAAACTACAGCTAACATAATAGATAATGATGGGAAACTCGAGACTTTCCCACTAAGATCAGGTAGAAGGCAAGGATGGCCCTTCTCATCATTCTTTTTCAACATCATACTGGAAGTTCTTGCTACTGCAGTGAGGCAAGAAAGGGAGATAAAAGGTATACACATTCAGAAGGAAGAAATAAAATTGTCTTTGTTCACAAATGACATGATTATCTATGTAAACAATCTGAAGAATGGACCAAGAAATCCCTGGATCTAATAAGCAATTACAGCAAGGTTGCAGGATATCAGAGTAATATACAAAAGCCAGTCACTTTCCTATATACCAGCAGGGAACAAATGGAATTTGAAATGAAAAACACAATACCATTTACATTAGCACCCAAAATTTGAAATACTTAGGTACAAATCTAATGAAATATATGCAAGATCTATATGAGGAAAAATAGAAAACTCTGACTTTTGTCAGTGGTTACCAGTTGTTGGGGGCGGGGGGGTGGAAGAAGACAATAAATATGTCCACACATACATAACATTCAATTTTTATAAAAGGAATGTATGCAATTCAATGAGGAAAGTAAGTTCTTTTTCATAAATAGTACTGGAGCAAATGGATAATTCTGTCTAAAAAATCTATCTTGATTCCAAGAGATAAACAAAAGCCAGTTTGAGGTTGCTAATAGATGTAAAGGTGGAAGCTAAAAGTTTGCAGATTTTAGAAAAAATATAGACTATTTTATATCTTTGCGGTAGACAAAGATTTATTAGACAAGACATGAAAGGCACCAAAGAGAAAATAAAATTTTATAAAAGTGGTCTGGTTTTTGTTGTAATTTAAAATTCTTGATTTCAATTAAAGAAGTAAAAAGGCAAGTCAATGACTGGGAGAGAATATTCTTGACACATGTCTGTCAAGGGGATCATATCTAAACTACATATATATAATGTGTAATGAGTAAGAGAAACCTCAAACTGGGTCACGAAGGCCTGTAGGGGGAGTTCTCACAGCCTAGCATACATCGTTAACTACTCCAAACAGAAAGAGATGGAGGCTTACATCTCCAACAGGAAGTACAACTACTTTGCTACTGAAGGCCTATTTCTCTCCCCACCTGGAAGCAGCCCAGCCAATCAGAAATGCCGCAGTTCAGCCACTGAGAAATGCCTCAGCCCAGCCAATCAGAAATGCCACAGCCCAGCCAATGAGAAACACTGCAGCCCAGCCAATGAGAAACACCACAGCTCAACCAATGAGAAATGCCACAGCCCAGCCAATGAGAAATGCTGCACCTCTGCCAATAAGAAACACCTCAGCTCAGCCAATGAGGAGCTGTTGTGCCCTGAACTGTTACTCTCCCCCAATGAACTTTCCTTTAGGACAGCCCCTCTGTCTCCCCCTTTTCTCTATAAAAGCAGCTCCCTCCTTAGTTCTCTAGATTTGTCTATGGTTAGCTATCGCATGCACATCCAAAATTATAATTCTTCTGGCTATTCTCAAATAAACTCATTTTGAGGGTAAAATAACAGGTAAATTTACTTTTTAAGTTGACAGTAAAGAGCTACAAATTTATACTAAGACAAACCACCCAATTAAAAGAGAGCAAACAGGAGTGACATCAGCAACATGGTGGAGCGAGCAGTTTTCTTTGTCTCTCCCCCTTTGAACTACAACTAATTGGACATTCCTCGTTCAACAAAGAATATCCACACAGCACCTCAGGACACCTGCGAGACCTATGCTGCTATACATCAGAAGGTGGATGGACGTCCCCCTGGGTGGAGGTGGAGATAGGTGAAAACTCTCTGACCCCCAGACAGCCTAGTACTTGCAAGCAACTCTCTCCCAGCTGACACGCTCATAGCATCACCATGGCACTGAGGGTGTGCGTGCACGCACATTGGTGGTGTGACTGTGGAAACAGGTGACTACAGCCTTGAGCCCCCCAAGATTGCTCCTTAGCCCAGTGGGAAAATCCATGATCCCATGGCAGCTGCAGGGCAAGCCTCTACTAGGCCTTAGTGGAGAGGCCCCACCCAGCAATCACAAAGGCTGGGAGACCCTGGGACAAAAGGGGTTCGGCCAGTTGAGCAACCCACTGGCTGCATTTAGCACACACACACCTGCTGCAGCCCCAAGGGGGCAAGGGAGATCTAGTGGGACCACGCAAGCAGGCAGTGAAAATTTGGAGCCCCGGCATGACTGCTCCTTGGTTCAGGGGGAAAATCCACAGTTCCACAGCAGCTGCAGGGAAAGCCTCTACTCAGCCTTAGCAGAGAGGCCCCGGCCAGCAAACACAAAGGCTGGGAGGCCCTGGGGGCAGAAGTGGCGTGGCTGGGTGAGCTAGATTTGTGTATGGTTAGAGACCCATAGCTCTGCTGAAGCCCATAGTGGACAAGTGAGATCCTGTGGGACCTGACAGTGGCAGAGATGCGAGTCTAGATGAACCTGCTCCTGGCTGCTGTGAAAGCCCATAATACCACTGCAGACCCTAAGGAGGGAGCATGTCTAGGTGGTCTGCGAGAGCAGGCACCAGCAGCCCTAGGCCCCCTTCTGATTGTCCCCACAGCTGAGGGGAGACCCAACAGGGCCACTGCGATCATGAGGAGGGGCCCAGGCTTGGTCAGGAACAGCTGACAGGGATCCTGGTTGGTGCAGATTACAGAGCTGCTGCCTGCTCCCCACCAGTAGAAGCAAGTGGAAGCAGTAACCAAACTCTGTTCTATGCGGAGACACAAATCCATGCCATAAAGCAGTATGAAAAAGTATATTAAATCTCCAGAACAAAAGGAAAATGACAAGTACCCAGAAAACAATCCTGACACGCTGAAATCTATAACCTAAATGACAACGAATTCAAAATAGCTATCATTAAAAAAACTCAATGAATTAAAAGAGAATACAGATATACAACTCAACGAGTTCAGGAGCTATGTCAGAAAAGAACTTGATACTATAAAGAAGAACCAATCAGAAATTTGGAGATTAAGAACACAATGGATGAGATTAAGAAAAATCTGGACTCTCTGAACAGTAGGGTGAATAATATGGAAGACAGAATTAGCAATGTGGAGGATAGGAATATAGAAATGCTTCAGATGAGGAGGAGAGAGAACTGAGACTAAAAAGAAATGAAGAAACTCTCCAAGAAATATCCGACTCACTTAGGAAATGCAACATAAGGATTACAGGTATCCCAGAAGGAGAAGAGCAGGAGAAGGGGACAGAAAGCCTGTTCAAAGAAATAATGGCTGAGAACTTCCCAAACCTGGGGAGAGAGGTGGAACTCCATGTGACAGAAGCTAATATATCTCCAAACTTTATCAATGTAAAAAGACCAACTGCAAGGCATATAGTAGTGAAGCTTGAAAAAGTCAAGGACAAAGAGAAAATATTAAGGGCAGCCAGGCAGAAGAAAATAACCTACAAAGGAACCCCCATCAGGCTGTCAGTAGATTTCTCAGCAGATACCTTACAGGCTAGGAGAGACTGGAATGATATATTCAAAACTCTGAAGGACAAAAGCATGCAGCCAAGAATACTCTATCCAGTGAAATTAGCCTTCAAATATGATGGATAAATAAAAACTTTCCCAGATAAACAAAAGTTAAGGGAGTTCATCACCACAAGACCAGCGCCCCCCCCCCCCCCCACACACACACACAAGAAGAGCTCAGGAAGACCGTCATACCTGAAAAAAAAAAAAAAGGAAAAGGGTTACAAAACCCAGAACAAAGGAGATAAGTAGAAAGACAAAATCAGAAAATTGCAGCTCTCCATCAGAACAGGTTAGCAAATTCTAAGTATAAAATTAAAGATAAAAGGAAGGGAAACACCAAGAATAAATATAATCTTGTCATTTTTAACCACAAACTCACAACACAAGAAGGAAGAAAAAAAGATCTGACAATCACAACCTAGAAGGGGAAGAGGAAAGGGATGGAATGGCTTAATCTAAGGAAATAAGAGGCTATCAGAAAATGGACTATTTCATCTATGAGATGTTTTATACAAACCACATGGTAACCACTAAACAAATAACAAGAATAGAGACACAAATTACAAATAAAAAGAAAGCCAATATAGAAAACTACGTACCTAAATTAGTAGTCCAAAAATCATGGGATGAAAAACAAAGGAAATGCAGGGGAACCAGAAAACAAGTGATAAAATGGCAGCAGTAGCCCCCCACATTTCAATAATCACTCTAAATGTAAATGGATTGAACTCTCCAATCAAAAGACACAGAGTGGCAGGATAGATTAAAGAACAAGACCTATCAATATTCTGCCTCCAGGAAACACACCTCAGCCCCAAAGACAAACACAGACTCAGAGTGAAGGGATGGAAGACAATACTCCAAGCTAATAATGAACATAAGAAAGCAGGTGTCACCTTACTTATATCAGACAAAGTAGACTTTAAAGTAAAACAGGTAAAGAGAGACAAAGAGGGGTAGTTTATAATGATAAAAAGGACACTCCACCAGGAAGACATAACACTTATAAATATATATGCACCCAACACAGGAGCACCAAATTACATAAAGCAACTATTAACAAAACTAAAAGGAGATATCAACAGTAATACAATAATAGTAGGGGACCTCAACACCCCACTAACACCAATGGCTATATCATCCAGACAAAGTCACAAGAAAATTGTAGAATTAAAAGAAAAACTAGGCCAGATGGACTTAATAGATATATGTAGAACACTCCACGCAAAAACAGCAGGTCACACATTCTTCTCAAGTGTGCACGGAACATTCTCAAGGGTAGACCATATGTTGGGAAACAAAGCAAGCCTCAACAAATTCAAGAGGATTGAAAAAATATCAAGCATCTTTTCCAAGCATATTGCTATGAAACTAGAAATCAACTACAAGAATAAAGCTGGGAAAGAAGCAAAACTGTGGAGATTAAACAACATGCTACTGAACAACTAGTGGATCACTGTGGAAATTAAAGGAGAAATCAAATATTATCTGGAGACAAATGAAAATGAAAAGATGCCATATCAACTCATTTGGGACGCAGCAAAAGCAGTCCTAAGAGGGAAATTCATTGCAATACAGGCTCACCTCAACAAACAAGAAAAATCTCAGATAAGCAATCTCAAACGACAGCTAACAGAATTAGAAAAAGAACAACAAACAAAGCCCAAAGTCAGTAGAAGGAGGGAAATAATAAAAATTAGAGCAGAAATAAAAGAAATTGAAACAAAAAATACAGTAGAAAGGATCAATGAAACAAAGAGTTGGTTATTTGAGAAAATAAACAAAATTGACAAACCCTCAGCCCGGCTCACTAAGAAAAAAAAGAGAGAAGATGCAAATAAATAAAATTAGAAATGAAAGAGGAGAAATCAGAACGGATACCACAGAAATACAAAAGATTATAAGAGAATACTATGAAAAACTATATGCCAACAAATTAGACAACCTAGAAGAAATGGATAAATTTTCAGATGCTTACAACCTCCCAAAACTAAATCAGGAAGAAATAGAGAATTTGAATATACCAATCACAAGTAAAGAAATTGAAACAGTAATCAAAAACCTCCCCCAAAATAAAAGTCCAGGACCAGATGGCTTCTCTGGAGAATTCCACCAAACATTCAAAGAAGATTTAATACCTATTCTTCTCAAACTATTCCAGAAAATTGAGGAAGATGGAGCACTTCCTAACACATTCTACAAAGCCAATATCACCCTGATCTCAAAACCAGACACGGGCAACACAAAGAAGGAGCACTACAGGCCAACATCACTGATGAACGTAGATGCAAAAATCCTCAACAAAATTCTGGCAAACCGAATACAGCAATACATTAAAAAGATCATACACCAAGATCAAGTGGGGTTTATACCAGGGACACAGGGATGGTTCAACATCTGCAAATCAATCAATGTGATACACCACATTAACAAAATGAGAAACAAAAACCACATGATCATCTCAATAGACGCAGAGAAAGCATTTGACAAGATCCAACATCCATTTATGATAAAAAAAAAAAACTCTCAGTAAAATTGGTATAGAAGGAAAGTACCTCAACATAATAAAGGCCATATATGACAAACCCACAGCCAACATCACACTCAATGGGCAAAAACTGAAAGCCATCCCTCTGAGAACAGGAACAAGACAAGGGTGTCCACTCTCACCACTCTTATTCAACATAGTACTGGAGTTTTGGCAAGAGAAATTAGGCAGGAAAAAGAAATAAAAGGAATCCAAACAGGCAATGAAGAAGTGAAACTCTCACTGTTTGCAGATGACATGATCTTATACATAGAAAACCCCAAAGAATCCATTGTAAAACTATTAGAAATAATCAAAAACTACAGCAAAGTTTCAGGGTATGAAATCAACTTACATAAATCAGTAGCATTTCTATACTCTAATGATGAGCTAACAGAAAAAGAACACAACACCATTCACAATTGCAACAAAAAGAATAAAATATCTTGGGGTAAATTTAACCAAAGAAGTGAAGGACCTATACAATGAAAACTACAAGACTTTCCTGAAAGAAATTGATGATGACATAAAGAGATGGAGAGACATTCCATGCACGTGGATTGGAAGAATAAACATAGTTAAAATGTCCATACTACCTAAAGCAATGTACAGATTCAGTGCAACGCCAATCAGAATCCCAATGACGTTCTTCATGGAAATAGAACAAAGAATCCTAAAATTCATATGGGGCAACAAAAGACCCCGAATTGCTAAAGCAATCCTGAGAAAAAAGAACAAAGCTTGAGGCATCACAATCCCTGAATTCAAAACATACTACAAAGCTACAGTAATCAAAACAGCATGGTACTGGTACAAAAACAGGTGCACAGATCAATGGAACAGAATTGAAAGCCCGGAAATAAAACCACACATCTGTGGACAGCTAATCTTCGACAAAGGACCTGAGGGCATACAATGGAGAGAAGAAAATCTCTTCAACAAATGGTGCTGGGAAAACTGGACAGCCACATATAAAAGAATGAAAATTGACCATTCTTTTTCACCACACACCAAAATAAACTCAAACTGGATCAAAGACCTAAAGGTAAGACCTGAAACCGTAAGGCTTCTAGAAGAAAATATGGGCAATACACTCTTTGACATCAGTATCAAAAGGATCTTTTCAGACACCATGTCTTCTCAGACAAGGGAAACAATAGAAAGAATAAACAAATGGGACTTCATCAGACTAAAGAGCTTCTTCAAGGCAAGGGAAAACAGGATTGAAACAAAAAAGCCCACCAATTGCGAAAAAATATTTGCAAGTCGTATATCAGACAAAGGGTTAATCTCCATAATATATAAAGAGCTCACACAACTCAAAACAAAAAGTGAAACAACCCGATCAAAAAGTGGGCAGGGGACATGAACAGACATTTCTCCAAAGAAGATATACAGATGGCCAATAGGCACATGAAAAGATGCTCATCATCACTGATCATCAGGGAAATGCAAATCAAAACTACACTAAGATATCACCTTACACCTGTTAGAATGTCAAAAATAACCAAAACAAAAAGTAACAAATGTTGGAGAGGTTGTGGAGAAAAAGGAACCCTCATACACTGCTGATGGGAATGCAAACTGGTGCAGCCACTATGGAAAACAGTATGGAGATTTCTCAAAAAATTAAAAATAGAAATACCATATGACCCAGCCATCCCACTACTGGGTATCTATCCAAAGAACTTGAAATCAGCAATTCCAAAAGTCCCATGCACCCCTATGTTCATTGCAGCATTATTTACAATAGCTAAGATGTGGAAGCAACCTAAGTGCCCATAAGCTGATGATTGGATAAAGAAGATATGGTATATACATACAATGGAATACTACTCAGCCATAAAAAAGGATAAAACCCTCCCATTCACAACAACATGGATGGACCTTGAGGGTATTATATTAAGTGAAATAAGCCAGATAGAGAAAGACAATCTCTGTATGGCTCCACTCATATGTATAAGGTAAACATGTAGACAAAGAGAGCAGATTAGTGGCTACCAGGGGAAAGGGATGTTGGGGGTGAGCACAAAGGGTGAAGTAGTGCGCCTATAACATGACTGACAAACAATAATGTACAACTGAAATTTCACAAGGTTATAAACTATCATGATCTCAATAACAAGTTAAAAAGAGAGATAGCAAACAACAGAAATGGTCAATAAGCACATGAAAAGGTGCTTAACATAGTTAACCATCAAGAAAATGTATATTAAAACCATAAAGAGATACCACTATCTAGACACCAGAATGGCTAAGATTAAAAACAATGACAATACTGAGAGTTGACAAACACGTGGAGCAACTGAAACTCCCATGCCTTGATGATGGATGTACAGCTATGTGTCGCTTAATGATGGGGCCATGTTCTGAGAAACGCTTCATTAGGCAATTTCTTCATTGTAGACGTCACAGAGTGCGCTTACACACACATAGATGGTACAGCCTACTACGCACCTGGGCTATATGGTGCTAATCTTATGGTACTACTGTCGTATTTGCAGTCCGTCATCGATCAAAACATCATTATGCAGCACATGGCTGTATAAAAAAGCACAATCACTTTGAAGAATTGGTGCATCTTATGAAGTCAAATGCCTACTCCTTTACCAGGAAATTCCATTCTTAATTATAAGCCCACGGGAAATGAATGTATATGTCCACAAAAGGACTCAACACAAAGTTTTTCATAGCAACTTTATTCATAATAGTCCCAAACTAGAAACCATTCAAATGTCCATCAATAGGAGAATCAATGTTTTCTTACATTCCAGTAGCTTACTCAAATAATGTATTACCACTCAGCAATTAACAATGAATGAAGTGTTGATTCACATGACAACATGGGTAAGTCTCAGAAACATTACATGTAGCAAAACAAGTCAGGGGCAAACTGTACATACTATATAATTCCATTTATATGTAGTTCAAGAATAGGCAAAAATAAACAATTTTGATAGTAGTCAGAACAGCGCTTTACATCTGGGGTGAGAATGTTATTGACAGAAAAGAAAGCAGAGGGCACTTTTGCGTGATCAAAACGTTCTTTATATTGATGTGGATAGTGGTCATATGAGTAGATATATAAAAGAAGTATTGAGCGCTCTGTATGAGATTTTTTTCATTTTATTGTATGCAAAATATAATTCAATAAAATAATGTAAAAAAAATTGGATACACCTGAAGAGAGAAGTGGTAAACTGAAGTTCAGAGGTTAGTAGCCCAACTGAAAACCAAAAGGTAAAAGGATAGGAATAGAGAAACAAGCACAAAATCAAAAGTGCGGAACATGGGGTGATTGGAACCCCAAGAGGGCGATGCAGGAAAAGTAGTATTTGAAGACACAGGGCTAGAAAATTTCAAAACTTTTCAAAAACACCGACCAAGGGAGCACTCCCAACATCCTAGCAAAACAGCTGAGTACAAAGAGAAAGTTCTAGGATTAGCCACAAGAGAAAAGGTGTATTTCCTTTTAAAGAAATGAAATAATAAAGCATATTTAACCAATCAAAGAAATGAAAGCAAGAAAGGAGATGGAAAGGAATACAGGAATGCACTGTGAAACAGCAGCATAAATACATCCATAATTCTGCAAGTGCAGTAGACTAAACACAAGAGCATCAGTCTTCGTGTTGTTTAGGAAAATCAACCACATGCTGGTTGACTTTAGGGCAAGAAGCACTATGAGAGACAAAGAAAAATTTCATCGTGATATATGGTTTGATCCACCAGGAAAATAAAACCATTTTAAATGTTAATGCACTTGATAACATATCCTCAAAATACATAAAGAAAAGATATAACTAAAAGGAGAAGTAGGCAAATCAACAATAGCAGTGGGATATTTAGCACATATTCTCAGTAACTGGTAAAACAAGCAGGTAAAGAACAGGAGATACAGAGCAGATGTGAACAATAAAAATTTTTAAATGAACATAATTGGCATAAAAAAGCACTACAACCATAAACTACAGATTACACATATTTTCAAGCACATACGGATGATTATCAAAATTAACCATATACTGGGTTACAACAACCCTCAACATATTTAGAAATATTAAAAACATAAAATATAGTCTCTCTGATTACGCTGGAATACAGTTTAGAATTAATATAAAAAGACAACTAAATATCTCCATGAGTTTGGAAATTGAGCAAAACACGTATAAATAATCCATGGGTCCAGTAAGAAATCTCAATGAGAATTTGAAAATGTTTTGAACTGAATTATAATGTAAACTTAATCAAAATTAGTGGGAAGCAGCTAAAACCATGTTTAATGGGGAAATTTAAAGTGCTTGATGCATATATTAGAAAAGAAGAAAGGCAGAAAATCATGATCAAAGAAACTACTTCAACAAGCTGTAATAAGAATAGCAAATTAAATACAAAGAGAGAAGAAAGAAAATAATAAACATAGGAGAAGAAATTAATGAAATTTTTAAAAACATAAAAAAGAGAAGATCAGCAAAGTCAATTTCATCCTTTTAATCAAAGTGTTTAGTTTAGTTATATTTAAAGCATTATTGATAGATTTGGACTAGATCCCCTATGTTACTACTTTTTTGTACCGTTTATTTCTTGTGCTTCCCTTCTTCTTTACTGCTTCCTTTTAGGATAACAAAATGCCATTGTGAGACTCCATTTTCATTCCTCTACTGGTGTTTTAATCTCTTTATATTTGTGTGTGTGTGTTTATATTATACCACAACACACAGAATATAAAGATTTACAAAAAACACAATTCCATTTACCTATCCCTGTCCTTTGTGATACAGCTGAATATATTTTACATCTGCCCCTTTAATACATGACAATACAGTGTTATAACCTTTAACTAAGTAGGAAGTGGCATTTTACAGAAATTAAAAAGAGAGAAAGGATAGTCTTTTATGACTGCTCACAGAGTTACCATTTCTGATGAACACTCCTATTTCTTGTAGATCTGAGTTTTCATGTTCTGCATTTCTCTTAGTCTAAATAACTTCGTTATCAGGTTTTGTATCATAGATCTGCTTGAATCAAATTCTATCAATCTTTATTCATCAGAACATGTCTTCACTTACTATTAATTTTTGGAAAATCTGTTTTTCTGCATATAGAATTCAACGTACAGTTTTTCCTTTCAGCACCTTAAGGTGGTCCTTCCATTGTCTGCAGCCTCCACTGCATCTGAGGAGCAGTCAGCCTTCATTCGCATCGTTGTTGCCCAATGTGCGCTGTGTCTGCTCTTCTCTGCCTGCTTGTAGGATGTTGTCTCTATCTTTGGTTTTAGCACTTTCGCTGTGATACGGCTGTATGTCCTTCTCCATATTTGCTGGGCATGGTTTTGCTGAGCTTCTTGAATCTGTAAGCCAATGTTTTTCACCAATTATGGAAAATATTAGGCCATTCTTTCTCTAAATATTTTTGCCTACCCTGTTTTCATTCTCTTCTCCTTTAGATACTCCATTTACATGTATGTTAAATCTGTTGATATTGTCCCACAGATTCTTGAGGCTGTGCTCCTTTTCTCACACTTTTGTGTATGTTTTATTTTAGATAATTTCTAGTGAAATTTATTCAAGTTCACTGACCTCTTCTCTTTCCTCCAACCTACAATTAACCCTATCAGGTGAAACTTTCAGTTATTGTTTGTAGCTTTTATTCTTTGGCTGAAATTCTCCATCTGTTCCCTAATTATGAACATATTATACTTAAAGTCCTTGAAAATACTTAGAATAGCTACTTAGAGCAATTATTTGATAACTGAAACATGTGGATCATCTCTGGCTCTCTTTCTATCAACTGTGTTTTCTATTTGTCTTTTAGCCACATCTTGCTTTATTGTATTGTAATATTTTACTGGTAGACATTGTGAATGATACCTCACAAAGACTCTGATTTTTTCACCATCCTGTGAAGCGTGGTGATTTTTTGTTCTAGCAGAGAGTTATATTACTGCAAGATCTTACAGGCTTAGTTTTATGGTTTGTTAGGGATTTAATTTTTACGTTGTTAGGTTGAGTCTGTTTTGGTTTTGATCTCAGTTTTTTCCCATTTTTTTTAAATTTATTTTTTCCAGTTTTATTGAGATATAATTGACATATAACATTGTGCGAGTACAAGGTGTACAACACATTGATTTGATATGTTTATGTATTGCAAAATTGTTACCATCTTGGCATTAGCTAATACCTTCATCATGTCAATTACCACTTCATTTTTGTGGTAAGAACACTTAAGATCTATTCTCTTAGCAACACTCAATTATATAACACAGTATTTTTAGCTATAGTGACCTTGATGTACCTTAGATCTCCAGAACTTGTTAATCTTATAACTGGAAGTTTGCACATTTGACCAATATCTCCCCATTTCCCCCAGCCCCCAGCCCCTGGTAAACACCACCCTACTATCTGTTTCTCTGAGTTTGGCTTTTTAGATTCCACATGTAAGAGACATCATGCAGTATTTGTCTTTCTTTGAATATTTCACTCAGCATAATGCCCTCAAGTTTCATCCAAGTTTTACAAATGTCAGATTTCCTTCTTTCTCATGGCTGAACAGTATTCTATTATCTATATATGGTATGGTATATATATATATATATATATATATATATATATATATATATACACCACATTTCCTTTATCCATCCATCCGCTGACGGATGCTTAGGTTGTTTCTATATCTTGGCTTTGTGAATAATGCTGCAAGGTACGTGGGAGTGCAGATAGCTCTACAAGATCCTGATTCACTTCCTTTAGATATATACGTGGATGTGGGCTTGCTGGATCATGAGGTAGTTCTATTTTTAATTTTTTGTGGAACCTCCATACTGTTTTCTATAGTGGTTGTGACAATTTGCATTCCCACCAACAATGCACAAGGGTTCCCTTTTCTCTACATCCTTGCCGACACTTGTCATCTCTTGTCTTCTTGATGACAGCCATTCTAACAGGCGTGAGGTGCTATCTCATTGTGGTTTTGATGTGTATTTGAGTGACCTTAGCCTTAAGATAAGTCCTTTAGTCCTGGGACACAGTCTTTCCTCGCTAGGTGTGGCCCTTCTTGGGTTTTAGTGGAGGTACTGAGGTGTTTACCAAGCCCCTATAACTTCTTGGGACTCGAAGTTCAAACTCAGTCTGTCCCGTGATTGGCTGTAACTGAGATCTCTGCCCCTGAGCCTTCCAGACATTGCTTTTCCTTTGTCTCCTTTAAGGGCCCCCCCTTCACGCACAGTTCAGGTATCAGTCAATGACTGGGAGATTCCCAATCCTGTGGTTTCCTATTTTTTCTGAGACATTCATCCTTTATTTCCCTCTGCCTTGGCAGCTGCAATCTCTGTCCTTTGACACGTCAGACCGAGAAGACACCGGCCTTCTGTTGAGTAGCAGGTGCCCTATGCTCAGCTGACCCTCGAGTTTCCACAGGGAACAATCCGTGTGATGACTCCATTCCCTCAAGGTTTGAATCCTATCCAGTTTCTGCTGGTTTAGGTCACTCTGAGGTGCTTGAAATAGTTGTGGCACGAAAAAATATTTATTCTGGAGTTTATGATTGCTATCTGTGTGAGGGCTGGTCTGACATAATCTACTTCAAGATTATAGAACCAGAAACAGCCTATTTTCTCCTTTTTAATGTCTATTTTTCTAAAAATCTTTTAATATGCATCCATTTACTCCAACATAAAAAAAGAACAAGAGGAATTGCTGAGAATTTGGTTATTGGGGCTTGAGAAGAAGAAGTTCGACATTTCTGGGGTATTGGTGGGCCACCCACAAGTGCACACACAGGCCGACAATGAAATACGATGCTTCCAGTATGAACTGATCAGAATGACCGGGAATGACACGTAAAGAATTACACGGTCTCTTTTAAACTGAAAGAAGCAGTTTACAAAATAATAATTACAAAGTGGTTCTATATTTATTAAAGTCTGTGTATGTGTGTTAATATACACAAGCAGGAAAAATGATTTGCACCAGAATGTTAACAATGGCTACCTCTGGATGGAATTACAAGTGTTTTGCTTTTTTATTTTCTCCTTTTAAACATCTATATTTTCTAATTTTATTAGCATAAAATTCACATTTGCTATGAAAAGAAACCCCATGGTCCTCTTCAGGGAACTCCTGCAACACAGAGAGTAACGGAAATTCGGAGTGGACCTGAGTTAGGAGAGAGCACTGTCTTGGGCTTCCTTGGCTGGGGGTCCTCCATGGTGACTCTGGACAGTCACCTCAGCAGAGCGCCTCTTGCTGGGGGATGGCGGACGGGCAGCTCTCATGCCGATTCAGGCTTCAGAGTTCATTCATGTCTGGGAGCATTTCCTGCAGCCTCTCTTCCTCTGGAGTCAGAGCAGCCAGGCAGGTCCGATCTCTGGAGGTTGAAGCTGTGGTGTGGGGGCCACTACCAGTCTCAACAAGACTCAGCTGACCAGCCACCTCCTGCGTCCTCCTGTGCGAAGCTCAGAGGCTCCCGGATTGCACTGCAAACTCTGCTACTGGCCACCATTCAAATGCCCCTTCCCAATTTCCACAGGTTTACAAACCTCACAATCATAATGTCTGTCACAGATTAGGGAAAAATAAAGAGAATGCCCCATCCCCTGACTAACCATGTGAAAAAATGCCTCTTCCCAGCCTCTCCAAAACTAAGTGTAATGGTAGAAATTGTGGTAGAAATGATCTCTGTGCCATGAATTCATTCTCTCAGTCAGCTGATGATCACTGGGGGCCCGTCATGGGCCTGGTGCACAATGCTTCCAAAATGAGTTAATTTAGAAAAGTAAATCTCTGGTGCAGGGATAAGAAGGTGAACAAGGCATCGTCCCTGAGACAGCCAACATGGAGGGGGACAGACTTGCTCAGGGAAGACAGCAGCCCCCACAAGACCTGAAGCCTCGTTCTCTCAAAGGGTCCCTTTCTGCCCACGTCCGTCCAAAGCACACACGGACCCCATACCCCTGTCCCCAGTGCTGCACAGTTAAATTTCAAGGGGAAGGGAAGGGGCTCCAGCTGCCCTTCCCCGTGAGCTTCAATGACGCCCAAGTCCTCCTGCAGCCAGGGCCTGACAAGGAAGAGCCCAACTGGATCGCCGGTTGGTGGTGAAGGGAGAAGCCGGTTGGTGGTGGAGGGAGAAGGAAAGGAATCAGTGGTCGCAGTTCACTTCCCACACTGATGCCTGTAACATCCTTAAATTGGAGACTTGAAGACGCCTAGTCCTTCGGTGCCATCCCTATCAAAGTCCCAAAGACATTTTTCACAGATGTAGAACAAATAATCCTAAAATTTATATGGAACAACAAAACGCCCCAAATAGTCAAAGCAATTCTGAGAAAAAAGAACAAAGCTGGAGGCATCACACTACTGATGCCAAAGTGCACTTCAAAGCTACAGTAACCAATACAGTGTGGAGTTGCAGAAAACAGACACACAGATCAAGGGGATCGAATCGATAGCCCAGAAAGAAAGCCACACACCTATGCAAGCTAATTTTTGACAAAGGAGCCAAGAACATACAATGCAGAAAAGAAAGTCTCTTCAATAAATGGTCTTGATAAAAGTGGACAGGGACGTGCAAAAGAATGAATGCACACCATACACAAAAACTAACTCAAACTGGATTAAAAACTTGAATGTAAGACCTGGAACAATAAAACTCCCCGAAGAAATCATAGGCAGTATATTCTCTGACATCAGTATTAGCTGTATATTTTGAATATCGTGTCTCCTCAGGGAAGGGAAACAAAATAAAAATAATCAAATGGGATTACTTCAAAATAAAAAGTTTCTGCATGGCAAAGGAAATCATCTACAAAATGAAAAGATGCCCTACCACCTGGGAGAAGATATTTGCAAATCATATATCTGATAAAGGGTTAATATCCAAAATATATAGAGAACTCATACAACTCAACAACAAAAAACAAACAACCCAATTAAAAAACGGACAGTGGATCTGAACAGACATTTTTACGAGGAAGACATACTGATGGCCAACGGGCACATGAAAGAATGTTCAACAGCACTAATTATTAGGGAAACACAAATCAAAACCACAATGACATATCACCTCATGCCCATCAGAATGGCTATAGTTAATAAGACAAGAAACAACAAGTGAAGGAGAGGATGTGGAGAGAAGGGAACCCTCATACACTGCCGGTGGGAGTGCAAACTGGTGCAGCCACTAAGGAAAACAATATGGAGATAAAAATTAAGACTAGAACTTCCATATGATCCGGGTATCCCACTTCTGGGTATTCATCCAAAGAACATGAAAACACTAATTCGAAAAGATACATGCACGCCTATAGCCACTGCAACATTATTCACAATAGCCAAGACTTGGAAACACCTAAGTGCCCACCAACAGATGAATGGATAAAGAAGATGTGGTCTATATCCACCGTGGAATACTGCTCAGCCATGACAAGAGATGAAATCATGCCATTTGGGACAACATGAATGGACCTTCAGGACATAATGCTAAGCCAAATAAGTCAGGCGAAGAAAGACAAATACCACATTATTTCACTCATGTGTGGAAGATAAAAACAACAATAACAAACAAACACATAGATTCAGAGAACAGATTGGTCGTTACCAGAGGGGAAGAGGTGAGGGGAGGGCGGAAGGGATAAAGGGGCACACGTGTATGGTGACAGATGACAGCTAGACTCCTGGTGGTGAACACGATGCAGCCTATACTGAAGTCGAAATATAATGATGTACACCTGAAATTTATATAATGGTATAAAACAAGGTGACCTCAATAAAAAGAAAAAAAAAGAAAAGGCCTGGTCAAAATATTACGCTAAACAGTAACAAAACTTTTTGGAAGACCACTCGTGAAGACTTTCCTTCCAGGGAGAACCCATCGTCCTGAAGCCCCACCCTTCCTCGCCGCAGGCTCGCTGCTCCGCCCAGACGAAGGCAGAGGCAGCATCGGGCGTGAACCGAAGGAGCTGGCGCGGGGGCCGGGGGAGCGCTCCGCCCAGAGCCCGGAGACTCGGGCATCTTGGAGAAGAAATTCCTAGCGAGGGCTAGAGAAAGGGAGCGTCCACACCGATGATTTCCTGCATCGTCTCCTGCTTCTCAGTTCACACAGCTGTCACGCAGGTCACCCCTTGATGGTACAGAGCAGGACGCCGAGGGTCTGGGAAGGTAAGGGGCTTCCCGAGGCCCTAGGGGGCGGCGGCTCCAGAGCCGGTTCCGTGGTCGCTGCAGGGGGCAGCGGGATGTGCCCTCAGGAAGCAGGGACCGGGTCCCCGACGCCAGTATACGCCCCGCCTCAGGGAAGGCTGGCCCTGGGCGGTGCCTGCTGCCCACCCTCCAGGGGGGAGGTGGCGGGTCCGCGTGGGGCGCACAGACCGCGGCTGCGGGAGAGCACTCTCCTGAGGGCGGCCTTGACGTCCGTGTTCCTCAGCGAGTAGATGAGCGGGTTCAGGGAGGGCGCCACTGAAGTGTAGACCACCGACACCACCTTGTCCTTGTCGAGCGCGTAGCTGGACGCGGGGCGGAAGTAGGTGTAGACGACGGTGGAGTAGTACATGGACACCACCAGGAGGTGCGAGGAGCAGGTGGAGAAGGCCCGCCGCTTGCCCGCGGCCGAGCGGATGCGCAGGATGCTGGCGTTGATGCAGGCGATGATGCAGCCGTAGGAGAGCATGGTCACGGAGAAGCTCCCCAGGGCCAGGACCACATCCGCAGTGAAGGCCATGGCCTCGTTCAGGCGAGTAGGGGCACAGGAGAGCTTCAGCAGCGGGGGGATCTCACAGAAGAAGTGCTTAACCACGTTGGAGCCGCAGAAGGGCAGGCGCCCCGTGAGGACCGTGTTCACCGTGGTGTTGGTCAGGCTGACTGCCCACACAGCCGAGGCCAAGAGCACGCACACCCTGGGGCCCATGAGGGCACCGTAGTGCAGGGGCCGGCAGATGGCCACATAGCGGTCTAAGGCCATAGCAGAGAAGAGCAGCAGCTCAGCCCCCAGGGACCAGGTGAAGAAGAAGAGCTGGGCCATGCAGCCCCCGAAGGAGATGGTCCTGCCAGCCACCATGCTGCCCAGCAGCTTGGGTAGGATCGTGGAGGTGCAGAGGATGTCCACCGCAGCCAGGTTGACCAGGAAGAAGTACACGGGGGTGTGCAGGGCAGGGCTGGAGCTGATGAGCAGCACAATGAGCAGGTTTCCAGAGAGGGCCACCATGTAGAGGAGAAGGAATGCGGGGAAGAGCAGCATTTGCAGCCCAGGCGTTTCTGAGAATCCCAGAATGAGGAACTGGGTGACCAGCGTCTGGTTCATCCCAGCCTGGTGGACGCAGCTCTGAGTCCTCCTGTGCGCCCGGGGCTGCTCTGACACTGGCTGTCGAGGAAAGAGGGGCCCACTGTTTTAACTTGTTCTGAACATTCCATCCTGCAGATGCTTGTGTGACCCATTAGAAAGAGAATTTCAGGTCCTACTTTGGTAATGACAATGGAGATTTGTGCCCCTGATAGCTTTGGAGACCAGGATCACTGCAGTGGGAGCAGCTGTCCCCTGAGGTTAGAGAAGCTCCATCCTCACCCCTCTCCTGGCAGGTGTGGGACTGAGATGGCCACTCAGAAAAATCACTGGACTTGGGTCCTGGTCAGTGTGGGCTCATCTTTCCCCGGCTCCCGTGGGGCCCTGAGCACGTGGCGGCCGGGGTGGTGGGCTGACAGGGAAACCAGTATCCTGAGCTCCATCTACTATTTGAAAATCGTGACAGTTGTGTTTACGTCCTGGTCATACACTCGGACTGTGCCTGGGAACAGAGACGGGGGAAAAGCAACTCAATAAATCAGAGAAAGCCTGTTTCTAAAAGCCCCAGGACTCCTGCCTAGACTGACCACATCCAGCGGCACTGACACACAGGCACTGGAAGCCAGGGGCCGGGCCTGCATGCCGGGGACAGGGTGGGACCCGAGCCCTGTTTCCACTCCAGAGCCTGCTGCTGTCTGCCCCGCACGGCCCACAGCAGGGCCCCCAAAATCAGAGACACATCACCACCAGACTCCTCAGCTGAATCGGAAAGATGTCCCAGGACAAACCTGAGACAGTGGGAGCCGAGGCTCGTGCATGCCAGCTTCTGGATGACGAAGCAAGTGCAGATGGCTTGTAGATTATTACTCTAATGTGGGGGCACTGAGCTTATTTTGAAATACTGCACCTTGATATTTCTCTATTGACACCATAGCCCTTTCATTAAAAGGGAGGCTTTCATACATTCACATAAGCTGATGGCTTCGCACACTATTTCCTGGCACAGGCTTAGGTCTGGTCCTTCTGCTTTAGAGTCAGTGTCCGGGAGATGTACGACTGTCACTAAATGTTACGAGGAGGTGTCCCTGTGAGAGGGTGTCCGAGAATGACCAAGAAGATCACAACTGGAATGTGCTCATTGGTGTGGAAAATGCTGACAATTTTCCACAAAAATCTGTTACATTAAAAGAGAGAAAGAGAGAGACAGCAATTTTATACTACATTTTGTCTATGTTGCTCATTTTCCTTTTCTTATATCACTAGAAAAGCTTCTTCCTTAAACGTGACATCCAAAGGGGTCCCACAGCTCTTAGTACAGAGCAAATGTAATTATCCACTATTCTCAAAACATTCCTGTTTATGTTTAAAATACACGCAATACACAGAATCCACATTCACTTACAGTGGGTGCTTACAAAAGATGGAGAAATCTTTCTGGAATTACTGGTATCTTCTCAAGAAACTTCCTTCTTGTTCCTAAGAAAAAAAAACTTTAGAGAGTTGTCAGAAATCGTTACAAAATAGAGTTGTTTTTAAACAAAAGTACGGAGGGTGCCAGCTGTGTCCAAGAGCAGGGTCAGTGGGAGATTTGTGGCCGGAGCTCGAGGAGCCCTCTTGCATCGGGAACAGGCAGAGACACACTCCGGGTGGTGCTGCAGGGCCTGAGGGGCCAATTAGCACAGAACCTGCTCTCCCTGATGAGGTGGAACCAGCCTTGGGCTCAGGACTCTCCAGAGAGGCTGACCAGCACCTGGGGGACAGATGTAATCACCACCGAGAGAGAACTGACAACGTTCTCGGCACCTGCGGGTGTTTCCTGGCTGGAACAGGGGCTGGTGCTTGGCGGTAAGCGTCCAGGGACTGGTTGTCCAGCAGCAGCAGCAGGGTTAGCTGAAGGACAGACAGAGCTGACGGACATATCAGACAAAGAGGGTGTCATGGCGCTGAGCCAGTGAACCAACGAGCCACCCTTTCTGCTGAGAGCAGACAGTGCCTTTCCTTCCCAACCAGAAGCACACAAATGTGACACCAATGCCCGTCCACTGGACATTGGCCCAGGGCCTTGCTGGACATCACCAGATTCCAGCCCTTGGGGAGGCTAACGTCCACATTTCAATGGTCACTGGGGACATGTCGCCGCATTCTGCTCTTCCAATGCGACCGTCCTCACACATTGAGCATGTGCACACTTCATCCACCCAAGGCAACAACTCCTCTCCAGCTGCTTAGCGAACGTGGGGGCAGTGGAAACCGCCCTGCCTTGGGCCAACCCCGCCAGCCTGGGCCAGCCCTAAGCAGCAGCTAAGCCCAAGCCCTGCTCCTGGGGAAGACGCACCTTACAGCTGGTGGCTTTTCAGACCTCCAGCATAGTTCACGTGGAAAGGGTGGGTGGCTGGTCATTTGCTCTTCTCAGACCCGTCCAAACTGCTGGTCTTGGCTGGGCATCTTCAGTTCCTGGTCAGGGCACCCATCATTTTGGGTCTAATCCAGGTTCCACTCACCCTGACTCACGTAGGGGTTCTGTGTCTTAATTCTCTACTTCTTGGTTTCAAAGAAGGGGTCAACTTCTCACTTGGGGTGCTTGTGGAGACTCCAGATGGACCCAGGTTTCCTTTCCCTAGTTCTATTGAGGTATTATTAACAAAGAAAAGTTGTATTTACTTCATTTGTACAATGTGATTTTTTTATGGTGTAAAACGTGATGATTTGATATGTGTGTACATTGTGGAATGATTATCACAGTAAAGTCAATAACAAATCCGTCATCTCACAAAGTTACTTTTTCTAAATGAGAACTCTCTCTCTCTCTTTTTCTTTTTGGTGAGAAAGATTCTCTGAGCTAACATCCATGCCAATCTTCCTCTATTTTGTATGTGGGACACTGTCACAGCACAGCTCGTGAGTGGTATAGGTCTGCGCCCAGGATCCAAAACCGCAACCTGGACTGCCAAAGTGGAGCACACTAAACTCAACCGCTACACCATGGGGCCAGCCCCGAGAACCCTTAATATTTCCTCTCTTAGCAATGTCAAGTATACAATCCAGTATTCTTATCTCCAGTCACCATGCAGTATATTCAACCTTCAGAACTTATTCATCTGTTAACTGAAATTTTGTGCCTGTGATCAGCACCTCTGCATTTCCCACAACCCAAGCTCCTGGTGAGCACCGTTGACTCTGCTTCCATGGGTTCAATTGTTCTTTAGATTCCACATGTGAATACTACTATACAGCATTTGCCATTTTCATCTGGCATATTGCATTTAGACTAATGTGCTCTGGGTTCATCCATGTTGCAAATGGCAGGATGTTTTTTGTGGAGTTGTTCAATGGAGTCTTCAGTATTTCCTACATATAAGATCATGTCATCTGAAGAGACAACTTTATTTCTTTCTTTCCATTTGGATGCCTTTTATTTCTCTTTCTTGCCTGTTTGCTCTGGCTAGGACTTCCAGTAGCATGAGGAATAAGAGTGGTAAGAGTGGGCATCCCTGCCTTGTTCCTCATCTTGGAGGAAAAGCTTTCAGCTTTTCATGTTGAGTATGACGTTAGCTGTGGGCCTGACATATAAGGCCTTTATCATGTTTGGTACATTCCTTCTACATCCAGTTTGTTGAGAATTTTTATCATGAAAGGATGTTGAATTTTGTCAAAGGCTTTTTCCGCATCTATTGAGATGATCATGTGGTTTTTATTCTTCATTTTATTCATGTTGTGTGTCACATCCATTGATTCATCTATGTTGAACCATCCTTGCATCCCAGGGATAAATTCCACTTGATCACAGTGTACAGACCTTTTAATGTGCTGTTGCGTTTGATTCACTAGTATTTTGTTGAGATTTTCACATCTATGTTCATAAAGGATATTTGCCTGTAATTTTCTTTTCCTGTTGTGTCCTTGTCTGGCTTTGGTAATAGGGTAATGCTGGCCCAGTAAAATGAGTTTGGAAGTGTTCTCTCCTCTTCATATTTCCGAGGAGTTTGAGAAGGATTGGTGTTAATCTTTACATGTTGGGTAGAATTCACCCAGGAAGCCATCTGGTCCTGGGATTTTCTAGGTTGGGAGCTTTTTGACTATTGCTTCAGTCTCCTTACTAGTAATGGTCTGTTAATATATCTATTTCTTCATGATTCACTCTTGGTGGACTGTGTGTTTCTAGGAATGTGTTCATTTCTTCCAGGTTGTCCAGTTTGTCGGGATATAATTGTTCATCATAGTCTCTTGTGATTGTCTGTATGTCTATGATGTCAGTTGTAATGTCTCCTCCTTTATTTATTTGAGTCCTGTCTCTTTTTCTTGCTTAGTCTAGCTAATGTTTGTCAATTTTGTTTATCCTTTCAAAAAACCTGCTGTTAATTTCATTTATCTCTTCTATTGTGTTTCTAGTTTGTATTTCATGTTTTTTTCTGCTCAAATCTTTATTTCCTTCCTTCTGTTACTGTGAGATTAGTCTGTTCCTTTTCTATTTCCTGAGGTGTAAAGTTAGGCTGTTTATTTGACATCTTTCTTTTGTCTTAATGTAAGTATTTATCACTATAAACTTCTCTCTTAGAATTGCTTTTGCTGCATCCCATAATTTTTTTGTATGTTATGTTTCCATTTTAGTTTATCTCAACATATATTTTTATTTCCTCCTTGATGCATTGATTCTTCAGGAATATGTTAATTCCCGCACATTTGTGAATTTTCCATCTTTCCTCCTGTTATTAATTTCTAGTTTCATACCATTGCAGTCAGAAAAGATAGTTGTTATCATTTTAATCTTCTTAGATTTGTTACTACCTGTTTTGTGGCCCAATATATGATCTATTCTGGAGAATGTTCTGCATGCACTTGAGAAGAATGTGGATGGAATATTCTGAATATTTCTGTTAAGGCCTTTTGGTCTATAGTGCTATTATTTATTTTTTTTGCGGAAGATTAGCCCTGAGCTAACTGCTGCCAATCCTCCTCTTTTTGCTGAGGAAGCCTGGCCCTGAGCTAACATCTGTGCCCATCATCCTCTACTTTATATGTGGGACACCTACCACAGCATGGCTTGCCACGTAGTGCCATGTCCGCACCTGGGATCCGAACCGGCAAACCCCTGGCCACCGAGAAGTGGAACGTGCAAACTTAAACTCTGTGTCACTGGGCTGGCCCTATAGTGCTATTTAAGTATGGTTTCTTAAGTGATTTCTGTATTGATGATCTATCCATTTATGTAACTGAGGGTTTGAAGTCCTCTACTATTATTGTGTTGAGTATAGTCATCTCTGCTCCTTTTGGTTACCATTTGCTTGAAATATCTTTTTCCTTCTCTTCACTCTCAGCCAATGGGTGTCCTTAAGGTTAGAAGGAGTCTGTTGTAAACAGCATGTTGTTAGATCCTGTTTTTAACCCACTCATCCACTCTGTGTCTTTTGATTGTAGAATTTAACCCATTTACGTTTAAAGTAATTATTGATCTATAAAGAATTACTATTGCCACTTTTTTCATTGTTTTATGACTGTCTGGTAGTTCCTTTGGTCCATTCTTCCTCTCTTGCTGTCTTATTTTGTGATTTGTTGATTTTTTTGTAGTGGTATGCTTTGATTTCTTTCTCTTTCTCTTTTGTGTATCTACTAGCCGTTTCTGCATTTTGTTTACCATAAGATTTACATAAAACATCTTGTAGTTATAAAAGTCTATTTTAAGCTGATAACAACTTACCTTCTATAGCATACAAAAACTCTACACTTTTAATTTCTCCCCTCCTAGATTTTATGCTATTGATGTCACACTTTACATCTTTTTATATTGTGAATCCATTAACAAATTATTGTAGCTATACTTATTTTTAATACTTTCGTCTTTTAACATTTATACTACAGTTAGAAGTAACCTTTGCACCACCATTGCAGCATTAGAGTATTCTGAATTTGACTATATATTTACCTTTAACAGTTTTACTAAAACTCCTACGCATTTACTCCCCCTTTTGTTTCTGATATCATATTTTACCTCTTTGTGTGTGTGTTTGCATCCCTTAACCTCCTATCATGGAGATAGATATTTTTAGTACTTTTGTCTTTTGACCTTCATATTAGCTTTATAGGTGGTTGATCTACTACATTTACAGTGTGTATGCCTTTACCACTGATACTTTTTCTTTCATAATTTTCTCATTCCTATTTGTTGTCTTGTATTTTCCACTTAAACAAGGCCCTTTAATATTCTCTAAAGGCTGGTTTACTGTAGTTTTCGCTTGTCTGGAAAACTCTTTATCTCTCCTTCCATTTGGAGTGATACCCTTGCTGGGTAGAGTATTATTGGCTGTAGGTTTTTCCTTTCACCACTGTGAATATATCATGCCACTCCCTCTAGGCTGTAAGGTTTATGCTGAGAAGCCAGCTGATCGTCTTATGGGTGTTCCTTTGTATGTATCTTTTCTCTTCCAGCTTTCAGGATTCTCTTTTTATCTTCAATTTTGGACATTTTAATTATAATGCGTCTTGGTGTGGGCATCTTTGGGCTTATCTTGTTTGGCGCTGCACCTGGATGTCTGTTTCCTTCCCCAGGTTAGGGAAGTTTTCAGCTATTATTTCTTCAAATAGATTCTCTGCCCTTTTGTCTCTCTCGTCTCCTTCTGGGACATCTATAATATGGATATTAGTACACTTGAGGTTGTCCCAGAGGTCCCTTAGACTATCATCATTCTTTTTCATTCTTTTTTCTGTTCTTCTTGGGAGATTTCCTCTACTCTTTCATCAATCACTGATCTGTACTTCTGTGTCATCTACTCTGTTGTTGAGTCCCTCTAGTGAATTTTTCATTTCCAGTATCGTGTTCTTCAGTTCTGATTGGTTCTTTTTTTTTTATATTTTTCAGTTCTTTGTTAAAGTTCTAACTATGCCCATCTATGCTTCTCCCAAGATCAGTGGACATCCTTATGACTGTTAGTTTGCACTCTTTATTAGGTACATTGTTTGTCTCTATTTTGCTTAGTTCTTTTTCAGAGAATTTGTCCTGTTCCCTTATTTGGAACTATTCATTCGTCTCTTCATTTTGCCTACTTCTCTGTGTTTATATCTATGTATTAGGTAGATCAGCTATGTCTCCCAATCTTGGAAATGTCACCTGATGTAAGAGATGCCTTATGGGGCCCAGCAGTGTGCTTCCCTCTCATCACACATTCCAAATGTTCCAGGGGTGTCCCCTGTGTGGGCTACATGTGCCCTTCTGTTCTGGTGGGGCTGCTCTTGCATGGGTCATCTAGGTTGGCTGCCAGGCTGGCAGGTTGTAAGACTCAGGCATGTGTGGCTACTATGATCACTTTATTGGGTGGGGCAAGCCCTGGCCAGGCTAGCTGACAGGTCTAATAGCACACAACTACTGCTGTTTGCTGTTAAGTGAGTCAGGCCCCAGTGGGGCTGGTTGCTAGGCTCAGGGGCTCACAAATGCTCAGGCCTCTGGTGCGGCTCTGCAGTGCACAGCTATTGTTGGCTCTCTCAGGAGTGTAGATGGATGGGGCCGGCCAGGGACAGCAGCACACAATTGTTTCACATGTTGGAATGTGGAGCAGATCCCTTGTGTGGCTGTTTGAGATGGTGGGGGCCACAAGTCTGCCCCTGCTGATATGCACCCCTTCTGTGTGCTCACATCCCCTTGCAAATGCATGCATGCCCCAGTGAGGCAGACCCACTTGCTCCACTGCAGAGGTCCCACACACTCCACCTACACAGGTGCACAAATTCACTGTGGGCTTGCTTGTGGGCTAGGGCCAGTACCTGGGACAGGCTGTCTGCCTTGGTTGCCCTGGATTAAAATGGTGCTCTAGAGGTCCCCTGCTCAGATTCACTCCGCTCTTCTGGGAAAAGCTCCGTACCTTCAAGATTGCTCCTGGCTGTGAAGTGCTGTGGCTAGGATGTGGTTTTTGCCTCAGCAGAGGTGTATTTCTGCCTCTCCCACCCCTTTCAGTGTAAACTCTTGTTGTGGGGTTCTTTCTATCCAGTTTCCAGATCTCTCTCAGAGGTAATTGTTCCATAGTCGCAGTAAATTTGTTGTGTCCATGGGAGGTGGTGAGTTCAGAGTCCTCCTACGCTGCCATCTTCCCAGAATCCTCCACCTTTGACAGTTGTATACTTTCATGAAATGTCATGCTGTTACTTGGTCCCTCTCATTTAAACTTGATGAACTCCACTTAGCCTTCTTGTAAGGCAGGTGTAGTGCTGATGAACTCCCTCCACTATTGTTTGTCTGGGAGTCGTATCTTTCCTTCATTTCTGAAGGACTGCTGTCGTGTGCTTGGTTGGCCGTTTTTCTTTGAGGACTTTGAATCTATCATCCCACTCCCTTCTAAGCCTGCAACATTTCTGCTGAAAAATCCACTGATCGCCTTATGGGAGGTGGGGAGGGCACGTGTACATGACCAGTTGCTTTTCTCTTGCTGCTCTCAAAATTCTCTCTTTGTATTTGACTTTTGACAATTTGATTACAGTGTGTCTCGGGATGACCTTTGGGTTGATATTGCTTGGGATCCTTTGAGCTTCATGTATCTGGATGTCCATCCATCCCTCCCAAGATTTGGGATGCTTTCAGCCATTATTTCTTTAATAAACTTTCTGCTGCTTTCTCTCTCTCTTCTTCTCCTGGGACTCCCATAATGCATACATCTGTTCACTTGATGCTTTCCCATAGTTCTTATATGCGTTTTCAGTCTTTTTCTCTTTTTGTTCCTCTAACTGGCTAATTTCAAATGATCTTTAAGTTTACTGATTCCTTCTTCTGCAATATCAACTCTGCTGTTGAAGCTGTCTATTGAATTTCTCAGTTCTGTCATTGTATTCTTTAGCTCCAGGATTTCTGTTTGATGTTTTTTATGAATTCTATTTCTTTGTTAAACTTCTCATTTTGTTCATGCATTGTTCTCCTGATTTCAGATAACTGTGTATCAGTGTGCTCTTGTATCTCATTGAGCTTCTTTAAGATTATTATTTTGAAATCTTCCTCAGGCAATTCATAGATCTCCATTTCTTTGGAGTCAGTTTCTGGAGCTTTATTAGTTTCCTCTGGTGGTGTCGTGTTTGCTCTGCTCTTCATGTTCTGTGTAGCCTTGCGTTGGTATCTGTGCATTTGAAGGAGCAAACACCTCTTCCGGCCTTTACAGACTGATTTTGGCAGCTAAACACCTCCTTTCGGGTCCCAGGGATGACAGTGTTGTTTCTGGGACCTCAGGTGATTGAGGTTGGAGCCTGGTCACATGGCTGCTGCTGGGTCCACAGTAGAGAACATGGTTGGTGGTCCTGTTAACAGGGTCCCAGGTGGGCATAGATTTTTGAGTGGGTGAGACTGCCGGCAGGATTTTGGTCAGTAGAGATAACACTGAAACAAGGATCTTTTCATGGTCTTCAGATAGTGGGTTTGTTACCAGCTACATGGATGGGTGTGGCTTCTGACAGGTCACTGGGCTGGTCATTGGACAGGCAGGATTGGCCCCAGATGCAGCTGAGAGGAGCTGGTACTGAGTCACAAGGCTGCTTCAGGGTCCACAGCTGAGACTGAAGTCTGCAAACTGGCTTCCTGGGAACAGATGGGTGTGCTCCTGCCAGGTTCCAGTGCAGACAGGACTGCCCTCTCCTGCAATGAGCAGGGCTGGAACCAGGTCACAGGGCTGCTTCAGAATCTGCAGTTGAACTAATGCCAGCAGGCCTTCCTCAAGAGACACATACAGGTGTGTCTCCTTATGGGTCCCAGGGCAGGCAGGAGCACACCCAGCCTGCAGCTGGGGGGGAGTAGCTGAGTTACAAGGCCCTTACAGGATCTGTAGTCAGACCAAGGTTAAAGGGCCTGCTTCAGAGGCACAGACACTCGTGTGTTCCAGTGGGGACCCAGGTTTGTTAGTTCATTCCCCTCCCCTTTAATCTCTGACCTCGCCTCTGCCCACCTCTGTGTCTTCTCTGTATTATATTTAATTCCCCAATACACATAATCATCCAAGCCAGGCCTCCTTGATCTTCAACTAATTTTCTTCCAGCAGGGGGTCCAACCATTCATTAGAAGTTAGTCCACATTCATTAGAAATTTGTAGATCGTAGCCCAGCACCAGGCCCCAGTTTGGCCTCAGGGATGCAGTGGTGGACTGGCCATACCTGTGCCCTTCCTAAGACACTCCTGAAACATTTACACAGCCTACACATGGCACGTGCAGTTATCAATTGGTGCTGCACCAGATGCGGCAGCAGCTCTGCCTCGTTCCCTCTGTGCATCCACTCCTGAACACTTCACTCCTGACAGCACATTGACCTCCATCCAAAGCCTGCATTTCAGCTGCTGGTGCCACATCACTGGATGTGAGACCAGGGATGTGCTGCTCATTTACACTCCTGCCCCAGGGCCAGGGGACAGTGACTGGCTGGTGGGGGAGAATGAAAGCTCACTTCCCTGACATCTGTCGACTTTCTGCTCCAGAGTTCCCCGTGGGGTCAGGCTGAGGCTGCAACATCTAACATCAATCACACTCATGTTTGGCTTTGTCTCCATCTCTACTCTGGCTTCCCTGGATCATCTTCTTAATAAATCACTTACACAAAGTGTTATCTCAGGGTGTGCTTCCAGGAAGCCCCCCGCCACCCCAGGACAGTCAGCCAATGGCTGGTAATGGCTGACTGATAGGTGTTCCAGTTGAGAAACAACTTACAACTCAAATGAACAGGAACATCAGTGGGGAGCACTTGTTACAGGCAACAGTGGACTTCTGGAGGGAGACCCTCAGGGGCTGCCTGTCCCTGGTGCAAGGAGAGCAGCCTAGCTTACCATGGATCAAGATGGTCTCAGCACTTCCAAGGACTTTCACAAACATCTTATCTGATCCTCTCAACTGCATCCCTCTTGGGAAGTCCGTTTAAAGGGATGCACAGGATTTTTCAGTCTTGCTTTCAGAAAATGTCCCCTCTTTATCTCTACCCTTCACGTGCCACTGTTAACCCTCTCTGTCCACTGAAGCTGGCTGGGGGCGGGTCTCCTTTTACAGGCCTGGGTGGAGGAGCATCTGGATATGTAGTTCAGGCTTTGGAAACTGTGCTTTGACTTCTTAGTTATAGGCAAACCTTGCCCGTGGTCCTAAAACATCACACAGTTGTGCGGCCCAATTCTAAACTCCTACAAAATCACATTTACAGTCTTTAGTCTGTCACCAAAGTTTCCCTGAAGAGCTTGGGCATGCCATTCACTCAAGAAATGTTTACTGAGCACTTACAATGTGCTGGGAATTCTGTGTCATGCTCAGCTTGAATAAAGCAGATGAAGGCTTCAGCGACATAGTATCTGTATTCTAGTGTTTGAGACATCCATGCGTTCAACTGACATCTACTAAATGCCTCATGCATGCCTGTTACGGTCCTAGATGCTTGGAATACAACATTGAAATGACCAGACAAAACCCTATGTCATCATGGAGCTCATGTTCTAGGAAAATATACAGGGGTAAATAAATGAACAATATACTTTCCAAAAATAAGGAGAATTATATAGTGTGAATAGCTGGAGAAGAACCTTCAGATAAAGGACAAAGAAAGACTCTGTGAGTGACATTTCATCTGAGATCTGAATGAGATCAACGCTCAAGCCAGGTGAAGAGGCAGGACAATGAAGGAACCTGGAACATGTTTTACATACAGAGAGCTGGGTGGTGTGGTGGGGACAGAGGTGAGGGGAGAGTGGGGAAGCGAGATTAGAAGAGGGTGCAGCTGAATCACATGAGAGCCCACAGACTTCAGCAAGGAGTCTGACTTTTATTCAGATTGTGATAAGAAACAATTGCACAGTCTGTATTTTAGATGGAGATCTGGGGAAAAGGAGGAAGATGGCTGGGGAGCAATTTGCTGATCTCCAATCTCTTTCTTTACACTCTGGGTCATGCCTCCCTCTGGACTCATCTTGGAGTCCAGCAATGGCAGGGCCATATTTGTATGCATGTTCCACTTCTCTCAATGTCCCATTGACGCTCAAGCCAAGTGGGTGGGCAAAGTTCATAGTAGTTGCATGCTTACCTGAATCCCTCTGCATGGATCCAATTCCAGCCAGATTCACCAAGGAAATCTGACTGGATGAGAGGGGAGCTGGGTTTCAGAACCCACCCATTTCCTTCCTTACTGCAGCCCCCAGAGCACATGTCAGACCCCAGAGGATGCGTGGGACTCTCTGGACCACAGACTCCCCAAATGCACTCAGTCGTTGCTGGTGGGCAATGCATCTAGTGGTGCTTCCCTTCTCCATGAAGTCTGGAAAACATTGCCTCAGATGTGTAGACATGTGTCCTTACCACAGGACTTTTCAGAACCTAGCCCTCACACTGTCTCTCCAACAGTTGAACAAAGAATTCAGCCTATTTCCTAAAAATTTTGGCCACAAACCTCTCCTTTTACTGGACAGTCTCCACCCATTCTGCTTGAAGGAAGTCAATTTAGGCATTTCTTTTTAATCACCTGACAGGACCAATGTGGGAAAGGAGAGGAGATGAGGCTTCCAGAGTTAATTTCATGATCCAACCAGGGACACAAGGAGACGTCCAGCTCCACTTTCCTCTATCACTTCTGCTCAGTGTCTCACACAAAAGAACATGGGCTTCCCCATCCGGTAGGTCACTAGGTTTTGCTCTCAAAATTCCTACCTTCCCTGCCAAATATTCCTTAGAACCTTAAGAATAAGAAAAAAAGAAAGTTTCTATAAAGGGATATTTTCCTTTCACAGAATGTACTTTTCCTCCTGAACTGCACTTTCTCACTGCTGAGCACCTGAATAGACTGTGTAGGCCATTAATTACTGTGAATGTATTCACGCATTCAGCAGTATTTATTGGGTCTCTATTATGTACCAGAGTCTGTGGTACCTGTTGGAGATATAACATTAGGAGAGAACAAACATAGCCCCTACCTATAGTGGTGCCTACTGGAACAGAAGCACATTAATCAAAGAATCACTCAAATAAATTCCAAATTATAATTATTATAGTATTATCCAAGTTATTCTCTAAATTATCAATTCCAAATTATAAAGTATATGTTTTGTACAGAGGAAAAAACCATAATAGCAGAATTCTTGTTGAATGAAAGCTGGAAAGAAAAGGAGCAACATCGTTAAAATACTGAACAAAAAAATCTGTCACCCTAGAATTCCATAGCTTGCAAAAATATCTCTCAGGAATGAAGGTGAAATAATCACGTTAAATGTAAATGGTCTAAAGACTCCAACTAAAAGGCAGGGATTTTTAGATTGGAGTGAAAAACAAGACTTAACTCTATGCTGCCCATATTGAAAAAAAAAGCACTTTAAATATGAAGACTCAAGTACATTATAAGTAAAGAATGGAAAAAGATATGCCATGCTAACAACGGTCTAAAAAAAAAGTGGAGTGATGATACTGATGTCAGATAGTGTTAATTTCAGAGCAAAAATATTGCCAGGGATAAAGAAGGTCATCTACTAACAAAGTGTTAGAATAAAGTTGGAAATAATCAATATGACATAAGAACCTTAAGTGTTTTTGCACCTAATTACAGAGCTTCAAATTACATGAAGCAAAAATTGATACACTTACAAGGAGAAATAGACAAATCCACAATTATAAAGGGATATTTCAAACTTCCTCTCTCAGTAATCGATAGGAAAAGTAGATAGCACCTCAAGAAGGATATGGTAACTGAACAACAATTTGGCCTCATTGATACTTGTAAAATGCTCCACCAAAGAACCACAGAGTGCACATCCTTGTAAGGGCACACAGGAAACCTACCATGAAAGACCATTTATGAGACCTTAACATAAGTCTCAAAAATTTTAAAGGATTGAATCCATAGAAATTATGCACACGGACCACAATGAAATTAAATTGGAAGACAATAATAGATAGATATCTGGAAAATACCCAAATATCTTGAAACTACATAATGCACTTCTGAATAACATACGGGTGAAATAAGAAATCAAAGAGGAAATTAGAGAACATTCTGAACTTAAAGAAAATGAAAACAAAACATATCAGAATTTGTGGGATGCCGCCACAGCAGTAGATAAGGGGAAGTTTACAGCACTATACCAGTGTAGAAGTGAGGAACATTTCTAATTTCATCCTATGAGCAGTAGGAAGCTACTCAAGTGTTCTAAGAAGGGGAATGACATAATCAGATTTCAGTTGTTTAAATATCTTTCTAACACTAAATGTTGGTGAAGATATGAAGCAACCAAACAATCATCCATTGTTGGTGGGAGCATAAAAAGGTACAACCACTTTGAAAGAAAGGCTGGTATGACGTACATCCAAAAGATAAAAAATAAATAAATAAATGAAGAAAAGCCTGGCAATTTCTTATAAAACTAAGAAACACATACCCTATGACCCAGCAATTCCACTCCTAGTTATCTGCTCAAGAGAATTAAAAACAGGTTCTAAAAAGGACTTGTACACAAATGTTCATCAGAGCTCTATTCCTAATAGCCAAAAGTTAGAAACAATACAAATCAACAGGCAAATAGATAAATAAAATGCCCTATATTCATAGACTGTAACACTAATCAAAAATAAAAAGGAACAAACTACTGATACACACAACATAAACGAAACTCAAAAACTATCATGCTATATGAACGAGGACTCATGCAAATAATTGGAAAGAATTGGTAGTGTATGATTCCATTTACATGAAGTTCTAGAACATGTAAAACTGATCTATGGTGGAAAAAATCAAAACAGTGATGACCTCAGGAGGAGGTAGTATGGGTCTGAGTGGGAAGGGAAAAGATGAAAACTTCTGGGGTGATGGTCATGTTCTACAACTTGATATGGTTTGAGTTACACAGCCGAGTGCATCTGTCAAAACTCGGAAAATGTATATACATTTTAATGCATTTCATTATTTGACTTTTTTACCTCAAAGAGGAGAAAACCCCTGTAAATAAAGTTGAACTCTAATAATACATATGTGGAAGTACTTAAAGAGTAATGTACTCGTCTTTGCAACTTGCTTTGGAATGCATAAAATAGGATAGATTGATGAATGGAAAGATTGATAGATACATAACAAAGACAAATGTAATAGCAAGTTAATGGTAGAATATAGATATTAGGTACATGGATGTTCACTGTAAAATTCTTTCAATTTCTCTATAAGTTTGAAACCTTTCACAGTAAATGTGAAAATTATAACTCCACACACAAGGTAGAAAATAATTTTCACGAAGTGGGAGGCTGAGTACAAGGTATCCAGTCGTTGAGTAGCTAAGGCATCATGGGGAGTCTTCAGAGATGAGAGAGGGGCAGATGTCAGAGGTGTTCCTGGTAATTCAAGAGGATTTGAAGACCCTTTGGATACAGCAACTAGAAAAGAGAGTCAAGACCTTTTCATGGAGCAACACCACCAAGATGGTTTCACAAGTCATTCCTGACTTTGCTCCCCTCAAAAGAAGAACAACTAACAACTATTCACGGACAAGACTCCACTGTGAAAGTCCTAGGACACCTAGAGCCCCCCTGTACCACAGAGACCAAGATGGACCATGTTAGAAGGGTGATAGGAGTGGCTCCACGCTGACTGCATCACCCTTCGGCCAGGCTGATTCAGCACTGAATCAGGAGGGCTCCCGTGAGTAGACACCAGCTCCTCCACAGTTTTCAGTCTTGACTCATGGGGAATCGCAGGGGAATCAGCAGGGCTCGACCACTGGGAATCAGATCGTGACACGGAAGGGGAAGGGGCTTGCTGCCACCAGTGCTCGGATCTTGGCAGTTGAAGTTCCTACCCTCAGTGCTCAAGCTGTAATCCCAACCAGTGACTTTGCTCATCTGCAGAGCCAAGATGGTGGTGCAGTCTGACCAGGGGACTCGGGGGTGCAGGTCTGCCTGATTTGGGTCCTCAAACAAAGAGCCTTGCTAACCCTGTGCCTGGTCTGCCCCTCTGCCCAGGCAGGGAAGCTAAGTCATAAGCCGTCCTATAGCGAAGTGTAGCTCTCAGCCTCGCCTGACCAGAAATCCTGCCTGCAACACCTGAGAACCTGCATGGAGCTGGCTATCCCACTCTGCATCCCACTCTGCCCAGACTGAGGAGCTAATTCGTAGCCCTGCCCATGGGTGAGTCCAGCTCCCAGACCACCCGCCAGAAAGCCTGGCTGGAGCATCGGGGAAGCTGCTTATCCCAGCAACACTTGAGTGGGGTACTGGATAGACAGAGCTGATCATCCACAGAGCAAAAGAGGCATCCTCATTTGACCAAGAAACCTGAATCATGGTTCCGCTTGAGTTAAGACCCCAAACAAAGAGACTTTCGAGCCTTGGAACATGTTCTGCCTCCACACCCAGGCAGGGGAGCTAATTCGTAGCCCCACGCATTTCTCAGGCTAGTTCCCAGACCCACTCGACCAGGAAGCCTGGCCCAGCACCTGGGAAACTGGTTGGCCCAGTGGCACCGGAGCAGGGAGCCCAGCCAGTGACCCTGCCCATCTGCAGAGCCCGGCCAGTAGCCCCATCCAGCAAGGTGTTTTGGTGCACAGTTCTGCCTGATTAGCTCCTCAACCACAGTCTTGCCAGCCTTGGGGCCTGCTCTGTGGACCATCCCCATAGGCAGGGAAGCTGATCCACAGCCCTGCCCTTTGAGGAACACAGCCTGCAACCCCCACACAAGAAACCTAACCAAAGTTCTCGGGATCTCGGTAGCCCACCCTCAGACCCAGTCACAGGGGCATTGAGCAGAGAGCCCAGCCAGAGGCTGTGCATGTGCAGAGACAAGGAGTCGCCTCATCTGTCCAGGGAGCTCAGCACACGGGTCTGATTTGATTCCAACACAAAAAGCCCTGCCAGCCCTGGGGCCTGTTCTACAGCCTCAAACGGGCAAGGAGGCTAATTTGCAGCTCCAGTCAAAGCGGAATAGAGAGGCTGGCCCCGTGGCCGAGTGGTTAAGTTCGCGGACTCCACTTCGGCAGCCCAGGGTTTCACCAGTTTGGATCCTGGGCGTGGATGTGGCACTGCTCATCAGGCCACGCTGTGGCAGCATCCCACATAGCAGCACTAGCAGGACCTGTAACTAGGATGTGCAACTCTGCACTGGGGAGCTTTGGGGAGAAGAAAAAAAAAGCCAAATAGAGCCTGCAGTCCGACTCGCTGAGGAAACCTAAGCAGAGCCCCAGGCCTCTCTGCAGCCCACCACACGCCTCCAATGACAGTAGCACTTGAGGAGGGAACCTGGCCTGCAGCAGCAGTCGTCCTCAAAGCTAGGACTGCGGCGCATCAGCCCAGGGAAATGGTGCACAGTTCCACCCAATTTGATCCCAAACAAGAGGCTTGCTGGCCTTGGGCCTACGTGGGGGCCCCGCCCAGTCAGGGAAACTAACTGGGTACCCTGCCCAGCGCAGAAGACAGGCTTCATCCTGCCCCAGCGGGAAACTAAGCAGAGCGCACAGGAAGCCCCGGAGCCCGTCCCACGGTCCTGCTGATGGTGGCGCTTGAAGGGAGCATGCCCGGGGCTTTCCCCATCTGCACAGCCAAACTCGTGGTCCTGTCTGACCAGAGAAATCATTGTAGAGTCTCGCCTGATTCAGGTCCCCAAAGCAAGCTGTGCGGTCCTTGGGCACATTCTGCTGACTCCTCAGGGAGAAAGCTTATTCATAGCCCCACTTACTGCTGTGTGTAGCACCCGCTTCCAACCGTGGAGGAAGCCAGACCAAAACCCAAGCAACTGCAGGACTCATCCTACAGCCACACTTGGGGAAGGAGGCAAGCCAGCAGTTGTACCCGACTCTTCTCAGCCAGCGGCAACCCTGCCAACCTGAGGGCTTGGGCAGTGGCCTCACTCACAATTAGATCCTGATAGCAAGCCCAAGGACATTGCCGGCCGACACATCCAGAACCCCAAGCTGAGTGGACTGGTGAAGAACACAATACAAAAACATGTAAACAGTAACATCAAAAAGCAAAAATGCAAGGGGGAGAGGTAAAAATGTGAAGTTTAGGAACGCTATCAAAAGTGAAGTTGTTGTCAGTTTAAAGTAGGGCATTATAACTTGAGGGTGTTCTATGTAAGCCTCATGGTAACCACGAGGGAAAAACAGAGTAGTTACACAAACGGATGTGACACAGAAGTGGAGCATGAGGATACCACAAGTCATCAAGTCACAACAGAAGACAGCAAGAGAGGAAGCAAGGAACAACGGCTTCAGAAAACAGTTAGAAAATAACTAACAAAATGGCAATAGTAAGTCCTTACCTATCAATCATTACTTGATCAATAATTACTTTATATGTAAATGGATTAAATTCTCCAATCAAAAGACATAAAAGGGCTGAGTGAATGGATTAGAAAACAATATGCTGCCTACAAGAAACTCACTTTAGCTTCTTTAAAGGCACACACAGACTGACAGTTAAGGGATGGGAAAAGATATTTCAAGCACATGGTAACCAGAAAAGTAGGGGAAGCTATACTTATATCAGACAAAATAGACTTTATACTAAAAACGGGAAAAGAGAGATAAAGAAGGTCATTATGTAATGATACAGGGGGTAAAGGCATCAAGAAGACTTAACATTTGTAAATATTTATGCACTCAACATAAGAGAACCTAAATATATAAGGCAAATACTAGCAGAACTAAAAGGAGAAACAAACAGTAATACAATAATAGTTGGAGACTTTAATATCCCACTCTCAACAATGGATAGACCATCCAGATAGAGAATCAATATGAAAACGGAATTGAGCACCATGATAGACAAAATGAACCTAATAGAAATACACACTACATTCTATCCTGCAACAGCAGAATACACATTCTTGTGCACAAGGAGTTTCTGTGATAGATCATATGTTAAACCACAAAACAAGTGTTAGCAAATTCAAGAAGATTGAAATCATACCAAGCATCTTCTCTAACCACATGGTATGAAACTTGAAATCGGTAACTGGAGAAAAACTGGAAAACTCACAAATACGTGGAAATGAAAAAACACTTTCCTGGATGACCAATAGACCAAAAATAAAGGGTAAATAAAAAAGTATCTTGAGACAAATGAAAATGGAAACACAACACACCAAAACTTATGGAATGCAGAAAAAGCAGTTCTAAGAGGGAAGTTGATAGCTATAAACTCCTACATCAAGAAAATGGAAAGTTCTCAAATAGATCACTTTACACCTCCAGGAATTAGAAAAAGAAGATCAGATTGAGCCCACAGTTAGAAGAAGGGAGGAAATAATAAAGATTAGGGCAGAAATAAATGAAATGCAGTATAGAAAAATAATTGATAACATTAACAAAACTAGGAGCTGATTCTTTGAAAAGATAAGCAAAATTGACAAACCATTAGCAAGACTAATGAAGACAAAAGAGAAAGGATCCAAACCAACAAAATTATAAGTGAAATAGGAGACTTTACAATTTATACTACAGAAATACAAAGGGTCATAAGAGGATACTATGAAGAATTATATGCCAAAAGACTGAACAACACAGAAGAAATGGATAAATTCTCAGAAATACACAACCGACTAAGATTGAATCAGGAATAGAAAATCTGAAAGACCATTACTAGGAAGGAGACTGAATTGGTAATCAAAAATCTCCCAATGAAGAAAAGCCTAGGACCAGAAGACTTCACTGGTGAATTTTACCAAACGCTTAGAGAAGAATTAAGGCCAATTCTTCTCAGACTCTTCCAAAAGACTGAAGAGGATGGAACACTCACGAACTTATTTTGAGAGGCCAGGGTTATCCTGAACCCAAGCCAGAAAAGGACTCTCCAAGAGAAGAAAACTACAGGCCAATATCTCCGAATATAGATATCTATGAATATAGATGGACAAATTCTCAATAAATACTCATACAACAAATCCAGCAGCATCCTGAAAGATCATTTACCATGATGAATTGGGATTCATCACTGGGATGCAAGGATGGTTCAACATACACAAATCAATAAATATGATACATCACATTGATAGAAAGAAAAAAAATCATATGATCATCTCAATTGACGCAGAAAAAGCATTTGACAACATTCAACATCCTTTCATGACAAAAACTCTGAACAAATTATGTATACAGAGAATGTACTTCAACACAACAAAGGCCATATATGTGGAGCCCACAGCTAACATCATACTCAACGTGAAAGGTTGAAAGCTTTTCCTCTAACATCAGGAACAAGACAAGGGTGCCCACACTCACCACTCCTATTCAACACGGTCCTGGAAGTCCTAGCCAGAGCAACCAGGAAAGAAAAAGAAATAACAGGTGACAGAACATGAAGGGCAGAAGTAAAATGGTCTCTATTTGCAGATGACATGATTTTATACATAGAAAATCCTAGAGATTCCACCAAAATAATATTAGACCTAACAACAAATTCAGTCAAGTTTCAGGATACAAAATTAACATACAAAAATTGGTAGTGCTTCTGTATGTGAATGACAAATTGCCTGAAAAAGGAATCAATCAAATGATCCCATTTACAATAGCATCAAAAACAATAAAATACTTAGGAATAAATTTAAGCAAGGAGGTGAAAGAAGTGTACAATGAAAACTACAAGATATTGATGAAAGAAATCAAAGACACAAATAAATGGAAAGGTATCTGATGGTCATGGGTTGGAAGAATTAACATGGTTAGAATGTCAATACTACAAAAGTCATCTATAGATTCAATGCAATCCCTATCAAGTTTCCAGTGGCATTTCTTACAGAACTAGAAAAAGGAATCCCAAAATTTATATGGAACAACAAAAGACCCCGATTAACTGAAGCAATCCTGAGAAAGAAGAACAAAGCAGGAGGCAAAACACTTCCTGATTTCAAGCTATAGTCTAAAGCCAGAGTAATCAAAGCAGTATGGTACTGGCATAAAAATACACCTTTACCACTGGGACAGAATCAAGAGCCCTGAAATTATCGCAGCATATACGGTCAACTAATATTTGACAAAGGAGCCAAGAATACTCAAAGGAGAAGACAGTCTCCTCAAAAAATGGTGCTGGGGAAACTGGACAGCCACATGCAAAAGGAAGAAACTGGATCTCTATCATATACCACTCACAAAAATTAACTTGAAATGGATTGAAGACTTAGATGTAAGACCTTAAGCCTATAGCTCCTAGAAGAAATATAGGAAAAAAAACCCTGAACATGGGGCTTAGCAACAATTTTTCAGATATGACAATTAACCACAAACAATGCAATAAAAAATAAACAAGTCGGACTACATCAAACTAAAAAGCTTCTGCACAGCAAAAGAAATGATCAACAAAATGAAAAGACAACCTACAGAATGGAAGGAAACATTTGTAAATCATCGATCTGATAAGGGGTTAATAGCCAAGATCTATAAAGAGCAGATACAACTTAATAGCAGAAAAACATATCCAATTAAAGAATGGGCAAAGGACTTGAATATTTTTCCAAAGAAGATATTCAGATGGCCGACAGGTGTGTGAAAAGGTGCTCAACATCACTAGTCACTAGGGAAATGCACATCAAAACCACAGCAAGTTATCACCTCACACCTGTTAGAGTGACTCGTGTCGGAAAGAGAAGAAGTGTTAGTGAGGCTGCGGAGAAAGGGAACGCTTGTGCGCTGTTAGTAGGAATGTAAATTGGCGCAGCCACTATGGAAAACAGGATGGAGTTTCCTCAGAAAGTTAAAAGTAGACCTACCCTCTGATCCAGCAATTCCACTTCCAGCAGAAACGAAATCACTATGTCAAAGAGACACCTGCACCCTGTGATCAGCGTAGCATTATTCACAACAGCCAAGGCATGGAAATGACCTTAGTGTTCACCAAGAGATGAATGAATGCAGAGAACACACGTACACACGGCAATACCATTCAGCCATAAAAAGATGGAAATCTTGCCATTGCAACAAAATAGATGGGCCTGAGGGCATTATGCTAAGAGAAATAAGTCAGAAAGAGAAAGACATTTACTGTAAAACCTCAGTTATATGTGGAATCTAAAAAACACCTCATGCTCATAGAAAAAGAGATCAGATTAGAGGTTCCCAGAGTCATGGGGTAAGAGGTGGAGAATTGTGTGAAGGTGATCAAAAGGTACGAACTTCCAGTTGTACGATAAAAAGTACTGGGGATGTGACGTACAACATGGTGACTATAGCCGCCACTGGAGTATGGTATAGAGGAAAGTTGCTAAGAGAGTAGATCCTGTGTTGTCATCACAAGGAAAGACAATATTTTCTTTTCTTTTTTTCTTGTATCTCTAAGAGATATTGATACAATGAGATAAACTTATTGTGGTAATCCTTTCACAAGGTATGTAAGTCAAGTCATTACGCTGCACACCTTACACTGAGATATTGCTTATGTCAATTACATCTCAATAAAGCTGGAAGGAAGAATACATAAACATACTCTTAAATATAAAAGAAGCAGTTTTCCATAATTGTGGCTCTCACAACTGGATGGGGCGGAAGGGCTGAGGCAGGTGGCTTTGACTGTTGAGCAAGGTTTGAGGAGGACCCCCGGGCAGCTTCCCACGTCAGCTCAGCGTGAGCTCGGCAGCTCCAGCAACGCGTCTGTGCTCCAGGGGAGGCACCAGCTGTCGCTGCACATTTGGATGTCCTTGCAAATGTTAATGGTACAAGCAGAGTTTATCGTCGGCACAGGTGAAATTACCAGGGAGGAAGACAAGAGAGCCTCGGGTGAAGCCGTGAGGAACACCAGCAGTCAGAGGCCAGTGCAGAGGGCAAACAAAGGACGACAATAACCAGACTGAGAAGAAATGCACCCTAAGCAATGCTCTCGGGGCTTCGTGTAAATTGAAGAACCAAGGAGAACTCTTTCCTGCCATGGCAAAGTTTCTTGGGTAAGGATGAAGCTGCCCTTTTTGGGGAAGAAAGAAAGAAAGCCACACCTCCTTTCTGCAGGTCAGTGAATGGAAGGCTGGGCCACATCCTCTCCCACCCTCCCTGTGGTGCCAGAACCACGAAACCTCACAGACACAGGGAAGCAGCCACCTTGTGTTTTCCCAGACCTCACACCAGGACGAGTTGGGTTGGAGGATCCGGATGTGGGAGAGGTGTCCACAGCGGGGTATCAGGAGACCCCAGTCAGAACGAACCAGGCCATGTGCACACCGGGCAAGTCTGACTCTCAGATCTCCCCTGAACGTGGACCCCCGACTCTGAGAGGGGAGGTGGCCAGCAGCGCCCTGCGGCTGCAGGGTCCAGCGTTGCTCCAGGTGCCAGGTGCTGGGGAAAACTCGTCAGCAGGACGCTGGAGGGGAGGGAGTTGAGTGGGCCCCACTGGATCTCCTGCTCTTCCCCTTGCCCCTGGCTCTACCCGGCCACCCGGCCCCCCTGCAGTCCTGACAGCATCCACCCTTCGGGCCTCAGGCACTTGGTTAAAGGGCCACGTGGAACGCAGGCAGCTCCCTGGGGAGGCACATCCTGCATACACCCATCCCATTAGCACCTTCCTGCTCTGGGCTATTGCAGCACACTCTCCAAGTCCTATCTTGAAGTTAGCTGGTTGACACCTGCAAATTCCACCTGGGCCTTTCCCTTCCTTTGCCGGACGCAGGAAGCACCCTCCTGAGGGCCACTTTGATGTCCTTGTTCCGCAGAGAGTAGATGAGGGGGTTCAGGGTGGGGCTGACTGCTGTGTACAGCAAGGCAACCACTTTGGCATTTTCCATGGAGGAGCCAGAGCCCGGGAGGATGGAGGTGTAGACGACGGTGGAGTAGCACAAGGTGACCACCAGGAGGTGCGAGGAGCAGGTGGAGAAGGCCCGCCGCCGGCCCGCGGCTGAGCGGACGCGCAGGATGCTGGCGATGATGCAGCCGTAGGACGCCAGGGTGAGCAGGAAGTTGACCACGCCAAAGTAGACGTCTGCTATGACGATCATGATGTCATTCAGGGTCGTTGGGCTGCAGGAGAGCAGCAGCAGCGTGGGGACTTCACACAGAAAGTGACAGATCTGATTAGGGCCACAGAAACTCAGCCTTGTCATCAGGCCAGTGTGCAAGAGGTGCTGAATGCACTGACCGTCCACACGCTGCCCGCCAGCAGGGCGCAGACAGGCCAGCTCATCAGCCTGCGGTAGTGCAGCGGGTGGCAGATGGCCACGTAGCAGTCATAGGCCATGAGCATGAGCAGCAGGAGCTCGGCCCCCAGAAACCACGTCAGGAAGAAGAGCTGGGTCATGCAGCCCCCATAGGAGATGGTGCCACCCTTCTCCACCAGGTTCTCCAGCAATCTGGGGAGAACAGTCGATGTGCAGACAATGTCCAGGACGGCCAGGTTGGTGAGGAAGAAGTACATCGGGGTGTGGAGGCCCGGGTGCAGGCTGATGGCCACGACAATGAGCGTGTTTCCTGCGAGAGCCCCTAGGTACAGGGGGAGGAACAAGGCCAAGAAGAGACCCCCAGCCCAGGGGCCTGTGAGAAGCTCTGCAGGACAAACTCCTCCACGGCCGTGCGGTTGTCTGTGGCCATCGTGAGGCTGGGTGTCTGGACACAGCCGCCCGGCAGAGGGAGGCACGGGGCGGCGGACGGCCTCTGCGGGGGTGCTGGCTCTCCGCACCTCGCTGCAGGAGCACAAAATCAGGGGTCAGCGAGGGTCCTGCTCCCAGGGAGACAGTCAGAGAACAGTGTCCACCCCAGAGCCCTGGGCCCTCCCAGCCATGCAGGCACCGCACCCCCGCGACAACCTGGTTGTGGCCAGGTCTGCACCACCCCGTAAATCACACAGAAGGGTCAGCATGACCTGTCTCACTGACTGTGAATGTGTCCTGTGGGGAGGAGCTCCTTGCTGTGCTCGGTCTTGCCTCAGAGTGTGGAGGGCCCTGTCGGCAAGCCGGAAGGACCCAGGTTCCCAAAAGAAACCCAATCATCAGGGGGCTGGGCATCAGGGACAGGAGGGCATTTTCACTGTGGGGGCTGCGAGGTGGGCACTCAGGGGGCACAGGGTGTTGGAGGTAGGGGAGTCTGGGCACCAGAGGGCTCGGGCACTCCTGGGAAGGTCGCCCTCGGCTGCCAGAGTCGGCTGTGGATCGGCCCGGCCACAGTCCTTTAGTGGAAGCCACAGCTGCCTTCCCCTTCCCCCCACTCCCCTGCAGAGAGGGCAGACCCCAAGAGAGGGGCAGGGGTGCGGATCAGCCGACCTCCTGATTCTAACCCATCCCATGCCCGGGCTGGGCGGCAAGCTTGTCTCCTCAACGGGGTCAGCTGGGCCAGGGGCCAGGGTTCAGGGAGGAAAGGCAGAGTCCCAGCTCAGTGCAGCCCTGTGGCCTCAGCTGACACACCCATCAGCCCCCAGGACAGGGATTCCCGAGCACTGGTCACTGCTGGTACCGCCCAGTGCCACACGCACCCCTTCTCAGCAGTCGGCCGGACCTGCCCTGTGCAAGCATGAATCCCACAGACCCTCAGCTGCAGCATCTGAGCCACTGGGCCCCCCTCACACACCCCAGGTGCCTGTGTCTGCTGCCCAGCGAGGCTTGCAGCAGATTCACTGGAACCCGGGCTGCGGGCTCCCCGCTGCGGAGGGACCTCAGGTTGTGGCTTCCCTGAAAGCCCCCGACCTACTTAGAGACCAGGCCACGCTGCTGGGGTCTCCTTTGCTCTGATCTGCGCAGACAGGCGGCAGCCCAGCAGATGCACGGAGCTCCCTGGGGGCTCTGCCACCTCAAACTGAAGCCACAAAGGCCACCAGCAAAGCGAGTTGAGTGTCATTTTCCCACCATAAAACAGCTCAGGGCACAAGCAAATGTCTGTTCAGAACCAGCAAAGGGAAAATTAGGGCAGGCAGTCCAAAAGGCAGGGGAGAGGCCGTGAGGGACAGCTGCTCACTGGGAATGAAGGGGCTGCCCGCTCGGCTCCCAGCTACACGTGAGATACCCACATTTTCACAGAAAGACGGGAAGTTCTTCCTCTGGTGGAAATGAGAGGCAGTGTGAGGCTGCAGCCGTCTCTCCCAAGTCAGTGGCTCCTTTGTGTGCTGTGGACCTTTAAGTGGAGTCCGTCCCCTTGGGCAGACCTGAGGTGCTGGGGAGCTCGGAGCCCCCCAGGCCCAGCTATTGGGGATCAATTACCCCCAGCTGGAGGTAAACAGGGGCCCTGTGGGCACAGAAGGGCCAGGGCGCCTATGGCCCCAGGGGTCGGGATCCCGGGTGGCTGCCTCCACATGAACGCGTGAGCGGACAGCTCCTCTGCCGAGGGTCTCTCCACGGGCGGATCTCAGACGAGAGCTGAGTGCGCCGATCCCTGCAGGAAGGACGCGATTCATTTGAAACAGACTTCAGTTTTTAGAACAGCTTTTAGATTTACGTAAATTTGGAGAAGACAGCACGGAGAGGCCCCACACCCAGTTTCCTGACTTTCGACATGGGACAGAGTGTGATGTGCTGGTTGTCATTAATGAACCAATATTGATATGTTTGTCGGCTAAAGTCCATGGTTTGTGCAGATTGCCTTAGTTTTCACCCAGCGTCCCTTCTCTGTCCGGGCTCCCGTCTGGACTCCATGGGACAGTCAGGGTCCTCTAGCTGGCAGTTTCTCAGACTTCCCGTGGTTGTGTCGACCCTGCCAGCTTTGTGGAGAGCTGGTCAGGTGTTCTGCAGAGTGGCTCTCATGGGGATTTGTCCGCTGTTTTTCTCACGATCACACCAGGGGGTGGGTTTTGGGAGACACACTACAGAGGTGCGCTGCCGTCCTCATCTCGTCCTATCAGGAGACACATGGTCCCCCTGACTTTCGCCGCTGATGTTGGCCTGATGAGGTGGGTTTTTCCACCACCGGTTTCAAGTGCTGAGCCTGCTGCTGGGCGCCCAGGGTCAAGGGACACACCGTCCCGCCCTTGAGGACAGAGAGTCTGAGAGAGTCAGTGCTGGCAGTCCCCACCCCAACCCGAGCCTCAGCGGGGCCCCTGGCAGTGGGTGACGAGGTGCGGAGAGCTCACTTTAGCTGACACCTTCCCCTGCGGGGTCAAAGGCCCACAACGGATGGACAGGGCACCTGCTGGGGCTCTGTTTCCAACGTGCCCAGCATGTAGAGCTGAGAAAACATCACGCACAAGGAGAGTCTCACCGTTTATCTTAGTGACCGAGTTCAGAATGTGACACATAGAAATTAGTCTTAGAAATTGCAAGGGAACCAACAGAGGGGCTGTGGTTAATTTACAGTGGTCCTTAACTTCACAGAAGAAACAGCCACTGGTCCCAAGCCTCCAACTCAATCAGTCAGCACGTATTTTTAACCTCTGACCAATAATCCTCTGTCTCATGGGACAGTCAACGCAGTAGTGTCAGCAGCTCAAGACTGGAACAATTCTTCTGATTTATTCACACTCAATGTAACTTCAGCTGTGTCTGATTTTCCTGATTGACACACGGTTTTCTGAAAGGGATGACGTTGATTCATATAAATAACCAGTGGTCAAGGGGCCCTGCAACCCTAGTTTATCTCAAGGCCCGTGACACGTAGCCATATTTGTAACGCAGGAGCCTCAGTATCTGTGCGAATCATTGGTTAATAACAACCAGCGAGCACCTGCCACATGGGTAGACTGGCCTCAGGGCTGTGAGGATGCTCACAACAGTGCAGGAGTCTCTCTCTTCTGGGGGTTTCCAGATCCACAGGGCAGCAGGCGGCCCACCAGCGAGGCTCAGCACGATGCTGATGAACTCAACCACACACTTCCTGACTTCAAACTTCCTGCAAAGCTACAGTAATCAAGACAGTGCGGCAGTGGCAAAAGGACAGATATATGGATCAATGGAACATAACCGAGAGTCCAGAAATAAACCCACATAACTATGGCCAACTGACTTTGACAAAGCTACCAAGACGATTCAGTGAGGAAGGAATAGTCTTTTCAACAAGAGGTGTTGGGACAACTGGACATCCACATGGAAAAGAATGAAGTCGGATCCACACCTCACACCATGTACAAGAATTAACTAAAAGGGGTCAGGAGCCAAGCTGCCTCAGGGCCCATCCCAGAGGGCCGCCCACGGGCCCGACCAGCTCTAGCCCTGCGTGGGTCCCACCGTCTGCAGAGCCTTCCCCGGGCCCCTTCCCTTCATGGTAGGAACACAGGTAGGTCGTTCATGGCACAGATGCGTCCAGGAAATTCTCGTCCAGAACTTTCAAAAATTAAAAATCTAATTTTCACCTTCAAGTGAATTTGCACCCTCAACTGCGATTCCCCCAAGTTTTCTCACACTTTATGTTCATGGTGTCAATGACATTAATGAAGTAAAATGTGACCAAAGATGAGTGCTTATGGGCCATTTTCTGGGGAATCTCAGAGTTAAAGTCTGGGCCCTTTGCAGCACATGATGGCTCATCGTCACCCAGCCTGCAGAGCGCTCAGCCAGCCCCCTGGGGCCTCAGCAGGTCTCTCAGGATTCACACCCCCGGGGCATGCCATCTCTTCCCCTGCAGACTGTCCTCGTCCTCGGAGCCCGGAGCCCTGCAGATGGCAGCGGTCACCTGGAGGGAGTGTCCAGCAGGCCAGAGGAGGGGCCACAGCCTCAGAGGGGACACCACCATCCGTGGTCACCTCTGCGCTGCCGCACCAGGCACACACCAGTGTGCTCCGCCCGCCTGGCCAGGGTGGACTCCTACTCAGCAGCGGGGTGGCGGTTGCAGTTGCGAGAAGGAAGCCGGGGAGCCCCAGCCCGCAGCCTGGCAGTATCAGAGCCTCAGCTGTCAGCAGAGCAGGAGCTCAGGCCTGAGCCCAGACAGTGCCAGCAGGGTGTGGTGAGGCAGAGGCTCAGGGGGAGCCACTGGCCTGGGGCAGGGACCAGGGCTCTGGGAGATACGCCATCTCTGCCTCTCAGAAAAGGAGAGTTGAAGAACAAAGGTCACTCCCAGCTCCAGTGTGTCTGAACAGATAGCACTTTGATCTAAACCCTTAATGACGCGCATGACCTGAGGCCAGCAGCCATAAAGATGCACACCCCTCCGTGAGGATGGTGTCCTTGAAAAGCAGCCAACAGCAGGTGAGGAGTAAATATGTGATGGAAGATGCACATGAAGGGATGTCCGGTGGCCATTTAAAGTGACAGTACAGACGGGGTCAGTGTGAGGTGGGAAGCACAGGCAGCAGGACGAGCATGCAATGCATCATCGTAAATCACGCTCATGTCTGCGTATCTGTGCAAAAAAAGTTCTCAGTGATGCTGAGGCACTGAGGTATTCACTTCTGAGTGACAGAATAAGTGTGTTTCATTTTCCTTCTTGGTGCCATGAGTTTTTAAATTTACAGTAACGCGTATTATTTTTGAAGTGGGAAAGATAAATAAAGGCTACTTTCCAAAAGATTTGCCAGAGAACCAGTTTAAGAGAGGGCAGCCTGGGCTTTCAGACCTGGATTGCAAGGGTGAGGAGAGAAGGCAGGAGGACCCCGTCACAGCAGGACCTCTGTCAGTAGCTCCAGCACCTCCACCCTGCAGCCTGCGCCGGGCCCTGACCCACACTCCCAGACGGGCCTCAGGGGCACCGGGACCTGCAGCTGCCTCAGGGGGGTTGCCCAGTGCCCTTTGCCTGCAAGGTGCCCAGTCAGCACCCCGAATGGACTGAGAGGGCCAGGCGCCATGGAGAACCAGCTCGGCACTCAGCCCTTAGGGGTGCCGCCTGGGGCAGGCGAAAGGAGAGCCGTGCAGGGAAAGCGCATGTGCAGAAGGAGCCCTGCCTCCTCCTCCTACAGCCCCACCCTCCCCAACTGTGGGTCTGACATCCTTACTCTGCTCCCCGTGTGTCTTCCAGGTCCCCTGTCCCATGCTCAGGCTCCCACCCCGTTTCCTGCCAGCCCGATTCTCTCGCCCCTGACCCCAGGGACGCCCTCCCACCTGCACACCTTCTCCCACCCCCAGGCCCCAGGGACATCCAGGGGACACCGTCAAGCCAGGCTGGCTGGCCAACTCCTGAGGTCAGAAGGCAGGCCCTGCGTGTACACAGGTTTGCGGTGCCAGGTGAGCTCAGATGTCCAGGAAACCCCTCCTCTCCCCCCAAGGCTCTGTCAAGAGCTGCTCCAGCACAACCTCAGAATCTTGCCACTCGCCCTTCTCGCCCACTTCGCCCCATTTCACCCCACAGGCCCCAGCCCAGCCTCTCTGAATGTCACCCTCGCTCCCTCATCAAGGCTTCATGTCCAAGAAGGACCTTCAAGTTCACCTTCCTCAGCAGACTGGTCCTTGAGACCACCAGCAGTGTCTCTCTCACAGCCCAGAGGGAGAGGGCACAGGGGGAGGACTGGGGGTGGGAGGCAGTGCTCAGAGAGACCCCAAGGGCCTGGGTGGAGTCCTCATTGCTCACAGAGCCAGCACCAGTGATGGCCACAGCAAGCTGGCCAGATTCTGAAGGTAAACATTGAGAAGCAGGTGGCAACTGGGGGCACCAGTGGGCAGACCCCATAGACGAGAGGACCACAGGACAACTAAACCCAGTATTTCCCAGGATGCTGAGAAGGGAGAGTGGGAGCCCAGAAAGACTAGATATGGGGTGTGGTCATTGCAAACCTAGCCCAGAATCACACAGGGAAGAGAATTCAGAGAAACTTATTTCCCAGAAAGGGTATAGATGGGGAGGGGGCGGTCGGGAGGCATGGGGGGGGGGGGGCGGGGAATGTGGTTGTGTGTATGTGGTCACAAAAGGGCCTGTGTCAGAGGAATCAGAGCAGGAATCAGGACAGCCCCGAGTGCCAGGGATTCTGGCACACCCGAGCCAGGCTGAGTGCTGCCTGCAGATGAAAGGAGGGGTGACCAGGAGCTGGTCATCAGGGTGCCCCACACACTGGGGGAAAGGTGTGGGCAGGAGGCCGAGGATGAGGACCGATGAAACGCTCAGAGCCTACACCAGACCATGGTGAGGCAGGAGGGAGCCCAACACAGAACCGGGGCCAGGTGGGTGTCTGGTGGATGTTTCTGAGATGGATTAACGGATGAATGAGCGAGTTCAAAGTGAGTTTAATAGCATCTTACGAGGAAAATGAAAGCCCCCATGCACCTGGGTTCTCTCCCACCCTCTGGTCTCGCTGATGTCCCCCATTCTCAGCTCAGGGTCATCACGTCCTGGGGCACCGGCCACCCTGGTCTTCCGTCCCAGCCCGAACTTCTGGGCCCAGGCTGTGAAGAGCCCCACCTGGTTTAAGGAGAAAGACATGCACTGGACCCTCAGTAATTCCTCAGGGCCCCCAGAACTCTGCGGCCCTGGTTTCTTGCTGCACCACGAAGCCAGGTTAGACAAGAACTGAACGGCACGTGTCAGGGCGGCAGTGAACTGACCGTGCCCCCGCAGCTGACCACAGACAAGGTACTAGAAGCACTCTTGTGCACAGCCACAAAAAGAAACCCAAATGAAAACCTAGGACCCTCCCTAAACTCCACGTCTCCCCATGAGAAGACTCCAGTCTAACAAGCAGCTTTGAAGGGGCGGCTGAACATCCTAACACACAAGCCTGTGACAGAAGTGAGGATCACAGACACAAAAAGGCGGCCATCAGGATCTTTAAATGTAGGCACTAGTCAGAGCAGAGCACTGGACATAAGACCGGTACAGCAGAAAGAGTGCGAGGGAGGCCAAGGCGCAGAGGTGCACACCCACGGAGCTCAGGGGCGCCCCCTCCTCTGCTCCCTCGTCCTCGGGGTCCTGCTCCAGCTCCTGGGCATCGTCGTACTCCTCCTCCAGCATCAGGTCCTGAGACCCCCCTGGGCTGTTGTCTTTCTCCTCCACAGGGATGGCTGCGATGTCCTCATAGACACCTTCTGAGTGCAGACTCCCCGACATTCTGGAATCTGCAAAGGCCACAGCAGAACCTTCCAGGAGACACGCTCCCGCAGTCTATGCCCACCCTCAGGCCCACCGGGTCTCTCAAGCAGGCCAGGGCTCTCGGAACCTTGGCTCCTCTGCCACAGTTCCCCACCGAGAGCAGCATCCCCCATGGGGGGGCCACACCCTTCCGGAGCACCCAGGCAGGCGGGCCTGGGTGAGACTTGTTGGTCCCGGGCCCTGAGCACACCCCACAGAGCTCCCAGCTCCCCAGACGAGGGATCAGGGATGGGGACCTGGAGCCCTGGGAGCTCCGGGACAGGGATCTTCTCTTTTAGCCCATGGCAGAAGCAGAGCAGAGCCTGACAACTCATGGGTCCATGGAGGATCATGAGAAGTAGCCATGCGGGATCGGGCTTGGACCTGGCACACAGGGCAATGACCAGGACAGAGGGGGCCTGCGATGGGTTGGGGTCTCAGAGCTGCCCCCTAGCTGCCCCATCCCCAGGGCCCTGTCTTAACCTTGCCAGCCACGCCTACCTACCCCTGCAGGCTCCTCTGTCGTGGCACCACTTCGTCCCCAGGACCAGCAAGACAATGCCCAGGAGGGTGCCCAGGATGAAGCAGAAGGTCACGGGCAGGCTCCCAGCCTTGAGGGCAGGTAGAGGAACCAGGGTAGAGCCTATATGGACAGTGAGAGGCGGGGTCTTCCCTGTGGCCTGGGGTATTGTGACCTTGGGCCTGGACCACCCAAGCCTCTCAGGGAGGGGGAGGGGCACGGAGAGGAGAGATGGGCCTTATACTGCTCCTTCTCCAAAGATGGCCCTGAGGTCACAGGGCTGAGGGTCAGGAGGACGAGCCCAGAAGGGAGAGGCCAGAGGGAGGGGCCAGGAGGCAGGGGTCCAGGAGCCAGAGGGTCAGGAGCCAGGGGGCCAGGAGGGAGGGGTCCAGGAGGCAGGGGGTCAGGAGGCAGGGGGCCAGCAGGGCAGCTCTTATGGTCCTGACTGCCCACTGCCCTCAGCTGTGTGTGGACACAGAGCCACAGTGTCCAAGAGGCCACAGCATACCAGGGCCAAATCCCCCAGGAGGCAAGGGAAAGACCTCAGAGAAATGGCTGGGCAGGGCCTGGGCCCGCTGTCCCCCCTGCCCCACCCATGGCTCTCCACTCAGGTTGGCACAGGGGAATGCACAGCAGTTTCCCTCAGAGAAGGAGGTGTCTCAGGAGCCCTGGTCGTGGTCTTGCTGACCTCGCCGGCCCACCTAAGGAGGCGGTGCCTGAGGCACCAGCCCACAGGAGACTCCAGGGGGGTTCCTCCGGCAGAGCCCACCGAAGGGCCCCTCTGGGTCCTGGCCAGGCAGGAGGGCATGAGCTGAAGCTTGAGGAAGAGCACACACACCAGATGCCTCCGGTAGGGCAGTGGTCCCCTTGTCACCTGCAGCAGAAATTGTGAGACCTCGGTGCAAGGAAGGCGAGGCGCCCACAGCCCTGAGCAGCCCAGACCCTCACCCAGACCCTGGGAGCAGCGCCCCACCCCCGCCCAGCCCGAGCCTGGCGGGTTGCCCACCTGCCACAAGGCAGCTGGTGCCCCTGCACCCAGAGGGATGCAGCGCAGGGCAGCACCCCAAGCACCCAGGATAAGGTGTCCTCTCTAGGAACCCTCCTGGTACCCCCTTCCCAGGCCCCCCGCCGCCTCCCACTCACGGGAGCAGCGCACGCCCGCGTCCTCTTTGTGCGCGCAGTCTCCACGTCCCCACGGCTCCGCGGGGCAGCTCCGCAGGGACGCCTCGCTGCCCCGGCACTGCACCTCGTCCAGCCACACGGGCCCCGAGCCCGGCCCGAAGGCGGCCCCCGCCAGGGCGCTCAGGGCCCGCCCACAGCCCAGCTGGCGGCACACGACCTCCGCGTCCGCCAGGTCCCAGGAATCGTCGCACACGGTGCCCCAGGAGCCGACGTGCCAGAGCTCCACGCGACCGGAGCAGTCGTCCTCTCCCCCGCGCACGCGCAGCGCGCCCTCCTCTGGAGGAGGGGCTGTGGTCACTGTGGGGCAGGGCCGGCATGGGGAGCGGAAAGGGAGACGACAGAGGGGTACCTGGGCAGCTGTGGGTGGATAAGCAGTTGAGAGTCTCCGTGGAATCCTGGGGCGTTTGCTCTGATGATCCTATTGGAATAAACAGCCAGCGTTCCGACGTAAATTGCCCTGAAAAGCTTCAGAATGAAGTCTGTGGAGCCCAGTGACCCCCAAGCCCCGAGCTATGGGTCAACAGCAGCCCCTGCCGGGGACTTGGGATATGTCAGCTGCCTCCAGCCCACTACACCCCCAGGCCACCAGGGACCCACCTGCACAGGTGATCCAGACCTCCTCTCCGCGGGTACAGGAGCGTGGGTTCCACGGGGCTGAGGGGCACTGCCACAGCGTGGAGTTTCGCAGCCTGCGGCACTCAATGTTGTCCACCCAGGAGACGCCCAAGCCTGCAGCGTGGACGGGCCTGTTCTCCAGCCAGCCCTGCTCCCCACAGCCCAGCTGCTTGCAGATGATGGACATGGAGGTGTCCTTCAGGGTGTTACTGCACACAGCGCCCCATGTCCCATTGTAGAACACGTCCAGCCACCCAGTGCAGTGGTGGGTGCCGCCTCGCAGCCTCAGGGCCACCGATTCTGGAAGACAAGCACAGTCAGGCCAAGGGAAATCTCTGAAAGAAGAGGCCAAAAGGAGGGGGTTCCAGTGCCAACCTCGATGCCACTCAATGACATCTGACCCAGTGAGCCCCTGGCCTCAACCTCACATGGATCACACATCCCCATAGCCATCTCCCACCACAAGGATGCAGGTAGCAGTTAACCACAGGTAACCAGGTTTAATCCCCAGTTGGAACATCTTAGTCAGCAAGCATCAGTGATAGATTATAAAAGTGGCCACAAAGATCTCCTGCCTGTATCGATGCCCCTTGTAATGAGTCTATCGCCACCCCTGAGTCTGGGCTCGCCTCAGGACCTCAGCCAACTGAAGGAGTTTGGGTGGGGGGGACCCCCCGCCTCTGCTCTCGCTTTTGAAGTGAGAAGCTGCCAGGCTGAGCCATGAGAGAAAGGGAACGTCCCAGCCCTGCCAGCAGCCAGTCCCCACGCAGGGTGCTGTCAGCCAGCAGCTGGTCCCCAGTTCAGGGTCCTGTCAGCCCAATGTGACCACAGCTGCCTGAGGAGCCCACGGGACAGAGTGAAGGAAGGACTTCAAGGACAACGAAAACACGAGGGCAAGATGCACATCCAGGAACACAAAGACCAGAACTGACAGAAAGGCAGGTCAGTGATGTGGCCTGCCCCCGAGAAACTCACCTAGAACGCGTGAGAGCGAGAAAGGGAGAAAAGGATGGGAAGACCCAAAAGAATGAGCCTTTACTTAAGAAACACGGAGACTGAAACAAATGCGATCATCTAAGACACAGTTGAAGAAAACTTTCCTAAAGCAAAAACAAGAACCAAAATCAATGAGAAGAGACCACAAGCAGATGCCCAAGCCCCCCGGGGGGGCTGCCTGGAGATGCCAGGGAGGCAGTCCCACCCAGACCCCCACAGGCTCACACCCCAATAAATGACAAAATTCCATCACTCCAGAATAGTCACACCCAGACAGATCACCATAAAGAGCCTCAGGTATGTCTGAGCTAAAGAACAGACCAAATACCCCCTCATACACCGCCTTAAAAATACTCTGGAAGGCTCTCCCGCACACTAAAATATGGATCAAAATTAAGAATTTGAGACCGGAGAAGTTTAGGCACAAACGTGAGATGACCTTGTGAGCAGGGGAGACAGACCCCAGGCAGCGCTGGTCCAGGACCAGAGCACATCTGAGCAGACATGAGCCCCCCCTACTCCAGAGACCCCTGCCCCGCGCAGGGCACAGACCCCCAAAGGTCTCCGTTGGCGGCAGCACAGCAGCAAGAGCACACGGATACCGGGAGGGTCCCTGGAGACATTACGGAACCTCGGAAAGAAGTGCGCGTTGTTCTACCCTGAGACAGCACGGCCATTCGATACCCAGCTGCCCCACGAAGCGACGCAGCCACAGGACCGACCTGAGCAGAAGACGCCGGCGTCCTCCTTGTGTCCACAGTCGTGCCGGCCCCAGCCCTCCGACGGGCACTGCCACAGCGCAGACTCCTGGCCCCCGCAGCCCAGCTCGTCCATCCAGATGCGCCCGGCCCCAGCCCCGAAGTGCGCGGCCCCTGGGGCGCTGAGGGCGGCGCCGCAGCCCAGCTGCCGGCAGACCACGTGGGCGTCCCGCAGGTCCCAGCCGTCGTCGCACACGGTGCCCCACGCGCCGCCGTGGAGCACCTCCACACGCCCTGCACAGCGGCCCGGGCCCGCGGCCAGCCGTACCCGGCGGCTCCCTGCGGGGAGACCGAGTCAGGGCGGCCGGCCCCAGGGGGGCGGAGGGGCGGCCGCTGGGGCCTTACTCACCGGAGCACAGGACACCCGCGTCCCTCGAGGTCCCCGCGGACACCAGCAGGGCCGCGGACACGTTGCACTGGGTCAGGCGGCTCTCGGTGCCCAGACAGCGCGCACGGCTCAGCCGCACCGGGACGGCCCCGCGCCGGGGTGCAGGCGCGTCGTAGGCTCGCTCGGCGCCTCCGCACCCCAGCTGCCGGCACACGACGGCCGCGCCGTGCAGGTCCCACCCGTCGTCCAGGACGCGGCCCCACACCCCGTCCAGGGATATCTCCACTCGGCCATCGCAGCGGCTCTGCCCGTCTCTTAGTCGCAGGGCGTCAGGGAGACCTGGGGAGGGAGGCGGGACGCGGGAGGGGCCGGCAGGGCATCAGGGAGGGACCCTCGCTGGGCTTGTAAAGGGGAGAGGACCACCGTCTCGGCGCAGAGCCCTCTCTGCTCTCTGCCTCCCTCTGCCCAGGGCTGGGTGACACACCTGAGCAGACCACGGCGGCTGCGTTTCCCAGGGCACAGGCTGGGGCCCCCAGAGTGCTAACTGGGCAATTCCACAAGTAGGGCTCTGTCCCTGTGCAGTGAAACACGTCGGGCCAGATGGGAGCATCTCCGTCCCCAAAATGGCCTCCTTGGGGAGTGACCACCGCGTTGCCACAGTTGAGCTGGTGACAGAGGACGGTGGCATCTGCTAAGTCCCAGTGGGCGGCACAGAGGGGCTTCCAGGCCCCCTGAACCTGGAGTTCCAAGCGCCCCTCGCAGCTGCTGCTGCCGTTGACCAGCCGGAACTCTGAGGAAAGTGGGGGTGTCAGCGTCCCTCTGAGCCGCAGACCCAGCACGTGGCAATTCCTTTCTTTTGTACCCAGTGTGGTGGCCATAGAGATGTGCCCTTGCTCCCACCAGCTCCCCACCCACCTCAGCCTCAGCATCCACCCCATACATCTCAGCAGAGGAGCCCACACTTCGTGGTGCGGCCTTGGGGGCACGTGCCTCTGTGACCAGAACTCTTGGCTCCCTCTTTCCCCTTCCCTCAACCAGCAGAAGCAAGACTTTCTCCGCTGGGAACCCGCACACCCTCTCGGCTGGACGCGCCTGTGTCAGCTGGGCTCAGAGCCCCAGAGAGAGTCACAGAGGGACGGAGGCAGGGCCAGCACAGAGTCCACCTTGCTGGCCTCACCTGAGCACCTCAGCCCGGCGTCTTGGTCGTGCCCACACTGGTGCCCGGGCCCCCGAGGGCAGTGGAACAGCAGGGACTCGTTGCCTGCACAGTGGAAGGCCTCCGTCCATATGAGCCCAGAGCCACGGCCGAAGTGGGTGCCCCTGGGCATGGACACGGCCACACCACACTGCAGCTCTCGGCACACCACGTGGGCCGTAGCCTGGTCCAGGTCAGAGTCGCAGATGGCACCCCAGGCCAGGCCACGCCTCACCTCCAGGCGCCCAGCACAGGGGTGCTCACCGCCCACCAGCCGGGCCTCAGTGTGTCCTGGGAGCAGACAAACTCTGTTAGGGACAGGTGTTCTTGGGTGAATGGCTGAGCCTGGAGCCACCGCCCTGGACCACAAGAGGCTCCAGCCAGGTGGGGTCACCTGTATCCAGGCAGTGGGTCCTCCAAGCACAGGGCACATCCGCCCTGCACCAGAACAGAGCAGGGGTCCCTGGTCACATCCCCAAGGTCAGAGGTCAGGGTCATCTGCAGCAGGTGCCTGTGTGTGTCACACAGCCTCTGCCTGCCCAAAGTGGTGGCATCAAAGCCCTGTTTAATCTCAGAGGCAAAGTCAAGGCACCCCTCGGGCCACAGACCATTGTCCACCTCATTGTAGCCTGTGCTAATTCCCAGAACACAGCCAGGATCTATGAGGGCCGGCGCACCCTCACACACTCGGGACGGGGCTGGTAGGCAGTGACTGACGAGTGTTAGACACACAACAACCACAGCTGAAACAGTGCAGCTGCTGCAGTGACAGCCAGGACCCCAACCAGCCTGGGGGTTCTAAGCAGGGACACCTCTGCTAGGACGCCAGAAACCCAGAGACGTGCACACAGACCTGGGCACACCTGCAGCCCGCTCAGTGTGGCACCTGCCAAGCCGTCTAAGGACACTTCCTCAGTTCCACCTCTAGGTCTCAGAGTAATTCGAGAGTGTCAGATTTTCAAAGAGCTCTTTCCTCTCCTCTCTCCCTCACCTCCCAGCCTGCTCTTCTTTCCCCTATACAGAGAGCTGCCCCGGTGTCCACAGGAGAACCACTGTGAGAGCCGAGCCTTTCCCTCTGGCCACTCTCAGATGGCCTGCAGGCAATGCCCCAGGCGGGACTGGGCCTGTGGGGGCCAGAGCAGGCAGGGCCGCCTCACCTGAGCAGACCACCTCTGCATCCTGCTGGAAGTCGCAGCCGCTGCGAAGGTTGTTGTTGAGCCTGCAGTCCCGGATGGTCTTCTCGGTGCCCCGGCAGGTCATATACTTCCCGACGACGCCCAAACCCTGGCGGGAGGCCTGGAGCGCGGGGCCGCACCTCAGCTCTTGGCAGAACACCGTGGCCTCCTCCTGGTGCAGGCCACAGAGGCGATCCACCCCGTTCACGTTCCTGATCTCGGGGAGCCCCGCGCAGGGGCTGCGGCCCTGCACCAGCCGGATCTCCCGAAAAGTGCCGCCTGCGAAGCACAGGCTGCGTTACAAAGGTGCGGGTCCTGGGGGCCATATGGCCACTTGGAGCCTGCGGCCTGCCTCAACGACCAGACGCCTCCATTTGGGCATGGCAGTCCCCGCCGGGCATTGTGCCTGAGGGCCTGCCAGGGGGTCGCAGCCGAAAGTGGCCCTGCCCTTCTTCAAGGGGGTGGGTACTGGGTGAGCAGGGCCCCTTCTGAGGGGCGGGGCCTTTCTGAACAGGCAGCCACAAAGGGGACCCCACTCAGAAGGTCCCGCTCAGAGGGCCCATGCCTGGTTTGATGCTCTGCTGTCACGCTCTTAAAAATCTGAACAGTTTCTGAACAAGAGCCAGAGGAACCATGCAGTGGGTCAGCCTCAGAGACAGGATGCTATGAGGGGCCTCACAGGCCCTCCACCAGGAAAAGTGCCAGAGACAGCTGAAGACCCTCAAGGCAGACCTCAAAGGGAAAGCACCTGCCTCCAGCAGTCTGTGTAAGAAATCGTGATTAGATACTGCAGGGGTCTTCAGACCACCTCAGATGTCCAGAAGACAAGGTGGTCCTGGCCCCACCCCCAGACCCGCCCTCCTCCTCACCTGCCCTCCTCCCCTTCCCCCTTTCCCCACCTATCCTCCTCCTCCCTCTCTCTCATCCCCTTCCCCCTCCCCCACCTACCCTCCGTCCCCCCAGCACCTCTCCTGCCCTGACTTACTCTTGCACAGAGCCACCACCACCCACTCGTGGGGGCACTTGCTCCGCGTCCATGCCCCGAGGCTGCACTCCCACAGGGAGGACTCCTCTCCGCTGCAGGACACGTTGTGGAGCCAGGGCAGCTGCATCTCCCCAGGCAGTGGGACGTACTTGGGGGCCCCCACCGCATCTCCACAGCCCAGCTGCCTGCAGACCACGGACGCCTCCCTCTGTGTCCACTCCCGGTTGCACACGTGTCCCCACTTCCCCTCGCGTTGGACCAGCACCACTCCGTCACACGGGCTGGGTCTGTACGCCAGCCTCAGGTCGCCGGGTCCACCTGCGAATGGCACCAGGGGCCTTAGATGGAACAGACCGTTGGTGCCTGGCGGGACATCCACGGGCGCGAGCTGGGTAGTAAGGATGCCTCCAAGGCCTTGCTTCGAGGCCTCAGCGCAAAGCCAGATGTCCCCCCCGCCCACACTCAGCAAAACCAGTCCAGAAAGGTGATGCGGGGTCACACAGGCCAGCCTCTGGCCCCTGGCACCGCACAGCCCAGTGTCCTCAGCTCCACAGCCACTTCCCTCCTGGCCCTCTGGAGCCCCCACGTTGTGGGTGACCCTAACCCCTAGGCAAGGAATTCCCCTTGTCCTCCTCTGCCTAAAGCTGGGGGGCTCCTGCCACCGTCCCACTCTGCCTCCCAAACATTATTTTCCCACTTCCACTCCAGGCCCTGCAGGCCCTGGAGCCCACTGCGCCCCTCCCCCAACTCTTCCCCCCTCACCCAGCTCCACCCGCCTGACTGTCCCCCACCGCATTGTCCAGTGTCCCCTTCACTCTTCCCTGTCCACAGCAGCCCAGCATCTAGGAAGACTCCAGTGTCCGTTCCCCCTAACCACACGCCATCCTTCTGGCTCACTCTCCACAGTGCTGGCCTCTGAGTGCTCCAACAGCAGGCATCTGGCCCCCTTCAGTCTCCGAGGGTCTTAGTGCCCCCTGGACCTTCTAGTCCCACCAAGACCACAGCCGCATCCCCCTCACTATGCCCTGTCTAGGCCTCTGCAGCCTGGTCTTCCCCACACAGCCCCTGGCAGCCCACCTCATCTCAGCCCCTTGACCCCCCATCCTCTCGCCCCCTCGTGGGCTGGTGCAGGTGAAAGAAAACAGCTGCCATGGGGACATCTATGTGGATGGCGCCTGTGGCCACAGCCTGGGCCACCCCAGACCTCCTAAAGGGCCCGTCCTGGGCTGACTGGGGAGGAGATAGAGGGCAGACCCCCTATGGCCCAGAGGAAGGCACGTCTCTCCCACCCCCTGCCCAGGGGTTTGTCACTGCCCCCGCCTCCCCACCCCTAGCCTCGTCGTCGCCCTCCAGACCTGCTCTTCTTGGGATGTAGACGAGCAGCAGCATCTGCCTCTTTAACACAAAACAAGACCCCCGCCAGTGTGCCATGTCACTCCCGCTGCACCATCACTGCCCACAGGTTCCCACCCCCACTACCTGGGGCCCTTCTGTCCAGCTGGGTGGTCACCTCCTGGCCAGAGCCCTGGATCAGCCTGCCCAGTAAAGTTTCCTGCTGTCTGCTTCCAGGAACCACGCGCACCTGCTCTCTCCTGCGTCCCCTCCCTGACACACACTTGCACATGCACACACTCATGCTCACACCTTCACATGTGCACACTCTTCCTCTCACACTGGCACACACCCACCCGCTCGTAGATCCATGACACTGGGGGCCCACGCTCTCGCCTCCCGCCTCTCTGTGCAGTTCCTTTTGGCAGGACCCCTCTCCGCAGCTTCCTGCCCATGACTGGGCCTCTTGCCGTCTGAACTCAGCAGCCTCCCGCACATCTGTGCCCCCCAACCTGGTGTGGCATGTCCCTGGGACTGTGGCTCCCTCCTTGTCCCAGTGCCAAGCCCAACACTCACCCTCACTGCCGGGTGCAGCCGGCTTTCCCATGCCCCCGTCCGCCCCCAGCCCTGCCCCAGAGACAGCAGGTGGAGCAGCAGGACTCGTCAGCACCTGTTGACTGGGTCACTGGGACCAGATGCTAGCCGAGTCCCCTCATTCCATCTGGCTCTGACCAGCCCCATGCCCGGCTCAGAGCAGTGCGGCTGGGGGCCCTGGGCTCACCCTGGGACTGGACCTGCTCTGTCAGGGCTAGCACAAGAATCTCTGGGGGTTGGTACTTTGCAGCCCACATGCCCTCCTGCCCCAGGAAGCGCCACCCATCTCTGGGCTGCGTGAGACCCAGGCAGACAACCGGTCACAGCAGGAGACCCTCATGACCAGAGCCTGGGCATCTACAAGCTGCTACTTCCAGAAGTTCCTGTGGATGGAGAAGGAGAGACTTACCAGTGGGGACTGCCCTGAGAGACAGGAGAAGGGGCCCGAGTATCAAGGCCCAGAGAGCGGCCCTCATGGCCTTGCAGCCCCCAGGGCCTCAGCCTGCTCCTGCCACTCAGCTGGGGCAGTGGCAGAGATCACAGTCCAGAGTCAAATACACAGAAGCAGGAGCCGGATCAATGGGAACAGTGAGGGACTTCCCAGAGCTTAGAGTGACTCTGTCTCTGGTGTGTGAGCAGAGCAGCTAATAGCCTCTGTGGTCCTAAGCATCACCAGACGTGAGACGTGAGCAAGGGGCCCAGGCTGGGGGTTTCCTGTCCCGCTGGCGACGCTGACAGGGTAGCTTCACTCAGACCCACAGTCAGGCAGGTTGCCTGATCTGCCCACAGCCACAGCAGCGGTGAAACCCTGTGTGTCTCACCCTCCACCCAGGCCCAGTGGCTTCAGCTCCCACCATACCCAGTCACGCAGTGACAGTGGACACCCCGGGACCAGCAGGGACTGAGTGGGAGCCCTGCAGCACCAGGAGGATGAGACAGTCAGGGAAGCTCTGCAGGCACTCTGAAAACTACGCTGTCGTTGGAACCAAAGCCACCAGAGAAGGCCGAACCTATCCCCTAACCCTAAACAGGGCGACTATCTGCCGAAATGGAAGATCCAGAAAGAATTGGCAGTCTCCTGACGTCACACCCAAAATATCCAGGACAGAGCTGAAAATCACTCATCATGGGAAGAACCAGGAAAACCACAGTTTGATGGCGAAAGACCATCAACTGATGCTAATACCAATAGGAATTAGATGTTGAATTATCTGACAAGGATTTTAAAACAGCCTTCATAAAAAATGCTTCCACAATAAATTCAAATTCTTTTGAGATAAATTTAAAAAATAGAAAATCTTGGCAAAGAAGTAGAAGTTATAAAAATGAACCGCCTTGAAAACCACAAACTACTAAAATTCAGCCAAGAGGCAATAGATAACCTGAATAGTCCTATAAAAGAGGTTAAAATCAGGATGCTCCTGAAGCCAGGGTCCTCACTGTTGGAGTGGATGTTCACAGCTCAGTGAGGAGAGGAGGCGAGTGACTGCCTGGTGAGGGCCTTGAGGTGGAGACATCAGCGAGACCTCACGTTTATCTTACGTCAGGTACGGATGGGCACAAACAGAAATATTTACAGATGCGTGCACAGCCGTGAGTATTTCCTTCTCTGTCAGCTGAGAGGCCTAGAAGCAAAGACCTTGCAGCAGCAGCGAGCACGCCCAGCCCTGTTTCTGATGCCAGTCTCCAGTAAAAGGCACCAGGGCTTCTTGGGGAAATGGCTGCTTCTAAGACTGGGCAGGAAACGCACAGGGTGAGCCTGGAGCTTCTTGTAATGCCAGGAAGTAAAGAAGTGATAAAAAGTAAACAGTAACGAAAAACAAAACACATTGATGGAGGTTTGCCAAAAGCACACAGGGGCTAAGTCAAGAGCTCCTGAGGGCCAAAGCCGGGACAGCATGATCAGCAAGGTAGACAAAGCCACACTGGGTTATAACTCAAAGTGTAAAGTGAATATCTGTGAGTCATACTGATATAAATAAAGGATTGAATACACAAATAAATGGAGAGAAGAGGCAAATCTCCCATGCAGAAGAATTCCAAATAATTTGTGTAGATACTCTGCTTTCACGGAGGGAGAGCATAACCTCCTGCTCCTTAAGTGTGAGCCACACAGAGTGTCTTCCCTCCAAAGAGTAAAGTGTGGAAAGGGGAGAAAAAGAATAACTTTACTGTAACTTTTCAGTGGAGAAACCTGACAGACGTGCCCTCAGCCAGGTGATGGAGGTCAGCGTCCTCGCTGACACGGTGGCAATGGTATGTGCCCTTGATATGATGTGATCACAATGGCACTTCACCTCTGCGATCTCCTCCCAAAACCCATCACCACAATCTAGTAAGAAAAAGATCAGACAAATTCCAGAAAAGGGACATCCTACAAAAAACTGACCAGTAATCCTCAAAAACGTCAAGGTTATCAAAAACAAGGGAAGTATAAAAAACTGTCACATCCAAGAGAAGCCTAGGGAGATGTGCCAAACACAATAGGACATCCTAGATGGGATCCTGGGACGGAAAAAGGACTTCAGGGAAAACTAAAGAAATCCCAGTAAACTATGCACTTTAATTTATAATAATGTATCAATATTGCTTCATTAATTGTAGCGAATGTACCACACTAGTGTAAGATGTTAATAATAATAAAACCGCACGTGGGGTGTATCGTAACTCACTGTACTATCTTTTCTATTTTTGTGTAAAAATCTAAAACTGTTTTAAAAAATAAAGTCTAAATACTCCTGAGAAAGAAATCTTTAGGCCCAGAGTGTTTCACTAAAGAATTTTACCAAACATCTGAAGAATATACCAATTCCACACAATCTCTTCCAGAAAATAAAAGAAGATGGAACACTTCCCAATTCATTTTATAAGACTAAGATTAGCCTGATACTAAAGCCAGACAAAGCACAGAAAAAGAAAACCACAGGCCAATATCCCTAATGAATTTAGATGCAAAATCACCAACAGAATTTTAGCAAGTATAATCCAATGTATAAGAAAAATAGACACTACAACTAAGTGTAATAATTCCAGGCATGCAAGGCTGGTGCAAGATCTGAAAATCAATCATTGTAATCTACCGCATCAATGGGCTACAGAAGACAAATCACTTTATCATATCAAATGATGCAGAAAAAGCATTTGACAAAATTCGCACCCCATTCATGATAAATCAGAAAACTAGCAATGAGGGGAACTTCCTCAACCTCATAAAGAGCATCTACGAAAAAGCCTACAATTAACATCAAATGTAATGATGAAAGACTGAATGTTTTCTCTCTAAGATCAGCGCCAGTACAATGAGTCCAAGCATTCTCACTGCTCTTACTCAACATATTCCTGGAAGTTCTAGCCATTGCAATCAGACAAAAAAAATGAAATAAATAAAAGCATACATATGGGAAAAGAAGAAATTTTTTAAAAGTCTCTATTTACAGATGACAATCATGTATGTAGAAAATCCCAAGGACCCCACCAAAAAAAAACCTCCTAGAACTAGTAAGTGAATTCAGTAAGATTACAGCATGTAAGATCAAAACACAAAACTCAGTTGTATTTCTCTATACTAACAATGAACAGGTGGAACTCAAAATAAAACATGCAATATAATTTAAAATTTCTCTAAAGAAAATGAAACACTTAGGGGGCCAGCCTGGTGGCACAGCAGTTAAGTTTGCATGTTCTGCTTTGACAGCCTGGGGGTCACCGGTTCAGATCCTGGGTGTGGACATGGCACCGCTTGGCATGCCATACTATGGCAGGCATCCCACATATAAAATATAGGAAGATGGTCATGGATATTAGCTCAGGGCCAGTTTTCCTCAGCAAAAAGAGGAGGATTAGTGGCAGATGAAGACTAGCTCAGGGGTAATCTTCCTCAAAAAAATAAAAAATCGTAAAAGAAAATGAAACACTTAGGCATAAATCTAAGAAAACGTTTGCGGGATAAGTCTGATGAAAATTACCAAATGCTGATGAAAGAAATCAAATACTCCCTAAATACCTGGAGAGACATATGTGTTCATGGATTGGAAGCCTCAATGTAGTAAAGATGTCAATTCCCCCTAAACCGAGGTATGTATTTAAGGGAATTCCTACCCAAAATCTCAGCAAGAGTTTTTGTAGACATAGACAAACCTATTCTAAAGTTTATATGGAAAATGAAAGATCCTAGAATAGCCTGATATTTTGGGAGGAAAAAGGTGAGAGGAATCACCGTTTCCAATGTTAAGACTGACTGAATAGTTACAGTAATCAAGACGCATAGACAAATGGAACAGAATGAACCTGGAAACAGATTCATACAAATACACTCGATTAATTTTTGACAAAAGAACAAAGCCAATTAAACAGAAGAAGGGTAGACTTTTCAATAAATGGTGCTGGGAGAATTGGCTATCTGTGGGGGGAAAAATGAACCTCAACCTAAACATCAAACCTTATACAAAAATTAACTCAAAAGGGATGATGGACTTAAATGTAAAATGCAAAACTATAAAACTTCTAGAAAAAATGTAATAAAATCTTTGGGACCTAAGATGAGGCAAAGTATTCTTAGATTTAATACCAAAGGCAAAATTCCATAAAAATGATAAATGGGAGAAAATATTTGCAAATCATATACTCAACACAGGACTTGTATTCAGAGTATGTAAAAACTCAACATTTTAAAACATTTAATTAGAAAATAAGCATGCACAGTCACTTCATAGAAGAGGATATAAGGATGTCATACAAGGACATGAAAGATGCTCCACATCATGAGCCGTTAGGTAAATGCAAACTAAAAACACAGTAAGATATCACTACAGAGCTACCAGACTGGCTTTTCAAAAGATTAGTGATGATACCAAATGCTGGCAAGGAAATCAAGAAATGGAATCACCCAGCATTGCTGGTGGGAATGTAAATGGCGCAGCTATAATCTGTCAGTTCTTTTTAAGCCCAAAACTAGACCTACCACATGACTCAACAATTGCACTCTTGCGCAATTCCAGAGAAATGAGAACTCATTTTCATGGAGAAATGGTGGACCAATGCTCACAGCAGCTTTATTCATAGTAGCCAGAAACTGGAAACTACTTAAATGTCCTTCAATGGGTAAACAGCTAAATAAACTGTGGTGCATCCATACCATGAATATGACTCAGCAATAAAAAGGAATGAACCACTGACACGTTGCATTGATACAAATGCAACGATTTGTATGAACCTCAAGGAAATTATGCTGAACGAAGAAAGCCAGTCTCAGAAGGGTACATTCTACAGTCATCCCTCCGCATCCCTCCGCATCTGCAGGGGATCGGTTCCAGGACCCGCCGCGGATACCGGCCCTCCGTAGCTGTGGGTGTGGAACCTACCAGATATGGAGGGGAACTGTACATAATTCCATTTATACAACATTTTTGAAATAAGATAATTATAGGAGTGAAGAACAGATTAGTGGTTTTCTGGGGTTAGGTACGTGGGGATGGAGGGGCTCACTGTAAAGGGGCGGCTCCAGGGAGCTTGTGGTACGGACACAGTTAACTTCATTGCTGTGGTGGTCACATGAAGCTACACGTGAGAAAATTGTGAGTTACACACAAATGGGTGCTTCTATAACCAGTGAAATCTGAACAAACTCTACACATTGTACCAGTGTTGATTTCCTGGATCGTTTACAGTTGGGGGCTATTATAAATAAAGCTATTATGGACCTTCTTGTAGGAGACTTTGGTGGACAGATATTTTCATTTCTCTTGAGTAAATAACTTGGAGGAGAACGGCTGGATCAGAGGGTAGGAGTACGTGAACTTATTTGGAAGCCCAAACTCTTTTCCAAAGTTCCGAGTTCCAGTTCCCGCACCTCCTCTCCAGCAGCTGACCTCAATGTTTCTAATTTTATGCGTTCTTGTGTGTGTGGAGCATTGTCTTGAGATGGTATTGATCTGCATTTCCCTGATGACTAATGATGTTGAGCATCTTTTCTGTGCTTCTTAGCCAATCATGTATCTTTTGAGAATCATCTGTTGGCATTGACTTTTTGTTATTCTTGTTATGTCTTTTTATGACTGATTTGTAGGAGTTCTTTATGTTTTCTGGGTACAAGTTCTTGGCAATTTTCTCCAAGTCTCTGGCTTTCCTTTTCATTGTGGTGTCTTTTGATGAAACCAAAGAGGTTTTAATTCTTAGGAAGTCCAATTTATCAATTTTTTCCTTTTTGTATTCTCTTTAAGAAAACTTTGCCTCCCCGAAGTTGTAAAGATATTTCCCATGTTTTCTTCTAGACACTTTATCATTTTAGCCCTCACATTTAGGTCTAGGACCATCTCAAGTCCATTTTTGTGTGTAGTGTGAGGGAAATGCCAGGGTTTTTGCTTCTCCCAAGTTGGTATCTGACACAACTGGCTGAAGGCTTCCCTCTCCCATTAAAATGCCTTTGCACTCTGACTGAAATCAACCGAGTGTACGTGTGTGGGCTTATTTCCAGACTGTCCATTTGTCCATCGGTCTACTTGTCTATCCTCACGCCAACCCACTGCCATTACTTATTGTGGCTATAGAACGAAATTGAATATTATAATCCTGACATTTTTCTCTTTTCCAAGATTTTTCTGTGGCCATTCAAAGTCCTTTGTGTGTCCATATAGATGTTGGATTTGGCATGAATAAGCATTGAACTTGGTCAGATGGATGTCTGCCTCTATGGTGATAAGCGTTGAACTTGGTCAGATGGATGTCTGCCTCTATGGTGATAAGCACATAATTCCCCCTTTATTCAGTTAGTGTCGTCAGTTACTTGATGATTTTGGATGTCACCCTAGCCTTCCATTCCTGGGCCAACCTGAGCCTGGCTGTGATACTTTGCCCTTTGTATGCGTTGCGGAAACCTCACTGCGAATGCTCTGCGAGGGACCCGAAGCACATAAAGTCTACTGTCCTGCAGCTTCCTAACAGTGTTCAATGTCAGGGCTGCGCCGGCCTCAGCGGAATGCATGTGGAGAGCATTTCCTTCTCTGTTTCTCCTCTCCAGTTTGTGTACGACTGGCATTATTCTTCCTCAAATGTTTGAAGTCATCTGGGTCTTGATTTTTCTTTGTGGGAAGGTTTGTTTTGTATTTATCATCATTCAATTTGAAATATTTTCTCATTTTCTTTGTTATTTACTCTTTGCCCCTTGGATTATTGAGAAATGTGTTGCTTAATTTCCAAATATATCGGGGAGGTTCCAGATATATTTCTGTTATTGATTTCTAGGTTAATTCTGTGTGGCCTGAGAAAACACTCCTATGATTTCAGTCCTTTCAAATGTGTTGACATTTGCTGTATGGCCCACATACAGGCTATGTTGGTGAATTTCCCACGTGCTTTTGAAAAGCATGTGTAGTGTGCAATTGTTCTGTGAATGTTTACGAATTTTTATTAGGTCGCTTTGGTTGATAGCGTTATTTACATTTTCTATGAATAACTGAATCTTTTGTCTATATATTCTATCAATGACTGAGTTGGAATGGTAAATCCTCCAACTATAATATGATTTTGTCTATTTCTGCTCGTAGTTATGTCAATTTTTGCTTCGCGTATTTTGAAACTGTTAATAATTGCACTCACTTTTAAGACTACCTTGTCCTTCTGGGGAACTGGCTCTGTTGTCCTTGGAAGATGATCATGAGTCTCAGTGATGCTCCTTGTCTTGAAGTCTATTTTGTCTCTCATTCACGTAGCCATATCAGCTTTCATGTAATTACTAATCACATGGTATGTATTTTTAACATCTTTTTATTTTTATCCTATATGTGTCATTATATTTAAAGCACATCTCTTATAAATGGTGTAGAACTTGGCCTCGTTCTTTATCCAGTCTGCCATCTCATTAGCTTGCTCAGCTCATTTGTATAAGATGCATGTTGGCGTGGCAGAGTTTGTTTGCCACTTTGCTGTTTGTTTTCTGTTTGCCCATCGACTCCTTGTTCCTCTTTTCCTAACTTCTTTTGGCTTAATTATTTTTTCAGAATTCCGTTTTATTGCGATTGGCTTTCAGCTATGCTGCTAGCACAATAGGCATTCCTAACTCACTGCAGGCCACCTTGAGTACTATGATATCATTCCACGTGATCCTTTGATTTCATGTCCTATCTGATTTTAATTCTGTCCAATGATTTTTTTATAGCAGATACTGTATTTTTCAGTTCTAAGATTTTCCTTTGACTTTTTCTGGATTATCCCTGTCTTACTAAAGTTCTCCTTATTCATTATACTCATCTTCTTTTGTAATTATTTAACATATATATATTATCCTGTCCAGTACAATTTTCATCACACACATTGTAGCTTTCATTTCTAGAAGTTTGATTTGGGTCTTTTTTTATATCTTCCATGTCTCTACTTAACTTTTTGAACTAATAAGTGAGTTTAGCAATGCTGCAGGACGGAAGATCAACACACAAAAATCAACTCTATTTATATATACTAGTAACAAACAATTACAAATTAAAACTTGAAAATGGCATTTACAATATCGCCAAAAATATGAATTACTTAGGAATATATCCAACAAAAGAAATGAAAGACCTATACACTGAAACCCACAAATGGCTGCTAAGACAAATTAAAACGACCTAAATAAATTGACACATATTCCGTGTTCATGGACCAGAAGACTCAGTGTTGTTAATACGTGAGTTCTCAGCAAACTGATCTGGAGACGCAATGCAATCTCAATCACACCTCCAGAAAACATTTTTGTAGAAATCGACAAACTTATGCTAAAATTCATATGGAAATTCAAAAGACCTAGAAGAGCCAGAACAATTTTGGAAAAGAGTAAGAAATTTAGAGGACTAACACCACCTGATTTCAAGATTTATTATAAAGCTGTAGTAATCAAGAAAATGTGGTGTTGGTGTCAAGATAAACAAATAGATCAGTGGAACTGAATAGAAAGACTCACAAATATATGGATAACTGATTTCTGTCAAAGGCAATCCAGTAGAAAAAAATGAACTTTGATCCATACCTCAGACTATATGCAAAAATTAACTCGAAATGCATCATAGACCTAAATGTAAAACCTAAAGTTATAAAACTTCTAGAAGAAAACACAGGAAAAACTCTTTGTCACCTTGGATTATGAAAATATTTCTTAGCTATGACAACAAAAATATGAGATATAAAAGAGCCAATAGATAAATTGGACTTCATCAAAATTAAAAACTTATCCTTGAAATAGACTGTTAAGAGAACAGAAAGACAAGCTGTAGACCGGGAAGCAGTATTTGAAAATCATGTATCTAAAAAAGCACTTATATCCAAAAGATACTCATACTCAAGAATAAGCAAACAAACAACCCAATAAAATCAGAGGTAAAATATCTGAACTTCAGTGAAGAAGAAACATGGATGGCAAATAACTTGTTAGGGAAACGCCAGGTAAAACCACAAGGTAATAGCGCTACACACGGAAAACGACTAAAATTAAAACTCTCAGCACTTGAATTGTTGGAGAGGATATGGAGGAGTCAGAGCTCAGAATCGCACGACCACTTTGGAAAACAGTTCGGGCTTCATAAGTTCACATACTCCTCTCTGATCCAGCCGTTCTACTCTGAGGTATTTACCCAAGAGAATTACAACACGTGTGTCTAAAAAGACTTCTACATGAATCCTCATAGCGTATCATTGATAATAGCCAAAAACTACAAACAACCAGAATGTCCATCAACACGTGAATGACAAACAGATTGCGGACATCCACACTATGGATGTGATAAATAAAAAGAGTGAATTATAGGCCGGCCCCGGGCCGAGTGGTTAAGTTCGCACGCTCCACTTCAGCGGCCCAGGGTTTCGCCCGTTCGCATCCTGGGCGCAGACATGGCACGGCTCATCAAGCCATGCTGAGGCGGCATCACACATGCCACAACTAGAAGGACCCACAACTACAAATGCACAACTGTGTACGAGGGGGCTTTGATGAGAAAAAGAAAAAAAATAAATAAAATAAATAAAAAATACAATTTTTTTTTAAAAAATGAGTGAACTATGGAGCACAACGTGGATGGATCTCAGAATAACACTGAGTGAAGAAAGCCAGACTTAAAAGGGGACACGCTGTGTGATGTCATTTATATAAATTTCTAGGAAATGCAAACTAACCTACCGGGACAGAAAGCAGGTCAGTGGTTTCCTGGAGGTGGGTGTGGAAACGACAGGAAGGAGAAGCTGTTGGGGTGACAGAAAAGCACATTCTCCTAACTGTGGTGACAGTTTCACAAGGATACACGTATGTCAAAACACTCAAGTATGTACTATTGTACACTTCAAATGTGTACTATTTATCGTATGTCAGTTAGACCTCAATAATGCTGTTTTGAACGAAAGATAAACCTCCCACAAAGAAAACCCAGGCCCAGAGCCAGTAGAATGGGCAATGCGTGCAAAGCCACCTAATTCGCCCACACTGGCTCTTCCCCAGGAGTTCAAAGTGGGTTTAACACCACAAAACTAACCTCTGTAATGTGCCACACTGAAATACCAAGGGAGAAAAATCATATCATCTGAACAGAAGCAAAAAATGTATAAAATTCAGTATCCATTTGTGATAATAGATAAATAAAGTCTTTGCAAACTAGAAATAGGAGGAAACTTCCTTAATCTGATAGCAGATATGATCAAAACACAACTCACAGCAGACGTCCTACTTTCTGAAACCAGAGACAGCACAGGGGGCTGCCCTCACCACTTCTGCCCAACTTTGCCCGGACGTCCCAACCAGGACAGGAGGTTACGAGAAGTAGAAGTCGAAAGGGCTGGAAACGAGAGTGAAGCCATCATTACTCAGAGACAAGGCCACTGGGAATGTAAAAAATCCAGAAGAATCTACAGATAAGTCAGTAGAATTCGTCAGAAAGCTTGGCAAGCGTACTGGGCATAGTCAATAAACGAAAGTCACTTGTCTTTTGACACAAGAGCAATAAACAGAAAATGAATTCTTCTCAATAGTTACCACTTACAAAGGAACAGAAATATTAAATATCTAGGAATTACTCTAATGAAAAATGTGGAAGACTTTATACGCAGAAAACTGAGAGATGTTAACGGAAAGTTTGAGTGCGGAAATGAACCAAGTTTACAGGCCGGAAGGCTCTATCTTGCAAAGATGTAAACTTTGCCCAAATTAAACTTTCGAAGGAGGGGGACTGGACTTGACAAAATGATTCTAAAATTTACTTGGACATCCCGGTGGGCAGGAACCAGCATCCCAGTCAGTACAGCAGGACTGAGCAGCCCCATCTGGACCGTCTGGACCACAGACGTGCTGGTTGGGGTCCCACAGTGCTGGCGGGCAACCTGGGATGAAGCAGAGAGCAGGGCTGGGAGCGGAGTCTCTCCTTCCCACAGACACCACTGGGCGCCTCCAAGGGCCGGTCACATGCCGGAGCTGAGGAGGCCTTCTGCCAGCTGCCGGGAACACGCACGTGGGCATGAACGAGGTGAGGATGCTGGCTACCAAGGGCCGAGAGGCTGGGGCTTCCTTCCCTTCTGCTTATAAGACAGGAGGCCGGAGCCTGTTTCCAGGCTGAGGTGAGAAGCGAGAGGAGAAAGAAGGTGAAGACCTAGGAGGGAAGCCCAGGAAGGGCCCTTAAGGGGTGGGGGCTGGGACAGAGAGCTTGCCTGCTGTGCTGGCAGGAGGGCCCCCAGGATGTGTGAGGACAAAGATAAGGTCTCTGGGGGGAAGCAGGAAGTTGGTACCCCTGCCAGGTGGCTGGCTTTCTGAGAAGGGTGGGGGTGGCTAGAGTGTACGAAGCCTGCAGGGAAGGCAGCAGCCGGGGGAGGGTTGGGGGCGCTCGCTTGGAGCTGCCAGGCTCTGCAGGGGGCAGGGCAAGTACTGACCCTGCAGGCCGGGGAGGGGGTGGTGCTGACTGAGGTGGGACAAGGGGAGTTTGGGCTGACCCTGAGCAACAGGCAGCACCTTGGTCCTCATGTCTCAGACCCAGAGGTGAAGTTCGGGGTGATGGGAAGCCGGGGTGCGGGTGCAGAGGGGCTGAAACGGCAGGGCCCTGAAGCAGGAGGTTGGGGAACCAGGGGTCTCGAATCAGGAGGGCTGTCCACGGGTGCTGGGGTTCCCACGAAGAACCCTTCAACCGGTCTTCAACACAAGAGCCAGAAGTCCTAGCAGTTCTGCAGCCTGAGATTCTCGGTGCCTGAAGAGTCTCCAGGACCCATCGGACCCCAGGACCCCCGAGGGCCTGTGGTGTTGGGCTCCTGGGAGGGCACAGGGGTGGGGAGATTTGCACGAGGGCGAGGGAGTCATGAGCAGACCAGGGGGAGGCTGGGGGCGCTAAGGTGGGGCTGAGAGCTACGTCCCCTGGAAGGTTCTGGCTGCCATTCTGCAAAGCTGCCTGGTTGGCACAGGCTGAGCTGAGGGGAGCCAAGGGCCAAGGTGCTGGGGACAAAGGCCCAGAGGGTGGGCAGCCCTGCTCCGGAGCCCCCAGCTGCTCCCCTGCCTCCAGGCCCAGCGGGGGAGAGATGGTGTGGGACCGAGAGAAGGGACATGTGGCGCACACCCACACGTCTGAGAGCCCTCCCTTGGCCATCAGCGCTGGCCACATCCGTTCTCAGTCTCCTAAATTACAGCCTCAATAGACTAGAGCGTCCTCAGAAGGCCCCAAACTAGGCCGAGTAAGGCTGCCGCCCACAGCAGAGAGCCAGCCTCACACGGCTGACTCATCGACCCTCCTTCCCCGGCCTGCCCGGGCTCCTTTCTCATCCCCACCCTCATCCTCCAGGCCCCAGTCCTTGGTCTTCTTCTCAGCCTCATGATGAAATGCCCTCATGCCCTGGCCGACCCCAAACGCCCACCTCCAGCCCAGCTCTGAACTCCAGGCTCACATGTTCACGTCTCCACCTGTCTCTTTATCTCACGGAGACTTGCTCCCGACCTCTCCCCAGCCCTGCAAAGCCCCTGCTCCCAGGGCCTTGGACCCTCACTTCTCCACACTGCAGGAGCTCGTCTGCTGGATGCTGTGTCCCGAGAGCACTGCCGGAGATGCGGTGAAGAACCTGCAAATGTGGCTGAATGATGAACCGGGGGGCAGGTGACTTCTGTAAAGTGATAACCTACCCCCACCTGAGGTCCTGGGACAGAGCAGCCCCAGAGGTCTAGGCTCTGCTGGGGCCAGGACCCCAGGCCAGGTGGGCAGCTCCAGACACCTCAAAGGGGCTGGTCAGCTGTCCCCTGTGGCCCATGGGGCCCCTTCTCAGATGGAGTACAGACAGAGGCTGACAGGACAGTGTGGACAGACACTGGGCCATATGTGCCAGGGAGGAGCCTCAGCCCAACCTCTCTGAGCGCTAGCGTGGAGCCCCCAGGAGGGCAGGGCCTGGCTGGGGTCGGGGCTGGTTTCTACCCGGCCCCACTGCTGGGGGGTGAGGGTGCACCTGCACCTGCACCTGATCCCAGATCCCCGCTGCCGTCCAGACCATACCTGCCCTGCCCCCACAAGGACAGCAGGGCAGGGGCACGTGTCCATTTGGCCTCTGAGTTGGGCCACTTTGTCCAACAGGGCTGGTCACGGTGGAAGCTGGTCCCTGGCGGAGGCCTGCGGGGCCTCCCTGGAGGAGCTGCCTGTGGCCGGCCCCTGGGGCAGCAGGGAGGGGGAAGGAGCTGGCTCCCCCCACCTGGCTCCAGCTCCTCCTCTCCTGCGAGCTCTTTTCCTGCCAGGAGGGAGTGAGTGAGGGCTGAGGTCAGCTTCCCATTTACACAGGATTATCCTGCAGAAACACACTTCTGGGCTGGGAAGGGGGGCACGCAGGCTCCCGGGCTGCCCAGTCCTCGGGGCCCTTGGCCGTTCCCCCCACGCACAGGGGACGTGCCCAGCAGCAGGAGACCGGGGTCCCTCCTGCTTTCCCCCTAGAACTTGACTCCTGCCCCTGTGCAGTGCAGACACTGAGGAGCTCTGCTTCCATCCACCTCGGCATGGAGTGCTGTCTCCAACTAGAGGGGCCTCTTCTACTGTGAGGGGGTCTTTGCAGCCAGGTTCCTCTCTGTGCATCCTCCCAGCTCTGTTCTGGCTGGAACGGACCTGGATGGTCACGGGGAACTCGGCAGCCCTGGGACGGAGAGATCCTGGGGTCCAGCGCCCAGGGCTGGTTTCAGCTGAGGGCAAGATGTGGCCTTGTCAGAGCCCGTGGTCAGCCTCTGGCAGCCCTGACCTGGCCCTGGGATTCCTGCAGAGCCATGCTAGCTGTTTCTCTCACACTGAGCCCCTCTGAGTGCTCAAGGACCAGATAAGGACCCACATTTGCCAGGTCCCTGCCCCGAGTGGCACTGAGTCCTCCAGAAATCAGAGAACTGTCAGACCTGCCCCTCCACAGGTGAGGAGTTGGGGCTGGTGGGTCAGGGCACAGCGTGGGGCGGGGCTGGGGCTTAAACCCAGATCTGCCACCTAAAACCTTGTTAGCCTCCCATAGGCGAGAGTTGAAGGGCTTGTGTGTCTGTGTTTGAGAGCCTGCCTGCGTGTGCACCTGTGTCTGTGTGTGCACTTGTGTCTGTGTGTGCACCTGTGTCTATGTGTGTGCCTGTGTGTGCACCTGTGTGTGTACATGTGCACCTGTGTGTCTGTGTACGCCCGTGTGTTCTTGGGTAGGCACTTGTGTGTACCTATTTCCATGAGCACACCTGTGAGCGCCCATGCGTGGATAACGTTGGGCGGCAAGCCTGTCTGGGGTCTGTTGATGAACAGGGCTGTGTCTGCATAAGGGGCCGGGTCTGTGGTTTGGGGTTTATCTGTGTGACAGAGCTGTGTTTGTTCACATATTTCTGTGGAGAGTGTGTGGCTGGTGAGGCTGTCTGTCTCCTGGGCAGACACGGACGTCTGTGTGTCTGTCTGAGGCCTGGGTGCTAATGTCCGTGTGCAGGGTCTGGATCTGTTGGGGGTGCATGTCCGGGTGTGGAGGTGGATGTAGCTTGGACTCGGGGTGCCTGGGTGCCTGGGTGTGAATCTGAGTTTGGGGGACGAGCGTGTGTGCTTCTGCATCGTGTCAGGTTTGGGGAGTGTGCGTGTTGACTGGTGCGTCTCAGCGGAGTCAGGGAGCTTCCACTGTCTGCACGTGTCTGTGTGACGAGGACGCAGTTTCCTGCTGCTGTGCCTCCCTCCCCTCCCGTCAGACAAGGCGACACTTCTGCTCATCTCTCAGATAGGGGACTGGACAAGGATCGACATTTGTTCCAAGTCTCACAGATCTGAGCAGACACTGGTCGTGGGGGTCACCAGGAACCACGGTGGGAGGATAGAGATAGAGGGGCCCAGAGGTCATTTTACCCAGGGCCCTGCCACACAGAGGGACAACCCCACTGACATCCGCCCAGGATCCCTCCTGCAGCTCAGCGTCACCGCCATGCCACAGGCCACTGGACGCCCCAGAGTGAGTGCAGCGAGTGTGCAGACCACCTGTGGTCCCAGGACCTCGTGCGCCCCCACACCCTCCTGTCAGCCCAGAAAGGGTCCTACCATGACCTTGGGACAGCTTCGACATGCAAGGCACAGAGAGGGCAGGGGTCCTGTCCGAGGCACAGGTGGCTGGAGGAGGGTCCCACATGCTGGAGCCCTGGGCTATGCCGCCTCCCAAATGCGCCACCTTGGGCAGGCAGAGGTGGGGGAGGCTCGGGAGACCTGGGGCTCCAGGAGGAGGTGGCACTGCGACGGGGACTGGAGCCCAGACCCGGGGATGGGGGGAGCCCACGCTGCAGGGTTCTGGGCACAAGGGCCTCCTGAAGAAGGGGCGGTCCAGGGAGCATCTGCTCCATGAGTGGAGGGCCTGCCCTGGGCTCAGCTCTGAGGGCTCGGGGTGGGCTGAGGCCTGCATGGGTGCCCTCTGAGGGCTCCTGGTGGTGAGATGCAGGACAGGGGCCACATGGTCCGTGGTCCATGGAAACATTCTGAGGGGCCCATTCCTGGAATGAAGAGGACAGGTGGATGTGAGGCAGGGTGCAGGGGGCCCTGGATGTGGCTCAGCCACATTTTGGGGAGCACCTGAGCCCGCAAACCCACAGGCCAGCAGGAAGGAGGACACCCAGGCTGCCACAGCCGGGCGGGGCAGAGGGAGCCGACTTCTGTCCTCAGGATCTGGTCCGTTCAAGCCCATGAAAGCAATTCCTTGTAGCAGGAGCAAGCCGCCACCAGCCCTGCCCCCTCGCAGCCCCCTGACCATCACTGAAGGGGCTGGGATCAGAGGGCACAGGGCATCCGGCCCCAGAACCTTCTTGCTCAGCTGTGGGTACTGTGATGCAGCTCAGGCCTCATGCAAGCCTGTTTGCAGGTTCAAGTCGGCCCCCAAGCCGCTGTTGTGGCACTCTGCAGGTCCTCCCATGAAACAATAGTGCCTGTCCAACGTCTGTAGCCAGACCAGGCTTATGGCCCCAGAGCAGAGCCCACATCCGCCCAGCTCCCACCAAATGCCTGGTGGGAAACTGGAGGATGCAGTGGGCCGGCCACAGTCTGTCTGGGGAAACACAGAGAGGACCAGGCCCCCTTCCCATGGTGGGGAGCTCCTCACACACAGCAAAGTGGGGGCTCGGCCTCTCCACCCCACCCCCGACCTCTCCCCGACCCCATCTGCATCTAACGTGCAGCCTCTGCCCTCAGGAGGGGCCATGCCCCCATGTCAGCCAGGGACAACCACTCGGAAGTGACCGAGTTCATCCTGGTGGGCTTCCCGGGCTCGAGGGGCCTCCACATGTGCCTGCTGGTGCTGTTCCTGCTGGTCTATACGCTGACCATCACAGAGAACGTGGTTATTGTCGCCGTGATCCGCGCCAGCCCCCCGCTGCACAAGCCCATGTACGTCTTCCTCAGCAACCTGTCCTTCCTGGAGGTGTGGTACATCTCTGTCACCGTGCCCAAGATGCTGCTCAGCCTGGCGGGGCCCAAGTTCCGCCACATCTCCTTCTCAGGCTGCATGGCGCAGCTGTACTTCTTCCTGGCGCTGGCCTGCACCGAGTGTGCGCTCCTGGGCGTCATGGCCTTCGACCGCTACGTGGCCATCTGCAGTCCCCTGCGCTACCCAATCGTCATGAGTCCTGGCCTCTGCAGCCTCCTGGCGGCCGGCTCCTGGCTCTCAGGCTTCACCATCTCCCTGGGGAAGGTCTTCTTCATCTCACGCCTGGGCTACTGCGGCCCCAACATCATGAACCACTTCTTCTGTGACGTGTCCCCCCTGCTGAACCTGGCGTGCTCTGACATGTCTGTGGCCGAGCTTGTGGACTTTCTCCTGGCGCTGCTCATCCTCCTGGGGCCGCTGCTGCTCACCGTCTTCTCTTACAGCGCCATCCTTGGCACCGTGCTGCACATCCAGTCCGTCCCCGGCCGGCACAAGGCCTTCTCCACCTGCGCCTCCCACCTGGCCGTGGTGGTCATCTTCTACTCCGCCTCCCTCTTCATCTACGCCCGGCCGCGTGCCATCTACTCCTTTGACCTCAACAAGCTGGTGTCCGTGGTCTACACGGTGCTCACGCCCCTGCTCAACCCCATCATCTACTGCCTGCGGAACCGGGAGGTCAAGGAGGCGCTGCGCAGGGCAGGGCAGCGGGCGGCCCAGGCCCTGAGCGCCTCCTCCTAGGGGTCTCCCAGGACCCTGCGCTCGCTCAGGCGCTCCAGACCCCTGCAGCTCTCTCATTTGTCCCCTCACCAGCTGTACCAGGCGGCCAGGGGCCGGCGTGAGCGACCGAAGATGCAGTCAGCACATATCCCCGTCCCTGCCCCTCCTCCAAGCAGGGCCTGCTCAGGACTCAGGCCTGTTGGTGATCACACAGGGTGGCCGCCCCGACCTGGCCCACCCCTCGCAGGCTGGGCCATCCACCCCTCTCGGAGCCCCCTCAGCCTGACCCTGCAGCTCCACAGGGGAATTATCCTGGGCACTTTCCAATTGCTGCCCCGAGTGAGCAGATCAGAGACCGACACCCCTGTTCCAGGCGCGACATCCTCTGGCCCCACACAGGTGTAGGAGGCAGTGTGGCCGGGGTGCAGTCCTGGCCCCCACCTCCCTGCTGACTTCCTGTGAGGCCCCAGCCCTGGGCAGCCTCTGCTGGGTGCTCCCTCCTCCAGCCAGGCCCTCAGGGGCCAGGTTAGCTGCAGTGTCACAACTCCATGCAAGGTCGTGGGGGAGAGTCTGGGGCCACACAGCTTGGTTCCCAACGAGGGAAGGTAAAGGGTTGGCATGCTGACAAAGCAGCAGAGGAAATGAGACTCCGGAGAGAATGTTCCCAAACAGAGAGCAGAGCTGCCCGCCCACGACCAGCGGCCCCTGGGCCAGCTTCTCCTCTTTTAGAAGCAGGTGGTGCGAACAAGACCAGGCCAGAGGGCCTGTGGGACCCGAGCTCACAGATGACCCGCAGGCTGGGGGTCCTCCCACCAAGGACGCACGGCAGCACCCTGGCCTTCAGGCCCCTTCCTGTCCCCTTCCTGACCGTCCACCTGGCAGTGGCCTTGCCGCTCTGAGGACCTGGCACAAGGAGCCCTGTCCCAGCTGACCTGCTTCGGCCTCACTATGGAGCAGGCGTCTGCAGAAGGCCGACCACCCACCCCAGCCAAGACCCCTCGACCCAAGCACATTGTCACTGATGGGAGATGGTGACGGGGTGTCCACACCCACCACTTGGGAGTGCAGTGCCTCGGTCTCCCCTGGAGGAATCCCTCGCCTGCTCTCCTGAGAGGCTGTGAGGGCCCCAGACCCCCATGATCAGTGCCCTCAGCTTCGGAAAGAGCTCCATCCACTGCCTGATGCTCGAGGGCCCTGAGCCATGTGTCACTGTGATGACAGCGTCAGTTTTCTGCGTGACTTCCAGAGTCACCAGGGCCCAGCCGAGCCTGTGCTGCAGCTGCGGCCTGCATGCCAGCCAGAAATCGCGTGGCGTCTGCAGGACTTCAGCTAATTGCCAGTCGAGCTGGCAGGGTTGGGGAAATATGGAATATTCACCCTGTGCAATGGACAATCGGGATTTGAGCTTCACTCACAGGGCCACCACAGAAACACACTAGAGACTGAGGTCACAGCCACCCACTCAGCATTCATGTGACAGGCCCCATGCTGATCAGTGACCCAAAGCGTGTGGGACCAGGCCCCCCCGGAAGAGGGCATTATAGAGGACGAGGACAAGAACTCGGGTGGTGTGGGCTTAGGAGCCAGGGGAGTGAGTGAGGGCAGCAGCGTCCAGGCCAGAGAGGCCTGCTCCGCTGCCCCGGGAGGTGGTGCTGGGCAGCCCCAGCGTCTCTCCGCCATCCATGAGGAAGGATGAGCAGGAGCAGAGCCCAGCACTGCAGGGGAGGGGCTGGATCCTGGCCTCGCCCCTCCAGCCAGGACTGTAGGCAGAGCTAACCAAGGGGCCTCCTGCTGGACGGACCTGGCACCAGCTGACCCATCACTGGGTCAGCACGAGGCTTGGAGAGTCCTGGCGCAGGCCACCGCCCAGCCACCATGGCAGGCTCTACAGTGGAACAAACGTTCTGTGGACAGCGCCTTTAATCAGAAATTACGGACACGGCCCTTTTTCAGAATGGACGTACTTCCAGATTGTCCTTCTGTAAATTGACCATTTAAAGAAGCAGAGTGAAAATACTGGCTCACAGATCTGTCATTTAATTAACAAAACTCATGTTGAGGGCCAGCCCCTCGCCAAGGGCCCACAGCTGGCTCAGACACCTGGAAGCAACAGGTGCCGCTCCGGTCAGTCCTGCCACACAGGGAGGCCTCCTCGGCGGGGCGCGGGGGCACACAGGGTCTGTCCGGGGGACAGGGATGCTTTTGTGGGATGGGGATGCATTTGAGAATTAGTCCCAGCGGGAGTGGAGAGCCCTGCAGGAGAACAGTAATGACGGGAGGCAGAGAGGGGAAAGCGAATCCGGAAACCAGAAGGAGCCGAGGTGTAGGGCCAGCCGGGCCCCGGGACGACGAGTGGGGCTGACAAGGTGCTATGTGAACGTCCTTCTATGGAGATGGAAGCCACTGAAGAGCTCTAAGCAGGGCAGTGACGTGCTCAGATTTTCATCTTAGAAAGACCACTCTGCCACTGTGGAGAGAGGGGCCCAGAGGGCGGGAGGGGGTCAGGGGACGAGGTAAGAGCCCATCACAAGCCTGAGGGAGAAGACGAGGCTGGTGGGTGACGGGCGGACAGGGAGCAGGTGAACGCAGCCCAGTCAGGTGTCTGGCTGGATGCTGGGAAGAAGCAAAATCTGGGGACCAGGGACAAGCCCCGATATTGGCTTGGGTTGGAGGGCAGCTGCCCCAAACTGAGGACTGAAAGAAGAAACAGTCCCTGGAGCAGAGATGGGCCAATGGCAGGCAGGGGCCTGATGCTGGGCCTCCCGCCCGGGCGAGGCTGTGGACCTCAGCGCGTAGGGGAGCTAGTGAGAGGCTTTGAGCGTGGCAGGCGTAAACTCACATCTGAGCTTTTAAGATTGTTCTGACTTCAGAGAGGACGCTGCATGTAGGAGCACAAGATGAAAGCAGGAATCCGGGAACGAGGGAGCCGGGGAGGCCCAGGTGAGAGGCTGGTGCAGGTCTGGGTTAAACAGACACTCAGGAGCTGGAACCCAAGATCTTGGATGTGCTGAGGCACATCCCAGATACTCCGGGACCCCAGCACCTCCCAGAGGCCCTGGTGTGGGGCCCAGGACCATGAGGATGGGGCTCCCGGCGCCCTACGGCAGGTCTAAGGAAGACGCCGAGTTCAGCTCGGGACGTCCAATAGGGAGCTCGATGCCTGGGTCTGGAGCTGAGAGGAAAGTGGGCAGTGGATGAACCTTTCGGGGTCACCAGCAAACAGCGAGTAGTCACAGTCAGGAGCATGCCAGACCCGCCAGGACGGGTGGAGCGAGAAGAGAGGAGGCCAGAGGCCCCCAGAGAAGGAACGCCGGGGACGAGAGGGGGCGACTCGGAGCCCGCACCGGGAGAGGCTGCGAGAGGCGTGCGCCGAGCGGGAAGAAGGCCGACAGCGTCCGCCGGGTTTGTCGGCAGGTCAGACACCAGCTAAGGGATAGCGGCGTCCAGGGCACAGCTGGAGGGGGAAGCGGAGGGCGGGGCTGCGGGAATGCCGTCTCGGAGGCGGCCCCTTGGCCTCCTGGAGGAGGAGCTGAGACTGGAGGGCAGCACGGACCCCGCTCGGGGGGCGGAGCGAGGTCCAGGCCCGGCGGATCAGCCTCAGCCGGGAAGGAAGACACCCGGGTGGTGGCCCAGGCCCCAACCGCTCTTGAGGCCTCGACGTCCTCTCGGCTTCCAGCCTGGGCACCCTGGCGGGGGTCTCCCCACCGAACTCTCCCGAGGGAGGGAGCACCGCCCGGCCGCATCTATGCGGCCCCTCCTCTCCAGGCCATGCCCGGGGTTCATGGGACTCTGTCCAGGACGATTCTCATCCTAGTCCCCACTCCCAGCCCAGCACCTCCCTGAGACACCAGCAGGACCCTCCTCTGGTCTCCAGACCCACAGCTGCCCCTCCACAGCCCACCACGGGTGTCACAAGCCCTCACTCCATACGGCACACCCAGCTGCTGGCCCCCCTCTCCCACCCAACAGTGAGCACTTCCTCCTGCAGGCAGGACAGAGAGCCGTGCCTCCGCCCCATGGCTATGCTCCTGGCATCCTCCGTGGCTCAGGCCACATCTCCAGCCCTGCAGGGCTGCCCACCTACCCCTCTGAGCCATGCCTGTGGGACACCCTGGTTCCCCGCTCCTCCCCCAACTCAGCTGATCCTGCCATCAAATGCTTGCTGTTCATAAGATAAATTGTCAAATCCTTATCAGGACCTTGGGACCCAGCCCTCACCAGTCTCGCTGCCTGGGTCCCCCATGCTGCGTCCCATCCCTGGCCAATCGCCAGCGCATCCCTGTCTGCTCCTGTCAGCCGAGGACGCTGAGGAGGGAGTCCTCCTCTGCCCGGACCCCTCCCACCAGCCTGTCTCCAAGCAGGGTGGCACAGAGAGGCTAAGCCGCCCCAGCTCCCAGGGCTGTCCAGACTGTCTGTCCGTCTGTTTATTCATTTGTTCCAGGTCCCACCACCCCCTGGGACTGGAGGGCCGGCGAGTGCCCCACTCAGCTCTTGCTGGCTGAGCTGCAGGGCGCACTCTCCGCCTCTCTGAGGCTCCACGTGTCTATTTCCCGGCCTTGGAAGACGTGTACTTCCAGCGGCTGCGCCCTTCTTTCCACACTGGGAAGGTGGGGACTACTGCGGCGGGAAGGAAGAGGCGCCCACCCGGCTTGTCTGGGCGGCGGCAGGAAGCCAGAGCGCCCTAGGCCTGCAGCGCCCAGCCAGACCTGCCGCATGCCCCAGAGCCCCATGAGGCAGGACGCCCATTAGCGGGTGAGGACACGAGCTCCGTGCACTGAGGCTCACCCTGCGACCCCTGCCACCCTCGGACCTGTTGACTGCCCCAGGTCCCAGCGGAGGTCTCCTCTGTCTTCCTCCTCCCCCTCCCCCCAAAGAGGACGCGGTTTCTACTAAATGCAGTGAACTGAGCACAACCTGCTCGCTCCTTAAATCCCGCGCATGTAATGAGAACGACAGAGGGGGCAACAGCAACATGATTTCAGAAACTGGATACAAGAGTGGGGTGAGCAGAGGGCTGGAGCACAAGCCCATGGTTGGCGAAGCCCAGCAGCAAGAAGTTACCTGCTCGAGGCTCAAATTTGGCAGTGGCACCAGGTACCTCTGAAAGAGAGATGCCAGTGAGGCTGAAAGTGGAGATTTGTGGAGGCGGCAAAGCCCAGCCGACCCCGCTGGAACTCTGGAGACGGAGATGTGAACCGGGGGGAAGCCGGGAGGATCCGGGACTAGGGCACACCCAGACACCTGAGGGCAGAGGGACAGACACTGGGCAACGTGGAAAGGCCCCTGTACTGAATGTGAGGCCCCAGGCCCCCGCATGACTCCCAGACGGGAGCTTGGACAATACTTCTCTGAGGAACCTGGGCATCCCACACTCAAAGACTAAGGACACTGGCAGCGGGGGGTCCTCCCACTGAGCAACTGTGCCAGCCATAGTCAGCATTTTGGGTCTCTCCAGTGCGAGTCACCAGACCTCTGATGAGAACCTCCATCAAGGATGATGGGCTGAAAGTGAGAGAGAGGGGATGCGGAGCGAGCAGAGCCGGAAGGGAGGAGACACGCCATGAACATCCCCCACGGACATACGGAATGTGGACTGCATCCTTGAAACGATAGAACACTAAAAGAAAAGAAAGAGAGAAAGAAGGAGAACATTCAGAGAGACAGAGAGAGAAAACTCTTGCAAATAGGAACAATGAAGGCAGAAATAAAAACAAGGTAAGGACTGGAAATGAGTTGAAGGAGTCACTCAGAAAGTCAAACCAAAAAGTGATGTGGAAAATGGACACCCAATATGCTTCAAGATCAGAGGACTAGCCCGGGAGACCCACCACCTAACCAAGAGTTCTACAGAGTTCAGAGGGAACAGTGAGCAGGCTCCTGCCCATCTCGGAGAAGCGAGTGATCCAGGTTAACCCTTTCCCGGAGGTCAGCAGACACGGGAGTGAGGTGTGTTTGCATCTTCTCTAAACAGCAAAGGGACAAGAGTGAGGGAGGAGGTGCCAGGCTGAGGGTCAGGAGATGATTGTGCCCAGAGAGATGAACCCAGGCTCGGCCGGGGGCCAGCTGAGCCTCGCAGAGAAAAGGGCCCCGTTAGCCTCAAACCCCACTGACAGGGGGACCCCGGAAACCCACACCCTGCCTGGGGGGCTGCACCCCAGGAATGAGGGTGAACTGGACAACCTCGAGTCATCAGTTGGAACATAAAAGGCAGACTTTGAACTTGGAGTCACGTGAGTCTAGACAACTATCACCACCCTGTGTCTGGAAGAAGTAAAAACACACAAAAAATCCCTTCTGGAGGAAGATAGCATCAGAGCCCACTCCAGTCCTTCCTGCAGATGCACACGGTCACAGACAAGGCGCGGGAAGAAATAAAGGTGAGGAGCGAGCGCAGGCAGTTGACTTACCAGAAGCAAACTTGAACACGACTGTCCTTCCAAGACCCGGGGGACAGACAGCGGAAAGTAGGGGACAGAGCCTTGACCCACAGGCCAGCTTGAGCCAGCTGGCGTCTAGAGGACACTCCACCCCATGCAGAAGAACACACCTCCTCCTCAGGTGCACGTGGAACGTTTGCCAAGATAAACACGTATGCTAGGCCATAAAACATGCCTCAGACTCAAAAGAAGTAAAAGCAATGCAGAGCGTGTTTTCTGGCCAGAACAGAATTAAGATGGAAATCAATAAAAGTTAGACCTCTGGAAAACTTCCAAATATTTGGAAACAATACACTTCTAAATAACCTATTAGTTAAAGAAGAAATCAAAATAGAAATAAGAAAATGTTTTTAAATGAATATGAAAACACAGCATATCAAAATTGGTGGGATTCTGCCAACACAGCCTCAGAGGCGAGTTCACAGCACCACAGACCTGCGTCAGAGGAAGAAGGGCCATAAATCAACAGCATCAGCTTCCGTATTGAGAAACTAGAAATATAACAACAAATTAAGCACAAAATAAGAATAAAGGAAATAATAAAGATTGGAGCAACAAAATCAAAATAAACAGGTGGGACAACATCAAACTAAAAAGATTCTGCACACCAGAGGAGACCATCCACAGGGTGAAAGGGCAGCCTATGGACTGGGAGGAAATATTTGTAAACCATATATGTGATAAGGGGTTAATATCCAAAATACATAAAGAACTCATAGAACTCAATAGCAAAAAACAAAATAACCCAATTAAAAAATGGGCAGAGGACTTGAATAGACATTTCTCCAAAGAAAACATACAGATGGCCAACAGGAAGAGTTTGGGTATTATTTTTGCCTTACATGTTTTGTGGAATTCACCAGTGAAGCCATCTCCTGAAGTCGTGTGGGGACAGAGTTTTTATATTTAAATTTAATAGATACTGGGCATTTGTGTTCCCTGTTTCTTCTTGAGTAAGCTCTGACAGTTTGTGTCTTTCAAGCAACTTGTCTATTTAATCTAAGCTGTCAAATTTATTGGCATAAAGCTGTTCACGACATTTTCTTGTTATCCTTTTAAGATCTGTAAAATCTGTAGAAATCTTACCCCCCTCATTCTTGATATTGGTGGTTTGTGTCTTATCCTATCTTCCTGATCAGTCTAACTAGAGATAGATCAACTTTATTGATACTCTCAGAAAACCAGCTTTTGGTTTCATTGATTTTCTCTGCTGTTTTTCCTGTGTTCTATTTCATTGATTTCTGCTCTGATCTTTCCCCCCAGGTTTACGGAGACATAATTGGCATACATCACTGTATAGGTTTAAGCATACAGCATGATGGTTTGATTTACACACATTGTGGAATGATTGCCACTGTAGGTTCAGCTAACATCCATCTTCTCATATAGACACAATAAAAAGAAATTGTATTTCTATATACTGGCAACAAACAATAGGAAATGGAAACATTTTTAAAATACCATTTTCAGTAGTATCAAAAAATATAAAATAGCTAAGTGCAAATCTTGCAAAACCATACAAGAACCATACACTGAAAACTACAAAATGTTGCTGAGAAAATTTTAAAAGACTAAACAGGTAGCGATAGAAACCATGTTAACTGGTTGAAAAACTCCATGTTGTTGAGATGCCAAATTCCCCAAATTGATGTATGGGCTCAATGCAACCTCCATCCCAGTCTAAGCAGGCTTCTCTTAGAAACTGCCAAGACAGTTCCAAAGCTTATATGGACGGCAAAGGACCTGGGGCATTCAAAACAACTTTGAAAAAGAGCAACAAAGTTGGAAAACTAAGACCATCAGATTTCAAATCATCTTGTAAAATTATAGTAATCAAGACATGTGGTATTGGCATCAAGATGGACAAATAAATCAGTGAGATAGATCCACACGTATAAGCACAACTGATTTCTGACAAAAGTACAAAGGCAATTTAGTGGAGAAAGAAATCTTTCCAACAAATAGTGCTGGAAAAACTGGATATCCAGATTCCCAAAAATGGGCTTTGATCCATACCTCACGTTATATAAACGTAAACTCAAAAGAAATCATAGACCTAAATATAAAATATACAACTTCTGGAAGAAAACATATGAGAAAATCTTTTTTACTTTGAGTTAGGCAAAAATTTCTTAGATATGAAACTAAAACCAAAACCCATAAAAGAAAAATTCAACAATTAGACTTTATCAAAATTAAAATCTTCTGCTCTTCAAAAGACACAATTAAAATAATGAAAAGACAAGCCACAGACTGGGAGAAAATATTTTCGAGTCATGTGTCTAATAGAGCCCTCTTTAACTCAATAACTTATATCCAAAACTCAATGATAATACAAACAACTCAAACTTTTTTTAATGGGCAAATGATTTGAACAGACACTTTACTAAAGAACAGGTATAAATGACGAATAAACACATGAAAAGATGCTGAACACCATTAGCTAATGATGCAAATTAAAACCACGATGAGATACCACCACACACCTAACAGAATGGCTAATGTTAGAAAAACTGAGCATAGCGAGGTGAGCATGCGGAGGAGCTGGAACCCCCAACTGTTGGTGGGAATGCCAACCGCTTTGGAAAACAAGCTGGGAGTTTCCTAAAAAGTTAAATGTCCGCCCACCTTATAACCCAGCCATTTCACTCCCAGGTATTTCCCCGAGAGAAAGCAAAGTGCATGTCCTTGCAGAGATTTGTAAGTGTATGTTCATAGAAGCTTTATTTGGAATAGCCCCAAAATAGAAACAACTCAAATGTCCATCAAAAGGTGAACAGATAAATAAATTATGATGTATCCATGTACTGGACATTCCGCAATAAAGAGGAATGAACATTGATGCATGCAACAACCTAGATGAATCTCAAAATAGCTTTGTGGAATGAAGAAAGTCTGACATGAAAAAGTTCATAGTGTATAATTCCATTTATATAGAAATTTATACAGAATATTCTCGAAAATGTAAATTGATCGGTAGTGACAGAAAGCAGGTCAGTGTTGCCTGTGATGCATCAGGAAGGGGTAAGCAGGAAGAAAAGGAAAGAATTACAAAGGGTTGTGATTAAACTTTGGGAGGTGGATATGTTCATTATCCTGATGGTGGTGATAATTTCACAGATGGGTACGTCTGTCAAAACTTAGTGTGCACACCTTAAACGTGCAGTTTTATAGTGTGTGATTTACACCTCCATGTTCCATTTAAAAGTTCAAAATAAGCACAGGGAAACAAACAGATGGAAAGTGGAATAGAGGGAAGGATATAGAGAGGGTACAGAGTGAGAAGGTCAGCCTAAGTTAACGAGACACAGCAGAAAGGAACAGGACGGCATCGCCCACAGGCCAGCCTGTCCTGCCACGGCCACACTCCTCCCTTCCTGTGTCATCCACGTCTTGCGTCACGCCATAATGGCAGAATTGAGTAGTTGTGGCAGAGACATGCAAAGCCAGGAATGTTTACTCTCTGACTTTTCACAGAAAAGCTCTGTCCCTGGTATAGAGCAGTACTTGATGAGACCATGGTTGAGAATATTCCAGAAGTGAAAAAAATAACCCAGAAATCTATAGGTCCCAAGAAAGTCATTGGGTCCTGAGCAGAATGAACAGAAGCAACACCTAGACACATTATACTGAAAATACAGACACTAAGACAAAGAGGAGCTCCTGAGAGCAGCCAGGGAAAGGCAGACCACCCAAGGAGCCAGAAGCTGGTTTGCAGCAGCAGCCGTGGGAGCAGTGAGGTGATGCCTGCGGGGTGCTGAGGACACCTGCCTCCCCCACTAGAATCCTGTCCTTGGGGAAAGGAGCACACAGAGACTGTCGGTTTTCCTAAATAGTCAAAGTCACCAGCTAATGTGGAGATTGGCCACTACTGCAGATGTTCAGATTCAACTGGCACAGACCCTGAAGAAGGTCCCTAAGAAGTTCCCAAGTGTGGCTGGAGGGGACAGCCTCCTCCGTGCCCCTTGGCCTGGCCGCTGCTCTTATCACGTGCCGAGATCAGGAGCACCTGTGTGGCCGGAAGGTGCTAATTAAATAGTCTCAGAGAAGACCTGCCAGTGTCCATACATGAAAGCCTTTTAGACGGTTCCTTATTTCAACCTTACATCCCCCATCCTTCCCTTCATCGTCTATATTAGTTTTCTATTGCTGTGTAACCAGTTATCACAGACCTGGCAGTTCAAAACAACACACATATATTACCTCATAGTTTCTGTGGGTTGGAGTTCTTGGTCCTCTGCTCGGGGCTCACCAGGCTGCAGTCAGCTGTCAGTCAGGGCTGAGCTCTCATCTGAGGCTCAACTAGGGAAGGACCCACTTCCATACTCCCTCGGGTTCTTGGCGGAATTCATCTCCTTGCAGCTGTAAGACCCAGCTCCCCCTTTTCTTTCTAGCTGCTCTCAACTCCTAGAGCCAGCTGCAGCCCCCCGCCACGCGGTGCTCCCCACAGGCCCTCTCACAACACGGCAGCATGCTTCCTCAAGGCCAGGAGGGCCACGCTCAGATGAGTCGTACACAACCCAACGTCGTCATGGGAGTGACCTCCCTTCACCTTTGCATATTGCTGGTTCCCATCATGTTGCCCTCAAAATATTAACGAAAGTGGCCTGGAGATGAGCAAGGTTCACTCAGCCGTCTAGAGCTCCTCTGCCCAGACAACTGTTGGCCAAATTTGTACCTAAGCACTTCTGCTACTTAAACTTTCCCATACCTTTTCTGAAAAATCTGTATTCAAATTACAGAGGAGGGGAATGGAAAATGAATTTTTTTTTTTAAAGATTTTATTTTTTTCTTTTTTCTCCCCAAAGCTCCCCAGTACCTAGTTGTATATTCTTCGTTGTGGGTCCTTCTAGCGGTGGCATGTGGGACGCTGCCTCAGCGTGGTTTGATGAGCAGTGCCATGTCCGCACCCAGGATTCAAACCAATGAAACACTGGGCCGCCTGCAGCGGAGCACGCGAACTTAACCACTCGGCCGTGGGGCCAGCCCCTGGAAAATGAATTTTAACAATGAAGTTGTATTACTGATAACAATGAAGTTGTATTACTAGGGAGAAATTTCATACCATGATAAATGCAGAGTGTGATGTTTTCCTTCAAAATATTGACTTCAAGGAACATTCGTTGCAATACTGGCAACTAAATCCAGATTTTATTTTTAACCATGGAGTAATTCCTGAGAAATATTTAGATTATATGCCACAAATTGACAGGGACTGTTTTATACTTTTGTATTTATGCCTCGTGTCATGTACCCTAGCACAGGGCTCTGCCTCATTCAACACGTTGATTGGTTGGACAATAAAGAACTTGCTTTGGAGGAGGGGAAAGAAAGGTTCCATCCACTTTCAATACTTACACAGCATGGGAACGCCGGGCCACCCCAGGTGCTGTCACCCCACCGTACTTCCCTTCTTAAAACTTCAAGTGCACAATACAGTAGGGTTAGCTATAAGCACGGTGTTGCACAGCACTGTGAACTCTGGAACTTACTCATCTTGGGTAACTGGAACTTTGTACCCATTGAACCACAATTCCCCATTTCCCCCAGGTCCTGGCAACTACCATTCTACTCTGTTTCTATGAGTTTGACTCTTTTAAATGCCTCATATAAGTGGAATCAGCAGTATTTGTCCTTCTGTGTCTGGCTTATGTCACTTAGCATAACGGCTTCTGGGTTTGTCCATGTTGTCGCATACGGCAGGATTTCCTTATTTTTTAAGGCTGGCTAATATTCCATTGGATATATACACCGCATCTCCTTTAACTATCCATCTGTTGATAGACACGTAGGTTGTTTCTGTGTCTCTGTTATTGCAGTCAACATGCAATGAAGATGAGAGTGAAGCTACCATTTCAAGATTCTGATTTCATTGCCTTCGGATATATATCCAGAAGTGGAATAGTTGGATCATACGGTACTTCTAATTTTAATTTTTCAAAGAGTCTCCATCCTGTTTTCCATAGTGGCTGCACCAACTCACATTCCCACCAACAGTGCATAAGGGCCCCTTTCTCCACAGCTTCGCCGACAGTTATTTTGCTTTTTTAATAACAGCCATTCTGACAGGTGTGAGGTGGTATCTCATTGAGATTTTAATTTGCATTTCCCTGATGATTAGTGATGTTGAGCATCTTTTCATGTGCCTGTTGGCCATTTGTGTGTCTTCTTTGGAGAAATGTCCATTCAAGTCCTTCGCCCATTTTTTAATCAGGTTATTTGATTTTTCGTTATTGAGCTGCATGAGTGCCTCATATATTTTGGATATTGAACTCTTACCAGATACATAGTTTGCAGACATTGTGTCTCATTGTGCCTTTTCATTCTGTTGATTGTTTCCTTTCCCGTGCAGAAGGTTTTCAATTTCATGTCATTCCAGTCATCTACTTTTGTCGCTTGTGCTTTTGGTGTCACTTCCAAGAAATCATTGCTTAGACCAATGTCAAGAAGCTTTTCCCCTATGTTTTCTTCTAGAAGTTGTATAGTTTCAAGTCTTATATTTAAATCTTTAATCTATTTTGAATTCATTTATGTATATGGTGTAAGATAGGGTCTAATTTCACTTTTTTTTGCATGTGGATATCCAGTTTTCCCAAACCATTTGTTGAAGAGACTATCCTTTCCCCATTGTGTATTCTTGGCACCCTTGTTAAAGATCAGTTCAGTTGACCGCATATGCATGAGTGTATTTCTGGGCTCTCTACTCTATTTGATTGGTCTATATGTCTGGGTTTTTTGTCAGTACCTTTCTGTTTTAATTACTGTAGCTTTGTAATATATTTTGAAATCAGGAAGCACGATGCCTCCAGGTTTATTCTTCTTTCTCAATATTGTTTTGGCTGCTCAGAATCTTCTGTGGTTCCATATGAATTTTAGGATTACCCTGATACCAAAGCCAGACAAGGACTACAAGAAAAGAAAACACAAAAACCAATTAATGTGATATAACACATTAAAAAACGAAGGATAAAAATCCTCATAACAACCACCTGCTGTCATCTTACAAAATGCTGGATCATAAACAGTCTCAGCTCTGGAGGGAAGCAAGGCCATCCCAGACGACAGCCACCCGCAAACCTGCAAGAGAGACAGCCAACCCACAGCCGCTCACAGATGCCTCAGCAAACACAGCCACCCCGGAAAACTGCAGCAACCTGCAGACTCACACGGAGTAATAGAGGGCTTTTATTTGATGCAATTGCAATGGTAATGTTAAGCCACTGAGGTCTTTACTAACGTACTATGTGCATATGATAAAATTCACTCATGTAAAGTGTGCAGCTTGATGCGTCCCGGTAACTGCACAAAATAGTGTGACCACCACTACCATCAAGATAGAGCACAGTGTCCTCAGCCTGAAAAGTTCCCTTGTGGCTCTAGACTTGCCTTTCCTAGACTGTCACACAGTGGGTCGCACAACACCTAGTCTTGTGGGTTTCACCCCTCTCGCTGAGCATGATGTTTTGAGTTCCATCGTGTTGTGTGTATCACCATCTCGTTTCTTCTTACTGCTGGGTGGTACTCCATAATGTAAAGATCCCGCCACTGTTCATCCAGTTGATGGACCTTGGGTTATGTCCAATTTGAGTTATTATGGACAATGTTGCCATAAAAATACCCAAAAGTGTCTCTGTGTGGACATATGGTTCCATTTTGGGGGGTAAACACCTAGGAGTGGAAGTGTTGGGTCTCATGGTAGGTATATGTTTAACTTGACAAGATGCTGCTGTGCTGTTTTCCAAAGTCAGTCATTGAGGTTTGAAGGGGTTTGTTACGCAGCTCACTGTAGGACTGGCTGACCTACGTGTCACGTCAGCAGTGCATAAGCTGACATCAGAGCAACGGGGGATAAGTGGGGGTTTCTCCACTGCCCGTGAGAGGTTGTTGGCACCTGCCATGACCCAGCTGGCTGGCACACCTGTGACCATGTTCCCATCCACATTGGCAGACCTCCAGCCCAGGACCAGGCTCACCATGTGCTCATTCAGCAAATGAGGGCCCAGCACCCAGCAACATACAAACCTCCCCTTCACATTGGCAGGAATGAATTCGTGGTGATAGTGATTGCAATGACTAAAGTAATAATCAGAGAGGAAAGGATGCTTTATGCCAAAAGGAGCTTTTCCCTAAAGAATTATGTCAAGAGCAGCCCGGTGGTCTTTAGAATAGAAATCACTGTGGACAGCATCCCCAGCAGCAGCAGAAACAGCTAAGCAGGCGGGGCCGCCCGTAACCTTCCCACAGAAAGCACTCTGGCTCACCCCTCATGGTGCCCCCAGCCCATCGTGGTGGCCCCTCTCCCCAGCAGGAGCCACATGTCCTCCCGGCTGCCCCACAGCAGCCAGGCTGAGCTGTTCATTGCAATGAGAGGAGGCGGGATGGACAGAGCTCAGATCCTGGGACGGCGATGGGCTCCCCATGTGACCATGAGTCTCTTCTGCAGGGTGGGGTTCTATCCCTGCGCCGTCCTGCCAAGAGGACAAGGAGATACCGCACCAAGTCCTCCCGGTGCTACAGAGCAGGCGTGGTGGTCACACCCATTGTGCGTGGGGCCTGAGCACTGGTTCACGGAGCAGCTGGGAGGAGGAGCAGGATCCCACCCCGACCCTTGGCCAAGGCTGTGTTGCCTCAAGTGGACCTGCTGAGAAGTGACTCCCAGTGGCTGGCACAGAGCGGGCACTCACAGTAAGACACGAGCGGCTCATGGCAACTCTGTGACCCCACAAACACATCTCAGATTTCAGAGGAAGTTGTTAGCCGACCACGTGCATTTCAAGTGGAGAGGTCTTGGGGGACGTGTTGGGAACAGAGATGATGGCCTGGTCCACCAGTTCCAAGGCGACATTCAGCCCGGGAACCGCTGAGCATCAGTGGGACCGTCTGATGGTAGTCCTTTTGGGCCAGTGAGAATAAACAGGTTCCCACAGAAGCCCTATCCTGCTTCCCTGAATCCAAGATCAAGGGGGATCTGATTCACATCCCAATGGAAAACAAGCAAGAAGAAATGCCCAACTTCATTAGTCATCAGGAAAATGCAAATTGAACTCGCAATGTGATGCACACCCTCCAGGGTGGCTAAAATAAAGACAGACAATACTGCATCTTGACAAGGATGGAGAGCCAACCTGCCCTCTCAAGTGCCTGGACAGCACAGCCAGGTTGGGAAGACTGTTTCCTGCTAAAGCTGAGCACACACACGTCCATCACCCAGCAATTCCACTTCTGGATACATGCCCAACAGAAAGGCATGCACAGTCGCCCCGAAAGACACGTACAAGAATGACCGGGACAGCATGATTTATAACAACCAAAGGATGGAAACAACACAGATGTCCATGGACAGTTGAATGGATGAACTTTGGTCTATTCACGCAATGGAGTACAACCATAGTGAGAATTAGTGAACTTCAACCACACACAGCACGGTGGGAGAATCTCACAAACATGATGTTGAATGAAAATTCCAGGCACGAAACAGCACATTCTGTGTGAGTCCACTTATATAAAGATAAAAAGCTGGCAAAACTAATCTGTGGCGTAAGGTTGTCAAGATGGTGGTCACCCTTGGGGGCCACGGGGAGAAGGGAGCAATGGGCTCTCGGGTTCTAGCCACGTCGAGTTCTTGCTCGGGTGCCGGTTTCTGGGTGAGCAACTCATGAAAATTCATCAAATTATACACTTAAGACTTGGGCACTTTTCTATTTGTATTTTATACTTCAGTAAAACGTTTGCACACTGGATGTAGTGTACAGCATGACGAGTATAGTTAATAATACTTATTGTATACTTGAAAACTGCTAAGAGTAGATCTTAAAAGTTCTCATTATAAGAAAAACAGTTTGTAGCTATGTGTGATGATGTTACCGAACCTGGAAAGAGTTCACTCACCCATTGTGCAGCAAGCCAATCTCTGACATCGGGTGTGGTGGAAGAAAGTAGGAATTTTATTTTTGTACAGCGCTGAGCAAGGAGAGAGGGCAGCTAACGCTGAAATCCCAAACTCCCCGAAAAGCTAAAAGGAAGGGTTTTTATTTGGGGTTTTAGGTAGGGGAGGGGGAGCATATGGCCTTGCTGGTCCGAGCTTTCCCCCCAGCCTGTCTTTGGCCTTGAGACACAGAGAGGAGGGAGCCTGTGACCTTGCTGGTCAGCAGCTTTCCCACCAGTCAGTATCTCTTTGTGAGGAGGAGATAATCCAGGTGCTTGTCATGGACGGTGTCTGTCTCCATGGAGGAGAGTGGATTCTGGAGCCGGGAAGCCAGGGAGTAAGCAGGGAAAGAGTGCTTTGGTTTTAACCCCATATATGCTGGGTTTAATGTGGGGAAACTGATATTAGGGTCGGTATCAATGATGGATGTTAACTAGACTTATTGTGATCATTTCAGAATATATACAAATATCAAATCACCATATCATACCTCTGAAACTAATAGAATGTTATATATCTCAGTATAAATAAATAAAAATGCAAAGGACCACCAAAGTTTTGTGTTGTCACATATTTGCTTATAACAAATAGCCTACTAGAAATTTTTTAAAATTTCTAAACACAAAAAAGCATCTAATCCCTTTGAAATATAGACAGTGAGAGAATGCAGAAATGGCTAAAAATCAATGCACCACAAAATGAGATGGTCCAGTGGCCCTCTACACGACTTGACTGTCCTGGTGACAGGCGGAGGAAATGCTGACGTCCCGGCAGGATTTTTGGCTCATTGGTGTCTCCATATCTTAGACGTGTGATGAAGACAGACTGCAGAGAGCTCGGGTGTAGCCCAAAGACCCTGCCGGAGCTTGGTGGAGTAGCCTGGCTCTGCAGGAAATTCCACAGAGACCAGGAAATCAGAGGGCTGCGGAGGCCGGGAAGCGCTCAGCATGCCTCATCTCCCAAGGCCCCTCCTAGTCCAATTATGGGAGGAGGAAACCTCCTCCAGGAGGCTCCACTTTGGCTCTCCCTCCTAACTGCTCTACCTCCAGCTGCAGACAGCCCAGCTCTCAGGAGGACGCATGGCCTGATACATAACTGCTTATTTGAAATTAATTGACTCCTTGGAGCCAAACCCTGCAGGGAATTTGATGTCATTAACTGGGATAGTCCTCACCATCCTCCTGATGACGCCTGGAGCGTCTCCCGCTCTGCCTCTCCCCGTGCCTAACGAGCCAGAACCACCCAACTTGCTAATTGACCCAGGGTCTGGCAAGGTGCCTCCCCCACTGGGCTAGCAACGCGCCTGCCTTCTTTATAACAATGCCTCAGGGAAGGCAGCAGATCGGTCCCCCAGTTCTTGAAACTTCTCCCATCAAAGTTGGCTGGAATCTCCATAAACTGTAAATTTGATTGGGTACCAAGAGGTTTATGAATGATTCCCCAATTGCCTGAAGAACACAAACTTTTTCTCAGAAACAGAGCTCAGAATCAAAGACGTTCCCTGGGGTGAAGCAGGTCAGGGAAGAGGCAAAGGATGGGCAGAGGGCCAGGGCGCGGCTGCGTGAGCCCTGCACTGTGTTGAAGAACAGCCCAGCAGGAGCAGAGCCGCCGTCGGACCGCGGCTCCTTACAGCTGGAAACGGCAGCCATCCTGCTGCCTACAGAGGCCTTGTTGGGGCAGTTGGCAACACATGTCTGCCAGGAAGGCTGAGGTTCCAGGGCCTGGAAATCCATTACGGACAGAGACCCAGGAGTGCCCAGGGCCCTTGCTGCCAGCAAGGAGCTGCTGCCTCCTGGCTCAGCAGGTGTGTCCTCAGCAGGTGCCTCCTGGCCCAGCAGGCATCTCCAGGCCAGCACCTGCCCAGGGAGGAAACAGCAGCTGGGCTCCAGCCTGTGGACTTGGAGCTGCCCACTCTGAGTCCACAGAGCCGGGGGAAATAGGCCCCATATTTCCCCCTGGCCCTGGGGGAATTACTGAAATATTCCAAAAGCCTCAAACATCTTGCCACCAGACATGCACCCCAACCCACTTCTCTTGTCCTGCCTAAACTCCGACTCCTGTGTTTGACTTAATTCTCTCATCATTTTGCAAGGTGCAGGTGTTCCTTAATGTAACTCCTTGGGGCCTTGAACTTAAGCAGTTTTCAGCTGTTCCAGGAAGAAGCTCTAAGCCACAACTGCCCTGGACCCCGCCACTCTGAACGAGACCAGACTGGCCCAGACCGTGACCACGAAGCTGACGCCTGCAGAGATGGGCAAAGAGTTGTACTAAAGTAACCTGCCCTCATTTACATCGTGAATCTCCTCCTCTGGGGGTGGGGTGTTGGGGCAGAAACAGCCATTTTTAGGTCATGCAATGTACGTAGAAGCATGATTTCAATCCACGCATGCTCAAGCTTGTGCCCACCTCTCTATGTGATGATGACACTTCCCCTTTGAATGTTCGTTTCCCACCCCAAATAAAGGCATTGTGAAAGGCCTGTGCTTGGGGGCCACAGCTTTGTGAAATTATTCCCGATGGTCTCCATTTTTCTTTGCTGCATGCCGCAAATAAAATTTCTACTTTGTGAGACAACTACTTCTGGCATAGTTTGATTTAACTCCCAAGAAGCAACACACGTTTGGTGCAGTAACAATCTCACCCTCAACCCAGGGCTGGGGAGTGACTCCCGGACATGCCCATGGAGCTCCTCACCTAATGGCCGCTCCTACTTGACACAAGGTCACTTCAGCAATTATCTCCTCTTGTTCCTGCTGCACCGAGGTTGCCCTCCTTACAGGGCACTTCCATCAAATGTGATGCCACCCCACAGGTTCACCCCATTGACTCCTCCAGCCATCACCACTCCCTGGCTCCTTGATGGGGTCTCAGTGTGTTCTCTCTGCTCACCTTCCCACAAGCCTCTGCCCCTACCATTCACCAAAACAACTCTGTCACAGTCATGTGACCTCCCCCAGGGCTAAGCCAAAGGCCAAGATGAGGGTGGGAAAGTGCCATCAGCAGCACCTCCTTCTCTTGGCTTCCAGAGCAACTGGCCTTGGTTTTCCATCTCCCTGGTGGCTGCTGCCCTCAGTCTCCTGGGCTAGTGCCATCTCAAAGTCCTGATCTCTTAGCATCAGAGGCCCAGGCCCATCATCCAACTTCTCCTTTCTCTCTCTATTCCCTCCTTTGGGATCTCAACAGTCCCATGACTTACATTGTGACACCCTCAAATGAATGCCACCACCCAGGTTCTCCCTTAAAGTCCACAGCTATGTCCAGCTGCTCACTAACCATCTCTTCAGATGTCTCCTGATCTCTCAGACTTAATGTGTTCAAAGAAAGACTTGAAATTCCTCCCAAAACCTACTCTACCTACAGCTTTTCACAACTCTATTAATGGAGCCCATCCTTCTAGTTGCTCAAGCCAAAATCCTGGGTCATCCTTGGCTCTTCTTTTTCTCTCACATCCCACAGTCAACCCATTAGCAGTCCTGTTGGATCTACTTTCAGAATATATCCAGAACCTGGTGACTTCTTCCTCCATTGCTGCCATCGTACCCCCATACCACCTCCACCTCTCATTTTGATTTTTACAGTGGATTCCCAACTGGTCTCCCTGCCTTCATCCTACAATGTCTTCTCAACATAGCTGTCAGAGGGATCCTTTCAAACACAAGATAGATCACATCACTCCTCCACTCATAAGCCCCAAAGTCTCCCATCCCATTCAGAGCACAGCTAAGGCCCTTATCAGGACTGCAAGGTCATACATAACCTAAGTCCCCTCCACCCTGCTGTTCTCCTCAGTCACCTCACTCCAGACACGCAGGCTTCACAACTCTTCTTCAAACACCCTGGAAACACTCTTGCCCCACATGGAGGAGCAAAGCGGGGAGGGGAAGGGGAAAGAGTCACAAAAAGTGGAAGAAGAGGAGGGAATGGATGGCTGGGTGGATGAATAGACAGACCGATGGATAGATGGATGGATGGATGGATGGATGGATGGACAGATGAATGAGTGGATGGATGGATGCATGGATGGATGGATGGAAAGATGAATGAATTGATGGATGGATGGACAGATGAATGAATGGATGGATGGATGGGTGGATAAATGGGTGGATGAATGGATGGGTGGATGGGCAAACGGGTGGGTGGATGGGTGGATGGGTGAATGGATGGGTGGATTGACTGATGGATAGACAGACAGATTGATGGGTGGATGGATGGATGGATTGATGAATGAGTGGATATGGATAGGTGGATGGGTGGATGAATGAATGGGTGGGTGGGTGAATGGATGGGTGGATGGGTGGGTGGGTGAATGGATGGGTGGATGAGTGGGTGGGTGAATGGATGGGTGGATGGGTGAATGGGTGGGTGGATGAATGAATAGATGGATGGATGGATGGATGGATGGATGGGTGGATGGGTGGATGGGTGGATAAATGGATGGATGAGTGAGTGGGAGGGTGGGTGAGTAGATGGGTGGATTTATGGGTGAGTGGGTGGGTAAATGGGTGGATGCTGGATGGCTGGATGGATAATAGGTGAGCAGGTAGATAGGAAGATGAATGGGTCGGTGACTGGGCTGGTGGGTAGGTGTATGACAGTGCTGGTGGTAGAGACACAGATAAGAGCTACTGACCTCTGCCATTAAGGAGCTCAGTCTAGGGAGAATCAACACTTGCAGATAAACACTGTGACATCCTCTTGCCAGGAAGATGCAGTGAGTGTTACTTCCCTCCCAACAGGTGGCTTGGGATGGAATCGGGAGTCACCCAGAACAGCTTAGGGGATGAGGAGGGTCTTAATCACAGGCTCAGAAATGGCCATCCTGACCAGATGGTCCAAACAGAAACCAAGTTCAGAAGCAGCCGAATCCACAAGCCAAAGGGTCCAGCTCAAGACCTAGGCCACCAAGTTGCACTGGTGGGGGGAGGCTTGTGCCTCAAAAGCCAGCAAATTCCTGCATCACAGGCTGACCATTGGGGGAACCTGGGGAAGCAATGGGCAAGTCGTGGGCATGAGTGACCCTGAGGCTTTGTGGGTACTCAGGTGCCCAGGAAAGGGACATGGAGCTCCTGGGAGCACAGGCTGGGGGAGGCAACCCAAGAGCTGTGGCTTGAAAAGGATGAGGAGTCAGCAGAAAAGAGAAGGGTATTCCCAAGAGTGGCAACATCACGCCAAGGACACAGGGAGATGAGGAAACTTGGACCACAGAGAGGAGCCAGGACTTGGGGCAGTGGCATCACAGTGCATGTGCGTGCCAGGGCGGCCAAAGTGATGGGAGAGGATGGGTTTGCAGAACACTCAGAGCCACCCACCGGCCCCCAGCCAGCAACTCAAGAGCCACCCCGACTCCTCTCCTCGATCCACATGCGACGTGTCCGCACCCCTCAGATCTCCCTCCTAAGCGCTTGCCCCCAGTCTCACTGCTCCTCCGCATCTCTGCTGCCACCATCTCATCAAGATGATCCAGGAGCCTCCCTCTGGGTCCTGTGTCCACCTGGGCCCCCGTCTGCCTTCCAGACAAGGCCAGAGCAACTTTTAAAGCTCAGGTTCCCTCAAACTTCACTTGCTCCTCCCTCCAGAGGCAGGAAGCTTCCAGGTAGAGCTCTGAGCTCCCCCTAGACCAGATCCTGCTGGCCAAACCCCAGCATCATTCGGCCTCCCTGTGCTGTGGTCTCATCTGTAACGTGGGACTGAAACGGTAGCTGCCTCCCACGGTGCAGTGAAGAAGGATGAGGCCACGTGTGAAGGTTCTTGCGACCATGTGCTGGTCGTCCGTGCTCCACCTTCCAGCCTCGGCTTGAATATCACACTCCCTAACGTCCCCACGGCACCTTAGTGCTGTTGGTCTCGGTATTTCCCACAATATGTCCTAACTGCCTGCACTCCTGGCCCTACAAAAGGCAGGAGCCCTGTCTAATGTGTCCCTGGTGTCTCCCCAGGCCCGGCTAGCACTGGTAAGACAGGAGGGGACCAAAACATTTCATGGCATGTGGAGTCCACCATGCTCCATGCTCCATGCCCTGAGGACTGGAAATACAGCAGAATAAGCCAATTGGAGGGAAGAGTGAGTTCCATTTTGGAACTGTTGAATTTCAAATCCAACTGAACATTCCACCAGGCAGCTGGATATGTAAGTCTAGGATTCCAAAAGGAGGTGGGAACCTGAGGTGTTGGGAATCGTCAGTGACCAGGAAGAAGCTGGAAGCTTCTGGGCTAGATGGCAACACAGGAGGATACACTCGGGTCAGAAGACAGACCCTGTGATGTGACTAGACCTCGGGGGCACAGCGAGAGCCGCCGAGGTGCGTGCAGGAGAGCGCGGGGCTTCTGCACTGGATGGGACCTGGATGGTCTAGAAGCACCCGGTGCTCCCCCACTCACATGGGCTCCTCCATATCCGAGGGGCTTCCTGGGAGGGGGGAAGAGGTCAGGGGCAGATAAAGAGGCCCCAGGCCTTAGGCAACATGGCCGCTCACTGGAGAAGGCCTCGGCTGGCTGCGTGGGCCCAGTGGGCTTCTGAGAATGGAGGGGAGGGAGGGGGTTCTCCCCAGATCCGTGGAGCTGCAGACAGGGGCCGTTAGGAGGGGCGCTGGGGACCAGGAGCAGTGGGGGGGAGGGAGGTCCCGCTTTCACTGTGCCCTTGATTGTGTGAACTTTGACCAGGTTTGTTTGTTTCCTACAACAGTGAGGGGAGGGGCCGGCCTGGTGGCGCGGTGGTTAAGTTCACACGTTCCAGTTCGGCGGCCCAGGGTTTGCCGGTTCAGATCCCAGGTGCGGACAAGGTACCGCTTGGCAAAAGCCACACTGTGGTAGGCGTCCCACATGTAAAGTAGGGCATGATGTTAGCTCGGGGCCAGTCTTCCTCAGCAAAAAGAGGAGGATTGGCAGCAGATGTTACCTCAGGGCTAATCTTCCTCAAAAAAAAAGAAAAATAGTGAGGGGAGTGAGCTAAGCACTGATGGCCCATTTTTTATCTTCATCTTCATATCTCTCTGAATTAAAAGAAAAACATCTAACAAGAGCTATGTCCAAAAGCTCACACAGCGCAGGGGACATTTGGACTACACATGTCGGTGGATTAACTCACCATGGGGAAAGCCCTGTCCCTCCCTATCTCCCGACTCTCATCTAGCAGGGCGGGACTCATGTCCAGGTCAGAACGTCTCCTCTCCAGCACAAGCATCCACACTGAATTGTGCAGATCTCTTTCATCTCAGGAGGAGCGCAAGGTGGTGACAGAGCCATGGGGCGAAGCTCTGGCTGCAACTCTGCAGACCAGTGGCCCACGGTGACCTCTGCCGGTTCTTACTTTGTCTGCAAAACAAGATGATAAAACTTGCCTGGTCTACTTTTCAGGGAAGCTGTGTGCATGCAATGAGAGGAAGTGACCTATAAAATGTGGAGACCAGCTCGACTGTAAGGAGTTATTGTTGCTCACACTCACTGTGCCCGAGAGCACAGGGTGGGAGATAAACCCCCTCACATGTGGGTGCAAATTAGCTTGGCCTTTTGATGCAACTTGACAAAGAATCAGGCAACGGTGCAAGATGCTTATTGAGGCACATTCTTGGCAGTATTGTCTGTAATGGGAAAACACTGAGATCCACTATCAGTGGATCCTATCAGCAGGATGCTGGTGAAATAAGTGATAGTATATCCGCTTACTTGAATAATAACTGCTAATTAAAAAATGAGGCTCAGAACTCTACTTGTTAACATGAAAAATATATATTAGTATATTAAATGGAAATTCTGATTACAAACTTTTGGTGTCCTATGATCATATTTTTATAAGAGTAAGCATATACCCAGCAAAGCATTCCAAACAATCTAGAAACACAGTAAACCATTAATGTAGTTCTTTCTTAACCACCCTTACAATAAAGATATATACTTTAATAATGAGGGAAAATAGTGTAATTTCTCTCCTTAAAAAAACTTTCATATATTTATTAAAGAAACTGAATCACTATTAATAACCATCCAGAAGAGAAAGCCCCAGGTTCAGAGGGTTTCACTGATAAGTTCTACCAAATATTTAAGAAAGAAATGATACCAGCTCTCTACAAGGTCTTACAGAAGCTAGAAGCAAAGAGAACACTTCCTACCTCATTCAATGAGCCCAGCACTACCCTAATACCAAAACCAGACAGAGACATTGCAAGAAAGGAAATCTACAGAACAATATCTCTCATGAACATAGATGCAAAAATCCTCAACAAAATATTAGCAAATCAAATCCAACAAAGTCTTTAAAAAATTATACACCATAACAAGTAGAATTTACTCCAGGTGTGCGAGGCTGGACAACTGAAAAATCAATTAAATGTAATCCATCACATCAGCAGGCTCGAAAAAAAATCACATGATGGTATCAATAGATGCAGAAAAAACACTTGAGAAAATCCAACACTCATTTATAATAAAAAATTCTCACCAAACTAGGAATGGAGGGGAACTTCCTCAACTTAATAAATGACAACTGCAAAAACATATAGCTAATGTCATACTTACTGGTGGGAAATGATGCTTTCCATCCCGAGACTGGGAAAAATGTAAGGACGTCCCCTCTCACCATTTACATTCAACATCATACTGGAAGTCCTGGCTAATGTAATAGACAAGAAAAGAACATAAAGTACATAGACTGAGAAGGAATAATCAAAATGGTCTTTGTTCTCAAATGACATGATTGTCTATGTAGAAAATTTTTAAAAATTGACCAAAAATTCCTGTAACTAGTATGTAATTAGAGCAAGTTGCAGGATACAAGGTTAATATACAAAAGCCAATTGCTTTTACATTTTGCCTAAATTAGAATTTGAAACTAAAAACACAACACCATTTAAATTAGCAGACAAAAGTGAAATACTTAGGTATAAATCTAACAAAATATGTACAAAATCTATATAAGGGAAAACCACAAAACTCTAATGAAAGGAATCAAAGAAAATCTAAATAAATGTAGAGATATTCCATGTTTGTGGACAGGGAGACTCAATATTCTTAAAATTTCAATACTTCCCAATTTTACCTATAAATTCAATGTAATCCCAATCAAAATCCCAGCAAGTAAATGTATGGATATCAACAAACCAGTTCTAAAGTTTAGCCATCACAGTGCTCAGAAAAACAAAGTTGGGGGATTGACGCTAGCCAACTTCAAGACTCCCTGTAAGGCTGCAGTATCAAGACAGTGTGGCCTTGGTGAGAGAATAGACTAACAGATCAATGAAGCAGAATAAGGGGCCCCAAAATAGACTCACACAAATGTAGTCAACAGTTCTTTGATAAAGGAGCAATGAAAATTCAATGGAGAAATGGTAGTCTTTTCAACAAATGACACTGGAACAACTGGAAATCCACACGCAAAAAAAAAACACAAAAGAGTGACATCAGCAACATGGCAGAGTAAGCTGTTCCCTTTATCTCTCCCCCTTCGAAGTACAACTAAATGGACATTCATCGACAACAGACCCACACAGCACAACAGGATGCCTGGGAGACCCACTCTGCTATACACTGCCAGATGGATGGACTACCCACAGGGAGGAGGTGGAGATACACGAGCACTCTCTGTCCCCAGACAGCCCAGGACGGGTGAGCAACTGCTCTCCTGGCTGAAGCACTCATAACACTGCTGTGGCCTAGAGAGTGGGCGAGCACCTCGCATGTCTGTGGAAACAGGTGCTGGCAGCCCTGAGCCCCCCATGATTACTCGTTGGTCCAGTGGGAAAATCCACAGTCCCACAGTGGCCCTAGGCAGAGACGGGCTCAGACCCAGTGGAGAGGCCCTGCCCACCAAACACAAAGGCTGGGGTGACCTAGGAGTAGAAGTGGCACAGCTGCAAGTCCAGGTGGACAAACCACTGGCTGCCTTAAATGCCTATAGTTCTGCTGCAGCCCTGAAGGGGCAAGCGCAACCCAGCGGGGCCTTGGGAGTGGGTGGTGACAACCCTGTGCCTTAATGTGATCACTCCTAGGTCCAGCAGGAAAACCCACAGTCCCATTGCAGCCCTAGGGAATGACTCAGGCTCCATCCCAGTGTGGAGGCCCCACTCCCCAAGCACAAAGGCTGGTGTGACCTAGGAACAGACGGCGCTGTATCTGCAGCCTGGTTGAAAGTGCCCCCACCTACCACAAACGTCTACAGTATCACAGCAGCCCCGAAGGGGCAGTAGGACTGTCAGGACTGTGGGAGCAGGCAACAGCAGTACTGAGCCACTGTGTGATCATTCTCTCAACTGGTGGGAGAGTCCACAATTCCACCACATCCCAGGGAGTGGCACAGACTCAGACCCAGCAGGGAAGCCCCACCCACTAAGCAACAGCTGGTACAACCTAGGACCAGATGGCAGTGGAGCTGCAAGTCTGGGTGAACAAGCTCCTGGCTGCCTTGAAAGCCCATAACATCCCTGCAGTCCTTGAGCAGGGAGCATGTCTAGGCAGGTCTGTGGGAGCAGGTGGCAGCAACCTGGAGCCCCTGTGTGATTGTCCCACAGTTGGTGGAAGACCCCACAGGGCCACAGTGATCCCAAGGAGTGGCCCAGGCTCAGATAGGAACAGCTGACGGGGATCCTGGTGGGTGCAGATTACACAGCTCCTGCCCCCTCCCCATACTGGCAGCAAATGGAAGCTGTGACAAAATTCTATCTCTATGCAGACGCACAAATCCACACTGTCAAGCAGTATGAAAAAATATACTAAATCTCCAGAACAGAAGGAAAATGACGAGGACCCAGAAGTCAATCCTGAAGAGACAGAAATATACAACCTAAATGACAAAGAATTCAAAATAGCTATCATTAAAAACTCAATGAGTTAAAAAAGAATACAGATAGACAACTCAATGAGTTCAGGAGCTGCATCACAAAAGAGCTTGAAACTATAAAGAAGAACCAATCAGAAATGTTGGAGATGAAAATCACAATGGATGAGATAAAGAAAAATCTGGACTCCCTGAACAGTAGGGCTGATATTATGGAGGACAGAATTAGCAGTCTGGAGGACAGGAATATAGACATGCTTCAGATAGAGGAGGAGAGAGAACTAAGACTAAAAAGAAATGAAGAAACTCTCTGAGAAATATCTGACTCAATTAGGAAATGCAACATCAGGATTATAGGTATCCAAGAGGGAGAAGAGAAGGAGAATGGAGCAGAAAGCTTGTTCAAAGAAATAATAGCTGATAACTTCCCAAACCTGGGAAGGAGCTAGAAATCTATGTGACAGAAGCCAATAGATCTCCAAACTTTATCAATGTAAAAAGACCAATGCCAAGGCATATAGCAGTAAAGCTGGCAAAAGTCAAGGACAAAGAAAAAGTGCTAAGGGCAGCAAGGCAGAAGAAAATAACCTGCAAAGGAACCCCTATCATGCTGTCAGTGGATTTCCCAGCAGAAACTTTACAGATTGGAGAGAGAGGGATGATTTATTCAAATTTCTGAAAGACAAAAACTTTCAGCCAAGAATACTCTATCCAGCAAAAATATCCTTCAGATATGATGGAGAAATAAAAACTTTCCCAGATAAACAAGTTAAGGGAGTTCATCGCCACAAGACCCCCCTACAAGAAATCCTCAGGAAGGCCTTCATATCCAAAAAAAAAAAAAAAAAGGAAAGAGGTTTCAAAACCTGAGCAAGGAGATAAGTAGACAGAAAAAATCAGAAAATTGCAGCTCTCCATCACAATAGATTAGCAAATGCTTAATTATAACATAAAAGATACAGCAAAGAAAAACACCAAGAATAAATATAATCTTGTCATTTTAACCACAAACTCACAACACAAGATGAAACAAGATGTGACAATAACAACTTAGAAGGGGAGGAGGAAAGAGATGGAACTGACTTAGTCTAAGGAAATAAGAGGCTATCAGAGAATGGACTATCTCATCTATGAGATTTTTTATACAAACCACATGGTACCCACTAAACAAATAATTAGAACAGAGTCTAAAATTATAAATAAGGAGAAAACTAAGAAAACCAGCATAGAAAACTACCTAACTGAATTGGTAGTCTGAAATACATGGGACAAGAAATGAAGGGAATGCAGGATAACCAGAAAACGAGTGATAAAATGGCACATTGGGCACTCATATATCAATAACCACTCTAAATGTAAATTGATTGAGCTCTCCAATCAAAAGATACAGAGTGGCAGGATGAATTAAAAAACAAGACCCAACAATATGCTGCCTCTAGGAAACACATCTCAGCCCCAAAGACAAACACAGATTCAGAGTGAAGGGATGGAAGAAGATACTCCAAGTTAATGGCAAACGAAAGAAAGTAGGTGTCATTATACTTATATCAGACAAAGTAGACTTCAAGATAAAACAGGTAAAGAGAGACAAAGAGGGGCAGTATATAATGGTAAAAGGGACACTCCACCAAGAAGATATAACACTTATAAATATATACGTACCCAACACGGGAGTACCAAAGTACATAAAGCAACTACTAACAAACCTAAAAGGAGACATTAACAACAACGCAGTAACAGTAGGGAACCTAAACACCCCACTTGCATCAGTAGATAGATCATCCAGACATAAAGTCAACAAGGAAATTGTAGAATTAAGTGACAAACTAGACCAGAGGGACTTAATAGATACATAGAGAACACTCCATCCACAAACAGCAGGTCACACATTCTTCTCAAGCGCGCATACCATGTTCTCAAGGATACCATATGTCAGGAAACAAAGCAAGCTTCAGTAAATTTAAGAGGACTGAAATAATATCAAGCATCTTTTCCGACCACAATGCTATGAAACTAGAAGTCAATTACAGGAAAAAAGGCTGAGAAAGAGACAAAGATGTGCAGACTAAACAACATGCTACTGAACGACCAATGGATCATTGAAGAAATCAAAGGAGAAATCAAATATTATCTGGAGAGAAATGAAAATGAAAATACACCATACCAACTCATCTGGGATGCAGCAAAAGTGGTTCTAAGAGGGAAATTCATGGCCATACAGGCTCACCTCAACAAACAAGAAAAATCACAAGTAAGAGAATGAAACAGTAATCAAAAACCTCCCCAACAATAAAAGTCCAGGACCAGACAGCTTCTCTGGAGAATTCTAGCAAACATTCAAAGAAGATTTAATACCTATCCTTCTCAAACTATTCCAGAAAATTGAGGAAGATGGAACACTTCCTAACACATTCTACGAGACCCACATCACACTGATACCAAAGCCAGACAAGGACAACACAAATAAGGAAAACTACAGGCCAATATCACTGATGAACATAGATGCAAAAATCTTCAATAAGGGGCCAGGCTGGTGGCACAGCAGTTAAGTGCACATGTTCTGCTTCAGCAGCCCAGGGTTCGCCAGTTCGGATCCTGGGTGCAGACATGGCACCGCTTGGCACGCCATGCTGTGGTAGGCGTCCCACATATAAAGTAGAGAAAGATGGGCACAGATGCTAGGTCAGGGCCAGTCTTCCTCAGCAAAAAGAGAAGGATTGGCAGCAGATGTTAGCTCAGTGCTAATCTTCCTCAAAAAAGACAATCCTCAACAAACTATTGGCAAACTGAATACAGCAATACATTAAAAAGATCATACACCACGATCAAGTGGGATTTACACCAGGGACACAGGGATGGTCCAACATCTGCAAATCAGTCAACGTGATACACCACATTAACAAAATGAGGAATAAAAATCACATGATCATCTCAAGAGATGCAGAGAAAGCATTCCACAAGCTCCAACATCATTCACGATAAAAACTCTCAATAAAATGGGTATAGAAGGAAAGTACCTCAACATAATAAAGTCCATATATGACAAACCCACAGCCAGCGTCATACTCAATGGGGAAAAACTGAAAGCCATCCCTCTGAGAACAGGAACAAGACAAGGGTGCCCACTCTGAAGACTCTTATTCAACATAGTACTGGTGGTTTTGGCCAGAGCAATTAGGCAAGAAAATATTAAAAGAGTCCAAATAGGCAAGGAAGAAGTAAAACTCTCGCTGTTTGCAGACAACATGATTTTATATATAGAAAACCCTAAAAATTCCATCAGAAAGCTGTTAGAAATAATCAACAATTACAGCAAAGTTGCAGGGTACAAAATCAACTTACAAAAACCAGATGCATTTCTATACTCTAGTAATGAACTAACAGAAAGAGAACTCAAGAATACAATCCCATTTACAATCACAACAAAAAGAATAAAATATCTTGGAATAAATTTAACCAAGCAAGTGAAAGACCTATACAATGAAAACTACAAGACTTCCCTGAAAGAAATTGATGACGACATAAAGAGATGGAAAGACATTCCATGCCCATGGATCAGAAGAATAAACATAGTTAAAACGTCCATACTACATTAAGCAATCTACAGATTCAATGCAATCCCAATCAGAATACCAATGACATTCTTCATGGAAATAGAGCAAAGAATCCTAAAATTTTTATGGAGCAACCAGAGACTCTAAATTGTTAAAGCAGTCTTGAGGAAAAAGAACAAGCTGGAGGCATCACAATCCCTGACTTCAAAATATACTGGAAAGCTATAGTAATCAAAACAGCATGGTACTGGCACAAAAACAGACACATAGATCAATGGAACAGAATTGAAAGCCCAGAAATAAAACCACACACCTATGGACAGCTAATCTTCAACAAAAGAGTTGAGAACATACAATGGAGAAAAGAAAGTCTCTTCTACAAACAATGTTGGGAAAACTGGACAGTCACATGCAAAAGAATGAAAGTAGACCATTCTCTTACACCATACACAAAAATAAACTCAAAATGGATCAAAGGCTTGAAGGTAAGACCTGAAACCATAAAACTTCTAGATGAAAATATAGGCAGTACACTCTTTGACATCAGTCTTAAAAGGATCTTTTCAGATACCAGGTCTTCTCAGACAAGGGAAACAAAAGGAAAAATAAACAAGTGGGACTTCATCCGACTAAAGAGCTTCTATAAGGCAAGGGAAACCAGGACAGAAATGAAAAGACAACTCACCAACTGAGAAAAAATATTTGCAAATCATATATCCAACAAAGGGTTAATCTCCATAATATATAAAGAACTCACACAACTCAACAACAGCAAATCAAACAACTCGATCAAAAAATGGACAGAGGGGACCCGCCTGGTAGTGCAGCAGTTAAGTTCGCACGTTCCGCTTCTCGGCGGCCCAGGGTTTGCGGGTTTGGATCCCAGGTGCAGACATGGCACTGCTTGGCACGCCATGCTGGGGTAGGCATCCCACATACAAAGTAGAGGAAGATGGGCATGGATGTTAGCTCAGGGTCAGGCTTCCAGGCTTCCTCAGCGAAAAGGAGGAGGACTGGCAGTAGTTAGCTCAGGGCTAATCTTCCTCAAAAAAAAAAAAAAAAAAGGGGGCAGAGGATGTGAACAGACATTTCTCCAAAGAACATATACAGATGGCCAAGAGGCACATGAAATGATGCTCAACATCACTGATCATAAGGGAAATACAAATCGAAACTACACTAAAATATCACCTTACATCCATTAGAATGGCTATAATCACCAAGACAAAAAATAACAAATATTGGAAAGGCTGTGGAGAAAAGGGAACCCTCATACACTGCTGGTGGGAATGCAAACTGGTTCAGGCACTATGGAAAACAGTATGGAGAGTTCTCAAAAAACTAATAATAGAAATACCATATGACCAAGCTATCCCACTACTGGGTATCTATCAAAAGAACTTGAAATCAACAATTCAAAGAAAAAAAGAAAACAATTCAAAGAGACTTATGCACCCCTATGTTCGTTGCAGCATTATTCACAATAGTCAAGATGTGGAAGTAACTGAAGTGCCCATCGACTGATGACTGGGTAAAGAAGATGTGGTATACACACACACACACACACACACACACACACACACAATGGAATACTACTCAGCCATAAAAAATGACAAAATCGTCCCATTAGCAACAACATAGATGGACCTTGAGGGTATCATGTTAAGAGAAATAAGCCACATAGAGAAAGACAAACACTGTACGATTCCACTCATTTGTGGAAGATAGACAAACACATGGACAAAGAGAACTATTTAGAGGTTACCAGGCGGAAGGGGGGTGGGGGTGGGCACAAAGGGTGAAAGGACGCACCTATAAGGTAACTGACAAATAATAATGTACAACTGAAATTTCATAATGCTGCAAACTAGCATAACCTTAACAAAAAAAATTCAAAAACAAATAATCTAGACAGTGACATTACACCTTTTGCTGAAAAATTAATTCAAAATAGATCCAAGAACTAAATGTAAAATGCAAAACTATAAAACTTCCAGGAGGTAACATAAGAGGAAATTGAGGTGACCTTGGCTTTGGTGATGACTTTTTCAGATACAACACCAAAAGCACAATCCATAAGATACAAAGCTGAACGAGTGGATTTCATTAAAACTAAAAACTTCAGCTCTGCAAAAGACACAGTTAAAAGAATGAGAAAAACAAACTACAGACTAGGAGAAAATATTTTCAAAACACATATCTGATAAAGAACTTTCATCCAAAACACACAAAGAAGTCTTAAAACTCAACAATAAGAAAACAGACAGCCCACTTTAAAAATGGAAGATCTGAACAGACGCCCCACCAAAGAAGATACACAGATGGCAACTAAGCATATGACAAGGTGACTATTCAGGGCTGCAAATTAAAGCAACCATGAGATAGCACTACACACATAGTAGGACTAAAATCCAAAACATTGACAATGCCAACTGCTGGGGAAGATGGGGAGCAACATGCACTCATGCATCGCCGGCAGGAGTGCAAAATGGTGCAGCCGCTTTGGAGAACAGTTTGGAGTTTCTTACAAAATTAAACACGGTCTTACCATATGATCCAGCAATCACACTCCAAGTTATTTACCTAAATAAGCTGAAAACTTATTTCCACACAGAAACCTGCACACAGAGGGGAAGCGGGGAAGAGCAAGGGTGAAAAGGGTGACTGGGCACATGTGTGTGGTGATGGATTGTAATTAGTCTTTGGGTGGTGAACATGTTGTAATCTACACAGAAATTGAAATGTATAATGATGTACACCCAAAATTTATATAATGCTAGGAAGCACTGTTACTGCAATAAAAAAAAGAATAAAAGAAAAGAAATTTCAAATTTTTTAAATTCTGCACACAAATGATTATAGCAGCTTTATTTATAATTGCCAAAACCTGGTAACCTCAATAAGTGAATGGATAAATTAAGTGTGGGACACCCAGACAATGGAACATTATTCAGTAATAACAAAGAAATGGCTATCAAGTCACAAAAAGACACGGAGGGAGCTTGAATGCACATTGCTTAGTGAAAGGCTGAGCACTGTGTGCTTCCACCTACATGACATTTTGGAAAAGACAAAACTGTAGAGACAATAAAAAGCTGACAGGTTGCCAGGGGCTGCGCGAGGCCCGGAGGAAGGATGAGCAGGTGGAGCACGCGGGGTGTCAGGGCAGTGGATGCTCTGTGGGACACGGTAGCGGGGGGTACACGACACACGCATTTGTCAAAACGCATAGAATGCACAGCACTCAGAGCGACTCTAGTGTGAATGACGGACTTTAGTTAACAATTGTTTCATCAGCTGTAACAAATGGACGCCACGCTAACACAAGATATTCACAAGGAGAAACGGGACGATGTGCTGGGTGAGAACTCTCCGTACTTTCCACACAAAACCTAAAACTGCCTTTATAATAAAGTCAACATCACCATTAAAACTTTTTTCACCTAACAAGAAAGAGAAGTATGAAAACAGCAGGCAGTGCCAGGTCTTGTTCTTCACTGACTTACTGAGGACCCAGAAAACCGCCGGAGCTGGACGGGCGGGGCTCACAGGCCTGGGATTCTGCGCCGGCAGGAGCCAAGCACTCGATGCCAAGGAGCAGCCGGTGAGTCAGCTCAGCCCGAGAAGACCCAGGCTGACAGCAGCACTCAGGTGCAGGGTGCGTGACGTACCAGCTCTCTAATTTGTGGCTTTTCCCTGCTCTTTCTAGGATTGCCTGTTTCAGAGCCCAAACTTTACAAAGGAAGATCCGCGTCCAGCATCGGGTCACCGAGGCCTTGTCTTCACGTGACTTGTTGAGTCACAAAATCTACACAGAGATCCTTGGAGGAAAAACGCTTTGGGGCAAGCGCTACCCCGGGCGCCTCTCAGATATTCACACACGGTGATCCTCGCCCCACCCGCGTGAGAAACGGGGGCTTGGGGAGGTCAACAGCTAGACGGGGACGCCGCCCGCCCTGGCCGCCTCCCTGGTCCGCAGACCCGGCTCCGGGCCCCGCTCCCCGGAAGGAATCGCTACAGGGCTTCCCTCCTCCCAGGCCCAGCGTCCGCAAAGACGCGCCCCCGCCGCGTCCCGGGGCGGCTGCGGTTCTCAGCATCCTGCACTCACACTAAATGATAAGTAGATGGCCTTCCCTTTCGGCTTTCAAAAACGACCTAACTCCTAAACCTCAGAAGCAACACCGAGTAATGGCCGCCTTCCCAAAAGGGAAGCCCATGGCGCGCGCGGCCCTGCCCTGGGAGGAGAGGCGCCTCCTGAGACGCGCGGCCCCACGTCCCCTGTGGGACTCGCCTTCCCTCGGGAAGAAGGGGGAGGAAGCCCAGGGCCGCGGCACCCACGGCCGGTGGCCTGGAGGCGGCGGGTCCCGGCAGAGGGGCTCGAGTCCTCCAGGACCCGCTCCGCGGAGCCCGACGCGCGCGGAAAAAATGTGTCCAGAGCGCGCGCGGTTTTCCTCCAGACCCGGAGAGGCGGGAGGGAACTGAGCTGTGGCCGCTGTGCGCGCTCGGTCCTCAGCCCAGGAAAACCCTTGACGTGCGCAGGGGCACGAGGCATTCGGAGGTGGCTTGGTCAGGTCAAGTCTACGTGGGCGACGACCTCTGCCCTGAGGCCACACTCAGGGCCAGGACAGACAAGGACGCCTGCCCGCTGCCCTGGGACCCTAACCTGTACTAAGGGGGGCAGGGAGGGGCCGGAGCCCACCCCCCAGAGTCGAGGAGCCTTGGGAGATCTCCTCCACGCTAGGCTGAGGACGTGAGACCAAGGGGTGCAGAGGGGCCCTCGGGGTCACCCACTGCACTGGCCTCCATCTCCCAGGAGAGGAACCTAGAGTGAGGGGTCGGTGGGAACGCAGAGCCTCCGCTTGAGAGGCCAGCGGACTGAGGCGGGCTCGGCTGTGCTGCCTCCTCGGTGTGGCCTCGAGGGAGTCAGTCAGCCTCTTTGGGCTCTGGGGCCACAGCAATAAAGTTACCAGACCCTCCCTCGCCTCCCTCCCTCCGCTGCCCCACGCCAGGTCCTCCAAGTCACTGTGAGCTGTGAGCTCAAGTGTGGCCGTGAGCAAAACAGCTATGCTAATGTGGGGTGTTCATAACTTACCCTGTCAGCTTAGCAAAACATGAACCCATTAAAAGTGGATGCTCTTTAATTCATTATTTGGAAAATAACTTCACAAAAGCACAAAGATGACACAACTGTCATTAGCTGTAGATAACTGAGTGTACAAGTCCAAGAGACATAAATGTGTCTTCTTGTTCTGGCTCCGGGAAAGGGGGGCCTCCAGGAAGCCCGACTTCTTCCCACTGGTGGGAAATGGCTCCTTGACCCTCTGGGCTGATGTTCACCTGTGGGAGCCTGCCCTGATCTAGGCATCAGGTCACTGCAGAGAATAAACCATCCCCTGCCCTGCGGGGCTTCCTTCTGGAGAAGAGAGCAGGACAGGGTGATGAGGACCTGGGCGTCAGACCCTCACAGTGCACAGGGGAGCCAGCAAGGCTGCTGGTGAGGGCAGCTCTTCCAGGAACTCAAGACGTGGTGCTTGAGCCAAGACTGAGGGGGCAGCACACCCACCAGAGGGGCCGGACCCTGTAGGCTCCAGCTGTAGTGAGCTCCAAAAACCCCCCAGGATGCCCCACAGACCCCTCTTGAGCACGGCCAGCATCACCAGGCAGGCTGGGCTTGCGGACCCTCTGCACGGCAGTGCTGGGTTCAGCCTACTGCCACACTGGGCTGGCTTAATCGGCTTATCTCGTGTCTGTCCCTGGGTGAGAAGTGGGGCTGGGTCTGGAGACCTGGATGGATACGGTGGCCACAGCTCCTGGCTGACTCGTGACCAAAACTCACTCAGTGCCACACAGCCCTGCCAAGTCCAGGCAGCCGCCTCATTCTTGGTCCAGGTTGCAGGAGAGGCTCCAGTTCTATCGAGGTCCCTGGTGGCTGGGCAATCAGGGTAGACACTGGGCCGAGGACACGGCATCCATCGGTTCTGTCTGACCGCTGTGTGAAGTGACAGGAGGGAGGCAAGGGGACAGCCTGTGCACTATTTTATCTGCTGAGCATGAAAATAATAGTACAACAACATGCCCGGAGCGCATGCTCCCGTCAGGCCCTGTGCTAAGCACTGGAGACGCGTTAGTTACCTCACTCAGTGCTCAGAGGCCTCAAGACCACACGGTCACGATCCCCATGTACAGACCAGTGAAGACCAGAGGTTCCAGCATCGTGCTGGCAGAAGGCTGGATCCAGACACCCAGCTTCGGAGCCTGGGCTTCTAACCCCACGTGCGCTGCTCCGAGAATAAACATGACAGTCAGGACGGACCAGGCCTCTCACAGAAGTTTCAGACCCCTCAGATGGTGCGGGCAGGACCCACTCAGAGGCCACACCAAGTCCCTCCCTCTGACACCACAGGTTCTGCAGTCCAGGCCCCTGGAGGGGGAGAGATCTGGTGGGTGTGCTCCGAGGCCCCCCGAACAGAGGCAAACCCACACACTGACCCCAAACAGCCCCACACACTGCCAGGCTTCCTCGAAGACATCTACTCACATCTTTCTCTGAGTTCTCACCTCCATGGTTAACCTCCCCCTACCAACGACCCCTGCCACCAACAACCCCTGCCTCCAGTGAGGGACCACTCAGGACACATCACTGAGGTGTTGACGGGGGAGGAGTTCTAAGGGCACGACAGCCCACACCTCACCAGGTCTGGGGCTCACGGGCTGTCCAGTGCCTGGGGCCCAGAGGGCTGTGGGAGTCTGCAGTATGTATGGTGCTTCTTGGGGGCTATGTGTCCCCATTTCTCTTCCGGAATCCACGCCTGGAACCCTGAGGGTCTGAGTACAGTTTGGCAAGGCCTGTAGAAGAATGGAAACTCCGCGGGGCCAGGCTGGGGGCCGCCCGTCCACACAGTGATATCAGGCATCGTTTCCAGCCACGCAGAGAGAGTGGTGCCGAGAACTGAGGCCTGGCCGGGAGAATCGGGTGGCCAAGCCCCGCAGAGCCGGCTCGGAGCTCAATTTCCCTGCACCCACCTCCGCAGAGCCTCCTTGACGTCCTTGTTCCTCAGGGTGTATATGAACGGGTTCAGCACCGGGGTGATGACGGTGTTGAGCACCGTGACTGCCTTGGTCAGGTCCAGCGAGCTCTCCACCGAGGTCCTCACGTGCAGGAAGATGGTGGAGCCGTACCAGATGAGGACCACTGTAAGGTGGGAGGAGCAGGTGGAGAAGGCCCTGTGCCGGCCCTGGGCAGAGGGGATCCTGACGATGGTGGCGATGATGCAGGTGTAGGAGATGAGCGTGATGAAGCAGGAGCCCAGGATGACGCAGAAGGCGATGCCGAAGAACACCAGCTCCACCACCCGCCTGTCGCTGCAAGCCAGCGCAATCCAGGGTGCGATGTCGCAGAAGAAGTGGTTTATGACGCGTGAGCCACAGAAGGAGAGGCGGGTGATGAGGGCTGCGGGTACAGCGATGGCGGAGAAGCCACACAGCCAGGCGCCCAGGGCGAGGCGGGCAGAGAGGCCTGGCGTCATGATGACGCCATAGCGCAGCGGCAAGCAGATGGCCAGGTAGCGGTCGAAGGCCATCACCGCCAGCAGGAAGTACTCGGTGCAGCCCAGCGAGAAGACGAAGTACATCTGCGCAGCGCAGCCGGCGAAGGAGATGGCTCCGCTCTGCGAGGCGAAGGTGGCCAGGGCCTTGGGCACGCAGGCCGTGGTGAACCAGATCTCCAGGAAGGAGAGGTTGCAGAGGAAGAAGTACATGGGCGTCTGAAGGCGCCTGTGCGCGCCGACCAGGGACATGATGGCCAGGTTCCCGGCCACCGTGAGCACATACAGGACCAGGAAGAGCAGGAAGAGCCCCGCGTGTAGTCCCCGCGGCCCCGGGAAGCCCAGCAGGACAAACGGCCCCTGCACGGAGAGGTTCCAGCCGCGGCCCCAAGTCATGAAGCCTGGGAGACACAGACCACCGAGTGGGAGCAGCCGGGAAGAGGGGCCTCCCACCCGAGGCCCGCACTGGGGGCTCAGGAAAGTAGGGGCCGGCCCTTCCCCACTCCCTTTGGGGTCTACTCACCTTGTCCGAGAATCCCAGGACCCCAGCCAGGCCTAGCATCCCCGTGGGAGCGAGTGGACAGTGATCCACAAGGGAAGTGGCTCAGAGCGCTGGTGAGCGGTTGCTCCCCACCTGGCGGTTGGGGGGGGGGGGGCGGTCCTTATTCTCAGACTCAAGAAGCCTGGGAGAGGACAGAAAGTGTCGAGTTTTCACAAATGAAATTATGTATGGTCCTATTTGTAGCATTTTCCTACAACAAACCAGGTTGATTTCCTAGAACATTCTTATCACTGTGCCCGGTAACCGCCCCCGCCCCCCCCAGGACGGCAACCTCCAGAAGTAGCCCGTGGGGCTGTCACCCCGGATATTTCTCAGCTGGGAACTGAGGCAGACAGGCGTCCCTCCCCCCACCCCTGCCACCCCGCAATGGGAAATCGCAAACAGCTGTCTCTGTCCAGAGGCTGGAGGTGGGGGTGGTGCTGGGGGGACGGGGACAAGACAGGGCGGGGCGCGAGGGCGGCGCCCACAGGGAAGACAGGCAGCCCGAAGGCAGGCGCCAGAGTGCGGGGCTGCGGCGCGAGGGGAGGGGGTAGTGGGAGGCGCACTCAGCCCCTCAGCAACACCCTCCCCGGTCCCTTCCTGCAACCCTCGCGCTGGCTGCTCTGGGCCCACGGCGCCCGATGAGTGTCTGAGGGGGTGGCCGCGCCAAGGGGGACGGCGATCCCACGGACATGGAGCCGAGAACCAGCAGCCTCAGTGAGGTCGGAAGGGCCCGGCCGGCGAAGCCCGAACATTGTCCAGACGCCGGACCGGCTCAGGCAGACCGCGCTCCGGGGCCCCCACGACCCCACGCAGTTTTCCATCCCCGCCTCCTCTCCCTTGCCGTGCGCACGTGCCAAAACCGCACGTGCCTGTGCCCACTCACACGTGGGCACAGCATACACACTCACGGGCCTCTGCTCACACGTGCGTGCACACACACACTACCTGGGCCAGCCCTCTGCCCCTCTGGAGCACTCACCCCTATTCCTAGCAGACTTGAGGCGTCCCTTGGCTGCATCCCCTTGCCAGCCCCACAGTGCAGTCTCTGCAACTGTCTGTCAGCCCCAATGAGTAACAAAACAGCCCACGCTGTGGCCACGTCCCCAAGACACCTGCGCCGGCTGCGAGGGGTGTCTCTCATGGCTGCCCAACCCCGCAGCCGGCGTTCAGACAGAAACAGAACTCCCCAGGGGGTCTTGGCAGCGCAGACAAGGCCAGTGACCCCCAACCCCTAGGCCCCAGGAGGGGGCCACGGTGGGCCCTCCTGGAAGGAGCTGTCCTTTCAACAAAGCATCCCGTCCCGGGTCCCTCCGTCATACCCCACCCTCCCCTGCCTCCTGGAGGCCGGTTGCTCCTGCCCCCTCTACTGAAAGCCACGGGGCACGGACCCCAGCCCGGCTGCACCGGGCCTCCAGGCGCCCCCAGTGCAGCCATGGGAAGCGGTGCTGCAGGGGTAGCCGCCCTGCCTGTGATGATGGGTCCGGACCAGGGTGGGGGCTGTTTTCTCAGCTCTGACTCTGGACAAGCCTCTCCTTTAGAAAACTGTCCCTGTTAAAGATTTTGGCTGCAGGGCTCAAAGGAAAAGAAACCTCGGCCCGGCCTGCCCTCTCTGTCCCAAACGTCCGGTGCTGCCGCTGATGAGCAGTTCCTCCCTGCCCTGGACATGAGGATAGCTGGCCTGCTCCCCCAAGTGCCAGTGGTGTGGGGGGGTGATGAGAGCACCCAGATCCTGCTGAATCCTCCCCATCTTGCAAGGACCCCCTGAGACTCAGAGGATAAGACAGGACTAAAAGGGGGTCCCACCATCATGGCGAGATTCCCCCTGCCAGGTGCCCAGCTCTTCGTGGGGGAGGGGTGTGGGGAAATCTACCTGCAGGTCAGCTCGTGGGGACTCAGTGTGGTTGGGGGTCAGTCATCCAAGGGGTCTGGATGACCTTCTGGCCGGCTGACTCTCTGACTTGCTGATGAGGGTCCCCCGTTGACTGAGCACTTGCTGTCTGCTGCCCACCTCCTGGAGACGCAGCAAGAGGAATGGGTGTGAGGGTCACTGGCTGCTCCGGACCCTCTGCTGCTCCAGCACGTCCACAGCAATGGACGGGAGGCAGATTTCAGTTGCCCAGCAAGGCGCCTGACTGTCCAGCAACACTGGACCTGAGTGCAGTCCCTCAGACCACTGCCCTTGCCCCTGGTCTGCAAGACTGCTCTGCCCAGTGACCCTGACTGGTCGCTCGGAGTGGCCAGCACTGGCCCAGCTCGGTGCAGACGCCAGGGCAGGGGCGTAGAGTCTGCCCCAGCCGCACCTCAGGAGAAGGAAGCGGGTGGCGCCTCTGCTGTTGCTCCTCAGGCTGAGTCCTTGTCTCAAATGGTGGCCATGCAGCACCTGCCGCCCCACCTCCCTCAGGGCAGCGTCTTCACCAAGCCCCACTGGCCCTTGGCTAACAGGCTGGCCAGGAGCCCAGACCCCAGGCCACTGGCTGTGTAGCTCCTGGCCCAGGCAGCAAATGCATCTGATACAGAGTAGGGAGGGAGATTCCCCACCCTGGACAGCGCCCGGCCTGCCCGCCCACCAACAGAGGGAGCAGCAGGGTGAGCCCTGTGCCCGGGGGGCGCCCCTCCAACACTCAGGTTACTCCTGCCCTCCACCCACCTCCCTCGGGCTCAGGCCTGCCAGGACCATCTTGCCGATTACACAGCTGACAAGAGCCTGGCCTGGGAGTGGGGAGGGGCCCTAGGGTGGTCCTGGGGCAGCGCCCAGCATCCCGAGTGGGGCCTCCTGCCCTCGGGCAGTGCCTAGAGGTCACTTTTCACCTACAACCCAAGTGTGCCTGCCCCAAGCCGGGCCTGTCTCCAGGGGCCGCGTCCTGCACTGCGAGCCCCCACTGTGAGAGCACCCCAGGGCGCCATCCGGCTGTCCACTGCATGCTGGCGCTGTCAGCAGGTGCTCTGCGCCTCACTTACCCCTTGTAAACAGGGTGATGATGCCCCCCACAGGTTGATAGGCTGCCCCCATTCTCACCCTGCTCAAACCTTCCAGAAATGCTGCTCCAGCAAGAGCTGAGCCTGCGGCTGTTTCCTTCCTGGTGTCCCCTGGGCTGCTCCCCTAGGTGGGGACCCGCCCAGCCCAGTGTGGACAGGAGGAAGCTGTGACAAACGGGAGGAACTGCTGTCGGCCAGGTGGCTTTATCTGAGAGCCCATCCTCTGGGCTCCGTGAGCATTGGCCCAGGGGCTCCAGAGCACACCTGTGGGGCCCGCTCGGGGACGTGGAGTTGGGCTCATGGCCATGGGCAGGGCTGCGCACAGTCACACGGGGCCTGGGCCTGGGTGGCAGGGACTCTGCTGCCTGGGGTGGGGGTCCTGGGAAGTGGTGGGAGTGTGACCCCTACCCTCAGCCTGTTTCCCCCATTAGCACGTTGGGAGTGGCTGGCAGCCAGAGCAGGTCCTGACGAGGCCCCGGGGAAAAGGGGCACCATGGCAGCCAGTAAGAGGGTGACCCCAGACAGCATGCTCTGACCTCAACTGTCACACCACACGGGGGACTCCAGGGCCACTACAGGGCCACGGCCACACAGGTGTCTGAGCTGCCCTCACTGGGAGCTCATTAAAAGTTGGTGCAGGAGTTCCCCTGAGGCAGGAGAATGGCCTCGTCAATTACCACCCACTGCAGGGCTTGTCTGGGAAAATACGGCTGCTTTCTGTGTGCTTCAAACCCTGTTTTCCCAAATATAACACTCTAGGAATCTGGAAGATATACAAATAGAAGGAAAGTTTTTGAAAGCACAGCTCAGTGTGGAGATGCGGTGTGTCACGTCCTCCACTCGTGTCGACCTTCAGGGCTCATGCCACGGACGCCCTTCTAAGCTCTTGTTTCTTTTTATTCTTAATTGAGATTGGCCAACACAAAAAAAAGTGTACACATTTAATGCACATACCTTGATGAGCTTGAAAGTAAGTAACACTCATGAAACGGTCACCACAAACTTCACCATCACCACAACAGTCCCCTCCTTTTGTGTGACAAGAGCACTTCACACAAGATCTATGCTACTTAGCGCCACACACCCGGCGTTCGCCGAGTTTGCAGGCTCTCTGAGTGACTTCCCTCAGCCTCTCCACATTGGACGGTTGGATCTCCAGCTCGTCCTACTGTAACTACTGCTCCTACAGATGTATGTGGACCAAAAGTGTTTTCCACATTCCTGATAATTTCCTTATGATAATGAAGGCCAGGTCAAATCCATAATTTCCCACTGACAAGACCACCCAAGAGGTGATGAGGCCCAGGGGGCTCGGCCCCGGAAAGGAGGAGCAGGATGATGAGCTGGGTACCACCCAGCTCCTCTGCAGGCCTGGCTCCCTGTGGGCTGCTGACCGGCCACCGGCCTGAGCAGGCCATCCGCTCTCGGACTCCCTCGTTCTCCGCGTTGAGGTTGATGGTCTCTCCCGGCTCCCCCTGCCTGGAATGAATGTGATGATGTGCGGTGGGATGCTGGGGGCTCACGAGTAAAGCGGTTTCTGTTCTTGTGACCTGCAATCGTAGAAGTAAATGCTTTGCAGCAATGTTTTTTAAAAAGCAGAATGAAAACATCCACATGGTGTTAAAATGGGACTTCTCCTAACTCCATTCCATCTGAGACACTGTGATGGCACCAAAATGAGGCACCAGAAGAAATGCAGTTTCTAAATGGTGTCCGAGAACCAAGTCTGTGAGTCTGGGCCTCTAGCCCGGCTGTGGCCTTGGTTAGGGCTGAGAAAGAGCCCCGAGGGGAGGATTTGTGCAGACATTCCTCTGGAGAGGGAGGAGCTCTGCGACAAGCTTCCTTCAAGCCAAGAGCGGCTTCTTCGGTGGGAGCCCTGGAGTTGGGGCGCAAGGAGGGCCGTGCCTACTCCTGGGTCCCTGAGCGGCCTCAGGGTGGCTGACAGGGAAAGAGGCGCGGCTGCCCAAGGATCTGCAGTGCCCTGGAGTTCACCAGGAAAGGGAGGCGGCAGCTCCTCTGGGCCAGATGCAGCCACTGGGGCACCAGGACACCTGGGAGGACAGTGGCTGTGGGTGGATGCACCTCATGGCATCGCAGGGCTGCAGGAAGTGGTCCACAGCAGAGCCCGGGAAGATCAGGAAACAGCCCAGGAGGGTCACGTCCCCCTGCCAGGCCCCAGTTGTGCAAATCTAGCTCCCAGGGCCCCCTCCCTCCAAGAGGCCCAGAACAGCTCCCAGGGACCCCCTCCCCAATCCTTCCCCCTCCCTCCAAGGGCCCCCCCTTCCCCCATCCCTCCCCTCCCTCCAAGGAGCCCAGAGCAGCTCCCTGTGGGGAGGAGATCAGACAGCGTGAGTTTCCTGTGGCTGCAGGAGCCAATCACTACACACTCAGTGGCCTAGAACAGCACACATTTATCACACTACGTGCAGGTTAGAAGCTCCATACCCTTCTCCCTGCACTAGATCCAGGTGTGTGTGTCAGGGCGGGGGCTGGTTCCTTCCGAGGCTCCAGGGGAGAATCCATTTTCTTGCCTCTTCCAGTTTCTAGACGGTGCCTGCATCCGTCAGCTGGTGGCCCTGTCCTCCTTTTCCACAGCCAGCCATGCAGTATATCCCTGACCCCACATCTCAGACACACCTCCTCTGACTGTCCCTCCTCCTCCTTCTCCCACCTCTGTGACGATGTTGGACCCACTCAGATGATCCAGATGACCTCCCTGTTTTGGCAGCCTTAATGCCATCTGCAACCTCCGTTCCCCTTTTCCATGCAATGTGACATCTTCACAGGTTCTGGGGATTGTGACGTGGACATCTTCTGCTGACCACAGACGGATGCGGCAGAGCCAGTGGAGGAGGCATCTGGGGAGCATCTTGTCTAGACACTGATTCCAGGGGAAGAGCCGGTGGAGGGGGCATCTGGGGAGTGTCTTGTCCAGACACCCTGATTCCAGGGGCAGTCTGTGTTCCGTGGCTAGAAGTGACAGTGGACTTATGTTGTCTGAGAGCTGTCAGAAAAGTCAGCAACTTGGAAATAGCTTTCCTGTCTGAATGTGCTTTAAGGAACAGTTGGAGACAAAATGGAGCAATGCTTTCATTATGACTGACAGCTGTGATGAAATGATCTACTTTTAAGCAGTCATGCAAAAAACACTTCTGTGTCATAATTGGTGTTTATGATTCCATATTATGTCATGAGTGTTTGGTTTATTTTTTTCAGTAATGCATAAATATACACTCTCTGTGGGAAAATTTAACCATACAGAAGTATATGAAGAGTGGAAGTCCTACGACCTACTCAGAGGTCGCCCCTTAGAACAGTTTGGTGCAAACCTTTTCAGAAGTTTTCTGTAGATGTGTTTAGTTTTAACACCGACGTGCTCACACTATCCTAGGACATGCCTGTCTCTTTCCTTGGCACCCTAGGAATGCGCTTCCAGGTCCTACATGCCGACTTTCTCTGCACGCATCGGCCCCACCAAGGCCAGCGCCTCTCCATTGGCCGGTGTTCGGGCTGCCTCCAATCTGTCTGATTACAAACAGTGGTGTTGCGAAGATATTTGTATGTGTCTCCTTGTGAAGCAGCATGAGACGTGGAATTTCTGGGTCAAAAATAATGATACCACCATTTGCCCTCTGAAAGTTTCTGCAGCACAGTATTCCTTTCCAATTTTGACATCTTGAGAAAGTTGACTGATGAAAACCATGTTCTGTCATCTCCATCACACCCTCTTGTTCTCACCATCAAATCTGCAATCCTTCTCTGAAAGGAGCAAGCACTGCGGCCCAGCGAGCCGGGGTGTGCATCTGAAAGGCACAGCCGGGCGCAGCGGGAAGGGGAGACCCTGCAGGGAGAGTGCTGACGGGTTCTCTTGATGCACTTCGAACACGCAGCCGGTCACTAAAGTGCAGAGATCAAACCAGAGGACCCCAATCCCTGAAGTACTCAAGGGTGGATAAAACTGGGAAATGCCTGTTAAAAAGATGCCAGAAATACTATCGGTGCCTAGCCACCATGACAGGTTTCTTTGGAACACATTTGCCGGATGCGTAAACTTTAGGCAGAACTTGCCCTTCGTAAATGGACTAACTCCCTAAAGTAGGCAAAATAGGAGGAAAACACAATGTGATTTTTCAAACTCAAAGTGTACTGAAACCATACCATAACTTGTGCCACTATCATTCTAAAATGTGTATTTTAGATTCTTAGTCACTGGGTAAATTGATCACTAAAGTAGTTGGTATTCATCTAGTTTAGGCAAATATCATCAGAGGCATGTTTGTGTACGCGTGTGTTTCAGGAAATTCACTTTAAGTGCAGTGACTTGCAGTGAATTGGACCCGTCTGCGTGTGAGATTGTCCATCTGTAGCTGGGTCCAGCGTGTCACTGGCTATGAAGATGTTATCTGTGTGTGCGCAACTGTGTTTCCGCGTCCGTGTGTGTCTGTGTCTGTGTCCTTGTGAGTCCGGGATCAGATGTGTGCGTATCTGTGTGTGAGGGCGAGCGCAATGTGCACATCTTGACGAATTGGTTCACGCCTGAACTGGCCCCCTCCTGGTGACCCAGGGCCCCAGCAGGGAGACGCTGTCCTCGGTGCTGGTGGCTCTGACCACCAGCACTGACCGAGTGCCTCCCAGGCCCGCCTTCAGGGCCCCCCAGCTGATGGCAGGCTCAGGGCTGGGCCAGGCCCAGGGCCACCTGCCTGGTTCCATCTCGCCCCAGGGAACACCTAGACTCTGGTGCCCTGACTCTCACCTGAGACCCCTGAGACCCCAGGGACGTGGTTGCCCCACACCCAGCTTTCTCCTCAGTTTGGGAGTCCAGTCCTGGCAGAACTACCCTCTGGCCCAGCCCAGCTTCCCTGCTGACCCCTTACCTGAGAACCTCAGAGAGTTGAAGGGCACCCTGTAGCCTCCAGCTGCCTGTAGCAAGGTGTCTCCCTCGGGACGCTGCACAGCTGAAAGAGCAACAGCAACGGCTGGGAGCACAGCTCCTGGCTTCCTCCAGGCTGGATGGTCCTGGGCCTCCCCTCCCCGAGCCCAGCCCCTTCCCTGAGACGTCCAGGCAGGGATAAAGGAGGAAAGGACAGAGGGAGCAGGACGGGGAGTGCCCTGCAGCCAGCAGGAGGAGGCCCACCGTCTTTGCGAACAGTGGTATATTAAAGACAAACTGTGGGATCAGCAGGGCTCGGACTGGTGGAGAAGATGTCAGAAACTTATCACCAAGAAACCTCAGTTTGGGAAAACCACAAGTTTTTCAAGAAGTGAAAAATTAAAGATCAAAGCTGATTAGAATTAGTGACTAAAGACGTGCCTCTATGTAAAAGGAGTTCGCACTCAAGTGCTCATTCACGAGCACTATCTCTAAAGCAGAACTTTGGGAAACAGAGCTGACTATTTAGAGAACAGAGGCGGCAGAGCAGCTACCTGGGAAAGGAAAGCACCGTTCAAATAACGGAGAATTGATGTGAAACTGATGCTTAACTCAAACCATGCACAATAACAAACTCCAGATATAAATTTTTTTATGAAAGATGGAAGCCTTAGAAAATGAAAACACAACATACCAACTTATGGGGTGCAGGAAAAGCAGTGTGCATAAAGGGAAATATATAAGTGTAAATGCCTACATTTTTAAAAGAAGAAAAATCTCAAGCCAATAAAATAAAAACACCTTAAGAAACTAGAAAAAGAAGAGCAAACTGAACTCAAAGCCAGTAGAAGGGAAGAAATAATACAATTAGAGCAGAGACAAATTAAATAGGGAACCAAGAAACGGTAGAGGGAATCAACAAAACCAAAAGTTGGTTCTTCAAAAAGATCAACAAAATTGACAAACCTTTAGGTAGACTGGCCAAGAAAAAGGAGAGATACAAATAATGGAATCAGAAATGAAAACGAGGATATTATTATTGATCTTACAGAAATAAAAAGATTATAAGAGAATACTGTGAACAATGCTATGCCAACAAATTAGATTATATAGATGAGATGCACAAATTCCTAGATGCACAAATGCCAAAATTGACTCAAGAAGAAATAGAAAATCTGAACAGACCTCTGAGAAAAAGAAATTGAATCAGTAATCGCAAACCTCCCAACAGAGAAAAGCCCAGGACCAGATAACTTCACTAACGAATTCTGACAAATGATTAAAGAAAAATCGGTATCAATCCTTCTCAAAATCTTCCAGAAAATAGAATGAGTAGAACATTTCATAATGCATTCTATAAGGCCAGCATTACCTGATAAGAAGCCCAGACAAAAACACAGCAAGTAAAGAAAACTACAGACCTATATCTACCAATATAGATGCAAAAATCCCCAACAAAATACTAGAAAACTGAATCTAATGATATATTAAAAGAATTATACACCATGGCCAGTTGGATTTATCCCAGGAATGCAAGGGTTATTCAAAATACAAAAATCAATCTAATACACAACATTAATAGAATGAAGGGTAGGAAACAACTGAATTAACATAGGAAAACCATTTGACAAAATTCAACATCCTTTCATGATAAAAACACTCAGGAAACTAGATATAGAAAGAAACTTCTTCAACATAATAAAGAGCATTTATGAAAACCCACATTTGGCATCATCCCAGATGGTAAAAGACTGAAAGCCTTCCTGCTAAGAACAGCAGCAGGATGAGAATGCCAGCTTTCACACTGCTGTTAACATGTACTGTAAGTTCCGGCCAGAGCAATTATGCAGGAAAAAAAATAAAGGCATCCAAATTAGAAAGGAAGAAATAAAATTATCTTTATTCCCAGATGGCACGATCCTTTATATACAAAATCCCAAAGGACCCATACCAAAAAAATTACTAGAACTAATAAATGAATTCAGCAAAGTTTCAGAGAGCAAGATCAACACACAGAACCAATCGTGTTTCTGAATATGCTAGCAACAAACAATTCTAGACAAAAATTAAGAAAACAATTCCATTTACAATAGCATCAAAAAGAATAAAATATCTAGGAATAAATTTAACCAAAGAGGGAAAACACTTGTACCCTGAAAACTACAAAACATTATGGAAAAAAATTAATCAAGACCTAAATAAATGGAAAGATATCCTGTGTTCATGGATTAGACAACTTAATATTGTTAACATGGCGATATTACCCAAAGTGATTCACAGACTCAATGCAATCCCTATCACAATTCCAATGGCCATTTTTGCAAAATCGGAAAAGCTGATCCTTAAATTAATATGGAATAGTGATGGGCCCAGAATAGTGAAAACAATCTAGAGAAAGAAAAGGGTTGTAGGACTCACACCTCTTGATTTGAAAACTTGCTACAAGCCTATAGTAATCAAAACAGTGTGGTACTGGCATAAGGATAGACATACAGATTGATGGAATAGAATTGAGAGTCAATAAAAAAATCCATACATCTGCGGCCAATTGATTTCCCACAAGGGTGCCAAAGTCCATTCAATGGGGAAAGATCAGTCTCTTCAACAGATGGTGCTGGAACCACTAGATGCTCACCTGCAGAAGAATGGAGTTGGACCCCTACCTCACACCATACACAAGCACTAACTCAAAATGGGCCAATGATATCAATTTGAGAGTTGAAATTATAAAACTCTTAAAAGAAAACATAGGAGTAAATCTTCATGACCTTGGATTTGCCAAAGGATTCTTAGATACAACACCAAAAGCAACAGCAACAAAAACAAAGAAAAAAATAGATGAATTGGAGTTCATAAAAATTAAAAATTTCTGTGCATTGAAGAACACTATCAAGAAATTGAAAAGATAACTCACAAAATGGGATAAAGTATTTGAAAATCACATACCTGGAAAGGGTCTAGTATCCAGAACATACAAAGAACTCTTACAACTCGACAACTAAAAGACAAACAATCTAATTTAAAAATGGGCAAAGGATCTAAAGAGACACTTCTTCAAAGAAGATATACAAATGGCTGACAAGCACAGGAAAAGATGTTCCGTGTCAGTCGTTAGGGAAAAGCAAATCAAAACCACAGTGAGATATCACTTCATACCCACTAGGTTGGCTATAACTTTTCTAAAAATGGGAAATAACAAGTATTGGTGAGAATATGGAGACATTGGAACCCTGTACATTGCTGGTAGGAATGTAAAATGGTGCAGCCTCTGTGGAAAACAGTTTAACAGTTCCTCAAAAAGTTAAACAGAGGCTTACCACATGACCCAACAATTCCACTCCTAGGTAGATATGCGAGAGGACTGAGAAGCGCCACACAAATACTTGTGCATGAATGCGCACAGCAGCACCATTCACAGTAGCCAAAAGGCAGAAACAAGGCTAATGTCTATCAACAGATAAATGGAGAAATAAAATGTGGCCTATCCATACAATAGAATCCTATTCAGTCATAGAAAGGAATGAAGGACAAATACATGCTATAAGGTAGATGAACCTTGAAAACATTATGCCAAATGAAAGAAGTCAGACACAGTATGCTACATATTGTATAATTCCATTTATATGATATATCTAGGATAGGTAAATCCACAGAGAGCAAACTGGTGGTTGCCTGGTGCTGGGGAGGGAGAAAGAAAGACGGGGGAGTGACTGCTTAATGGGTACAGGGTTTTCTTTCGGGATGATGAAATGTTCTAAAACTGGATAGAAATGACAATTGCACAACACTGTGAATATACTAAATACCTCTGAATTGTGTACTTCAAATGGTTCATTTTATGTAATGTGAATTTCGCCTCAATAAAACTATAGAAGAAAGTCAAAAAAGAAGGAAATCCTTCAAAACATTTCCATGGATTATGGATGAATATTATTCTGACCTCAGAGTAGCCAGGAATTTCCTTAAAAAGAATGTGCATCATAAAAGAAAATGTTGAAAATTTTGACTCAGTTAAAATTAAGATGTTAAACACCTCATCAAAGATACACAGATGGAAAATAAGCGTATGAAAAGATCGACCACATAATTTGTTGCTAGAAAATTGCATATTAAAACAACAATGATATACCACTACACACCTATAAGAATGGCTAAAATCCAAAAACCCGACAATATCAAATGCTGAAAAGGATGCAGAAACTCTTATTCATTGCTACTAGGAAAGCAAAATGATGCAGCCACTTTGGAAGATGATTTGGCAGTTTCTTAAAACAGCTAAACATAGTCTTGCCACAGTATCTAGCAATCATACTCCCAGGTATTTAACCAACTGATTTGAAAACACACAAAAATCTACACATGAATGATTATAGCAGCTTTATTGATAATCACCAAAAACTGGCAACAACCAAAATACCCTTCAGCTGGTGAATGGATAAACAAACTGTGGCAAATCCTTACAATTAAATGTTATTCAGCACTAAAAAGAAATGAGTTATCAAGCCACAAAAAGACACAGAAGAACCTTAAACCCATATTGCTAATAAAAGACACGAATCTGAAAGGCTCCGTGCTGTGTGCTGCCGACTATACGATAGTCTGGAAAAGCCACAGCCATGGAGGCAGGAAAAAGGTCGGTTGCCAGGGGTCAGCTGAGGGGAGGGGGGGTTTAATAAGTGAAGCTCAGCGGATGTGGGGAGTGAGACTCCTCCGTGTGATGCTGTACTGGTGGATGCAGGACGTGTTAGCACCACGGAACTCACCACACAGGGAGTTCATTTCAATGCAAGTTTTCAAGGAATCATTTTGGAGGTTTGGAGATTTCGGGATGGAATGCAGGAGGTGGCAAACAATCTAACTGTACTGCAAACGTGATGAACCACGACGTCACTGGAGGGGGAGTGGATTGTAAAGGTGCTGATCTAAGTGAACTCGGAAACGGGTGGAGTCTGTACGGCTATTGGCAAGAGAAAGCACACGAACTTTATACCCTAGTGGACAAAGTTTTCTCCTCATGAGGTACAGGTTCACAATTCTGACACCACTCAGCATGTGCACCAGAATTTAACAATTAAGTAAATGGAGAGTGGACCCTGGGAGCAGGGTTCTCACTGTTGGAGTGGACATTTACAGAGAAACACGGGGCGGGAGCTAGAATGATCCATGTGGTAACGGACCAGATGTGGAGACACAGTAAGACCTCATGGGTAGCTTAGTGGAGATACAAACAGCTACCTATGGAAATATTCGTAGATGTGTGTACATACACAGGTTAGCATATGCACACAGTCCTCCTTGCTCTGTCAGCTGAGAGCGCCTAGAAGTAACAACACCCCAGTAGCAACCAGCACACCTAGTGCACAGTTGTTGATTTCTAATCTCATTGTCTAATAACGGCACCAAGGCTCCTTGGAGAAATGAGTGATTCTAGGCCTGGCCAAGAAATATACAAGATGAGCCTGGAGCATCTCATAGTGCCAGAAAACTAGTAAATGTTCAAAAAAAAAAAAAAACGCAACGATGGGGTGTGTCAAAGGGGCCCAGGAAACAACTGAGAGCCCCCAATAGCCAAAACCAGGAGAGTTTGAGCAATATAATAAATAGAACAGTATTTGAGTATAACCCAAAGTATAGGATAAATACCCATGAGTCTATACCGGCATAAAGAAATGACTGGATAAATAAATAAATGGGGAGAATAGACAAGTCTCCATGGAGAATTCCAATAGCTTGTGTGCACATTCCCCTCTCGCGGAGGGAAAGCACTTCCTCCTCCATAAGTGGCTGTATGTAATGACTTTCTTCCAGAGTGACAGCCCGGGGAGGAGGGTGACCTTACAGCAGAGAAATCTGATGCACTACCTCAGCCAGGTGACCAAGGTCATCACCAACAAGGTCAACAGTGATAAGCCATGTCAATAGTACGCACCCTTATATGATGTGATGAAAATGGCACTTTGTCTCCATGGTCTTCCTCCAAAAGACCCGAAACCTCAGTCTAATCATGAGAAACCCGTGAGACAAATCCCAGTTGAGGGACATTCTACAAAATGATGACCAGAACTCCTCAAAACTGTTGAGGTCATGAAAAAAAAAAAAAAAAAAACAAAGAAAGTATGAGAAACTCACAGCCAGGAGGAGCCTAAAGAAGCAAGACAACTGAATGTCATGTGGTGTCCTGGATGGGATCCTGGAATAGAAAAGGGCACTGGGTAAAAACCAAGAATATCCCAATAATGTAAGGAATTTCATTGATAATAAAGTATCAATACTGTTTCATCAATGTAACCTATGTACCACAGTAATATAAGATGTTAGCATTCGGAAAAACTGGGTATGGTGTACACAGGAACCGTCTGTACTGTCTTTGCAACTTTCCCGTAAATCTGAAACTGTTCTAAAATAATTTTGAAAAATTAGAACTTCTGTTCATCAAAACACATCTTAAAAGAACTGAAAAAGATAAGCCATAAACTGGGAACGACATTTGCAAAACATGCTAAAAATTACAAACACTGATGAAAGGAATCAAAGGTGATCTAAATAAATGGGGAGATGTGCCATGTCTGTGGATTGGAGAATTCAATATTGTAAACACGTTAATTCTCCCCAAACTGATCTCTAGACTCAACAAACCCCAGCAGAAGTTTTTTATAGAAATCAACAAGCTGATTCTAAAATTTATGGAAAGGCAAAGGAACTAAAATAGCCAAAACTATTCTGAAAAAAGGACAAAATAAGAGGACTCAATCTACCTGCTTTCATGACCTATAAAGCTGTAGTAACCGAGACGGTGTGGTACCAGAGAAAGAATAAACACAGAGACAAATGAAACAACACAGAGAATCCAGAAATAGACCCACACATGATGGATTCTGGTAAAGACGAAAAGGCCATTCAATTAGCAACAAACTGTGCTGGAAAAATCAAATATCCATACGTGAAAACTGAACTTCAATCCATATCTCATACTTATATACAACTTAACTCAAAATAGGTTAGACACCTAAATGTAAAACCTTGAACGAGAAAACCTCTAGAAGAAAACGTCAGGGAAAAAAAACTTTGTGACCTTGAGTAAGGCAAGGTTTCTCAGATTCAACACCAAAAGCACAAGCCATAAATGTAAAAAAAACAACCTCATCAAATTAAGAACTTCTGATCTTCAAGGGACGCTATTAATAGAATCAAAATGGAAGCGATGATTTCTTTAAAAACTTGCAAATTAACTATCTGATAAAAGGTTTCTATTCAGAATTTAAAATTCTCAAAATTCAATGGTAAAGAGACAATCAACCCAATATACAAATGGGTAGAAACTTGAGCATGCATTTCACCAAAGGATGGGTAATGAGCACTTGAGGGGATATTCATCTCAGGAGTCAGTAGGAAAGTGCAATGGAAACCACAAGGAGACACCAACCCAAACCTTTTAGAATAACGTTTCTAAAACCTGTCAATACCAAGTGTAAAGTGGTACAGCCACTTTGGGAAACAGTTTGGCAGCTTCTTATAAGGTTAAACACACCCTTATCACATAACCCAGGACTTGTATTCACACAAGAAAAGTGTAAGCAAATATTTAGAGTGATTTAGTGCATAATCAACAATCCAAATGTCCTGCAGCTGAGGAATGGGGAAAGAGACTGTGGCCCATCCATACAATGGAACATCCCCAACAACAGGAAGAAGCAGACAGCTGACATATGCAACACGATGAATCTCAAACCTTTTCTGCTGAGTAAAGGACTCAAAAGACAAACTCTTCTGATACCATTTATGTAACACTCTGGGAAAGTCAAAATTATAGGCACGGAAGACAGACTGCTGGGCCAGGGGTTGGGGAGCAGGATTATCTACTGAGGGCAGCACAGGGAAATTTGTGGAGTGATGGAACTGCTCTATACTTTTATTGTGGTGGTGGTTACACAATTATATACATTTCTCAAAATTTGAAGAACTATACACTAAAAAGAGTGGGTTTCACTTTATTTAAATTATACCTTAATAAAAAGAACGTGAAAATATTTAAGAACATCTGTTCATCAAAAGATACCTTAAAGAAAATGAAAAATAAAGGTTGAAAACCAACATGAGATGTTGCAACATACAGGAGACACACAATTAATACTGAGACTGTGTACGGAGGCTTCCAGCCGCAAAAAACTAGCTGGCACAGGGTAGCACTCCACCACAATGACAAAATTAGATAAAATATATAAAATAATGTGATTATAATGATATGTAATGCTGTACCATAATTATATAAATACTACACTATAATTATAAAATGTAATACTATAAAAGGACTTTTAACGCCTGTTTTCGGATGTTTGACAAGAGGCAATGCAGGACTCTATCCTGGAGAGAAGGGAAATGGGCAGCATGAACTCCCGGCACACTGGCTGCAGTTCTGGGCCTCAGTGCAGGGTTTGGGAGCCAGGCGTGGAGTGTGGTCTCACCGAGGGAGGACACAGATCAGAGGTCAGGGATACCGAGGCCGCTGTAAGTACTGGAGACCACGGAACTTAGAGACGCCCACTTCTGGCCAGGATGGAATACAGGGGCTGGACTTATCCTCCCACCTGAAGGGAAACAGACGAAATATAAGAAAAAGTGGTTGTCCAGACACTGGACATGAGGCAATGAAGGTCAGTGACCCTGAGAGATGGACGTGAAGGAGAGAAGCCTACAACTGCCCCAGCTGATCGCCTTGGGAGAGTTCTTGAGCCGCAACACAGGGAGCGGACCAGGCAGAAGCAGCTGGAGCCCGTGAGAGTCCCGGAGACCATGGCAGCTCGAGTTTCAGGACAAAATACGGGGCTGGGCAGATCTGAACAGAGAGGGTCCCAGAGGTCGGCAGAGGCTGCCCTCAGAGTTGATCAGAGTATTGACCAGCCCACGCAGGTGAGAAAACTATCTGGGTTCTAGGAAAGAATCACCCAAAAGGACAAGAAAATACTGTGCCAGGGACTCACCAGTGCCAGGCAGCACCTGCTCCACCAGCCAGATGGGACGACCTCACGATGCAGGGAGCTGGCAGAGCAGAGAGAGGGCCTGTCTCGGCTGGGGTCACCCAGCCTGGATGAGCCCGGCTCCAGACGCCTCACAAGGAGGACCTGAGAGGACCAGCTGCCGCTACGTGACTTCCTGCCCCAGGACGGAGGTCGAGGACATTTACAGAAATACAAACATGTCCATCCACCGAAAAGTAAGATGCACCACGTCTGGCAACCAGGCACAGTCATCAGTCATGCAAAAAGCAGGAAAACACGACTCATCACAAGGAGAATAATCGATCCATCAAAACCAACTCAGAACTGACATGGACGTTAGAACTGGTAGACAGGGACTTTAAAATAGTTGTTACACTGTATTCCGCATATTCACACAGTGAAGTGGAGACGTGGAAGACATTTTAAAAGACTCAAATCAAACTTCTAAACACAGAAACTATGCTGTCTGAGACGGAAAATGCACTGGATGGGGTCGGCAGCAGATTAGAGATTGTAGAAAAGGCGAGAGAAATGCAAGACAGCAACAGAAACCATCAAAGCACAGAACAAAGAGAAGGGAGGGTAATTCTTGAGTTAACAGAGCTGTGGGAAAACAGGCAGATTTATGGCCCGGCTCCTTCCTGTGATTGCGCTTCGTGGATATTGTGATTTTCACTAATGGAACGTTTGCGGCAACTGTGTGTTGAGCAAGACTTTCGGTGCCATTTTTCCAACAGCATTTGCTCACTTGGTTTCTCTGTGTCACCTTTTTGGTCATTCTGACAATATTTCAAACCTTTTCATTATTATTACATTTGTTATGGGGATCTGTGATCAGTGATCTTTGAGGTTATCGTTGTAATTATTTCTCAAACCATGCCCAAAAGAGGGTGAACTTAATCGATGAATGTTGTGTGTCTTCTGACTGCTCCACTGACCGGCCATTCACCCACCTCTCTCCCTCTACCCAGGCCTCTCTATTCCCTGAGACAAAAAATATTGAAATTAGGCCAGTTAATAATCCTACAGTGGCCTCTAAGTGTTCAGGTGAAAAGAAAATTCACACATCTCTCGCTTTAAATCAAAAGCTGGAAATGATTGAGCTTAGTGAGGAAGGCATGTCGAAAGTAGAGCTGAGCCAAAAACTAGGCCTCTTGTGCCAGTTAGCCAAGTTGTGAATGCAAAGAAAAGTTCTTGAGGGAAATTAAAAGTGGTACTCCAGTGAACACACCAATGATAAGAAAGCGAAACAGCCTTATTGCTGATATGGAGCGAGTTTTAGTGATGTGGATAGAAGGTCAAACAGCCACAACATTCCCTTAAGCAAAAGCCTAATCCAGGGCAAGGCCCTAACTCTTCAGCTCTGTGAAGCCTGAGAGAGGTGAAGAGGCTGCAAAAGGAAAAGTTGAAGCTGGTAGAGGTTGGTTCATGAAGGTAAGGACAGACACCATTTCCATAATATGAAAGCACAGGGTGAGACAGCAAGTGCTGCCGGCGAAGCTGCGGTAAGTTATCCAGAAGATCAGCTGACAGAAGTAATTAAGGTGGCTGCACTAAACAACAGACTTTCAGTGTAGACGAAACAACCTTCTATTGGAAGAAGATGCCATCTAGGACTTTCAGAGCTGGAGAGGAGAAGTCAATGCCTGGCTTCAAAGCTTCAAAGGGCAGGCTGACTCTCTTGTTAGGGGCTCATGCAGCTGGTGACTTTCAGTTGAAGCCAGTGTTCATTTACCATTCTGAAAATCCCAGGGCCCTTAAGAATTATGCTAAATCTGCTCTGCCCGTGCTCTATAAATGGAACAACAACATCTGGATGACAGCACATCTGTTTACAACACGGTTTACTGAATCTTTTAAGCCCACTGTTGAGACCTACTTCCCAGAAAAAAGATTCCTTTCAAAATCTTACTGCTCATTGACAACACACCTGGTCCCCCAAGAGCTCTGATGGAGATGTACAACCAGATTAATGCTGTTTTCACGCCTGCTAACACAGCATCCATTCTGCAGTCCATGGATCAAGGAGCGACTTCCAACTTCAGGTTTTATTATGCAAGAAGTACATTTTGTGAGGCTGTAGCTGCCACAGACAGTGATTCCTCTGATGGATCTGGACAAAGTAAACTGAAAACCTTCTGGAAAGGATTCATCGTTTTAGGTGCCATTAGGAACAATCGTGATTCATGGGAAGAGGCCAAGATGTCAACATTAACAGGAGTTTGCCGGAAGTTGATTCCAACTCTCAGGGATGACTTTGAGGGGCTCAAGACTTCAGTGGAGGAAGTAACTGCAGATGTGGTGGAAAGAGCAAGAGAACTAGAATTAGAAGTGGAGCCTGAGGGTGTGACTGAATTGTTGTGATCTCATGATAAAACTTTAATGAATGAGGAGCTGCTTCTTACGGAGGAGGGCATAGAAAGCAGTTTCTTGAGATGGAATCTACTCCTCGTGAAGATGTTGTGAAGGCTGATGAAATGACAACAAGGGATTTAGAATATTGCATAAACTTAGTCCCTAAAGCAGTGGCAGGATTTGAGAGGATTGACTCCAATTTTGAAAGATGTTCTGCTGTGGGTAAAATGCTATCAAACAGCATCGCATGCTACAGAGAAATCGTTCAATGAAAGGAACAGTCAGTCGATGCGGCAATCTTTAAATTTCTACAGCCACCTGAATTTTCAGCAACCACCTTCATGATCAATCAACAGCCATCAACACTGAGGCAAGACCCTCCATCAGTGAAAAATTTATGACACGTTGAAGGCTTGGATGATGGTTAGCATTTTTTAGCAATAGAGTATTTTTAATTAAGGTACATGCATTGTCTTTTTAGACATAATGCTATCGTGCACTAAATAGACTACAGCATAGTGTGAACTTAGCTTTGATATGCATTGGGATACCAAAAAGTTGTGTGACTCACTTTATTGTGCTATTCACTTTAGTGATCTGGAATTGAACCCATAATATCTCCAAGGTGTGCCTGGACATGTAATTGAATCCCCAAGAAAGTGGAGACAGAAAAGATATTCAAAGGAACAATGGCCAAAATTTTTCCAACTTTGGTGAAAACTATAATCAATCACATAAGTCCAAGTTGCTCAATGAGCCCAACACGAGAAACACAGAGAGAGCCACACCAAGGCACATCGCAGTCAAACACCAGCATCCAGAACAGCACTACATAAAGAGGAATCAAGAGAAATATGACAGCAGGTATCTCACCAAAAACAGCACAAGTGAGAAGACACTGAAGCAACGTCTGTTAAGTACTGAAAAGAAAACCTGTAAACCTAGAATCCTATACAGAAGGAAAATATGTTTCAAAGACAAAAAGAAAATAAGGCTTTTTTATACAAACAAAAATTGAAAGACTATATTACCAGCAGATCAGCACTGCATGAAATATTAAAGGAAATCTTTCAAGGAGAAAGAAAATGATTGCAATGGAAATACAAATCTACACAAACGAATGAAGAGCACAGTGAATGGAAATTTCATACATAAACAGTATTTTTCTTATTTTTAAAATCTCTTTTAAAGATAATTGTACAAACAAAAATAACAATGTATTATGAGATTTATAACATGTGACAATAAAGTGCTTGACAACAATAGCGCGAAAGCTAGGAGGAGAGGGGTGGAGGCACGCTCTTGTACGGCTCTCACACACGAAGGAGCAAGTATCACCTGAAGGTGGACTGTGACAGGTTGAAGATGTATGCTAACCCTAAACAACCACTACAGTAACAAAACAAAGAGTCAAAGATAGCAAGTGAGCAAAGGCGATAAAAAGTAATCACAATGAGAGTAGAAAAAGATAACAAAAGAAACACAAACCAGACAGGTAAATAGCGAACCAAGAGCAATATAGTAGATTTAAACTTAACCACATCACTAATCACATTAAATGTAAATGGATGAATACCTCACACAAAAGGGAGAGGCTGTCAGGTTGGATGCAAAGGCAAGACCCAACTAAATGCTGCCTACAAGAAACAGAAGTTAAACAGAAAGATGCACATGGATTTAAAGTAAAAGAATGGTAAAAGATAAACAATGCTCACACTACCCAAAGAAAGCTAGAATTAAGTAATATCAGACGAAATAGATTTCAGAGCAACAAATATTAGGGACAAAGGAAATCATTTCAAAACAATAAAGAGATCAATTCTTTAGGAGGACAAAACAACCCTAAATATGTATGCACCTAATAACAGCCCGAAAATGCAGGAAACAAAAACCAACAGAACCTCAAATCCACAATCACAGCCATAGATTTCAGAACAAGGAGACAAAATCTGCAAAGATATAGGAGATTCAACACCACTGTCAACCAGCCTGACCTGATCGACACCCCACATCGACAGTGAATGCGCATTCTTTCTGGGTGAACACAGTCATTTACCAATGTAGACCCACATTGTAGGTCAAAATAAATCTCAAATTTTAAAAGATTCAAAGTTACACAAAGCATATTTTCTGATCACAATGAAGTTAAAACGGAAATCGATAACAGAGAAATATCTCTGGAAAATCTCCAAATATTTGGAAATTAAATAACACACGTCCAGATAACCCATGGTCTGTGGATATAATGGAGACGACCCCCTGGACCTGCCTCACAATCATGCTGAGCAGGAGCTGGAGACAAGAGGGGATGCCCTGTGGTCCCATTTACCTCACATTCAGAAAAACAAAACTGATGTACAAAGAAAAGAGGCCAAACAGTGGCTGCCTCGAAGTGGGGGACCAGGGGTCATCCGGGAAGAGGCGGCTGGGGGGTTCTGAAGTGAAAGGATTTTGTGTCTTGAGGAGGTGTCAGCTCCGTGCCATGTGCATTTGTCAAAACTCATCAGACCTAACAGCAAGGTCTGTGCACTTTACTGTGTAAATCACATCAATAAGGAAACTCAGGAAGAATGTGAAAGAAGTCCTGCAAATCCTAAGGAAAAGAGTGGGCCATGGGGGAAGACACACAGGCAGCCCAGAGAAGCAGAGACCACGTGGATTCCAACAGATTAGAGAAGAGGAAAAGCAAATGCACCGCAGGAGGCCTGCTTTTACCCGCTAGATGGGCAAAGACTGAGAATCCCCACAGCTCCCGCTGGGATGACGCGGCTGAACGGTGGGAGTGTAAACGGTGGAGCCGCTTTGGGGAAAGAACTGGGCATTTTCTTGTCGAGTTCAACCCGACATTCCTGAGCCTAGAGGTGGCTCCAAGAGGAACGCTGGCCAGCACCCAGAACGAACCAGGAAGTGTGAGGTGGTCGCTCCAGGGAACGTGACACAGGGTCAGAATAAACGCAGCCAGCTGCGGGGAGCAAGCGTCACAGTAACACAAAGGAGACCCAGAAGACGGCTCAGAGCAGACGCCTCTGCCGCAAGGTCTGAAACAGCCGCGCTGAGCAGCCCTTGTCTACGCTTAAAACGCTGTGAGCAGCAGGGAGCCCGCGGGCGGTCCTCTGAGCGGCGGGCCGGAGAGGGAAGGAGCTGAGGGCATTCGTCAGCGATCCTCTTGGGCTGAGGGGAGGTTTACAAGTGTTCAGCACGTCATTTTATAACTGAATGGATAATAAACGCCGTCCATGGAAAGACACAGAATGAAGCGGGAGGGCCACGAAGCTACCGAGCAGCATTCACCCCCCCGCCCCACCCCGCCCCTGGACCCCAGAGGAGGGGCTTTGAGGCCCGGAGGGGCCAGCGCTCCCGGAGGGCCGGTGACAGGCAGCGCGCTGTTTGTGGCTGAGGAGACAGTGGGGAGCCCCAGAGCGGGGCGCCGGCGACACCTTCCCTCCACGGACCCTGCAGTGCGCCTCCACCAAGTGCTCTGAGCCCCGCGGGGGTGACAGTTTGCGATTAGAGCCCTCCAGACTCGGAGCAGAAGACGGGGGTGGGGACAAGGCCACTAACGAGCCCGATAAAAGCCACCTGGGTCCAGAGGCAGCGGGACCCTGCGAGACGCGCCGTGCTCCCCACAGACCCCGGCTCAGAGAGATGCAGAGACCGGCCGAGGCCTCACACCTTCTGCGAGGGGAGGTTCGGCTCCCCGGACCTGAGTCTTGAGGCAAAGGACCTGGGGAGGCCACGAGGACCGCACTTTCGGGGGGCTGCCAAAACCCGTCGCCAGGCTGGGCGGCACAGACGCCGGGTACGGGCTCCCGAGCCCTCAGCCCGCGCCCTCAGCTGGGGATCCAAGCTGGCCACCGACCGAGGCTCTGCACACCCTTCGCAGGCCCAGCCTCCTCCTCTGCGTTGCTGACAGGTCTCGCTTCACCAGGGACTTGGGGGACGGGCCTCAGTGCCCTGCGCACCCCGGCCTGTGCCCCACCAGCTCTGAGCATCCCCGCAGCCCCCTCCCCGCAGGGCTGAGCGCGTCTCAGGCCGCGGGGTCTCCGGAGCCCCGGCTCACCCAGCGAGTTCCCCTCCCGGGTGAGCCCGGAGCAGCCGTCAGCTCAGCCCGGCGCCGCCAGAGGAGGGGCCAAATCCCAGTCGACCGGACGAACCACTCCGTCCACGGGGATCTCCCTCCGCCTGCAGCGCGACCCCTGCCGCGCTCCGCAGACCCGACGGCGGCGTGAGGGGAGGCCCTGAGGCTCCACCGCCTCTAGGAGGGGCGGGAGAGCCCGAGGAGCCCCGGATCCGTCTGCGCGGAGCCCTGGCCCAGCCCACCCCCTCCTGAGACCCGCCACCCCTCAGACACCCAACTCCAGGGATGTCCTGGCATGAGAGTCCAAACAGCGCGGCCCCTCAGAGGCTCTGCGTAGACCGCTGCCGCCCATCCGCCAAAGGCCACTTTGCTGCTCAGAAAACACAGGCAAAGACCAAGGCTGGATCTCGGCCAGGTCCACGTGGGGACATAAAAAGGCGGGGATGAGCTTCCGCCCCCTCTGCAGACCCCTGGCCCACGCTTTGCTCACCCCTGGACAGCTGACAGAAGTGGTGTCCTTCCCGAGGGGTGAGAGGCCCTGGCCAGAGAGCAGCTGGAGGAGCAGAACCCTGGGGGCCCACAGGGGTGAGGCCAGGAAAGTGCCAGGACACAGCAGGGGAAGGGGCACCGGGCAGAGTGGGTTTTCTCTCATGCTGTGTGCCTGCACCTGGGTGTGCGCGCATGCACCTGTGTGTATGCATGTGTGCACCTGTGTGTGTGCATGGACTTCTGTGTGTGCATGCCTGGGTGTGTGTGCATGCACCTGTGTGTATGTGTGCACGCCTGGGTGTGTGTGCATGCACCTGTGTGTATGTATGTGTGCACCTGTGTGTGTGTACGCGTGTACCTGTGTGTGCATGTGCACCTCGGTGGATGAGGGGGTGTGCTAAGCACACGCCTGGCCATGCACCTGTGTGCTGGGCACAGAAGAGTGTGCACCTGAATGTCTATGAGTGTGCAGGTGAGACGAGTATCTGCACAGACTGGTGGGTGTGAGCCCACAGCCCCCTTGCTGTCGTCAGCTCTGAGGAACCATGTGTTGGACTGAGGGGGGGACCACAAGGAAGCCCTGCGGCACCTCTGAGACCCCTTTGAGGAGGGCACAGTCCACCCACCCAGCTCTCACGACCCGGCCCTGCTGCCCAGTGAGGCAGCGGGCCTGGACCATCACACATCACACTCATGTCTCTCTGCCTTTCAGGGTGCCCACAAGTGACCTCTCTGCCAGGGAGGGCCATGAGCAACTCCACTGAGACCTTGGTGACGGAGTTCATTCTGCTGGGCTTCCTGGAGCTGTGCCACCTGCGAGGGCTGCTGTTCGGGTCATTCCTCATCGTCTACGTGGTGACCGTCCTGGAGAACCTGGTCATCGTGGTGACAGTCCGAGCCAGCCGCCAACTGCACACGCCCATGTACTTCTTCCTGGCCAACCTGTCAGTGCTGGAGACCGTCTACACCTCAGTCACCGTCCCCAAGTTGCTGGCTGGCCTCCTGGCATGGGCAAGGACCATCTCCTTCTCAGGATGCCTGACCCAGCTGTTCCTCTTCCTCTCACTCGGCTCCTCTGAGTGCTTCCTCCTGGCCACTATGGCCTGTGACCGGTACCTGGCCATCTGTCGCCCGCTGCACTACCCAGCCATCATGGACTCAAGGCTGTGCCTGCACCTGGCCCTCACTGCCTGGCTGGGCGGCTTCCTGGCCTCCTTTGTGTCCACGGCTCTCATCTCCCGCCTCAGGTTCTGTGGCCCCAACGTCCTCAACCACTTCTTCTGTGACATCTCGCCCCTGCTGCAGCTCTCCTGCTCCGACACCACCGCCATCGAAGTCGTGGACTTCGCAGCAGCCCTGGCTGTGCTCTCAACCTCCCTGCTGGTGACCATGGTGTCCTATGGCTACATCCTGGCCACAGTGCTGAGGATCCCCGGGGCGGCCGGCCGCAGGAAGGCCTTCTCCACCTGTGCCTCCCACCTGGTGGTGGTGGCCATCTTCTACACCACCACCATCTTCATGTACGCCCGCCCTCACGCCATCAGCTCCTTCGACCTCAACAAGCTGGTGTCCGTGATCTACTCGGTTGTGACCCCCCTGCTCAACCCCATCATCTACTGCCTGCGGAACCGTGACATCAGGGAGGCTCTGGCCAGACTCCTCCAGGCCCCTGGCCCCTCCTGAGCACCAGCTGCAGGAGGAAGAACTTCTGGATCCCTCCCCTCTCATCTGCTCAGTCACTGGCCCACCACCAGGCAGGCCATGGCTCCCTCCCGCCAGCGCAGGGGCAACCTCCTCTCTTCCCCACCTCACCTCACCTGGGAAGGAGCTGCCAAGAGCACAGAGTGGCCCTGAGAGCATCTGGGCGAGCAGTGGAAATGCCAAAGGCTCCAGCCTCTCCCAGGCAGCATCAGCACCAGACCCGGGGACAGCTCCTCAGCTCCCAGCAGCGCCCTCAGCCCAGGAAGAACTTGGTCTCAAGCTCATAGGAGGGTCCCTCTGCACTGTCCCTTCCCGACCACCTGGGGTCTGCTCAGGTTCTGCGGTGGCCAGACCCTCTGCCTGGCCCTCCTGGGCCCTGCGTACCTTGTCCCAGAGCCCACTGGGATGGCCTCCTTTGCCTGAGGTCCCAGCTTGTCAGAGCAGACCCTGCGACCAACCCCAGCCAGCTGGACAGTGGACTAAGGGCTCCAGGCGAGTCCAGGCAGCGCCATTGGCCACACATTTGCCACCTTTCCTCAGAAACAAGAATTTTGCTTTATCTAAAACCTGATGGGTCTAACGAATAGATGGCAAACCATTCCTGGCTTTTCTGCCTTTTCTCTCTTCTCTGGTGCTTGGGGACAGAAATTAGGCTAATGCAGCACTTCCCTTCTTATTGGCCATTGCCATTGGTCAGGGCGAGCACTTCTCTCACTTGATTTCATCTTTTTTGCCCACATTCCCATCCCATTCCCTTCATCACAGCCATCCAAGTAATAGGTTTAGTATATGTCCCTGGAGACATGCATGCGTTATCAATAGATGTGTCCTGTGCTTTGTGTGTGAGAGGTTTAAATTCGTGTAAATGATTTTGCCCTGCAAATCTTCTCTTTCTTACTATTTTACTTTATATATTTTGAGGTTATGTCATTAGGTACATGAAATTTAGAATTATCATCTTGGTCAATTTAACCTTTTATCATTATGAAGTGTTGCTCTTTGTGTCCAGTAATGCTTTTTGCCATAATCTGTAAGGCTTAAAGTCTACTTTCTCTGACAATACAGCTACATCAGCTTCCCTTTTGTTAGTATTTATTTGCATAATATATATTTCTATCTGCGCTGGTTATTCATCTGTTGTCTCTTACCTTCTAACCACCCTTCTATTGTCAGTTCTGTGATGCTGGAGCTGGAACTCTGCAAACCACATTTCTGCTTTGCCAGCTGCTCCCTGTTTCTGTTGAGAAGTCAGCTGTTTGTTTTATTTTTACTCTTTTTAGATAATTGCATTTCCCACACTTCTGGAAGCTTTTAACATTTTCTTCTTGTGTTTGGTTTCCAGGGTATGTTTCTCTTTGGGTTTGTCATACTTGGAGTCTGTAATGCTTCTAGAATTCATGACTCGCTCCCTCTCATCAGTTTTTGAAAATTACCACCATTGTTTCCGTAAAGACTGCATCTGCCTCATTCTTTCTCTCCTCTCCTTTTGGTTCCAATAGTACGTGGATGTCAAGATCTTTTTGTAGTGTCCCCTCTGCCTTCTATTAGCCTGTTCTGTGTGCTGTATGATTTTTTTCCTCTCTGTGCTTTCTTCTGGATATTTTCTTCTGATCTTCCAGGTTACGAATTCTCTCTAGTCATATCTAATCCGCTGTGTTCTTAAACGTATTTTTTTTTTAGTTCTACATTTCCTTTTGGTTCTTCTTACAGTTTCCCATTCTCCATCAAAATTCTCAACTTGTTTTCTTCCTGTAGACATGAACAAGCTCCCACAGTCTGTTGGCGATGCACTTCTTCTCTTGTACTGGTGTCTCTGTTCCTCGCCAAGACTGGGTAGTTCACTGTGGCTTTTCCACACCATCTTCATATCTGACAGGGTGAGTCCCATGTCTTTGATCTTCTTTTTCAAAATTAGTTATGCTAGACCTTTATTTTTCCATATGGCTTCAGATCCCTCGGGTTCTGTATTAGTCCACTAGGGCTGCCATGACTAAGTCCCCAGCCCAGGAGCTTAAACAACAGGCATTCATCCTCTCATAGTCCTGGAGGCTGGAAGTCTGAGACTAGGCGTCGCAGGCTTGGTTCCTCCTGAGGCCTCTCTCCTTGGCGTGTAAATGCCGTCTTCTCCCTGCGTCTTCACACGTTTGTCCCCGTGTGTGTCCCTGGCTCTTATAAAGACACCAGTCAGACTGGATTAGGGCGCACCCCAATGACTTCATTTTACCCTAATTTCCTTGGTAAAGACCCCATCTCCAAATACAGCCACATCCTGAGGTCCTGGGGGTCAGGACTTCAACATATCAATGAGGAGGAGGGAAATACAATTCACAATTCAGCCTAGAGCAGGTTCCTTTAAAACTTCCGCAGACATTTTTATTGGAATTTTTTTGAATTTATGGGATAATTTGTGGAGAATTTTCACACAAAATTGTCACCTTCACAATATTAAGTTCCCAATACAAGTACTACCCTTGTTTACTCCTCCGTTTATGCAGCTTCATGTTCTTTAATAATTTTTTTGCCATAGAGATCTTTTGCATTGTGGAAGGTTACTTATAGTGTTGGTTGCTACTGTGAATGGCATTTTAGTATATGTTTTCTAGCTATTTCTTGTTCGGGTACAGAAATTTTATTTTATCAAGTCTAAGATACACATGTGGCTGCAAGTCAGAGCCTCCAGGTAGCAGTCGCTACACAAACAGGGGAAGAGTCAGGCAGTGGCGGTGCAGGGGCCGTGGAGCAGCCTAGTGGTGAGTCTGGCCTGGATCTTCCCTTCTTCCACCCACTCAGCCTGCATATTCAGCACCCTGCAGTCTTCACAGGGCAGCGGCAACTCCTGGCACTGAGTCCACAGCCTAGGAGAAGATCACGCACGTTCTGCGTAGCCCTCTTTTTCAGGAGCTAAACCTCTCCCAAGCACCCTCTCTGTATCCCCCCGCTTTGGGTGGCAGGTGAGAAGTCAGTGTCAAGTGCTGAGCGTCTGTGGGCAGGCATGACTGTCAGGGCCGCCAGTCTGCAGAGTCTGCCACTCTTCGATGCAGCATTTTCTTCCTCTTAGCCGTTCTGCCAATATCTTGTTAACAGAAGCAGTGAGAGCAGGCCATCCTTTCTTGTTCATATTTTTGAAGGGAGTACATCTAAAGGCTTTCCATTAAGTATAACATTGTCTGAGGCTTTTTAAAATATGGCCTTTATCAAGTTAAAAATTCACTTCTGGGGCTTGCCCTGTGGCCAAGTGGTTAAAGTTTGCATGCTCCACTTCGGCGGCCCGGGGTTTCAACAGTTCAGATCCCAGGCAGGGACACGGCACCGCTCATCAGGCCACATTGAGGCGGCGTCCCCACATAGCACAACCAGAGGCACTCACAACTATAATATACAACTATGTACTGGGGGCCTTTGGGGAAAAGGAAAAAAAAGAAGATTGGCAACAGTTGGTAGCTCAGGTGCCAATCTTTAAAAAAAAAAATTCACTTCTATGACTACTTTTCTTGGCGTTTCTCCCCCACAAAAGAGCTTGGCTCTTTTCATATACTTATTGGCTGCTTATGTATCTTCTTTGGAGAAATTTCTATTCAGATCCTTCACCTTGTTTTATAATCGAGTTGTTCATGTTTATATTATTCAATCGTAATAGCTTTTTTAAAATTCTAGATATAAGTCTCTTATCAGATGTATGATTTGCAAATATTTTCTCCTATTTGGTTGCCTGTCTTTTCAATTTTTTGTAGTGTCCTTTAACACTGAAGGTTTTAAATTTTGAAGTCCAATTAATCTATTTTTCTTTTATTTGCCAGTCCTTTTCTTGTTACATCAAAGAAACCATTGCCAACTCTGAAGTCATGATGATATACCCCTACATTTTCTTCTAAGGGTTTTATGGTTTTAGTTCTTTGGTTTTTGACCCTTTTTAGTTAATTCGTGTACATGGTGTGAGGTGTGGATCTGACTTCATTCTTTTCCATGTGGATGTCCAGTTGTCCCAACACCACTTGTTGAAAAGATTATTCCTTCCTCAATGAATCGTCTTGGTAGCTTTGTCAAAGTCAGTTGGCCATAGTTATGTGGATTTATTTCTGGACTCTCGGTTATGTTCCATTGATCCATATGTCTGTCCTTTTGCCAGTGCCGCACTGTCTTGATTACTGTAGCTCTGCAGGAAGTTTGAAGTCAGGAAGTGTGTCATTGGGTCCGTCAGCATCCTGCTGAGCCTCGCTGGTGGGCCGCCTGCTGCCCTGTGGATCTGGAAACCCCCAGAGGAGAGAGACTCCTGCACTGTTGTGAGCATCCTCACAGCCCTGAGGCCAGTCTACTCATGTGGCAGGTGCTCGCTGGTTGTTATTAACCAATGATTTGCACAGATATTGAGGCTTCTGCGCTACAAATATGGCTACGTGTCACGGGCCTTGAGATAAACTAGGGTTGCAGGGCCCCTTGACCACTTGTTATTTATATGAATCAACATCATCCCTTTCAGAAAACTGTGTGTCAATCAGGAAAATCAGACACAGCTGAAGTTACGTCGCGTCTGAATAAATCAGAAGAATTGTTCCAGTCTTGAGCTGCTGACACTCTACTGCGTTGACTGTCCCATGAGACAGATGATTATTGGTCAGAAGTTGAAAATACGTGCTGACTGATTGAGTTGGAGGCTTGGGACCAGTGGCTGTTTCTTCTGTGAAGTTAAGGACCACTGTAAATTAACCACGGCCCCTCTGTTGGTTCCCTTGCAATTTCTAAGACTAATTTCTATGTGTCACATTCTGAACTTGGTCACTAAGATAAATAGTGAGACTCTCCTTGTGCGTGATGTTTTCTCAGCTCTACATGCTGGGCACGTTGGAAACAGAGCCCCAGCAGGTGCCCTGTCCATCCGTTGTGGGCCTTTGACCCCGCAGGGGAAGGTGTCAGCTAAAGTGAGCTCTCCGCGCCTCGTCACCCACTGCCAGGGGCCCCGCTGAGGCTCGGGTTGGGGTGGGGACTGCCAGCGCTGACTCTCTCAGACTCTCTGTCCTCAAGGGCGGGACGGTGTGTCCCTTGACCCTGGGCGCCCAGCAGCAGGCTCAGCACTTGAAACCGGTGGTGGAAAAACCCACCTCATCAGGCCAACATCAGCGGCGAAAGTCAGGGGGACCATGTGTCTCCTGATAGGACGAGATGAGGACGGCAGCGCACCTCTGTAGTGTGTCTCCCAAAACCCACCCCCTGGTGTGATCGTGAGAAAAACAGCGGACAAATCCCCATGAGGGCCACTCTGCAGAACACCTGACCAGCTCTCCACAAAGCTGGCAGGGTCGACACAACCACGGGAAGTCTGAGAAACCGCCAGCTAGAGGACCCTGACTGTCCCGTGGAGTCCAGATGGCAGCCCGGACAGAGAAGGGACACTGGGTGAAAACTAAGGCAATCTGCACAAACCATGGACTTTAGCCAACAAACATATCAATATTGGTTCATTAATGACAACCAACACATCACACTCTGTCCCATGTCGAAAGTCGGGAAACTGGGTGTGGGGCCTCAGGGACTCTCCATGCCGTCTTCTCCAAATTTACGGAAATCTAACAGCTGTTCTAAAAACTGAAGTCTGTTTCAAACGAATCGCGTCCTTCCTGCAGGGATTGGTGCACTCAGCTCTCCTCTGAGATCCGCCGGGGGAGAGACCCTTGGCAGAGGAGCTGTCAGCTCACGCGTTCACATGGAGGCGGCCACCTGGGATCCTGACCCCTGGGGCCACAGGCGCCCTGGCCCTTCTGTGCCCACAAGGCCCCTGTTTACCTCCAGGTGGGGGTAATTAATCCCCTAGAGCTGGGCCTGGGGGGGCTCCGAGCTCCCCAGCACCTCAGGTCCACCCAAGGGGACGGACTCCACTTAAAGGTCCGCAGCACACAAAGGAGACACTGACCTGGGAGAGACGGCTGCAGCCTCACACTGCGTCTCGTTTCCACCAGAGTAAGAACATCCCGTCTTTTCGTGAAGATGTGGGCATCTCACGTGTAGCCGGGAGCCGAGCGGGCAGCCCCTTCATTCCCAGTGAGCAGCTGTCCATCACGGCCTCGCCCCTGCCCTTTGGACTGCCTGCCCTAATTTTCCCTTTGCTGGTTCTGAACGGACATTTGCTTGTGCCCTGAGCTGTTTTATGGTGGGAAAATGACATTCAACTCGCTTTGCTGGTGGCCTTTGCGGCTTCAGTTTGAGGTGGCAGAGCCCCCAGGGAGCTCCGCGCGTCTGCTGGGCTGCCGCCTGTCTGCGCAGATCAGAGCAAAGGAGACCCCAGCAGCGTGGCCTGGTCTCTAAGTAAGTCGGAGGCTTTCAGGGACGCCACAGCCTGATGCCGCTCCCCAGCGGGGAGCCCACAGCCCGGGTTCCAGTGAATCTGCTGCAAGACTCGCTGGGCAGCAGACACAGGCACCTGGGGTGTGTGAGGGGGGCCCAGTGGCTCAGATGCTGCAGTCGAGGGTCTGTGGGATTCACGCTTGCACAGGGCAGGCCTGGCCAACTGTTGAGAAGGGGTGCATGTGGCACTGGGCGGTGCCAGCAGTGACCAGCGCTCGGGAACCCCTGTCCTGGGGGCTGATGGGTATGTCAGCAGAGGCCACAGGGCTGCACTGAGCTGGGACTCTGCCTTTCCTCCCTGAACACTGGCCCCTGGCCCCTGGCCCAGCTGACCCCGTTGAGGAGACAAGCTTGCCGCCCAGCCCGGGCATGGGATGGGTTAGAACCAGGAGGTCGGCTGATCCGCACCCCTGCCCCTCTCTTGGGGTCTGCCCTCTCTGCAGGGGAGTGGGGGGAAGGGGAAGGCAGCTGTGGCTTCCACTAAAGGACTGTGGCCGGGTCGATCCACAGCCGACTCTGGCAGCCGAGGGCGACCTTCCCAGGAGCACCCGAGCCCTCTGGTGCCCAGGCCCCCCTCCCTCCAACACCCTGTGCCCCCTGAGTGCCCACCTCGCAGCCCCCACAGTGAAAACGCCCTCCTGTCCCTGATGTCCAGCCCCCTGATGACTGGGTTTCCTTTGGGAACCTGGGTCCTTCCGGCTTGCCGACGGGGCCCTCCGCACTCTGAGGCAAGACCGAGCACAGCAAGCAGCTCCTCCCCGCTGGGTGCCACAGGAAACATTCACAGTCAGTGAGGACAGGTCACGCTGACCCTTCTGTGTGATTTACGGGGTGGTGCTGACCCGGCAACAACCAGGTTGTCTCAGGGGGGAGGTACCTGCATGCCTGGGAGGGCCCAGGGCTCTGGGGTGGATGCTGTTCTCTGACTGTCTCCCTGGGAGCAGGACCCTTGCAGACCCCTGATTTTGTGCTCCTGCAGCAAGGTGCGGAGAGCCAGCACCCCCGCAGAGGCCGTCCGCCGCCCCATGCCTCCCTCTGCCGGGCGGCTGTGTCCAGACACCCAGCCTCACGATGGCCACAGACAACCGCACGGCCGTGGAGGAGTTTGTCCTGCAGAGCTTCTCACAGGCCCCTGGGCTGCAGGGTCTCTTCTTGGCCTTGTTCCTCCCCCTGTACCTAGGGGCTCTCGCAGGAAACACGCTCATTGTCGTGGCCATCAGCCTGCACCCGGGCCTCCACACCCCGATGTACTTCTTCCTCACCAACCTGGCCGTCCTGGACATTGTCTGCACGTCGACTGTTCTCCCCAGATTGCTGGAGAACCTGGTGGAGAAGGGAGGCACCATCTCCTATGGGGGCTGCATGACCCAGCTCTTCTTCCTGACGTGGTTTCTGGGGGCCGAGCTCCTGCTGCTCATGCTCATGGCCTATGACTGCTACGTGGCCATCTGCCGCCCGCTGCACTACCGCAGGCTGATGAGCTGGCCCGTCTGCGCCCTGCTGGTGGGCGGTGTGTGGACGGTCAGTGCATTCAGCACCTCTTGCACACTGGCCTGATGACAAGGCTGAGTTTCTGTGGCCCTAATCAGATCTGTCACTTTCTGTGTGAAGTCCCCACGCTGCTGCTGCTCTCCTGCAGCCCAACGACCCTGAATGACATCACGATCGTCATCGCAGACGTCTACTTTGGCGTGGTCAACTTCCTGCTCACCCTGGCGTCCTACGGCTGCATCATCGCCAGCATCCTGCGCGTCCGCTCAGCCGCGGGCCGGCGGCGGGCCTTCTCCACCTGCTCCTCGCACCTCCTGGTGGTCACCTTGTGCTACTCCACCGTCGTCTACACCTCCATCCTCCCGGGCTCTGGCTCCTCCATGGAAAACGGCAAAGTGGTTGCCTTGCTGTACACAGCAGTCAGCCCCACCCTGAACCCCCTCATCTACTCTCTGCAGAACAAGGACGTCAAAGTGGCCCTCAGGAGGGTGCTTCCTGCGTCCGGCAAAGGAAGGGAAAGGCCCAGGTGGAATTTGCAGGTGTCAACCAGCTAACTTCAAGATAGGACTTGGAGAGTGTGCTGCAATAGCCCAGAGCAGGAAGGTGCTAATGGGATGGGTGTATGCAGGATGTGCCTCCCCAGGGAGCTGCCTGCGTTCCACGTGGCCCTTTAACCAAGTGCCTGAGGCCCGAAGGGTGGATGCTGTCAGGATTGCAGGGGGGCCGGGAGGCCGGGGAGAGCCAGGGGCGAGGGGAAGAGCAGGAGATCCAGCAGGGCCCACTCAACTCCCTCCCCTCCAGCATCCTGCTGATGAGTTTTCCCCAGCACCTGGCACCTGGAGCAACGCTGGACCCTGCAGCTGCATGGCGCTGCTGGCCACCTCCCCTCTCAGAGTAGGGGGTCCATGTTCAGGAAAGATCCAAGAGTCAGACTTGCCCGGTGTGCACATGGCCTGGTTCGTTCTGACTGGGGTCTCCTGATACCCTCACCCTGGACGCCTCACCCACATCCTGATCCTCTGACCCAACTCGTCTTCGTGTGAGGTCTGGGAAAACACAAGGTGGCTGCTTCCCTGTGTGTGTGACGTTTCATGGTCCTGGCACCACAGGGAGGGTGGGAGAGGATGTGACCCAGCCTTCCATTCACTGACCTGCAGAAAGGTGTGGCTTGCTTGCTTTCTTTCCTCTCCAAAAAGGGCGCCTTCATCCTTCACCCAAGAAACTTTGCCGTGGCAGGAAAGAGTTCTCTTTGATTCTCAATCTGCACGAAGCTCTCACTCATTAACATTTGCAGGGACATCCAAATGTGCAGCGACAGCTGGTGCCTCCCCTGGAGCACAGACGCGTTGCTGGAACTGCCGAGCTCATGCTGAGCGGACGTGGGAAGCTGCCCGGGGGTCCTCCTTGGACCTTGCTGAACAGTCAAAGCCACCTGCCTCAGCCCTCCAGCCCCATCCAGTTGTGAGAGCCAATGATGGAAAACTTCTTCTTTTATATTTAAGAGTATGTTTATGTATTCTTCCTTCCAGTTTTGTTGAGATGTAATTGACATAAGCACTGTCTCAGTGTAAGGTGTGCGGCATAATGACTTGACTTACCTTGTGAAAGGATTACCACAATAAGTTTATCTTATTGTATCAATACCTCTTAGAGATACAAGAAAAGAAGAAAAAACTATATTGTCTTTCCTTGTGATGACAACACAGGATCTACTCTCTTAGCAACTTTCCTCTATACCATACTCCAGTGGCGGCTATAGTCACCATGTTGTACGTCACATCCCCAGTACTTTTTATCTTACAACTGGAAGTTCGTACCTTTTGATCACCTTCACACAATTCCCCACCTCTTACCCCATGACTCTGGGAACCTCTAATCTGATCTCTTTTTCTATGAGTTTGGGTTTTTTGTTTTTTTTTTAGATTCCACATATAACTGAGGTTTTACAGTATATGTCTTTCTCTTTCTGACTTATTTCACTTAGCGTAATGCCCTCAGGTCCATCTATTTTGTTGCAATGGCAAGATTTCCATCTTTTTATGGCTGAATGGTATTGCCGTGTGTGCGTGTGTTTTCTGCATCCATTCATCTCTTGATGGACATTGAGGTTGTTTCCATGCCTTGGCTGTTGTGAATAATGCTGCGCTGATCGCAGGGTGCAGGTGTCTCTTTGACATAGCGATTTCATTTCCCCTGGAAGTGGAATTGCTGGATCAGAGGGTAGGTCTACTTTTAACTTTCTGAGGAAACTCCATCCTGTTTTCCATAGTGGCTGTGCCAATTTACATTCCTACTAACAGCGCACAAGCATTCCCTTTCTCCGCAGCCTCACTAACACTTCTTGTCTTTCTGATGAGTCACTCTAACAGGTGTGAGGTGATAACTCGCTGTGGTTTTGATTTGAGTTTCCCTAATGACCAGTGATGTTGAAGCACCTTTTCACACACCTGTTGGCCATTTGAATATCTTCTTTAGAAAAATATCTATTCAAGTCCTTTGAATTAAAATATCCATTTTTTAATTGGATATTTGTTTTTCTGCTATTGAGTTGCATCTGCTCTTTATAGATCTTGGCTATTAACCCCTTATCAGATCGATGATTTACAAATGTTTCCTTCCATTCTGTAGGTTGTCTTTTCATTTCGTTGATCATTTCTTTTGCTGTACAGAAGCTTTTTAGTTTGATGTAGTCCGACTTGTTTATTTTTGATTGTGCTGTTTGTGGTTAATTGTCATATCTGAAAAATTGTTGCCAAGATCCATGTTCAGGGGCTTTTTTCCTATATTTCCTCTAGGAACTGTAGGCTTAAGGTCTTACATCTAAGTCTTCAATCCATTTCAAGTTAATTTTTGTGAGTGGTATATGATAGAGATCCAGTTTCTTCCTTTTGCATGTGGCTGTCCAGTTTCCCCAGCACCATTTTTTGAGGAGACTGTCTTCTCCTTTGAGTATTCTTGGCTCCTTTGTCAAATATTAGTTGACCGTATATGCTGCGATAATTTCAGGGCTCTTGATTCTGTCCCAGTGGTAAAGGTGTATTTTTATGCCAGTACCATACTGCTTTGATTACTCTAGCTTTAGAATATAGCTTGAAATCAAGAAGTGTTTTGTTTCCTGCTTTGTTCTTCTTTCTCAGGATTGCTTCAGTTAATCGGGGTCTTTTGTTGTTCCATATAAATTTTAGGATTCCTTTTTCTAGTTCTGTAAGAAATGCCACTGGAAACTTGATGGGGATCGCATTGAATCCATAGATGACTTCTGTAGTATTGACATTCTAACCACGTTAATTCTTCCAACCCATGACCATCAGATACCTTTCCATTTATTTGTGTCTTCTTTGATGTCTTTCATCAATATCTTGTAGTTTTCATTGTACACTTCTTTCACCTCCTTGCTTAAATTTATTCCTAAGTATTTTATTGTTTTTGATGCTATTGTAAATGGGATCGTTTGATTGATTTCTTTTTCAGGCAGTTTGTCATTCACATATAGAAACACTACCAATTTTTCTATATTAATTTTGTATCCTGAAACTTGACTGAATTTGTTGTTAGGTCTAACATTATTTTGGTGGAATCTCTAGGATTTTCTATGTATAAAATCATGTCATCTGCAAATAGAGACCATTTTACTTCTGCCCTTCATGTTCTGTCACCTGTTATTTCTTTTTCTTTCCTGGTTGCTCTGGCTAGGACTTCCAGGACCATGTTGAATAGGAGTGGTGAGTGTGGGCGCCCTTGTCTTGTTCCTGATGTTAGAGGAAAAGCTTTAAACCTTTCACGTTGAGTATGATGTTAGCTGTGGGTTCCACATATATGGCCTTTGTTGTGTTGAAGTACATTCTCTCTACACATAATTTGTTCAGAGTTTTTGTCATGAAAGGATGTTGAATGTTGTCAAATGCTTTTTCTGCGTCGATTGAGATGATCATATGATTTTTTTCTTTCTATCACTGTGATGTATCACATTTATTGATTTGTGTATGTTGAACCATCCTTGCATCCCAGTGATGAATCCCAATTCGTCATGGTAAATGATCTTTCAGGATGCTGCTGAATTTGTGGTGTGAGTATTTATTGAGAATTTGTCCATCTATATTCATCGGAGATATTGGCCTGGAGTTTTCTTCTCTTGAAGAGTCCTTTTCTGGCTTGGGTTCAGGATAACCCTGGCCTCTCAAAATAAGTTTGTGAGTGTTCCATCCTCTTCAATCTTTTGGAAGAGTCTGAGAGGCACTGGCCTTAATTCTTCTCTAAGTGTTTGGTAAAACTCACCAGTGAAGTCATCTGGTCCTAGGCTTTTCTTTATTGGGAGATTTTTGATTACCGATTCAGTCTCCTTCCTAGTAATGGTCTTTCAGATTTTCTATTCCTGATTCAATCTTAGTCAGTTGTATATTTCTGAGAATTTATCCATTTCTTCTGTGTTGGTCAGTCTTTTGGTATATAATTCTTCATAGTATCCTCTTATGACCCTTTGTATTTCTGTGGTATAAATTGTAAAGTCTCCTGTTTCACTTATAATTTTGTTGGTTTGGATCCTCTCTCTTTTGTCTTGGTTAGTCTTGCTAATGGTTTGTCAATTTTGCTTATCTTTTCAAAGAATCAGCTCCTAGTTTTGTTAATGTTGTCAATTATTTTTCTATACTGCATTTCATTTATTTCTGCCCTAATCTTTATTATTTCCTCCTTCTTCTAACTGTGGGCTCAATCTGATCTTCTTTTTCTAATTCCTGGAGGCGTAAAGTTAGGTGATCTATTTGAGGACTCTCATTTTCTTGATGTCGGAGTTGATAGCTATCAGCTTCCCTCTTAGAACTGCTTTTTCTGCATTCCATAAGTTTTGGTGTGCTGTGTTTCCATTTTCGTTTGTCTCAAGCTACTTTTTTATTTACCCTTTATTTTTGGTCTGTTGGTCATCCAGGAAAGTGTTTTTTCATTTCCACATATTTGTGAGTTTTCCAGGTTTTCTCCAGTTACTGATTTTGAGTTTCATACCATTGTGGTCAGAGAAGTTACTTGGTATGATTTCAGTCTTCTTAAATTTGCTAACACTTGTTTTGTGGCTTAACATATGATCTATATGATCTATATAACGTATGTATCATATGTGCACAAGAATGTGTATTCTGCTGTTGCAGGATAGAATGTAGTGTATATTTCTATTAGGTTCATTTTGTCTATCATGGTGCTCAATTCCGTTTTCATATCGATTCTCTATCTGGATGATCTATCCATTGTTGAGAGTGGGATATTAAAATCTCCAACTATTATTGTATTACTGTTTATTTCTCCTTTTAGTTCTGCTAGTTTTTGCCTCATATATTTAGGTTTGGGTTTTTTTTAAAGTTTGACACCTGCGCTAACAACTGCTGCCAATCTTTTTTTTTTCTGCTTTATCTCCCCCAAATCCCCCCAGTATATAGTTGTATATTCTAGTTGTGAGTGTCTCTAGTTGTGGCATGTGGGACACCGCCTCAATGTGGCCTGATGAGCAGTCCCATGTTCGCACCCAGAATCCGAACCAGCGAAACCCTGGGCCGCTGCAGCAGAGCACGCAAACTTAACCACTCAGCCACAGGGCTGGCCCCTAGGTTCTCTTATCTTGAGTGCATAAATATTTACAATTGTTATATCTTCTTGATGCCGTTACCCCCTTATCGTTACATAATGACCTTCTTTATCTCTCTTTTCCTGTTTTTAGTATAAAGTCTATTTTGTCTGATATAAGTATAGCTTCCCCTACGTTTCTGGTTACCATGTGCTTGAAATATCATTTCCCATCCCTTAACTGTCAGTCTCTGTGTGCCTTTAAAGAGGCTAAAGTGAGTTTCTTGTAGGCAGCATACTGTTTTCTAATCCATTCACTCAGCCCTTTTATGTCTTTTCCTTAGAGAATTTAATCTATTTACATATAAAGTAATTATTGATCATGTAATGATTGATAGGTAAGGACTTACTATCACCATTTTGTTAGTTATTTTCTGACTGCTTGGGGGAGCCATTGTTCCTTGCTTCCTCTCTTGCTGTCTTCTGTTGTGACTTGATAACTTGTGGTATCCTCATGCTCCACTTCTGTGTCACATCTGTTTGTGTAACTACTCTGTTTTTCCCTCGTGGTTACCGTGAGGCTTACAGAGAATACTCTAAAGTTATAGCGCCCTACTTTAAACTGACAACAACTTCACTTTGATAGCGTTCCTAATCTTCACACTTTTACCTCTCCCCCTTGCATTTTTGCTTTTTGATGTTACTGTTTACATGTTTTTATGTTGTGTTCTTCACCAGTCCACTCAGCTTGGGGTTCTGGATGTGTCGGCCGGCAATGTCCTTGGGCTTGCTATCAGGATCTAATTGTGAGTGAGGCCACTGCCCGAGCCCTCAGGTTGGCAGGGCTGCCGCTGGCTGAGAAGAGTCAGGTACAACTGCTGGCTTGCCTCCTTCCCCAAGTGTGGCTGTAGGATGAGTCCTGCAGTTGCTTGGGTTTTGGTCTGGCTTCCTCCACGGTTGGAAGCGGGTGCTACACACAGCAGTAAGTGGGGCTATGAATAAGCTTTCTCCCTGAGGAGTCAGCAGAATGTGCCCAAGGACCGCACAGCTTGCTTTGGGGACCTGAATCAGGTGAGACCCTGCAATGATTTCTCTGGTCAGACAGGGCCACGAGTTTGGCTGTGCAGATGGGGAAAGCCCCGGGCATGCTCCCTTCAAGCGCCACCATCAGCAGGACCGTGGGATGGGCTCCGGGGCTTCCTGTGCGCTCTGCTTAGTTTCCCGCTGGGGCAGGATGAAGGCTGTCTTCTGCGCTGGGCAGGGCACCCAGTTAGTTTCCCTGACTGGGCGGGGCCCCCACGTAGGCCCAAGGCCAGCAAGCCTCTTGTTTGGGATCAAATTGGGTGGAACTGTGCACCATTTCCCTGGGCTGATGCGCCGCAGTCCTAGCTTTGAGGACGACTGCTGCTGCAGGCCAGGTTCCCTCCTCAAGTGCTACTGTCATTGGAGGCGTGTGGTGGGCTGCAGAGAGGCCTGGGGCTCTGCTTAGGTTTCCTCAGCGAGTCGGACTGCAGGCTCTATTTGGCTTCTTTTTCTTCTCCCCAAAGCTCCCCAGTGCAGAGTTGCACATCCTAGTTACAGGTCCTGCTAGTGCTGCTATGTGGGACACTGCCACAGCGTGGCCTGATGAGCAGTGCCACGTCCACGCCCAGGATCCAAACTGGCGAAACCCTGGGCTGCCGAAGTGGAGTCCGTGAACTTAACCACTCGGCCACAGGGCCAGCCCCTCTATTCCGCTTTGACTGGAGCTGCAAATTAGCCTCCTTGCCCGTTTGAGGCTGTAGAACAGGCCCCAGGGCTGGCAGGGCTTTTTGTGTTGGAATCAAATCAGACCCGTGTGCTGAGCTCCCTGGACAGATGAGGTGACTCCTTGTCTCTGCACATGCACAGCCTCTGGCTGGGCTCTCTGCTCAATGCCCCTGTGACTGGGTCTGAGGGTGGGCTACCGAGATCCCGAGAGCTCTGGTTAGGTTTCTTGTGTGGGGGTTGGAGGCTGTGTTCCTCAGAGGGCAGGGCTGTGGATCAGCTTCCCTGAGTAATGTGGGGTGCTCAGCGTCTGTGTGCGGGAATGAGTGTCAGGGCCGCCAGTCTGCAGGGCCCGCCGCTCCTCAATGCAGCATTTTCTTCCTCTTAGCTGTTCTGCCAATACCTTGTTAACAGAAGTGATGAGGGCAGGCCATCTTTTCTTGTTTATATTTTTTGAAAGGAGTACATCTAAAGGCTCTCCGTTAAGTATAATATCAGCTGAGACTTTTTGAAATATGGCCTTTATCAAGTTAAAAATTCACGTCTATGACTACTTTTCTTGGCATCTTGCCCCTACAAATGAGTGTTGACTGGAATCAAACGCTCTGACAGTGGCAATCACATCACAGCACCCAAATGCATCAAACCAACATGCGGTACACTTTAAATTCATACAACGTCATATGGCAAATATATTTCAACTAAAAAACTTAACAAAATAAGGAAGAAGCAAACGCTTTGCCTTCCTGTTTTGAGAGGATCACAAGTATTTCCTCCCTTGGGGCACTAGTGACTAAGGTGCGTGGATGGATTTCATGACGGGAAACCACCTGAACTGAGCTGACCTCACGTGATGCTTTTTGGAGGTGCTGTTGGGGTCACTGCGCTAATATTTCATTTAGAGTTTCATGCTGATGTTCAAATATGAAATAGTCTAAATTGTGTCTTGTGCTCCCTCACGTATCTTGGGATAAAAGGTTTAGGGTCTCACAAAGTCAGCGGGGGCCTGCGTCCTCCACTCGTCCTATGCTGTCACTGGCTCTCCTTCCTCTCTGCTCGCTGGGGGCCCAGAAGCCGATCCTCTGGCCATATTTCAAGTTGATGTCCTTTTCTCCCAGCTGTCTCTGCTATTCATGCAGAGACTTCCTTAACTTTATAACACAATTCTCCTGTTGGGTTTTTTCAACCTCATTTTGTCAAAAGTTCTTTCTTAGTGCCTACCTATTCCTTTTTCACAGCATCCTGTTCTTATATAAATACACTGTCTCCCTCAGTCTTCCCAAGTCTGAATTAGAGTATTTTCCTCATGTTTGTGTGTTAGGTTTTCCTCTGACTCCTCAGACTCCCTGATCCATTTTCTTTTCTCTGTCTTCCTTGTCTGCCTAGACGCTCTCCCTGAAACTCTGACAAACACCCCTTGTCATTCGTACTTTAAAACGCAGCAGGGGGAAGACTGCCTGGCAGCTCTGTGTGTGTGTGGCAGGGCCCTTTACCACGAGGGGCAGTGAACCAGCCACCAGCTGGAGCCTCATTGCAGGTGATGCAGCACGCATCTAAAGAAGGTCCGAGATGCCGGCTCTGGCACTGCCTGATCCAGGAGACAAAACTGGGTCAGGACCCACCTCTGTTCCCCTCGGTCCTGCCCCATCGGGGTGGCTCGTCTCAGGTTCCGTGGGACAGCTCCACATGTGCGACGGCTCCACACTCAGCCTCAAGCCTTCAGGGTCACAGGAGGAGAGCGAGCTGTCTCCCAGCCACTCAGAATGTGGTCCTCGGCCTGCACTGGAAAGAACCACACGGCACATCACGTCGCCTCATAGGGCCAGGAGAGGGGGCGGTCACAGCCTGACCTCATGGACCAAAAATAAGAGAGGGCTAGCTCCCCAGAGGACACGCACAGATTCCTTGACCAGAACAAGGGAAAATGGATGCTGAGTGGCAGAAGCAGCAGCGGTCCACCGCAGGCCCCAACCAAGTGTTAAGGCAGCCCGGCTCACCCTGATTTCTTCAGAGAAACTTCCTTGTTTCCTTGGGGTGAGCAGCTTGCTGGGGGCTCTTCTGTGTGTGGGACCAGGGAGGGGCTCAACCAGAGAATGCAAATCTTGGCTGACCCCCCCGCATTTCTGCCCTCATCTCTCCCAACCACCCATCATCATACTCCCAATTCCCGAGGCTGTGCAGCTCTCTCCCTGGCCACTGCCCCTCTGTTCCAGGGGGATTCCTCCTGTGCCTAATGAGCCAGCACCCTCCTGCGAATCTCCTGAGGGCCCCTCCCATTCTCCTTGTGAACTTATTTCCTGTGATTGCCATCAGGCCTCAGAAGGGAGGGAGCTGGGTGGACCTAGAGCCAGCAGACCTGTCTCTCTTTCAAATACCAGTTTTTTCCAGCCCTTACTTGGCAGGAGTTTGGAAAACATTGTTGACTTGTCCCCTACAAAGGCTAAGATACAAGGAGCGTTCTCACCAGTTCTTTTCTTCTTCTTCTTCTTCTTCTCCCCGAAGCCCCCCAGTACATAGTTGTATATTCTAGTTGTAGGTCCTTCTGTTTGTGCTCTGTGGGACGCTGCCTCAGCATGGCTTGATGAGTGGTGCCCGGTCCGGGCCCGAACCGGCGAAACCCTGGGCCACCAAAGCAGAGTGCACAAACCTAACCACTCAGGCATGGGGCCAGCCCCTCACCAATTCTTAACAGTAGTTATAATTTAAAAGAATAGGCTTGGTTTCTATTCCCAGAATGTTTCCTTCTAAGTTATCCAGAAGGTTAGAAGACAGAAAGATATTAATATATTTATTCATCAAATATTTGCTGGGCCTCCCATGTGGCTGGCTAAGTTCTTAGAAAACAGGAGTCACCAAGCAGGTCCTGCACTCAAGGCCAAGGGCCCGTAGCTGAGAAATCATGAGGTGCCCGCCGACTCTGGGGTGCAGCAGACCAGCGGCCTGGCCAGGAGAGGCCAGTGGCCCATGTGGCATTTGAAACGGAGAGGGAGTGAGGTTGCCCAGTGTGGGGGGCGTTTCTCAGCGGATGGTGAGGATCTGACGGAAGCTAAGAGAGATCATATCACATTAAACAATCTCGTGCAGCTGGGGAGCTTCCCACGTACATCCCTAAAACCATCAAGAGGACCTGGTGTCCCCAGGCAGAGGGCTGTGGTGATGGCCTAGTGTACATGTTGGGAGGTGAGAGGTCCCAGTGGCAAGACAAACCATTTCAAGAAGGGGTCCCAGAGTCCACTTCAGCAGGGTCTGGCTTGGCTTGGGCAGTGGGGCTACAGGTGACCTTGCCATGGAGGGGCCACCTGGAGGGCCCCCCCTGGAGGGACCTGAATGGTGGGCACTGCAGGGCAGGACGGGGGCCAAGACGTCCTTTCCCAGACCTGCAAAGGGGGCCTGCTGTGCTAGGTGCCCAGAAAAGGGCCTGCTGCTTCGGTGGCCCAGGGTTCCCAGGTTCGGATCCTGGGTGCGGACCTACACACTGCTTGACAAGCCATGCTGTGGCAGGCATCCCACACATAAAGCAGAGGAAGATAGGCATGGATGTTAGCTCAGGACCAGTCTTCCTCAGCAAAAAGAGGAGGATTGGTGGCAGATGTTATCTCAGGGCTAATCTTCCTCAAAAAGAAAAAAAGGGAGGGGGGAGGGGGCTGCTGCCCTGGGACCTCGGTTACTGTGGCCCAGGACAGCCATCCTGTCCTCTCTGGGCCTGGAATGCAGAGCCCTGAACACCATGATCTGGAGCTCAGGGTCTGACATGGCATCCTGTGGTCCCTGAGTCTGGGACACAGCCACCTGGGGTAGGGATGAAGATGAGGAATGGGAGAGGGTGGGGTGGGAGAGGTTACGGTTTGGGGCAGGCAGGACTGCCATGGAGTATGGGAAGGTGGGATGGAGGAGGAGGGGTGGGGTGAGGCGAGATGCGGTGGGGCACCACGTGCACGGGGGCGGGGATGGGAAAGTGTTGGGTGCGGACTGCGTGATGGAGACAGAGTCGGGCGGACGCGTGTGGAAGCGGGAGATAGGATGGGGACTGAGGGGGGTGAGGGAGGGGTGACGGAGGGGTGGGGGGAGGAGGACCAGGCGCAGCGAGGACGGCGGGGGGGCTGGGAAGGCAGAGGGGCTGCGCTCCGCGGGGCCTGCCTTTATCTCCTCCCTTCCGTCTCCCGGGGGACGAGCCTCCGCGTCTGCCCGCCCCTAATCCTAGGGCGGAGGCCTCGCGCAAAATCCAGGCTCTGCGCTGGGTGGAGGGTCTCCGCCCCAGCCCGCCCTTCCCGCTCCGCCTGGCCCCTGGAGCGGCCACTCCAGCCCGCGGTTCCGACCGAGGCCCGTGGCGGGTAAGGCCGAGCGGCGGGATCCAGGCCCGGATCGGGCGGCTGGGGCGGGCATCCGCGGGGCCGGGCATGGAGGAGCCGCGAGGGGAGACCGGCGGGCCTGGGAGGAGGGTCGAGCCGCCGCCCAGATCGCTGCACCCGGAACGGCCGCGTCCCCGGCGGTCGGGGAGGGGTGGAGTCGAGGGAGGGGTGGGGCGGGCAAGGACCATCCCCTGGGTCCCGGCCTGCAGGGGCGGGGTCTGCACAGTGACCCCAGCCCGTGAGGCCCGGACCCCCGGCTCTCGCCCCGCGCCCGGTGCGCACCGCTCCGAGGGGTCCGGGAGAGCCGGGCCGAAGCACACGGTTGATCCCTTCTCCACACCCCAGTCTGGGTCCTTGGGGGGCCTCGGTCCCTGAGACTGCGTCCTTCAAACACAACCTCCATCCCCGTGGCCTCGCCGGCGCCCTGGAGGCCGGGGTTGGTCCTTGCAAAACAGCCAAGGAGCCCTTCCCCAGGCCCGAGTCCCTTACGGCAGGGCCTCACTCCCCACCCCGCCCCGTTCATGCCCCTACTCCACGCCCAGGCACGGAATAACCCCCAGGTGCTGAACCTTCTCACCTCCACCCACCCCTTTCCAGTTACTGAAGAGACCCTACCCCCTCCCCAGGACTGGGCCCCTAATCCTCAAGCGCTCGAACCCCTCCTCCCAGCCCACCCCAGCCCTGAGCAGCAGTCCTCCAAGATGCTGGAGCCCCCAGGTACCGCCAAATGCTAAGCTTCTGTCCCCGCCCCTGGGGCCCCTGTCCCTAGGGTCAGAACCGCTGGCCCCAGGCCCTAGGCCCCCTGGTCCTCACAGAAGCTGAGGTCCCTTCCTCCATCTTCCCGCAGGTCCTGCCCCACAAAGATGAACTGGACGGCGGCGACGTGCTGGGCTCTGCTGCTGGCGGCCGCCTTCCTCTGCGACAGCGGCGCAGCCAAGGGCGGCCGTGGGGGGGCTCGCGGCAGCGCCCGGGGAGGGCTGCGCGGGGGCGCGCGCGGGGCCCCGAGGGTGCGGGTGAGGCCGGCGCCCCGGTACGCGGGCTCTTCCCTGCGCGTGGCGGCAGCAGGGGCGGCGGCTGGGGCGGCGGGGGCGGTGGGCCTGGCCGCCGGCTCGCGCTGGAGTGGGGCCGCGGGGCCGGGGGTGCGCGGACTGGACGACGACGAGGACGGGTCCCCCGGCGGCAACGGGACCGGCCAAGGCGTCTACAGCTACAGCGCCTGGACTTCGGGCACGGAGCCCACGCGCGGCCTGTGCCTCTGCCTGCTGCTGGGCGGTGCCCTGGGCGCGCTGGGGCTGCTGCGGCCCTAGGCCCAGCTGGGCTTGGGGTCACTTCAGCCCCCAGCCCGCGCCCTCCCCGCAGGCCCACCCCAGAGGCCACCCCACACCTCTTCGTCTGCTGCCCACAGCCTTCGAGCCCAGAGGCGCTGCCTGGACGATTCTCGCCACCCTGGCAGGAGCTGCAGCCTCTCCTAGCTGTGGCCCTGAGGCGACTTCTGTTCACCCTCTGCCCAAGCCCCTCCCCAGCCTCCCCATCTCCCACCCTCGCCAGCACCCGCCACCCATGCCCCAACTTCCACTTGGAGGTTAGGGTCTAGGGTCCTCCCCATCAAAAGGCAGGGGTCTTGTGGTTTCTGGACCATCCTGGTCAGCTGCCCACCATCTCTCCAGAGCTGCTCAAAGAGAGGTGCCAAGACCAGGCTGTTCAGGCCACTCTAGCTCCCCGACCCCACCCTGGACACCTGAGAGGTGTGACAGTACTGACCACCAGGTGGAGAGGCGGCCATCAGGCTGGGCTGGTTCTGCACCAGCCCTGAGGACCATGGTGGCCTCCCCCACAGAAGCTGCCAGAGTGGAACAAAGGACTTGAGGTTTCCCAGGGAAAAGAGAGAGGACAGGTTTCCCTCACGGGTTGTAGGTGCTGAGCATGTGTCCAGAAGAGATGGTCTGCGGACTTCAGAGCCCAGGCATGCCCATAGCGGTTCTCTGCACGGTTCCCAGAGCACTCCCTGCCCACAAGGGTTGCCCGCAGCTTGCCCCTGCCCTCGGTCCCAAGGCCGCATCCTCCTCTCTAGGCAGATGCTCTGTGAGACCCACTGCCAGGGGCTCCCTTGGAGGCACTTTGCTCGACTTGAAACAAGTCACTTAACCCTTCTTGAGACCTATTTTGAAAAAAAAACCAACATTGTTTAAACTTCAAGAGCTTCCCATTTCCATTGAACTTTAGGTTCACGTCCAGGCTCAGAGACCTCCCCTGTACTCAGGTGCAACAACTGCCACCCCACTGAAGAGCCCTCCGGCCACAGCCCACCGTGCCCCCAGCAGGTTTGCCCCAGGCAGCAGCGTCTCCCAGTGGGCAGCCTCCCTCAGAAGGTGAGGGCATGGTGCGAACAAAGGAAGCCAGGAGCTTGTTAGACCCCCAGCCACCTGACCAGCCCCCTGGCAGGTCTGTGGAGGAAGCCAGCAAGCGCCTTGGCTCAACAGAAGAAAGCGTGAGAGGCTGAGTTCCCTCCACCACCACGGAGGCTGTCTGAACCTCCGAGGGTGTTCCGAGGACAGGCCACGCCCAAGGTAGCCTGTAAGGAAAGCCGGGCAGATCCTTACAAGGGTTTGTCTTTGGATCCCAACACCCCTGTGCCTAGGGCCGGCCCTCCGCCTCTCAGGTGCCCAGCAGCCCACTTCCCTTGAGCTGCCAGCCTGGTTCTGTGTCCACGAGCTCAGCCTGGGGCCTCGGCTCTTCACCACGTCCTCCGGCTCCAACGCCCCTTATCCCATGGCAGGCCTGCTTCCCAGGGGCCTCAGCTCTTCACCACATCCTCCAGCTCCAATGCCCCTTATCCCACAGTAGGCCCGCTTCCTAGGCCAGCTCCTCAGGATCCCGCCCTCCTTCGGTGCTCGGCAGGGGCCTCGCCCGCCACTGGGCTATATCCCGGAATCTGCCCTCACCCCCTGGACCATGGGGCCTTCCAACTCAGCTGATGAGCACCAGTGCCAAGCCCAGCCCCGCCCAGGGGGCCCTGCCACCTCTGCTCTCCACAGCTGGCACGTGCCTCTGCTTAGGGTGAGGGTCTTCAAGCTATCACTCAGACCCTGGAGCAAGCCTTTTTTTCCAGAGGGACACTAAGCTGCCAGCATTCTCGGGGTACAGCGAGCCCAGATGCTCCTCTGTCCATTCTGGACCAAGCTCGATGCTAACAAAGACCAGCAGGCCGTGGTCAGGCCCTGCCCAGGGCCCCAGAGGCAGTGTGACCAGTCTACCACTTTATCTGCAGGTGGCAGAAGTCGGAATCTTGCCCAAAGAGACGCATCCAGGTGGCTCTGAAGGCCCAGGAGCATGGGGGCCGGCCTGGCTGCACTCAGCCTCTCCTACACCACTGGATACTGGGCTGTGGCCGGACCAGACTCTCACACACTGCTGGGCACCATGGGGGCCGCCAGCACTTGGGACGAGATGGAAACATCATGCTAAGTGGGGAGCTGACTGCACACAGCAGCCCGACTCCAGGAGCGGGTCTGGCATTTGGCACAACCATGAATCTCCGAATACTCCCCGCCCTGCTGGTCAGGGTTCCAGCACTTGGGGTGGGTACTCTCAGGAGGGGCTGGTACGTGTGCACAGCCGTGGGGCAACCACACGGGATAAGAGGACCTCGAGGGGCCACAGGAGGGGAGGTGCCCAATGAGACCACTGGCCACAGGTGAGCCGGAGCTCCTGACAAGGTGCAGCCTCCACATAGCACCTTTCCTTCCTCTGCCCTTCTTCAGAACGCAGGTTGGAGGGTGACATCCCTGGACTGTCAGGTGCACTGATTACGACAGTGCTGGGAGGGGCCTCTGGGACGGTCCCATTAAAGGTGCTCAGAGGCGGTGTGAAGCCCTGGAGGTCTCACCTGACCACACCAGCGACCCTCCCGCCTGTAGGCAGCTGGGCCATGAGCAGGCGGCCCCCAGGTGCTGCCACGGCTATGTGGAACTTCTTGTCCCTCTCTGTGTGCACATTTAGTAGTGTTGTGAAATAAACACTCCGCAGACAACAAGACTGTTCCTTCTTGCAGGACCCAGGACACTGTATGGGGAACTGGACACGAGCCCTACTTACTAACCAGTCCACACCCTGTTCTCCCTTGGGAAGGGGCCTTAAGACAGTCCCAGGTGCTCCTGGTGCAATGAATGGGCCAACAGCACAGACAGGTCTTTTAATTTAAATTTTAAAAATTACAGATTATAGCTTCAACTCTTTCTGAGACGACATCAGTTCTCCTTAAGGGACACTGAGCATGAGACAGCCTCCCTGCCAGGCCAGGCTGTGGGACCACTCAGGGACGTCAGCCACCCTGACGTCCACACCCAGGCACAGTCCCCCGTACCCAGGAGCTAGCCCAGCCATGGCGCAACAGGAGAGCTGGCTCCTTCCTGGAGCGGAGACCTGGGTGTACAGTGACCAGCGCGGAGCTTCTGGAAAGGGAGTCCTGAGTTCAGACCTCTGGCCACGAAGGTCTGGACACCACACATCTCTGGTGCCGAGGACTGGGCAGGAGTGAGGCCCTCGCTGGCTGGGCCAGTTCAGGGGTCCGTCTCAGCAGGGCGGTGGCCCTGGGCCCCTGCCGAGGGGTGGCTCTGCAGAGTGTCCCGGTCCAGCATCACCGGGCCAAGCAGCCCACTGCGGAAGGTGCGGAGGAAGTCACGGGCTGCCGCGGGGTAGTTTGGCTGGATGACATTCACGTCACCTGGTGAGGGGAGGATCTGGTGAGGGAGGGGCCTCCACACAGGGCAGGCCCAGGGTTTGCACACACCCCTCCCCCCCCCCCCAAGGACCCTTGGGCAGGTGTCTGTGGAGCTCGGGCACTGGAGCGGCACCTGCAGCTGCACACAGAGCCCCTTCCTCTCCAGGACCTTTGCTCCCAGGGCTGCCGCATGTCCCCACGGTGTCCTAACCCGCCAGCCGGCCCGCGTCTCACCTGTGCCTGTCAGCACCTTCACCTTCTGCGTCTTCCCCAGCTTCACGGCCACGCGCTTCAGCACACTCACGATGTCATCACAGGCCTCGCCCAGGCCGTAGTGCTGCACGTACCTGCACACAGACCGCCGGTCAGCCAGCGTGGGCCAGGGCCAGGCCCCTGCGAGGTCAGGCCCGGCTCCACAAATGACCCCTCTGCATGTGGGTGTGAGTGACCACAGCGTGGGCGTGGGGCAGGGGGCCCCACTGCAGAGTTGCTGACGTCTGTCCTGCGTGGCCATGGCCAGCTGCCCTGAGGGCAGCGCCCCACCAGAGCCCTTGGCTGTCCACAAGCATCATCCACCCGTCCCTGAGCAGCAGCGGGGCCCACAGTCAGCACAGCAGACACGCTCAGTTTGCTGCTGAGGACGCAGGTCAGGACAGCCAGGATCACCGCACTCTGTCCAGCTGGCTGGAGAACGGGCAGTTCTGTCGGACTAGCATTTTCTGTAGCCCGTGGCGGCAGGGTTTAACTCCACCCCCACCGCTGCTGAGAACTGCCCAGCGACTCTCAGGGACCCCGGCCTCACAGGATGCAGGTCTGGGCCTGATGGGAAAGGCCAGCACCGGCACAGGCACGTCTGAGGCCGAGTGGCTGAAGAAGACAAACGTCATCTACAGACAAGCCCCTCCCTGAACCTCGGGAGCCGGGGACACCTGGACCAACGCGCCTGCCAGGGGACACAGCAAGTCGCTTACATCTCCACTTGGAGCCTCCTGACCGGTAGACAGAGTGGCAGGGTCTGCTCATGGCCCCACACGGAGGCCAGGGGCTCGGACTGGCCTCACGCTACACACCCCTCAGACACAGGCCCAGGCCCCGCGTGAGCGTCAAGCCCCCTCTCAGGGGACATCTGAATCCTGAGGAATGCAGGTCCTAAATCAGACTTCCCAGAACAGCAGCCCCACAGGTCCCTGTGTCCTGGCAATCGCGAGAAGCTGTCCCAGGAGGCGACAGGCCTGAGGAGGACTTGCTAGCACATGCCCCAAGAGCTGTACCTGCCAGCTCGTGGCCACTGCACCCTGCAGAAACACTGCGGAACCGTGGAGATCCAAACTGACCCCCACGAAAATGAAGCCAAAAAGCGACCTTTGAAATTCCACTTCCATGCAAAACAGATAACAGGGACTGGATTTAACCCCATCTGAAACAACCAAAAATACACAAAACAAACGTTTTCAAGGCATCATCCATCAGGCACGAAGAACATGAACAAGGGACCTAGGAGTGGCCCACTCGGTACCCTGAGAGCTTCAGGCCACGAGGCCAGGAGGGAGCCTGCCGAGCCGGATGACTGTGGCTGGAGAAGTGGCTCTGGGAGACCAAGGCGGCTACAGGTCATGTGGGAGAACCAGAGGGGACAGGCTGTCCAAAAAGAGAATTCTGGAAATCTGCAGTGAGCCGCCCTCAGATATTCAGCAGAGGAGGGATAATGACAGAGGAAACTCCCCAAGGACAGAACCAAAAGAACCCCCCAGGAGGACAGGGGGGAGTGGCAAGCACTGCTCAGAGCCGGGAACAGATGGAACCTCATGACCCACAGGGCACTGGGGACGGGATGGGGGCCTCCGTGGGAACTGCTCCAGACCCACAGGCCTGAAAGGGCCAATCCGTTTCCAAAAAGCTGTCCCAGAACATCACTCAGGGATTTTTACAGGAATATAAAATTACCCATTACCAAAAAAGGCAAAATTCCAAATGCCTAGCATCCAAGCAAAAATTATCAGGCCTGCACAGTAGGAAAACAGACTTGTCATGAGGGAAAATCAATCAATGGAAACTGCCCCAGATGTTAGATCACAAGACAAAGACATTAAATATTCCATGTGGTTACAAAGTTAAGTAGAGATACAGAAGATATAAAAAAAATGACCCAAACAGAACCTCCAAAGGGGACACCATGAAACACACTCTGGAAGGGTGAACAGTAGACGAGACACTGCAGAAGAGGATGATCCAGCGCTGACCAAGACTGCCAGTCCAGGAGCACACACACACGGCAGGTATCTTCCAAGAACGAAGGCGAGATCAAGACATCTCCAGACACGCAAATCCCAGACTTCGTCACCAGCATGACAACGAATGTTAAAGCAAGTACTCAGACAAAGGAAGACATCATCAGATGCAAACTGGGATCTACACAAAGAAAACAGGAAGAGCGTATCTGGGGTTTATAAACTACATAAAAGTAAGACAGGACAACAGCCCAAGGGTCAGGATGAGAAAAATGGAAATATACTACTGTAAGCAGCTTACGCTACACGCAATGTGTTATAATATCCTGGAAAGAGCTCTATAAACCCTAGGGCAACCTCCTCCCAAAGTCAGAGATGACAAGCTAACAAAGGGGAGAAAGTGGAATCATAAAAAGTATCCAACTAATCTAAAAAAGGCCAAAGAGAGAGAGACAGCCAGAGAGACAGAGAGAGACAGAGAGGGAGGAAAAACAACATAGACAGGACAAACAGCAGGGTGACGAATGTAAAGCTAACATCAATAATCACACTAAATGTAAATGATCTAAATACCTAAAATGAAAGACAGAAACTGTCAGATTAGATAAGAAATAAGACCCAACTATATGCAGCCTATGAGAAGCACATTTTAAATATACCCACACAAACAAAGTAGAAGGATAGAAATAAAAAGTAAAGTAAAAGAATAAAAGACAATATGCCATATTAACACCAAGCAGCAGGAGGCTGGCTATACAAATACCACACAAGGTGTACATCCAAGCAGAGTGTTCTAAGGATGAAGGTCACTGCATACGACAAAGGCACCAGATCATCAAGAGGACACAATCTCCCCAATGTTCTACACCCAACAAAGCTTCAAAATACATGAAGCAAAAACTGACAGAACTGCAAGGAAGAATAGACAAATCCACAGTTAGAGTTGGAGATTTCAATACCTTTCTCTCAATAAATGATAGTAAAAACAGAGAGAAAGTGAGCAAAGTAGAAACAGGGAAATAATAAAGACTGAACAGTAAACAGTGAAATAAGAAACAGGAAGATGATAAAGTCAATGAAAAGCCATGATGAAGTGACCGAAAGCTGGTTCTTAGGGGAAAATCAATAAAACTGATAAACTTCTAGCCAGACTGATGTCCTCAAAGTGACAAAGGACATCGATGCAACACCCCCAGCCCACATCACACTCAGTGGTGAGAACAAACAAACCACATGTATCTGTATGCAAAATACTGCTTGCCAGTGACAGGAATGACAAGGTGACACACCTTACAACTCAGAAGAGTCTGAAGACAATCAAGCAGAGGGAACAAAGCCAAATGATGGAGCACACACTGCACGACTCCAGCACAGAAGCTGCAAAGAACAACAGAGCAGGTGGCTACGGGGTGCAGGGCAGGGGCAGGAAGGGTACAAAGAGGGGTTACAAAGCAGCACCAGGAATGTAGGGGTTTTCTTGACTGCCTAACAGTGTCACAGATGTATCCATGTGTTGAAATGTTTCTGACTGTACACTGTAAAGAAGGTACAGAGCTAGCCCTGATGGCCTGGTGGTTAAAGTTCTGGGCTTTCACTGCTTCAGCAGCCCGGGTTCATTTCCCGGTCACAGAACCACATCACCCGTCTGTTAGTTGACTAGAAGGACTTACAACTAGGATATACAACCATGCACTGGGGCTTTGGGGAGGAAAAAAAAGGAAGAGGAAGATTGGCAACAGATGTTAGCTCAGGGTGAATCCTTCCCTGTGTAAAGGAGCCAGGAGGTGCAGACTGTTGTTGGTCTCAATACCAACGATGCCGCTTTCTCTTAACGACATCAGGCTGGACGAGAGAGAGGAAGGGCCACCCGCCCCACATCCTCACTCACCCAAAGAGCTCATGCCGGTTGAGGGTGTAGAGGAGGTAGTCAGCCAGGGTCTCCTCCCCGACCAGGTGGTCCAACACAGTTCCTGCAGACAGACAGGCAGGGTGAGCACCCCCAGACAGCCCGCATGTGCCCTCAAGCGTGCCCCTCCTGGTCTTAGCCAGAGGTGCTGCTAAGGGACAGCCATGCCATGGCTGTCTGACCTGACCTCTCTGCCCTCTCTGCAAACTGGGAGAAGAGAGGCACTCTCTCCAAGAACACCTGTGAGGGTTGGGGGGGTCAGAGCACGCCTGGCACATGTCAGCCGTCAGACAGGACTGTACGACGCTGCTTGAGACAGCCTCTCCCAACAGCCATGGGAGTGTCTGCAGCAGCCAGGCAAAGGCAGGCACAGCCCACCCAGTGCAGCCTGCTCACCACACAGGGCCAGCTCTAGGCCTGTCTCCACCTGCCCGGTGTAGGCCCTAAGGGTGCAGCCCGCTCACCACACAGGGCCAGCTTTAGGCCTGTCTCCACGCTTTCGATCCGGGGCGCCAGCACCCCAGGGGTGTCCAGCAGGAACATCAGCGGCCGCTCACACACCTGTGGACACAGAGGGTGTCGGGCTGGGCTCCCAGGAAGCCAAAAGCAGCCCCTCCCACTGCGCCTTCTGCTGGGTAGCCCCTCAAGCCTCATATTGGGTTCCTGGGGCTCCAAGGAGGCCCCAGGAACCTGCCTCAAGGGGTGTCACTGTTTTTACCAAGCTCTTAGCTTCCCATAGCATTTGATCCCCATTTAATTGGGAGAATAAATAAAAGCAACAGGCGCCCACAGCCCCCATCTTCTCCCAGGGAGAAAAGGGAATGTGTGCAGACGCTGGACTGTGGCTGAGAGAACAGGCTCAGCTCGGCTCTGCCCTGACCACTGTGCAACTTCAGGTGAGTGATGTAACTCCTCTGTGCCTCAGTTTCCTCATCTGTTAAAGAGGCATAAGTGTGCCCTCCCATAGGTTTGGTGTCAGAGCTGGTGCAGTGCCTGGCCTGTGGTGAGCGCTCAGTGAGAACGCAGAGCAAGGGAAGGGACAGCACGGACAGAGGCGGGCACCTCACGAGCCATCAGGAAGTGCAGTGTCCGTGAGTGCAGCTCTGGGCCCAGGAGCTGAGGACTCCTACCTGAATTCTGGACATCACAGCCCTGGTGATCCCAGGCTCGCCGCCCACCCTGGTAGCTTTTCCTGCAGGACAGAAGGGGGCTGTCGGATGTGCATTAAACACACAAGGCCGGCACACAAGCCACAGAATTAGCAATGAAACACAGGGAAACCCGCGAAGGCCCCAGTGAGCCTGCATTCAGTGTTCAGCCCCAAACCAGCTCACGGCAGGGACTCTCCACGCCAGGCACCAGAACGTACCTCCTAGTGTGTGGAAAGGGGCCCAAGACCTGCTGGGGGCCGTGAAGGCCAGACCAGAGTTGCTCCTTCCAGCATAGTCGCCTTCCTCCCTCCCAGACGTGACCCTGCGCCCCGAGGCCCAGCCCACACCCTGCGAATCTGCCCCCCAGCACTGCCGGTGACAGGCCCGTCTGTGGGCTGACCTCCCCACGGAGCTGCTGGCCTGTGCTCTAACACTGGCTGCTCTGGGACCCTGCTCAGGGTGCGTCCCAAGCAGATTCTCCCCCCTGCAGAATCAGCTCGAGGAAAGGGGCGCATGTGTCCACTGGCAGAAGAACAGACAAGAAATGTGGTCGATCCATACAATGGAATGTCACTCAGCCTTAAAAAGGAAGGGTATTCTGACACAGGCTACGACACGGCTGAACCTGGAGAACACGATGCTCAGGGGAATAAGCCTACACACAAGGACAAACGCTGTGACTCCACTCTCATGAAGCACTACATCGTGACAGACCCAGACACAGAAGGCAGATTGGAGGCTCGCAGGGGCAGGGGGAGTCGGCAGTTACGTTTACAGAGTTTCAGTTTGAGATGATGGAAAAGTCTGGAAATAGATGCATGATGGTTGCACATCACTGAATGTACTTAACATCAGTGATTCTCTTTAAAGCCACAATTAAAGAAAAATAAACTTAAAAAATAGATGACTGTAACAACTCTCCAACGAGCACCAGAAACACCGCCTGCAACGTGCTGGTTCCACGTGGTTCACAGCCCGCAGCCTGCGCCCTGGAAATGGGTTTGTTACTAGAGACTCATGCTGACGTGGAGAATGAAGCCGACAGCCTTGGTGTTAAATGTTCAAACACTGAAGAGGAGAGAGTGGATGCACAGTGAGCAAGTGGCGTGGGTGCCTGAGACTCCAAGTCGGAGAACAGCATGAACCAAGGAGGCAGGTGGTGGGGCTCCCAGCGCGACCCCACGCGGGCGTGGAAAGCCTTTCGGTGCCCCCGCTTGCCAAGACAAGCACGCCCTCTCCTGAGTCACGACGGCCTCCTGCCTGACCCATCAGACCCCATCCACTGCCCAAAGCTTGGGCACAATGACAAAAGGGGCTTAAGCAAACGCAAAGACGACATCACCAAAGTTTAGTAAAGCCGCCCACGTATTAAATATCTTAACCTTTCAATATTTTAAGAGAGAGAACAAACGAAGCATAAAATGTCTAACAGGATGACTGTGTCTTGCCATTCAACTCAGCGTCAGGCCATTAATTGGGTCCTTCTGGTGGAAAGAGGCACCCCAAGGAGCTGTGGGGCTGTGGGCTGTGAAGTTCCGTCTCAGAACGACACTAAGAGGGGCTGCTGGCCAGGGAAGACGAAGCGTCCGCCTCTGCACGTGCCCGCAGTACCTTTCCTGAGGTGCTGTCTCCGCAGGGAGTTGATGAGTGAGGACTTGCCCACGTTGGGGACCCCGATGACCATGATGCAGTACTCCAGGCTCTGCAGAGGCGGGAGAGCAGGGAGTCAGGAGACCCCCGAGACCCCCACCGGGCCCACACAACGGACCCACAAGCCCAGGCCAGCTTAGGGGAAGGAAGTGAGTCAGGGCTCACTGCAGAGGCCATGCCCACCTCGCCAGGGCTGCCGGCCCTTTCTACTGGGGTAATGGGAGGACAAGGTGGCTCCTCAGGCTAGGCAGCATCCCCTCCTCCGTGCCTGCAACGGTGCGCAGAGGTGAGAGGCCCCTGTTTGTGCTGAGGCCCCAGTAGTCCTGGGGCTCAGTTGCTGCTTGGCGGGTGAGCCTCGGGCTCCTCAGGAGGAGGGACTGTCCCTCGGCCAGCACTGGGCCCACCAACCAACCTCTCCTCGGTGATAGCGGTAGCTGCTCCCAATCAATTCCGTGACCATAGGGACGATCTGCAACAAACGAGCCACACAGGCACTTTCACAGGGGAGCCTGGCTGCTTCCCCAGTTTCTGGAGATGGCACGTGCCAGTCTCCAGCACCGGGATTCTGTCCACATCACGGATTGACACTGCCCTATGGTGGGGTTCATCTGCGCCCCATCTCGACCCTCTAACACAAATGAGGGCGACAGCCGTGACAGCAAACACCTTCCAACAAAGATGCACGTCAGCCAGTGAAATTCCCCCACACGACTGGGAAAAATAAGACACCAGACTCTCCCAAGTCTCTTCCTGCTCCTAAGCCCAGAATGTTTTACAGCCTGACCCCGTGCCCACTGTGCTCTCGGCACCAGGAAACGAGTATCCCCAGAAACCCCCTAAAATCCGTGGGTCGTCTCCAAAACTCTGCTCCTTGTGAAAGCACGGAGTAAGTTATAGTACCCCTTGAACATACTGAAACAGAAGCATCATAGTACAAAATAGAGAGGCCCACCTGCTTGACATTCTCATCCTTCACACAGTTGGTAAAAATAACATTTTTCAGGCCTTCTCCTTCTAAGTGTCGTATAATTTTCTGAAAGAGATATTTTCATTTTAAATACTAAATGAAAACATGTGTGTTGTGATTTGCAAAAATCCAAAGATCTGAGGCTGAAGGCTCCGCTCTGCCAGGCGTGCTCGTGGCTCAGAGCCACTCGTCCGGGGACCAGGAAGAGCCAGGCAGCAGGAGGGGCAGATGCAGGCACAGGCCACAGAGCACTGAGCACAGGCACACGAGAGGATAGCTGGCTCTTGCACGAGGACAGGAGGCAAGGGCCCTGGGGCAGGGGTGGTCAAGCTGGTCCTTAGGCCTCGTGCGGCGCCACCAGGGGCGAGGGCTCAGCAGAGACACAGCATGCCCTCTCAGGATGCCAGGACTGTCATGAAAAATGAGGCTGAACTAGGCTATTCTGAAGCCACTTCCAGCACAGAAATTACACGGATTTGGTCTTCATTTAGTAATCTCATCACTCCTGTGTATCCTGACTAGTTCTCACAAAATCAACTCCACTTTAAACTAAGGTTGAACCCAATCCAATTACAAAGTAATTGTAATAATTTAAAAGCCCAAAAGTAAACTAAGGTTAATATGAATTTAGTGGTCTTCACATTAAGTGAAAGCATGTGAATCACACTTTTCAAAACCAGTATTGTATTATTCGATCAGCTAAATATGATCGATGCTTCAACAAACAGAACAGTCATGCATCGATTCAGTTGTTTCAGTTACCTATTCTGGTTATTTTCTTTGATGATGCAGATTAGGATACAGACCACAACAAAGGCATGTTTGAAGCCACACTTTGAAATGTGCAAACTCACACAGGATGGGTCCCCACTGTGCAGACGCAGACGCGGGGGGACCATCACGAGGGCCTCCCATCTCCTCCAGTCTTGAAAACCTGGGCCGCAGCAGCACCTCAGAGAAGCTCTGACTGCCTCCCAACCAGGGGACACCACTGAGTCCCTGTGTCAGGCCACTTCGATGTGCCCACCATGCCACAAAAATCTGCATTGAAGGGCAGAGCAGCTGCTGATAACTCAAGTCTCAACTAATAAAATCAATTGAAAGTTTGTGATAATAAATACTATGACTGTGAATGCAGTGAAAACCAGGAACATCTTGTTCTCCGAGGACAGAACTGCCTCATTCCCACAGCAGGAGGGACTCAAATGAGGCGGCGCGGGTGGCGGGGGAGGGGCGTTCTGCTGGGATCCCAGTGAACAAAGTCTCCCAGCCTTAGTGCCTGCTGTTCCCTAGAACCTGTGGCGGAGGCTTGTGGTTGGGGTTTAAGTAACTCAGACATACCACAGTTGAGTGGGAAACCTGAAATGCACCCTCACTGGGGCAACACAAGGAAAAGCCCTCAGCACTGACAACCTGAGCAAAACTGGCGGCAGCACAAGACTCTGACGCCCTCTCTGCGAGGGTGTGACAGCAGAACAAGCAGAGCAGAGAGAAACACTTCCAGGATCCTCATGTCCTTTCACCTCCAGGCACGAGGGGACAGCCTGTACTTGGTCACTTGTGTCCCCAATCCTGCCTGGCTTTGGAGAACCTCGTTAGCTCCTCTGGGCCTCCCCCGGTCTTCCAGCTTCCAGATCACACTTTGTGTGCAGAGGGCAGCCCGCAGGACAGGCAGGGGTCTGGGAGGCTGTGGATCTGGTCAGCAGGGACAGCTGGGGACAAATGAGGCCATCACAGGAGACCTCAAGGCCAGCGCTGTCTAGGTGTGTAGCCAGCAGCCTCATGCGGCCACTGAAGATTAAACTAATGAAAGCAAAAGGCAGTTTTGCAGCAGCAGTAGCCACATTTCAAGTGCTGGCAGCCACATGGGGCCAGAGGCTACCACATGGGGCCCTTGGCTCTGGCGGCACATCCCAGCCATCTTCCCTTGGGAGTATGCATATGGATCATTTGGGTCACACGTTCAAGGTTAGAGGGAAGCGCCAGTGTGAGAAGCCATGCTGCAGCCCTCTGCAAACACAATGTGGTCTGCTAGGCAAGCCTGCCTGGGCGTGCTGACACCATGTGTTTGCACCAGTGAGGCTCTAGACACCAGCGACCCTGGTGCTGAAGGCGTCTGCAGAGGGGCCTCACCTGCCGTTCTTTCAGATCTGCCAAGTCCATTTTGTTGAGGACAAGCAAGTGAGGCTTAAGCCCGAGGGTTTCCTGAAACAGAGGGTTGCGGCCTGAAAGTGGGATGTGGTGGAATTAAGGGAAAAATTCCTTCAGAGCTTTCCCAGCAGGTAATTTAGTTTGCCTTTCTCCTCATGCAGAGCAGCTCCTCAGCCAGAAGGTCTAGAAGGAACTGACGCACAGAGGAAGAAGCCAGTCTCAAAGCAAGTGTCCGCTGCCAGCTCCGCCTCAATGCTGTGAAACCGCCCCCCAGTGCTGCCCTCCCTCGGGGGAAGGCCTGCGCCTCTCCCCACTGCCTCAGTGCCCCTGCAGGCCACGCGCTGCTTCCTGTGGACAAGAGGTGGACAGGCAGGGCTGCGGCTCTCACACGGCTTCTCAAACAGGAACGGTGGTGGCAAAAAAAAAACACAAAGCTCAGAAGGTTTTATAACTAAATCCTTGTTTAGCTGCCAAGGTACCAGAGTTCAAAATGAATGACCTGATCCCTCAAGAAGTCCTAACCAACATATCTCAAACCACCACTGCCACCACTGGAGACCACAGAGGCGACGAGGGCTCCGCACGGAGACCGTCATGGGGGTTCAGCCTCCTGACTCCCATGTCAGGCCCTTCTTCCCTCCGCCAGGAAGCCCCGGGGCTCAATGTAGGGTCCCACCTCCTGTGGCACTAGCACAGGCAGGAGTGGAGGCCTTTATCTTTATCCTCTGAGCACTCAGCCTTCCTGGTGCTTCGTCTCCTGTCCCACCCCAGCTGTGAAATTCCCGAGGCCTCCAGCGTGCCCTGTGTCCAGGCACACAACAAAGGCACTGTCCATAAATCAGACCCTTCCCTCGGAGGTTAACGGATCCTGTGCTGATTCAGAACACAAAAGCCCCCAGACTCCCTCACAGGCCGCTGTCCTGCCACGTCCTAGATAAGAAGTCTAGAGACCAAGAGAAGAGAGGTCTTCTCATCACATACACTGAATAATAACTACAGGTTTTATTACTCTTGAATAATCAGACGTGTGATTGCCAGTAAACTTTCAACCAGCATGAGATGTTGTGTGAATTGATATATTCAGCCTACAGTAAAGAAACTTGAGGAGCCAGCCCAATGGCTTCGTGGTTAAGTGTGTGTGCTCCGCTTTGGCAGCCCAGATTCATGAGTTCAGATCCCAGGCACAGACCTATACCACTCTTAAGCCATGCTGTGGCGGCAATCCACATATAAAGTAGAGGAAGATGGGCACAGATGTTAGCTCAGGGCTAATCTACCTCAGCAAAAAAAAAAAAGAAGAAAAAAAGAAACAATACTTTATTGCAGAAGTTCCAACAAGCTTTTGAAATCATGAAAATGGCTTTTCATTCTCCATCCTAGAAATGATAACAACTTTCAAACCAACACCTTCATCATATACGGAGAATCTAAACGTAGCTCAATACAACACAAACAGGGTCTGAAAAGCACACTTGCTAACGAGCGCGGTCATCGCATCATACTTCCAGCACGGGAGGAAAGCCCAGTGGGCAGGAACACTTAAATCAAGGTTTCCTATCCCACCTACAAAATCCTACTGCTGGACTGGGTTTGAAGGCTTGGGCATGCCAGGCAGATGAACGAGGCTACCTACATATCAATGCAGAGCTTCAAAACACACCAGGCCTGGACCCCATACAGAAATTTCAATTAACTGGTCCGGAAAGGCGCCCAGGCACCAGCATTTTTAAAAGCCTCCCGAGGGAATTCTAACGTGTAATGAGGGTTGAGAACCACTGCTTTAAATGCCAACGACGACAGGTGAGGCTGCTGGCCACTGTGGAGGCTGACTGGAACAGAGCTGGGACCAGATGGAGGAGGTGGATGGAAACAAGGTGACAAGCCAGGAATGATTCCTGCTCCTTGAGCTCTGCCTGATTCAGAAAGAAAGGCTTCCCCTGCACCACTACAACTCTGCACCTAATCCCAGTAGGCTGGGCGACCTATAATTCAACTCAATTCTGACACTATCAACCTGGAGATGGAGCTGAATCCCACAGGTGAAGGGCTCAGTCCCCCAAGACTACCTCCCATCCCACTTCAGACACCAATCCCAGGTCCAGGTGATCACCTGTGCGTTCAGACCAACTAGCTATAAATTGGGGGTCCCCATGACCCTCTCCTCAAATTCAATTAATTTGCTAGAGCAGCACACAAAACTCAGAGAAACATTTTACTTACTAGACTACCAGTTTATTATAAAAGGATATAACTCAGAAATAGCCAAATGGAAGAGCATATAGGGCAAGGCATGTGGGAAAGGGCTCCAAGCCTCCATGCCCTCTCCAGGTGCAGCCCAATCTCCATGTGCAGAATCTCCACCTGTTCACCCCTTTGGAAGCTCTTCGAACCCCATCCTTTTGGGTTTTAACGGAGGCTTCATTACACAGGTATGATTGATTAAATCATGGCCACTGGCTATCAATTCAGACTCCAGCCCCATCCCCTCCCAGAGGTCAGGGGGTAAAACTGAAAGTTCCAACCCTCGGACATCAGGGTCCGGATATCAGGGTCTGTTCCTGTGGCAAGCAGCCCCTACCCTTACTGACCTGGGGCCTTTCCAAAAAGTCATCTCATTAACATAACAAAAGACACCTTTTTCACTCCCATCTCGAGAAATTCCAAGGGTTCCAGGAGCTCTGTGGCAGGAACAGGGGCAAAACCCAAGTACATATTTCTTACAATAAATCCCATACCACAACCACCAAAGGATATCCGGGCATCATGGACCTCGATGATACAGTCGACCAGCTTTAGGCTGCTCTGCATCTTCTTCAGCCCTGGAAAACAGAAGACGGACAACTAAGGGACGGGGTCGATGACCTTAGAGAAGTAAAGGATTTAGGTTGAACCGTCAAAAATGACACAGCACCACGCACAACCTGAAAAAGCACCTAAGCGAGGGGCTCTGAGCCACGAGAGCTGGTACCCCCCGGCGGGTCAGTGCAGAGACGCGGGAGGCCCACCCGAGGCGGCACAGGCCACGGGGACAGCCAGCTCCCGTCTCCACCGCCGGACGCCTGCGCGGGAGTCTGTAACACCCGCTTGGATCGCGGTCTCGGCTACAAGGGAGGGAACGCGACGGACGACCCACTGGGCTCCCAGCGGTGTGGCGGCGACGCTGCAGCCAAGAGCGCAGAGCGGCCCTTCCCGCGGCGACCCCGCCCCGGCCCGTCGTCCCCGCGCCCTCCCGGGCCCGCGCGGGCGAGCGAGCAGGAAGGGCCCCAAGGCTGGCGCGGGGGACACCGCGCGGATGAGGGGGTGACAGCAGCTGCGCCCTCGGCCGAGGCTGAAGCCCCGCAGGAACAGTCAGGGACGGGCGGCTTCTGGAAGGGGCGGCGGTGGGCGGCCCGGACGGGACCGGCCCCAGACCGAGACCAGCGGCCCGCGCCCCGCGGACTCACCCTTGGCCATGTGACCGGGGAACCAGCGCGCCACGGCGTGGCCGCCCAGGGGGAAGCTCTCCCGCCAGGCGGCCCGGGCGGCGCCGCACAGCGCGCGCGGGATCAGCCTCATGGCGCGGCTTCCCGAGCGCAGCGCAGCGCGGGGGAACGCTCCCGTGACGGACCTCTCCGCCCAGCCCGCGACCCGGCCCAGCCGTTCCGGCTCTCGGGCGTTCCAGGTCGCGGCCTGCGCGTGAGCACGACGCTGCCTGGGGCGGTGGGCGGAGCCTAGGGGGCGGTGCCCCGGGTTGGGGGCGGAGCCTGGCGCCGTGGGGGGTGGGGCTGGGAGCCTAGTGGGCGGGGGCACAACTCGGAGGCGGGGCTACGAGCCGACCAGGGACCTGCGCAGTCCAGGGAGTTCTCAGGGGCCCGGAGTTCACCGGGATTTTTTAAGGAATTCAGATACATTAACATTCATTAGATTAAAAAAACCTACTTCTTCCTTAAGCATATCCTAAGTATAACAAAACTTAGCAGCCCCCCGTCACTGTTTGGTCACTTTTTACAGACCTGGTTAAAATTTTCAAATATTTTAAATTTATCTTATAAACATGACATCCTCTTCTTTTTTCAAGTTCTCCAGGTTTCAATGTAACAAACAAACCCTTTCCAAATACCCTGCAGTTCCAAATACCCTGCAGTTCTGCTAAATTAAACCTACTGTTACAATGAGTCTGAAATTCTCACTGCCCCCATTCTCTGGATAGACGTCCAATTTTAACTTTAAACAGGCGTTTAAGCAGCTACGCCACTGCACATCAGGTTATGAGAGTGCTACTCTAATGGAATTCTTGAAACAAGCTCCTAGAATTCAAGCATGTTTGGATTCTTAGCACAAAACTATCATTACTGTGGTCTCACTGGTCTTGGACGTCCTGATCCTCAGCGCTCAACGTTCCTGGGGATGAGGGACAAGTCCCTCCGACATGAGACCAGCAAGACCAGCTGAGTGACGCCACCTGAGCCTTCTGACCAGTCAAACACGAGTGAGGCCCCAGCCCCTGCCGGCAGAGCCACCCTCCCACCCAGAGGGCAGCCTGGGTCCCAAGTGCCTTTGTCTCTGGATACAGAGATGTCACCTTGGATGTCAACAATACAGCCCTTTGCACCTGATGAAGCTGCACTCTCGTAGCCCTAGGACCATAAACTAAAATAAAACCGTGCTGAATTCTGAATTTCTCTCACAGCCGTCTGACCAGCAGGTGCCCCAAGCAGAACCACTCCAGGGACACAAAGCAGTGGACACACCTTAAGAACTCTGGGGCAGGGACAGGGAAGCCCCCTTGGAGGGGTGATTTGAAAGGAGCTGGGAAGGATGAGAAGCTGCTGGGCTGGAGTGCTGGGGCGGAGCGAGTGTCGGCACCATGGGCGACAGCCTGCCATGTGGGGCAGGAGAGGAGCCCAGACCACCTGGCCAGAGGCCCTTCCTCCAAGCATGCACACAGTCACCCTGGAGCCAGGGTCCCCCACCTGGAACAGGATGCAGACTGCAGCCTGAGATACCAGGAGGGACAGGAGCCACTGACCTCAAGGTGGCACCAGGCCAGCAGCCCCACTGCCTGCAGCGTGGAGCTCCGGCCTCTGCGGCTCCTGCGCCTTTCTCCGGAGCACTGCCCCGCAGTGGCACCAGCCTCCCCGGGGCCCGTTCTGGAAAGACGCCCCAGCCCTGCGCCGTCAGCCGTGAGACTGGGCCATCACTAACCTGACCTCTGGACATTCTGTCCTCTCCTGAGCCGGGAAACGGGGCCAGTGCAACTCTTTCTCTGGGACACTGAGGATGCACTGAGGTAAGATGGGGGCAGCTGAGCATAGCACCCAGGGCACCCTGACACGCTCACCCCAAAACCATCCGGCGTGCCCCAACAAGCTCACCCCAACACCACTGCCCAGCACGCCCTGATACGCTCACCCCACCACACCCAGCCACCAGCTCCTCTGCACTCAAGGCCTCACTGTTCACTTCCCCCAGAAAGCCCTGGCCCCCAGGTCAGGACAGTTGCTGCTCTGCATACACGTGTCCCCACCCACTGGCCCTCGCCCATCCCACCACACAGCAGGTGCTGACGAAGCTTCTGTCAATGACAACGGGAGGTCTGTCAGCTACGCTGCAGTCCAGGCATCAGCAATGAGAACTCGGGGACACTGGAAGATGCCCGGGGCGCAGGGCAGCCACAGCACCCAGGGGAGGTGGGCCACACACATGGAGACATAGGGCCCTGTGATGACTTGGGCAAAGACGAAGACAGAAGGGACAGGTGCTGTAGCGCTGAGGCATAAGCATGACTCTGGACACAGGAGGATTTAAAATACTTTATGTGCACGCTGCCAGCGTCAGTGTCCCAGGTCTCCCTTCTCCAGGAAGACTGTGCGCCCAGCTCCAGCTCGGCCCTAGCCGGACTCCAGTGACAGACGTGAGACAGGAGAGAGCTGATCCCTGCTTACGTGAACATCCCCACATCTCAAGCCAGGCTGAACACTGTCTGTCAGGAAAAGGGTGGTGCGGCCTCCCCCTGGCACAGGAGGAGCAGAGTTGGGCTCAGAGCTCGAGGGAGAGGGCTCAGAGCTTGGTCCCAGGTGGTTGCACCTGTGGGTCCCACAGAGCGATGAGCCGGTCAGCCTCCCTCCAGCCAGACAGCAGAGCGCCGTGCGTGGTGGAGTAAAACGTCCGATGTGTGGCTTCTCCTGCAAACAGGATCTGGAGCTGCAAAGACGGGCAGGGTTAGAACGGGCGCCAAGGGTCGAGTGCAAGGCATACACCTGTCCCTTGTGGCTACAGAGCTGATGGTGGGTGTGGCTTTGTTCTTCCCTTAATCCCACAGCCTGATGTGGTCAGGAAACAAGAGCAGGCCTGGCTGCAGGCACCACAGAAAGCAGCATGACAGCGAGGATGCGGCAGACAGCAGCACCCCTGGATTAAACACGACCGAAAGTGGAAGACTCTGCAGACGGTTTGGGAGACAATGTGGAGAACATCACCCAAAATGCAGAGCGAAAATCAAGAGATGGAAATTGGGAGGGAAAAGATAAGAACACTTGAGGACCAATCCAGCAGTCCAACATCCAAACAACAGAAATCCCAGAAAAAGAGAAAAGAAAAAAAAGACAACAGAAGATAACATAATCCAAGAGAATTTCCCGCCGACCAAGTGCTTGGCTCCCAGGGAAGCCATGGCCCAGGGGAGATGTGAGAAGAGGGACCGTGTGCTGGAGCGTGAGGCACACAGTGAGAGCGGACCCAGGGAGCAACAGCTAGCCTGGGGCCTGATGCTCTCCCGAGCTTCCAAGGGATATGAACATTGATGACACAAGGAGGAAAGGGACCTGAATGGCTGTGCACTTCCCCACCACAACCCTGAAGAACGTCTTCACCGGAGGGACGGGACTCAAACCAGGATCTTAGACGCAATGTGGGGCTTTCACGTGGCACTCATTCTTGGACACTGCTCCCACAGAAAGGTGGGGTCTGCGTCCCCCTTGCGTCTGGCAGGCTTGTGACGGCTTCGGCCAGTGGAGTGTGGCAGAAGTGGCACTTGCTGAGTCTCTAGCTCAGAGATAGGCGGCAGTGTGGCTTCTCACCCCACTGGGACGTCCGCGCCGAAGCCCCAGGCGGCAACGAGCAGCGCAACCGCACTGAGGCCACTATGGTCTGAGGAAGCTAGCCACACAGAGAAGCCAAGGCAGGTGCTCCAGTCAACTTCCCAGCCAAGCGCAGCCCTTGAGGCACCCAGCCCAGGGCCAGCCACGTGAGAGAAGCCACCTCAGGTGACCCGGCCCCAGCCCCGAGTCACTGCCAGTGGTCAAGTCTTCCCCGCTGAGACCCCAGGTGTCACGGGGCAGAAACAAGCCATCCCACTGTGCCCACCTACAGAATCTGTCAGCATAACAAAGGAGTTGTTTCCACCACTGGGTTTTGGGGTGGTTAGTTACATAGCAATCAGGATTGGAACACCTGAAGTTGCACTTTGGGTAGAAAAAAGGCCATTTTCACACATGCAAACTTTCTCTAAGAATTTATCTCCCATGCACCCCTTTCTAAGGAAGCTTTTGGAATAAACGCTCTCACAAAGCAAGGCAGCAAACCAAGAGATGACATCAAACAGAGAGCAGGGTCCAGAGCAGGAGCAAGGCACAGGGAGTGCCAGGACAGTGGTGGCGGAAGAAGGTCCTGGTTGAGGGCCTGGCAGGCGTGAAAGGTGCAGGGCAAGCTCCAGCTGCACCCCCAGAAGCTGAAGCTCAGACACCTGTGCACAGGAAGGGGCAGGAGAGATGACAGAGACAACCAGTGGAGCCCAGACAGAGAAGCACACAGAACACTGAGCCCCGCACACACCCACACAGACACACTGGTTCACACTCACAGACACACCCACACTCACATCTACAAACAGGCAGAAAAAACCCTGGCCGCTGGCAGCTCCGGTGTGGATGGCCCTGGAGCAAAGACTTTGTGCACACTGCCCACCGGCCTCCCCAAAGTCATCCCCTCCCACCCAGGGAGGACGAGAGATGGGCAAGCTGGTGGGCAGAGGCGGGAGAACGTTCAAACCTCAGCTGCCACGGTGAGGAGTTGATCGGTGACGCCTCACCTGAAAGCCCAGGGAGGGATGTCATCGAACAAGCCAACCAAAAGAGCCCCTGGAGACTGAGCGCCACGGGTTGGGAATATGTTCCTCTTTAGCCAAGTTGTGAATTTTAAGCGTGATGACAGGACTCTAGTTACACATCTTAAGAGGGTGTCCTTTATCTTTCAGAGACGTTCACTGACCCATGTGCAGATAAAGCGCAGTCCCCTGTGGACGTGCTCATAACCACAGGTGCGGGAGAGACGTGGGGAGGCAGCCATGAAGCTGGACCTCAGCCAGAGGCTCCGCCCACTTCTCTGTACATCTGAGTTTTCCAAAAGTAGCTGTTTGTAAAAAGTGGCAGCACAGCAGTGTCCTTCAGAGTCATGGTCAGTGCAGAGACCAGACCCAGCTGAAGAGCAGGCAGCAGGCGCTGGGGGTGCCCTCCAGCAGCCACTGTGACTCGTTTTATTTTCTTAGCCAGCACTGTAGAAAGCTCTGACGCTTTAAGCTATGTGTATGTATAATTCTGAAAAGAATAATATTTTACAATTATTCTCAAGAATCACCATACCTGGGCCTCCTTGCCGTCCATAGGGAGGGGCTGAGCCAGCAGGTCAATGTCGTCCCCGGTACTGCCCACGGCCACATAGCTGTAGGAGCCCCTGGTGTATGGGGCACTGTGCCAGCATGACCTCAGCACGCTCCTGGGTGCCGGGAGCTGCGGGTTTCCTGAACCACAGAGAGGCCACATGTTAACCCAGTCCTCCTGTCCATGTCTGCAGCTGGTCTTTCATCATAAAGTCTGAGCAGTTTAAAATGAAAAGAGCTACCGGGAAGAAAACCAAGCCATGGAGGGTATGAATAAGAGGCTCTCATCCCCTCCACTCGACTGGGAACACCCTGAGAGGCAGCCTCCCCAACAGGGAGCACCACCTGGGGGCTGAGTGCTGAGTGACCACGCATGACCCAGGGTGCCACTGTGCTCTCCTGAGCAGAAGTTGCTTCATCTGTGAAGCTCTCAGAAAAGCCACATCTATTTTGGTGGCAGAGTTTAGAAAAGAGAATTTGAAAGTGTTAGCAAAGCCATTTCAGTTCCCCAAAGACAAGAACTCTCAGCGACCCCCAATATAAGGAAGGAAAGTCCCTGGAGGTTCAGAGCCAAACTCAGCTCTTCTCTGCTAGGAAAGGTTGGGTTCCTGTTTCGAGATTGGCCAGCAAGGAGCACGAGGTGGTGCCGTGGCCACACGTGCTCAGTACCTGTCACCCTGCGAAGCACTTGGGTCAGAGACCGAAGCAGCTCCTCATCCGACAGAGTCTCCATGAACTCGGACTCGAGCCCAGCGATGAACCCGCAGAGGACGTGGGAAGACCTGCGTGGAGAGAACACCACTGCGACGGCCACGTTCCCGCCCAGCTCTCCCCCGGTCACCCGGGTCTCTGGGTAAAGACCCAGTGACATGCAGGGAGCTCCCAACACCACCCAGGTCAGCAGTTCTGCAAGTGTGGGCCCCGAGACCCAGGGGATCTGTGAGGACAGAACCCTCTTCCTAACACCAAGAGGATATTTGCCGTGTCCACTTGTCAGCATTTGTACTGACGGGTGAGCTGCTGTCCGTCAGCAGAATCGAGGCCACGACACAAACCATACAGCAAACACAGTGTTCTTCCCGCCACAGACAAGCAGTAAAGATGCCAGCATCGGTTGAGAAGGTCCCTGAGGGAGCATTAGGTTGTTAACCGACATTCCATGTGATGGGATAAGAAGGGGCAGGAAGCTCCTCTGCGAATGGCCGCTCAGACACCATCTCCCTGGAAAGACAACGGCCGGCCGGGCTGCGGGGTTCCGGCTCCGGGTCTAGCAGACACTGTCTCAAAAATGAGCAAAGTGTGTCCATCGTATGGAAAACTACCACGAGGACTCATTGCTCGTGACACAATTTAAGCTCTCCAGCAAAAGTGAGAATTTCAGAAAACCTGTTATCAGCCACCAGCAGCTCGACGAGGTCCCAATACTGAGAGACTTTTCCGAGATCAGTGGTGGTATTATTAATGTAATTTTTTGATATTGTACAATGAACTGTATCAACATTTGGAAGACTGCATGAACCATTATTTTCCAAGTGACCAAAACACGGATGGGCAAGAGATCTACTCAAAGTGCGAGATGGACAGAGGGATCTGCGTGTAACCACGTTCCGACACGCACTGATGTGGCTCAGACTCCACATTCCACCTTTAAGAAACTACTACTTCTTGAGTTTTGGTGAAATATCAAACAATACCCACAATTATCTGAAAACTACAGTATTTAAATACTACTCCTTTTCCCAACTACACATACACTTCATGTACTTCAACCAGAATGCAGGAGCAGCCGTGAGAATGCAGCCGTCTTCCCCAAAGCCAGACGTCACAGAGCTCTGCAGAAAGTCATGACACTGCCACTCTCCTCAGTGTATTTTGTTTTAGAAACATAGTTATTTTTCACTACAAATGTTATTTATGCCAACACAGAATAGGTTTACTATCATTTTAAAGAATAAATGTCTTTAAATTTCTCAGTTTTAATTTCTAACGTGGTGAATGTACAGATACAATGCACATAAACAAAAGCTTTGTGGGATCCTCAATAATTTTTAAGACTATAAAAGGGGGTCCTGAGACCAAAAAGTGTGAGAGCCACTGCCCCGGGCCACAGTGTCCCACAAGGGTGCCCAGTGTTCCCGGGACCGTCGTCCCCACCAACATCCTGTGCACAGAGCACAGCTTGCAGAGCTGGGCCTGGAGCAGGTGGCCGAGCACACCCAGTCACCACTCCACTGCCCACCCGAGACCCTAGGCATGTCTCCGAACCCCTGGATGCCAGCTCTACCTTCAGTGCAAAGGAGACACATGGGGCCCCATCCACGGGCTGGAGGAGCAGGCGAGACAGCCCCAGCCATCCTGCTCTCGCGGTGCTGGGGACGAGCGCTCTGGCAAGCCCCTCGCACCTCCCTTCTCATCCTGAGTCCTCCAGGCAGCCAACATGGTCCCAATCCTGCCACATCTCTGCACAGAAACCTGGAGTCACATCTGTCAACTGACCACAACACGCTGTGTCTAACTCTTGCTGGGAAGATCAGTCCCTCCCTCCCTAAGGTGCACGTGGTCTTGCTGTCTGAGTCAGCACCAAGCCCACACGCCACTTTATTCATGCTAAATAGCTGGGCCATATAATTAGCCTTCCATTTATGGGTCTGTGAGTCCACGACTTATAAGGATGTTCTGTCCAATGATTGCATTGGGTTCAAGTATTGTCTCCCGGTTATAGACACATCCCTGTTTCCAATTTCTTCTGCAACCTACCAGCCCAGCTTCGTGAGAATTTCAGTGAATACCTCCTCACAACTGAACACACCTTCTGGTCCACCGCACATTCTTGGCCCCACAGATGCCAACAGGTTGCACACAGGAAGCTTCTGTCTGTCCTTACAGGGGTCAGGCCCAAGGTGTCTGTCACCAGTACTGTGGGTGCCCTTGGGGTCCCCACCCATGAAACCCTCCAGAAACACCTCGCGGTAAACTGACACACTGCTGGGTCCTCAACCAAACCAAGGCCCACGAACCAGCCCCCACTCAGAGCTCACACCTGAGGCTTCCTCAGAGAAACCTGAGGGCATACATACCCAAAGGAAGGCAGGACAAAAAACCCAATAAGCTTCTTGAACCAGGTGGCCGGCAGCTCAGGGGCAGTGTCCTCCAGGGGCGATGTGTCCTCCCACACCACCTGGATGTGCTGGCAGTCCGGCTCCCAGAAGGGCTCCTCAAACTCCAAGAAGATTTTATTGCTGGTCCCAAAGCCGATTTTCCTGATTGCTTCTGCCTTCTCAGCAGGCAGTGGAGGCTCAAAGAAGGTGTCCAGGTGCTCTTTAAGGAAACCTGGAATTCATGAATGGATCAACTGACACCACATAAATTTCTTAAACTGGAATCGACAGCAACAGGGACCCGCCCAGACCCCTGTTAGAGGAGTCAGAGACAGATGCCTCTAAACACACGCTGTCCAGTAGGGACCCACTGTCGGAACTCAGCCTCAGGTGACCAGCACCACTGTAAAGGGACATGAAAGCCACGGGGCCACATGGTCAGTCAAGGACAATGCGAACACCCCACGCAAACTGCTCTGTAGAGACCGTTTCTGGCTCCAGAGTCCTCCGCCTCCACCCTCCGCAGGCCACACTGCTCAGGACAGTTTGGGGTAGCACTGAAATATACAGACTTTATCTAGAAGCTACGTAAACATTAATCTGTACGGAAAAAAGATAAACCTAGTCCAAAGTCAAACATGGGATGAAATCTGCACAGCTCATGCCAATCTCCTTGCGACACAGATATCTCGAGTATCAGGCAGAAAAGGATGAACAGCCCAACAGGAAATGAGGCTCCATGGCATGAGGCATGGGGTCCATGGAGGGCTCACCATGCCCTCCACAGCAGTCCCTGTCTGTCCAGCTTTGTGAACTTGAGCCATTAAGCGACTTATCGCTATTCTCATTTGTCAGGCGGGGGATGTGGACAGATGCATTCCCAGGCTGCCTGAGGGGCAATAAGGTAACACAGGCATAACATGGCTTTCAACCTTCCCCGTCTTTCATCAAAGTGCCATCCCCTACTCAAAGACCTCTGTCTAAAGTCTCAGATCTAGAGTTAAATAGGCTTGTACACATGACTCCTTCCTCGATTTCCGCCAGGACCTAACCTTGAGACTGGGCTCTCGCCCTCTCCCGCCTCCAAGAAAGCACAGTTTGGAGACCCTCCAGAGGCAGCCCCACCTTTCCATAAATTACCTCCAAAGGAGCAGGACACTGACCTAGGTTTTCTCTTAGTGTGAAACTTAATTCCAAAGCACGCAACTGCCACAAAACACAACAAAACGATGTGCTCCCAGACTTAGAGGAGAATGTAAGCTTAGTGGCCAAGCAACGCCCCAGAACCAACTGAGGGAGAAGGAAGCCAGATGCCAGGGGCCCTTGGAATGAGGACTGGAGGAAAACCTGACACGAAAGATAGACTTGCCTAAGGGCACGGTGACCAGGACGTGATGCGCTGGGAAGCGGGCTCCGTCCTCGCACTCCACCAACACTGGAAACGTCTCCCCGGGGGACGCGGCTTCCTGGAAGGACCCACTCCAGTGAATAGTCTTCACGGGCTTGTTAAAAACCATCGTGTCCCTGGGTAGGGAGGCCATTATGTGGTTTGTGAGTCCTTGGTAGCCCCTGGGAGAGACAAAGTTGTTGGCACTGTTCAGAGAACAAGACACTGAAATAGGCCCTCTGGCTGTGCTCAGCCGCAGGAGGCGCGCTGGGAAGGAGGGCAAGAAGGGAGTGGGCTCCCCCTGTGGCTTCCGGAGTCGACCACGGGAATTTGAACACCTGCCTCCTGCCTCCAGGGCTAACAGGAGGATTAAAAGAGCTAATGGACCGAAGCTCCCAAGGTGATCAGGGCCCCCTCCTCACCGCCCGGCACTCCAGTTCCGAGCGCTTCCTGAGTCACAAGTGCCCGCCCCTGTGCAGGAGCCTGGAGTGACCACACCAGGGGGACACCCGGTAGAGCCCATTAGACAGTGCCAGTGAGGGGACAGCTGCCAGCCACAGGAGAGAGCCTGCCTTCCCATATCTGAGGTTGACATGCTTAGCACATAAGAGGCCTCGGAACCAAGAGAGGAAGAAAGCATTATGAGGTGCATTCCCTTCTTTTAATCACTTTTTCTTGAAAATAATTCTTTTCTTTTTCTAAAATTAGCCAAACTAGAGAAACAACCAACCAATCTCTCTAAAACAGGGAAGACAAAAGGCCCTGAGTCCCTCCCACCTCTCCCCTGCCTCCCAAAGCTTGACCTGAGATCAATGGACCTCCGGGGTGCATGGAGGGGGCCTGGGATGCATGGAGAGGGTCTGAGGTGCATGGCGGGGCCTGGATGCGTAGAGGGAGGTCGGAGTGCATGGAAGGGGGTCAGGGTGCATGGAGGGAGGTCGGGGTGCATGGTGAGAGGTTGGGGTACCTGGAGGGGGCCTGGGGTGCATGGAGGGGGGTCAGGGTACATGGAGGGAGGTCGGGGTGCATGGAGGGTGGTCAGTGTGCATGGAGAGGACCTGGGTGCATGGAGGAGGCCTGTGAGCATGTAGGGGGCCTGCGGTGGATGGGGGCGTCTGGGGCACACGGAGGGTCCCCCTGTGTGCAGGGAAGGACTCCGTGCACACGGTGGGCTGACTGGGTGCAGCATCACACACATACCCAGGAAAGGTGCAGTCTAGCCCGGGCAGCACAGTGTACTCTCCGAAGGGCGCAAGGGCCACCAGGTCCATGCTGTGGGTCCCGCTCACACAGCATTCCACATTGAAGAAGCTGTTCAGCACAGCCAGCTTGAGCTTCTTGGTCTCCTCATCCTCTGCCCAGCGGGCCATGTGCCGGCTGACCTCCTGCTTGAGGTACTCCCCGACACTGGGGACTGGAGTCTCGGCTGCATGCAGGAACTCCCGGGCCCGGTCTATGAGGCCATGGAACAGAGTGGCCAACTCCACCACCAGCTCAAGGCTCACAGTTCTCCCAGAGCTGGCAAAGGACACAGAGGGCAGGCCCACGTGACCCCCGGTCTCCACCAGCTGGTTTTCCTCGGACAGCTCCTTCTCCCCCAGTAGCCCGTACTTGGCAGCCAGCTGGAAGACAGGGTTGCCCTGGGAGGGCCCATGGATCCAGTGGGCGCCCACCTCCACCACGCCACCTGGGAGGGGACAGGAAATGCCACCTTGAGATTCTCTCCCCACAAATGGCAGCCCTGAGCCTTCTGGACCACACTCAGCCCTGCCCTTCCCAAACACGCTCTGAAAACCCGCGCCAGGGCCACCTGGTCCCTGAGGGCCACAGTCCCTCAGGCAGGGGGGCCTGGTAAGATCCAGGCTAAGGGAACACCTGAGCAGGAGTAGGGGCCTGCGCCTGCCTTAGGAGGACACGTGGGGAGACGGCCCGGGAGACCTGAATGGAGAGCTACCTGCAGGGGTGGACCAGGGGCAACTGTGTACAGCCACAGCTCCCCTTCCCCGGAGGGGCGGGCCCTGCTAACTGCGGGCAGCTGAGCTTCGGGGACCAGTGAACTTCTGCTGGTTAAGAGCGGTGGGGCAGAGACTGACTCAGGGTTAACCCGGGCGCAGGCCGGGCCAGGAGACGGCAGAGCTCGGGCAGCACCGGTTGGGCTCCGGGAAGTAGTGCCAGGAAGGGGTTCCGCGAAGGAGTTCCGGGAGAGGCCGTTACCGAAGCTGCGCTCGGAGCGGATGCGGCCGCCGGCGCGGGCCGTGGCCTCCAGGACCCGAAGGTGCGGGGAGGCCGGGTGGCGGCAAAGTCTCTGCACCGCGCCCAGCCCCGCGATGCCGCCGCCCACCACCAGCACCCGCAGGCCGCGGCCCGGGGCCTCCACGCTGCCGCCGCTTGGCTCCATCGCGCCGGCCGGGACGGTCGCCGCGCGTCCCCGCAGCTAGGAGGTGAGGAGCGCACCGAGGAGGCGGGAGGCGGGAGGCGGGCCGGGCGCGGGGCGGGGGCGCGGGAGGCGGAGCGAGAGGCTCGGGGAGGAGGCGCGGGGAGAAGGACGAGAGGTGGAGCGAGGGATGCGGGGCGGAGCCGGCCTCCGCGTCAGCCCCTCCCGGCTCCGCGCGCCCCTCTGGGTCCGGCTTGGGGCTTCCCCTGGAGGCGCAGCCCAGGGCCCAGGATGGTGGCGGAGTTCTGCGGGCTCAGCGGACGCCCCCGGGAGGGCGAGGGCAAGCGGGGAGGGGTCGGTGTGTGTACCCCTCTGCCAGGCGGTGTGGGCAAGTGTCCCGACGGAGGGAGAATCGGCAGGCCGGCCAGGCGTGTCGTTTTTACTTCCAAAGGCGGCGTGGGGACGGCGACCAGAAAGCGGAGGAGGCGCCTCCCTCCTGCCTCGGATAAGCGGGCAAGCGCCTTCACCTTGGGACCCCATGGAGCCCATGGATGGAAGTCCGAGGAGCGGTCTGGTGGTTGCTGTGGTGTCGGGGTGGGACGGGGGAGAGCTTAAGATGTCCAAAGTGGCTGTGTGAGGCAGCCTCCAGGGGATGACAGTGTGCTCCGTAGTGTGTATACTTGTGTATGTGGGGGTATGTATGTGTGTATGTGTAGTCACATGTCTACATAACCAAAGGACGTGATACACACGAGGTACTTGTCAACCTTCAAAATAAAACAGCCAGTTATTTTACCAGCAAAACGAGTTTATTTGCTAGTAACTGAAGAATTGCAATTCGGGATGCACGTGCTATGGTGAACCACATGCAAATCCAACAAACAAGGAGAGGAACGTTAGTTCATGGACAAAAAGGAGAAACTTGGGAGGGGTTATCTTGAACAGAAGTCCGTCAGACTTCCCGCAGTGATGGTTTCTCATTGGCTGAGTTGCTGGGTCATTGATTTCTGTTTGGGATGCAATGGACATTTCTCCCTGTAATTGATGATTCTTTCCTGCCGACGACTTCTCCTGGGATCTGTAAGTAACTGTCTTTCCTGTAATTGACCTCAAGTGGTGCTGCTGGGAACTCTCGCTTCTGGCCCCCTAAGTCCATTTTTTTTCCCTGCTTTTTTGGGAAGATTGGCCCTGAGCTAACATCTGCTCCCAATTCTCCTCTTGTTTTTTTCATCCCAAAGTCCCAGCACATAGTTGTATATCATACTTGTAAGCCATTCTAGTTCTTCCATGTGGGACGGAGCCACAGCATGGCTTGATGAGCTGCCGTGTGTAAGTCCAAGCCCAGGACCCGACCAGGTGCCACTGACGTGGAGCGTGTGAGCTTAACCACTTAGCCACAGGGCGACTGCCGCCCCCACCCAACCCTGCTCAACTCCATTTTAAATGAGGTTTCCCTGTGTTAATTTTCACAAAACAAAGTTCAGGATAAACAAGACGTGAAGGAGAAACGTCCCTCATACCCCTCCTCCCGCCCAGCAATGCAGGCGTTTCTGGACTTCCCCTGATTCAGGCAGGTCTGTGCTCTAGTGCTTTTCAGGGATTGGAAAGGTCCTGCCTTATACTAAAAAGATCATCAGGCTTCCCTGTAAACCCTGTTAGGGCGCATCATACTTCTCAGCCACACACTGGGCTCTGCTGCTCTGACCCACCTGGCGATGCCTCTGTGGACTCTCTGGGGCCACCTCTTCCCTCTGGGGTGAGGGTGGCCAGGCATGGGGGCCCTGCAGACCACAGCCACACACTCTTGCGTTAGCTCCCTCTCCACCTCCCAGAGGACCCCTTCTCTCTCCTTGTGTTGGCACTCCTCAGCCATATATTCTTTTTCTTTGATTCACTCTCCTGTTTTTGGTGAAGCCGAGGTGTCTGGGAGATAGTTCTTTTAAACATAGTACAAACCTGAAAATGTCTTCATTTTGTGCTCACACTTGATTTGTAGTTCGCCTGGGCATGGGGCTCTAGGTGAGAAACCTCCTCCTTCAGACTAGGAAGGCCTTGCTTCCTTGTCTCCTCCCTTTTAGTGCTGTTAAGAAATTCACAGCCGTTCTAATTTCTAAGCCTTTACACATAGTGGAGGCTTTTTCCTCCCTGGAAGTTTTCAGGATCTTCTCTTGAAATTTCACCATGCGGTGACTCCATGTGCCTTGATTTTCATTCACTGTGTTGGGCACTCAGAGGGTCCTCAATCTGGAAACTCCTGTCCTTCAGCCCTGGACAGTGATTTCATTGATAATTTCAGTAATCAGTTGTTTCTACCAATGGCACCTCCCCAGTTTGCTATTACCTCTTTCCAGAATTCCTATTTTAGGATGTCAGACCTTTGAAATTGGCGCTTAAATATCGAAATGTATTCTCTCCCATTTTTCATCTTTATCTTTTTGCTCTGCTTTCTGAGGAATTCCTTCCATCAAGGCTTTCGTTTCTGCTGTCATAGTGTTTAATTTCCAAGAGCTCTTTCTTCTACAAATGTTTACTTTTAGAGAAGAGACACTTCATGGAAGTGTCAACTTAAAAAGCAAATTTGCCTGTAATTTTACCCTCAAAACAAGCTTATTCAGAAATAGCCAAAAGAATTGCAGTTCAGGATATGCCTGCTATAGAGTAACACAAGCAAATCCAGAGAACAAACGAGGGAGCTGCTTTTATAGAGGAAGAGGTAAAGCGCCAGGGCCTGTTCTAAAGGAAAGTCCATTGGGGGAGAGTAACAGGTCAGGGCACTACGCTCCTCATTGGCTGGGCTGCAGTGTTTCTCATTGGCTGAGCTGCAGCGTTTCTCATTGGCTGAGCTGCAGCGTTTCTCATTGGCTGAGCTGCAGCGTTTCTCATTGGCTGAGCTGTGGTGTTCCTGATTGGCTGGGCTATTGCCCGCGGGAGAGAAATCTTCCTTCCTAGTAAAGTAGTTGTACTTCCTGGCGGAGATACAGTGTCCTCTGTACCTGTTTGGTGTAGCTGATGATGTAGGATGGGGATGACGGCTCCCCCTGCAGACCTCCCACCCAGTTACTTGAGGTTTCTCTCTCTCATTTCACAGAAGCAATGTCCTCACTTCTCTGAGAATAGGATGAGAGACACTGAAGCTATTCTCCTGCTTAGCATTGCTCCAAATTATCTCTTTCCTGTTTCTTTTGGCTCGGTCTTCTAGGAAGCAGCTTTCCAAGATGTCAGGTAATGTTTCTCTGTCTGCTCATGAGGAGGAATGATAGGGGCTGTCTGGAAACATCAGGTCTGTGAGTGGGGCCCATCAAACGTGAGCTTGACTCCAGAGGAGCTGTTGGTTAGGGACCCTCCGTGGGTATCTTAGGTTATCTTAGGTCCTTCCTCGGGCTAGTCAGAGTCTTTCAGTCTCCTTCCTGGAGCACAGAGACCCGGCTCCCGGTATGTCCAAAGAGTGGGTGCAGTGGAGAGGTAGACTCGCCCTCAACTGCTGTGCCCCTCCTGGAACCCCTCTGCAGAGAATAGACTTCCAGGCTGCTGCAGGAGGACCGGACAGTCACCAGTGCCACTCCCTGGAATGTGAGAAGGGGGTCAGGAATCTAACCGTCTCCTAGGCCTGAGAATACAGTACCTATTCATTCAGATAATTCAAGGTGCTGAGGACTCATCCCTGAGTAACGGGCAAAACCCCAGCACCCATGGAGTTCCGCGGGGGGAGGTAGAAAGGAGACACAAATATATGTAGGTTTTCTCCAGTGAAATGTGCGTGAGAGGGATGCGCGCACTTTAAAAGGATGATGTTGGGACAGGTGTTGCCGTGGGCCCGAAGCAATCTTTGAAAAATCCCTGCAGAGCTCGGGCTGCAGGCCGCCCCTCTCCTGGACCCTGAGCGGTCTCAAGCTGGTCCTACAGGCAACCAAGCCGGTCAGGGCGCCCGCTGCCAGGACGGCGGGGCGGACGGCGGCGCGTGTACTGCCTGCCACAGCGTTAAGCCTGCTGGGCCCACGGCCCTGGGCTGCGCACTCCCCGATGCCGCGCCCCCTTCCTCACCCCCTGCCCTCTAACCTCCACAGGAGGCCGCGTCCACGGCGTCGCAGTCCCGCATGGAAAGCGCGCGGCTCGAGAATGGGCAGGGGCCTCCGGGCGTGCTGCGTGCTGGTGCCTTGAGGCTCTCCGAGGCCCGAGGCTCCCGCCAGAGCGCTGCAGGTCCCTGGGCGGAGCGGGGGCAGCACGCAGCCCCGGGAAGAAACCGGAGGGTCGCGCCAGTGGCGGGGGCCGCGGGGACCCGGAGGCAGCAGCGCCACTTCCAGCTCGAGCGCGGGGCCCAGGGCGGTTCTCCAGATAGCTATCTGCCCGACCCCTGGCTTGTCGCGCAGCCCTCATCCCTCGACTACCGAGGAAAGGGCCAACCGCCCTGGCAAGTCCACTGGGACAGCGTGTTTGGGGTGCACCGGGGTCACGTGTCTGCAGAGGGGCAGCTCTCCCTTCGGGAAACTCTCCCCCTCTGCCGCCTGACGCGGAGCTGCCGGCCTCGGGGCTCCCGCTCGGAGGTCCCCGCGTGCCTGGGCCGCTTCCCCAGGGTCGGTGAAGCTGAAGCCCCCTTGGCCGCTGAGAAGGTCCCAGACGTCTGGTCCACCACTGGGGCGCCAGCTGGCAGGTAAAGACGCTCTGGGCCCCGAACCCCGAAGACAGCCGCTGGGCTCTGGCCTAACTGGGGCCGCCACACCGGGCACGTGGGAGCGCGCGGCGCCGTCCCCGCCCCGACCCCGGGAGGCACGGCCCCTTCCGCCACCAGGCTGCTCTCGCGATGCCTGCGCGGTCTCGCGACGCCGGCCGGCCGGGGCGGGGCGGGCGCTGACTGGCGCGGCCGGGGGCGGCTCCGCGGGCGGGCGGGGCGAGTCCGCAGAAGCCATGGCCGCCCTACGCGCGCTGCTGTCCTGGGTCCGTGCGCCGCTGCTCCTCCGGCCCGGCTGGCCCGCGCCGCGCCGCTTCGCCTCGGGTGACTGCCGGGCTGGGGGGTGGGGGTCTGGCACTGCGGCCGCCGCGGGACCCCCGGGCCTGACCCCGGACTCCTGTGCGGGGCGCCCTGACCCGCTCCCGGCGCCGCTGCCGGGGCTGGCCGATCCCTGGGTCTCTGTTCTCGCCTCTGCTCTGCGGCCGGCCCCGCGGTAGGGGCCGGTCGGGGGATTGCGCCGGGCTGACACGACTTTAAGGGGACGCACAGTTGGGGCCCTGGAATTGCAGAGGGTGGCGCGTCTTCTCCGGCGGGGCCTCCTGCACAGGCCTGCCCGTGTCCACTGCTTCCCCCCGGTCCGCCCTGGGCTCCCTGCCTCCCCGCCAGCGGCGCCCCCTCCACGCGCCTGCAGCGTCCAGCCCGGTCCCTGAGCTGGGGAGAATCCCTGCGTCCTCTGCGTCGCTCGTGTGTCCACTTAACTACCCCGCCGCCAAGAGGCGCCGCCGTTCCGAGTTCTCTGACCCCCTCCCTGCGTCCGGGCCTGCACTCAGCAGTCGCGTCCTAGTCGTATGTGACAGGTGTCTGCTGCTGAACACTTCACTCGTGTCATTTTTGTCCCTCCCAAGCAAGCCCGCGGGGCAGGTGCTGTGGTCCTTGTATCGTTGGAGAAAGCAACCACCCCAACGCGCAGACCCGCGCCTTTGTCTCCTCAGCTTCGCCTTTTTCCTCTCCAGCTCTTACTGACCCCCACAGTCTGAGCTGGCTGCCCAGCATGGCGGGATTCTGTTCTGCTCCGGCTCTATTCTCCTCACCTAGTTGGCACTTATTCAAAGAAAGAATTTCCCAGTCCCTCTTTCTGCAGGATCACAGGCCGCCTCTAGGGCACCTTCTGGGAAGTGCTGACCGAGGCATTCAGGAGAAGGAAGGCTGCTGTTCACTGCTGGAGTGTTTAACTGAAGGAACTGTTTAAACACCCATGAAAGCAGAGAGTCGTACAAAGGCCACCCGTGTGGCTGAAAGCTGCATGCCGCAGCCACCAAGAACTGAGCAGGAGTCACTGTCCCCTCAGAGGGGTACGTCCCCCCGGTTAGATGCCTACATAAATGGAAATCCTTTTTCCTTCTCCCTAGGCACTAACTTTGAGTACATCATCGCAGAGAAGAAGGGGAAGAACAGCACTGTGGGGCTGATCCGACTGAACCGCCCCAAGGCGCTCAATGCACTCTGCAATGGCCTCATAGTCGAGCTCAACCAGGCGCTGGAGGCCTTCGAGAAGGACCCGGCTGTGGGGGCCATTGTCCTCACAGGCGGGGAGAAGGCATTTGCAGGTGTGGGGGGCACGTGGTGGCAGGTGGCCCAGGTGTGCAGGGGGCAGTCTGTACCGGCCCGCGGGGCGTGTGGTGTTGTGGTTTGGTCACATGTAAAGGGGGCAGGGGAACTGCTGGGATGAGGCTCTCTGCATATCTGACATCCGTGTGTGCTCCACCAGCAAAAGAGGAGTGATTCCATCCTCTGTGGCCAGGTGTTGTGTGTGCTGGGGACTTAGGTGACAGCTGAGAGCCCAGCCTTCTCTGAGTCCACCTCAAGTCTGTCCTGTGGTACCTCTGTGTCACCTTTATCCACACGCATCACAGCATATTGCCACTGTGCCCGCTGCCCAGCTACGTGTCCACGTGGCCATCCCCTCACAGGCCCCTTGAGAGGGGGGCCCTGCCTCACCCAATCCCAGCAGCCCCCAGTGCCTGCACACTGTTTGGTTTGGGGGATATGACAGTAGTGCAGTCCCTGCTCTTTGGTAACCGGGACCTCTTTTCACCCCCTAGCTGGAGCTGATATCAAGGAAATGCAGAACCACACGTTCCAGGACTGTTACTCCAGCAAGTTCTTGAGCCACTGGGACCAACTCACCCGGGTCAAGAAGCCAGTCATAGCTGCTGTCAATGGTTATGCTGTGAGTGTCGGCCGGTCTCCTCTCACTCTGGATGCTAGAAGGAGCCGCACTTGTGCAATTGTTACCTTGAAAAGGCCTCAGTCTGGCTCCCAGGCCAGCAGGCCTTTCCTACCGAATGGGGTTGAAGAAGCAAGGACCGACAGAGAGAAGGCACTTCAGCATCTGCTTTTGTCGGCAGGTGCTCTGCTCTTGGCTTTCAGATCCTTTTGTTAGTGAAGCCCCCACCCCAGTCCTCACCGTGACCCCGTGGACCCTGGGTACATTCTCCCCACCACTAGTTAAGGTGCAGGTGTTGGTGTTTTTGTGCAGTTTAATGATTTTCCAGCCTGTGCTGCACCTGTAAACCAGCCTCTTCTGCCACCGTGGAAAGGTCCATGTCCTCTGTGCATCAGGGCACATGCAGGCACGTGGGCTGCTCACAGATGCAGGTGCTGGTCGTGGCCTGTAAGAAGTGGTGACAGTGTTTCAGTTTGCGATTGTGTAATAAAGCTCCCTGCAGGGGCTGGCCCCGTGGCCGAGTGGTTAAGTTCGCGCGCTCCGCTGCAGGCGGCCCAGTGTTTCGTCGGTTCGAATCCTGGGCGCGGACATGGCACTGCTCGTCAGACCACGCTGAGGCAGCGTCCCACATGCCACAACTAGAGGAACCCACAACGAAGAATACACAACTATGTACCAGGGGGCTTTGGGGAGAAAAAGGAAAAAATAAAATCTTAAAAAAAAAAAATAAATAAAAAAAATAAAGCTCCCTGCAGTAGCCAGGGTCAGCCAGTGATGTTTACTGGAGCACAGCCACGCCATTGGTTCTCACAGTCCCTGTGGCTGCCTTTGGGCCCCCAAAGCAGAGACTGTACGACCCCCAGAGCCAGAAGTGTTTCCCGTCTGGCCCTTTACAGAAAAAGTTTGCTAGCATCACCCATCTGTAGGTAATTTATGGGAATATGACTAATTTTGTGCTTCTGCGTTAATGTCTCCTCTACCCTGGAGTGTGTTTCATTTTAATATAAAATTTAGATAAGCAAATAGAGTGATTTTCTGACATTCCACTGGTGATGTCTCCTGTTGTTTTTCAGCTTGGTGGCGGCTGTGAACTTGCCATGATGTGTGACATCATTTATGCAGGAGAGAAAGCCCAGTTTGGGCAGCCAGAAATCCTGATAGGAACCATCCCAGGTAAGGGTGATGACATCTCTAGCAGAAACTCCTCAGGTAGTTCCCATGATCTGCCCACATCTTAGGGGCTCTCGGGCCTCCAGTAGAAGACGAAGGCATGTGACCTGCATCTGAGGAGGAGCTCAGGGCTGCCTGTCTGCGCACATCACTCTGGCTGCCGACAGCTCACTAAGCCCAAGGGACACCGGGCTCAGAGTGGCCCTGGGGGCCTTGGAGCAGTGCCAGTTCCTTGATGACAGCCAGATCCCATGTCAGACACCATTTCGAAAGGCTGGCAATGTGGTAGCTTATAACCGCAGTGATTTTTGCTCAGGAGCTGCATCTGTGGTGGTCCTTGTAGGTCAGAAGCTCAGGAAAGAGAACATGGTGACCATGGGCCAGTGCTGAGAGCTTGTGCCCAGACATGAGATGTCTGGCCACATGTCTTGCAAGGCCAGAGCAAGTCCCATGGCCTCACCCAAGTTTAGCAGAGCAGGAACTCAGACCCCCCACAGGGAGGGCACCAAGAGCAGGGGCAGTGACACCTCTGCCCCCTGGGGTCCACCTGATGAGCGCTCTGGGCTTATGTCCCTATGGGGTCTGTGGCACCCAGAACCCAGAGCATCACCTGAGCCAGTCAGGGTGGGCAGAGAGCAGCTGTGGGGTCAGAAGAGGATGTCTGGGTCAGCCGAGAGCAAGGGAAGCCCTATATGACTTTCGCGGACTGCGGGCTCTTCCCGTACCAATGCTCAAGGTCTCCGCTTCATTGAGGCAACTCCTGAGTCTGCTGGATTGTGGGCGTCTCCCCCAGGTGGTCCCCTTGGCTCGCTCTGATAGCCCCGGGGTTTCTCAGGTCTCCTCCTACTTCCCCACCTGCTGGCTGCCTCAGTTTTACCCACACACACCCCCAGAGGGACCATCTTCAGCCCCTGGAACTTGCCAGTAGTGTGTCTGTGGCATGTTGGCTGGCACTGGCCACAGAGCCAGCTGTGCCCAGCAGCCCTCTGCCCTCAGGTGCAGGGGGTACCCAGAGACTGACCCGCGCCGTCGGAAAGTCCTTGGCCATGGAGATGATTCTCACCGGCGACCGGATCTCAGCCCAGGATGCCAAGCAAGCAGGTAGGGCCAGGGCGCCCCTGGAGCCACCTCGCAGGGGGCCGATTGGGGGCAAGAGCTGCATCTAGGTACTTCCGGGGAGATCAGCACAGCACTGTCAGGTGTCCGGAGGACCCAGGGGACTGACTGCCTTTGTTTTCTTATTTGAAATGCCACATGTACTAAAGGGTAACTAAAACGTACGTGTGGGTTAAAGAGTAATAATAAAACAACGTTTCACCAAAGCCCAGCGTAAGCCTTGAGGGGTCCCCAGGGCCCTCTGCAGGCACACCTGCACCATCACCCCCGTGACTGCCCTTCTTCCCGTTCGTGCATCTGTAAGAGCCCAGTGGCCGTGGTAGCCAAGGGCATCGGCTGCCTCGGGGACTGTGTGGAGCCTTCCCTGTGTCACTGCAGCCCCCTTAGCACCCAAGAGACCTCCTCTCTCAGAACGTCCTTGTGACTCAAAGAGAAATGTGCCAGTGCTGTTTTCACACAGTGTTCACCTGTCTGTTTTTTAGGTCTTGTCAGCAAAATTTTCCCTGTTGAGACACTGGTCGAAGAAGCCATCCAGTGCGCAGAAAAAATTGCCAGCAATTCTAAAATTGTCGCAGCGATGGCCAAAGAGTCAGTGAATGCCGGTAGGGATCCTGCCAGGAGACAGTGCAGAGGGCCCCCAGGACTGCAGAGGGGTAGCTGTGAGGCTTCAAGTTTTGGGCTCTGAATTACGCATCCTAACCTCATCCTGGACAAAAATTAGGATTCTCACTATTTCGATTTTGGCTCTTTGTGGAGTTCTAGTTTCTAGTTGCTCGCTCACAAATTCTGTTGAAATGTTCCAAGCTCCCCTTGTTGCCAGAACCCGAGAACAGGGCCAGCGCTGGGGACAGACGGTGGAAGCGCTGGCATGCAGGGCAAGAGCCGAGAAGGGCAGGACAGTCCCTGAAGGAAGCAAGTCTGGTCCTGAGAAACTTGGCTCACCTCCCAGAGCCTAGGTGAAGACACTCATCTTGTCAGCGGCAGCTCAGCCCGTACTGGGCAGGGAGCTGTGCAAGTGGTCAGCAGCCTGCCCCTGAGGGATGGTGCAGGCTCACTAAACACCCATGGAGCCGGGGCAGAGTTCACGCTGCTCACTGTTGCTCTGGCCTCTGTGTCCTCTCTCTGCCAGCACTGCGGCTCTGACCTCCCCCTCCTCACAGTTGGCTTGAGTTTAACATAGCAGTTTATTCTCAGCATTGGAGTAGGATTGTCCTGGGACAGACATGTCCTCAGGCAGCCACTTTGCCTCTTCGAGTCCGTGGTTATCTGCAGGAAAGCACAGTCATGCCCCCTGGGTTGCTGCCAGCCTTACTTGAGTGAGCTAATGTTTGTGAAGCATCGACACGGGGCAAGCACACATTGGAGAGGTGGACGCTGCTGTGACTAAGGGGTTGCTGACCCACAGTCGAATCGAAGGCCCCTGCTTTTGCTCCACCCATCACCCAGAGGACTCCCCACTGCAGGGGCTCGGACCACGGGCACTGCTTCCTAAGAGCAGCACACTGCTGCTGCTTCGCAGAAGGACAGGCCCACAGCAGTGGCCTTTCTTACTGCCCCGACCTTTGTCCTGGCACGATGTTCCCTGTTCTGGCTTTCTTCCTCAATTATTATTGTTTATACTTTTTTCATACAATTTTGCGAGCCGTCTCAAATCCTTTTGTGGTTGGACAGAGTTTGCTGTTCCACCTTCTCATCCAATTCCTCATGTCTCTCCCATCTCAAGGCCACCATTGCGTGACACTTGGGGGACCCGGGAGTGGGAGGCCCTCTGAGCTGTTTGCTTCACTGGTCTCTCTGTGGGGTGGTGCGTGAGAAAAGGGAGTCAAAGGAGCAGGCCCAGAAGCCATGCGCAGGGATGGCGCTTCCCAGGCTGTGTGTTAAATCAGGGTGAAATTAAACTATGTGCGAGTTGGGGACTGTTCCTTTCACCATAGGAAGGCGTTCTGCCTTCCCACATTCAAGCATCTCAGTTCATGACTCAGGGTTTTCTTTCTCAGCTTTCGAGATGACATTAACAGAGGGAAATAAGCTGGAGAAGAAACTCTTCTATTCAACTTTTGCTACTGTGAGTAAACAACATCCAGATGGAGAATCAGTTAGGTTCCAGCCCTAGAACTTCCTGGGAATTTCCTTGTAGGTTTCATGGTTAAGTACATTTCCTTTTGGTCAGAAGGGTAGCTTTCCCTGTAGCTGGGTCACCTGTGTTCTATCAGCAAGCCTGGACTTCTGCAAATAAAGTTCAAAAGTGCATAAACTTAGAAAAGGTCTCATGGATCGGGCCCTTAATCAGCAAGCTCCTGTATTTACATGGGATCCATTCCCCCATAATGTTCCTGGATCATTCCAATTACTTGGAATGGGGTTCAAGTGTATTATACTACTATAATCTGAAGCTTCAAAGCATTATTTTCTAGGATTTCTGCCGGTAACTTAAAGGAAATAATTCTTCTAGTAGTCATTAAAATTCATGTCTTTTATTAGAAAGTCCTATCTAGATGTTTTATAAAAGGAAGATTACAAATAGCTTTGGCTCTTGAGGAAGTGAAGATGCGTGTGTATGTGCGTATGGGTGTGTGCGCACAGGAAAGGATGTTAGTGGTTCCTGAGTGACCATCACCCGGCAGGGCGTCCATTAGGATACCAATTCCCAGGCTGGCCCTAACTGGTCAGGGAATCCAGATCATTCCCAGCTTTCCAGGTGATCCCGCTGCAGCTCCCACCCATCCCCCCGACCACCCTTTGAGCGTGAGGGCCAAGAGCAGGGGGAGGCCAGCGACAGCACACCCTGGACACAGGCAGCCCCACACCCCGGCTCAGTAGCGATGTGTGAGTGTCTGCCTCTGCTCTGTCCCTTTCCCACAGGAGGACCGGAAGGAAGGGATGGCGGCGTTCGTGGAGAAGCGGAAGGCCACCTTCAGAGACCAGTGAGCACTGGCTGCCTCTGCCTCGAAGCCTCTCTCTGAAGAGGAAAATGTAATCTGTCAACTTTAGAGGCAAATAAATCTTTCTCTTTTAAAGGGCAGTAAAGTGACACACAGTTTTCCTCGGCCTACGCGGGGCTGTGCATAGCAGGCGGTCCTCACCCAGCAGTTGTGAGAAGCGCTATCAAGCACATTCTCATTTTGACCTGGGCATATTCCTAATCAGAAACTGCTCATGAGCCTTCGGTGTGTTTGAGTTTTTACTTCATTTCAGGAACAGAGGGAAGTTTCGATGCCAAACACAGCATTCGGTACAGCACGTGGTGTTCAGACAGAACACATGTGGTCGGCTGGCATGTGGGTCGCAGCCTGGGAATGTGACCTTTGGGGAAGGCTTCGCTGAGGCACCTTAAAGGGATGCGTTGCTGCCTGAGTGACAATGTGAGATCACATCATCCTTAATCATCTCTAGAGTTGAATGTTCTATCACTTTTTTAAAACTTTTGTTTTGTCATTATAAATGACAACATTCAAACAGACAGAAGTCCTTAAAGTAGGCCACTCTGTCACACTCCCAGGGCACCCACCATTAACAGGTTATGTAGCGTCTAGAGATTTTTCTGTGCCCATGTGCACACATGCACAGGTATGTAGTTCAGTTTTCTTTTTACAAAAATGGTATCCCAAGTACACACTTCTGCGAAGTGTGCTGGTTGTCTTTCTACTTACAGGTGTGTATAAACGCACCCTGTTGTCTAGCATTCTTTTTTATTGTGGTAAAATATATGTAACACAAAATTGCCCATTTTAATCCATTTTAAATGTACAGGTCAGTGGCAGTAAGTGTATTCACATTGTCCTGCAACCATCCCCACCATCCATCTCCAATCCGTGTCATCTTCTCAAACAGAAAGTCTGTCCCCATTCAACACTAAGTCCCTGGTCCTCCCTCTCCAGGCCCCTGGAACCCTCTGTTCTAATTTCTTCCTGTCTCTGAATTTAGTAAATCGAGGTTCACCCAGGTTGTAGCATGCAGTAGACTTTCATTTCTTTTCATTGCTGAATAACCTTCCTACCAGCAGTCTTTTCAGTGGCCCTGAAGTATTTTATGATATGGGTGTATCGTAATTTACTGATTCCCATGATATTGGATATTTAGACTGCGGCCAGTTCCTTGTTATCACAGCTGTCGTGAACAGCACTGTGGTGAACATTCTGTGCGTGAATCCTCGCACTTCAGCGCGACCATGTCAGTTAAATTTGAAGAAGTGAGCCACAGGGCCGCATGTGTGGGAGCACGGGCTGTGGGGACTGCCCGCCCTGTCCCATCAGCAGTAGGTGGGCACAGCCTCTTCAGTTCTCCTCGCTGCACGCTGGCTGAGTCTCCAAGACCCCCTGACTGATCACTCACTGGTGGTGGTTGATGCTGCACCAGCTGGGGACATGAGCTGAAATGCCCCCAGGAGGGCTCTCTCTGTGCCCTGAGTTCCCTGCCCATACCTTCTCCCGGTTCCCAGGGCGAGTGTCCTGAAGAGAGAATCAGGAAGAAGCCATACTGCCTTTTGTGACCTAACCTCAGAAGCCAGGCCACACCATTTCCAGCATATTCTGTTGGTGGAGGCAGTTACAAGAGTCCACCTGGTTCAAGGGAAGGGGACAGACCCCACCTCTCAGTGGAGGTGTGTCCAGGTCACTGTGGGATGGCAGATACAGTGCTGCCGCCATTTTTGGAAAACACAATCTTCTAAATACTCCAACCAGGATGAGGCTAGAGAACCACCATCCTGACAGCCCTGGACATGGAGAGGCTGTGGCTGCCCCTTTTGAGTGGTGGGCATGTTCTCCTGGCTGGGAGTACGTGGGATGGGGCCGCGCCCTGAACCGGAAGCACAGTGTGGTTGGTGGTCTGGGCTCTGAAGGGGTTAACCGGAAGCGGAGCATCCCAGATTCCAGGCCTCTAGGGGCCAGATCAGAGGGGGAGGAGACTGGGCAGCTGACCTCGAGCTGCTCCCTCTTCAGGGGAAGGAACTTCGGAGGCATTCGCCCGCCCATCTGGACACCCGTGGAGCAGGGGGTCGGCCCTGAGGAGGGCAGGCAGCCGGGGCCCCTGGGTCAGAGGTCAGGGCGCTGCTACCTGGCCAGGTACATGAGGGACGTGGCGCCTAGGGGACAGGGAGGGGAGGCCTGCCGGGTGTCCCCAGCACACCAGCTGAGCCCAGAGGCCGCGCCTGACTGCCTGCCTGCCTGCCGGGGCCCTCCAGGAGGTGTGCTGCTTTCTCCGGCCGGGTCAAGAATGCTAACTGAAGGAGTAAGTCCGCGCTGTCCCGGCCCCCGCCCCACACAGCCACCCTGTGACAGCGGGGACCCGGCGGGGCGCGGGTCGGCGCAGGGAGGGGCGCTGGGAAGCCCAAACCACAAGCACATGCGGCTCGCACCCGGCGAGGGGCGGGAGACCCGAAAGGTGCCTGCGGGGCTGGGCCAGGAGTCGCCCCAGCCGCGGTTTAGCCTGCGCTACGCGATGTTCTCGCGCACCGCGAAGGGACCCGCGCGCGTCCCCGCCCGGCTCCTCCCGCGGGTCTGCCTCCTCCAGGCCCCGCCCTCCACGAGGCCCCGCTCCCTCTCCAAGGCCCCGCCCCCCCCCCAGGCCCGAGAGCATGGTGGTGCTGAAGGGCGTCCCCGCGCTACTTTCCCCTGAGCTGCTCTTCGCCCTGGCGCGGATGGGGCACGGAGACGAGATCGGTGAGCGCGGCGGGGGCGGGGGGGCGAGGCCGCGGGGCCTCGGGGACGCCCACCCGGGGGCAGAAGTCGGGCGGGCGCGCGGGGCCTGGCCCAGGCTGTCTCCTCGCCGGGTCCCGGGAAGAACCGGGTCCTGGGGTGGCGGCATCGCTCCGGCCGCCCCGGCCGCATTCCTTAGGACACCGAGGCCCGGGCGGGGGGCCAGGCCCTCCCGGGCCTCACTCGGCCCCAGGTGGTCACCAAGGCGGAGGCCCGTGGTCTGGGCGGGGCTGCGTCCAGGCAGGTCCAGGTCCCGGCCCTGCGTGCGGCCCGGACTGCAGACCCCTCCCCAAGACGGCCCCGAGGACCACCTGCGCTGGTGCCCGGGGCTGCCCCGCAACGTTTGCAGCGATTTCTTTCCCGGGGGCCATGGGCCTGGGGCGGGGGCTGCGGGGCCGACCTGGGGTGGAGGCCGCGGTTCGAGCTCCGCCCTGGTCCCGGCAACACCTGCAGACTCTTCTGCACCTAGCGGCTTCTCCTCTTCCCCTCTCTCTGACCGGCGTGTCTGGGGAGGGCAGTGGGTGTGGTCTGTCGCGTTGTCCAGTGACCCACGGGCGGCCCCTACCGGCGCGGTGGGAAGTTAGGCTGCGCGGACCCACCAGCAGTGGGGAGAGTGCCTAACCCGGGCGGCTGTTCAGTTCTTGCAGACGTGAACTTCCCCACCTCCTCCATCTGCAGGTGTGGCCCCGAGGAGATCCGCGCCGACGGTGAGCTGCCACCTCCTGCCCGGTGGGGTTGGGGAGGGTGGGCAGTGGTCCTGGCTCCGAGCTCCCCATCCATTCCCCAAGCACCCACCAGTGACCCAGGAAATCCCAGTGCCAGACCCTGGAGACCCTCCCTGCAGCCCCCAGCCCCAGAGGTGAGCCTGGGCCTCCTGCTCCATCTCAGACTCCACTTGGTGACTTCTTGCAAGTGGAGAAACAGGCCTGGTACCTTGTCAGTTGGCTGAGCAGTGGTGCCCCCGCTCACCCCCATCAAGTGTTCAGCCCTTACAGTGCTATAGAAATCCCAGCACTGGTGACCTGGCCTCACAGGCTCCCGATGTCCACACACTTGGTTTCTGAGATACTCTGACCCTTGGGGATGGATGGGAGGTGAGACTGAGGGGATAGTAGGAGCAGAGTTAGCAGTACCGAGGGTAACGGGGAATGTGGGGTGAGGGCACAGGCACCCTACCTAGTCACATCCTACCTGGATGGGCGCTGGACTCCAGCTGTGCCTGGCTGCCCCACCCCACCCCAGTGATGCTGTGAAGCAGGAACAGGACTCTCCCTGCAAAGTTGAGGCCACCAAGGCACAGAGATGTGCGATGTGGGGTAAACCCACCTCCTCTGGACAGAGCCAGCCAGTGGTCCCAGGCCTGAACAGTGGGCTGCTCCCTCCCCACCCAGTGGCCTGGGCTTCCACCCCCTGCTCAGGGAGCTGAGCCAGCCATGCCTCAGTTTACACCTTGGGCTAGGTAACCCCAGGTGCTCTCCTCCCCAAGGAGGTGGGACAAGGTGGGCTGTGGGAAAGGATGATAAGGAGTGTTTAAGTAAATCACACCACAGCCACCAAAAGTGATGCACACACCCTGCTCATCAGTGGAAAACAAGCTGTTAGGGTTCAGAGTCAATACAGTCGTCCCTTGGTATCCGCAGGGGATTGGGTGCAGGACCCCTGCAGATGCCAAAATCCACAGATGCTCATGTCCCTCAGTCATCCATCAGTTTCCGAGGGTTTCATACCCGGACACAGAGGGCTAACTGTATGTATGCAGAAAGGCCTGACCATGCAGAAATGCAGAGGCAAAGGCAGAATGAACTGCACGCGGACGGTGGCAGGGCTTGCTTCACGCCCTGAGACCACAGCCAGGTGTTCATCTTCGTCGGGTCTGTGTTTCCTGATCTTGTACAGCAAGTGTGCGCCACTTCAACACTCAGAAACCAGCTTTCCAGGAGAGCATGGACCTCGGAGCCCAGTGGGGTGTTTGGGGGGCCTCAGAGCCCAGTAGGGTGTTTGGGGGGCCTCGGAGCCAAGTGGGGCATTTGGGGGCCCTCAGAGCCCAGTGGGGCGTTTGGGAGGCCTCGGAGCCCAGTGAGGCATTTGGGGGGCCTCGGAGCCCAGTGAGGCATTTGGGGGGCCTCAGAGCCCAGTGGGACATTTGGGGGGCCTCTGAGTCCAGTGGGGCATTTGGGGGGTCCTGGGAGCCCAGTGAAGTGTTTGGGGGGCCTCAGAGCCCAGTGGGGTGTTTGGGGGGCCTCGGAGCCCAGTGGAGCCTTTGGGAGCAGCCTTGGGCAAGAGAGGCCTCTTCCCAGCCCCGAATGTCCTCATCACAGGATAAAGGTGGTAACCCCAGGGTCATCTCAGGGACCTTCTTGGGTCAAGGAGGTGGCCCCTCCTGGTGGACGGGTCACCACCAGCAATATGCGTGGTGCAGAGTGAATGGGATGGCGAGTGCTGGGACAGTGACAGGTGCTGTGGCCAGGGCAAGGAGGCGCCAGTGTGACCTCGATAAGTGTCACCAGGCAGTCAAACAGGTGCCTGCAGCTCCCCATCTGTCCTGGGCCCCAGTCTGTCCTTGCTGGCCGGTTTCGCGAGGCCCAATGTGAAAGGTGTGGACAGGCCAGCAGGCAGAGGGCTCTGTCCGCGGCCGGGTGGAAGAGGGCAGGGGTCTGAAGCTGGCACTCTGCCCTCAGGCTTGGGCATCCCACAGCTCCTGGAGGCCGTGCTGAAGCTGCTGCCACTGGACACCTACGTGGAGAGCCCGGTGAGGACCCTCATCACTGTGCTGCCGCCTCACTGCTCGGGCCTCAGTTTTCCCCTTGCCAGACCTCAGAGGGCCACTTGCCTTGGGGGGGAATATGTCCCCAAAGGGCCCTGACCCTGATCAGATGAGCCCTGAGACGTCCCCCAACAAGGGGGCCTGAGGCGCCCAGGGCAGCTAGATGGGTAGGCCGCAGGGGTGATCCTGTCTGTCCCCAGGCTGCTGTCATGGAGCTAGAGCCCAGTGACTGGGAGAGAGGCCTCCAGACCCCCGTATGGAGAAGCTATGAGTCCATCCTCTTCATGGCCGGCTGCACGGTGAGCCCATGGCCCCGACTGGAAGGGAGCTGGGGATCTTCTGCACCTCTTGGAGGCCCAGGGGGGCCCAGCAAGGGCCCCAAACTCCGCCCCACAGTTATGCAGGTGCCTGCTCACCTGCCACGGAAGAGTGACCCTGGGGGTGTGGCTGGCCCTGCCCGGGCCCTTCCCCAGCCTCCCTCCCAGGATCCTGCCCTGTCTGCCTCGGGGCCCTCACCCGCCCAGCCTGTCCTAGTGGAGCCAGGGGAAGCAGGGTACCCCCGGCCCCTGTCTTGTGGTCAGAAGCCTGGTCCGAGGCTACGTGTGACCCTCCACCCTTCGAGGGGACGGGCCTGCCCTCCTGGGCCCACCCACTGGAGGTCTTGGGCAGGACCCACCTGAGGAGAGAACACCTTGGGCTTCCGTCCTGCACAGCGGCCCCCACTCCTCCAGGGCAGCTCAGAGGACGCAAGGGCCCCCAGCAGGCGCCTCACCCACCACAGCCCCCCTTGTCCCTGCTCATCTGGTCCTCGAAGGTCAGAGGCCGGGTGTCCTCAGGCCCCCGACCAGGAGAACCAGAGAAATGGAGCTGAAAGAGGCCGCGCCTGCTGGTGCCCCTGCCCTGCGGGGCCGCGAGGGTCTTGCACCGTGCCATTTTGCCTTACAGAGCACCCTGGCAAAGATAGAGAGGTTTGAGTTTTATGAGCGGGCCAAAAAGGCTTTTGCTGTTGTAGCAACTGGGTGAGTTCTGGCTGGGACAACTGGGTCCGCCGGGTTCACGGGGTCCGCCGGGGTCCGCCTGGGTGGGTAGGTCGGGTTGGTCTGGGCCGATTGTGGGGCCCGTCCCCGCCCCACTCCCACTCAGCCTCTGCCCTGGCTGAGACTAGATGTCCCACAGGGGAGGGGACACGGGGGTTGCCTGAGGGCTGTCCCTGGGCCTGTCCAGCGGGTGGCAGAGCAGGAGCCTGGGCGCCCTGGCCTTCCCACCCACCTCGGTGCTCAGCTCAGCTCCTTACGCAGGGAGACGGCCCTCTACGGAAACCTCATCCTCAAGAAGGGGGTGCTTGCCCCTGATGCGCTGCTCTAGGCCTGGCGAAGACCGCCCCGGGCCCAGAGAGGGATCTGGACCCCTGAGCCCAACAATGCCACCAGCAGGCCTGCCCGCAGCACAAAGACCTCACCCAGCGGGGGCTCCGGGGGTGGCGGGTCCTGGGGAGCCCTGCTGACCAGGCTGAGATCCTCCCAATTTATGATAACAATGGCAAAGGGTAGTGATTGTCATCCTTCCATCCAAAGGTTTAAACAACAGCTTCTTCTCACTCACAAAGGCTTGTTTGGTGCTGAGCACAGGGAGGCTGTGGGCTCCCCAGAGAGCAGCCCCCGTGAGCCCTGAACCTCAGGTGGGAAGTCAGGCGTCCCTCTTCCCAGTAGGTTTGGGCTCCCTGAGCCAGCGAGTCCCTGGGCTTGGGATGAGACCCTCACAGGTAGAGACCCTCACCTGAGGAAATCTGCAGAGGACCTGGGCAGTGACCTGGGGGCATGGGCTGTGACCTGAGGGCCTGGGCTGTGACCTGGGGGCCTGGGCAGTGAGCTGAGGACCTGGGCTGTGACCCGAAGACCTGGGCTGTGACCTGGGGGCTTGAGCTGTGACCTGAGGGCCTGGGCTGTGACCTGAGGGCCTGGGCTGTGACCTGGGGGCCTGGGCAGTGACCTGAGGACCTGGGCTGTGACCCGAAGACCTGGGCAGTGACCTGGGGGCCTGGGCTGTGACCTGAGGGCCTGGGCTGTGACCTGGGGGCCTGGGCAGTGAGCTGAGGACCTGGGCTGTGACCTGGGGGCCTGGGCTGTGACCTGGGGGCCTGGGCTGTGACCTAGGGGCCTGGGCTGTGACCTGGGGACCTGGGCTGTGACCTAGGGGCCTGGGCAGTGACCTGGGGACCTGGGCTGTGACCTGAGGGCCTGGGCTGTGACCTGAGGGCCTGGGCGGGGGTGTGGCCACACAGGGTACTGCAGGAGGCCAGGAGTGGGTACAGTGGTTGCCCAGGCAGCTCTGAGTGGGGTGGGGCTTCTGCATCAGTCCCCTGGGCTGCAGACACTCAGATGGTCCTTGAAGAGGGCCCTAGGCTGTTCCTTCAGCCCCAGAGGCAGGAGGGCAGGTGGTGACTGCTGGTCTGGATGCTCTGGGAGGTGACCGTGTGTCGGGGTGCTAGCAAGGGCGGGGTGTAGGGCTTGAGCTGCCTGGTGGCTGAGTTCCTCCCGAATGCCCAAGAGCCTGAACTGTCTTGGGAAACAGGGATCAAGGACAGGAGAACACCCAGTGCCCAGGTGGAGGGCCAGCCAGGAGGGGTGCCTGCAAGGCTGCGACAGCTTCCCGGCATGAGGCTTGGACTGCTCTGACTGGGGAGGGATTTCCACCCGCCATTGTCTCTGACCCCAAAGTCTCTCTGAGGGCCTCCCCCCCCGCCCCTCCAGACCTTCCTACGGACACATGGGTGCAGGAGCTGGGATGACCGGGGCTCCCAGCCTCTGGATCCCTCAGGGCCTGGGGGAGGCGTCCCTGACATCAAGGATCCTGCGGGGCAGGCAAGCCCACCACGTGGACATCTGGGGCTCAGCCTGGGGAAGCGACCCTATTCTGGGCCTGTCACTGCCAGGGTCTTACCTCAGACCCTGACCCCGTGGCCATTTCTAGCCACCCGAAGGCCTTTCTTTAAACAGCTTTGTTGAGGTCTAATTGATGCTTAATAAACAGTACGCTTACAATGCCCAGCGAAATACATTTAGGTATTGTCTACACTCCCCAACCATGCAGGCAGCACCCCCACCCCGTAGTCTGCTTTCTGTCACTAAGGGTAGAATTTTGCATGAATGGAGTACCGGGCGTGCTCCTCTCTGGCTCCTTTCCCTCAGCGTGACCATCTGGGACTTGTGTCTGTTGCCCACATCGATAACTTCCCATTGTTGCCCAGCGGTATTCCATCATGCAGACATGCCACAATGTTCTATGCGTTCACCTGTGGGCGGGCGCTGGGCTGTTTCGGGTTTGGGCCGTCACAGATGAGCACACACAAGCCTGTGTGGACGCGAACCTTCATTTCTTGGATGAACACATAGGAGTGGAACGGCTGGGCCATACGTTAAGTGTACCCATAATTTTCTAAGAAACTGCGAAACAGTTTTCCAAGTAGCTGTCCTAGTTTACGTCCCTGCCCGCAGGGAACCAGAGTCCCGCCATGCTGGTCTTTCCTGTCGGCTGCTCTAACGGGCGGGCCTGTCGCAGTGTCCCTCTGGTTTTAGTTTGTGTTCCCTGATGATTAATGATGCTGAGCATCTTCTCCTGGGCTTATTTGCCTTCCGTCTGTTCTCTCTGGTGACACGAATGCTCAATCTCTTGCCCATTTTCTCTTGGCACCAGGGCCTTTAGTGATTCTGGTCACCAATTCAATGTGTTGGGCTGGGGGGCGGGTGCCCACACCAAGCAATTCTGCCCTCCTAGTCAACATCACCCGCCCACCAGCGGTCACTCTGCATAAGCAGTGTTGCCTAGTGACACGGGGAGCAGAGAGGGTAACCCAAGCTCAGGGCTGTCCAAAGGGTGTGTTTCCCTCTAGAGACAGGGAGAGTCAGGGGGGAGAGCTTAGGGGAGGGGCTTTGCAGGGGGGGGCGCCAGCCTCGTGGGCCTCAGCCTTGCCTCTCCAACTCCAGACTTCCCTAAAGGGCCCGAAGGAGCCACACCCAATGTTGGTGACAGACCTCCCCGGCCCCTTCGGGCTGTGCCCCGGGGTCTCAGGTCGCAGGCAGCTGAGCTGGTTGTGGCCTCTGCTGTGCCTCCTCCTCACAAGGCACAGAGTGTACCCCCAGCTCATTCTGCCTCTCCTTGTGCACTCTGCCACACAGCTGTGCCCTCAGGTCTGAGGAAATGCCGACGGGGGATCCTGGCTCCTCCAAGGCCAGAGAGAGACTTGGCCACAAACACCACCCTGGGTCTGAGCTCCTCAGGGCTCCCTGGTCCCCAACCATCTGGACCTGAATTGCTCAGGGGTGGCCATCCCTGACCTGGCAGAGGAATGACTTGGTGGGGCTGTGAGCTCTGCATGTGCCATGCAGGACTCGGGCAGCCTGAGACCTGGACACGATTCTGGGGCCTCTGCATAGATGCTGCTCCTTGGATCCAGGGCAGGAGCAGGGCCATGCGTGTTCAGCATGCCCACCCTGTTCTTAGCAGGATGGCAGGTGGGGTGCACACTGATGAGGCTGGGACCCACTCTGCCCCTGTGGGGGCAGGACCCCGAGCAGGTCACTGTCCAGACCTCAGTCTCCGCATAGGTAACGTGGGGGTGACAAAGCTCCTGCCTTGTGGGGTGCTCTGAGGCCATGACCATGTAACCTGTCCAGCAGCGCATCTCAGGATGAGGCCTGCCGCTCTACTCCTCCAGGGAGTTTGGGACCTGCTGGGGGACTCAGGAAGCTCTAGGACACCAGAGGTCACCTGGACAAACCTGGGTTCACCTGTGCACCTAAGCACTTGTCCATTTGTTCATCTGTGCATCTGAGCACCTGAGCACCTGTCCACTAGTTCACTTGAGCGCCTGTTCACTCGTTCACCTGTGCACCTGTCCACTAGTTCACTTGAGCACCCGTTCATTGTGCACCTGTCCACTAGTTCACTTGGGAACCTGTCCATTGTTCACCTGTCCAGCTGAGCACCCATTGTCTCTGCTTCCCCCTCTTAAGTCCTTTCTGTTCTCAGGTCCCATCTGTGGGGAGCCCACCACGGCTCCATTTCTCTGGTCCCAACCACTGACCTCTGCCACACCCCTGGCCCCATCCCAGCATGCCAGGAGAAGGCCTAGGGGGAGTAGATAGTTCTGGGAACATGGACTTGGGTATGGGGAGCCAAGAGTCAGCCGTGTGCTGCCCTGGGGGCTCTGGATGTGTAGGACACGACCCCCGTCTCCTAGACAAAGCAGGCCAGGGCCATGCTCACTGTTCATAAGAAACACTTGGCCTCTTTGCAGTTTATTTTTCCCATTGGGGAGGAGTCAGCACCCTCAGGAGTCCCCGCTAGTGTGGTAGATGTGGTCTCGATCCTCCTCTGGCCCCCGAAGCACCTGGCGCGACAGCAGCACCTGAGACCGGGGCCCTGCCTCCTCCTGGGCCTCCTCAGGTGGGGGATGGTACAAGCTGTCATAGTCGGGCTCAGGGCCCCTCCTGGGGCTCCGGAGGCCACCCAGGATATCCTTCGTTCCTGCCCGGCCCTTGGTGCCTAGGGACAGATAGATGGAGGTGCAGCCTCAGTTTCCCTCCCAAGGCCTCATCCATCCAAGTCAACTCCAAGGGGTTCCCCTGCTGTGGCCTCTTTCCCCTCGGGGGGTGAGGGGGCGCTTGCCCTCACCTTGCTGCTTTTCCTGGATGGGGGACAGTGTCAGTGAGAGGAGCAGTCGCGTGAGCTGGTCATCTTCCTCCGGAGGCTCCACGGCTCGGGCGCCCCAGACCCTGCGAGCGCAGCCGGGTCAGGTCCACATGCAGAGCGGGAGGCGGCTCCCCGCCAGAGTCCTCAGAGGCTCCAGTCCATCACCCAACAGCTGCCTCTCCCTCAAGAACTACAGCCAAGCAGCCTCCATGGAACCCAGACCCACGGGCCAAGTGTCCCTACCACGTCCCTGAGCTGCAGGGGTCGAGGGGCGCTAGGAAGTTCGGAGCCTCCCTTGGGGGGTAACCCTGAGGGTGAAGGACGTGAGGAAAAATCCTCCAGGCCAAGACTGAGGTTGCCCTGGCTGCAGCCCAGGGTGCTCCCCAGTGACGGATATGGTACCGGCACTGGGCCACGGGGACCCCGTGAGCTTGGGGAGGACTCCCTCCAATTCCAGTGTCATTGGGAGCCCAGGCCACACAGGCTGGGACTGGCGCTGCATCCTCTGTCCTGGCAGCTAAAATCAGCCAGGTAAAAATCAGCCAGGATGCCTTGTGGGTGCAGGGAAGGGGCCATAGTTCAGAGGCGGCTCTGTCCATGACCCAGGGACATGGGCAGGAGCCACCTGGAGGCTGCCAGCAGAGCGGGGCCGCTCAGGGGTCAGCCTGGAATGCCCAGGCCCCATTCCCTGCTCATTGCTGACGGATCCTGTGGGCTCCCGTGCTGGCTGGAGTGTTGCCCCCTCCTCAAGGCTGCTGGGCAGTGTTTCCCCTCCACCCTTGATGCCCCAGCTCAGGGAGGGCCCGGGAGGGAGGATAGCAGGGGGCTTGGGCGGAGCTGCCGGGACACTCACACCTCTGTGTGCTGCTCCAGGGCCCTGCCTCTGCCTTTGGTCTTGAAGAGGACCTGGAGAGTGAGGTCACAGGTATGGGCTCAACACGCTCCACCGGGGTCCAGGGTCAAGGACACCCAGGGAGACCCTCTGCCAACTCCAGCCCACCCCCGCCCACCCCTCCCAGGCCCTCTGGGTTCTGGCTGGAGGCCTCGTGATTTCTGGGGACACCAGGGAAGATGGTTGGGGCTACACCTGCACCCCCCACCCTGGCTGGTGGCCTGAGGAAGGGGAGCTGCTTCCTCCGAGCCCAGCCCTCCTTGTGGGGCAGTTGGGGACAGGGGTGCAAATGAAACCAGTGACCGCAGTGGAGCATCAGCGCCTGGCAGCTGTGGGGCAGCTGTGCCTGTCCTCCTGTGCCTCTGGCCAGGAAAGGGCGGGCCTCCCTGTTCCCCTGGTCACTCCCAGGTGTGCAGGGCTGAGTGGCCTTGTCCCAGGGTTGGGGGAGGACACAGCTCCACGCACAGTCCTGGCCCCGGACACCAGTAATCTGCAAGAAGAGCAGCTGAGGGGCCTGCACGAGGAGGTGCCCAGGCTTCACGGCACAAGTGAGCACCATCAAGGCCCCTCCATCTGCAGCCACCTGGTGTCATCGAGGCTGGCCCACCAGGCTGCACAGAGGGGCCCGCTCCTCCCATCCTGAGGGTTCCCCCCACGCCCACAGCATCCCCTGGTGCACAGGGACCTGCAGTCACGTTGGTGCCCCGTCTTCTCTGTCCTATTCCAGCTTGCTCCACCACCCCCCCAGCCCCCCCCCCGCCCCCCCCCCCCCCCGCCTGCTGGCTGGGTCAACAGGGAGAGCCATGGTGGGGCCCGGGTGGAGTAGCCCATACATACCTGGGATACTGAGGCCGTGCCTGCCTCCTGCAGCAGCACAGCCACCAGGATGGTGACCAGGAGGAGCCTGGGGGGGCGGGGGGGGGGAGCGAGAGGAGAGTGAGAGGCAGGTACCTCCAGACAGGACGCCGGATGTGCAGCCTGGTGCAGCCAGAGACCTGGGTCCCAGCAGGGAGGCCTGGGACCGGGTCCGCAGGTCATTTTATCTTCTCCTCATCTCACAGACCAGGACACACAGCCACAGAGAGGTGGGACTGCCACAGGCCCACACCTGCTCCCGGGCCCTCAGACCAGGGGCTGCTCCCCACCCTCAGCCACTGCACCCCACGTTCTGGTCAGATCCCACGCTGCAGGCACCAGCCGCCCACGTGGATCTTCCAGCTTCTGGCGTCTGTCCTGGCTGCTGCACAGGGACACACATGCACCTCTCAGGGGGGCAGAGCAGCTGTGCACATGGCTCCCTCAGGGCCAGGCCGCATGTCTCTCTGTCCCAGAGCTGTGGTGGATGGTGGTACCATCACCTGGGCTAGAAGCCCAGGAGGAGGCGGGAAGGATGGTGCCTGCTCACAGCCAGCCTGACCTCTGGGGAGGCCGCGGCCCACAAGGGGAGGAGGTCCAGGACCAGGCCCCCACAGGGGGCCTGAGGAGCCATGGCCCAAGGCAGGAGACACAAAGAGACACACAGGATGGAAGGTGACTGATGGGCTCGGCAGCAAAAGGCCCTGGAGGCCTCGTCTAAGACGGTGTCAGGAGGGCAGAGGACAGGAGGCTGACTGGTGCGCCTGTATCTGAGTGTGTGTGTTTGCATTATTAAAAAAACAGACAACAGGCCCAGAATGGGTCGCTATACCAAGCCCCACATCGGGAGACGGAGACGAGTTGGTCACAGCTCCACTGTCCCAGAAATGGAACTGGAAACCAGCTGGTCTGGAAGCCCAGGCCCAGCACCAGTGAGGTCACCCGCCTGACCCAACCCGCCAGCCCCTCCAGGAAGTCACCTTGAATGACCACCTGCTTTTGCCAGTGTAACTTCCTTGTTCCGCCACTTTCTGCCTACGAAAGTCTCTCATTTTGTACAGCTCCTCAGAGCTCCTTTCTATCTGCCAGATCAGATGCTGCCCGATTTGAACTGATTTTTGCTCAAGTAAACTCAAAATGTTTCGTGCACTTCAGTTTATCTTGTAACAGTCCATGTGCACACACGGTTCCTCAGGTCCTGGAGAGAAGGTGTCTGTCTCTGCAGCCGGCGGGGTAGGTCCAGGCTGGCCCCAGGCTGGGGGAGGCAGGGGAGCGCAGGGGTCCACAGGGGCCTCGGATCAAGGCTTCCTACACGCTGGCCCGTGGCCCTGGATTCCAGCCACACAGAGACCTTCACTCCTTCTCTGGTGACTCAGTACTTTGGAGTGGGGGTTCCATGCACACCACAAGAGCCAAAGGGCAGAGGCTGAACTGGGAACCTGTGCACATGTGTCTGGATACCACACCCACCGCCACACTGCCCAGCCATGCCTGGGAAAAGACTTCACAGGACGGGGTGCTGCTGGGCACGGGGAGCGGGACAGCAGTGGGGAGCATAGGGCAGCCTGGCTGTGGGCCCCCCTGTAGGCCCCTCTGCAGGCAGAAAGTTCTGGAAACCAAGGGGTCCCCAAGGCCCCCAAGCCACCAGTGGCCCACCTCTCTACAGGGAGGCATGACCTCTGGTCCAAGCTGGGGGGTCCCAAGGACAGGAAGGCCAGCAGTGAGCTCTGGCTTGGAGGAGGAGGGACTCCCACAGAAGGAGGGGGCCCTCACAGGAGGAGGACAGCCTCCCAGGGTCCAACAGGAGCCCCAGTGCTTCCTGAGCCTCATACCCCAGCTTCCAGTGTGACGTCCCCTCAGGGCAGCACCTGCCCCTGTCGCCAGCCCCAGGCTCATCTCATCTTCTTGACCCCCTTTCCTTTGGGCAGTCACAGACCTGCCTCCTTTGAGCCTCCCACCTCCTGCTTGCGGGGGCTCCTGGGTGATTCCCCGCCAGGTCAGGGGACCCCAACGACAGGTACACATTCTTACTCTCTCATGGGAGCCACACGGGTGGGCCTCAGAGCTGGAGCCCAGACACAGACACCACATGGCGACTCGGGAGGGAGAGCCCTGTGCACCCCCAGGGGAGCCGGAGCACTCGTGGGGACCCCAGCCAAACACGGGTCTGTGGACAGAGCCCCCTTCTCCCTCCCCCACTCTCTCTCCTCTGGAGCAGCCAGGGCTGGGGACACAGCAGCCCCGGGGCTGCTCTCTGAGACACATGCCCACACAGCAGGCGGGTTTGGGTGGGGAGTCTGGCCTCGGGAGCACAGCGTTACCTGCTCATGTTGGAAGCGCTTCTCAGTGCAGAGGGTGCTTGGGGGGCCGTAGTTCCAGGTCCAGGCAGCTGGCGCCCAGGAATCTAAACGCCTGGCCTGCACTGCCCTGCCCAGGCCTCTCTGGGTTTTATGGCCCCCATGTGGGCGTGTCCGGACAGAGGTCAGGGGCCAGGTGACTGAGTCCACCCAGCGGGCCCCACCCTACCTGTCTGTCACACCCACAACCTGCCCCTTGACCCGTCTACCACCCACTTCAGCACAGAGCTGACTCAGCTCTACCTCCCCCATCACCCCACACACGCCTGCGCCCACTCCAGGCACCCCGCAACCATTGCAGAGCTCCAGAAGGTGACCCACAGCACAGGAGCAATTGAGAACAGAGTGCTCAGATGAGCTCCGGAGCCTTGGGGGACAACAGAGGACACGAGTGGCTTTCTTTTGGGGGGCTGCTCCCACCCCAACCCTAGGTCAGTGGGCACAGTAGCTCCACAGGGCAGGCAGCAGGAAGACCAGTGGCTCCGGAAGGAGGGTTTGGAGCCCTGGTGGCCCCCAGCCCTGACTGGGAATGGGTCAGTCAGGGTGAGGGGGCAGGGGGCGGGGCTTTGGCTTCCTTGGTGCCCTTGGCTGACTGCAAGAGGGGGCACGGGCCAGCTCCACACCTGGGTCACCACAAGCCTGGGCACACCTGCAGAGGAGATGGGAGAGGGCCCCACGGAAGTGAAAGCCTGGGCGGCCTCAGAAACTGCCCTGACATCGACAGGGTCCCCAACTGCGGAGAGTGGGCTCCCCAGCCGCACAGGGCTGGCAGAGGGTGGGATCCCCAAGCTGCCTGAGGCGAGCACAGCCTTGACCTGTGCAGACGCTGGTGACCCCTGGGAAGCCAGGCTGACAGCAAGGAGCAGGAGAAGGAAGACTGGGCAGAGATCAGGTCCCCACACCACAAGGGTCCACAGAGTCAGTCCAGGGAAATTGCCGAACAAACAAACCACCACCACTCTCAGGGGAAAAATGTCAGAATCAGACCGTACCATATACAGTCTAAGACATCTAGCTTTGTTTTTTTAATTGACAGTCTTTATTTTTTGAGCAATTTTAGGTTTAGAGAGAAACTAAGCAGAAAGTACAGAGTTCCCACATACCCTCACCCCGAGCCTGCTCCCCTGCGATTAACAGCTTGCGTTAGGTGGCACATCTGTCATAATTGACGGCCAATTAAAAAGTGTTTTCAACCCCAAATTATAAGACAGGCAAAGAAACAGGAAAAGTGTGATCAACATTCAGAGAGAAGCAGGTAATAGAAACTCTCTCTGAGTGGACCCAAGTGTTGGACTTAGTAGACAAAAATTAATGGAAACCATGTGTAAAGAATTAAAGGTAAGTGTGAGGAAATGACTTAACTAAGTAATCTTAATAAACAGAATTTTTAAAAGAATCACATGGAAATTCAGGAACTGAAAAAAACAGTAACTAAAATTTAAAAATTCACTAGCGGGCTTACTGGAAGACGTGTGTAAGTGTGTACTATCTTTACATTAGATCAGCACTCAAAGGAAGATCAATGGAAATTGTCCAATCTAAAGAAAAGAGAAAAAAGAGAACAAAATTGAATAGCATCTCTGAGACCTGTGAGATAACACGTGTCAAGCACACACACACATAGACGTACCACACACACCACACACACAAGCCACATACAGACACATACACACTTACATACACACACCCCTCACACAAACTAGATACACACGTGTGTCCACACCACACACACAAACCACATACACACACCACACACTCTATACACACAAGCCTCATACATTCAAATACACACACCGCACACACGCAAACCACAAACACACACATACACCCACCACACATACATGCACAATCCTAGAAGGAGACGAAAGAAAGGGACAGAAAAAAATATTCCCATAAATAATGGCTAAAACCATTCCAAATCTGTAGCATTTGTTTCCAGATCCAATAAGCTCAGTGAGCCCCAAGTAGGATAAAACAAAGACATATCATAGTTAAACTGTTGAAACCCAACAATAAAGAGAAAATCCTGAAAGTATCAAGAGAAGATCTAGTCTGCTGCGCAGAGCACCAGCAACGCGGTCAACAGCTGACTTCTTCTGGGGAGCGCCGGAGGCCGGCAGGAAATGTGTGAGCAGTGACATCAGTCTTCACAACAAGAGCGAGGGGGGGCGAGAACACTCCTGCCACGAGGCCAGTGTCACCCTGATTCCAGAGGCAGACAAAACCATTGAGAGGAAGAGAAAACCACAGACTAGTATTCCTCACAAGCACTGACACGAAAATCCTCAACAAAATAGTACCTAAATCCAGCAACACATAAGGAGGAATTTATCCCAGGAATGCAGAGTTGGTTTAATATTCAAAAAATGAATTAATATACTATGCTATACTGATGGAAAGAAGGACAAAGACACATGACCACGATATTAGGAAATTCTTACATATTGAGGTGTATGGGGAAGCCATCCTGGTTTGCACTTGATTTGACCTGAATTTTATTTGAAACTAAGATGCCTGACTTACAGCCTGTCAGACATACAGACATACATGGTACATCTGCTTCAGCCGTTGCCCTAAAGGAAAGAATGTGCTCCTCGAAGAGGAGAATCGACGCCTCCCTTCTCACAGTGCCAGTGCTCTTTGAAAACGTCTCCCTTCCCACAATGCCAGGGGCATGTTGACCCGTTGTGCACACGTTAATCCGTAACAAACAGCTCCTTGAACCCTTGAAGGAATGGACCCCTGTCATCCTTGATGTATGTATCTTTGTTTTGAAATGGTATATAACTGTGCTAAAAATTTTAAGGAGCACATTTTTCCCTTGGAAGTCTGCCACTCCTGGGCTACAGTCCTCAGTTTGGCTCAAATAGAACTCTCTTCTTCTCTTTATTATAGAATGATTATTGATTATTGTATTGACAACCATTTTAATTGACATGGAAAAAGAATCTGACGAAATTCAATATTTATGATAAAAAACGTTCAACAAACTAGGAATGGAAGGGAACTTCATAAACTTGGTGAAAAGGCATGAACCAAAACCTGCAGCAAACATCGTACCTGATGTTGAAAGACTGAGCGTTCTCTCCTTGAGGCTGGGGCTGAAAGGGGCATCTCCTCTCACCACTGCTATTCAACATCATACTGGAGAGTCCAGCCAGGGCAACAAGGCAAGAAATAAAGAAAACGATGCTTGAGTTGGAATGGAAAAGTAAAGCTGTCTTTATTTGCAGGTGACATGATCCCGTTCTTGGAAAGTTCTAAGGAACCAAAAAGAAATTACCAGAGATAATAAAGGAGTTGAACAAGATCTCAGGATATAAGATCAACATACAAAAATCAGTTGTTTCTATATACTAACAATGAACAATTTGAAATGAAACTCAGAAAAAAATTTCATACATAATAGCATTGAAAATAATAAAATACCTAGGGACAAATTTAACAAAAGAAGCACAAGACATGCTGAGAAAAATTACAGAAGACCTAAATAAATGGAGAACTATTCCACGTTCATGGATTGTAAGACTCAATTTTGTTAAGATAGTAATTCTCCCAAAATTGACCTGTAGATTCAATGCAATTCCTACCAAATTCCTATCAGGATTCTTTGTGGAACTCGAGAAGCTGATCCTAAAATTTATAAGAAATGAAAAGAACTCAGAAAAGCCAAAACAATTTTCTAAAAGAAGAGCAAAATTGGAAGACATACACTACCCCATTTCGAAACTTGCTATAAAACCACAGTGAAAAAGGATATGCCGTAGGCACAATGATTGAGACATAGATCAGTGAAATGGAATTAAGAGCCAGGAATAAACCCACACATATACGGATAACTGATTTTTGGCAAAGATGTCAAGACAATTCAATATGGAAACGTTAGTGTTTTCAACAAAAGGTGCTGAAACAGTTGGATACCATATGTAAAAAAAAGGACTTAGACCTATAACTTATATGGTACATGAAAGTTAACTCAAAATGCATCATAGGGGGCCGGCCCCGTGGCAGAGTGGTTAAGTTTGCACACTCTGCTGTGGCGGCCCAGGGTTTCACTGGTTTGGATCCTGGGCACGGACATGGCACTTGCCAGGCCACGCTGAGGTGGCATCCCACATGCCACAACTAGAAGGACTCACAACTAAAATATACAACTATGCACTGGGGGGATTTGGGGAGAAAAAGCAGAAAGAAAAAAAAAGGAAGACTGGCAACAGTTGTTAGCTCAGGTGCCAATCTTAAAAAAAAAATGCATCATAGACTTAAACATAAAAGTTAAAATTATAAAACCTCTGGAAGAAAAAAATGAGAAAATTTTCACAGCCCTGGGTTAGGCAAAGAGTTCTTAAATGCAACACCAAAAGCATGATACATAAGAACCAGCTCTGATGGCCTAGCGGTTAAGTTCGGCACGCTCCTCTTCAGCAGCCCAGGTTTGGTTACCAAGCACAGATCCACACCACTCATCTGTCAGTAGCCATGCTGTGGTGGTGGCTTACACAGAAGAACCAGAAGAACATGCAACTATATACAACCATGTACTTGTCGGGGGAGGGCAGGAAGGAAAAAAAAAAGCATGATAGATAACAAAATTTTTTGGATACATTGGACTTCATCAAAATTACAAACTTTTGCACTTCAAAACACACCATCAAGAGAGTGAAAGGATAAGTCACAGACTGGAAGAGACTTTTGCAAATCATATATCTTATAAGGGACTTGTGTCCAGAACATACAAAGAGTTCTTACAACTCAATAACAAGACAAGAACTCAACTGAAAAATGTTCAGAACCTTTGAACAGACATTTCACCAAAGATATACAAGTGGCTAATAAACCCACCAAGAGATGCTTAGTTAGCATCATTAGCTATTAGGGATGCAGAGTCAAACCACAGTGAGATATCACTACACATCCACCAGGCCAGATGGTGGGCAGAACTGTTCCCCCCAGAACTCCTATGTTGGTGTCCTAACCCCCGTACCTCAGAATGTGACTGCATTTGGAGATAAGATCTTTAAAGAGATAAATAAGTTAAAATGAGGTCACATGGGTGCGCCCTAATCAATTCTGACTAGTGTCTTTATAAGAATAGGAGATTAGGACACAGACACACACAGAGGCACGACCATGTGAAGACACAGGGAGAAGACGGCCGTCCACATGCCAAGGAGAGAGGCCTCAGAGGAGACCAATGCTGCTGACGCCTGACGTCAGGCTTCTAGGCTTCAGAACTGTGAAGAGACACATCCCTGTTGTTTAAGCCTGTGGTGGTCTGTCATGGCGGCCCTAGCAGACTAGCACAGACGGCCACGATAAAAAAGAGAGACAACAACAAGTGTTGATGAGGATGTCAAGAAACTGAGCGCTCACACACATTGCTGCTGGGAAGGTAAAATGATGCAGCCACTTTGGAAAAAAGTTTAGCATTTTCTTAAAAAGTTAAATGTAATCTACCATCCAACCTAGCAATTCCACTCCTAGGTACCTATCCAAGAGAAATGCAAGCTGTGTCCACACAAAGACCTGTACAAGAGCGTTCGTAGCAACCTTGTCAACAACACACAAAACTGGAAACAGTCCAGATGCCCGTCAGTGGGTGAATGGATAAAACAGGGCATACGCACGCCGTGGGACACTATTCAACAGCAAAAAGGGATGAACCCCTGACACATGCTGCTGTCATTGCTGTTCTCCACCAGCTGAGAGACCAAGATATGGAACCCTGACCCCAGCCAGGCTGAGCCTGGAAGGTCACGTCCACCACGGCACTCACTCACTCAGCAAATGCCTGCTGAGCACCTTCTCTGTGCTGGGCACTGTGCAGGCACTGTGCACAGGACCAAGAATGACAGGCTTGCCCCAGGAGCATTACACACTGAGCCTGGAGGAGGCCCTCCCCTGGGTGGGAGGGGGCCAAACAAGCTGTGCATGAACCCAGCCGCCCAAACGCGGCGAGATGGAAAGTCTGGGCAGGCAACCAAGGTCGTGTCCCAGAGCCTGGACATCCCCAGGCCAAAGAGTAGCCAGCGCTCAGCTGGCCAGGCTGTCTGCCCCCACCATCCCCACAATGAGGTGGTGAGTGTGTGTGAGGTGTGCACAATGTGTGTGAGGGGTGTGTCTGTGAGGTGTGTGAGGTGTGCCTGTGAGAAGCATATGTGTATATGTGAAGCGTATGCATATACGAGGTGTGTGTGTGCGAGGTGTGTGTGTGAAGTGTGCATGTGTGTGTGAGGGGTATGTGTATATGAGGTGTGTGTGAGAGGTATATGTATGAGATGTATGCATATGTGAGAGGTGTGTGTGACAAGGTATAGGTGAGTGAGGGGTGTGTGTGTGAGGTGTATGTGTGTGACAAGGGTGTGTCTGTGTGAGGTATGTGTGTGTGCTGTGTGTGCATATGTGAGGTGTGTGTGAGGTATGTGTGTCAGGTGTATGCATATGTAGGGTGTGTGTGAGGTGTATGCATATGTGAGGTGTGTATGTGTGAGGTGTGTGTGCGAAGTGTGTGTGAGGTGTATGTGTGAGGTGCGTGCATATGTGAGGTGTGTCAGGTGTATCTGTCAGGTGTATGCATATGTGCAGTGTGTGTATGTGAGGTGTGTGTGAGGTGTGTCTGTGAGGTGTATGCATATGTGCAGGGTGTGTGTGAGGTGTGTGTGTAAGGTGTACGCATATATGAGGTATGTGTGTGTGAGGTGTTTGTGTGAGGTGTATGCATATGTGAGGTGTGTGTGAGATTGTGTGAGGTGTACATGTGCCGTGTGTATGTGAGGCATGTGTGTGAGGTGTGTGTGTGTGAAGTGTGTGAGCTGTATGCGTATGTGTGGTTGTGTGTGAGGTATAGGCGTATGTGCAGTGTGTGTGCAGTGTGCGTGTGAGGTGTATGAGTATGTGCGGTGTGTATGTGGGAGGTGTGTGTGAGGTGTGTGAGCTGTATGTGTATGTGTGGTGTGTGTGAGGTGTGCGTGAGGTGTGCGTGAGGTGTGCATGAAGTGTGTGTGTGAGGTGTGCGTGTGAAGTGTGTGAGCTATATGCATATGTGTGAGGCTTGTGTGTGAGGCGTATGTGTGAGGCATGTGTATGAGGTGTGTGTGTGAGGTGTGTGTGTGTGAAGTGTGTGAGCTGTACACGTATGTGTGGTGTGTGTGAGGTGTGTGTGTGAGGCGTGCGTGTGAGGGGTGTGTGTGAAGTGTGTGAGCTGTGTGCATGTGAGGTGTGTGAGCTGTATGCGTATGTGAGGTGTGTGTGAAGTGTGTGAGCTGTATGCGTATGTGTGGTGTGTGTGAGGTGTGCGTGTGCGGTGTGCGTGTGAAGTGTGTGAGCTGTATGCGTATGTGTGGTGTGTGTGCGGTGCGCGTGTGAGGTGCGCAGGAGGCCGCGGCGCCCAGGGCACGGCTGGAGGGGCGCAGTGGGGGCGGCGGCAGCCGCAGCGCTCCCCTCCCCCGGCCCGCGTCTCCTGGCAACAGCAGCCTCGGTCTCGGCCGGCCCCTCCCCCGCCCCGCCCCCGCGACTGCGAAGCGTCTGGAACCGCATCCTTCCTCCGCATCCTCGCCCTGCCACCGCGTCCTGCTGCAGCTGCCGGAGCCGCCTGTGAGCCATTTCCACATTTCTGCTTGTGGAGCGGGGGCGAGGGGGCCGAGTGTGTGCGCGGGTGTGCCGCAGAGTGTGCCGGTGCGTGTGCGCGGGTGCGCAGGAGAGTGTGCCGGTGCGTGTGCAGGTGCGTGTGCAGGGGTAGGGGAATGTAGGGGGGCACTGCGGCTGACCCGATGGCGGCCAGACCGAGCCGGGGTCCTCCCTTGGGGTCTCTGCTAAGCGGAGAGGGGTTACTGTCCCCAGGCCTCCGGGACGATCGGGGGGTTCCATGGGGCCAGTCGCCGCCTGGACGTTCCAGAAGGGCAGTGGGTGCCCAGCCCTGCAGAGACCCGACGTGCTGCCCGGATCCTGGGTCCTCGGCAGAGCGCGGCAGGTCGGGTGGGGGTGGGACTGCTGGACATCACCCCCCTCTCTGACTGCAGCCCCCTCCCCGTGAACCGGCTCCACCCCTGCAGATCCAAGAGAACCAGTGGGAGCCTTGAGTCCCGAGGTGGAGAGGGGGTGCAGGGGGGGTGAGGGGAGAAGAGGGGAGGCAGAAGGGGCGTCGGACGGACCAAAGCACCGGGACGCGCTGCCGGCACCGGGAGCGCGTGGTGGCCCTGGTGGGGGCGGTTGCGTGGCAGGCGAGAGGTGGCCGGGAGGCTAGGAGAGGGCATTTCTCTAGAACCACCTGCTGCAGGCTGTAGACGCGGGGCCACAGGTGGCTGGTACGCGGGACGCCGAAGCGGGGTGCAGCTCTGCACCTGCCCCCACTGGGCCCCATCCCTGGGCCTCTCCGGGCTGGGCTGGTGACGCCCGCAGTATACCTGCCTTTCAAGCAGCAGCCAAACCCAAGACGAGCCTGCAGGGCGAGGGCGGGAGCGCACCTGGGTGGGGGCTGCGGCGGGGGGTGTGGGGCGGGGGCTATGCTGGGTTTCTGCAAAGTGCGCGGGCCCCTGGGCTCCACAGTCACACGCACGCCAGACGCGCGCAGGACGCTTGTGCCCGCACCTCTCCGCGTGACGCAGCATCCCAGGTTGGGGGTGTGTGTGAAAGCGAGTCTGTGATGTGACCTGCAGCCGAGCTTCCGTGGGCTTTCAGCTAAGGGTCCAGCCCCCCATCCGCAATCCATCCAGCCATCCGTCCAGCCATCCAGCCATCCGCACAGTGTCGCCGCTCATCCTGCGTCCCCTCCCCCCAATCCATCCATCCGCACAGCCTCGCTGCTCATCCTGTGTCCCCTCCCCAAGCCTCGGAGAGGAGACTTGCACCGCCTCCCGACCCCAGCAGTTGAACGGGTCCTGGGGAGTGGGTGACCCGCTGGAGAGGACACAATTACAGCGCAGGGTGGAGGGAGGGGGACCAGTGGGAGGAGTGGGAACGACCCCCGCCTCCTCCCCCCATTCCACGAGCTCTGTTTCTGTTGAGTGAACGAGCCTAGCCAGCCTCCCCAGGGGGTCCGCATGACTCAGCGAGGGACAGGAATGTTCTGGGGGAGGGGTCCCACATGCTGTCCAGCACCTCCCCCAGCATTCTGCCTGGAGCCAGACGCAGAGGATCCAGAGGGCCCCAAAAGGCTCCTTTTCTTCGTGGAAACGTGTCATCTCCGGCCCATCTCCGTTGCCATGGAAACCCGCGATGATGTCACACGGACGTCACGTCGTGTCAGAGGACTTGGAGCTTACGTTTGGCTCAAAGGGGACCCCAGAGGTGGAGCTACTTATCGGGAGGGGCCTCCTGTGGAAGGGTGGGGGGAGACCCCGGCCCTTGGCCCTCCAGCGGGCGAAACCACCAGCCTGAGACTGACGGCTCTGCACCCACCCCCGCCCCTCCGCGCTCTCGTCTGTAAGCCACAGTCTGGGTTTGTGAGTGGTGCGGGTCCGCTCCAGCCCCCTCCCCCCGGATGGCACACCCCTCCCACCCCCGGCAAGCTCCCCTCAAGCCGGGGTACTTGCCGCGCCCCCCCCCCCCCCCCCCGCCCCTCACCTGCGCTGTCGAGCTCTCCTGTCTTCCCGCACTGGACCCCCGACCTTTTTACATTGGTGTTCTGATGGCTGCCCGTCTGTCTCCGCCTCACCGAGCGCGGGCTTCGTCTGCAAGGCGGCGTGAAGAATGACTGCCCGATTGCCCGCCCGCCTGGGGCAGGCGCCGAGATGCCCGCGCATCTTCTCCAGGCTGAGCCCAGGCCGCCCGGGCCTGGCCCACCTCAGGAAGAGCCTCAGCCTGAGGGGTGGGAGTGGGGGGTGCTTTGCTGGTCTGTAAGGGCCCGGGTCAGGTGCGCACATCCAAGGAAGGGCTCAGCTCAGGCCCCAAGAGGACCCTCCTCCAGGGAGCAGCGGGCGGCTGCTTGCTGCCTGCCGCACAGTGGCCAGCTCCACCCCATCCCACGCGCCCTACACAGCCCTGGCTTGCCTGCTCAGCGCCTTCCACTCTCTCTCCTGTGCATTTCTTGGCCGCTGGGCAGGGCTCCCGCTCTGCATCCCCACCGGCCCACCCACACCTGGAGCCGGAAGCGGGCCTGGCCGCCGGGTGAGAGTGGTCCCTGCCAGCGGGCCCTTACAGTGGGAGGTGCTTGGGCATGGTGAGGTCACTCTAGGAGAGGAGTTTGGGGGTTCAGGAGCACAGCAGTCTTTGCTGAGGGGGGCAGGTTGCAGGCAGTGGTGCGGAGCGGCCACATTCAGAGGCCAGGGCAGAAGCACAAGCCTTGGGGCTTTACTCTTCACCCCACAAGGAAGTGGTGGGAGACAGCCCCACTGCCCAGCCGCAACCCGGCTGTGCTCAGCAGAACATCAGGTCGTCCTGGGGGAGGGCGTGGGGCGGCTGTGCCTCTGCTGCCAGCCTGCTGTCCTTTGGGTGTTGGTTTTGTTTTTAATCTATTTTTGTTTTGAAATATAATGAATATTCAGAAGAGAACATAAAACAAACATACAGCCTAATGATTTGTCATAAGAATCTCCAGACATCGGCCATCCCGGTGAAGACTAAAACCCCATCCCCGCCCTGAAGCTGTTCCCCTCCTCCCAGGGCAGGGCCACCCAGTCTCCCCTTGGCCTGGACCCACGGAGCGCACGCCCCTAACAGGGCGACTGGTTCCTAAACGCCGCGGCTGGTGTTTGCCTGTTCTGGAACCTTCCTTCATGCCTTGCTTCTTTCCACCAATGCTGTTTTTGTGAGATTCAGGGATGTTCCTGTTTATAGCTGGAGTTGGCTCACCTCCGTCGCTCCAGCGGACTCAGGTGTAGGAATGCCGTTTACTTGTTCGATGCTGGATGACGTCGTGGTGTGCACTTCTGCGGGAGCAGTGCTGCTGCACACGCTCGTGCACGCCCACCTTTCCACTGGGTGTCCACAGGAGCGGGGCTGGTCCCAGGCTTGCTGTCAGTAGACAGAGCAAGTTGCCCTCCCACGTGGCGTCTTTGCTCCCTGTGCTGTCCTGGTTCTGGTGGGCTTCAAAGAGTGTCCTCATGCTGGTTCTAATTTGTCTTCCTCAAGGAGGAAGGTTCCTAATGAGGGTGAGCACCTTGTCAGTATCCGTGGCCATCTGAAATCCTGTCTGTCCATTCTTCTTTTGGGTTATCTGTCTTTTTCTTTACCAACTTGAGATGTTCTTTGTGCGTTTTAGATATCTGCCATATGCTGGCTTCCTTGGGCTGCTGTACCAAATCACCACGACTGGGGGCTTAAACCACAGGCATGTCTTCTCTCACAGCTCTGGAGGCCTGAAGTCACAAATCAGGATGTCGGAAGGACCACGCTCCCTTCGAGGCTCTGTGGGGAGGCTCTGCTTGCTTCTTCCAGCTTCTGGTGGCTCCAGGTGTCCCTTGGCTTGTGGCTACCTCACTCCAGTCTCTTCCTCCATCTTCACACGGCCTCCTGCCTGTGTGTGTCTGTGCCCAAATTTCCCCCTTCTTATGAGCACACCAGTCTTTGGATTAGTGCCCACCCTAATCCAGTACAGCCCCATCTTAACCTGATGCCAGCTGCAAAGCCCCTGTTTCCAAATAAGGTCTCGTTCACAGCTCCTGGGGGTTAGGACTTGGGCATGTCTTCTTGTCGGACCCGCAACAAGCCCCCTGTCATTTATGGATTGCAAATGTCTTCTCCGTGTCTGGGTTTCTGTTTCCATTCTTTGAAGGCTGTGTTTTGATGAGTAGAATTTCTTAATTTTAATGTAGTCCTTTTATCAATATTTCCTTTTATGGTTAGTATTTATTTGTTATATTGAGGAGCTCTTTCCCTCCCTGACACCAGGAAAATACTCCCCCATATTATCTTCAAGATGCTTTTCTAATTTAGGATTATCTGCCTGGAGGAGTTTCTCCGTGTGGTGTAAGGCAGGGATCGGGTTCACTGTTTCCCATGTGGACATCTGTTTATTGAAAGCTGGCCATCCCCAACTTTGCAGCATCATCTCTGTCATAAACCCGTGGTCCATGTGTGTAGGGTGTTTCACGTGGGTCTTTGTCTACCACACATCAATACCACGTGACTTAGTTTCTGCTGCTGTGTAACAAGCTGGACAGCTTTGTTCTTTCTCAAGATGTCACGTGTGTTCGTGTCTCCCCACCTTCCATAGAACTTACAGTGCTGGTCAAGTTCACACGAAAAAATCCTGTTAGAATTTTGATTGGGATTTATTGATTCTACAGATATATTTTAGGAGGAAGTGCTATTTTAAACATGGAACCTTCCAAAATCCATGGCCGTATCCTTCCCCATCTAGGGGAAGTTTAGGTCCCCATTAAGGAGTTTAGGTCTTTGGTCTCGGTCTGTAAGGTTTTAACTGAGGTTTTTCACGTGGAGGTCCTTCTCCTCTCGTTGGAACTATTCTTGAGCACTTGATACTGTTTAAATGGAATCTTTCAAAAAATTATTTTCTAATTTTTTGTCACTAATAGAAATATAATTGATTTCTGATACCATAAACCCATCAACCTTGCTGAACTCACTTTTCAAGTTGCGGAACTCATCTGTAGATTCTTTTGGATTTTCCATACACAAAAGGTGTTTTCTCTGTGAGTAAGGAGAATATTACCCTCCCTCTCCAGGCCCTGTGGCTCTCATTTCTTTTTCCTGCCCTGCAGCGTGGCTGGGACCTCTCGCACCGTGACTTATGGACCTGACCGTAAAGGGCCTCTTTGTCCTCTTCCTGATCTTACTTTCACTGTTCATGCTCAGTAAGTTTTGCTGTAGGGATTTTTGTGGATACCTTTTATCAGATTACAGAATTTCTTTCTGCTCTTAGCATGCTAATAGATTTTTTTGAATAGTAAACAAATGTTGAATCTTATTAAGTACCTTTTGAGCTGCTGTTGAAATTGATCGGTGCTTTTTCTCCTTTATTCTGTTCACATGGTGAAAATACTGATTGTTTTTCAGATGGTAAACTAAGCTTCATTTCCAGAATACGCCCAACCTGCCCGTCGTACCATGTAACTTCTTTGTGTCTTGCTGGATTCCACCTGCTTGTGCTGCATTTGGGGCCTTTGCCTGGATGCTTGAGGGTGGGGTGGCCTGCACCGTCCCCTCTCACAGTGTCCATGCCAGGTTTGAGATCAAGGTTGTGTTGGCCTCATGAGCCAGGGCATGCCCCCTTATTCTTTTGTCAGAAGAGTTTTGTGTGGAATTTGCATTATTTCCTCCTTGGCCATCATCAGTGGAAGTCGGTGGTGATGGCGCCTGGGCCTGGAGCCCTTTGCCGGAAGAGTCGTTGTGCTCCTGACACAGGACTTTTCTTTCTTCTTTGGCTCAAGTGAGGATGTTTGGTTTCCTCCTTCTTGCGTTTGGAAGTCATTTGCTGCATTCCTTTTCCCTTAGCAGTCAGTCTAGAGGTGAAATCGCCTTCACCTTCCAGGTGTTGGGGGAAATCTCGTCCTCCTCCAGGCCTTGGGGCCCCTCCACATCCTCCGTGTCCTCCCCCTCCATGTCCTCCCAGCTCTGGCTCTGGTCGGGCATCCAGCTCTCCGGACGGTCTAGCCCCGTGTACACCATTCCTGCTGTTCTGTTTGGATCCATTCACCGACAGCCTCTTTCTGTAGCTCTGTGATGTCCTGCGTCTCCACTGGGGTTTCCACGTAAAACCCAGATGAATTTCAGATGGACAATGAATGAATTTTTAGTTTAAGTATGTCCTATACTGCATATTACATGGTGCGTACTTATACTAAAAAAAAAGTATTCGTTGCTTCTCTGATTCAGAGTTAACTGAGTGTCCTCTATTTCCATCTGCTAAATCTGGCCACCCTACTCTCCAGCCCTCTATCTGGGATCATTTCCTGTTGACTGGACCAGTTGCCCTTGTAACATCGTCTAGAGCAGGTCAACCGGTGGAAAATTCTGCCAGAGTTGTGTGTCTCGGTCGTCACTGGTCAGAGGCGCCATCCCCTGTGTGGCTGTGGGGCCAAGAGGGAGCCCAGGAGCAGGAAGGGACTAGAAACCTGTGACTGGACTCACCTAGTCTGCCCTGGGAAGGTTGGCCTGGTCACCCATGGCCTATCCTGGCTCTGGGTGATGAGCATCGGGTCCACCCCAGGACCCTCTCACTCCAGAGCCAGCCGGCATGGACGTCTGCTGGGTGGCCAGTGGGCAGTGACCCTGTGTCTGCCTCTGGACAGGACGAGGACCCGCATCCACCATGGTGAAGCTGGGCTGCAGCTTCTCCGGGAAGCCGGGCAAAGACCCCGGGGACCAGGATGGGGCTACCACGGACAGCGTCCCCCTGATCAGCCCCCTGGACGTCAGCCAGCTCCAGCCACCATTCCCTGACCAGGTGAGGAGCCTGGGCCAGCATGAGGGGCCCTTCTCTGCCTGCCCTGGGAACAGAGGGGTGGGGGGAGGGTTACTCGGACGTGGCCTCCTCCAAGGTGCAGGAGGGCAGGTGGAGGAAGGACTGGGCCAGCCGGAGGCCCAGTCAGCCGCAAGCAATCCCCGTGCCCTGGGCAGCTCCCTCCTCATCTGTAAACCAGGGTGAACTGGCAACCTTGACAATTCACATGCTGTCTTGCAGACAGCACCCAGCCCATGGAGCTGCCCAGCAGGGACCCAGCAAGCAAAACTGCCCACCCTCCCGGCGGGGTCGCCGTCTTGGGTCAGGGCCTGAGGGGCCCTGGGGCAGGTGATCGATGGACAGGGAGCTTTCAGCAGGAGCCTGTGAGAGCAGAGCTCAGCTCCAGCCCTGCTGACCCCCCGGGAGCTCTGGAGTGTGAAGAGCACCAAGCATTGTCCCCGTGGAGGGGAGGGGTGGCCACCTGTCCCACGTGAGTCAGCCACTCGCTGGGGACCAACCGTGGGGCCAGGGTGCCTCCCAGGCACTGCCAGTTGTGCCGCTCCTGTTGGCAGAGGATCTGGGTAGGCTCCGCTGCATGTACTACAGTTCTGGACCCGATTCTCAGGGGAAGAATTGACTCCATTTTTGGGAAGGCTCAGCCCTTGCCCATCAGGAGCACAGAGCACAGGACTGCACCTGCCTATGCCCCCTGTGGTAGGGCCTCAAGACTCTGGGATCAGAGGAGAAGTCAGGGCAGCTATGGAGCCACTGAAGGGTAAGCTCCTGGCAGGGAGAGCTGGCACCCTCAAGAGTTGAAGGCAGCCATGAGACTGAGGGACTCCATCCATTGCCTGGCCAGGCCCCAGGGCTGCCATGGGCTCAGCAGAATCTCAGCGTCCACATTCCCTCACCCTCAGCTTGTAGCAGTTGGAGCCCGGCCACTAGACAGTCCTGGCACATGGTCAGCACCCACACCACTGCAGGGCAGCTGACCCCTGGCCCCTCCCCTCCCAGCCCTCCCAGCCCAGGGTCCTCCCGGCTCATCTCTTTCCTCAGGTGGTCATCAAGACGCAGACCGAATACCAGCTGTCCTCCCCGGACCAGCCGAAGAAGTTCCCCGACCTGGAGGCCCAGAAGCTGACCTGCAGCCACCCGGAGGAGGGGCGCAGGGTAACGGACTCTCCCGGTCCCGGGCCACCTCCATCCGCCCCTCGGGGAGTCAGGGCAGAGTAGGGGGACAGGTGGCGCAGGCCGTGGGCACCCAGGCTCGGGGCCACGGGCGGGACCCTGGCCCAGGCTCCTGCTCCCAGGAGACCTGGACAGGGAGTCACCCATCCAGAGGCCCAGGGAGGGGTCTGGGTGGCTCCAGGGACTTGGGGCCGGCCAGCCCCAGGCCAGGTGCCAGCCTTCAGCGCCGGCCGTGCCCCCCGCCTTCCTCCCCTGTGATGTGGGGCGAGAGCGGGAGGTGTGCAGAGGGTTCCAGCCATGGCTGCTCTGGCCGGGCAGGACCTCACGTTGTGTGCAGTCTTCCCCGTGGTCACAGTCTTGTGATGCGTGGGCTTTCTAGGTACTGTGGAAAGGTACTTTTCCTGCAGTATCTCTGGCAAATGTTTGCTCCCATCTTTTTTTTAGCTCTTAACTTCACTAATGATGGCTTTTATCATTTTTAGTGTACTATGTCTGAAGCCTTTCATTTTTCAGCATAAAATCTGTCCCTTTGCCCGTGGTTTCTGAGATGGAAGGGCGCCCCCGACAGAAGCCTGGGAGCTGAGGGCTGCCCAGCCTCCGCCCCCAGCTTCCCCCTTGGCCCAGCTCGGCGCCCAGCCCCTGCGGCAGCCTCCCCTCACTGCGCCCTGTGCTCCTCTCCCTTCCTCGGCCCGCAGCTGCCCACGGCGCGGATGATCGCCTTTGCCATGGCGCTCCTGGGCTGCGTCCTGATCATGTACAAGGCCATCTGGTACGACCAGTTCACCTGCCCCGACGGCTTCCTGCTTCGGGTAAGGCTGCACAGGCCTGGGCACCGGGTGGGGAAGGCCTCCGGCCAGAGCGCCAGGGAGGGTCCCACGGGGTCTCCCTGTGGAAGAATGGGGGCGCCGCGCCTCCTTTCCCTATCCAGCGGCACCTCCAGAGGCCACCAGGATGTTTCCCGCTCCTGTGGTGACTTGAAATCTCTGGAGAATAAACGTATTTAGGGACATTGTCTACAATACTATTGAACTGTTCAAAAGCAGAAAGGACAGGAAGCCCCAGAAGTGACCGCCCTCCCCGCGTGTGGCACACGAACGTGGCTCCCACGTCGTGGCCGATGCCATTCCATTCAGAACTCACGCCTTTCGCACATCTGAGCGCAGAGGCAGCCCCAGCCTCTTCCGGCCCGAGCTCCTCCGGCCCCTCCACCCGCCGCGCGCCCCCTTCCCGTCCCAACCTCTGCGCCCCTCCCACCTCCTCGCGTCCCCGCCCCGGCCCTGACCCGTCCCCCTCCAGCAGCACAAGATCTGCACCCCGCTGACCCTGGAGATGTACTACACCGAGATGGACCCCGAGCGCCACCGCAGCATCCTGGCGGCCATCGGGGCGTACCCACTGAGCCGCAAGCACGGCACCGAGCCGCCCTCGGCCTGGGCGGGGAGCTACCGCGCCAGCAAGGAGGCGCCCAAGGCGCCCACCCAGGCGGGCGCGGCGGCAGCCACTCAGCCCCCCGGGAAGCCCTCGGCGCCGGGAGAGGAGGCGGCGCAGAAGGCGGCGGGCAGCGCGCCGCCTCCGGCACCCCAGTGACAGGATCCGCGCCCGAAGCCCGGGTAGGTGCGTCCCCGGGCCCAGCCCCTGCCGATGCCTCCGAACCGGGGTCCCTTCTCCCTGCCCGGTCCTGGGGGCGCCGGCCCTGCAGGCCAGAGCCTTACTCGGGGGCGGGGTCCCTCCGCGCCGCCCCCGGACAGCGTCTGAGCGCCTGAGGGGCTTGGGCGGGGACAAGGGGCGGGGCCTGGGGACGGGGACGGAGCGTGTGACGGGCAGGGGAGGAAGGCGGGCTCAGCCTCCCTGTCTTCCCGCGCGGGTGGGCGGTGGGGGTCGCGTGTTGGCCCGCTTTCACCCCGGCCTCTGTCTCCGCAGCGCCCCGCCGGCCCCCGATACCGCCTCGCCGCCCCCGCTGTGGCCGCGCCCCTGCTCTCGGCTCCCTGCTGACGTCCCCCTCGTGAGCCTCGCTCTGTCGCTTTTCTCTAAGTAAAGATTCACATCCACGGGTATCCAGTGTCCTGAGCATCCTTGGTCCCGCCGGCCTTTTTCCTGCACCGCCCCCCACGTGGGTGAGCGCCCGCATGGCGCCCCCCCCTCCACCCCCCGCCCAGAGGGACCCATGAAGGAGCCGGGGAGGCAGCAGCGGCCGCAGAGGGACAGTGGGTGGGCCCTGGGAGTCCGGAGCCACCGTGTAGGGCAGCCTGAGGGCCAGAGCCCCGCGCGCACAGGGTCTTGTCTGGTCCATTGCTTGGCTGGAATACGTTCATCCCCACCCAAGGGGCCCCCCGGGTCTTGGGGTCCATCCCTGATCTCTGCCCAGCCCCACCCCAGCGTGTCCACCCCGTCTCCCAGGTTGGGCCTGCCTCCTGGGTCCAACTGGAGTATCTGACCGTCCTGGCTCCAGGCGGTACCCCATACGGCTCCTGCCCCCAGCAGCGGTGCCCACGGACATGAGTGATTGAGTGAAGAAAGGAGTGAAGGCGTTGATCCGAGGGACACTTGGGGCCTCTGGGGAGGGAGCGTAGGCCCCACGCTCCAGGAGCACCCTGCCTCCTGTTTCCCCAGGTCTGGGGGCCCATGGACACCCGGAGCTGCCCAGAGTCTCCTCATCCCCTGGGGCAGCTCCCACATGGTGGCTCACCTCAGGCAACGCAGGCCACCCCACCCCTCCTCCCCTTCCCTCTCCCCTCCCCCTTCCTCTCCCCCTCTCCTTCCAATTTGGGCGGGCCCCATGTCTGCTCCCACCTGGTGAGCCATCCCTGCCCTCACCTGCCTACCCCCACCCCGGCACCTGTGCTCCTCCGATGGCTTTGATCCCAGTCAGACACCCTGCCTAGTGGGAGGGGAGCTCAGGCCTTGGCACTAAGGGCTGGCTTTGAGGGTGGTGGTGACAGAGCCTACAGAACTCATGAGGCCAGGGGACACAGCTTCAGGCAGGACAGGCCTCTGTTTCCTGTGCTGCTCCATGGAGGGTGACCGTGCCCGACAGTGCAGGTGCCTGCCACACATGGGTCAGAGTCCCTGGGGAGGCCCCCTGGCCCCAGTGCAGAGCCCCCTGACTTGGACGAGAGCCCAAAGCGTCTCCATGACATCAGGGCCCCCTCCAGGGCCAGCGTCAGCCAGTACGACCTGCAGAGGGTGGTGGGGCCCAGTGGTTTCCAGAGACCTGCTGGGGGACATGGGGCTGGTACTCAGACCCAGGGTAGGACCCACACCATCCAGCCTCCAGGCCTGGGTGGCAAGATGGGGGGTCTGGACAGCTTTGGAATAGCAGGTCTTGCCCAGGAAGTGAGTGAGATGGGTGTGCGAGGGAAGCTGTGAGCACACTGGAGGTGAGGTGGACAAGGGGGTGGGAGCAAAGGTGGGGGTCGAGGGGGAGGGTGGGGGAGGGGTCAGGGAAGGCTTGGCTGTGCACACTGCCCTTCATCACTTGGCTCCTGTCTGTCCATCCATCCATCCCTCCCTCAACTTACCACTCAATATCTATCATCTATTTCTCTGTTTACTTATCTATCATTATCTGTCCATCTGTCTGTCTACAGAGCACATCATCTCTCCAGCCATCTTCGGTATAAAGTGTTTTCTGAGCCCTTGAGAGGAAGGTGCCTCGTCCCCCTTAGATACCTCAGCGTGGATTCCCAAGATCAAGGGTGTTTTCTTACATCACTTCCATGCAGGGGTCAAAATCAGGAATTTAACTTTGAGACAATACTATTATCTAATCTTCAGACCTTATTAATATTTGGCTAGATGTCTCACTAACGTCCTTTTGAGCAAAGTGAAAAATCTGGCCCAGGGCCCCATGTCGCCTTCTCTCTTGACCCTCCTTCTGCCTGGGGCAGCTCAGCCTATTTGTCACGACCAAGACAGTTTTGAAGCACACAGGCCAGGATTTGTGTAGCCTGGCCTCATCTTGGACCCCCGCGATGTGTTTTCGTAATCAGCTGGAGAGATGCGTCAGGATCCACGTCCCCAGAAGTGATGCTGTGTCCTCCTCAGTGTCACAGGAGGGGCCCATGAGGTCTGCTTGTGCATTCCTGGTGACATTAACTTGGATGGCTTGGCTAAGGTGGCTTCTGACAGGGTTTTTTTCCTGTAAAGTTACCATTCTTCCCTTTTTGTGGGAAGATACTTTGAGATTATCTGACTATCTCATTCCTCACCAAACGCCCCACCCAGTTGCAGCGTCCATTGGCGGTTCTTGTCCGAATCAATAATACTGTCTTTTCCAAGTGGTGATTTTCTAAATTCATCATTTCTCCTGCACTTACTAGTCGATGTTGTATTAGTAGATTGTAACAAAAGCTTTCCCTTCTCACTCTTTATTTATTGAGTCATTTATTTCTATCAGTGTGACCCATGGATTCCTGTTTTATTCAGTGGGTTACAATCTGTTACTGTCATTATTTATTTTTATGTTCACCTTGTTCCATATTTGGCTGGTGGGAGTCGTCCTTTTGACATGTCCGCCTCATTCTCTGAGCACAAAGATGCTCCGAGGCTCATCTTGCCCTGCCGGGATCTGCTGCTGGCTAGGCCCTCCCAGTGGATTGGGGTTGGGGGTGGGATATATATACAGGTACACCTCCTCTCTGTGAGTGTGTATGCGTGTGCATGAGTAAATACATACACACGTAGACACAATCCACATAAATGCATACACTAGATCCACAGGCCGTGTGCACGCCGAGTATGCGTATACAGTGCACATGAACCGCCGTGAGTTCACAGCGATGCTTCCAGTTTCAACCCCAAACTGCAGGGTTTCTTCTCGTCTTCCCCCTTCCCATATGGATACCTCCCTTCTCCAACAGGGAGGAACCTGGTTCCTATTATCCTCGACATATTTATTTGCTGAGTCTTAGAAGACTCTGAAATTCGTCCTGGAACTGGGGACCCGCACCACGAGAACCAGCCGACACACTGGAGTTCGGTGTTTGTGTGGAGTTCTTCTTGTCTTTGATCTGAGGAGACAGAGTCAAAATGCTACGTGCACAAGTGGTGTGGGCTCTCTCTTCACGTCAGCGTGGTTGCTTCATTCCTTTGAAATATATGGAGTCACTTATCATTGCTTGCACTCCATCTTAGGGTCCTCCCCCAACTTCTGTTGATTCTAGTCTATCATTTTTTAGTATGTAAAACATTAACACATTGTGCCAAAAGGCAAATCATACAGGTGTGTCCGGGAGGTCAGTTCCCCTCCCCCCCCAACCCCTGAAGGAAATCAATCTTATTGGTTTCCAGGCCAGCCTTCCAGGGTATCTTTTTGCAAAGATAAGCAGATGTATGTGCATTTTCTTATTTCTTCTGCTTTACATTTTCCACCCGAAGGGAGTTTTTTCACACCAACGACAACCAATTCTCCAACACCAGCTGGGTGTCCTACAATTCAGTCCTACCTGACACCGACTGCACAGAGTTGGTGCAGACCCCACAGGTTAAGGGCTCAGTCCCACGAGACTGCCCCCACCTCAGACACCCTCACAAGGATCCGGGCCCCAGGCCACCCGCAGGGCAAGGTATGGGGGTGGGGGCTGGGGGCCTCCACGGCCTCTCCTGGCCCCATCCTCCCAGCTCCTGATGTGTTCACCAACCTACGAGCTGGTTCGCCAGACCGCCTCCCTCAGGAGTTTCTGTAACCCAGTGTGCAGCCCCTCCCCACCCAGAGGTCAGACTATGCTCTGGTCTTTCTGGAGACCAGCCCCCCACCCTGGAGCTACCCAGGGGCTCCACCTGAGTCATCTTATTAGCATGAACTCAGATGTGGTTATGAGAAACAAAATACACCTGTCCCTCAAGAAATCCCAAGGGTTTTAGGAGCTCTGCACAGGAACCCGGGACAAAGGCCCAATATCTTTTTAATTTCACTACATTCGCTTCACAGCATTCGCTGGAGGCCATTCCACATCCGTACACAACATACGCACATGGGTGCACAGGGATTTTCCTCACTCCTCGTCACAGCTGTGTAGCAGTCCTCGGCAGATGGACCCTGTTTACTCAACCCTCTCCCACATATGGGTGTTTAAACTGTTCACAATATTTTTGCAATAAAGACAATGCTGTAATGAATAATTTATGCATATGTATTTTTCATTGTTAGAGATTTACCTTCAGGGCAAATTCCTAGAAGTGGAATTGCTGTGTTAAAATTTTTTAATTTATAAAATTATGCAGTTTTATAATTTATCATTATAAATTTAAAACCAGCTTTTCTCAAGCTTTAAAGCTCAATTAAAAGCTTACTAATAAATCTAGTAACTTCCGTGTTAGTGTATGTCTTCACTTATTCTTTAACATTCTGCTAACTTATACATTTGACATATTCAGTCTCTCTAAACTTTTTAAGACATTTCACAAATGTGACAAGCTTGATGAATTCGATTCCCTGGCATTTCAAGCTATATTCACGCGTTGACACAGCTGACCCTCCTGAGCTCTGGAACCTTGGACGGCGCAGACCCACAGACCCTCTGACAAAACCTCCCCGAGCGTTTGTGCATGACTCACATCCAACACCACGGGAACGTCGTAAACTGAGACCCTCTCACATTCTAACACTAAAACCCACGGTCATCGAGATGAAATTCAAGCCGTTTCAAATTAAAACAAGTCACGTGCGCTACACCCTCATAAGAGCTTCACACGCTTCCAGCAGTGAGCAGCAGGGGTTTACGGGGCTCGTGTGGGGGCTCCTGTGGCTTCTGGTTGAACCTACCCTGAGGCAGCAAGAGCAGGGCTCCCTGCCCTCCCTCACCTGCCTGCGCCCTCAGGAGGGCAGAGGCGCTGGCTGGTGCTGTGACCGCCTCTGGGACTGACTCACAGCGGGGGGGTTGTGGGTTCTAGCTGGGTCAGGGTGTGGGGTGAGCCTCCGGCTCTGGGGGTCCCTGCCAGGACCCTGCAGTCGGCCTGGCCCCTTTGTCAGAGTTGGGCTCTGGTTTGTAACCCAGGGTCCCACGCATCCTCCAGGCGTCCTTTAAATTTTGTTCCCACCCAAATTTTACAGAAGCCTCTTGCAAAAAATTTCACAATGCGGATGCCCTGGGGTGGAACCCTCGCTGGGTTCCTTGAGGTGGGTCATCGTAGGAAGAGTGCAGCATGGTCTGCAAAGGTGGGCGCCACCCTGGACCCAGCACCAGGCCAGCCCCCCGACTCGGCCCGCTGGCAGTCCCATCTCAGGCTCTGCCCTCATGGGGGGTGACGCTAACACCATGTCAGTCTCAGCGGGAAAACAGACCCTGGACCCTCAGCTACCAGCCTGCATCACACAAGGGGAACGGCGGCCTTTGGGGCCGTGCTTTCACTGGGCAGACGGCAACGTCTCCATCCTTGATGAGTTCCCTCATTCCAGGCCTTGATCGGTCCTACGGTCAGCTGCACAGCCAGCTTGGCTGCAACACTTGTTCTCTGAAAATGCGTTTCCATGTGACTGAGGTATTTGGAGCAATTTGAGCAGAACATGAATTTTGCTTGGTTAGGCGTGGTTTCCATGGTGAGAAATGCTAGGCTAACACAGAGCAGGGCACTCGGCTAGGGGTACACGCATGCAAACACGTGCATGCCATACACTCACGCGCACACACATGCACGTGCCCACAGACACCCTGTCAGTGGCCACACAGGACAACCTCCAGCCATGACTTCCCCCACCTCCTCCCCCCTCTTCACAGTAACTCACAAGCACGGCCCCAGGAGCCCAGGTCCTCACAGTGGTTTCAAGGTTAAGTGCCCTCCCCCGTCAGGTAAACACTCCCTGACTAAGGACCAGGCCTGTGGGCACAGGGACACATTCAGCAGGTGGAAGACCCCTACTCAAGTTGGTCATCACAGCCCCTCGCCAATGGGACCGTCCCAGAAATTGAGCCACATCGGTTCCGGGAGCACAGAGCACCTTCTCCCTGCCAGGCACCCATCAGGAGCCCCAGGGAAGAAAGCTGAGCCTGGGGTTCTAACACCAGACACGGGGCTGTGCGGGGCGGCGAGAGGGGACTCAGCTCCAGGGTCGGCTCCCCGCTGCGTCTGGGCCATGGCACCCTGGGGCCTCTTAGAAATTCAGGTTCCTGTGTGACCTGGCAGTGTCGCCTCCCAAGGTGACCCACACTGTGACCCTTGGCATGAGCCCAAGGTGTGACTCCGAGGAGTTGCAGCTTGAGGAAGACAGTGGGATGCAGGAGCCAGGACACACACACTCTTCACCCAGGCGTCCGAGGATGTGGTGACCCTCCCAGGATCCCCTCTGCACTCTTGTGCGCACACACACACATGCACAGTCATATATATGCATGCACACACACATGCACACGAGCTCTCACTCTCCCTCCTCCCCAGATGTCCCTCCACACATGCATCCAGATTCATGTTCTCCTGGGGTGGAGACCCTCCCCAGGAGGGGTGGTAGGTGGGCCAGCAGGCGGTGGCAGCTGTCCTGGAGGTTGAACGGGGGCTCGTTGAACTGCAGAGTCTGACCTGTGTGTGTTTTGAATGGACTCCCGGCAGAGCCAGCCTCCAGCACCCGCTGGGCTGCGTCCCCAGGTGGACCCTCCGCCTTGGTCAGTGAAGGGTTTCTGCCGCTCACCCAGCAGCAGGGTTTCCAAGGCCCCTGAGGCCAGCAAGGCTCGGCCAGAAGTGCCAACGCCCATCAGCTCCTCAGTGTCGTCTGCTGAGGGCACCCTGATGAGGGTGCTCACCGCCCTGTCCCCTGTGCCGGTCCTCTCACAGCAGCAGGTGGCTCCAGGTGTCTCCTTGGCCAACATGGCCCTCAGCTACTTCTGCATCTGGAGAGCCCCTGGCTTCTCAGCGAGGCAGCTGGGGCCACCTTCACGCTCTGTTCCCGGCTGGGCCTGGTGCTCAACTGCCGGCCTCTCCACAGTCCCGCCCAGGTCTGCAGGGTGGACCTATAAGGAGACGACTCTGCACGTGGCCTCAGACCCCACGCCCAGGCCATCCAGGGCAGGTCCAGAACAGCCTTCTTCTGACCCCCCGGGGGGACTGCAGTGAGGGCAGCTCTGGCCCATCCCACTGTCCATGGTGAGGCTCACCTGACCCACAGGGCAGAGGCCAGCCAGGGGGGGTCAGTGGAGGGGCCTAGGGAGCCCTGGTGGCATCTATGACCCCTAGCCTCATGAGGGGCTCCCAGGGCTGGTCAGAACCTCAGCCCCTCCCTGGGGCCCACAGGCCCCAGCCTGCTGAGACCCAGCCCAGGACCAGAGGTGCTTCCCAGGACGTCGGAGGAAGGTGGAGCTCCCAAGGTCCTTCCTTCCTCACCTGCCCAGGGCAGTGCATTTGGGGGCTCTCCTGGGTCAGGGATAGGGGGCTGGCCTGGGGCTGACAGCTGAGGTTGGGCACACAGTGGCCTCTGTTCCCCACTCCCCTCTGCAGGCTGCTGCTCCTGGATGTAGCAGGTGTTCCTGGGGGCAGGGACTCCAGCAGCCTGAGGACAGGGACCCTCCAGACCCCCAAATGCTGACTGCTGGTGCGGGTTGTGAGGCTGAGGGGTCAGGGCAGGTGGTGTGACTTGGGGCAGCCCTGTGTCCACGCTGCTGGGAGCTGGGCTGGGGTCCCGGCATTCTGGAGCCACAGGCCTGGGTCACACAGCCCTTGGGCGGGTGCTTGGGGGCCCCAGAGACCCTCACTCCAGACCTTGCACTCTGAGGAGACCACCCCTTGAGGTCCAGCATCCCCCACAGCCCGACACTGCCCAGCCCCAGGAGGGGAATCTGCGCAGGAATCGGGGGCAACCAGACGCCACATGGGGAGCTGGAGAAGGGGCTGGCTGAGGCGGGGCTTCAGGCCGAGGGACGGATGAGGGTCCTGCAGACACAGCCTCCTTGGTGTCATGTCCCGGGAACAAGATGAAAGGGACTTGGGTTCCCCACAGCTGCACGGAAGACCAACCATCCCATGAAATGGCTCATTTAGATGTTTTCCCTTTATTGTGTGCACAAATGTGTTATTTCATGACTTAAAAAGCTCAGCCCTTTGAAGTAACAGACTGTGGCCTCCTTTTTGTCTATCCTACCATCTCTCGGCTGCGCTACGGGGCAGGAATGCCACTGTCACCATGCGCCTTGCCCAAGGGGCCGTGGGGCCGTGTGTGTGAGTGTGTGCACACAGCTAGGCCTCGGCCCCCAGACCCCTGGGTACTTCCCCCAGGCCTCCCAGGGCTGCAGCCAGGACCCCAGGACCCAAAAGGCCTGGCCAGTTGCCCAGCTCTGTGCCTGGCGCTCTGGCGCTCTCTGGCACAGCCACATTCTGGGCACCGAGTGGACTCTCAAGGACTCTAGGCCACGCCAGCCTCTCTGTGTCTATGGACACCACTGTGTTGTCTCCGAGCTTGGCCCCGGCCCAGAGTGAGTGTGGGTGGGCCTGTTGGGGTCCTCGCCCTGCGCCATGACTTTTCCTGGGGATGGAGGACCCAGTGGAGTCCAAGCGGGCCCTGGAAGGCAGCAGGAGCCCCCACTGCTCCCGTGACGCTCCCTCTCCATGTGGGGCCCAGATGGTGCCCCTTATATCTCACAGACCAGATATAGGACCCCTTGGGGTGGGCCCTGGTGCCGAGCACTGCCCCCAAGAAAGTTCCAGCACCCGAAGCTGCCCAGCAAGCCCCAGGGCTCACAGGATGTTCTGCCCACTTGGCAGTGTCCACCTCCTGGCCATGCTGGCTCCCAGTCAGCTTCCAACACTTAAGTGTGCAGGGGAGCTGGGCCCTATCGGCTACAGGAGAACGCCATGTCAGGACCCATCCTTGGGGGTCCTTGAGGGTCTGGGCTCCTCCCTGACACCAGTGCTCACACTGTCCCCTGCCCAGAGTCCCCCTTATCTGCCTCTCACACTCCTGCCTGCTGGTCAGTCTCCTCCAAGGGAGACCCTCCCCCTGCAGCCCTGGCCCGGGGACAAGGTCCAGCCTCTGTGCCAGCTTCCAGCAGGATGCCGGCATGAGGCTTTGCTCAATGAACTCTTGCTAAGTAGGGTGCAGGGTGCCAGATGTGAGCCGCGGTTCAACAACAGACCACAAGAGGAATGGAAGTAGAGAAGTCTGTTGCTCACGAGTCCTACAGAGGAACATGCTGTGCCTCAGAAGGCCACTGGTGGGGGGGCCATGGCAGGGTGCAGACAGAGCGGGCAGACAGAGCACATGCCTATAGTAGGTCTGGGGGTGGAGTGCTTTGGGGTTCCCGGGCCAGGGCTGGATCCATCAATTCAAACCAAAAGAGTAGGTCTGGCGAGCCCCACGGGGTCTCATCTAAGGGGCGCACAAGGGCAAGGTCGTGGGAGGGGGAAATTTGCTCATGAGGGCTCTTGGGGAAGTCACATCAGGAAGCGGACCCACTGTGACCATGTGGCTCCCCTCTGGGCCTGCACTTGCAGGCGGGTGGTTGTGGAGGGGGTTGGTTGGTTTAAGGCCCCTGCAGGCCACTTGGCCACACAAAATGGATGCAGGGCAGCAAAACCACAGAAGCTGAGCTAAACTCTCGCCAACGCAGCACCAGGCCAGGGCCCGAGGACTCCCTGAGGGTGCAGGGAGCATCGGTAGCATAGACCTCAAGTCTGCCACTGCTTGTTCACAGACAGGTAAACTGAGGCCCAAGGCAGAGCCCCAGGGCCACCCCTCACCTCCAAGGTCCTGCCCTGATGCTTAGGGCTGGAGCTGAGGGGGTCTCTGGGGATCCCGAGTGGAGCCCACTGGGCACAGGTATGAGGTGTGGGGGCCTCACTCCCCCCGCCCCTGTGGGACAGAGCCCTGCGGGGCCACACAGCTCAGCCTCGTGCTGCTCGCTGCTGTGTCTCCAGCATCCAGGACCCATCCACGTCCACATCCCACAGACGCCCCTCTGTTCTGAGCAGCGTCAGCAGAAATGCTGAGACCTGAGCTCAGAAAGGAGGACAGAGGACACCCCGCCAGCCTCCAGCCCCAGGCACACCTCCTCCCTCCGGGGCAGGGTGGAGCCAGGCCGCAGGGAGCAGGGCAGGAGCAGGAGTGGCGAGCAGTCAGCGGCCACATGCAGACCGAGGTCTGAAGGGGTGTCGAAGCTGAGGCAAATGCAAGCTTCCCCATTTCCAGCCAAGGCCAGCTGTGGCCGGCACCTTGAGGGCTCAGCGTGGACGGCGGGGGCACACGGGGGGTGTGTGAGTGTCGGCGCCCAGAAGGCTGAGGGTGAGCGGCCCAGTCCCTCGGGGTTGGCCTGTTCTCCCTGTCCCCGTGTTCCAGCATGAGGGGCAGGAGCCTGGAGGAGCTGCCCAGAGAGGGCGTTCCGCCCCGGCCCCCTGGTTGCTAACCGGCCATCCAGAGAGGGGCAGTGACTGTCCTCTGCCAAGGAGTGGGCCAGTTTCTAAGGGGACCTGAAGGGTCCCGAGTTGAGCCTGCTGCTTCCCCAGCCCATGCTCAGGTGGTTTGACCAAAGCCCCTCCCCAAGCTGTCAGGCCGGAGCAGGACACAGGCCTGGTGGGCTGTGGGCGGTCACCTCTGCCCTCAGAGCAGGCTGTGGGGTCCTCTGGGTGGTCGGGGGCTGAGGCCGCCTGCTTGGCACAGTCAACAGAGGCGAGAGGCCCATCATCCAGGCCTCATGGCAGCCATGTCCGCAGGGCCAGCCGAGGGGCAGCTGGACATCCAACAGAAGGTGCCGCTCTGGGGCCCCTCCCGCCATCAGACAGGGTTGACCCCGAGCCCCCCACGTCTCTTCAACTGCAGAGAGACGAACTGGCAGAAGCACAGGCCCAGTTCCTGGTGGCCCCGTGCTCCCGCGACGTCCTTGCACAGGGGGAAGTGTGCGTGGGCAAGGCAGCAGGCATAGCTGCAGGAGAACTGCAAGAGGGCCTCCCGGAACAGGGCCTCGCCATCGGAGGCCTGCAGGAAGACCCGCCTGCAGTCCCCCAGCAGCACGTACACAAAGTGCAGCTTGTTGAGGGTCTCACAGCCCATCAGCACCGAGTGGCCCGCCAGCAGGAGGTTGGCTTCCCCGACTCTGAGGACCACCTCCCGCATCTTCCTCTTAGAAAACCTTCTGAACCAGCACAGGGTGCTGACTGCTAGGACCAGGAGGAGGGGACAGAAAAATATATTGGCGGCGATTAAGAGGAGGTGCTGAGCTGGAGGGTTTGGACGGAGCCCCAAAATCAGGGGGGGAATAATCGATCCCATGGAGAGAAAGATGAGGAGAATGCCGAGCGTGACTCTGCAGCCCACATACCGGAGGCAGGACCTGGGGGACTGCACCCCATTCAGGATGCCCACGGCACGCCTGTACACCTCAGGGTCCTCCAACACCTCCTTCAAGGGGTCCGGGACGACCAGGGTGCTGAAGGTGCCCACCCTCCAGGAGGGCAGGCTGTCCCTGTTGATGCAGTTGAGGGTCAGCAGGGGCTTGCCGCTGTAGAGGGGGGAGGTAGGGCGCAGGGCCCGCGGGGAGCTTGCCACCTGGTGGTTGGGCGTGCACAGGAGCTGCACCAGCTTGTTGTAGAAGCGGCTGTCTGTGGCCTCCAGGTAGGTGAGGTGGCTGAGGTGCAGCGGGACCCGGCAGGGCCTCAGCAGGATCGGGACGACCGGCTTCCTCTCAAGGCAGGAACCAAAGAGTGACAGGTCGGCCTCTAGGAGGCACCACCGGCTCTGCACGAAATCCTGGCTCAGCACCAGCAGCACCTTCTGGCTCTGGTGGATGCACTCCGCCATGTTCTCCAGGACGTTCCTGCCCGGGGTGAAGTCCCGCTCGTGCAGGCAGACCCTCAGCCCCATGTGGTCTGCTTCCAGGCGGCTGATGAGCCCGTGGGTCCACGTGGCGTCCACGCTGCTATAACTCACAAACAGGTGGAACTTCTCGCTCAGCCTCAGTGGAGGGATGGTCAGAGCCTCACCCTCCTCCCCGGGACAGGAATCCATGGGCGCTGCCCCCGGCATCTGCCTCTGGTCTCAGAGAAAACTGCCCTCAGGCTGCAAGAGATCAGGACAGACAGACAGACTGGACAGACGGACAAGGACAGACCACCGATAAAGATGGAAGCAGGTCCACAACCTGCAGCAACCAGTCCAGGAAGCTGCAAAGGACCCCTGCAGCAACCAGCCGAAACCCCCAGGACACCATCAGTGACCGCCAGCTTCCCCTGGTTACAGCTTCCCCTTCCAACTCAGGACCCACCCGAGAAAGTCAAAATGTTCCCTGAACCCATCATAGGACACCGTGCTTCTAGATCCCGTCCCAGCCTCCTGGGCCCCCAGCCCCCATCAGGGCAGCCCTGAGCCCCACTTTCCTCTATGAATCTTCACTCCTCTGCCCGCCTTTGGGTCTCTACCAAACCCAAGTGACAGGGACCCCCTGCTCCAGTGCACTTGAGGATTCGGCCTCCACTGTTCTCATCTGGGGGACTTCGGTGATGTCCACAAGACATCTGGCTTTGAAAGGGTGGGGGCACACGGTGGCCACACCTTCCACTCCTTTCTCTCTCATCAGATGCGGTTCATGTGGTCACTCATGAGGGATTGTTATAGACTGAATGACCGTGTCCCCCTAAAATACGTATGCTGAAGCCCTAACCCCCAAGGTCATAGAGTTTGAGGTGGGCCCTTGGGGCATGATTACATCGAGAGGGTGGAGTCCTCATGACAGTATTAGTGTCCTCATACAAGAAACCCTAGAGAGCTCCCCCACCCTCTGCACACTGTGAGGGACAGTGAGAAGGAGGCAGTCCGCAAGCCAGGAAGAGAGCCCTCACCAGAACCCGACACAGGACACCTGAGCTCGGACCCCCAACACGACAACTGTGAGAAACGTGTGACTGCTGTTTCAGCCCCAGCCTGTGCTGTTGTTATGGGGCCTGAGCAAACTAAGAGGGGTCTTCCTCCGAAATGCTTGCTCCAGGAAGGGCAGTCACACTTTCCAGAAAGCACTAGAACTTTCTCAAGACCCTCACATCAAGATCCAGCTGCTCATACTCTGTGGATTGAGGGCTGAGCTTGAACTGCTGCCATGTGGGGTCTGTCTGCTTGTTTCTAGGAAAGCTTGTGAGCACCAGCTCCCCAGGACTCATTGCTGGGGGCTTCCTCGTGTGCCCACAACCAGCTGTAGTGGCCCCAGCAAGCGGCCCTGCCTGCTGGAGCCCTGCAAACCCCATGCAGCTGGCTCCGCAGGCAGAAAGCAGGCTGTGCTGTCACTCTACCCCGTGGCCCCCGGCTGAGAACCTTCCCCACTTGGGTGAGCAGGGACAGGGTCATGGGGGCCAGGCCAGCCCTGCAAGGCCCCCATGCCCTCTAGCAGCACCTCTGGGAAATGTCAGAGGAGGAAGCCTGAATGCCCACTGCCACTTCCACGAGGACTCTGGGGCCCCACCTCCTCTGCCCGGCAGCCGCAAGGAAGGCTCCAGCACCAGTGGTGACAGAGAGGGTGCTTGCCCCGTAGCCAGCCCAGAAAAGCCCAGCTGGAGCCTTTGGAAGAAGCTACGTTGCCTGCCCGTCCTGCCCAGGAAGCCCACGTGCCCTGGACGCCATCCCAAGCCCCCCACCCCGTCCCTTCCAGGAGGTGGCAGCTAAGAGTCAGATGGGTGAGGCTGTGGGGGACACAGTTGGAAAGCCTGGTCTTTCGGGGCCCCCACATCTCTCACCGGCACGCTCCAAACGGGTACGGGAGTGCGCTCCTTCTGCTGTGTCCTGGCCTACTCGAGGCAGCTGCCTGCTCCTTCTCCACCGAATCTCCCGCTGACAAGGCGTGTGGAGCTTGTTCACTGGGTCCTTGCGCACGGTGACTCAGGCCCTGTTCTGGGCACCAAGGGCCTGAATATCACAGGCTGTCGGTGGCCAGTACTGGCCACCCACACTGCCTGCTCCTCACTCCAGTCCTCAGAGGAGGCCCAGGGCGCAGCCAGGGAGCCCAGAGCTGCCCCCAGACAGAAGGAAGTTTGTGGCCAACACTTTCTAGAAGGATCTCTGCTAAGTGGGAAAATAAAAGAAGGAACCAGATTGAGGAAGTCACCGAGCACCAGATGGGGATGTGTTTGAGTGGAACAAGTGGCAATTGATGCCCCTGCTGGGAAAGACGCCGACTGACCCAGCAGGTCTACAAACTGGAAGCAAGATGGCTGGGAAGCTCTCGAAATCCGTCTGATGGTGATGCTGGGCCCTCACAGAGCGTCTTGGCTGGAGCCCTGCAGCTTGCTGGACACTGGGCCAGGCCCTCCAGCTGTAAGAAGTGACAGGAGGGGCCGCAGGTGGCTGGCACAGCTCCTGGTTGGGTTTAGCAGGGCAGGCCTAGCTGGGGTCAGGGGTAGGAGTGCACTCTCAACATCCGCGGGGCTGGCAGCACCCTCCAAGGGAAGACCCCAGCTGCTGCGAGACCCTCCTCAAACAGCCACACTCCAGCTCCACTGCTCTTTGCTCCTGGTACCTGCGCCAGGACATAAAACTCCAGGGTGCCCCACGGGCAGGGGCAACATTGGAGGGCAGTCCTAACACCCACAGCCTGGGGAGCCCAACCCCAGGGGCTGGGCAGGTCAGTCTGCCAATCACAGCCCTTCCTGGCTGCACAACCCCACTCCTGGCTCAGGGTGCAGCACCTGGGGACCCCGATTTTCCTCTGCACACCACCCTGGATCCCTCCCCAATACACACCACTTGCCCCTTTGCCCGGGGGTCACACTCACCCAATTCTGCAGGTGTGACCCCAGACCTCATCTCCCTGCAGGAGCCACTGGGAGACTCAGGGGCACCGCAGAGGACTTCACAAGACACCCACACACTCATATACTCACACACACACACACACACACACACGGCCTCCTCAGGCCCAGCTTAGGGACAGGTACCTGCCATAGGCAGAATGGGGGGAGCGGGCAGAGTGAGGCCTGGATGCTGACTCCCTATGCCCCTCCCACACATACCCCAGTAACTCCCCTCCGAGGTCAATAACTCTGCTCTTTGCAAAGCGCTCTGGTTCCCCACCTGATCGATCAGCGCCCTGGGGGGTCCAGGGTCCCTCCGGCTGCAAGCACCCCGACCCCTAGTCCTCCTCGCTGGTGTTGCCCATGCTCTGATTCCAGTTTGGGGCTGGCCGGGTCTGAGGGCCACGGCCAGGGGCCTGGGCATCAGCTCCTGCCCCCTCCCCGCCACACTCCCCCAGGGTCCCGCCTGCCTGTGGGGGAGTCGGAGCCCCAACCCTCCTTGGCCCACTGTTCCCCCTCCTCCGAGTGCTCAGCCGCAGGAAGACACCCCCACCAGGCGCAGGTCACTGGGACGCTGGCTGGGTGGGCGGGCCGGCAGCAGTCCAGGCACCCGGCCAGTTGGGACCCAGCCCACACCTGGCTCCTGACACACCTGGTCAGCACTCTCAGGGCACGTCTGCCACCTGTGCCCCACTCAGCTTAGGCCCCAGAACTCAGGGCCCTGAGAGGCACTGCCTTCTTGTCCCCAACTCCTGCCCTCGCCCACCCAGGCAGCCCCCTGGGACAGCACTCCAGAAGGTTCTGAGGAAGTGAATGACAGAAACCTCAGCTAAACCTCAGGTCGGTGGGAGGCCTGCAGGGGGAGCTGTCACCCCCATCCCACATGTCAACTACACCAAACAGGAAGAGAGGACACTGCATCTCCCACAGGAAGCACGATCATTTTACTGTGAAGGAAGATTTCTCTCCTACCTGGCAGCAGCCCAGCCAATGAGAAACACCACAGCTCAGCCAATGAGAAATGCCACAGCTCAGCCAATGAGAAACACCACAGCCCAGCCAATGAGAAACACCACAGCTCAGCCAATGAGAAATGCCGCAGCCCAGCCAATGAGAAGCTGTTGCCACCCTGAACTGTTACTCTCCCCCACTGGACTTTCCTTTAGAACAGCTGCTTCCTCTCCCCTCTTTTCTCTATAAAAGCAGTTCCCTCTTTTATTTTCTAGATTTGTTTATGGTTCACCATTGCATGCACATCCTGCATTGTAATTATTTTGGCTATTCCCCAAAAAACTCATTTTAAGGGTAAAATAACAGGTGAATTTTCTTTTTAAGTTACCAGTTCCCAGTGGGTTGTGATGCTCTGGAGGCCTGTCCCCCCTTCTCTGAGTCCAGTGTCCCTCAACCCGATCAGACAACAAGGCTCCTGCCTTTTGGGTCTCTGCATCCTGTTCCTGCCTCCCTACCATTTGACAGTTTATTGATTATCAAAGTCTGTTCTCAGGACAGGCAGTTTTTGGGAATTGAGGTGGGGGGAGGATGGGGAGGGGGGAAGGGGAAGGGAGGAGGGAGCAAGGGGAGAGGTGGGGAGGGGGCTGTGCTGACTGCCCAGGCAGTGTAAGGGGATCTGGCTGCTCTTTTTCTCCAAAGAAGACCCTGCTCCTCCCACAGGATCTGGTCATCTTGGGTGTTTGGGGAGGTCAGACTCTGGGGCTGTGTGTAATTTGAAAAGAAAAATCCAAGAAAACGGTGATTGCCTGCGATGGTGGGGGTCATGACTGGGGGCAAGCCCTGGATTGGGGAATTTGGGAGCCACTGAGGCCAGGCCCCCTGTTCCAGTCATTGCCCACCCGGGACCCCAGCTCAGGTGCAACAGCACTCACCCTCCTGGCCTGGGGCATGGTGGGGAGGTTGCATTGAGCTCTCCTCTGGATTTTGGATTCCTGGGGGCTCACTCAAGAGCTGAGGGACCCTCCTGACCCCATAGCGCCCTTTGCCTACCCACTCCTGTTTCCCCAGAAGGTGGCCAGGCCTCCCACGGTCAGCCCAGAAAGTGTCCTGTGGTTGATGAGCCGCCCACTGTTCTCAGGAGTTTTCTGGCAAGGACTCCATGCTCCCCCAGTGTCTTCAGTGGGTTCCCTCAGGGACCCTGGGGAGGCCATGACCTACAGAGCAGGTCCCACAACTGGTTTGAGGAGGGAGTCTGGGCCCCATGATGCAGGGGGTGGTGCTGGAGCTCTTTGCCCCGCCTGGCTTTCTCCTGACTCAAGGAGCCGCCCACGTGGCTGTAGCCGCCCCTGACGCAGGAAGGCTTAATAATCACTGGAAAAGGCTTGCCAACAAACTGTGACCCAGAGGTGAGAAGGCCGGTTAGCCAATGAAGGGTAAGACCTCCAGGGCGGGGCAACCTAAGCCTGGCATGGTCTCCTGGGGGCACAGATGGAGACAACGAGATATCGGGAGCAGGAGGGGCCGTTGCCTAGGAGGCCTTGCATGCTCCGAGATAAAAATATACGAGCACAGAAATAACATGATAATGTCAAAACAGAGGCCGAGGGAAGGTTCCTTGAGAAATCACTAAGAATTCTTGGCGTTCGATAATTACATTGTCCAGAACACCTGTGTATGTTCAACAGCTGTAAACTATGTATATATTGAAACGCTGGTTATAATAAACTCAGAGTGGCCATCAGCCCTCTCCACATCTATCCTGATGTGTACATTGGATTGTGACACCGACAGTAGCTCTTCTGCCTTTTAACGGGGTTTAGTGAAAACATTAGCTATTAATAGTTTCAGTGAGGTAAGTAAAAATTTTGTTTTCTCTTCAAGAACAATTGCACGTGAGTCCCAGGGGCCTTGTCCCACTGGAGACACATGAAGCTGCTAGGGGCCATGGAGACAAAACTCCTCCCCAGGCAGGTGACGTGAGAAGATGCCCCCTATGCAGCAGCAGGTTCCAGGGAGACAAGAATCCTGGCCCGGAGTTGGAACAATGCAAAATTAATCCTGTGCCTGAGGGGCAGAATGCACCAGGGCTCTAAGGGCACAGGAAGAAACATCTCCAGGACTGGAAACTGCCCTCTGAGCTTGTCTGCTGATCTGATGTGTGCCTGGATCGCTGCATTGGGCTCTTCGCCCCTAAGATCAGAAGGGGCTTTGTAGGAAGAGAAAGGAAATCGCCTGCTGTGCCCCAGTCTGTTTTGAATTAAGGGAAGGGTCCCAGGGCTGGGTGAGGGCTGAGTGGGCATGAGGGGACATGTGACTCATTTCTATGTCCTCCTCTGTCTCCTCCTGTAATGACCACAGGCCCAGGACAGGGATGGGGGTCAGGGTGGGGTGTGTCCTGGAGCATCCCCAAGAAGATGCCTGCAGAGGTGGGTTCAAATCTGCATATCCTTGGGCCAGCCCTGGTGGCCTACTGGTTAAGTTCCGCCTGCTCAGCTTTGGTGGCCCTGGTTCGGTTCCCAGGTGTGGACCTACATTGCTCTGTTAGCTGCCACGCTGTGTTGGTGACCCACGTACTAGAAAATAGAGAAAGATTAGCATGGATGTTAGCTCGGGGCAAATCTTCTTCACTAAAAAAAGAAAAAATCTGCGTATCCTTGATGGAACCTGGCTGGTACCTCCCTCCAGGCTCCCACGTGGGTTCCCAGGCCCCTCTCCCATCCCCCTGTGCAGCCTCTCCCCTCCCTCGACCCTCCTGGACAGCTGTCCCCCCCACTCCAGCCCTGTCTGAGTTGCCTCCTCTCCTGGGACAGGTGCTCCTGCCAGGTCAGCACATTCCCACTCAGAGTGAGTTCTCAGGGGGCACTTGGGGTGTCACCCACTTTCTACTCCTCCCTGCCCACCTCTCCGGCCACCCCACCCCAACATAGCCTCTGGGATCTTCTTGCTGCAGGACTTTAGCATATGTTGTCTTCTCCTCGTTGGCCTCCTGGAGAACTCAGCCTGGACAGGGCCTTGCCACTGGGTTGTGAGTCCCTGCTGAACCTCAGGAGCGGCTCTGAGCGAGTTCTAGTCAGCAGTGGGCAGCCGCCTCTTGAGGGCAGCCATGGGCCGGCCCATCCCTCTCACAGGCTGGGCAGGCCCAGGCCCTGGTCATCCTAAATGTGCTGGTGGCAGGAAAGGAGAGCGGAGGATGGTGGGGGAAGGAAGCCACGTGGGAGGAGAGTGCCAGGAAGGCAGGCCGGTGCTTTGAGACAGCTCCTGGTGATCTCCAGGCTGCTGGCCAGAGTTGGGGCCTCCTGCTCAGCATTGACCCCCGCCTGCCCTTCCAGCCAGGCTGGCTCTGGGTCTCCCGAGTCCTGGGAGAGTCCGAGGGCCACTGGCCCTTGCACACCCTGACCCCTGGACCATCTCTTTGGGGTCACAGCATCTCTCAGCAAGGCAGCTGGTAAGCCCTGTGCCTGACAGTGGACGCCCAGTGAGGCCCAGGGCTGCAGGTGGGCACGTTCTGGGCCATCCCCCTGTGAATCTGCCTGAAAGTAGCAGTGTGGACCCATCTGGTCCCAGGGACACGATTCAGGGGAAGCTCTGGGCCCTTGGCCCTGGGATATGCACATGGGGTGTTGTGGGAGCCCCTTCTTGGGTCGCTGTGCAGAGGTGTGGTCCCAGTGGCTGGGGTCTGCGGGGCCAGGCCGCTAGAGGGCGCTGGGTAAACACTGCAGCCAGGAGAGCGGGTGGTGAGGACCCAGCAACTTGTCCCTGGTTCTCCTGAGCCACACCTGTCCCCCATCTGTGCCTGGGGCGCAGCAGAGGTCTCCAACTGCATCCTGAAATGACCCAGAAGCCCCCAGGGCCATGCAGTCCCATGTGACTCTGTCCCCTCGTCCCTCCCACCAGGGCTTTTGGTGCCCTCGAGCAGTCTGGGTGCTGGGGGCTCTCCAGGGAAAGACCTGCTGTGGGCGCCAGGTCTGGAGTTGGCTGCGGTGTGCCGGCGTGGATCGCATTGGCGGGTTGGGGCAACCACTGCCACGTCTGGCCCTAACACACACACACACGAGGCTGTGCTCTGTGTGTGTTTGGAACTTTTCATAATAAAAATGCCTTAACAGGAAACAGGCGTGATGAGGTGGGGGAGGGATCAGGAGAGGGGAGCGTGGTGGAGGCCATGCTGGGCCAGGTGAGAAGGTGGACCTGGGCCAGGTGCTGGCCAGGAGCTGGGACCACACGCCTGGTTTGCCAGCATGTGGGCAGTTGGTCACACATGGGGCCTGGAGGGACAGGACGGTCTCGGGTCTGGGCATGGTCAGATGTGGGAGGAGGAGACGGGCTGTCAGGCAGCTGGAGGGTCCACATGAGCCTGTCCTGGGTCGGGAAAGCCTAGCTGGGGCACGTGGGCTTCGCGGGGGAGAAGATTGGGTCTGTTTGGAGCAAGCTGGTGAGGTGCCTGTGGGATGCCACGTGGGGCCAGCAGGGCAGACGTGCTCTCCATAGGCCTGGAATTCGGAGGACAGGCAGCTGCAGGAGCCGCAGGGTTAAGGAGGAAGTCGGATCCCTGGGAGGAGCCTGGCGGGACTCCCTGGAGCCAGGGGGCTAACAGGGAGGCCACCTCTCAGCTGGTCCCTGCCTGGTGGGGAAGCTGTGTCCACGCCTGACCTCCTGCCGGGTCATCCAGGGCTCCCTGGCTCGGGTTAGTGAGGACAGAGGCTGGACAGCAAGACTGTGCTCCCAACATTGAGATCAGGATGTGTAGGGCTGGACACAAGAGGTGAGTTCTGTCCCCTCGGGGTGGCCCCACCCAGCACCAGGTGACTGGTCACTTGGTGGCCACACCGTTTCTCAGTCCGTGGCTGTCAAGGTCTGAGGCAGGGCAAGCAGGGCTGAAGAAGAACGGAAGTTTTAAGGGTGTGACCCAGCTCTGCCCCGACTCTCCACGTGGCCCTCAGACAGATCCTGAACCCCCCGAATCTCTCCCCCTCCTGAGGCTGGCCGGCACAGCTCCTGGGACACGGGGCGGCTCCTCTCCTTCCCTCCCGTTAAGGCTGGACTGGATGACCTCAGTCTGCTGCTGTCTGAGCCTCTGAACAGTGTCAGGATGCCAAGGGCACTGCCTGAGGGGTTATCGGGACTCTGCTGGCCTGTGGAGTCCCCAGATTGGGCTCCTCCCAGGCTCCCATGGCCCCCTCCTCCTCGGTGCCCCTCACTCCCAGGGCTCTGGCCATGACAATCACTCCACTCAAGTCCACCTGCTCTGCCAAGCCTCTGTTCCCTCTGCCGGACGTCCTTGTCCTCTTTGCTTCCAGATCCCTGGTTCAGCCTCTGAGTTAGCCCCCACGACATCTCTCCCCTCCCCAACAGCCCCCAGCACAGGCACTGTGTCCCAGCCCACTGGTCCTGCGTGGCTGGGCTCCATGAGGGGGACATAGCCGCTGCAGTGTGCCCAGCCCCAGCCCTGCCTGGCCCAGCCTGCCGAGCAGGGATGTGTTTGGGGACAGAGGGAAAACCACGCTGGGGGCAGCTCTACCTGTGACAGGCTCCCCTGCCATGATCCGGCCAGTGGTCAGCTGTGTCCGCACCTGTGTAGCTCCAGGCCCAGGGAAGGCCTTAGGTGGGCTGCAGCCCCATCCCCCTGGGCCAGGGCCTAGCCCCCCACAACTCCCCACACCCCCAGACCCCGTAGAAGCGGTCCTGTGCCTCCAAGCCCTCCGAGAGGCAGCAGGGGACCCTGGGCCCTGCGCAGCCCAGGGAGGCCCAGTCCAAGTGAGGGCAGGTGGAGAGAGGCGGGCCCATGGTCAGAAGCTGTGCCTGGTGCCCTGCTCCATGCTGAGCTGTGCCCCAGAACACAGGGGGCTTGGATCCTCCCAGATCCTGGAGGGAAGGAAGCCCCCACGTCCACACAGCAGGCTTGGGGGGCATGTGTCACCCCCGATGGAGCACTGCCCCTCACTTTCAGCTCCTGAGGAGCTCACACCGTGGGCAGCAGGCACTGGCCTCCTCTCTGTTCAAGGCTGCAGCAGGATGCTGCCCCGGGTCCTGCATTTCCTGTCGGGCAGCCAGTGGGCGAGTCAGCACGGCTTCAGCTTCCTGTCAACTGGAGGAGCAGGCACTGGGCTCTCCTCCAGTGGCCTGTCGTGAGTGTCAACCTTAAAAATAAAGCAGCCAGTTATTTTACCAACAAAATGAGTTTATTTGGGAATAGCCAAAGAATTGCATTTCAGGACGTGCGTGCTGTGGCAGACTATAGGCAAATCCAGCAAACAGGGAGAAGAACGTTATTTTATGGAGAAAAAGGAGGCAGTTCGCAGGGGTTGTTTTGAACAGAAGTCCGTCAGAGTTCTCGCAGTTATGGTTTCTCATTGGCTGAGTTGCTGGGTCATTGATTTCTGTTTGGGATGCAATGTACATTTCTCCCTGTAATTGATGATTCTTTCCTGTTGACGACTTCTGTTGGGGTTGGTGAGTGACTGTCTTTCCTGTAACAGACCTCCAGTGGTGCTGCTGGGAGCTCTCCCTTCTGGCCCCCTGATTCCATTTTAAATGAGGTTTCTCTTTACTAATTTCCACAAGAGTGCGCTGCCCACAGCCCGGGCTGGTGTGGCGGAGGTTGTTGGGGTCACTCAAGGGCCAGGTGTCCTCATCAGTCACAACCAAAAGGGAAGAGGAGGCACCACGTGGTCACAGCCCTGAGGCCCTGGGGAGCAGGGGGAGGCCTGCGATTGGGGTGTCCCTCCAGGCACTGGCCTCTGGTCCTTCCTGGGCAATCCTTGCAAAGGATTCACTCCAGGGATTGAAGGACGTCCACTGCCCCACCAAGGTGCACGAGAATTTCTGTGGCCCCATGTGTGAGGGTGGGACTAGGAGGAGGTCGGGCCCAGGTGGCCGTGAGGTCAGAGGGCGGAAAGGACGTGAGGGGTTCCTTTTCAGTGGCCCCAGTGCCATCCTGACACACCCCTGGGCCGTTTGGTGCTGACTAGACTGCTTGGCACCTTAGGCCAGTGGCAGGGCAGGAACCCACGAGGGGGCTGCTCGCCCTGGTCAAGGTCAAGTCTGAATGCGATTTGAGAAAAGCCAGAGAAAGGGCTGAGGACACCCTGCCTGGTGCAGCTGCTGAGGCCATCACTGGGTGCCAGGCAGCTTCCAGCTGCAGGATCCCGGCTGGTCCCGACACGGCTCCTCCTGGGAGGAGAGTTACACAGAAAGCGTCCACTGCAAACAGACTAAGCACAGCCCTGCCCGAGACCCTGGCGGGGCAGTGCCCTCAGGGAGCCCAGTGCCCACCACCCTGTGGTGTTTCTGCCCCTTCCCCAAAGCTAGCGACAGGGAAACATGTCTACCTCCTGGGAAGCTGATCTTAGGGCCGACGAGCCTGTGATGCGGGCTCAGTCGGGACGCGAGGGCGGGCCAGCGCTGGCGACACACCCCTGCCGGGGACCCCCACCCCAGCAACAGCCTCCACCGACCTCCCAGTGGAGCTCCACCACACCAGGTCACCTGCCTTGTGCCCAAGCCCAGATTTGGTCCCGACCCCACCGTGCATGTCACTCTAAAGACTGGGACGACTCTGTAGTCGGAGGAAGCTGGGTCCCGTCCCCATTCTGGCTGAGCTGGACAAGTGCTCTCTCTGGGCTCAGTGTCCCCATAAGGGCTGCATGTCCTTAGACTCTGGGCCAGGGCCTGTCGCTGACTCTCCCCCGCCACCCCACTGCACAGATGGGGCTCCTGGGGCTCCTGTCCCCCAAGTTGGGGGCGAAGGCACCCAAACAACCCTGTCTGCTCCCAGCACCCTCCTCCTTCTGCCAAGCCCTCATGAGGTCAAAGGCCAGCAGTGTCTCCAGCTCACCCCAGTGGCCAAGGCCAGGCCCCTCCTTGCCGACAGTGTTCACTGTGGCTGGAAGCAACACGCTCTGAGGTCTCTTCACTGAGCCAGAAGATGTGTGAGTCAGACCTGAAGCTGCAGCTCCGGCCGCACAGGTCCTGGCCCCAGGGCGCCCAGCCGGCCCTCACACCCAGGTCTGAAGCCAGAGGGCAAGATCACATCTGCTCGGTGCTCATCAAAACACTGCGTCCGACCTCTTTCCAGACCGAGAACAACGGCTCACACAGAAAACAGAAACCCTGCTGTGGAGCTCGTTTTGCACATAGTTATGGTTGGAACTGATGGGAATTGTGAGAAACTTTGTGTCAATGTTAATTGGTCTCCGAGCCAGGCAGCTGCACAGTAGGGCTCCTGAAGGCATCAGTCACTCATGTGATCCAAGCTGTAATTCGCTAATTTGCTGCAGACACATGATGTTCCATTCTTCCCCTGTTTGTTCCCTGAAATGGGTTTGGAAACAGGCCCAGCTTTGAGCCATCCCCGCCAGGCGGGGAGTAGGGCCTGCAGATGCCGTGGCCAAGGGAAGCCTCCAGACTCAGGCCAAGGTAGAGGGGCAGAGCCCCCCTTGCTGGATTGTTCCCCAGCCCAGGACAGATGGGTGCTGAGGCCAGCTCCAGGTGCTCCATCTGTGTCCCTTTGGGTCTGTCTGTCTGTCCAGGATCCAAGGCCCTCAGGATACCTCACTTGCCCTGCCCAGCCAGGCCTGCAGCTGGACACTCAGGCGAGGAGTGGAGGCCAAGTACCCTCAGGCATGGCAGCTCAGGATCTCAGAGCAAACGCAGGGCTGGGGTGGGCCTCAGGGTCACTGCCCAGCAGGCAGGGGACTGGCCCCCAGACCAGGACATGACGCCCCACCGGAGGATGTCGACTGCTCTTGCTGGTGACCTGATGCTGGTTGGCACCCACAGCAGGGTGGCCCAGTCTTGCTCCACCTCAAAGGAAATCATTTATTTAACATAAGCTAAGTTACTTCCACTTGAGACATGCAGAAGCAGCATGTGAGCCTGTGTCTCCAAGCCTCAGGTGGAGTCCGAGGCAACCCCACCTGAGCTGCATCCTAGCTGATTGTCAGGGGGAACTGAGACTCTCAGTCACGTGCCCGCCGCCCTGCTGAGGAAGGGGCCAGAGTGTAGTGGCCGCTGGGCAGCCCGGAGCTGGAGGGCACACCTGACACAAGGGCTGCAGCACCCCTTCAGCAGGGTGTGCAGCCTCCAGTGTGGCCTTTTGCCAGGGCGTGAGCAAGACCCACAGGAAGGCGTGTCTATACATGGGTGGGGCTGACCGCGAGCATGAGCCATACACTGAAAGTCCAGCCATGCCATGCTGCACACGTTCCGCATCATAAGCCGGGCAGACTTTACAACATTATTGTTTAATGTAACATGCTTATTGCCACATGTGTTCTAGATACATGTGAGATAGAATTGACTCTCATTAGAGCAAATGTGGATGTTATACGGCTGTCCACACAGGCCAGTTGAGGCTGCATCCACAGGGAAGTTTGGTAGCCTTGGCACCTCCCAACAGGATTTCAACTTAAAAAGCAAATTCACCTGTTATTTTACCCTTAAAATGAGTTTTTTGGGACTAGCCAAAATAATTACAATTCAGGATGCGCATGCAATGGTGAACCATAGATAAATCTAGAAAATAAAGAAGGGAGCTGCTTTTATAGAGAAAAGGGGGAGAGGGAGGGGCTGTTCTAGGGAAAGTCCATTGGGAGAGAGTAACAGATTAGGGCGGCATTAGCTTCTGTTGGCTGAGCTGCAGTGTTTCTGATTGGCTGAGCTGTGACATTTCTCATTGGCTGAGCTGCAGTGTTTCTCATTGGCTGAGCTGTGGCATTACTGATTGGTTGAGCTGCAGTGTTTCTCATTGGCTGAGCTGCAGCCTTTTTCATTGGCTGAACTGTGGCATTTTTTAGTGGCTGAGCTGTGGTGTTTCTGATTGGCTGAGCTGCAGCATTTCTCATTGGCAGAGCTGTGGCGTTTCTCATTGGCTGAGCTGCAGCCTTTTTCATTGGCTGAGCTGTGGCATTTCTCATTGGCTGGGCTGTTGCCTCGTGGAGAGAAATCTTCCTTCATAGTAAAGTAGTTGTACTTCCTGGCGGAGATGCAGTGTCCTCTGTACCTGTTTGGTGCCATAAGGATATGGGATGGGGGGACGGCTCCCCCTGCAGGCCTCCCATCCAGTTGAGTGGAGGTTTCTCGCTCTCGTTTCACAAGGGTCTGGTAGCAGGAGCCTGGGAAGTTCCCCTTAAACAGAATGGTTCCACCTCTGAGCGAGGAGGGGCTCAGGGCCTGAGCAAGACCCTTGGCCCTTCAGCAGCCATTGCTGGGAGAGCCTCCAGCAAGGGAGGGGCCTGACCTGGGACCCCAGGAGCCCATGAGCTCTCCCCGCTTGAGTCAGGAGGCCTTGGTGATGGTCTGCTGCACTCCAGTGTCCCCCAGGCGCTCAGGAAGCTGGACTGAGGCCTCACACCTGAACCTGGTGGGAGTGGGCCAGGCCTGGTCACAAAGCCCCCTGCTGCTCCCTGGCCCTGACCAGGGTTGGGGGCTGGGGGGGGGCTCCGTGGGAGGAAGGGCCTCATGGCACAGGGGTCAGATGGCAGTCAGGGTCAGGAGCATAGTGAGAAGGAACCAGGGATGGCGAGGCAGCTGCCATGTCACCCCTGGGGGGCACAGCTGACCCCAGAGGGAATAGAGAAGGGGTGGCGGGGTTTGCCCCCCACCACACCCCTGCACCCACAAGGACAGCTGGTCAGCAAGCCACCAGCCTGGTAACTGTCTCAGCGGGCCGGGAGGGGGCTGAGATGCACAGGGGCAGCAGTGTTGGAGCAGCTCCCAGTCATGGCTGCCTCTGAGAGAAGCTCCAACAGATGCTGGGATGGGGTGTCCCTGGGGACAAGGAGCCCCGGTGACAGGCGTCTGGACATCCTTTGAACTCACCAGTGGGCTGTGCTTCCCACTACCCAGTTGGTTCCCAAGGGTGTGCACAGGGAGCAGGTGCCCAAGCCCAGCATGTTCTAAGCACCCACTGTCTACACAAAGGCATTCATCAACAGATGTTTGCTGAGCACCTCCCAGCTCTCCACCAAGGGGCACCCAACAAGCACATGAGTGTCCATTCTAATCAGGAGACAGACAAAAGGGAGGGGTTATCCTATAGTGGTCCTAAGGGCTGGGAAGGTCAGGAGGGTGTGGCTGCCAGGACTGGTGGTCAGGGGAGACCCTGCTGGGAAGGTGACGCGGGGAAGGGCTGTGCACATGAAGGGACCTGAGAGGGGACCGTGGGTGCTGTGGGGACTAAGGGGAACCCCGGGTTCCAGTTATGCGTTCTGGCATGTGAGACATGGGTGGTCCTCCCCTGCTGGGTGCTGCCACAGTCCCAGCTGAGGCCCCACGGGAGGCCAGGGTGGTGGTCAGTGCCCGCATCTGCCCTGCCCCCTCATCTAGACAGCCTGAAGTTCGCCGATGGAGGCGTGCCCCAGTCAGATGATGTCTTCGCATCCACGGTCCCAGATTTAGAAGAAATGCCTGTGGCCAAGTGGCCCCTCCTTGTCCTCTGCCTGGGTCCCATCACAAGGTGGAGGCCAGTGCCAGACCCAAGGGCCACATTCCCAAGACTACCTCCTAGGAGCTCTGTGCGGTGGTCCCTGCCCTGGGTCCTCAGGCTCCCAGGAGCTGTGGGTGTGTGTGGTGTGTGTCTGCATATGCACACAGGTGTGTGGTGTGTGTGGAGAGGGGGAAAGCCACGGTCCGAGAGGCCTTCCCAGTGACCTGAAATGAAGTTCTGTGATGCCCAACTGCAGGAAAAAGGGAGAGAAAGAAGAATCCCGACCCCTGGAGGGTGAACAAGGCCCAGGGGAAAAGGAAGCAAGACGCTGCTGCAGGAGCAACACCGAGACGTCAGGCCTGGGAGGGGGCTCCTCTCTGCAGGGCCTCTTGGAAGGCACCGAGGGGCCAGGGAGAGAAGGAGTGATCGGGGGCTGGCTTCTCATCCTTGTTCCCACGAGCCTAGTCAGGTGCAGGCTGCTGAGGGGCTGCCAGCAGTGGATGTCGCCTGGGCCTTTTCAGCCTAATGGCACCATCGGTCCCACAGGCCCAACCCTGAGGGCCATGACAAACAGGAGCGAGCTGAGGAAATTTGAGAGAGGCATCCAATAGCCCTGATGCAGACAAGGGGCTTGGTACGAGCCTCCCAAAGAGCTTCAAATGGGAGCCGTGCCCACAGCCAAGGCCTCTAAATGGGTGGCACACCAGGACCAAGAGACACACAAGCTGGCCTTGCTCCTGCCTCACCTCCCTCAGGACCCGCTGTGGCCAGCCTGCTAGACACAGCAAACGAGAGCCAGCTGCTGGCTAACACATCTGGGCCCAAGGGGCTTCTGCTCTGTCAGCTGCCCACACTGGTCCAACAGACACAGACTGCCTATCAAGGCTGGTGGCTCCAGGGTCTGGGATGATGACCACACAGCAGAGTACAAAGGAACCACATCCGGGTCAGTCTTTGCAGGGCCTGGACATGGGGAAGTGGGGCATAACCAGGCTGCTCACCCCACACTGGCCACGCAGCCCAGCACTCAAGCCCACCCGGGGCTCAGTGTCTGGACGGTGTTCATCTTGGGTCCATGAAGGGAGACGGGCTGGCTCTGACCGGGAAGGTGGGTGTCTGGGTCCTGACCATCACTCACTTGGCCATAAGGGGCTGTTCTGAGTGGTCTGAGTGGGCAGCCGAGCAAGCCCTGGGAGCTCATGCTCACCCAGGTAGTCACTGGAGCCCGAGCCCAGCATGCAGGGCAAGGGGAATGGCAGCCTGCAGGGGGTGCGGCCAGGGTTTAGGGGCTGCGAGGAGGAGAGCAGGGTGAGGGGGAGTGGGTCGGGCAGGTGATGCTCAGAGGAGAGGGCAGGCAGGGATCTAGGATCAGCCTGGGAAACCCTCATTCCTTGAGCTAACAAGAGGCAGCTGTCTCCTGGGCCAGGGAGCAGAGGTGCTGGGAGTGACCACACTTGTGCAGAAGCTTCTGGGGCAGCCGCTGTGGGAAGGCCCCAGGGAATCCTGGTGGGCTGGAGGCCGAGGGGCTGGACCCTGCCAGTGCTGCCTGCACACCTGGTCCTGGATGCTGCCCCCGCCAGGCTGCACAGCCTGGACATGCTCCCAGGCAAGGGGCCTGGCCAGCAAGGACAGAGTCCCCTGGGCCTGCCCGTGGCTGCCTGCCCAGGGGCAGGCGAGGATGGGACCTCACTAGGACAAGGCACAGGTCTGAGTAGCCAGCTCTTTAGCATCCTCCGGCAGCTCTTACAGCAGCGCCACCCCTGGGCTTCTCCAGAGCATGGCCAGGCCAGGCCTGCCTTGCTGGATCTGGACACTGCAGGGTTCCCACCCCCTCCCCACCTTGGGCCACCAGCAGCCTCATGTAACAAACAGGACCCTGCTCTCTGAGGCCTCAGGTCACCTTCCATCCTGGCCCCCTCCTCCCTGCAGGGGGGCCAAGCTCCCAAGTTTGAACAAATAATCTTTAAAAGTACATTTCGCAGGTGCAGGGTGTCCGGGAACCCACAGAACCCTCTGTACCACCTTTGCAACCTCCTGTAGTCTAAAACTACTCTAAAAATAGATGTTTTTTGGGGGGGGCCGGCCTGGTGGCACAGCAGTTAAGTTCGCATGTTCCGCTTCAGTGGCCCGGGCTCGCCAGTTTGGATCCCGGGTGTAGACACGGCACTGCTTGGCGGGCCATGCTGTGGTAGGCGTCCCACATGTAAGGTGGAGGAAGATGGATGTGGATGTTGGCTCAGGGCCAGTCTTCCTCATCAAAAAAAAAAGGAGGAGGATTGGCAGCAGACGTTGGCTCAGTGCTAATCTTCCTCAAAACAATAAAAATAGACGGTTTTTATAAGCATCAAACCTCACTGTGTTCCTGCAAACCAGCGCTCCATGTTTGGTCTGATGGGGAAGCCGAGTGCTCATGCTTCTGACAAGGGGCCATCGGGCTTGCAGCGTGGCGGTCTGAGGTGCCCACTCACACCCCTCAAGGGCCAGGAGGTGCCCCCTGTGGTCTTCACCACACAACCCAGTCCGTGGACAGTGGTGCCTGACCTCCCAGAGCCCCTGAGGACTGATCCCCAATCCAAAACCCCAAGGCAGGAAAACTGCCCGTGCATTCTGGAGCTGAGGGCGTGGCCTTGTCTGGGGGCGTGGCCTGAGGCGTAGCGTGGCCTGAGGCGTAGCAGGGCCTGGGGCGAGGTGGGGGGTTGGGGCGGGGCCAGGGGCGGGGGCTCTGGTTGCGCGTGGGGCGGGGCCGGGGGCGGGGCTTGTCCGGAGCTCATGTTTGGCCCTCCAGCCGGCCGCCCTGCCCGCTCAGCGGCCGCCCGGAGCCCGGTGCTGGTTTTAATAAAGTTGAAAAGGAAAGGATGAAAAGGAGCTGAAAGGAGCGTCCGGACGGCATCCCCGCGCGCAGGGTGGGAGCGCGCAGGGTCTGCGACGCCGGCCGGGGCTTCAAAGGAGCCATTACCCGAGGCGGGCAGCGGGAGGCTGGGAGAGGCGCGGGGAGAGGCAGTCGCGGCGAGGTGGGGAGGGGCGGGTGGGGGAGGGGAGAGGACGCGGGCGGGAGGCTGCGGAGGGGGAGGAAGGAGCGGGAGGCCCGGGAAGCTGGGGAGCCGGCGCGCTCCACCCGGGACCGGCCCCCGCGGAAGCGCGGGCGGGGCGCGGCGGGTCGCCCGTTGAGTGGCGCGGCCATTGTGCCCGCGCTGTGAGCAGCGACCCGCTCAGAGCCCGCTCCCTGGCGCCGTCTCAAAGAGCCTTTGACGGGACTCCCTGGCAGGAGGGCTCACCTGCAGAGACGCTCTATAGAGCCTTTGAAAGCGCAGCAGCTGCCAGGGGCTGTCGGCCGGGCACCTAGGGGGACGAAGAATGGGGGACCCGGCCCTTTGAATGAGAGGCCACTTGGAAACAGCAGGCATGTGCCAAGCCCGCAGACAGGGAAAGAAAAGTGCTCTTCATTGGTGACTCAGTGTTTGAAGGGGACCCTTTCTCAGCCTCGGCGCCCTCATGTGCATGACAAAGGGGCCGCGAGCTCGGGCCGCCAGGCCAACAGTCCCGGCAGGGCGTGCGCAGGGCGGCCGGTGCAGTCGACTGTGGCCGGTCCACCCTGTGGTGGAGTCCGGGCCTCTCCGGGCGCTTCTCCCGGTCCTGCACCCCAGGCGCTCCTGCTGGGAAGCCAAGGGTCGAGGGTCGAGGGCTCCGGCTCTCCCGAGAGTGCCTCATCTGGGCCAGAGCCGTCAGCACCGTGTGTTTGCCGAAACCAGAGCTGCCTGTTCAGGACCCACAAAGGAGAATTTGAGGCTGGGGATCCACAGCATCCCTGAAGCAGGGAGCCTGGTTTTCCTTCACTGTTCCCTGAAACTGCCAGTGGGAGCACCGGACAAGCAGCCGCTTCCCCACCCCAACCCTGAGGTCCAAAGGGCTGAACACTCTTCTGCAAGTCCAGGGTTTGAGCCTGGGGGAGGCAAAAGCATCACTCACAGCCGCCCTCCCCAGCAGCTTAACAGACCCAGAGGTGCAGGACCTGCTCAGGGTCACTGTCCTCCCAAAGCTCAGCAGCCACTGCCTCCTAACCCCACACCAGGTGGAGGCAGCACCTCCTGACCTGGGGGGGGGGGCCCTCTGGGGAGAGGCAGGACAGTAGAAATGCTCCTCACCAAGGTGTTTTTGCTGAGGACATGGTTGGGGGCGTTGGGGAGGGACATCTGAGTGTGTTTGCACTGCCCAGGGATCTGGGACCCAGCCTCAGCTTGCTGCCTGAGCTGGGCTGTCTGCACCCCATCCTGGTCAGGGGGGTGCACTTTGTAGCCCCGAGGCCGTGGGGCTGCAGAGGAGTGGCTGCCTGCCTCCTGGGGCTCAGCACACCTCGCAGGCAAGAACCTAGGAAGCGTTGTCCTTCTTTGGATCATGCGTGGCTGCAGACCACCTAGTCCTGCCCTGGCTGGGTGAAGAGGGCAGGCTCGTCCTAGGTGACGGAGGGTCACATGGCCGCAAGGCCTAGGCTCTTAGAGCCTTCAAGCCTGGGACATCCCTTAGCTTTTGCCTCAGCCCCTTTGTGAACCGTGGCTGAGAGTCCCGCACCTGCCCGCGACCCCCAGCAAGTCTCCCCAGCCGTCAGAGCACAGGGAGCCCTCGGCCTCCACCCTGCTGGCTCCCCAGCATCCCAGGCCCCTTGCTGCCAGCTTTTGGGTGGATAAGCACCTCCAAGGTTTCACATGTGCCTCAGAGACAGTCCAGTGACTTGGTGCTGGGTCCAGGGGTGACAGTCTAACAAGGGCGCACAGAATGGGATCCCCACTCAGGCTTGGCCACCAAGGAAGTAAAGAGCAATCCAGATCCCAGGTTCCACACAAGACCCCACCATCCAAGGTAGGCCCGACACAGAGGCCACATGTGTGGGTCCAGGTCTAGGACTCAGGATGGCCGTCCATCTGGGAACTAAACTCTGGCAGGCAGGTGCTGCCCTCCGTGCAGGCCTGGTAGTGAGCTCCTGGCGCTGTGTGCCTGTCGTCTCGTCCTGTCTGGGGTCTGGGAGCACCACAGTGTGCCCCACTCGGCTCCCTCCTGACTGAGGCCCAGGGCCCAGACTCCCTCCCCCAGGACTGGGGAAGAAACGTGGGTGGTCAGACCCACTGTGGAAATGTTCGCTCAGCTGGTCATCCTAAGTGGTCTTTCAGACCAGGATTGAATTAGATGCTCCATGGTTAATTACCCTCTATCTTAGATGATTGTTTTCAAACATAACAAGCCTTGGGCTGTTGAGTTGTCCACAGATGCACAGGAGTTACTTCCTTGCCCTCTTTGATCTAGAAGAGGAGTTCCACAGGCTCACCAGGCCCTAAGTGGCCCCTAGTTTTGGTGGAGCTCCTGATGGCAGCCCCCTCTGCTTCCCACCCACTGAGGGGACCAGCAGGGCGGGGTGGGGGACGGGGAGGGTTCCGGGTGTGTTGGGCAGGACTAGATGGCTGCTAGAGCCTCTGATCTGAGGCCAGAGGGAGCATCTGGAGCTTCGTGCCTGGCCCTGTACTGCCCACCCCCAACTTGCCACAAACTCAAAGTCCATGGTTTTCATGACTGCATCCTGTCCCTCCCCGTCAGCCTTGCCTCTGTCCCCACAGCACTCCTGCATTTGGTCTGCTCAGATCTCCCTCTTCGGGTCTCCCTGACCACACTACCTGACTGTCCCTCTCGTTTCTCTGCCATCATGGCGGGAGGGCTGCTGGGGGCCACGTTCTCGCCCTAACACTTCCCCGTGTTTGGGGAGTGTGCTGGTGTGACCGTCTGGCCCCTCACTGCCCCTCATTTACTTTGTCCCTGGAGAGGTCGAGGCACTTGCCCAGTGGCCACTATGGAGGGTGGACAGGGCCCAAGCAGCCCAAGGCCCTCCTTCCCCTTGACTGCCCGTGGGCTCGGGTGGGGTGGGGTGGGGTGGGGTGGGCTGGGACGGCTAGCCCTTTCTGGGCTGGGCTGTTTGGCTCTCACACCATGTCAGTGCCTCCAACTTGGCCATTTTCAGGAGCAGAGTCCACACTCCTCTTTGCGTACTTTCTGAGGTGGATTGCTCAGTGTGAAGGAACACGCCAGAACGTCCTCAGCGCCTCCCTGCCAGGGCTGACCCACCCAAGCAAGGTGGCTGGGGAGGTCCCAGCTTTGGTTTATTTAGGCCCTGGACCTAGGCCAGGCCAGCCAGTGTTGCCTTTCGCAAAAGTGTGACCTCACCAGGGTTGAGGGTCCGCCACAGAGAGGCAGGCTGGCCCATGCATGTGCCCAGTGCTGTGTGCGCTGGTCCTGGATCCAGACCCTCAGGCTGGGAGGGAGCTGCTCCTCCAGCCTGTCACCAGGGCCAGGCCTGGATCAGCCTGAGACTGCTGCGTGTGGCCCTCCTCCGCGCCTGCAGGGATCTGAGGCCTGACAGGATTAGGCCGGATTACAAGCCCCAGAAGCCTTGCCCTGCAGAAGCTCAGAGGGTGAGCAGCCCACCCATCCTGGCTGGAGCAGTCCCTACTGCAGGGCGGGTCAGCGGGACAGGGGGCACCTTTTTGGGGCCGCCACTTCTCGGTGGGCAGAGAGCCTCTGTCTACAGAGCAGACTCATTGGCCTGCTGACCCAGAGACCAGCCATTGGTGCATTCCTCACTCAAGGCCCGGGCAGCCGGAGAGAGCACCAGTGGCACCAAGGGCCAGGTCAGGAATAGCTACACTTTTCCCTCCCTCTGAGCAGCAGGACCGAACAGCCCCTGTGTCTTCTCCCTCTGGCCACTTGCTGCTGTCTGTCGCTGGCTGCCCGCCTTCCCACAGTGCCTCTGGGCCTGGTTGAGCAGAAGGGAGGGAAGTGGACAGGGACCTTCATGACCAAATGGAATTCTTTGTAAGTCTGCTTCGGCTTACGTGGGGGAGACCAAACAGGACACTGAGGCCCAGAGAGGTTAAGATGCCAGGTCAGGTGGCATAGCCCCTCAGCAGAGCCAGGACTAGAACCAAGTATGCAACCGCAGTCCAGAGGCCACATGCACCTCCCCTCATCCCCTTCCTACCCGCTCTGAGTCCCATCTGTAACCAGCGCCTGGCCTCTGCCTGGATCAGCTCTGTGCTCCAGGAGGTGACGGTGACCAGAGGCAGCACAGTGCTGGGTGATGCAGGAGAGTGGGGCTCAGGGTAGGTGGGTGGGGGTCTGAGATGTGGGCACCCCGTCCAATTTGACTCATGCCCACAGGCCTCAGCAGCTAGAACCTTGCGCCTGTCCCAGGTGCTGCGAGGCGCTTGGCATCCGGCCTGGAGCCTGGGCAGCTGGGCGGAGGGCAGTTCTGCAGGGCCTCCCAGCACATCCCCCAGCTCAGGCTTCCGGCTGCTTTCCAGCAGTCTCATGTTGCTGATTACTGAGGAAAAAGAGATCTTCCCCTCGGGTGGAGGCAGAGGGACATGGAAAACCTTGGAAGGAAATGAAAATGCCAAAATTATGTCTGCATTTGTCTGAAACTACCTGGTTTTGAACGTCAACAAGGGAATGCTGGTCCCCAGGGCTGTGGGGTTCCCTCTTCCCGTGGTCAGGGAATTGTGAGGGGTTGCACTCCCGCCCTCCATGTGTCCTACTCCACGCCCCGCCCTGCTGAGGCCCCTCAACACCCCCCACTCCCTCCCCTGACCCTTGCAGGCCTCAAACTACCTTTAGCTTCTCTGAGCTTCTGGAAATCACAGGAACGAGGCTCTGGAATCAGGGTCTCAGCTCCAAATTCCAGGCTCAAGAAGAAAATGACCAACTGGCCCTCTGGACTCTACGTGAAGACCTGAGTCAACTGCTTTTGGTGGCCCCTCTGTGGCATGGTCTGGCGTCCAGCCTCTCTGCAGCAGAGAGAGGTGAAGGCCCTGGGGACCATCCCCCGAGCACAGCCCACCACGCCAGGGCTCAGCCTGGCTGGTCCACAGACCACCAGCAAGCCCACCGAGAATTCTGAAGCCCCCTGCCCTGTCCACATCACATGGACAGACTTCTTCCAGAACATGTTCTTTCAAGTCATCCACAGAAACCAGCCCTCGAAACTCATAAACATCTAAAGCCAAACCCTGGGTCAGCCTGAAAGATGGGAGGCAGCCATCACAGAGGTGTCAGGCACCTTCTGCACCACTCAGAAACCCATTCAACATTCACCACCCCGAATCTCGGAAGTGGTTAGGAAACTTCCCCCGAGGTCCATCCAGAACAACACGCCCTGTGGGCTGGGGAGTCTGTTGCAGTGAACGTGGCGCTTGGCCGGGCGAGAGGCAGGGCTGCATGACCATGTTCTCCTGGCCTCTCCATGGGGCTGGCCCAACTGATCCCCTTGGAAAGGGCCAGGCCACCTGGGGCCTCCCGCAGTGTCCAGACCCAGGGGCCAGAGCAGGCGCAGTGCTGGGAGTCTGTCCAGGGCCAGGTGCCGTCCTCCCAGGACCGGGCCACAAGCCTCCAGACAGGGAGGGACATGTTACTCCGGCCAGAAGTTGGGGCAGGGGCGGCTCTGGAAAATGGGGAGGCAGGGGAAAGGCGTCTGCTGTTCTCTTTGTTTGGAAAGCCTTCTCATTCGCGGAGCTCCTGGCTGTGTTCGCAGTCCCTCGGAAGCCGGGCTGCTTGGGGTCTTTCTGGGAGGAGGCCCAGCCCCTGGCCCACGGGGAAGCGCTGGGCCCTCGGACAACAAAGGAAATCAGTTCCGCGGCCTCGCAGCAGCTAAGTGACTCCGCTGCTCCTGAAGCGATTTTCACAGCCGGGAAGCGCGACGGCAGTTTCCAGCTCATTAACCGGAGCACAAAGCGCGTCCGGGCCGAGCGCGGCGCCTCGTCGGCAGCCCGACGCGGATTCCACCGGGCCCTCCCCGCCTGGAGACCCGGCCGCCCATTGTCCGGGACGCGCCGCCTGTTTACCCGGCCCTTTGAACACTCCTCCCGCATTGTGGGGCACGCCCGGGGGAGTCCCGCCTCGGCCGGCCGGCCATGTTTAAGGGGCTGGACGCCTCGGCAGAAGCTCGGAGGCAAACTTCTCTAGGAGAGGTGCCGGGCGCCGGGGTCCTGGCCGCCGTGTCCGGGGTCGGGGGCGTGCTCCGGACAGCTTGGGGGATGGGGGCACGAACCGATCTTCTCACTTCCCAGGAGCGGGGCCAGGCCCAGGAGGACCCCTGGTCTCTATCTTCCCCACCCACGCGCCGGAGCTGGCCCCGTCCAGGGCGCTTCCGTCCACGGTCCGAAGGGCTCATGGGCGTCCCTTCCACAGTGAGATGGCTGGGGGGCCACCCGAAACGCTGCCGCCCACATCGCTTCCCCTCCCCTCTCCCAAGAGGCAGCCGCCGATCCCCACGCAGACCCCGGACCACCTGTCACGCGCTCACGCACAGGGGCAGGCCGGGGCAGGCCGGACGGGGGTGCTGAGCTCTGGTTCAGGCAGCAGGGGGTGACCCTGCCGGTTCTTCCTGCAGCGCCGAGAAAAGAAACGCAGTGAGGCCTCCGACCACTTCCCCTCTCCTTCCCCGAGGTGGGGGCTGCCTCGTACTCTAGGCTGTTACTTCCTCTACCCTCACCCCGGGCAGCACCATCCCTCTGCCAGATGCCACGCACATTTCCCTGGACTTCACAGGGTCCTCGAGGCAGGCCTGCAACGTCCCTCCACGTGCTTCCAGAACAGAGCCCTGACCTGGCCGGGGCAGCCCCAGGACGCGCCCTGCCCCAGCGCCCGCTTTCCCCTCACTCCCTACACTCTGGCCACAGGGCCTCCTGCTGCTCCGACATTTCCAGGCTGCTCCCATCAGCCCCTTCTCAGCAGAGGGTCTCGAGGGAGGACTCTCCCCCAGAGAGACTGTCCGTGGTGGACTGCATTGTCCAGAGATGGCCAGGACAACACGCGCTCTTCTGTCCCCTACACTCTGGGAGCCCTTTTTAACTCCCAGGAGAACACTGATCGAGAGCCTCGACAGGCTTCTGAGCTACCACCTGCTCTTCCCCTCTGAGCACTGTAGCCCCTCTCCCTGGATCCCGTGGCCCCACCTCTCTGAGCACTCTGGCCCCGCCCCGCTGGAGCTCGTGGCCCCTCCCCTGTGGATCCTCTGGCCCCGCCTCTCTGAGCACCGTGGCCTGGCCTCTTCCTTCAACGCTCTCTGTGCTCCCGCATCCCCTCTCCTCTGCCCAAGCCAATGCCTGTACAAAGGCTGCACTGCACGTCCTGGCCCCTCAGGACGGACGCTCAGCCTGGGCGCAGGTGGGAGTGAGCGCCCGCCGTGCTGGCCTCCTTGCAGTTTCTGCTCTGAGCAGTGCAGGTGAAAGGGCAGGACGGGATTTCATGGCAAGAACTCAGCACACTCACCCCAGGGAGGAGTTTCCCACAACCTCTGGTGACTCTTCGGGGCAGAGATGTTTATAATAAATCCCGTGCCAGAAACGTGACGCTCGCGGCATTCCTACCCGTCACGAGGGCTTCCTTGCTCTTGTGGGACCCACTGAAACGGGAGGCAGACCCAGTTTTCAGGCCAGCTCTCTGCTAAGATGGGAGGAAACAGGAGGGCGCGGGGTGGGGGCTAAGACCAGCTGGCACCTCAGGGCCCCATGGGGGCTGCTCCATGCAGGATGGTGGGGGCCCACCATGAGGGTACCCCCAGCTGCCTGTCCAGGGTCCCCAGCACTCAGAGGTTGTGCCATTGCCCTATCCCTGGTGATGGGGGACCCCGGGACACCCTTCAGGGGCCCAGCCCCCAGGACCTTCTCCTCTGTCTCCTCACTGGCTGAAGCACCCACGGCTTGACCATTGTTCCAACCCTGGCCTCAGTTCTTGCTCCCACATTTCAAGTCCCAATCATAATTGTTTTCTTTGCAACACCTCAAAAAATGGCTACTTTTTGAGCTTAAACTACACAGACCCAGGAATTGCACTGACAATTTTCTTAAACTTCCAGTGTATCAGGGGCTGGTCAGCAAGAGTGACATAATTTGAAGACGCCTGGGTGGCCTGTGATGAGCTGGGAAGGAGCCAGGACAGGTGGATGCACAGGCCCGACTGCAGGGCAGGAAGCGAGACCACGTGAGCTGGCACCCCTGGCTGGCTCCCACACTACTGGGTGTGTCTGCGGAAACCTGCAGAGATCCAACCCTCGGGGACTTGTCAGCACCTGCTAAGCAGTTTCTCCCACTCCAGTTTGCAGAGCATCTATCTGACCCCCCCAAAGCTAGAATCTCTTAGAAAACACATGGGAGATGCCTGCCAGGTGTCACTGTGCCATGCTGGGGTGTAGTCCCAACAAGCTCTGGCTGCCTGCTCCCTGGACTCACCCATGTGGGTGCCAACCTAGAACACAGTCTAGGTGACTCCACTTCTGGCCAACACAGAGGAACAGAGACAGGATTTATTCTCCTGCCTGAAACAACCAAGAAGCAGACAAGATATATGCAACTACAGTTTTACAGAGACTGGACATCAGGCCATGAAAGACCGTGGTTACTCAGAGACAGAAAACAAACAAGGTAAGCCCTATGATCACCCTGGCTCACGGCTGGGGTGCATGCAGGGAGCCAGGTGGAGTTTGATGGGCTCCCTGGGTGAGGAGATGGAGCTGAGAGTCTGGGGAGACAGAGGAGCCTGGGTCAGCAGGACAGAGGACCAGAGGGCAGAGCTGCACAGGGCAAGGACTCTGGGCTTCTTCCGAGGCCCCTCTGAGATTCAGCTGAGGACTGACCGGTGTACACGTGTGAGGAGACCAGCCAGGTAGTGGGTGACAACATCCAAAAGGGTTAGAGTGGCAAGCCTGGTGCTCAGTCAGGCCTGGGAACAGTGCCTGTTCCCAAGAGCCAGACGGAAAACTCCTTGATCCGTGGGCTTAGGGAGGGGATGGAAGGCCCTGCCTTAGGCGGGGAGTAATTAGCCCCAGCTGAGCACTGCTGCAGACCCTCCCCCACCCGCCATCTCTTATCAAAAAGACTCGGAGCACCGAGTGTCTTCAAGTTCCCAGGAACTTACCCCAAACAAAGCTCAAGGACGGTCATAGGAATGTGAAACGGGCACCTAACAAGGTGAATTCATAAAGTGTAACATCCAATCAAAAATTACAAAGAACCAAAGAAGCAGAAGATAGGACCCTTAATGAAAAGAAAAAAATTCAGTCAAAATTGACCAAGAACTGAAATGGATGATAGACTTAGCAAAAAGTTATTATAACAATATTCCATTGTTAAAAATGTTAAGTGGAGACAAGGAAGATATAAAAAAGACCCAAATAGAACTTCTAGAGGTGAAAACTACAATGTCTGAGGTCAGAAACACACTGAGTAAGATCAATAGCAGAGTAGACCTCACAGAAGAAAAGATTAGTGAACTTGAAGACACAGTGGTAAGAGCTGCCCAAAATACAACACAGAAAGAAAAGACAGTTTTTTAAAAAGTGAAAAGAGCATGAGCGGAGCCACTTTAACAGGCTCAAGATACATGTAAAGAGCATCCCCAGACGAGGAGGAAATCATAAAAAGTGTTTGAATAATGGCTGATAATTTCCCAAATTGGATGAAAACTCTAAATCACAGATCCAAGAAGTTCCACAAAAAGCAAGCACGAGAAACGTGAATAAAATTACACCAAGACCTGTCATAAACAAACTGCTCATAACCAACAGGAAAGATAAAATTTTAAAAGTAACCAGAGAGAAAAGGCAGCTCATGGCCACAGGAACAAAGATAAAGACCGAGCAGATTTCTTGTTGGGAACAGTGCAAATGAGAAGACAGTAGAGCAACATCTTCAAAATACTAAAACCTGTCAACTTACAATTCTATGCCCAGGAAATATCTTTAAAAATTGAAGGAGAAATAAACTCTTTTTCAGACATACAAAACCTAAAAGAATTTATCAGCAGACTTGCACTGCAAAAAATATTAAAGAAAGAAGGAAAGTGATACCAGAGGGAAATATGAGTGTACAACCAAATAAAGAGCACCAGAAATTGTAACTACATAGAGGAATGGAAAAGATTTTTTCTTATTATTTAAATCTCTTTAAAAGATAACTGACCATTTAAACAGAAATGATTTCAGTGCAGTGTGGGGTGTATAACACATAGAAGTAAAAAGTATCGCGACGGCAGCACCTGGGGCTGGAGGGAGAAATGGGGACACCCGACACTCTTGTGAATTCTTACACTACACACAAAGTGGGATGATATCGCCAGGAGGTAGATTGTGGTAAATTGAAGATCTTTACTGTCAACCCTAAAGCAGCCACTAAAATAATAATAAAAGACGTATAGCTAATAAGCCAAGAAAGGAGATAGGTTGGATAATTTAAAAATATTCAATTGATCCAAAAGAAAGAAAAAATGGAGCAAAGAACAGATGGGCATTTATAAAATAATTAGTAATATAATAGATTTAAACCTAACTATATCAATAAGTACACCAAATGTAAATGCCCTAAATACCTATTAAGAGGCAGAGGCCGTCTGAATGGATAAAGGAGCCAGACTCAACTACATGCAGCCTACACAAAGCACTCCTTAAAGATAAAGACAAACTTGACCCAGCCCTGATGGCCTAATGGTTAAAGTTCAGCCCGCTCCACTCCAGCAGCCCGGGTTTGGTTCCTGGTTGCAGAACCACACCACCCGTCTGTCAGTAGCCATGTTGTGGCGGCAGCTCACATAGAAGAATTAGAAGAACTTACAACTAGAATCTACAGCTATGTACTGGGGCTTTGGGGAGGAAAAAAAACAAGAGAAAGACAAACTATGCTAAAAGTGAAAGCATGGAAAAGATAGACCATGCTAACACCGGTCAGAATAAAGCTTGAGTCTCTCTACTAGCCTTAGACAAAGTTGACTTGAAAGCCGAGAAAGTACAGATGTAAAGATCATTTCGTATTGATAAAGGAGTCAATTTTTCAAGAGGACATAGAAATCTTAAACGTTTATCCAAATAACCCATAAATAAATATTTATTATACCTAATAAGACAGCTTTAAAATACTTGAAGTAAAAATTGGTACCACCACAAAGAGAAATAGGCAAATCCACAATTACTGCTGAAGATTTCAATACCACTCTCTCAATAATTGATGGAACAAGGAGGCAGAAAATCAGCAAGGATACAGTGGACAGGTGTGTATCAACCGATTCGACCCAGCTGGCCTTTACTGACAACTCTGCCCAGCAACAGAAGAACCATGTTCTTTTCAAGGACAACAGAACACTGACTGAGACAGACCGTATTCTGGGCCATGACACGAGTCTCAATCAATGTAAAAGGTCTCATGTCAGACAGTGTGTTCTCTGCCCACAATGGAAGTAAACTGAAAATCAACATAAAATCAAAATCCCTGGAAAATCCCCCAATACTTGGAAACTAAATAACGCACTTCTGTGTGACCCTGGGTCAAATAAGAAACCAAATAGGAAACTAGTATTTTGAACTGAGTGAAAATGAAGACATATCAAACTTGTGAGATGCCACTAAAGCAGTAAAATTCATAGCACTGAATGCTGTATTACAAAACAAGGAAAGTTTAAAAATCAGTGATGCGCTTCCACATTTGGAAATTTGGAAAAGAAGAGCAAACAGAACCCAAACTAAGCAGAGGAAAGGAACCAATGACGTCAGTGACCCTGAGCACTGGTCACTGGGACCAGCAGCACTGACAAGACCCCGGCTGCCCACAGAGCTGGGCCAGCGGGCTCCATGGGTTCTCTGTTCACCTTCATGCCACAGTCCTGCCTGTCCAGCATGCCTTAGAGCAGGGGCCCACGGCACATGTGCCCAAAGCCCTGGGTCTAACTACTGTCCCCTCTGGGGCCTCAGAGCCAAAGCACCGAGCCTGGAGCGGCAGCTTGGCTGTGCCTGTTTCCGAACCATCCTGTATTCATTCTTGTCTCTTCTTGAATGGTCTTGGCCTCCCAACCCCTTGTTTTCAAGCATCTCCAAAGCAAAGTTGTTAATCCCGAAAATAAAACAAATATTTACAACTCAGTAATCACAAAAAAACATCCCATAAATATCTGCGGAGCTCCGTCCCACACCTGGGACTGTGCCATGAGCCCTGTCCTTGGGTGGGACGCCAGGTGGATGCTCTTTCTGCACAGGGGTGGCTTTGGCTGGTCTGCCACTCTGCTTGTGCCCACTCAAGGCCCCCCAGCCCTGCCTGGTCTCTGCAATCGGACCCCCAACAGCCAGTTCCCCCAGGAGACGGAGCCCCACCCCTGCTGGACACAGGCAATCGGCCCGGTGGCCACCCCTCAACACTCAGCTCTGCCAGACAGGAGGCCCAGAAGGAGCAGGACGGACCTCTCACCTCAGACGCCAGCTCAGGAGGCCAGGTTACCTGCACCCCAAGCAGGGCAGAGCCAGTCACCACTCCACAGATAAAGAGGTGGCTGGGGGCGCAGCACTGAGCTGCCCCAGTCAGGGTTGGGGAAGGCCCAAGCCCCCCAGGATATGAAGAAAAGAGTAGGAGGACATGAGAAGAGAAATTGGGGTTCAAGCCCCAGACCCTCACCCCTCCAGAAAGTGAGGCTGTTTTTCAGTTTGCTGGCGTGTCCAGGGAGGGAGGGAGGCGGGAGGGCTGAGCTGTGGCTGGGCTGCACACAGCCTTCAGTGCCAGGCTCCCGGGGCCTCGTGGCCGAGCAAGGGGTGTGGCGAGGGGCACGCAGAGCAGCTTCTTGAGCATGGGTGGTGAGGTGAGCACTGGGCAGATGTCCCTCAGACCTGGATGAGGTTCCACATCCCTGGATGCCCAGGGCCCACAGAGCTGCCCGTCCCCTGGATCTGTTACACTCCCCACTTCTCTCTGGCCTCACCACAGTGACCACCGTGTATGTGGTGAGCTGGCTGCAGGACTGCTGCCCACCAGCCACCCAAAGCCATGGCCCCCTGGCCTTGCAGACGTCTGACCCAGCTGGGCATCACAGCCCAGGAATCCGCGTTTAAGGGGACGACTGCCTGGCAAGTGAGAATTTGTGGTAGTGCTTCCCACTGCTGGAAGGACTGAGTGACTGTCCAAGGAGCCTTGGGCAGGGGCCAGAACCCTGGGGTTCTGAGAGGGACCGGAGAAAGGCCTCCAGAGAAATGGGGAGCAGTAGAGGGGCAAGGCATGTGCTCGGAAAGCCCCAGGCCCTGACCCTGTGCCCAGGCCCCACGTGCACATCCTACCACATCTGTTCATCAGCTCAGCCAGTGCCACACCATGGATCAGGGCAATGAGAAAGACAGAGAGAGAGATTATCAGACAGTTAGACACACAGACAGGTGCACAGAAGCAGCTTCTGGGGCTGGCAAACCAGGAGGGAGTCCCACTCCACCCCTCTGAGCAGCCAGCATCCATCCTCAGGGGACCAAGCCCCTGCCCCAGCCCTGGGGTCCTGAGGCCTGGGCCCAGGGCATTTAAGTCCAGGAGGCACCCAGCTGGTCTCGGAGTGGACAGCAGCAGATGTGCCAGGCCCTCACAAAGACACAGACCACCCGCCACCTGCCCTCTGTCACCGGAGTGGGTCAGCCAGCACCCTGGGCTTGGTTTAGCAGAGTGGAGGCACCTGAAGCACATCCCACCTAAGGGGCTGTGGAGATGGGGCTGGGCAGGCAGAGTGAGGGAGGCCGGGAGGGAGCCTCCAGGACACGCCACGGAGGCCTGGGCTCCCAGGAGGGCTGGTGCCAGAGCAAAGGTCCCAGTGTGCCACAGGCCCTTGCTCCCTCCTACCTCTGACTTGTGGCTAAGCCATAGGGGAGAAGCTGGGAGGAGAGCTGAGCTCCAGAGACAGCGCCAGGTCCACCTCCCCATCGGGCAGTGTATGGAGGAAACAGCACTGACTTCAGAGGCACACAGGGCGGGCCCATTCTGCCTGACCCCCGCCGAGTCACCTGTGTCTCTGAGCCTCAATTCCCTCTCCCACAAAGAGGGGGTGAGGACAGGTGCCTCGGAGGGTGGGTCGGCTTCCTGTTGCAGCTGTAGCAAGTTGCTACGACTGAGTGACTGAAATAGCAGAGGTTTATGTCACACAGTTCTGGCGGTCAGAAGTCCAAGGGGCCTCCCTGGGCTAAAGTCAAGGTTGTCAGCTGCTGGTTTCTGCTGGAGGCTCCAGGGGAAACCCAGTTCCTCGCTCCCAGAGGCTGCCCACAAAAGCCAGCACTGGAGGCTGAGTCCTTCTCTCACTCTTCTTTCCGACTCTCCCTCCTCTTCAAGGACCCTCTGATTCGATTGGGTCCACCTGGAAAGCCAGGATGACTTCCCCATCTTGAGGCCACCTGATTAACAGGCCTAATCCTGCCTTTGCCATAGACCCTGACATCTTCCCAGGGCCTGGGGATTAGGCTGTGGACGTCCTGGGGTTCATTCTGTACTGGACATACTTATATGCACATGCCTCTCTGGATAGGGGGTCGCTCAATACAGACGGGCTTCTCCTCTGATTACCCCCTTCAGGAAGTTTGGTAAAGAGTAAGTATGAAAGTAAACTGGCAGAAAAATGAGAAGGTGAGCAGGAGAAGGAAAGAAGGGAGGAGATGCCATGAAGGGACGGGGGCCACAGGATGAACCTGCATCTGAGCCTCTCGCGTCTCACAGGCCTCGTCTGATGAGAGCAGCTCCTCTCCTGAGTGATGCCAAAGCATCCCCAGGTGGACCTCATGTCTCAGCTGGAGGACCTCATGTCCCACCTGGAGCCCACCCACGGCCCACCTGCCCTGCTTTATCATACCTGCCAGCTGCTGGAGCTCTTGTTAACTGGTCCCTCTCTGTCCAGAGTTATGGGTAAAGTGCCTCTTGTGTTTGGACAATTTTCCAGTAAGTTGAGAAGGAAAATGTCAAAGACTCCAACATGAATAAATGCCTTTGGGGAGGGGAGCAGCCCTGGCCTTTCAGGATGAATGGGAGGCTGTCTGGGGCCGAAGCTGACAGCAATGATGTAAGAGGATGAGGCATAAATTGGTGGTTTCCAGCTCGGCTTTTCCTTGGAGATTGCACTGTCTGGGAAGTGCAGTCTTTGGAGGAGGCCGGGAGCTGGTGGTCCTGCCCTGGAGTGAGACCCTGGGAGTCAGCTGCCCGCACGAGACAGGCCAGCAATAGTGCCATTGTGCGCAAACTGCTGGTCCCCACTGGCTGCTAGGCAGCAGGGAAAGTCTGCTCAGTTTTTTCCCATCAAAGACTGGACATGTGTCATCAATATCCAAAAGGGGAAAATTACTTTCTTCAGTAACGTGGTGTCACCTTCAATCCCACGTCACCATCTGGCACAGGCTTTACATGACCTCAGCTCTGCAGCATCAAACGCTCCCCTCCACTAAGTTTTAAGAGGAGGGAGAATATTTCTGTTTTGATCCTGTCCAGTTCCAGACTTGGCTGTATAAATCCTACAAAACAAAATCCATTCTCAAAACTCATCCTGTTACACTGACTCCACTGAGGCAGCCCCTGGCACTCATTTCTGAAAGCTGAGAATGTGTTCACTCCCTACGAAGTCAGCACAAAAGGGAGGCCCTGAGACACAGGAAAGAAGAGTGTCCGGCCTTAGCTGGACCTTCTGCCCCTTGCAGCTCAGAACAAGCAGCAGGTCACTGTGGGAAACAATGCCACTCAAGCTGGGGACAGTATCTACCGAAGTGTTGGGTGAGCAGAGCAGTCTTTGGGGTTTTGCCATCATTTCAGGGGCACACCTGGGACGGGGGTGGGGGCATTGGCCTCAGCACCTACCAGCCTCTAGAAGGGCCTGTTGCCAGAGGTTGTGCCTGGTCCCCTGTCCACACAACTCACCTGGCTGGCCTGCTCCTGGGCCACTGGGAAGCCAAGTGCCCGCAGGCATCTTCCTCCCTGCTGGTGGTGAAAGACAGAGTCCAGGCTCCCATCACATGTGGGATGTGAGTTTCTGCGCCCAAAGCCACTGTGTTGACAGAAGTGGGTCCCTTCTCACCCACTACTCCTTGCCTTACCTCCCACTTCAGAGCCTCTGCTGGCCAGGCCCAAGTCGGGGCTGGAGATACCACTGTGCTGGAGACCTGTTTGTGCTGAACGTTGGGGTCTGAGTTTTCAAGTCCAATCCTGGGGGCTCCACACCCCCGCCCCTCCCCCATCCTCCTTCCCTCCTCTGCCCCTCTGCTGGAGCTGGTGCCAGGCAGGGGCCTGGTCAGTGCTGGCCTAGCCTTGCCCTACTGGGAGGGACAAACACCCACTGCTGACACACGCAGGGAAGGGCAAGACTGTCCTGAAGGTCAGCATCCTCGCCTGACCCTGTGACCCCCTCCTTCCCCCAGGCCAGCCAGCCTGCAGTGCAGGCTTCCACTTCATCCACCCCGATGCCACCTTCCGAGCGTCCTGAGTGGACATGGCGCAGGCTGGGGCAGCTGGCTGTCATCTTTGTTAAAATTCTTCTCCGAACACTCCCGAGAGTGGCCTGCTGAAGATAAACTACTGGGAGAGAGGCCTTCAAAGGGCGTACTTTAATGATGCAATTATCTTCCGTCAACTCAGAACATCTTTATTACATTAGAAAGGGGCAATCCATCTTGGAATACAGAAAGAGCTGATCCTGCCACAGACACCAGGCCTGGCCCTGGAGCGGCCTGAGGGCCCCTTTTAGACATGTTTCTAAATTTGCATGGAGAAAAAAAGCTTTCTAATTGAATTTCTCTGGCTGAGCTGGACAGTTAAACTGTTCCCAAAAGCTGGATTTCATTAAAGCAAATTTGTTTTTTCAAAAATAAACATATATCGATTTAAGTTGCTATTTCTGTGGTCTAGGATATTAATCGGACATAGAGTCGTTACCCGCAAACCGGTCTCAGGACTCATTCTAATGCTCAGCGCGGTTCTTGCCTTCAGGGAGAGCCGGCACAGCGGCGCCTCGTCTGCAGCTCCCAAGAAGGTTTTTAAACCAGAGATTGGTCCAACCAAGGACGGTCTCTGTCGGGCCTGGCTCCTCCTCCTGCGAGCCCAGGGTGGGGCCCTGTCTCCGCCTCGGTCCGCGGGTGCCTACCGGGAGCGGCCCCTCCGGGCTGGGGTCGGTGGGAAGCCCGCGCCGCCCAACGCCCCTCTCAGCGGGGCTCGTCCCAGGTCCCAGGTCGGAAGTTCCAGGTTCCGGGAGGATTCGGCCGAACAAGTGCGGAGCGGGAGAGGCTCTCGGTGAACCGCACACCCAGAGGCGGACTCCGCGCTCCCGGCCAGGAACGGGCCCGCCTGTGTCCCAAGCCCCGCGTCGGGGGCGGGAAAGAGGGCGGCCGCCGCTCCCTTCCCCACCGCCCCGGCTCGCGCCCAGGGACCTCCGACGTGCTCCCGGCTGCGCCTAGGGCCGCGCCGTGTGACGCCCGGGCAGTGCGAGGGGCTGCCCCTGCCCGGGAGGGCGCTCGGCCGCTTCAGGTGCCTGAAAAGCCACCCAGGGCCAAGGGCACCGCAGGCCGACTTCAAGGCGACGAAAGCGGAGTCGTCAGTCGGGACGCAGAATGCGTCACTTGTGGCCCCCAGGGTTCGGAGAGAGTGCCTGAGCCGAGGCAGGCCCGCGCTGAGGGTTCCGGCTCCGGGCTAGGGCGCAGCGGGAAGAGCAGCCGGCAACAGACGGAGGGACGACACTGCGGGGGGCGCTGAGCTCTGGGCGTCGCAGGATCCGCGCGCGGTCAAGGGCCGCTGCTCCGCCTGCGGCTCCGCCAGCCCGCGCCCGCCGTCGGCTCCTCCGGTTGGGGAGGCTGGGGCCAGCTCTGCGCGCTCCCCGGGTGCCCCAGCCGCCTCCTGGGCAGGAGAACGTGGGCTGGGCCTGCAGCTCTCGGGGAGCCAGCGGCGTACCCTAGGAGCCCACTTGCGCGCACCGGGAGAGCTGGGGCCGAGGGTTCACGGGTCCCAGGCGGCCATCCCGCCCCTCCCTGTCCGTCCCGCCCCCTCGGGGCAGTGAGGCCAATGGACGCCTAGGCCCACGTGGCCGCGGCCGCGACGATTGGACAGCGGTGCATGAAAGAAGCACCGCCTTTTTATAGGACACCACGGGCTAGGGCGCCGCCAAGTCCCGGGCAGTCGTGCCGCGCGCTGTCCCCGCTTCGCGCCTGCTGGGCCCCGGCAGCCACGCGCCCGGCCTGCGCATGGCCCCGGCGTCTCTCAGCATGAACCCCGCTAGGCTCAGGACGTGCGGTAGGGTCCTCGCGGGGTCCGGCTCGCTGCCCTTCAGTGTCGACTCGCTGCTGGAGGCAGAGCGCGGCCTGGGCCGGGAGCCCCCGACGCCCCGGGAGGAGAGGCCGCGGGGCGCCGCGGAGCCCAGGGCCTGGTTCCCGCCGGCCGCCCGCTCGTCCTCCCCACGTAAGTGCCCTGTTGCACGGTCGGGGCCGGGAGAGGAGCCCTCCCGGCCCAGGCACGGAGGACCAGGGCGGGAACGGCGCTGTCTCTCATAACTTCAGAAAGTAGCCACTGACGCGCCCGGCCTGAGTGCAGAGAAACCAGCTCCCTCGAGCCCTCCGGCGCACAAGCCCCGCAGCGGCTCCCGCGTCCCACGCCAACCAGGCTTCCGGCCTGCTCCAGGGCTGAGTCCCCAATCCACGACCCCGCGTCTTCTTGCCTCCGAGCCTCTCTGGCCCAGGCACCCCCTGCCCCCGTCCGTCCCCGCGATGGCTAACTTCTGCTTCGCCGAGTCTGCCTCTGTGCTCACCGCGCAGTTCCTGCGGCCGCCTCCCGCCCAGGCTTCTCGCTTCTCCAAGAGGGCAGAGCCCCCTCTCCCTTGGGGTGCGGGGCCACTGATTTGGGGGGCAGAGCCCGAGTCCACAGCGTCCCCTCCCCGCGCAGGCTCCGGGTGCTCTGCCTCTCTCACCCCAGTCGCTTTTGGGTCTCCTCTCCTCTGAGGGCCAAGGTCACGGAGCCGGGACCCGTCTCCGGAACCGGCCTTAGCAGGAATCCGGGAGTGTCGGAAAGGGGCGCGCACCGCCGGCGTCTGAGCGCCTGCTTTGTGCTTCTCTTTCCTCCCAGGCGCCCCCAGCCCTCCACCGTGCACCCTCCGAAAACACAAGAACAACCGCAAGCCGCGGACGCCCTTCACTACGGCGCAGCTGCTGGCGCTGGAGCGCAAGTTCCGCCAGAAGCAGTACCTGTCCATCGCGGAGCGCGCCGAGTTCTCCAGCAGCCTGAGCCTCAGCGAGACGCAGGTCAAGATCTGGTTTCAGAACCGCCGGGCCAAGGCCAAGCGGCTGCAGGAGGCCGAGGTGGAGAAGCTGAAGCTGGCGGCCAAGCCGCTGCTGCCCTCCTTTGCGCTGCCTTTCCCCCTGGGCGCCCACCTGCCCGGCTCCCCTGCCGTGTTCGGCGGCGCGGCGGGCGCCCTGCCGCAGGTGCCAGGACTCCTCGCCGCGCCCGCCGCCTACGGCGTGTATTACCTGTCCTAGGGCGGTCTGGACGCGCGCGGCGAGCCGGGCTGGGGTCGGCTGCGGACGGAGGGCGCAGGGCCTGCGAGGCGGGGCGGGCGAGCTGCGCCGGTCCGGCCGCGTACTCGTCCACGCGGGGATCTGCTGCTCCAGGTGACCTCCCAGCGGTTCCTGTTCTTTTTGTTGTTAATACAGTGTTACAATGGATCCTTCAAGCTTATTTGTATTTTGCAAATTTTTAAAACTTATGTTCGTACCAAAGTTTCCCGAAATAACGTAGTTTCCTACAGCGTCCTCGAAATGGACCAGAGCTTCCTGTTGTGTACAAAACAACGAGTATTTTGCGGTTTATTCCGACGCCTTTTCCTCCTGTACCACGTCGACTCGAGATGGACTGGAGGACCTCGAGCTCTGGCGAGAAACGGATTCCCCAACAAAGAAATGAAAATAAGAGTTTGGTGCCAGGACTCCTGACGGGAAACTTACTAATTACTTTCACTAACTAGGTTTGTTACCGTCGAGACCGAATGGAAACTTTCACGCTTATTTCAGGGAATTTTTTCCGTATTTTTTCCTAGAGAGCTTCTGGGAGCCTGAGGCGAAATGCTGTCTCTGCGGGGGGGGGGGGGGGGGGAGAGTGCGTGTGTGAGTGAGAGCCAGTGTGATGCGAGTGTGAGTGTGTGTGAGTGTGGGGGGCGTCCGCGGAGGCGCCCGCGGGCGTGGAGAGTGCACTGCGCAGCGCCGTGCGGGCGTACCCACTTGGCTTCCGCGACGACCGAGCGGCAGGGAGACGCGCGGGTCGGCCGGGGCAGCGGAACCCGGAGGAGCCGCGCCCCCGCCGCCGGTGCCCGGGGAGGACCGCAGCAGGACCGGCGGCGCGGGGGTCCGGGTTCGTCCCCCAGGCCTTGCCCTAACTCGGCCAGGATGACCAGAGACCTGCTGGTCGTCCTGCTGCTGCTGCTTTATAACGTGCTGATTAATTTAGGAACCGCCCCGCGGCCGCCGTCACCCAGTGAGGAAAGAGGACGATGGTCTGGGCTCCTCCAGGGACTGGTCTGTGTAGGGCGCCGGGCAGGGCGTGAAAACCCACAGGGCCCGTTTCCGTGTTGGCTCCTCACCCGGGGTGGGAGCTGAGAACTGCAAGTGGGCTGCAGACACGACCAAGCCTTTCTCTCCCTAGAACAGCGGGCGCTGGCCCGGGTGCTGCCGGCCCTCGCAGGAGGGGAGGCCGGGTTTACTCAACAGCACAGGAAACGACCACCGAAAAGTCCGGAAGTGATATTGTGTTAACTTACCTATCAGTGGCCGTAACTCCCCATATGTTTCCTGAAAAAAGGAAAATTCACGACAGGTTTTAAAGGAAACTAACCCGGTTCTCGAAGTGCAGGCTGCTGAGAGGGGAAGGAGGCCGAGGTGCCCACTTCCTCTGGTGTGTACCAGTGCATCCTGAAACTGGGCTGCTGGACTCAGAACCCAGTACCAGGCACAATTTTCAAGGGAACAGATCTGCCCGTGGTCTATGACCATGCCAGAGAAGGCGGGTGGGGGCCGCTGCACAGAGCGGGCTCGACGAGGGGCTGAGGGGCCTGAGGGCCACCACCTGTGCTCCCGGTACCCCATGCACCTTGCAGAGCTCATCTGCCCTTTTTAAGGTCAGTCAGTACTCTGATCCTCCTCTCAAATCTGAGGTCCCTGAGAGACACCCAGGAAGATCAGGACAAGTGTTACAGCCAGGATAACAGTGTTCACTTTGCAAACAGCTTGAGGTGGCAATGAAAACATGTGCCACCTGCCCAGTGTGTCCCTGGCTGCTGGTCTCCGTCCCAGCAATGGCCTCCCATGGAGCAGGGGTCTGCACGCACAGCCCTGCCACTTCGAACACCCAGCTGTGATCCATGTGGTGCTGGCTGCGCTGCAGGCCTAGAGTGCTGGGCAGAGCAGGGCTGGCAGAGGAACTTCCTGATGTGTCCACAACCATTTGTGACCCAAGACACCGACCTGGGGAGGCTCCCCGCCCAGCTCTCCCCACTGAGCCGGTCTGCCTTCCAGACCACCGAGGGTAAGCAAGGCGCCGTGGGGGCCGAGAGCACGTGAGAGCCCACCAGATGGTGCCCTTGTTGCTGGGCAAGGCTGAAGCAAACTTGTCAAGACCAAGACTTTTCTGCTGTTCTTCTCGGGCACAAGAGAGAGAAGGGTACTGGCTATCAGCCTTCTCACAGAGGGCTCGGGTCCCTGAATGGCCCGCAGGCCGCCTCCTTCGGCCAGTGTCTCTGAATGGGAGGTCTCCAAGGCCCTGAGGCTGCCCAGAGCTGGCCGGAGCCAACGTGGAAGCATTTGTCCCTCACTGCCCTGCACGGAAGCCTGGGGCCTCTGCTGCCCTTTGTCTTAGGACAGACACCCCGGACCCCGGAATTCTGGCACTCCATCCATGACCTTTCATCTGCTTCATACCCAGCTGCTGCTGGTGGATTCAGAGACCCCACCTCTAGCCTTGGGAGACGCCCTGGACAGGGAGTCAGGAGAGCAGCTCAGAGCAAACTATGACTCTTTGGGGTTGGGGAGGCCACTTGGTCTGGGGACAAGGAGTGGGCTGAGTTGTGCAATGGCATGGACTTTGGGTTCCTGATAGGGCCAAAGTGGAGAGGGTGTGACTGTGGAGGACCCCAGACACCCACCCACCAGGCCTGGGTGTCTTGTTGGTCTCATTAAATGAGTGACATAACAAATAGGCTTGGCTGGTCTGGGTCACCAGAATCCCACCCAAGCCCTGGGAGACCACCCTGAGGCTCCTACGTCAGTGCTCATTCATTCTGGTTCCTGGGCGAGGATGAGGCTTGGCCCCCGGTGTCCCTTTCCGGCACACGGTCAGTTCTCAGAGCCACTGCTCCCCCCGCCAGGTGCAGATGCACCCCCCCCCCCCACAACAGCCTTGCCTATTCTGTGCCTGGAGGTGCTGCTATTGGCCCAGCTCAGGCATGGACCCCAAACACAGGTCCTGTGCCCGTGGACCACTCAGGGTTGGGCCAGGTCAGTCCTGTTTCAGTATTTCTAGCAGAGGGACTCTTGCAATCTAACCTAGATCTTGAAGGATCATGAAGAAGCGGTTGTCTGGAGGGCAGAGGCCTCCTCTGGGACTTCTAAAAGTGCGGCACTGGGTGCTCCTTAAGCTAGATGGTATGATTGTGGCGCTGCCGTCTCCACCAGGACATGCGATTTTACATGTGCTTTTGTACACATGAAATATTTCATAAGAAGAAAGCACTCTTTGGGCAGACTTCACGCCAGGAGGCTGTAAAGGTAAAACGATTAGCATGTAGAGAATAACACCATTCTGCATCGCCTGAAATGCTATGCAGCGTGCTTCAACTGACACAGTCCAGTGCCGGGCACGGGGCACGGGCGCCCTTCCCTGTCTGTGCGTGCCCTCAGGGAGTATCTCTGAACAAATGGGTCACTGTGCTTTCCTGGCATGATAATACAGAATGCTCTCCAGATGGCCTGCAGTTCTGGTGCTTTCATTTTGACTTTTAAAAAATTGCTGTCTTGTTTACCTAAATATACACAGTTTTTGCTATTTCTAATATTCTGCATTGTATGCTGTACGTCCATCCATTTGACCATTAAGAAAGATAATCACGTAGCGAATTACACTGACCTGGCCAGTGATGGTGAGATGAGAGACTGCAGAAGCAGTAAATGTGGAAAGGAAGTGCCTTAGCATGTATGAAGCATGTGTTCTTAAAAACCACACCACATAGCTACATTATTCCTTTAAACGTTCCAGTCGTGTTATTTTTTTCCAGGTTGTACTTTGAAAATTTGTAGAAGGAGGAACTGTATACTCAGCCCTGCCCTCAGTGAATCCCCGTTTTTATGCCTTGGGGTGGTGAAGGCTGCACCCAGAGGCAGGGCCCCCGGACCCTGCAGGAGGCTGGGGAGGCCTCAGGCAGAGAGAATTACATTCTTACCTTGTTTAAGCAATTGTTTGGGCTTTCTGTTAAATGGAGCCGAAAGGAAACCCAGGGGCACACCCCCCTTCTCTCTTTTTCTTGTCTTCCTGGGCTGGCCAGAGCCTCCAGTGTGAGTGTGGATAGAAGTTGCCAGAAGGGGCAAAGGAAGCGCTTTTTTTTTTTTAAGGTAGGCACCTGAGCTAACATCTGTTGCCAGTCTTCTTTTTCTTTTTCTTGTTCTTCTCCTCCCCAAAGTCCCCAGTACATAGTTGTATATTCTAGTTGGAGTGCCTCTGGTTGTGCATGTGGGACACCACCTCAGCATGGCCTGGCGAGTGGTGCCATGTCCGCGCCCAGGATCTGGGCCAGCAAAACCCTGGGCCACCGAAGCAGAGCGCACGAACTTAACCACTCGGCCACGGAGCCAGCCCTAAAGGAAATACTTTGAAAGTTTCCCCGTAAGCATGATGTATGCAGTAGGTGTTTCAAAATACCTTTTCCGGAGACTAAGCTTCCCTTCTGCAGCTGGTTAACACCAAGTGTCATCATCAATGAATGTTGTATTTTACCAAATGCTTTTTCTGCATATATTGAGATGATCAAATGATTTTTCCCTTCCATCTGTTAATGTGGTAAATTATAATAATAGATTTTCTCACATCAAGCCAATTGTGAATTCCTAGCATAAACCCTGTGGTGGTGGTGGGGATGGATCTTTTGACACATAAAAGCAAAAAAAAAAAAGTGTAAAGATAACAAATGATGGATTGACTACACAACTGTTTAAAACTTCGGTACAACAGGGCATAATAATGTTGTCAGCAGCAAATCAGTGGAAACGTGGCATCCGCGGTTTGGTGAAAGAATGAAGGACTGGCAGCAGTCACAGGCGATGTGCTGAGCAGAGAGAGGTGGCGTGGAGTGTCCTGACTCGACAGCGTATCCGCAAAGAGCTACCCAAGGGTGGCCCACAAGTGCATGCCAGCGCAGAGCATGGCTGCCGTGCGCCCGGACCTCTCGGAGAGGGGACGGTTCAGTTTGCTGGTGAAAGCTTGCCTGTTTTCTAATGCCGTCGAAAGCGTCTGGGGACCCATTCCCCACCTTCTTGGCCACCGTGGTCTAGTTGGACCACTTTGCAGGGAGGTCCCATCCCTCCAGGTGCAGGGCCTGCTCCCTCCTACCTGCCCGGGCCTCGGTTTGCTCTCCCACTGCCAGTTCTCACCGTGCCTTGCCTAGGGCAGCTGATGGCCCGGAGAGACAGAACTCTGTTTGCGTCTGCTCCTTCCAGGCAGCCTGGCAACAAGCTTGGTTGAGAGTGAGCTGCTTGGGAGCCATGTGCTCACAGATGGCTGCCTAGGGTTGCCCTGTTTTGTCACAAATGGGGAGGGGGCTGCCCTAGGAACCTGAAGATGCTTCCTTCATCCCAGAGCTCTGGCTCCTGAAGGGTTCCTTCTGCATCTGCCTCAGCCTGCTTTTCTTCCTTTTTACTTTTATTATGGAAAATGCCAAACACTCACACACACACACACACACACGCGCACACACACACACACACACACACACGGAATGAGGACCTTCATGTCCCCACCTTGCAGTTTCAGCAGTCATTGACTCAGGATCCATCTGGCTTCATCTAAACCTCAAACAACCCTCTCTCCTGGATTATTCTGAAGCAAATCTCAGACACTGTATTATTTCCTTTCACAAATATTTCAGGATGTATTTTGTTAAAGATTATTTTAGAAAACATAACCACACCGTGATCATCACAGAATATTAATAATAATCATCAAACACCCAGCAGCATTCAAGCTTCCCAGAGTGTGTCATGATTTTTTGGTTGGTTTGTCCTTTTAAACAGCTTTATTGAGAGATAACTCGCATACCATACAACTCACCCCTTTAAAGTGTATAGCTCAATGCTTTTAAGTATATTCACAGATATGCGCAATCATCACCACAGTCAGTGTTAGCAGTTTCCTCACCTCAGAAAGAAACTCTGTGTCCTTTAGCCATCATCCCACGTCCTCATGACCCCCCTGCCCTAAGCAACCATTAACCCACTTTCTGTCTCTATAGATTTCCGTGTTCTGAACATTTCTAGAAACGGAACATATAATATGGGCTTTTTTGTGTGTGTCTGGCTTCGTTCACTTGGCGTGATGTCTTCAAGGTTCATCCACGCTGTAGCACGTGTCGGTGTTTCATTCCTTTGTATGGCTGAAGACTATTTCATTATACGGATAGAACTCATTTTGTTTATCCATTTGTCAGTTGAGGGACATTTGGGTTGTTTCTATCTTTTGGCTATTATGAATAATGCTGCTATAAACATTCGTGTACAAGTTTTTGTGGGGAATGTATGTTTTCATTTCTCTTGGGTATTTACCACTAGAGGAGTAGAATTGCTCCTGGTCACTCTATGCTTTTAAGGACTGCAAGACTGTTTTCCACAGTAGCTACACCATTTTACGTTCCCACCAGCAGTGAAGGAGGGTTCCGATTTCTCCACATCCTCTCCAATACCTGTTATTACCTGACTTTTTGATTCTAGCTCACCTAGTGGGTGTGAAGTCTCATGGTTTTACTTTGTATTTCCCTGATGACTAGTGATGTTGCCCATCTTCTCATGTGCTTGTTGGCTATCATTTATGCATCTTCTTCAGGAAACATCTGTTTAAGTCCTTTCCCCATTTTTAAATTGAGTTGTCTTTTGAGTTGAGTTGTAGAAGTTCTTTATACATTCTGGATATTAAATCCTGATCAGATATATGATTTGCCAATGTTTTCTTCCATCATGTGGGTTATCCTTCCACTTTCTTGACGGTGTCTTTTAAAGCCCAAAAGATTTTAGTTTTGGTGAAGTCTAATGTATCTATTCTTTCTTTTGTTGCTTGTGCTTTTGGTGTCACATCTAAGAATCCTTTGCCAAATCCAAGGCCATGAAGATTTCTGTATATTTTCTCCTAAGTGTTTTATAGTTTTCTCTCTTACATTTAGGTCTTTGATCCATTTTGAGTTAATTTTTGTATATGGCATGAAGTAAGGATCTAACTTCCTTCTTTTGCGTGTGGTTGACGGGTTATCAGCACCATTTGTTGAAAAGACTGTTCTTTCCTCATTGGATGGTCTTGGCACCCTGTCAAATATCAGTTGACCATAGGTGTATGGGTTTATTTCTGGACCCTCAATTCTATTCCATTGGTTTTTATGTCTGTCCTTCTGCCAGTACGACACTGTCTTGATTACTGTTGCTTTTAGTAAGTTTTGAAACCAGAAAATGTGAGTCTTCTTATGTTGCTCTTTTTCAAGATTGTGTTGGCTATTCTGGGTCCCTTGCAATTCGTATGAATTTTACAATCAGCTTGTCAATTTCTACAAAGAAGTCCATTAGGATTCTGATAGAGATTGCACTGAATCTGTGGATTAGGGAATATTGCCATTTTAACAATGTTAGGTCTTCCAATCATAAGCATAAGATGGTTTTCCAGTTATTCAGATCTTTAATTTCTGTGAACAATGTTTTATAGCTTTCAGGGGATAAGTTTTGCATTTTTTTGTTGAATTTATTCCTAAGTATATTCTTAGGAATTATTATTCTTTTTGATGCTATTGCAAATGGTATTTTCTTAACTCCATTTTTAGATTGTTCATTGCAAATGTATAGAGGTGTAATTTTATATTTTGATCTTTTATCCTACAACCTTGCTGAGCTCATTTATTCTAATAATTTTTCAGTCTGTTCCCTAGAATTTTCTATATACAAGATTACGTCATCTGTGAATAGAAATAATTTTACTTCTTCCTTTCCAATCTGGATGTGTTTTTCTCTTTCTTGCCTAATTGCCCTGTCTAGAATCTCCAGTACAATGCTGGATAGAAGTGGCAAAAACAGATATTCCTGAAGGCGTCCAGTCTTTCACCATTAAGTATGATGTGAATTGCGGGGTTTTCATAGATGCACTTTATCAAATTAAGGATGTTCCCTTCTATCCCTAGTTCATTAAGTGTTCTTTTGTGTGTGTTTTTTTTTTTTTATCATAAAAGGGTATTGGATTTTGTCAAATGATTTTTCTGCATCAATTGAGATGATCTTGTGTGGGTTCTTAAAAATTCTATTGATATGATGTATCACACGAATTGCTTTTCTGATGTTAAACCAACATAGCATTCCTGGGATAAATCCCACTTGGTCATGGTGTATAATTATTATTTTATTTTATTTTATTTTTGAGGAAGATTAGCCCTGAGCTAACATCTGCTGCCAATCCTCCTCTTTTTGCTGAGGAAGACTGGCCCTGAGCTAACATCCATGCCCATCTTCCTCCACTTTATACGTGGGACGCCTGCCACAGCATGGCTTGCCAAGCGGTGCCATGTCCACACCCGGGATCTGAACTGACAAACGCCAGGCCGCTGAAGCAGAACGTGTGCACTTAACTGCTGTGCCACCGGGCTGACCCCCATGGTGTATAATTCTTTTTATATGTTGCTGGATTTGGTTTGCTAATGTTCATTGAGAATTTTTGCATCCATATTCACAAGACATATTGGATTATGCTTTTCTTTTCTTATGATGTCTTTGCCTGGTTTTGGTAACTCAGTACTGTCCTAGACTTATAAAAGGAGTTGGGAAGTGTTCCCTTCTCTTCTATTTTTCGCAAGAGTTTTTGAAAAATTGGTGTTAATTTTTCTTTAAATATTTGGTAGAACTGGTGAAACCATCTGGTCCTAAACTTTCCTTTATGGGTAGGTTTCTGTTATTGTTGTTGTTTTGCTACTTTAATCTCTTCGCCTGTGAGAGGTCTATTCAGATCGTCTATTTCTTCTTGAGTCATCTTTAGTATTCTGTGTCTTTCTAGGAATGTGCCCATTTCATCTAAGTTATCTAATTTGTTGGCATACAGCTGTTCATAATGTTCCTTTATAGTCCTTCCTATTTCTGTAAGGCAGGTAGTAAAGTTCCCACTTTCATTCTGATTGCTGGATATAGGATTCTTGACAGCTTTTCCCTTGAGCACTTTGAATATCTTATCCTACTACTTGCTGGCCTTCATTATTTCTCTCTCTCTCTTTTTGTGAGAAAGATTGGCCCTGAGCTAACATCTGTGCCAATCTTCCTCTATTTTATGTGAGATGCTGCCACAGCGTGGCTTGACGAGCAGTGCTAGGTCCACTCCTGGGATCTGAACCTGCAAACCCCAGGCCACCAAAGCGGAGCACGTGAACTTAACCACTATGCCACTGGGCCAGCCCTGTGGCCTCCATGATTTCTGATGGGAAGTCAGCTATTAGTTTTATTGGGGTTCCCTTATGAGTAATGAATCATTTTGCTCTTGTTGCTTTCAAGATTTTTTCCCTTATCTTTGACTTTCAGCATTCTTATGATGATGTGTCTGGACGCTCTTTGCATTTATCCTACTTGGAATTCATTGAGATTCCTAGATGTGTAGCTTGTTTTTCAATAAATTTGGGAAGTTTTCAGCCATTATTTCTTCAATTTTTTTTCTTTTCTTTTTTTTGTTGCATCTTTCCCTGTCTTCCCTTCTGGTATTCCCATTATATGTATATTGACTTTCTTAGTGGTGTTCCAAATTTCCCTGAGACCCTCTTCATGTGTCTTATTTTTCTTTGTCTATTCTTTGACTTCCATAATCTCAGTCAATCTTCAAGTTCATTTATTCTTTATTCTGCTATTTCAGCTCTACTGTTGAGCCCCTCTGGTGAGTTTTTAAAAATTCTTCAGTTGTTATACTTTTCAACTCTAGACTTTCCATTTGGTTCTTTTTAAATAATTTCTGTCTCTTTATTGATAGTCTCTATTTGATGAGACACTGTCTTTGTCCTGCAATTCTTTAATCATAGTTTCCTTTAGTTCTGTGAACATGTTTATAATGGCTACTTTGAAGTCTTTTGTGATAAATTCAATATCCTGTCATGCTCACATGCAGTTTCTGTTGCTTGATTTTCAGGCATATGAATTATACATTCTTGTTTCTTTGCATGCCTCATAATTTTTTGTTGGAAATTGGACATTACAGATAACATATTGTAGCAACTCTGGATACTGGTCCCCCTCCTCTGGGGCTTATTATTGTTATTTGTTTAGTGTTGGGCTGGATTATTTTAGTGAAGACTATCCCTTTATACCTCCCCACCCCCACAGTGTTAAGCCTCTGATGTTGCTCCTGAGGGAGATGCAGCTTCAGGTGTGCCCACAGTCATCCTGGAATGACAGTGCTTTCATAGGACTCTTGTGATGAGAAAACAGCTATTCTGAGTTGCTACCTTGGCATTTCACAGTATGACAACCCTGGCCACGCTGAGTCTACACATTTAGAGAAAGACCTGAGCTTAGGTTCCCTGCTTCAAGTTCCCCTTTGCTTCTCCCAGGTCATCTTTTAAAATGACCACTCAGAGTTGAGCCTTCCAAAAGTTAGTGATCTCCACCTCAACCACCTTATAAGTAACAGGTGCTTGCTACCCTGTTCTCTATCTCCTGCTCACTGGTGACCTGGGATAGAGAACTGCCCTTCTCTGGCTCATTCCCCCCACCCCCTGCCCCCTCCCCAGCTTCTGGGATCTGTAAGTAATAAATCTTGTGACTCTACTTCCTTTGTGTGAGTGTACTGAAAATACACCTTCAATCAAAATGCCCCCAGGGTTTTCACTTCCTCAAAGTGGTAGTTCAGATGCTAGGGAGCTACCTGCCGACCCCTCTGTGAGTGGCTTGTGCCTCCTCATTCATCAGGTCATAATCTACATATTCTTAATTCAATGCACCGGCTACAGCCCCCAAAACAATTCTTCCTCTCTTTCCCTGACCACACCCAGCTGTTAAACTGCACTAATTGCCAGCTGACTGCTCCATTGTTTTCAACAATGCCCTGGGCATACATTCTTCTACAGACTAATCCAATCAAGTTCTGGCTCCTTTGAAAGTGTTCTGCGGTCAGTGTTTGATACAGGTATACCTTGTTTTATTGTGCTTTGCACATACTGCGTTTTTACAAGATCCTCCACCAGCAAAAAGATTACAATGCTTGGAAGGCTCAGATGATGGTTAGCATTTTGTAGCAATAAAGTATTTTTAAATTAAGGTATGTACATTCTTTTTTTTTTAGACATAATGCTATTGCACACTTAATAGACTACACTATACTGTAAACATAACTTTTATAAGCACTGGGAAACCAAACAATTCACAATAAAGTGACTCACTTTATTGTGATATTTGCATTATTGTGGTGGTTTAGAACCAAACTTGCAGTGTCTCTGAGATGTGCCTGTATTTGTTTTGACCCCAAGAGGGCTCCTCCCAGTTCTTCTTTCCCTGGTTCCCTCTTGTGAACCAGCCTCCAGTATAGCCTGTCTCTTGGCCACCTTTCACCACCTCTTCACGTTCTTGAGAATGCCCTTGGGCTTGAACTTCTCCACTGTCTATTGCAAATGAAGTCAGTTCCTTTGGGAAGAAATTAGGAACAATCTGTTTTTCTGACTTGCTTTCCCTCCAGGCAAAATCTCTGAGCCAGGGCTCTGGAGCTGGGGTGAGGACAAGGGCAAACTTCTCCGTGAGTGACACCCATGCTCTCGGAGCTCAGTGGGAGGGCATCAGCCTGATGTCCTCTCTGCTTACCTCTTCTGGCATGGAACACTGCCTCACAGCAGGGCAATGGTGATCAGGGCCCCAGTATGTGGGGTGGTGCCTCCCCCAGGGTGGAGCCTCTGCTCCGTGGGTGGGGGCTGGGCAGAAGAGAGCCCTTCCTCTCAACCAGACTTACTTGGACTCAGCCTCAGCAACAGGCACTGGGGGCACCGCTCCTTTGGAAGGAGGCCCTCCAACTGGGAGCCGAGGGGAGTGCTCTTAGCTGCAGCAGTCTGGAGTGGAGTCTCTGCCTCACTGAGCTGGGAGAGAGGAGGGATGGGGTGGTCTTGGCTCAGATACCACAGGCTCTTTCCTTTCTTGCTGAATTTTCATAGATTTCTTGGATAGATGTTTCTTCTTTGCCTGTTTGCCCTTAGAACCATTCTCAGAAGCTTTAATTACAGTAGTCCTTCTTTATCTGCAGTTTCACTTTATTTGGTTTCAGTTACCCATGGCCAACGATAGTCTGAAAATATTAAATGGAAAATTCCAGAAATAAACAACTCATAAGTTTTAAATTGTGTACCATTCTGAGTAGCATGATGAAATCTCGCACCACCTTCCGCTCCATCCCGCCCAGGTCATACATCATCTCTTTGTTGGATCCTCAGACATCAACATCATCTGCTCCTGACACCCAACATTGGCACTGTCACGGCTCAATGATCCTCCTTCTCCATGGAGCTTATGATCCTCGGTCAGAAGGTCAATAGTAGCCTAGTGCTACTTCACAATGCCTACATCATTCATCTCATCACGTAGGCATTGTATCATCTCACGCCGTCACAAGAAGGGTGAGTAAAGTAAAATAACATAGAGAGAGACCACATTCACCTAACTTTTATAACAGTATATTGTTATAATTATTCCCTTTTATTATTAATTATTGTTGTTAATCTCTTACTGTGCCTAATATATAAACTAAATTTTATCAGGTACATGTGTATAAGAAAAAACATACTCTAGATAGGGGCTGGTGCTAGCCAGGGTTTCAGGCAGCCACTGGGGGTCTTGGAATGTATTTCCTGTGGATAAGTGGGGACTACTGTATTGTTGTGGTTTTTTGTTTTAATTTTTATTGTTTTTCCTAATTTTTACCAGTTTCACTAAGAATGGGTCAGTGGAGTGCCTCACATTGTCATCCTGGAGGTTGATCCTCAAGTAGTCTTGGTTTGGTTTTGTTAATTTTTTTTTCAGTTTGAGCATCTGATTCTGCATCCCAATAAGGTCCCCACACTGCCGCTGGCTGACGTGTGTTGTAGGTTTCGTGTCTGTAGGTTTTCCTTCTCTGTTCTTTATTGAAGAAACCAGGTTGTTTTACCTGTAGTTTTCCACAACCTGGATTTTTCTGCCTGCATCCCTGGGTGTCATTTAATGTGTTCTCTCATCTGGAAGCTTGACCAGTGCCTCTGACACCTCCGTGCCACCTCACATCTCCTCAGTCCATCTGTGAACTCATTTTTGCTGCAGCAACAAGCTGCTCAGGGGCAACCCAACAGCATCTCCCATCGGTCACTCCAAAGCTCTCTTTCTACTCTACGGCTTCTCTGCCAGGTGTGGGGTGCTGGACCATTCTGACCATTCCTGCCCACAAAGCTAGAAGTGTGAGGGAGTTAATATTCCATGGGGCAACCAGTAGATGAATCCTCTCCTCTCTGTGTCTTGGGTGGACACTTCTGAGGCACATCCTACAAGGTTCCTCACGGGTCTCCAATGGGTCAGAGCCTCAATTGCCCACAATGAGCACTACTCCAATAACCTCCCTGGTGGGTGGGCTTTCCCTCCTTCCTTGTTTCACCCTCTCCAGCCCTTCACTCCTGCTCCTTAGGATCATTTCTAATATAAACCACCTTCATGCAGCCCTCGTCTCAGGCTCTGCATTTGGAGGGAAGAGGCTAAGACAATCAGATTGTGCCTTAATGTCTTAGCAAGACTACTAATAGGAGCATGGTGAACTTCCATCAGGAAAAATCCAATGTCTGGTCCACTCTCTCTTTGCGATGTTAGCCATCACTGACATCGACAGCTTAGTCACCCTTAGGTATAGTTCTTGCAGGAAAGGTAGGACATATTCTTAATTTTTGTTAATTTACCAGCTTTCAAAATGACATTAGTTCCTGATATCCTCCCAAAGGGAGTCACTGAGGTTTTTGTCTTTAAAGAATGATTATGAGATCATGGATTTAAACATGCCTGATGGGTTTCACGCAATGGTGGCTAGTATTCTTGATGATGCTCACGCTGTCCTATCTTTGGTCGGTGGGTCTTCATCTAAGTTGGCTCCCGAGTCCAACTTTAGTGTTCCTCAATAACCTCCTTGATTTCTAAAAACGAATCCAGGCTTTTCAGTAGAGCTACTGATTTAACAAATATGGAATATATTTTACAAGGTTATAGCAATACTTCTAATTTGGATTCAGACTACAGGGTTTTTATTACCTTCATTGATCTTAAATCTGTATCTTCTTTTTCCCATGCCAAAAAATTTCAGTTCTTGACTCTCCTTGGGTCATTTGGGACTTGGGACATTTGAGTTGTTTTCAGTCTTTAGTTGTTAAAAGTTTTATTGAATAAATTGCCTTTTGAGTGGATCTTTTGAATTTTTGCCAATGTGTCTTCAGGATACATCCCTTGAAGTAAGATGGCTGGGTCAAAGGGTAAATACAGAAGTAATTTTGTTAGCTATTGCTAATTTCTCCTTCTTTGGGGGTGGTGGCCTTCAGCATCCCCACTGACGATGTATGAGATGCCTGTCTGCCCACAGACTGAACAATAGCACGCCATCCACCTCTGAAGTTTTGTCAGTTGGATGTGTAAGAAAGGGCCTCTCAGTGTGTTTTTATTTCTATTTTTCTAGCTATGAGTGAAATGAGGGGTCTGTTTCTATCGCTCGGATGTTTCACTTTGGCTAAGGGCTGTGTAAAGGCAACACAGGAAGGGTATTTGTGGAAAAACTGAATTGACAGTAAAAACTCATACCTAATAATTTATTTTAAATGGTTCTAGATTGATAGCACCCCCACTCACATGACAGAAACAAATACTAATTTTTTCTAGAAGAACTCAGATGTGTCAGAGAAATTCCAGAGGTAAAGTTCAAAAGAATACAAACTCACAGCCAAAAATCACAAAATTCACCAGCAAACACGGCACCATGAGTGAGTCAGCAGAAAAAATGGACAGAAGAATCAGAGCCGCAGTCTTCAGATATTGATATCATCAATCAGAGAACATAAAACAAGTCTAATATGTTTACAAAATAAAAGAATGGATTGAAAATGTGATGAACAAGCTATAGAAATCCAGCAAATTATAAAAACAATGTAGAACTTATAGAATTGAAAATCGTAACTACTGAAATGAAAAACTGGACGAGTTTAACAGCATATTTGATACAGCTGGTAAGAAAACTAGTGAACTGCAAAGTAGATCCGAAGAAATTATCCAGAATGTAGCAAAGCCAGATAAGGAACAGAAAATATGAAAGCCTTAAGAAACATGGAAGAAAGGGCGAGGATGCCTAACATACATTTAATTGTAACAGACAATGGCCCAGAGGTAACATTTGAAGAGACAAAACCTGAGGTTCAAAAAACCCAGTGAGTGAAGAGCAAGCAGGGTGGGTGGTCTCTTCACCTGACAGCTCTGAGCGCACCACAGGACACCGTCAGAGAAACGACAAGCTGTCTTCTTTTTTTTCTTTTTTTAAAAGATTTTATTTTTCCTTTTTCTCCCCAAAGCCTCCCGGTACACAGCTGTATATTTTTAGCTGTGGGTTCTTCTAGTTGTGGCCACCTCAACATGGCCTAATGAGCAGTGCCATGTCCACGCCCAGGATCCAAACCGGTGAAACCCTGGGCTGCACGAACTTAACCACTTGGCCACGGGGCCGGCCCAAACAAGGTGTCTTCTGAAGAACAGCCATCAGGCTGACACCTGGCTTCTCAGCTGCAACAAGGACAGCTGGAAGGCAGTGGAACAATGTGTCCAACATGCTTAGGGAAAAACTGCCAATCGAGTACTGCATTCCTAGCAAAAAGAGCTTTCAAGAACAAGAACATAGAGACTTTTTCAGCAAACAGAATTGAGAACGTTTGTTACTACTGGCTCTTACTGAAGGAAATGCTGAAGTTCCCGACCAGCAGAAGGAAAGCGTTTCCATTTAAAGAGTCCGAGAGGCAAGAGGAAACGCCCAGCAGAGGCAGTGCTCACGGTGGGTGGACTGACCGCCTGACCACGAGGAACCACAGCAACCATGTCTTGTGGGATCACAAACAGAATCCTGGCTACCAGGCACAACTCTACCAGTGCCCACGGCGTAGAGGGGCTGGAGCATCAACTGTCCTTGTACTCTTTAGGGAAAGGGAAGAGACACTGATTAATCTTACACTCGAACCAGCTAAGTATTTATACTAAAACTGGGGGGTAACTACTAAAATACTAAGTACAGTGTGCCTAACTTTCCAAATAACAGCATGAGAAAAGCAGCTCACTCCATGCAAAACAGGGCACAAAAAGGGAGAAAAGGCAGCTGGGGAAGGAGACACAAGGAGCAGGTGGAAACATTTCACACCGCAGATTTTGGACAGTGCATTGCAGCGGCACTCACGGGTCTGGATGGGACCCTGAGGAGCTCGGCCCAAGCTGACGGGACAGGGTGTTTCGTGCTGTGGAAGCAAACACGACATTCTGCCAGCTCCTCAGGTGACCGAGCACTTCACCTACCAGTTAGAAAAAACAGGCTCACCCAACAGGTTCTGGTCCCCCAGATAACAAAATGCTCTTTCACGTAAACCTAAGCATGGGAATCACATTTCCCACCACAGACAGACTGATGCAAACTCGGTGACCTTACACGCTGCCGGTATCCGGCAGCCGGTGCTGAGGTCGGACTCCCAGAGCACCTCCTTCTCTTGTAAACGCTCCCAGCTCTGAGTCTTCCTCCGACACCGCGACCCAAAACCAGGCAAGGTCTTGCAGCAGAAATAGAAGCGTCTCCTCAGAATTATTGATGCAGGTGGTCTTTTTTTTTTGCATCAATAATATTCCTTACACTGAAGTTTCATATTCCGTTTTTTAGAAGAAAAACCAAGGCAGATTCAACAAGTAGCTTTCTAGGTAGGGGCGAAGCTAGGATTGGAGCCCAGGACTGGCAGTCCCCAAAGACTATGAAACACATGCCTGTGTGCTGGCTAACGCTGTGGGCAAGTGAATCTCAGATGTGCTGTTACGAAAAAGGCCCACGTGTTCGTGTGGAAGGGTGGGGTTACAGAGAGGACGCACAGGAGTTAGGGAAGGGGCGAGGTCCCCGAGGGGAGACGAGCAGAAAGAAGAGCATCTTTGCATGTTAGTGTTTTTCTCTGTTATGTTTTTCAAGAACCAAAGTGGGACCCTGGGCAGCCCTGCCATAGCCCCTCAGCCAAGGCTGGTCACCGCCCACCCAGAAGTGTACATCAGGTCTCTCATCGATACACTAGGCCTGTACTTCAGGTTTTACTCTTTTCCTTGCACACCAGGTCACCTGCTTTCAGGGTTTTTAGTGCATGGAGCTGCTGGCGTGATGCGACGCTCTCCTGGAGACCCCATCTGCTCCAGGTGTCCCGAAAGCTTTGGGTGTGACTCAGCAGGAGCTGGGCCAGCAGCCTCCGGGCCGGAGTCACAGACCACCACCAGCTGCCTCCAGCCAAATCTAGAGCCCAGAGCAAGAGCAGGCCGGAGGTGAGACGGGGAGGCGGAGGCCCACCCTGCTGCTGCTGGCTGAGCCCTCAGGCTGGCACAGCTGGCATGCCAGCACCCCAGGTGCTGCTGGAGGGGATGTGGCCTCTGGGAGAGACTCTGCCAGGCCAAGCCCTGATTTTATCAAAACAGAGCTGATCCAGCTGTTTCTGTCGACTCGCTGCCTCTGGTGGCGTGCATCTATGCCCCACACACCCGCCCACCCGCCGCAGCTGCTCTGCCCTGCTGTAGCTCCGCACCTCTGCTGGGTGCCCTCTCTAGCCACGTTATCGTTGTCGACCGCCGATGAGAACTGCATGACTCTGATCAGTTCCACCCGGAAGACACCAGCCAGACACTTGGGTTCTGGTGCAGCCCCTCCCTCGCTGCAATGCCCATCCCTCTGCCCATCACTGTCCTTCATCACCGTTCCTCCTCCGGGATGCCGCCCGGCTGGCACGCCTCTTTCCCAGTGCCGACTGCCCTGCCCCGGGCTCCTGGGAATCCTTTCTAGTTTCCATGTCCCCCCAGTCAGGTCTGCTTCCTGACCGGGCATCTCTCACAGAGTCATGAACTACTGAGGACTCAGACAAGCGAGACATCCTGCCCGGTCACCCCCCGAGGCTCTAAGATTTCATAAATCTTTCTGAAAACCAAACACTAAAAACAGAGCACTCACGGGTGATTACTGCTCGTTTCCCAGTCTGATTCAACAATATGGGAAGGACGACTAAAAGCCCACTGATGAAGAACATTTACTTTTTGTGCTTAAAAAGGACACTCTGGGGATGGCCCCTGCAGAAGGAGGTGGGCCCGTCTCCAAGTCATCAGAGCACCCGCCAGGATCATTTCTGGAATCTGTGGGTCTCTCACTCCTTCTGATAACGGCTACTGATGTCATTCAGTCATTTGCCAAGGAACCCAGACATCGAGGGCAGCAAAGGCCTGGGTCCTAGGGACCGCAGCAGAAGGCCAGAGAAAAAGCCCATCGTTGACACCACGTCCTGCAAAAGGCAACTGTCTCCTGCCTCAGGGGCTGCTCAGAGGCCTGTGGCTCTTTCTCTTCGTCTCAGTCGTCACTGGTGTTTATTTCTTTTCTTGGTGCTTTTAAATCCTCGTGATGCCCCTTGACCAAAACAGATGGTAGGAGGTATTCTGAAACGAACAAAACCCTTCACACTCAACTATTATACCTTTTGCCAACAAACAACCCAATTCATAACAGCAGTCTGATGTGTGCTTTCTTCTTGTTCCAAAATGCTCCCTCTCTTTCACCCTGTGGAGCATTCAGGACGTGGGCTCTCCCTTTGCACAGCCCAGGGCAGCTCCCTGTCTGCAGCTGGCCAGCATCCCTCAGGCCCGCTTCCTGTGGGAGTCTCCCAGCCACCAACGCACGCTTGCCGCGGAGAACTCGGCCAGCTTCTGCCAAGCTCTCCAGGGCTCAGACTTCCTTTCACCCCGTCGGATGAAACCCTAACAGCCCAACGGCTCCCGGGACTCACTCGTAGGCCAAAGTCTAGGCAAACGCTCAAAGGCAGCTGAGGGACACGAGTCTATCTTCCTGTCAATTTGGATTCCCTGGCAATTTTTTTCCCTTTTCCCCCAAATTAGATCTGAAATCAACTTTAACCCAACAAGAGCACAGTTCATGCTAGGAAAACAAACTCATGGGTTGTAACTTAAGAAATTACAACCAAGGTTCTTTCTATCTCTGTTTTGGCCATGTTTTGCATTTCTGTGCTGCAGGAGTTCCAAAAACAGAGTACACAAGAGAAATTAAGTTATTCAAGAGACAGGAAGAGTCATGCTTTCCATTCCCACTGAAGCCAACATCCCGACCCAGAGTCAGCTTCTCTCAGTGAAAGGGCCGGCCAGGCTCAACCCAGGGACTCTCCACGTAAAACACGTGTTCAGACCCTGTTTCAGGAAGAGCCCAGGTACTGACCTGCGGCCAGCCGTGTGCCTCTCACCCGCAGGTTCAGAGCAGACTTCCATGGCGTCCCCTTCCACCTGCTCCCCTTCAGCCCCCAGGGCTTCTGCCGACACTTGCACGGTGGCCCTGGGCGTGGCTGGGCTGTGGAGGACAGAGAGGTGAGTGCTGGCTCCTGCAACCCCAGTTTTTCCCTAGAAATGAACTTCTGAGGAAGACGTTATTTTTCTCACAAAGATATCTTGTAACTATTTTGGCATAGTGTCATCTTCAGGCTACCAGGACAAGGAGGAAAATTACAGCAAGGCTGCAAGTGAATATGATAAACACCACATTTTACAAATCTAGGTATGACAACTACACTTTATCTTTCAAAAACAGTATTATTACAGTGCCGTGTGGTAAATGCCTACCAAGCGCACCAAAAGTTTTCTGTGATAATCAGTAAGAAATTTACTAAACTTAACTCTGCAACATTGAGAGTCTCCTCCCCAACACCAAGGTTTCCATCTAGCAGTGCAGGGTTTTCTCCTGAAAATGATCCCTCAGAAAGGAGTTACCGTATACTCAAGGCCTTACAAAAATCTCCCACATTGCAGTGGGTTCTCAGAATTATTTTACTTTGAAGATTTTATTTTTTTCCTTTTCCTCCCTAAAGCCCCCCGGTACATAGTTGTATATTCTTCATTGTGGGTCCTTCTAGTTTTGGCATGCAGGACGCTGCCTCAGCATGGTCCCATGAGCAGTGCCATGTCCCCGCCCAGGATTCAAACAAAGGAAACACTGGGCCGCCTGCAGCGGAGCGCGCGAACTTACCCACTCGGCCACGGGGCCAGCCCCAGAATTATTTCACTTTAAACAGTAAAGTTCTTTAGAGGCAAATAAGTTAGTCTAAAGAGACTTCGATCAACGTACTATCTAGATGGTCACGAAGGTTCACCCAAAAACAATCAGTTACAAAACAGGGAAAGAAACATAACACAGATTCAAGAATTATCCCCACAGACATTTTCCCACAGTGGGCTCTCAACAGAACCGTGTAACAAATGGTTTTGTTGTCAAGTTCCTAAATGTGTACTGACAGGACAAACGAAACACTGGAGGCCCCACGTGAGGGGAGGGGCTCACGGCCTGCAACAACATCCCTGAGGCCCACATCTGCTCCACTCGAGAGTGGCTGTGCCGAGCGGAGGTGTGGCACAGCCGTGTGAAGTGTGAGCATAGAGAACCACGGTGAGGTTCCTACACACCCAGGCAGACACTGGGAGGGCACCCCAGTCACTCCCAGGACAGAGCCCAGGAGGCCCGGGGCTCCCCTTCCTGTCCTCCTCTAGCAGGGGCCCCATACAAAACCACCCCCACTCATCTACCCTTTTTTGGTGACTCTCGACTTGTCAGGGTTTCCGTCACCTGCAGCTAAATATGAAGTTAAGTGACAGGGATGCTAAACTACACCATCTACGTCCTTAAAGTCTATATGCTCAAAAGGCTTTCTAAATTCAAGGGGTGGCCGCATCCTGCAGTGTGGACACCGTGTCACCTCACGTACCTCATGTTTTTCTTTGGTTTATCAAACCGAAAGTCCGCAGGGTAGAGGTGACGTCTCACCAGGTGATCCTTCCTGTCTTTGCTGGTCTTGAACTTCTCCGTGCACCCTTCCACCAAGCACTGATACTGAAACGAAACAGCATACCCTCCATCCTGACCCCCGGAGCCCTCGCCGCTCCTCAATGGGCACACCAAGGGCAGGGAAGGTGCCCCCTGGCCTTGTCCCCAACCCTGAGAGCTGGGAGTGGCACTCTGAGCCCTGCAGCCCGGATACCCACTGGACAGTTTGGGAACAAGCCCCCGGGGTCACTGCACTTGGCCTTGGTCACCCACCATGTTCTGCCTCTCAGACAGGATCTGGAACAATGAGTCGTGCCACTCCAGGATGTGGATGTCCAGCAGGTGTCCTGAGGGGAAGGCTCGTTTGCAGAAGGAGCAGACGTTTCTGTGCAGAGTGTGGTAGTGGTGCTCATAGTCCTCCAGGGCGTCGAACACCTGGCAGCAGCCCGCCACCTGACAGGTGAACTCGGGCACCCTGACAAAGGAAACCGCCTGGTGGGAACACCATTCCCCTGGTGACAAAGACTGTCAGAGTCCCTGTCAACAGCTTCCTTTTAAGTGCCCTGATACAGCTTCGAATGTTTCTTTTACAGTCCCAAACCCTACCCTGTTAAGAAGTTAGTTTTCACACCAGCTAGGCGGAGGGGAGGCCGGCCTCTCAGGGCGTGGACGGGTGCAAGCAGGGGCGGGGCGGCAGGTCCCCCTCCTCCACCTGAGGGGCGGTGGAGGAGGGGTGGAATGGGGCCCCGGGAAGGGGCGGGGTGGGAGGCGGGGAGGGGACGGCGCTGGGCCCAGAGCCGCTCACCTGGGCCTCTCGGGCGCCCCGGCCACCTGCGTGAGCACATCCTGGAGGTACAGGTGCCGCTGCACGTCCCCGTCCTGCAGAACACGCGCGTAGTGGGTGGGCCGGGCGCCTCGCGGCCCCGCCCCCGCCCCGCCCCTCGGCCGCAGGCCCCGCCTCCAACCAGAGGCCCCGCCCCAGACTCAGCCCCGCCTCCAGCCAGAGGCCCCGCCCCGAACCTCAGGCCCCGACCCCTTACAACGGCCCTCCGCCTCTGCTCACGCACCTCGAAGAACTCGTGCTCCCGCGGGAAGCGCACCTGGCGCGCCGTGAAGCGGAAGGGCGCGGCGCCGGCCTTGGGGCTACGCTCCACGGGCAGAGGCTCCGCCGCACCGGGGCCCCCGGCCAGGCGGGCGTGCACCGCGGGAGGCAGCTGCATCGCCCTGCGCGCCGGCAGCGCCGCAGCCTATCGGCCACCGTCGACGGGCCGGCAGGGGCGGGGCCGGACGTGACGTCGCGCCACTTCCGCCGCGGGCGCAGGCTGGGCGCGCAGGTCCTCCGGTGAGTTGGGACCGGAGGGTGTTGGGCCCCTCCTGCGGACCCGATGCACAACCGGTGCGGGCCGGCCTCCGCGTTGTGGCGCCGACGGTTCGGGTCCCGGAGCGGGGTCTCTGGTTTTGTCCCGAGCCCTGACGGTTCAGGCCGGCCCCGTGGGCGGCTCCCGCCTCCCTCCCGCCCTCGGCGCCGTCTTCTTGCTGGCGCCGCCCTTCTGTCCCTGCTAAGGGCTGCAGCCGCCTCTGCATCGTTCTTGGCTCTGGACCAGTCTCCAGGCTGGAGCCAGAGCTCAGGTTCCGTCATAACTCCTCTCGGCCTAAAGCCTTCGATGGCTTCCCGTTGCCCCGTCCGGGGCCTCCCGGCCCGTGGGGCCCTGCCGTTCGCCTGCATCTCCAGTGTCCCCATCCCATCCCGTCCCATCCGCTCCAGGCGCGGACAGGGCGCGGCGCCAGGTGCGCACGGGGCCGGTGGAGAAGTCAGGACGTCCCTGCCGTTCCGGAGCCTGCAGCCGGCAGGGGGGACAGACGTCCAGCTGCTGGATGTTACCTAGTTCATGTGGTGACGGGTGACACGTCAGGGACGCGGGGATGCGTGAGACCTACCGTAGAGGACGGCCGAGGCCCGCCGAGACTTTAACTCTCCACTCCTCCCCGCAAGTGTTTCAGCCTGGAGCAGGCGAGTGCGTGCCCACGTGCGGTGGCAAGGAAAATGGGGTGCTGTTTCTTTAAGAAGTTAAAAACGTAATTACACAGAAAAGTGTGATTTAAAAATATAATCAGAAACTTTTAGTAACTTCATTTTGGTGGTGAAGGTTTGTGACTACACATCCTCGACCAGTCATTTTCACGCCTGAGAAGAGCTCTGGTCAGATCCAGACCAGTTTTCGTCTCTTATATTTTACTTTCCTGTCTCTGAGAAAGCAAAGCATTAGGCTCTTGACATTTTCCACAATTTTTTTTTTGTTTTTTGTTTTTTGTTTTTTATTAATGTTATGATAGATTACAAGCTTGTGAGACTTCAGTTGTACATTTTTGTTAGTCATGTTGTGGGTACACCACTTCCCCCTTCGTACCCTCCCCCCACCCCCCCTTTTCCCTGGTAACCACCGATCAGATCTCCTTCTCAATATACTAATTTCCACCTATGAGTGGAGTCATATAGAGATCGTCTTTCTCTGACTGACTTATTTCGCTTAACATAATGCCCTCGAGGTCCATCCACGTTGTTGTGAATGGGCCAGTTTTGTCTTTTTTTATGGCTGAGTAGTATTCCATTGTGTATATATACCACATCTTCTTTATCCAGTCATCAGTTTCTGGGCATGTAGGCTGGTTCCACGTCTTGGCTATTGTAAATAATGCTGCGATGAACATAGGGGTGCAACGGACTCTTGAGATATCTGTTATCAGGTTCTTAGGATAGATACCCAGTAGTGGGATGGCTGGGTCATAGGGTATTTCTATTTTTAACTTTTTGAGAAATCTCCATACTGTTTTCCATAGTGGCTGTACCAGTTTGCATTCCCACCAACAGTGTATGAGGGTTCCTCTTTCTCCACAACCTCTCCAACATTTGTCGTTCTTGGTTTTGGATGTTTTTGCCAATCTAACGGGGGTAAGGTGATATCTTAGTGTAGTTTTGATTTGCATTTCCCTGATGATTAGCGATGATGAACATCTTTTCATGTGTCTATTGGCCATATTCATATCTTCTTTTGAGAAATGTCTGTTCATGTCCTCTGCCCATTTTTTGATCGGGTTGTTTGTTTTTTTGTTGTTAAGCAGTGTGAGTTCTTTGTATATTATGGAGATTAACCCTTTGTCGGATATGTGGCTTGTAAATATTTTTTCCCAATTAGTGAGCTGTTTTTTTGTTTCAATTCTGTTTTCCCTTGCCTTGAAGAAGCTCTTTAGTCTGATGAAGTCCCATTTGTTTATTCTTTCTATTGTTTCCCTCAACTGAGGAGTTACAGTGTCCGAAAAGATTCTTTTGAAACTGATGTCAAAGAGTGTACTGCCTATATTCTCTTCCAAAAGACTTATTGTCTCAGGCCTAATCTTTAGGTCTTTGATCCATTTTGAGTTTATTTTGGTGTGTGGTGAAAAAGAATGGTCAATTTTCAATCTTTTGCATGTGGCTGACATTTTCCACAATTTTTAAAATAATGTTTTTCACGCCAGTTTGTGCAGTTAGCTTTGAGCTCTTCAACAAAGACTGCTTTCCACTTCCCTCTTTGTTTCAACCAGCCGTTCGTGGTGAGTGTGTGCCTGATGCTGCATGGACATGACGTGTGCGTGAAGTGTTGCCGCCTCGCCCGGCTGGCTCACACTCAGTGTGAGGAGGAGTGAGTTGTGCTCAGTCGCAGAAGTCTGTGTCTGTCCACTTGTGGCGAATGATGGAACTCAGGAGCATCAAAAAGACCACGTGAGGGGCCGGCCCTGTGGCCCAGTGGTTAAGTTAGTACGCTCTGCTTCACGGCCTGGGGTTTCGCAGGCTCGGGTCCTGGACGCACACATGGCACCACTCATGAGGCCATGCTGAGGCAGTGTCCCACATGCCACAACTAGAAGGCCCCACAACGAAAATACACAACTATGAACTGGGGGGATTTGGGGAGAAAAAGGAAAACTAAAATGTTAAAAAAAAATACCATGTGAGCCATTGCAAGTAAATATTCCTCAAAGCTGTTGTCAGTGGAGACACTGTTGGTGTTTGGGGGGAGGGGAGGGTGCCTCTGTTGCTGTTGAGCTTCCCTGGCCTCCTCCTGCTAAGCACTAAGAGCACCCTTCCAGTCACTGTCACAACCAGAGGTTACCCCTACACCTTTCCAGAGGTCCCCTGAGGGGAGGTACCACCTGCAGGGGGAGCCAGATGCCTTGCCAGAATTGTTCCCCAAATCCACATAGAACGGCAGACTCCTCGTAGTATTACTACTTGTGACGTGGGCTGTCTGTGGTTTTATTTCTGCCACAAATGTGAAGTTTCATGAAGATGGTCTTTGAATAAATATTCCCTTAGATGATGTTTTTTCGGAAGAGTTCTCTCCACCTGCTTGTTTCTGGTGGAGGGGTGTTTTGTGTCGTGGTAAACGCAATATTCTTGCCGTCTGGCGTGACCAAGGTGGTCCTCGGTCCAGCCGTTGCAGGACAGCCTGCAGGCCTGGGGGAGCCTCGTAGACTGTGGGTAACCCGGTTGCCCTTAGGAATGCAGAGGCCGTCATTGGGAGAGTTGACGTTGTCTTTGATGTTTTCTCTAGTTTGCAGTGCCTACTTCAGGACCCTCGGTGACTAATGGGATACCCAGTGATTTCGGATGTTGTCGGTGATTCAGATCCAGTTTTCCTTTTGTAAAACCAACCATTAATCAGGCAACAGTGAACACTTCCGGTGGTGGCTTTACGTGGTAATAGCTGCAGCACTTGTCCCTGCTTTTCTGATAACACTCGTGCAAGAGCTCACTATGCGCAGGCCCTTCGGGGCCCTATACGAATGGTTGATCTCCACAGCAGCTCTGGGTAGCTTTTACTACTCACGCTTTTCAGAGGAGGCTGAGAGAGGACGAGCTCCTTGCCCAGGGCCCTCCGGCCTGGAAGCAGCCAAGTCAGGGTTCAGAGTGGCTGGGGCACCACAGCCCACGCACTGCTGCGCCTCGCGCCTTTAACTGTGGTTCTTGGGAGCGCCTGATTTAGAAAGGACGTGCGCTAGTGACTTAACTCACCAGCTCGTGTTACTGTTCTGCTGTCCCGTGTGAGATACCCCGCCTCGGGCCAGTATTCAATGTTTGTATACTGTGACACAATGACGTTTATGTATGGAGACCTAGTTTTCCGTCACGCAAGATTAGAGTCTCACTTTGTTAATGTGGAGTTAGAAATTAAAGTTGACTGTTGGCATGTTGCGAGGGTATGCGCTGAGTCTTCTCCACTTGAGGTTTTCCTCAACTTGTGGCTTGTCTTCACTGGAGCTGCTAGCACAGTGGTTCTCAACCTTTTTATGGGTCACAGAGCCTTTGAGAATCTGTTGAAAGACCCTCTCCTCAGAAAATTCACAGGCAAAAATGATTTTACCTCTGATTTCCAAGGGTTCTTTTGTGATCCCAGATCAAGAACCCTTGCATAGGTATATTGAAACGTTTATGTGCAGCTTGTGAAGTGTGCTTGTGTTCATTTTTTGAATCTGTGGCTGGTTGCCATGGATTCTCTCTTCTCCCCTTTTGTCAGTATTTGTGATCATAATGGCTAACTGGTCAGCAGTGGCAGAGCACAACCCCTGTGCAGACTGCTGCTGTCCCGGTGTAGTAGCCATGTGCTGTAATATGCTGTGCACTGTACTGTTTGCTTGGTGGGATCTGAGTTACGATTTTGACCCCAGAGAGTTGTGTGTCTAATGGTGAGACCCTAGACCCTAGGACATCTGGTCAACAGGGCAGACTGAGCTGAGGTGGAATCCTACCCAACTCAAATGCATAGGAGAACTATGGTAATCTTACTGAAAGCATCTTCGTATACAGCCAAGTTTGGACAAGGAATGGAAATGTCTTGGCTACCAGAGTGCAGAAAGAAGGCAGCACTGGAGGTGTGAATGGAGGTGTAACTGGACAGCGCAGGGTTTGCGAACCAGGTGCGGGCCTCACAGGTGGGAGCTGGAGTTTTGATATTCATGCCAGGACAGGGCAGTGGCTTAGGCCTACACAGACCTCCTTGCATAGATTCAGGACCCCTGAAGGGCCAGGACCACTGTGTCTGCACAGCCAGAACCAGAAAGCTCTGTTTGCCAGCCGACACGGGGAAGCTCCCCGCTGGCCCAGAGCCATGTGTGGTTGAAGTCACCCAGGAGGAAGGAGGACTCAGGCCTGTGGGGCCACATCCACACTGTCTGCACATGCCAGCTCCCTGAGCTGAGGAGTGAGCCTGGAGACTGGCTGCAGCTAAGGAGACTCAGAGCTGTGGATTCCCAAAGGGAGCATGTCCGCTGAGGATGAGCTCCCAGCAGGAAATGACAGACCACAGCAGTGAATGCCACCAGGACAGAAGAGGATTCACACCCCAGGAATGAGCCCCAGGTGGTAGACAGTTGGCAAGAGGCTGTAGTGGCGGTGTCTATGAGGGGGAATGTCTGGGCTGGGCCATGTGATGATTTGGCTTCTGTAAAACCTATTGTTGACCAAATTCAATGGCTTGTAGATTTTTTCATTATAGGTTTTTGTTTTTATAAACTGCTTTTCTCTTACCTTTAGAAGAACGTATTGTGATGTTGTCTCAGAGCCAAAACCATGAGTGAATTTCGCATTCACCATGACGTCAATGAGCTGCTCAGCTTGCTGCGTGTCCACGGAGGGGATGGGGCCGAGGTCTACATCGACCTGCTTCAGAAGAACAGAACCCCATATGTCACAACCACTGTGTCTGCACACAGTGCCAAGGTGAGTGCCCATCCTCACTGCAGCTGTGTGCCCTGGGCAGGTGGGCCCCGTCCCCGCTGCAGCTCTGTGCCCTGGGCAGATGGGCCCCGTCCTCACTGCAGCTCTGTGACCTGGGCAGATGGGCCCCGTCCCCACTGCAGCTCTGTGACCTGGGCAGGTGGGCCCCGTCCCCGCTGCAGCTCTGTGCCCTGGGCAGGTGGGCCCTGTCCTCACTGCAGCTGTGTGCCCTGGGCAGGTGGGCCCCGTCCCCGCTGCAGCTCTGTGCCCTGGGCAGATGGGCCCCGTCCTCACTGCAGCTCTGTGACCTGGGCAGGTGGGCCCCGTCCCCGCTGCAGCTCTGTGGCCTGGGCAGGTGGGCCCCCTCCCCACTGCAGCTGTGTGCCCTGGGCAAGTGGGCCCTGTCCCTGGTGCTGTGCTGTGCACAGAGTTCACCTCCCTGACTGGGCGGCCACAGCAGTGCCAGTGGTGATAGCAGACAACGCTTGTTGAATGCTTTCCATAGACCACGTGTTCTGCTGAACTCAGTGCTTCTGTTGACTCCTCAAGGCAGTTCCTGTCATTCATCCCATTGTACAGATGAGTAAATGGAGGCTCAGGGAGAGCACTGCACTGTCAGTCTGACCTCAGAACCCAGACTCTTGACCACTCCCTCCCTGTGTTCCATGAGGAGGAGACTCCATATATCCTCTGGATGTGTATTAACCACATTAAAGTCCCTTTAAAGTGGATTTTTTTTGTTTATTCAAATAATGTCTAACTTAAAATTATAGATCTCTAGTAAAGATAATTTTGAAATCTATTTTTGAAAATGTGCAAAGCTTCACTTACTTAAAAAGCTTAATAATGGCACAAGGATAATTAGAAAAATTCACTGAGCAGGATAGAGAGTTCAGGAACACAGAATTATGTTTAATTTATGATAAGGGGACCACTATCACTCAGTAGGAAAGCATCCTAACCCTGGGCCCATGCGTAATAAGAAGTTCCAGAGAGCACAGAGGTAGTGTACAGAGGACACGTGAGCTACTGGGAAACGAGTGGTGTTGATCTACGGCTCAGGAAGCACAGCGGGAGGAGACCACAGAGGAGAACGTGGGTGGGTTCACAAAACGTTCTCAGGAGTTGTCTTAGTTTTATTTCAGACGTACGTGATTATTTAGCCTACCGAATTTCACTTTATTTTGGCTTTTGTGTTTATTTTCTGGAAGATTTTTTAAAGTGCTTAGTTACTGTTTCTAAATCACTTGTGTTTATGCTTTTGAGGTTAAAATAGCAGAATTTTCTCGTACTCCAGAAGACTTTCTAAAGAAATACGATGAGTTGAAATCTAAAAACACAAGGAACCTCGACCCACTGGTGTACCTGTTGTCAAAGCTCATGGAAGACAGAGAGGTAATGTCTGCTGGGCGCGCACACACCGTTCCTCGAGAGTGACGGGAAGGATGTCCTCTGTCTCTGCAAGATGAACATCCATGTGCTCCTGGGGGAGCTGAGTTGTGGAGTGGTTCTAACGAATGTTTTAAGCACCCACGAGTCACTCACTGAGATAACCCCTCACGAGTCTGAGGTCACTGGCGCCGCCTCACAATCTTGGGCCTCACTTCTGCTGACCCATAGCACCTGCTCATTGGTCCTCTCCCACTTCCTGCCAGTAGGTAACACAGGAATGGGTTTATGGTGCATCGGGACGAAATGGCTCCTGATGGTGAGAAGCACGAGAACTACTAACAGGAGTTATCTCCTGGGGTCGGGGGCTTTAGTTTTCATCTTCTCCTGCCATGTTTTTGTCGGTTTTAAATTGACCACTGTTACTTGTGATACTAAGAAAAGCATGTGTTGAGGCCAAGGGAGCCATGGCACACAGGAGGGTCCAGGGTTGTGTTGGGTCCTTTTTCTCACTTTACAAGGCCCGGAGTCTGTTCAGGGGTGAAGGGTGTGACCAGGCCCTTGTTGACCACCAGTGCTGGAGATAGATAAAGGGAAGTGGTCTAGCTGAAACAAGGGAGACCAGTCACATGTAGAGAAAAGGCTGTACCATTGGGAATGGAGTTTGGGAATTGGCTGTCAAATCAGCTGTAGGATTTCCCTCCTCTCATGATTTGAGGATGTGGCACCTCGTGATGGGAAGCATCCAGAGACCAGAGTGCAGCTCACGGTCTAAGGGGGACCACCTGCTCTCACCACCACGTAGTTATTGGAGTTAGGAGAGAAGGAGGTGGGGTTGGCTGTGTCTGGCAGAGTGCACGAACCTGACGGCCCAGGGTAACCTGGGGTTTTGTGTGTTACCAGACTCTGCAGTATTTACAACAGAATGCAAAAGAGAGAGCTGAGCTCGCAGCTACTGCAGCCGCCAGCAGCACCACCAGCTTCAGTGCCCCCGCCACAGCCTCCAAGATCTCCATGCAGGAGCTCGAGGAGCTGAGGAAGCAGCTCGGCAGTGTGGCCACAGGCTGCACATTGCAGCAGGTACCTCGCCCGTTGTCTGTTAAAGCTGAATCTGCATGTGGAGACACTGAGGCCTCGCTCCTAGTCAGGACCTGACTCTGCATAGATGAGCCCTGGGCCCCGGGAGCGGATGACCGGTCCAGCGGGCTCTGGCTTCCCCAGGCACTCCTGGGTCTCAGCTGGTGCAGACTGTGATCCCCATTTCTCTCCGTTAATTTTTGACCATTTGCTTTTAAGGTTATCTTTAAGGATAACTTTCTGTAGGTCATTTTCTTACTGCTATATCACTGCTTTTGGTTTTATGTCCTGCCCTGTCTCTTTTTTTTTAAATTTTTTTTAAAGATGGGCACCTGAGCTAACAACTGTTGCCGATCTTTTTTTTTTTCCTGCTTTTTGTCCCCAAATCCCCCTGTACATAGTTGTATATTTTTAGTTGTGGGTCCTTCTAGTTGTGGCATGTGGGACACCGCCTCAGCATGGCCTGATGAGCAGTGTCATGTCCACGCCCAGGATCCAAACTAGCGAAACCCCGGGCCGTCAAAGTGGAGCGCGTGAACTTAACCGCTTGTCCACGGAGCCAGCCCTCTGCCATGTCTCTGACATAAGTCTGTCTTCTTATGGTATTGTCTCTGTGGCCTTTAAGCCCCCTCGGAGCTACATCCCCCTGAGGGTCTGAGCTTAGTGTGTGCTTGTTGACCATGGCAGCTCTGACAAGGACAACAGCTGGCGCTGGTTGGCATGCCCAGCCCCTTGCGTTGTCCTCATGGCACTACCCTGTGATGACAGACAAGGAAACCAAGTTTGCACGTTCCCGTCCTACTGACCACCCCTGAGTCGGTGCTTCCAGGCTGCCGAGCGCCCTGGTCTGCCACTGGCGGCTGGTCCCGCAGGAGGACCACTGCTCTGTGCACATGCCAGGAGCCAGCCTTTCCCGGTGTGGCCTCGTTGATCAACGTCTTGGCCCTAAGGGGATCAGTTGGGGCGCCCCTTCTCCAGCCATCTGTCCCTGGGGCCTTGTCTTCACCCTGCAGGTCATGTGTGGACTTGGAGCCACCAGGAGCGAGCGACTGAGACTGTGCACAGGTGTTCCAGAGAATCGGCTGCTCTGGCAAGGTGCAGCCCTTCTCTGGTGTTCCTGCTTGACTGTGGGCCCCGCACAGGCTCAGACCCTGATGAGGGCCTGGGTCCTTTGTCTCTCTCATCTCCAGCGCCTTGCACTGTGACAGGCCCAGAGACATTCGTTTCATGTCCACCCGTATTTATTGAACCCTTGTGTGCACAGCAGTTGACTTTCAATGCCATAGATGTGTGTGTTTTAAGCATTTGTACTAAATTTTTCTGTTGTTGTTTTTAAAAATCCTCACTAGTCTCTGGAACTTACAAGAAAGATGCTTCGAGACAAGCAGAACAAAAAAAATTCAGGCCAGCGCCTCCCTGTCTTCCCAGCGTGGGTGTATGAGAGACCCATGCTGGTCGGGGACTTCCTCTCTGGCTCGGGCTTAAATACAGACACAGCTGTGCCCATAGGTACGTGATGCGTTTATGTCTTAACACCCTGGGGTTTCGTGGCATATGCATTCATGTTGATGCCTCAGCAGGGAGGGCAGAATGTGAGTGACGTGCCAAAGCCCCGCAGCAGGCGGGTGATCACGGCTGTCACCCAGGCCCTTTGCTGCCCTTGGTCACATGGTGATGCACAATGCCTGCTGACAGCTGTGCTGTACCAGTTTACCAGTGACTGGCTCTCTGACCTTTTGGTGCAGACCCTCGGACACTTCCAACAGCAGCACGTGACCGTGGCAGGTTTGCTGCAGTAGTGACGGGTCCTGGCCCGTGTGTGTCGAGTTCAGGTGGATTGAGGGGCATCTGGGGATGTGTGCATGTGCACACTAGGGCTGCATCTCACAATTCACAAGTACTTTCATAGATTAAAAGCCAGACCTCACCAGTTAAGGATGTGGAATGCCTGCCATGTCCTGTCCTCCTGGCACGTGGTCCATGGTGGAGAGGAAATGCCTCGGTGCCCTTTCCTTTCCTGCATCACCGTGGCTCTGTGTGCAGTAGTTAGAGACACAAACACCTGTGTTCAAGTTAATGAAAAGGTGTAGAAAACCATCTACTCTGTACAGCCTTGCATCGCTTAGCAACTGCATACATTCTGAGAAATGCCTAGTTAGGTTATTTTGTCGTTGTGCGAACATCACAGGGTGTACTTACACAAACCTAGGTGGTATAGCCTCCTACACACCTAGGTGCTAATCTTACGGGACCACTGTTGTACATGTAGACTGTCATTGACTGAAACGTCGTCATGCGGCACATGAATGGTTGTTTTCAGTGGTGATCCAAACTGTTAAAGTTTTCATGGGAGTCACACTCACTGAGCCTAAAGTCAGCCAGGGGCTGTATTGAAGGGCCGACAAGCAAGGTGGGCAGGGCTTCCCAGGGGCACCGGGGTCTGGGGACACTGTGGGGTGAAGGCCCCAAATGCTGGAGGTGAGGGGCTAGGGTGTCCCTAGGGGCGCTCTGGCATGCAGATGTGGCAGATGAGACCCTGGGGGATCCTTGTCAGCAGGGCTCACCTGAGCACCCAGGGGGGTGTGATTCCTCCTGTCGTGGCCTCTGTGGTGATGTTGCGCTTGTGTTTGGATCTGTTAGAAAAGAAAAAGACATACAATCCCATTTAAAATTGCAACAAAATAAATTAAATACCTAGGAACAAATTTAACCAGAGAGGTGAAAGACTTGTACAGTGAAAACTTTTAAGACATCGTTGAAAGAAATCGAAGACACAAAAATGGCAAGATATTCCATGTTCATTGGAAGATTAGAAGAATAAACATTTAAAATGTCCGTATTATCTAAAGCAACCTACAGATTCAATGCATTCCTATCAAAGTCCCAACGACATTTTTCATGGAAATGGAACAGAGTCCTGAAATTTATGTGGAACGACAAAAATCCTGAATAGCCAAAGCATTCCTGAGAAAAAAGGGCAAAGCTGGATGCATGACACTCCCTCGTTTTAAAATATACTGCAAAGGGGCCGGCCCAGTGGCGCACTGGTTAGGTTCCCACATTCTGCTTTGGTGGCCCAGCATTCGCCGGTTTGGACCCCTGGTGAAGACCTTCGCACTGCTTGTCAAGCCATGCTGTGGCAGGCGTCCCACATAGAAAGTAGAGGAAGATGGGCACGGATGCTAGCTCAGGGCCAGTCTTCCTCAAAAAAAAAAAAACAAACTGCAAAGCTATAGTAATCAAAACAGCATTGTACTGGCACAAAAACAGGCACACAGACCAGTGGAACAGAGTCGAGAGCCCAAAAATGAACCCACACATCTATGGATAGCTAATTTTTGACAATAGAGCCAAGAACATAGAATGGAGAAAGTTTCTTCAATAAATGGTGTTGGGAAAACTGGACAGCCACGTGCAAAAAAGTGAAAGTAGACCACTATCTTACATCATATACAAAAATGAACTCAAATGGATTAAAGGCTTAAGGTAAGACCTAAAACCATAAAACTCCTAGAAGAAAACACGGGCAGTACGCTCTTTGACATTGGTTTTAGCAGTATCTTTTTGAATGCTATGTGTACTCAGGCAAGGGAAACAGAAGAAAAATAAACAAATGGGACTACATCAAACTAAAAAACTTCTGCATGGCAAAGGAAACTGAACAAAAGGAAAAGACAACACACCAATTGGGAGAAAATACTTGGAAATCTTGTACCTGACAAGGGGTTAATTTCCAAAATATATTAAAAACTCATACAACTCAACAAAAAAAAACTCAATCAAAAAACAGGCAGAGGATATAAATAGCCATTTCTCCGAAGAAGATACACAGATGGCCAACAGACATATGAAAAGATGTTCAACATCACTGGTTATTAGGGAAATTCAAATCAAAACCGCAATGAGATATCACCCCACACGTGTTAGAATGGCTAGTATCAAAAAGACAGTAACAAGTGTTGGTGAGGATGTGGAGAAAGGAAACCCTTGTGCACTGTTGGTGGGAGTGCAGACTAGTGCAGCCACTGTGGAAAACAGTATAGAGATTCCTCAAAAGAATTAAGAATAGGAATACTGTATGATCCAGCTATCCCACTACCGTGTGTTTATCCAAAGAACATGAAAACAAATGTGTAAAGATGTTGTCACCCATATGTTCATTGCAGCATTGTTTACAATAGCCAAGAATTGGAAGCAACCCAAGTGCCCATCAAAGGATGAATATGTATGTATATATACACACACACACATATATATACATATGTATCTGTATATAACGGAATTCTATTTAGCCATAAAAAAAGACAAAACCATGCTATTTGCAACAACATGGATGGACTTTGAGGGCATTGTGCTAAGTGAAATAAGTCAAAGGGAGAAAAATGCCATATGATTTCACTCTGCCAGGTACGTGTGTCAGCTCCACACCGTGCGACCTCACTGTTACCTTGGGCCAGCATCCTTGTCTGGAAAGCACTATCTTGGTGGTGTGCAGCAGGCTGGCACAGCAGGTGGGAAGTGAACACAGGTGTCACCCCCAGCTCCAGGACCAGTCACCATGCAGAGAATGGAGGGGGAAGGTCTGGAGCCCCATTGTGGAGATCAACAGAGATGGCTGCACCAGCCCGAAATCCAGGAGAGACATGCTAGGGATAGGGATCTGGGATCACACCATGGGTACCTGATTCCTTAAAACAGATGAGGTCACCTGGAAGGAAACCGTGGAGGGACCCAAGGGCAGACCCCGAAGATCCAAGACAAAGTGGAAGGAGAAGGAGCCAACGGGAAAGGAACGTCCAGAAAGGCTGGGGAAGCGGCAACAGCCAGTGCGCGGCGCTGCTAAGATGTTGAGCAGAAACCACCTGTGTCTGCGGAGCTCGAGGCTTGGGGATCTTGGCAGAGGCTGCTGCGTGGAGGCCACACCCAAGTGGTTCAGAGGCAGAGACGACTGCCCTTGTGATTTAGGGACAAGGATGGTAGTCAGACAGGCTTGTGGGTCAGGGCAGGGATTTCAAAGACGAGAATCACTAAACCAACTGGCATAGACAAGACAGCCAGTTGAGGAGCCAGAAGACAGAAAGACTTACGAAAGGGACGGGACCTGAGGGGGTACCCGGTGGCCACAGCGCATGGGGGGACAGCCCAGCCTGCAGCAAGGACATGCCCTGCCAGGGCAGAGGCAGGAGGAGAGGGATAAGACGGCCCTCAGGGAGGGTGGCGTACGTGCAAGTGAGGGCATTCACCCTGACGGCCTGCCTTGGCTCCAGGAAGGCACTCAGGGAAGGCACAAATGACCACTGAGAGGTGGGAGTGGCACCAGGCGGCCGCTGCACACCATGCTGAGAATGCAGGTAGGCCCACCAGTGAGGTCCTACCAGGTGGAGATGAAGGGCGGGCCGAGGACAACTGTACTGATGACATGGGTCTGAGCGTGGACAGGAAAGGTCTGACGGGTGACAAGGCCAGAGGGATGCATGGAGGATGCCCGTGCCAGGGGCCTGTGGTGTGGGACCAGGGTGTGACAGAGGGCAGGGGGCAGGATGGTGACATGGTGGGGCCCACCTCCTGCCGCACCATTTACTTCACATCCCAGGATCACCCTGGTTGAAGCCCTGCTGATGCTCTCGGGAAGGGACCATGCTGGCAGGTGAGGGGTGCAGGTGCGGTGCTCAGAGACATGTCCTGCTGTCACAGGCAGGCCTGCAGTGTGCAGACGTGTGATGCCAGCAGTGTTTTTGTAAACTGCACAGTGTGTGGTGCAGTGCCATCCCGATCTGCCAGCCCTGGTTTTGGGGTGCCCTGGGGCTGACACAGGCGCCCCGCAGGGCCCTCCGTGCAAAGCCGGGTTGGGAGCAGTTTCATAGAGAGCTTTCTTCTGGTGCTGCTGTGCCTCCCCATGCGTGGCATCCATCCCAGCAGGTGTCAAGAGGACCCCGGGGGTTGTCCTGGGGCTGTGAACTGAGAGGCAGGGAGCACCTGGGCCGGGAGGCGTGTGGTGGGTGGCCGTGGTCCATGGCCTGTGACTGCCCTTGAGCCCGTCAGGTGTCGTGAGGGAACCACCTCGTGCTGTGTGCATCTGGTAGAGATGGTCACTGTTTTAAAGGTTTTAAAGAAAACCTCGTTTTTATGCCGGGGCAACCTAGACTTAGCACGTTGTCATGAATGCTGTGAGGACGGCTCTTTAAACTGTGAGCTTCCCTTGTAGACGGCGGCCTTCTCTGAGCGCAGGGAGCTTATTTGCTCCACCTGCCTGTTGGCGGCCAGCGCCCTCCTCCTGAGATGTTGGAATCTCAGCCTTTGGTGCCCAGTGGGGTCAGTCAGAGCCAAATGAGCCACTTAATTTTTATGTCGTAAATATTTGAGGAAATTACGCAGAGGAAGATGAGTGAGGGTATGACTTCTAGTGAGTTGGTTCCATTGGGGGTCGCTGGAACAAGGAGGTGTGGAGGCGAGCTCCATGGCCCCAGCCGGTGTCTGCACCCACAGGCACGCTGCCCCTGGCCTCCCAGGAGTCGGCTGTCGTGGAGGACCTGCTCTACGTGCTGGTGGGTGTGGATGGCAGGTACATTACTGCCCAGCCGCTCACTGGAAGGCAGAGCCGGACGTTCCTTGTGGACCCCAACCTGGACCTGTCCATCAGAGAGCTGGTGAACAGGATCCTCCCGGTGGCTGCCAGTTACTCCACTGTGACCAGGTAGGTGCCAGATGGGACCTGGTGCTGGACGCTGGCCTTCTCAGACGTACTCAGCCCCCAGAATCACACTGGGTGCCCGTAAAGATCATTCAAGTCCCCTTCTTAGGAAAGTCCCCATCTTATTGAGACCCACCTTCACTCCTGGCACAATTTTGAAAGGCCTGGGGATAAGTGCAGGGAACCCAGTGTCCCAGAGTTCCCTCTGGGGAGAAGAGCTTGAGTGGGTCGTTTGCTTCCACTTTGTGGATGGGACTTGGAACATGTGACCTCTTAGCTGAAGACGTGGCTCTCACCTTCTCCAGAGTGCCCAGTGCTTCCTTGTCTCGTAGGTTCATTGAAGAGAAGTCTTCCTTCGAGTATGGGCAGGTGAACCACGCCTTGGCAGCTGCCATGAGGACCCTGGTGAAGGAGTACCTGATCCTGGTCACACAGCTGGAGCAGCTGCAGAGGCAAGGCCTCCTGTCACTGCAGAAGCTCTGGTTCTACATCCAGCCGGCCATGCGCACCGTGGACATCCTGGCCTCCCTGGGTACGCGCCTGCCAGCACCTCAGCCAGGCCAGGAGAGCCGCTGGGGGCTTGGGCAGCACGCAGGCCGTTTCCGTGGTGGAACGGTTCGTGGCATGTGCAGAGGAGACATGGGTAGTGTCGTGGGAGGGACCTCGGGCCAGGGTGCTAGTCATTCGTTTCTTACTTTTGGACATCAGGGGTGTGAGGCCAAAGCCTGTGTTGCTTCATGTTTTATTAATTTGCAGGAGGAAAACTCTGGAAGCTCTCGTTGGTAAACTTTAGGTAGCAACTACAGCCTTATAGTTTGAGTCTATCCCAGAAAAGAAGCACCTCTCCCCATGAGGAGGTCAGAGATGAGCTGAGAGGTTCTAGTCCGTCTGTCATGATGCAGCCAGGAGAGCCGTGGGCACCCCCATCTCAGCACTCAGTGCCACCTCCTCCTCCTTGCAGCCACCTCGGTGGATAAAGGCGAGTGTCTCGGGGGCTCAACCCTGAGCCTTCTCCACGACCGCAGCTTCAACTACACGGGCGACAGCCAGGCGCAGGAGCTGTGCCTGTACCTCACCAAGGCTGCCAGCGTGCCCTACTTTGAGATTCTAGAAAAGTGGATCTACAGAGGAATAATTAATGACCCATACAGGTAGGCTCGGGGGGTGACGAGACAAGTCTGGGCTTGAAGGAGTGCATGTCCGCGTGCAGCCGTGCAGCCCAGGGAGGCCGCGTCCCCCTGGCTGCGCCTCAGCAGCTTTATTCTCTTGTGTGGAGGACATTAAAATTGTCTCGAATCGGGCTCTTTCCCTCCTTTGTGTGGGCTTCCCTCACGGTCTCCTGAGGTCTGTGGGCTCTTCCTCAGTGTGATGTATTTATTTATTTATTTATTTATTATTATTTTTTTTTATTGAGTTAATGATAGGTTACAATCTTGTGAAATTTCAGTTGTACATTAATGTTTGTCAGTCGTGTTGTAGGTGCACCACTTCACCCTTTGTGCCCACCCCCCACCCCACCTTTCCCCTGGTATCCACTAAACTGTTCTTAGTCCATAATTTTAAATTCCTCATATGAGTGGAGTCATACACAGATTGTCCTTCTCTCGCTGGCTTATTTCACTTAACATAATTCTCTCAAGGTCCATCCATGTTATTGCAAATGGAATGATTTTGTTCTGTTTTGCAGCTGAGTAGTATTCCATTGTATATATGTACCACTTCTTCTTTATCCATTCATCTGTCGCTGGACACTTAGGTTGCTTCCACGTCTTGGCTATTGTAAACAGTGCTGCAATAAACATTGGGGTGCATAGGACTTTTGGGATTGCTGACTTCAAGCTCTTTGGATAAATACCCAGTAGTAGGATGGCTGGATCGTATGGTAGTGCTATTTTTAATTTTTTGAGGAATCTCCATACTGTTTTCCATAGTGGCTGCACCAGTTTGCATTCCCACCAGCAGTGTATGAGGGTTCCTTTTTCTCCGCAACCTCTCCAACATTTGTTGCTATTAGTTTTAGATATTTTTGTCATTCTAACGGGTGTAAGGTGATATCTTAGTGTAGTTTTGATTTGCATTTCCCTGATGATCAGCAATGATGAGCATCTTTTCATGTGTCTATTGGCCATCAGTATATCTTCTTTGGAGAAATGTCTGTTCATGTCTGCAGCCCATTTTTTAATTGGGTTGTTTGATGTTTTGTTGTTGAGTTGCGAGAGTTCTTTATATATTGTGGATATTAAGCCTTTGTCAGATATATGACTTGCAAATATTTTTTCCCAGTTAGTGGGTTGTTTTTTTGTTTCAATCCTGTTTTCATTTGCCTTGAAGAAGCTCTTTAATCTGATGAAGTCCCATTTGTTTATTCTTTCTATTGTTTCCCTTCTCTGAGAAGGCATGGTGTCCGAAAAGATCCTTTTAATTACTGATGTCAAAGAGTGTACTGCCTACGTTTTCTTCCCGAAGCCTTGTGGTTTCAGGTCTCACCTTTAGGTCTTTGATCCATTTTGAGTTTAGTTTGGTGAATGGTGAAAAAGAATGGTCAATTTTCATTCTTTTACATGTGGCTTTCCAGTTTTCCCAGCACCATTTGTTGAAAAGACTTTCTTTTCTCCATTGTATGCCCTCAGCTCCTTTGTCAAAGATAAGCTGTCCATAGATGTGTGGTTTTATTTCTGGGCTTTCGATTCTGTTCCATTGATCTGTGCACCTGCTTTTGTACCAGTGCCATGCTGTTTTGATTACTGTAGCTTTGTAGTATGTTTTGAAGTCAGGGATTGTGATGCCTCCCGTTTTGTTCTTTTTTCTCAGGATTGCTTTAGAAATTCGGGGTCTTTTGTTGCCCCATATGAATTTTAGGATTCTTTGTTCTAGTTCTGTAAAGAATGTCATTGGGATTCTGATTGGGATGGCGTTGAATCTGTAGATTGCTTTAGGTAGAACGGACATTTTAACTATGTTTATTCTTCCAATCCATGTACATGGAATGTCTTTCCATCTCCTTATGTCGTCATCCAGTTCTCTCAGAAAGGCCTTGTAATTTTCATTATATAGGTCCTTCACTTCCTTGGTTAAATTTACCCCAAGGTATTTTATTCTTTTTGTTGTGATTGTGAATGGTATTGTATTCTTGAGTTCTTTTTCTGTTGGTTCATTAACTGGAGTATAGAAATGCTACTGATTTATGCAAATTGGTTTTATACCCTGCAACTTTGCTGTAGTTGTTGATTACTTCTAACAGTTTTCCAATGGATTCTTTGGGGTTTTCTATATATAAGATCATGTCGTCTGCAAACAGTGAGAGTTTCACTTCTTCCCTCCCTATTTGGATTCCTTTTATTCCTTTTTCTTGCCTGATTGCTCTGGCCAGGACCTCCAGTACTATGTTAAATAAGAGTGGTGATAGAGGGCATCCTTGTCTCGTTCCTGTTTTCAGGGGGATGGCGTTCAGTTTTTGCCCATTGAGTATGATGTTGGCTATGGGTTTGTCGTATATGGCCTTTATTATGTTGAGGTAGTTTCCTTCTATGCCCATTTTGTTCAGAGTTTTTATCACAAATGGCTGTTGGATCTTGTCAAATGCCTTCTCTGCATCTATTGAGATGATCATGTGGTTTTTATTCCTCAGTTTGTTGATGTGGTGTATCACGTTGATTGATTTGCGGATGTTGAACCATCCCTGTGTCCCTGGTATGAATCCCACCTGATCCTGATGTATGATTCTTTTGATGAATTGCTGAATTCTGGTTGCCAAAATTTTGTTTAGAATTTTTGCATCTATGTTCATCAGTGATTTTGGCCTGTAGTTCTCTTTTTTCGTGGTGTCCTTGTCAGGTTTTGGTATCAGCGTGATGTTGGCCTCATAGAATGTGTTAGGAAGTGTTCTATCTTCCCTAACTTTTTGGAATAGCTTGAAAAGGATAGGTATTAAATCCTCTCTGAAAGTTTGGTAGAATTCCCCAGGAAAGCCATCTGGTCCTGGGGTTTTATTCTTTGGGATGTTTTTGATTGCTGTTTCAATCTCTTTCCTTGTCATTGGTCTGTTCAAATTGTCTGCCTCTTCTTGAGTGAGCTTTGGGAGATTGTAGGAGTCCAAGAATTTATCCATTTCCTCTAGGTTATCCATTCTGTTGGCATATAGTTTTTTGTGGTATTCTCTTATAATCTGTTGTATTTCTGCAGAGTCTGTTGTTATTTCTCCTCGCTCATTTCTGATTTTGTTTGTTTGAGCTTTCTCCCTTTTTTTCTTCGTAAGTCTGGCTAGTGGTTTGTCAATTTTATTTATCGTCTTGAAAAACCAGCTCTTTGTCTCATTGATCCTTTCTACTGCCTTTTTCGTTTCAATAGTATTTATTTCTGCTCTGACTTTTATTATTTCTCTCCTTCTGCTGACTTTGGGCTTCATTTGTTCTTTTTTCTCTAGTTCAGTTAGGTGTGCTTTAAGGTTGCTTATTTGGGATTTTTCTTGTTTGTTAAGATGTGCCTGTATTGCGATGAATTTTCCTCTTAATACAGCTTTTGCTGTATCCCATATGAGTTGGTATGGCATGCTATCATTTTCATTTGTTTCCAGGTATTTTTTTATTTCTTCTTTCATTTCTTCAATGATCCATTGCTTGTTCAGTAGTGTGTTGTTTAGTCTCCACATTTTTGTGCCTTTCTCAGCTTTTTTCTTGTAAGTAATTTCTAGCCTTATAGCACTATGATCTGAGAAGGTGCTTGTTATTATTTCAATTTTTTTTAAATTTGTAGAGGCTTGCCTTGTTTCCCAACATATGGTCTATCCTAGAGAATGTTCCATGTGCACTTGAGAAGAATGTGTATTCTGCTCTTTCAGGGTGAAGTGATCTATATATGTCTATTAAGTCCAATTGTTTTAGTTTTTCATTCAGCTCCACTATTTCCTTGCTGATTTTGTGTCTGGATGATCTGTCCATTGATGTGAGTGGGGTGTTGAGGTCCCCTGCTATTATTGTGTTGTTTTTAACATCTTCCTTTAGGTCTGTTAATAGTTGCTTTATGAATCTTGGTGCTCTGGTGTTGGGTGCATAGATATTTATAAGCGTTATTTCTTCTTGATGAAGTGTCTCTTTGATCATTATATATTGTCTCTCTGTGTCTCTCTTTACCTGTCTTATTTTGAAATCCACTTGGTGTGATATGAGAATTGCAACACCTGCCTTTTTTTCCTTGCTATTTGCTTGAAGTATTGTCCTCTACCCCTTCACCCTGAGTCTGTGTTTGTCCTTGGGGCTGAGGTGTGTTTCCTGGAGGCAACAAATTGTTGGATCGTGTTCTTTAATCCATTTTGCACTCTGTGTCTTTTTATTGGAGAGTTCAATCCGTTCACATTGAGAGTGATTATTGATGCATGTGGACTTAGTGCTGTTAATCTGTCGCTCATTATCTTGTTTTCCTGCGTTTCTTTTCCTGTTTGCTTTAGAGTACCCATTTAATACTGCAATTTCTTATGCTGGGTTTCTTAGATTTTTCCTTATTTATGATTTGTGACTCTGTTCTGTACTTTATTTTAGTGTCTACCTTGAAGTTTGTATTTAGAATCTCGTGTATAATATAGTCTATTCTCTGGTGGTCTCTTACTTACTTGACCAATACTGATTTAGACCCTTTGCTCTTCCCCTCCTAAATAATTATTTTCATTTTTTATTCCAACTCGTCTTATTAATTGGTAGTTAGAGTGCTAAGATCGTCCTTGTTTTGGTAGTTTCCTTACCTTTACCCTAATGCTATAGTTGAATATTTGCTATCCTGTTCTGGTTCTATCCATCGGTCTCCCTAGTCTGTGGATTGTGTCCCCTTTCTCCCTTTTTGCTTTTTTCAGGTATGAGAGCCTTCTTGAGGATTTCTTGTAATGGAGGGCTTTTAGTTACAAATTCCCTTAACTTTTGTTTGTCTGGAAAAGATTTAATTTCTCCCTCATATCTGAAGGAAATTCTTGCTGGATAGAGTATTCTTGGCTGAAGGTTTTTATCCTTTAAAGCTTTGAATATATCACTCCAATCTCTCCTAGCTTGTAGGGTTTCTGTAGAGAAATCCGCTGACAGTCTGATAGGGGCTCTTTTATAGGTTATTCTCTTTTTTTTCCTTACTTCCCTGAGTATTCTTTCCTTATCATTCCTTTTTGCCAACTTTACTACTATGTGCCTTGGGGTAGCTCTTTTTACATTTTACATTGACAAATCTAGGAGATCTAAAACCCTCCTCTACACACATTTCTCCATCGATCCCTAGATTTGGGAAGTTCTCTTCAATAATTTCGTTAAGCACACTTTCTGCTCCATTTTCCTTTTCCATATTCTCGGGAATTCCTATGATCCTTATGTTCTTACTCCTCATTGAATCCATTATCTCTCGGAGATTTTCCTCATTTTTTTTAAATTCTTAGTTCTCTTTCTTCCTCTGTCTGGCACCATGGCGTGATGTCTTCTATTATGCTAATTTGCTCCTCTATGTTGTCTACACGGGCATTCAGGGATCCGTATTCTGTTTCATCTGGTCCATTGTGTTTTTCATCTCAAGTAATTCTGTTTGATTCTTCTTTATGATTTCAATCTCCTTTGTGAAGTAACTCCAGAACTCGGCTTGTTTCTCTATCTTTCTCTCTACCTCATTGAGTTTTTTGATTATAGCTGCTCTGAACTCATTATCACTTAGTTTACCTAATTCCAAGTCCTCAGGACTTAATTCTGTGTTTTTATTGTTTTCCTTCTGGTCTGGGGCTTTTATAAATTGGTGGATGGTAGAGGAGCGGTTTTTTCGCATGGTGGTAGAATTCAGTTGCAGTTACAGCTTGTCGCCACTAGATGGGGGTCGAGAGCGGCGTGTTAGCTCTCCACCTTGGGGCAAGATGGCTGCGCCCACTCGCTTTGTTGGTGGGGAGAGGCTGTTACTCACACGCGCTGGTCTGGGTTCAGATCAGTTCTGTTCTCCGGTCTCCCAAGGCCCTTGATTTATGGGGTCCCCACGGACGGAAGCTTTCCCCCCATCAGCGGGTCTCCACTGAATCGGCGGCAGGAGTCCTGGATGATCCCCCCGTCACGCGGCCCCTCCCCCGCTCCTTCCCCACCCGCGCCCAAGCGATCGCAGACTCTAGGGGAGGGAGCGATGTTCTCTCCTACCGTTCTGGCGCCTCCGAGGGTGTAAGCAAGGTTATGATCTCCGCCTTCTTGGTATTGTAGGTCTCTAACAAGCTGGCATTATGTTTATTCTCTGAAATTCAGTTCTTCCAATCTTTTGTTGTATTTTGGAGGGGAGAGAATCCCAGGTCAGCTCACCCCGCCATTTTGCTCCGCCCCCATCTCAGTGTGATGTATTTAAATACACAGAGCAAAACATGGTGGCTTACAAAGAGTTCTATTATGTTGATATATATTTGTCAAAATATTTTAAAAATAAACTTGTGGTCTAAAAATAGTGTTTCTTTATAACGACCGAAACAAAATCTGTGAGGAGGGGCTTAATAAGGAATGCAGCTCCCAAGTCCTGGTGTTCGTGAGGGAGGTTTGAAGCACTATGCGAAGGCATCTGGTCTCTGTTGGTGCCGGGCGCACATACCCCTGATGTGAGCGCCGTCTTGTTGCCACATTTATGATGGAAGGAAATGCTAGATTCCAGGAAGGGGGTGGAATAAGGGGCATCACCTTCCCATTCCAGCTGTGTGGGCTGAGTTCTCTGAACCTGCGCCAGAGGGAGGCTGGGGGTTTACTTTAACTCATAAGTGAGAACTGGCTGTAGAGAGGCTGTGCTTGGCTCCGTGGAGCCCTGTGCACCATGTGTGCCTCCGTTGTGCTCTCAGCTTGTGCGGGGGGCGGGGGGCCTCGTGAGGGCTGTGTTTGTGCAGGGGGTATGCTCAGGGGGCACTCATGTGGGGTGGGTGTGCTCTGGGGGGCGCTCATGCAGGCGGTTGTGCTTGGGGGGCATTTGTGTGCAGGGCGAGCTTGTCCGGGCAGCACACAGCCTCCCTTCTGCGTGTCATCCTCAAGAACCTCGAGAACCTGCTCCTTACCAAGAGTATTCTGTCTCCAGCGAGTTCATGGTCGAGGAGCACGAGCTTCGGAAGGAGAAGATCCAGGAGGATTACAATGACAAGTACTGGGACCAGAGGTACACCGTTGTCCAGCGGCAGATCCCGTCCTTCCTGCAGAAGATGGCGGGCAAGATCCTCAGCACAGGTGACACCGCGGGGCAGAGGTGGCCTGGGGCACACAGCAGGCCTTAAACCCCAGGCCCCGCCTTCCTGGGCATGTGGGCATGCCTCCTCTGTCCTGTGCCTGGTCATCGCGTCCCTCTCCGGGGGCGGGCACCCCACTGTGCACACAGCAAGTGCTGAGGCGCAGATCGCCTTCATTTGCTTGGGCAGTGTCTGTCTGCTTCCTGTGCGCTCTGCTGGGCTTCGCTTTGTTCCCTGACCTAGGAGGTGTCTCTCACGTGCATTTTCTTCCTCTTTACTGTTTTGTTTCGAGAACTCTGTTACCACTTAAACAAAAACTTTTTTTATATACAACGCTGACGCCAGAGGTGTGGGTTTTCCACACCAAGAGCCAGTTCTCTGTGGACACCAGCTGGCTGTCCTACAAATTAACTCAGTCCTGACACCAACTACCTGGAGTTAGCGCGGGCCCCACAGGTCAAGGGCTCAGTCCCTCAAGACTGCCCCCATTTCAGAACCCGTCACAAGGATCAGGTCCCTGCCACCGCACTTCTCTCTGGCCTGGCTGCAAACCGGGGCTCCCATGACTCCTCCTCAGGCTCAATGACTTGCTATACTGGCTCACAGAGCTCAGGGAGGCACCTTGTTATCGATTGTCGGTTTGTTGTAAAGGGTGTAGTAAAGAATGCAGTGAACAGCCAGATAAGGAGGTCCAGGGTGGGTGTGGAAGGGTCCCCAGCACAGGAGCTCTGTCCCCTGGAGTGGGGATGCGCCACCCTCATGACAGGTGATGTGTCCACCAACCCAGAAGCTCTCCAGACCCCTTTGTTAGGGTTTTTGTGGAGTTTCCATGACACAGGCGTGATGGATGAGGTCGTTGGCCTTGGTGACTGATCCATTCCCAGCCCCTCTCCTGTCCCCAGAAGTGTAGCCCGCTGATCACAAGCTTGGTTCCTCTGGCCCCCAGCCCGTCCTGGAGCTGTCTGGGGGCTGCCACACACGAGTCTCGTCATGACCATGAACTCAGGAGCTGTTGGAAGGGGCTGACGAGTAGCACAGGATGCTCCTCTCACCGTCAGTTGGGAGACCTGAGGGTTTTAGGAGCTCAGCACCAGGAGCCGGGGACGAAGGTCAAATATGTGTTTCTTAGCATATCACAGTGTCAATACAGGAAAACAGACAAGGACACAGGCCCCCTTGGGCCGGGAGTGTTCTTAGTCACCCCCACGTGGGTCAGGAACCCATCTTAGAAATGTGTGTGGCACCTGCTGGAAGACACGCTGCTGGCCTGGTTCCGAGAGCTGAGCTGTTTGGGGCAGGGCTGGGAGATGATTTAGAGTCTGGTTCTCATGAGGCTTTTTGAAATTGTTTCTGTGGTCTGATTAGAAAAATCCAGGAGAAGGAGCCTAGCAAGTCTCAGCAGTTACTGCTTCTGTCCTTCAGAGATGACAGTTGTGTTTCTCTGTGTAAAGTGGGTTCTAGGACCGTTCTTGCATTGTCTGCTCTTTCCAGTTCTCTGGCTAGCGTTTGGGCTGTGGTATCTGAGGTTCAGGCCTGCGATTTATTGTACGTACAATAAAAATTCTAATCTTCCCTGCATCTCTTTTTCAGGAAAATACCTCAATGTGGTCAGAGAGTGTGGTCATGATGTCACCTGCCCGGTGGCCAAAGAGATCATCTACACATTGAAGGAGCGGGCGTACGTGGAGCAGATCGAGAAGGCTTTCAACTACGCCAGCAAGGTCCTGCTGGGCTTCCTGATGGAGGAGAAGGAGCTCGTGGCGCACCTGAGGTGTGCTCTTTGCTGTGAACAGCTGCTCGCCTCTTGCACGGCGCAGACCGTGTGCAGAGTGTTTGCCCAAGATGCAGGACTTCCCTTCAGCTGCTCTGTTTAGTCGTTTGTAAAATGAGCATGCCGCCAGGTTGTCTCCCCCCTGGGAACCGGGCACATTTGTGACCATCCCACCTCGGTCCTTACTGCCTGGCATCTGCAGGGATGTCCTCCCCAGGGGCCAGCAGAGGGCAGCGTCTGCCCTTGTCACCTTGTCTGAGGTGCCCTGGCTCCCCAGCCCTGCTCCCTGCCTGGGGCCATGAGCCCTCCTCAGTGCTCCATACAGTGACCCATCTGCAACCCCCTCCTCAGTTCCTTTCTGGCAACATCTCCTCCTGCCACATCCTGGCTCCGTGGTCCTGTGTCCCTGCCTGAGAGCTGTTCTCTTCAGCTAGTTTTAAGCTTACTGCTAGTGCCCCCTTGTTTAAACATAATTCCTGGTTGGAAGCTCAGGGCACTGTAAGTGTGGGTGACATCCTTAGCACGCCCACCTCGTCATTCAGACCGCTCATTTTGGTGGGAACCCTTTGCGTGCACGTGCCTTTTCTGCATCAGTCACCTGCCCTTGTTTCTCTGAGAGTCCAGGCTGTTGCACGTGTCAGGCAGCCTCACTGACGTCTGCTTCTCGCCTTCGCCGCTCTGGCAGGTCCATCAAGCGCTACTTCCTGATGGACCAGGGGGACTTCTTCGTGCACTTCATGGACCTCACTGAGGAGGAGCTGAAGAAGCCAGTGGATGACATCACACCCACCCGCCTGGAGGCGCTGCTGGAACTGGCCCTGCGCATGAGCACAGCCAACACGGACCCCTTCAAGGATGACCTTAAGGTGGGCGTGGCCAGGGGCTGCCTGGGAGCCTACTCCTAAAGATGTGGGGCAGCTGCCTGAGAAAGACATTGACATAAAAACAGGGTGGGAACCAACCCTGACAAATATTTTTTGTTCCTCAGTTGAAATGATCATGTATCTTTTCCTTCCTTCTGTTAGCGTGATTTGTTTTCATATGTTGAGCCGTCCTCGTGTCCCAGGAATAAATCCCACTTGGTCCCGGTGTGTGGTCCTTTTAGTGTGTTGCGGGATGCGGTGTACCAGCGTCGTGTTGAGGATTTTGGTGTCTGTGTTTGTCAAGGATGCTGGTCTGTGGTTTTCATGTGTCTGTCTGGCTTCACTACCAGGGTGATGCTGGCTTCATAGGTGGAGCTTGGAAGCGTTCCCTCCTCTGCAGTGTTTTGGAGGAGTTCCGGGAGGGTCAATTCTTTAATTCTTATTCAGCATTTGGTAGAATTCACCGGTGAAGTCAGCTGGTTCCGGGCTCTGCTTTGTGGAGAGGTTTGGATGATTTCTTCCCTCTCCTCACTGGTTCGGGTCTGCTCAGGTTTCCTTTCTTGAGTCATTTTTGGGATTTGTGCACAGCTGGGGCTTGGGGTAGGAATTAGTGCTCACGATCATTCTTGTTTCTCTTAGGTTGACAGTAATGTCCCTGCCTTCGTTTCTGCTGTTAGTAATTTGAGTCTTCTTTTTTTAGTCACTGCAGCTAAAAGTTTTGTCAGTTATGTGGATCTTTCAGAGAACTAACTTTTGGTTTCTTTGATTTTTCTCTACCATTTTCCTTTCTCCATTTTGTTTATTTCTGCTCTAGTCTTTTTTTATTTCCTTCTTTCTGCTAGCTTTGGGTTTAGTTTGCTCTTTTTCTAAAGTTAGGTTATCGACTTGAGATCATTCTTCTCTTTAATGCGGGTATTTGTAGCTGTGCCTTCCCTCCCAGCACCGTGTTCCCTGAGTTGCGGTGCGTTGGTTTCCATTTCCATTTGACTCAAGGTTTCTTCTAATTTCCCTTGTGATCTTTTTCTTTGACCCATTTGTTTTTAAGAGTGTTTAATTTTCACGTATTTGTGAATTTCCCAGTTTTCCTTCTGTTACTGATTTCTGACTTCATTCCGTCGTGATCATAGAGCGCTTCACGTGACTTCAGTTTTGTGGACTCTAAGGCGTGTTTTGTGGCCTCCCGGTGGTCTCTCCCGAGAGGGTTCTGTGTGCACCTGAGGAGAGTGTGTGTGGGAAGGTCCTGTGGACGTCCAGCTGGTTCACTGGTCAAGTCCTCTCTTAGTGACCTTCCATCCGGTGGTCTGGCCGCTGTTGGAAGTGGGGTGTGAAAGTCGTCCACTGTTACTGCGGAACGCCTCTCCTCCTGACTCTGTCAGTTCTTGCTTCGTATGCTTTAGGGTCTGTTGTTAGGTGTGGGAGTACTTTTTTTTTTTTGAGGAAGATTAGCCCTGAGCTAACATCTGCTGCCAATCCTCCTCTTTTTGCTGAGTAAGACTGGCCCTGAGCTAACATCCGTGCCCATCCTTCTCTGTTTTATTTGTGGGACGCCTGCCACGGCATGGCTTGATGAGTGGTGCCATGTCCGCACCCAGGATCCGAAGGGGTGAACCCCGGGCCACTGAAGTAGAACATGTGAACTTTAACCACTGCGCCACTGGGCTGGCCCAGTGTGGGAGTATTTTTATAGGTTAAATTCCTAGAAGTGAAATTATTGGATCAGAATATATGGCCATTGTACAAGAAGACTGATCTTACTCGAATCTGCTCTTTGCGGACCAGCTAAGGAGGGGCTGTCATCCGCACACTCGGCGTGTCCGTCTTCCCATCGGCTATTTGTGTTTCTTCTTCCTTTATCCTTTGTCCTTCATTGTGGTTCTTGTCCCTTGTTTCTGATTGTGTCATTCTTTTTATTGATTTATAGGAACTCTTTCACGCTGTCCCTGGTATGTTGTTGGCCCTTAATGAATATTTGAATAAATGTGTGGAAATTTGTATGTGTCTACATGATGTGTGGACAGGACACTCTGCCCATCATATCTGTCATATTCCACCAGACGTGCCTCATCTTTTGACCTGGGCCTGGTGCTTATTGTGGTAAAAGGTTTAAACCTGAAGGATTCAGATTTTCCTCACTTGCCCTTGTACAAGGCTTCTCATTTATACCATCAGGGGGTATTTTTAAAGGAACTCTGCTTTTCTTTTTTGCTTTAATGGGATGTGATTTAATTTTTGAATTAAGATTTATCAGTGGATGTTTGGTTTCTTAAGCCAGGCTCCAAGATTTAGAATCTGACTTTAGAGGAACTTACCTGCGTCCTGGATTTGCTCTTCCAGCTCATTGATGCAAGGGTGCGGAGGTGGGACAGGACCTGATCCTTTCTATTTCTCTTTCCCCAAGATTGATCTGATGCCTCATGACCTCATCACTCAGCTTCTGAGGGTTCTGGCCATAGAGACCAAGCAGGAGAAGGCGATGGTCCATGCCGACCCCACCGAGCTCTCGCTGAGTGGCCTCGAGGCCTTTTCTTTTGACTACGTTGTAAAGTGGCCCCTGTCGCTGATTATTAACAGGTGAGCCTTGGTCCCTCTGGGTGCCGGCCTCAGTAGATATTTATTCAGGTTTTCCAGGAAGAAAGGATTGTCCCCGCCCAGCGACTACCTCGTTTTACAGAGCGTTGAGGGTAGCCTTCCGCACCTGGTCATGTCCAGTGGTCACAGGTTGCATGGCAGCCTGGGGGCAGAACTGTGTTGGTGACATCGCAACCTGGTCCATGCTCTGTGCCACAAGCCTCGTTCATGACGTCTGGTGCCAGCAATAAGCACGAGGTGTCAGTCAGAACCTTACGTGCCTCTCTCCTTCTTTGTAGGAAAGCCCTGACTCGCTATCAGATGCTCTTCAGGCACATGTTCTACTGCAAGCATGTGGAGCGGCAGCTCTGCAACGTGTGGGTCAGCAACAAGACCGCCAAGCAGGGCTCGCTGCACTCTGCCAAGTGGTACGCCCTTCCTGCGCTCAAGGGCGCTTCCCTCCAGCAGGATGGCTTGGCTCTTCACACCTTGAAAAAGGCGATGTGATAACGCTCATTAGTAGCTTTTAGATCCACATTGTTTCTTGTGTTGTGTGGCAGTGCAGGGCCTTTGCTGACCACAGGGCACACTGGCTCTGTCCCCAGCCCTCTGCACAGACCTGCAGGACAGCAGGTCCATCTGAGCATGAGCCCTTCGAGGACCTCGAGCTCCTCGGGGGTTGGGATTGTTTCTTTCCTCCTCCTGGCACACTGGAGTGCGTGGTCTTGGCAGACCACTCTCTCTAAGCCAGAGGCACTGCACACGGTCTGTGGCCCCAGGTGTGGTTGTGCTGGGTGTGAGCCGGTGTCGTGAGCGGCGTGCCCGGAAGAGGTGCGCCCTGACGACAGCACCTGCACAACTTGGGGAGCAGGTGGTGCTTCTCAGACGCTGTGGACACACCAGCTCTGCATCTCCTCTGAAACTGTCTTTACGCTCGCTCAGGTTTGCTGGTGCCTTCACTCTGCGACAGCGAATGCTTAATTTTGTCCAGAATATTCAGTACTATATGATGTTTGAAGTGATGGAACCAACCTGGCATATCCTGGAGAAAAACCTGAAATCTGTGAGTTACAGCTTAATGTATCTTAATGTTTCAAAGGCTCTCTACCAACCAGGGTGTGTTTCATGAATTAGGGTCTTCAGAGAGGAAAGCATTGGGTCAGGTGTCAGGGAGGGAAGTGCAGGGAACTGGTCCCAGGGCTTTGCACTCTTCTTCCTCGTGTGGAGAGGGAGGCTCCCGGGCGCTGCTCCCACTACTCCTGGGGAGCAGTCAGAGTGTGGCGGCTCGGGGAGCCGGCAGGGAGTCAGTGTGGTCTCAGTGCCTGGTCAGGAGAAACAGGCAAAGCTCTCTGCACGTGCACAGAGCAGTTGTCCTTCCCACCGTGATAAGGTGTGTGTATGTGAGTTTGTGTAAGTGTGTGTACGTGAGTGAGCATGTGAGCGTAAGCACGTGTGTGAGTGTCGGGGGGAGGTCCACTGCTGCACGCCGCGCTCCCCCAGAGTTGAGCTGTTTGAACAGCGTGGGTGCCTCGCCCTCCGAGGGAGCTCTGAGCCTGTGAGGTGGAGGGCCGGCACTCCCACCGCAGCACGTTCAGGCCCTCTGGAACCTGTCAGCTGGAAATCTCAATCGCACTAAATGCCGGAAGCAGAAAGTGGCAAGTAGTAGTATTTCCTCCTTGCTTTCTGTCCTTAGGAACCAACACTTTGGACCTTTGGTGGCACGTTTAGTATCATTTTCTTTTAGTGGTATTTTGAAGTTTCCCCCCAAAAGACCACAGGATTGTTTAAAAAATGGAAACAAAACAGAAGTGTACGAAGTAGCCAAAACCGAAGCCTCGCTCGTGTTGAGTTTCTCTTGGTGAAGCTGTTCCGAGAGAAGAGTCTGGTGCCCTCTTTGCAGGCCTCCAACATCGACGACGTGCTGGGGCACCACACGAGCTTCCTGGACAACTGCCTCAAGGACTGCATGCTGACCAACCCCGAGCTGCTCAAGGTCTTCTCCAAGCTCATGTCTGTGTGCGTCATGTTCACCAACTGCATGCAGGTGCGTGCCCCTGCCCTGCCTGTGCCGCCTGCTTCCCGCTGTCACTGGGCGTGTCCTGCCTTGAACCCCACGCAGCACTGTGGCAGGGACCGCTGGCTGCAGTGTCTCTGTCCGAGGCTTTTTTATGGACACCTTGTGTTTTTTTTAATCAGAACTTGAGTTCTTGGATTCAGTTAAGTGTTTATTGGACACCTGTTACAAACAGTTGCCCCAAGGTGATGCTACAGAGTGTCAGGAGGCAGAAGGGGTTGCGTGGGGGCTGGTGGGGTTCCAGGCACAGGTAGGGGGTCTGGTTTGGAGGAGCTGGTGGGAGCGTGTGGGAGGTGGCAGAGCCCGCGATGTGGTGGCTGATCACAGAGGGGATGGGAGCGCATGAACCCGATTCAGTAGACACTTAGGAGCCATGTCAGGTTCCCAGATGGAAACACCATGGAAGGAAACTATTTTTAGAAAAATTAGCTCTTGAGCCGTGTGACAGGCAGACTTGGAAATTGTGAGGGTGCAGCTGGTTGTTCCCACCTTCAGCCTCCTGGGTGTCCCGGACAGGAGCGGGGAACATTTCATCTGGAGCGAATGGGTTGTAGCTAACAGAAGCATTTCTTCCCGACCCCAAGAGGTTTACACAGAGCATGAAATTAGACAGTGAGCTGGGTCGCCTGACGCTGGAGCACGGCACCATGCTGGGGCCGCCCACGGAAGCCGAGCGGGCCGAGGAGCGCACCAGGAAGGAGCTGGCCAGGAAGGTGTGTGGCCTCGTGGGTTAGTCCAGAAGACCCTCCTTCCTGACCAGATGTGACATGGTGTTTGGATTGCAACACTTCAAAACCAAACTCACTACCATCCCTTCTTTTCTGTCTTCCCTGTGATTCAGAAAAGACCGTTGTAAAATTAGGTTCTAAACACAAGCCAGAGAGAATCTCCCTTACCCCCTCATCCCAACCTCAGCCCTGCTGCACTCCAGGGCGAGGCTGCAGTTATCCACAGTGGGTGTTGTGGGGAGGGCGAGCCGCAGGGATGCCCCGTAGAGCGGGTGAGGAGGGGCCGTGGGGACGCCCAGCAGAGGGCCTGGCGCTTAGCAGGCACGGGGCCATGGGCCTCGCTGTCAGCACGATAAGGATCCATTCTTAACTAGAAGTGTCAGGTGGCTCACCGGGTGCAGGCGTGTGTCCTTTCATGGGCACGGATCGGGGGCATGGGCCCGGTGGCACCAGCTCCAGTTCTGGAGGTGCCCAGGCACTGTCCCACGTCCCCAGTCCGTTCCCCTTGCTGAGAGGAGGCCAGGAGAAAACAAGCGATAGCCTGAAAACCTGAGCTTCGGAAAGGAAACCCAAGGTTCCATTTGGCGGTAGGAGCAGGGCGCCAGCAGCCCAGTCGTGTCTCTATGTCCTGTGGTCTCAGGAACTTTAAGATGCTGTAATTTTTACGTTTATCACACGAAAACTTCCTGAAACCCATTCTTCTATTAAAAAAAAGGGGGGAGAGGGACAGCTGAGCCGTTGGAGAGTCGTGCCGAGACCCAGGGGCCAGGCCGGCTCATGACGCTAATGTGTCTTCCAGTACCTGGCCGAGCACGTGGACGCTCCTCAGCTGGCCTCCAGCTTCGAGGCCACCATCAATAAGTTTGATAAGAACTTCTCAGCCTACCTGCTCGACCTTCTGGCCCGACTGAGCATCTACAGCACCAGCGACTGCGAGCAGGGCATGGCCAGCGTCATCTCCAGGTGGGTGGGCAGCTCTCCACCCACGCCACTGCCCGTCATGGTCCCCACCCCGCTCACTGCAGGCCCGGGCCTCCCTCGCTCTCCCGCCCCTCTGCTCTCTCACCTCCACCCCTGTCTTCCCCACAGGCTCGACTTCAATGGCTTCTACACGGAGCGCCTGGAGCGCCTGTCTGCAGAGCGGAGCCAGACGGCAACCCCTCAAGTAGCCATTCCACGCGGCCCCCCCGCACCAGCACCCAGGGTGGCCGTGGCCGCACAGTGAGGCCCTCAGGGCCCTACCCCCTCCCCAACTGAAGGAAGGACGTAGGTGCTGGCAGTGCTACGGAGGAATACATTCAGGGTTTTTAGTCAGATATTCCCGAAACACGTGTGTTGTGTGTTGTCAGCATTTAAACATGAAGCCTGGGTGTTGTCTGCGCTCAGCTCATCCCGGCTCCCAGGGCCGTGTTTCGCTTTGGACCTGCGCCCAGACCAGAGCAGTGTCTGTGACCTTGCTGCTCTGCTCTCTTAAACAGAGCAGCTTCCCTCTCTGTGATTTTTTTTCTTTGGTCTCAAATAAAGACAAAGTGAAAGAAAACATGTGGCATTTGAGCAACATCAAAATAATTGTTTAGGTGCTGTGCAGGGGACGAGGTCTGGGCCTGGTGTCACGTGTCCACACCTGGTCCAGGTGAACGGGGCTGGACTCCCTGAAGTCAGCAGGAGTCCCTCCGACCATGGGCTGGGTTTTCTCTGGGCGCTAGGGGGCAGCACAGCCCCTGGTCCTGCAGCCTGGCCGGGGCTGGAGAGCTTGCGTCATGAGGCCCAGCCTTGTCCTACAGGAGCAGAGGTGGCGGGCCACGCCCCGCCCCTCAGGCCTGTGGTTTGCCCCCTTGGCGGTCACCTGCCCTCCTTGTGCCCACCTTCCTGACTCAGCAGCGGGTAGCACAGCCAGCCCTGGGTGTGCTGCCTCAAATACCTCCGTGCCCCTGCACGGTTCTCTCCACCAAGCTTCCCTTCCTGCCAGTTTTCATGTGTGTCACTTTCGAACTTCTGACCACTTGCTCCAGAGGCCTCCTTGGCGGGCAAGAAGCAATGAGAACTTGGCTGCACAGACAGGTCCCCCCCGTGGGTGTCAGCGTGCACGGGAGCACCGCGGAGCTGGGGGCGCGACTCTCAAGCTGCAGACGGCTTCCTCTTCTGATGTGCAGCGTGTGCAGACAGGACTGTGAGCAAGCAAGCATGCTTATCTGCCAGCCAGAGTTGCCACAGAGTCACGGCATTGTGCAAGCAGCAGACTGAGCAGAGGAGCCTGCTGGCCCTGAGGCCCAGATCCCTGTGTCCCTGTCATGGGCTCTGGGCAGCATACCTTCCCACTACACCAGGTTGCAGGTGGTGACGGCAGGAGGGGAATGTCCAGCACCTGCTGGTCGCTGGTGGGATGACTTAGGTGGGTCATGTGGGCCGGGAGGGGTTCCTGCGTCCTGGGCAGGGCTCTGCGGGCTGCGCTCTCCTGGCTGCTAATGCTGAGTCCCTCTTAGTTGGCTGCGCCCAGGCGGTCTCGTCAGCTCATGCGAAGCCTGTACATTCACAGCGGCTTTTGTTGTTGCCTCTATAGGACATGTTGCCTTTGAACTTTTGCTTCAAATAACTTGGAACATATAATTGGGGAAGAGAAGCAAAGTTGCCAGGAGGGTTTGGGATTCACGTAGCATCATTTTATAAGATCACGTATAAGCTCGGAGACAGAAGCCTTAGCGGCCCCAGCACCAACTCTCCTGTCACCTCTGCTGGAGAACCCCAGAGTCCGGTTAGCCCCTCTTGGGTTTTTCGTTTTATCCATTCACTTGGGGAAAGTTATGGTCCATTGAACTTTGACCTCTGGTCTGGAACTGCCTCTGGGTACCACACTCTCTCACCTGAGATCTTGACGTGTTCTCATGTCCGGCTCTCCCAGGAAGTGTGTCCAGAACTATGAAGGGCAAACCCGCTTGGTTCAGCCACAGGAGGCATGGTTTCCCCGGTGACAGGGACCCACCAGGAGAGGCCTGGGTGTCAGGCCAGTGTGGGGATGGTCCCACCCCGCAGGGCAGGGTGAGGTACCAGTGGGCAGGCACAGTCCCACCTGAAGCCCCCAGGCAGCCTTTCAGAGTCACTTCCCCTCCAAGGCCCCAGGCCCACCACCTCCCGCCAGCAGGACCCGGGAGCCTGGTCTCCTAACCTGCACAGACAGGATGCACGGTTGTAGGGAGGGGCCCGGTCAGTCTGTTCACCTCCTCCCTAGGTTAATTGGTCCACAGTTATGAAGACTTTTCCATGTGCTGGACCCTAGACTGTCCAGGAGCCTATAGGGAACCAGAGATAGACAGAGGAACACCTTTGAGCCACAGGAGGGAGGACGCTCCCCCAGGTGCCTGCAGACCCCGCCCCAGCCCCGCCCCCCCGGTGTCGGATTGGCGGTGGCTGGGGGTTGGTGGCTGGGGCGGGGCTCCAGGGTTGAGCCTCCCAGCAGAGCGCAGGGACCACACCGTGTCCCAGAGCGCACAGAGCCACCTCTCGCTCCCGTTCCCATTCCTGCTCCGGTCCCCAGACCCCGGCCCCGGACGACCGACCCCTGTCCACATCCCCTGGCCATGTGTGGCCTTGGGCCCTGGCTGCTGGGCACGCTGTGGCTGCAGGGTGAGTGCTGGGTGTGGCTCTGGCCCAGGTCTGAGGGGCTGCAGTCTGGGTGTTGGGTGGCCACCTGGCCTTCTGCAGCCCCGCCTGCTCTGGGCTGGTCTCTGGGGGTCGAGGGCGCAGAGGTGGTTATAGCGAGGAGGCCCCAGTGGTGGACTGAAAGAACCTTCGAACGGGAACTGAGAGGAAGAGCGCTGCGGGGGGTGTTTCCTGAGCTTGTGTGGGGACTAGGGCTGGGGCCGAGTAGAGTGGAGGGCCAGCCAGCGGCTCCAGTCTGCCCCGGGGCCCTGGGGTGATTGCCCATACTACGAGTGCCACCAGCTGGGCAGGGACGGGCGAACCCAGCAGCAGTGGTCTGGAGATGAGGGTGGAGGGCGCCTCAGGCGGTGGTGTAACCTCTGGCCTGGGGAGGATGAGTGTCCTGCTGGTCCTGGCCCCACCCCGGCTCCTCAGAACCTCCTGGGCTGGAGGTGGCCAAGGGAGCAGCTGAGGAGGGGGCCATTTCCCGGGCAGGCGGGGCTGGGCTGGCCCTGGCCCAGCGCTCATTCCTGGGGGTTGGTGACAGAGACACGTTCACTAACATCTGAAAAGAGGGAGAGAAGAGTCCCCAGGAGTCTCTCCAGCGCTGGCCTCCGCTGTCTGTGGTGGGATGGGAGGGGTTTCTAATCTGGGCTGGGTGCACCACCTGTCAGACGCCATCGTGTGATCAGTTGAGATGAAAAGGCGTAAACTCTCCCCAATGCCTGTGTCTCCTCGGGTCTGGGGAGGGACATCCGGCTCAGCCCTTGGCTCTGGGGGGAGCCGTCTGGGGGCAGCTGGGCAGCTCCTGGAAGGGCTGGCGTGCGGGGCAGGATCTCTGAGCGCTACAGGGGCACAGGTCTACCTGGCCCACCCAGGGCAAAGGTTCTGTGGCCTTTTTAAGTCCACCTGGGCCCGGGAGCCGGCTCTCAGGATCTCTCTGGTCCCCGAGTGTGCTGTCTGCAATTCCCCTAGATGAGGCAGGGCTGGCCCACAACGGGCCTGGGACAGGGACTCCCCTGGAGGGTGCCCTGCGCACCTGCTGACCCTCTCTCTCCCGCAGCGTTCGCCCCCAGCGCCCCCCTGCCCCATGTGGAACAGTACGAGGTGGTGTGGCCGCGGCGCCTGCCAGGACCCCGCGCCCGCCGAGCCCTGTCCTCCCACTTGGTAAGTCAGTGGGGGGGTGCCTGGCATGGGGTCCCTAACTGGCTCCCAGAGCTGGTTTCCGTCTGTGAAAGGGATGGTAGTTCCCCGTGTGCCCGGCAGTTGTGAGGGGCCAGCCTTCCAGACTGAGGGCCGGGTGGGCTTCTGGGCTGTGTGCCCCGGAGGGGGGGGGGCTCCCAGTCCACTTGGGCTGTTTCTTCCCCCACCCCCGCCTCACCTTTGTCCTGTGTCCTGCTTCTCTCTGGCCAGGGCCACGCCCTAGAGGGCCGTCCGCAGAGGGTGGGCACTGGGGGCTAGCCGGGGCTGCCCAGACTTCCTTTCAGGAACCTGCCGCGGGCTACTCCCCGCCCACGGTCACTCCCCAGTTTCGCTAAATCAAATTCCTCTTAGCCGAGAGGGGATGGCTCACCCGGCGACACACCTCTGTGGAGCATTTGGGGCTGGGCTGGGTTTTCCCGGAGCTGCCTGGGGGCATTCCTGAGACCCACATGGGGGCGTTGGAAGGGTGTGCACCTGTGTGAGGAGAAGATGTGCCTGCGGGGGGCGCGGGGGGGCAGCCCTGACCTGACCTGGGGTAGGTGTGGGGGGGGCGGGGGGGGAAGGGCTGTCTGCCGCCCTGGCCTTCACCCACCCTCTGGGCATAGCACATACTTGTCCCGAGGGGCCAGCAGGCCTGAGTGAGGGCTCTGTGGGCTGGGGGCTAGCTAGGGGCGCTTCCCGCTCAATCTCACACGCCCACCCCACCCCAGTGGAGCCCAGGGCCTGGAGGGATGGGCCTCTGGGTGGGGGAAGGTGCTGGTGCTGGAGGGGCTGGACTATCTGCTCTACTGCCTTGGTTTTAAGATTTCATTTTTCCTTTTTCTCCCCAAAGCCCCCCCGGTACATAGTTGTGTATTTTTAGTTGTGAGTCCTTCTAGTTGTGCTATGTGGGATGCCGCCTCAGCATGGCTTGATGAGTGGTGCTATGTCTGCGCTCAGGATCTGAACCGGCGAAACCCTGGGCCTCCATGGCGAAGCACGAGAACTGAACCACTCGGCCACGGGGCCAGACCCTGCTGCCTTGGTTTTAAGGGCTGCCTGTCAGGGGCCACGTCCCTCTCCTTGCTTCCTGGGGAAGGGACATCATCATTATCCTTGGATAGACAGGATGGGGAAACTGAGGCCTGAGGAGCCCAGTGTGGTTCTAGGTAGAGCTTCCGCCTGCCCAGGATCCCCTCCAGCCCAGCCTAGCCCTGCCCGGCCCCAGGGTCCTCTGAGAGGCTTTCGGTCCTGGGGTGCCCAGCTCCCCTCCGACCCCAGGTTTGAGGTGGGCATGGTCTGGGGCCGGCCCCCTCACCCTGGATCCTCCCTTTCCCTGGCTCAGGGCCTGTACCCAGAGAGTGTGAGCTATGTCCTTGGGGCCCAAGAGCACACCTTCACCCTGCACCTGCGGAAGAACAGGTGAGCAGGGGGCCCAGGCCCCACCCCACCTGTGTCCTTGCCTCAGGCTCCCTGGCCAGCCTCTCCTCCGGCTAGAGGCAGCTTCTGGGGGGAGCAGGCAGGCCCCAGATGCCACAATGGATCTCTTCCAGGGACCTGGTGGGCTCAGGCTACACGGAGACCTACACGGCCGCCAATGGCTCCCAGGTGACGGAGCAGCTGCAGAGGCAGGTATGGTCCTGGGGGCCCTCCCGATGGCCGCAGTAGGGGGCCCTGGGAGCAGGGCCTGTGAACTCTGATGTCCTCCTCCCGCAGGATCACTGCTTCTACCAGGGCCACGTGGAGGGGCACCAGCACTCGGCAGCCAGCCTTAGCACCTGTGCTGGCCTCAGGTGAGTGCCACAGGCCTGGCTGGGCATGTCAGAATGTCAGGGCCATGGCGCTCCCCTCACTGTCAGAGAAGTAAACTGAGGCAAGAACCGGGCTGGACGTGGGCACACTTTTCTGCACTTGTAGAAGTTACAGGTTCCCCGAGCGTGAGGCTCCCACAGGCCCCTGGACAGTGTCCCCAGAACGTCTCAGTGCAGAGTGGGAGCCATGCCCTCGGTCACCTGAGGGCCTGCTGTCCTTCAGGGCTCCTGTTCCCCCAAGATGGACAGGCAGGGGGATGCACTAATTTGGAGCTGCCTGCTCCCCTCTGCTCTCAGGGGCTTCTTCCGGGCTGGCTCCACTGTCCACCTGATCGAGCCCCTGGATGGGAGCAGTGAAGAGGGGCAGCACGCGCTGTACCAGGCACAGCACCTGCAGCAGAAGGCCGGGACCTGCGGGGTCAGCAACGCCAGCCTGGAGAACATCTTGGGACCTCGGGTCTTGGCAGCCTTCAGGCCCCGGGTGAGGAGGCCCCGGCCAGCCTCATCCCCTGTCCACTTGGGCCTGTGCACCCCCAGACGCCCCACGCACTCAGCGCAGTGAGGGTGCCACCTGCTGTGCCTGTAGTAAGTGGGCTGGTGTCTCCAAGCTGCCCCCTGAGTTGGTGGGCCCGGACCTGGCTTTGCCCGGCTGCTGCAGAGGCAGCGCCTTCGTTTGCATGGGAGCCTCCTGGATGGCCCCCTACACTGAGTGGGATTGGGCGCCAGCTCCAGAGCCCGGGAGGTGGTCAGCGTGTGGCAACTCGGCTGGGGCCAGGAGGGCTGTGGCTGGGTTGGCTGACTCGTTCTCGTCGCCGCTCCCCAGGATTGGCTGCCATACCGAGATACCCGCTACGTGGAGCTGTTTGTGGTCGTAGACAAAACAGAGGTACCTTGGGGTGGAGCGGGGCGGGGTGGGGTGGGGCAGGGGCACCTGCCAGACGCTGCAGCCTGAGGACCTGCTGTCCTACAGTTCCAGCAGGTGGGCAGCCGAGAGGCTGTGCGGACGAGGGTGCTGGAGGTGGTGAACCACGTGGACAAGGTGGGGTTCTGTCCACCCTGAGGGGGCATCCCCTCCCGTGGCTGCCAGGAGTTCCTCCCAAGACCCCTGGGCAGCACAGGTCCCTTCTGGACCGGGCATCACCCAGCCCGTAAGAAACCCTGGTTGTGGAGGTGGGGGGGGTGCCTGGAGAGTAGGAGATGGGTGACTGTGTGGGGGGCCAGCAGGTGGAACTGTCAGCCAGGGGAGGAGGGAGCTGGGATCTGTCCCAGCCTCCTGCCTGCGTCCCACTCACAGCCGACACTGCCTCTGCGGGCCCCAGGCCCAGCTTGCTCTGGGGTGGTCTCAGCCTCTTACCCGGCCTCACTGTCCTGGAGCCTGACCCAGGGGACTCCATCCTCTCGCAGCTTTATCAGGCACTGAATTTCCGCGTGGTCCTGGTGGGCCTGGAGATCTGGAATGACGGGGATAAGATCAAAGTCAGCCCGCAGGCTGACACCACACTGGACAACTTCTTGGTCTGGCGGGCACAGGACCTGGTGAGACGACAGGTGCACGACAATGCGCAGCTCATCACGTGAGAGGCGGGGTGCCATCGCAGGGCACGTGGGTGGAGGGTCCCCTGGGGGAGGGCTTTGCGGGGACCAGGAGGGGCACTCAGGAGGTGTCCAGGTGCTGACACTGCTCTTGTTCCCAGTGGGGTCGACTTCACCGGGAGCACCGTGGGACTGGCCAGGGTGTCCACCATGTGCTCACAGGACTCGGGGGCTGTGAACCAGGTGTGGAGGGAACCCTGCCCAGGCTTGTGGGCTGCCGGGAGGGGAGCAGGCTGGGAGCTTGAGCTGAAACTCGTGAGGGGTGACCTCAGGGCTCAGCCCCACCTGCTTGACTCCAAGCTGTCTCCATGAGCACCCAGACGGCTGCCTCTTCCGGAGGATTCATCAATGCTTTTAGGTTGTAAGACATGTTGTTGGCAGGAAGTGACACCAAACCCCTCAGCCTTGTTTGGGGCAGTGTGGCTGGCAGGAAGGTGGATGGGCTGGGTGGGCGGCGCCAGCCAATGCAACCTCTTCCCACAGGACAACAGCAAGAACCCCATCAGCGTGGCGAGCATCATGGCCCACGAGATGGGCCACAACCTGGGCATGGACCATGACGAGAACGTGATGGGCTGCTACTGCCCCATGCCGCAGGACAGCGGTGGCTGTGTCATGGCGGCCAGGATCGGGTGAGACTCGCCTGGATCCACCCTGGCTGAGGGCCAGCTGCACAATGGAGTTCCTGGGGATGTAGGCGGCCTGCCCTCTGCTACCCTCCCCTGATGGGGATCCTCTTCCCTCAGTGTCAAGTTCCCCAGAATGTTCAGCCACTGTAGCCGGGCCAACCTGGAGATGTTCATGGAAAAGCCCCTGACAAACTGCGTGGTGAACGCCCCAGACCCTGACCGGCTGGTGGGCGGCCCTGTGTGTGGGAACGGGTTTGTGGAGCGCGGGGAGCAGTGCGACTGCGGGCCCCCCGAGGTACAGTGTCGCATGCCTGCCACTACGCTCTGTTCCCCACCAGGTGCCCCGCCCACATGCCCGTGGCCACACGTCAGAATACTCCTGTTCTCCTGTGACACCCACAGCTGCCCGTAGGGGACCCCATGGGAGGGAGCAGCTGTGGCCTCCCCATGGAGGCCTGGCCGGGTGGGCTGTGGAGGGAGGTAGGGTCCCCGGGTCTGCTCTGGGGCCTGGTGCTGCCCTGTGTGCAGCCCACTGCGACCTGTGCTGAACCCCTGCCCCCAGGACTGTCGGAACCAATGCTGCAATGCCACCACCTGCCGGCTGGCTGAGGGGGCTGAGTGTGCCCATGGTGGCTGCTGCCACGGGTGCAGGGTGAGTGCGGGGCCCCACCTCAGCTGTGCCCCGAGGGTGGCGCAGGGGGAGGAAGGTCCCAAGGACGCTGGTGACAAAGCAGTGGGCGAGGGTCTGTTTGGGTGCCCACTGGTCCCATGGTGAGCTTCGCTCCACTGGGCCAGGTGAAGCTGGCCGGTGAGGTGTGTCGCCCCCAGAAGGATGGCTGTGACCTTGAGGAGTACTGCGATGGCCAGCAGCCAGTGTGCCCGGAGGATGCCTTCCAGGAGAACGGCACGCCCTGCCCAGAGGGCTACTGCTATGATGGGAACTGCCCCACGCCAGCCCAGAGGTGCCGGGACTTGTGGGGGCCAGGTGAGGCAGGTGTGAGTCCTGGCCGTGTGACCCACAGGCCTTCTGGGGTGGTTGCCCGTCCAGGCCTGTGGACTCACCTGCTCCTGGCCCTGCAGGGTCGTGGGCTGCCGCGGAGTTGTGCTACGCCCACAGCATCTCCCCAGGCTGCAAGAGCACTGTGCCCCTCGGCTCCAGCAGGTGAGCGTCTGGCTGTGGCCCGACTCCCCCATGTCCAGGCACAGGACGGGGCCGCCCACAAGGGTCCTCTGACAAAGGAGTCCAGGGGCTCGGTCCACCCTGCCTTCCAGGCCCCAGGCCTGAGCGTACTGCCCTCATGGGAGGGACAGTGGGTTACTGTGGCTTGGGGGCGTGGATGTCCATCTGCAGGTCCTAGGGGTGTGGAAGCACTGTCAGCGGACCCCACAGCCTGTCCAAGGTCCTAGGCCTCATCTCCTGCATTCCACGGGTCCCCCAAGTGTGGTCAGCAGGAGCCCCAGCAGAGCTGGCACCACACATGTCCCTCTGCCTGCAGGGTCAACAAGTGTGGCACCCTATACTGTCAGGGCGGGCAGAAGCCCCCAGAGCGGACTTCCTGCACCTTCGTCTACCACTCGTCCACTTGCCAGGCTCTTGGGCTGGATGGCGGCATGGGGTACGAGCAGGTGCCCGAGGGCACCCAGTGTGGCGAGGGGAAGGTGAGTATCAGGGCCTCCAGTGGGCGCGTGGCCGGCTGTGGCTTTCAGGGGCTCCCCAGGGCTGTGACCCAGATGTGAGCCCGACGTGCCCCAGGCAGCCGTCAGGCTGCTGGAGGCCCAGGTTCTGGACGCGTGTCCCACATGGGCGAGCTCACGTGGTCCCAGGCGGGCAGTGGCAGCTGGAAGAGGGCTGAGGGGAGGACTCCCCTGTGTTCTCAGTGGAAACTCAGAAGGTGGGCGCAAAGGGAGGCGCCGGAGAGGCCAGTCCTCAGTTAACGTGAAGACCTTAATGTTCTACAAGCCCCCCAGGGGCCAGATGGAGCCGGTCTCTGTGGCCCTGGTGCCAACAGTGGGTTGGCCAAGGCTGGCCAGCAGTTGGGCTGCAGACGAGGCCATCCTGGGTGTGGTGGCCATGGCCCACCCTCTTGAAGCTCACCCTACAGGTTTGGGGTCAGCTTCGGCTGGTGGGAGAGAGTGGGTGGGCATGGGCTTCAAGCAGGAGTCTAGAGTGGCTGCCTGAGGAGACCCCCACTGCTCTCCAGGTTTGCTGGAAAGGACACTGCCAGGACTTCCATGTTTACAGATCCAGAGACTGCTCTGCACGGTGCAGCGACCATGGGGTACGTGGGCCTATGGGACAGCCTGCCACTGGCGCTTTGGGGTTGGAGTCCAGTAGGCTGCATTTGGGACGAGCCCAGGTGGACAAAGGCAGAGGCCAGCACCCAGGAGCTGTGCCAGGAGCTACCAGGGCCTCTTGGGCCTGGAGCTGGCTAGGATCTGGGCATCCGTGGGGGCATTGAGGCCCAGGGCGGTCCTGGTACTGGTGGATGTGAGGGCTGGGGCTGGTCAGACTTGAAACGTTCTATTTGAGATGTGGGCAGTGTGTTCAGGTCTTAGTAACCTGTGCTGTGATGTTGGGAAAGTCAGAGCCACCAAGAGCTTGAAACAAGGGGCTGGAGCCCCCCATCTAAGGGAGGGGGCTGAGCTCGAGGACAGCCCACCGTGAAGCTGGCCTGTGCCTGCGCCATGCTTGCGTTGCTTGGAACGCCCTGTGGCATTTGGTACAGCCCTCCATAATCTGGTCAGCCTGTCGCATGCCCCCAGATGAGGGGCTGCTGCTGTCAGCACGCCTGCTGGGACCCATGCTGGGGGGTGGCAGCCCTGGGCAGTGGAGTAGGGCTCGAGGATGAACCCAACTGTCCTCCATTGTGAAGGTCATGGCAGAGCCCTTGCAGGCCTGAGGCCAGGCCTGGTGACTCGGAGGAGCAGATGGCGCCTAGGGGGTGCTGGGCGGCGCAGCAGACGGAGGGTCTGGAGGCCCAGCCTGACGCCTGCTTGCCCCCAGGTGTGCAACCACAAGCAGGAATGCCAGTGCCACCCGGGCTGGGCCCCGCCCTACTGCGCAGAGCGGCTGGCCAACACAGGTAGGGTCCAGACCACTCCAGGGGCCTCCCACCCGCACAGACTGATGGGGTCTGGCTGGGGCTCATGCCTTTTCTTGACCTCCTGGGCAGGGCTGAGAAGGAAGCTGTATGCCCCCAAACCAAGAAGGGCATTGTTTTTTTTTTTTTAAGATTTTATTTTTCCTTTTTCTCCCAAAGCCCCCTGGTACATAGTTGTGTATTTTTAGTTGTGGGTCCTTCTAGTTGTGGCATGTGGGATGCCGCCTCAGCATGGTTTGATGAGCGGTGCCATGTCCGCGCCCAGGCTTTGACCCGGTGAAACCCTGGGCCACCAAAGCTGAGTGCACAAACATAACCACTCTGCCACGGGGCCAGCCCCAGAGGGGCATTATTAAAATGCAAGTTTGCAGCCCCTTAGGCATTCTGACCCCACTGGTAGAGGGCAGGGCCCAGGAGCCAGTCTCCGCACTTCTGCCCTACCTGAGAAGGGAGACCATGCTAGACGGAGGGGCGGGGGAGCAGTGACAGGACAGCACTGGCTCTTTGGCCCGGTCCCCGGCCCTCTCCTGGGCCCGGGAACCTCAGAGCCACCCACCTCAGGTGTCTTCCTCCCTAGTGGCCGCTGAGCATGCGGCTGTTGACAGCACCACCAGCCTCCAGGGCGTGGCCGGGCCACACTGGCGTGATTGTGGGCCTGGGGCCACCTGCCACCAAGCCCTCTGACCTGTCACCTGAGAGCCCGGAGCACTGGTGTAAAGTACCAGGTCTCAGTGCCGAGGGTCCTGAGATGGCCATTGGCGGTAGGGAGGGGCCCAGGGCTCTATGTTCTCAGCACAGCAAATGGGGACCCCGAGAAAGGCACCCCACTCAGCCTCAGGTCAGCTGGGCAGGGGCTGCATCACCCAAGGGTTCTCCCAGCCCCACTACCTGGCACCGGGTCCAGCCCTTGACACCTGGCCTTGTGTGCCCCACAGCATCGTGGAGCCTCCTGATGGTGCTGGTGCCCGTGGTGCTCCTGGTGGCTCTGGGGCTCATCCTGGCATGTGTGGTCATCTACTGCAAGCACTGTAGGACTGCCCAATGGAGGTGAGAGCATGGAGGGGTTGCCAAATGCCCCTGTGCGCAAGGAGCACTTCCCCAGCTCACACTATTGGGAAACAACCTGCTGCTGTCTGAGGAAGAAGAACCAGCAGGTCCCACAGAAGGGGCATGGGGGCCTCGCTCTGAGCCCTGCCTCTTGCTGAGGCGGGAACAGGTGACAAGTTTGGTGACAGGTTGGGGATGTGGTAACCCCAGAGGGAGGGCCCCCACACAGACCTGAGCCCAATCAGAGCCCACACACTTGGGATGACGTGGGCTTGAGGAAGCTGCCCCTATCACCAGATGCCCTCCACGGGCAGCTGCATTCTGACCCTACTGTGGCTGCTTGCTCTGTGGGCCCTCGACACCTGGGCCAGCCACAGCAGGACTCACTTGCCAGCGGCCTCTGGGCAGCTCACCCTGGCCCAGCTGGACCCCAGAGCCAATGGGGTCCAGGACACACGAAGCTGCCTCTCCCTCTTAGTGTGGCTGTGGCTGGCACACAATGCAGGGGCCACTGTAGCTGAGAGGGACCCTGGCCAGGCCAGGGGACCCCATGCCCAGGAGCCCTCGAGTCCCTTGGCTGAACCCTGAGGCCAGGACGTGCTAATCTGTGTCACTTTCTCCCCAGGAACGTGGCGTCCAAGACCAACATGGGGCTCTCCAACCCCACGTTCCACGAGGGCAGCGGCACGCCAGCAAAGGGCAGGGCTCCGGCCTCTGCCACAGGCTCCCCAGAGGCAATTCCTACCACCGACCCCAACCAGCCCCCGAGTCCCAAGGCTTTCACAGTGACCCCAAAGCAGCCGCCCGCTGCTGTAAGCGCCAGCCGTCCCTGATGGGCTCCCTGGGCCAACCCCAAATCTCATGCTAGGTGCGACACCTGGGGACTCAGGGCAGCTGCCACCAGCACCCTGTTTAAAGGCAGAAATGAGGCTTTAGGATGGGGAGACTGAGGACTGCAGTGAGCCAGTGACAGAACTGGAGTCTGAACTTGAATCTGGGGCTCTTGGCCTCCGCAGCATCCCTCTGAGGACAGTTTTGAGGCCCAGACACCCTCCATTGCTGCCCAGCACCTCCGTGTGTCCACACAGCTGAGGGATGTGGGGATCACATCCTGGGCTCAGGGCCCTGTGGGCGCACACACAGGGCCTTATTCTCCCTCCTCTGGGAGAGGCAGGAACATGGGGTCCTGAGCTGGGGGGCAGCTCTGTACCTGGGGCTCCCTGGAGGCGACCACCCTGTGAGACCCAGGCTCATGGCCCTGTTCCCTGCAGACCCCCGCTGCCGCGTCCAGCCTACCCTTCACAGTTCCCGTGTACACCCGGAAGTTCCCAGACCAGGTGAGCCATGGTGGGGCCAGCAGACAGGCCTTCTAGAGGACGCCAAGTGGGTCTGGGGAGGCGGAGGGCCGGGGGCTGAACTTCGTGGGTCCGGGACCCCAGGGTAGCTGCTGGCTTGGAAGGCTGATCATCTGGGCCCAGGAGGACATTGAACCCTCGGGCGAGTCCTGACTGCCCCTCCCTCCCGCCAGCTCCGACCAGCTCCTCCTGCCAAGCCCCGACCAGCTCCTCCTGCCAAGCCCCGACCAGCTCCTCCTGCCAAGCCCCGCGCAGAGCTGAAGCCCAAGCAGGTGAGACCAACCCCCGCTCCCCAGCTGTACCTGTGCCTTTCCTCCGCCACAGGGCCCCTCTTGGGCCAGACCCCTGGCTGACCCCACAACCTGAGCCCCACAAGACAAGGGAGTGAAGGGGGCTGAGGGGTCTCGGGGGGCTCAGGGGAGCTCTTGGGGCTGAGGGGGCCTCTGTGGGGTGAGGGGGGCTCTGGGGGCTGGGAAGCCTCTAGGGGGTGAGGAGGTGTCAGGGGGCTCCAATGTAGCCCCCCTTTGATGTGAAGCTTTAGAGGTTCTGGAGAGATCCCTCCCACATATGAGTCACTGGAGCCTGTTGAGTCACAGCTCAACTTGCAGGCGCCCCTGCAGTGTGGGGTCCCGTTCCCCAGCAGAGCTCCCATCTTTGGGGTCACCTGGGAGTCCCTTCCAGCCAATGCTGAGGTCTGGCCCTGGCTGGTCTCCTCCAGTGCTGGGAGCCCCCTGGGCCCTGCTGAGAGGCCCGCGCGCTGCCCCTGAGGCCCTGGACAGACCTTCTTTGCCTCCCGGCAGGCGGCTGACCCAGCTGCTTCTGGAGAACTGGGGGTGGCAGGAAGGGGCGTGGCAGCACGAGGCAGTGAAACAGGTTGGCCCCCCTCCTGGCACCCTGTGGGGGATCACTGTGTCACCAGGGATGTTGACTCATCATTTGGTTGCGGTGGTGCCGGCGGTTTCTCTGCTGTAAAGTCCCCGTCTTCCCTGTGTAGTTATCGTCTGGGAGGGACTTTGAGATGCTAATCTGATTAGTTCTTGAACTATGACCCGCAGTGTCTGCAGCCGCTGGGGGCTTCTTGCCTGCAACAAACATTACTGCAGGGTTTGCTTAATAGAGATTCTCTATCTCTCTTTCCTTTTTAACTTTTATTTTGAACAAATTTTAATCTTATGACAATTTGCAAAAATAGTCGTTTTGACAGGCCAAACGGGGTCAGGGTGGGCAGAGAGGTTTCCGGCCAAGGATGTGGTGATAGCTAGGCAAAGGCTACAAGGGAATTGTGCTGGCCTGAGGTCCTGACTGCTCAGTAGGATCCTTCTAAGGTACTGAAAACTACAAGTGCTGCCCCACCCAGGCGTCCCAGGGTGCAGGACGGTGCGGCCAGGCAGCACCAGGGCTCTGCGGGCGGCTTTCCTCCTCCACCCCAGGTCCCCACTGCCCTGGGAAAGCCAAAATGGAAATTTTACTAGTTCATTCTTGGCTTTTAACTTCCAAAGACCCACATTCTGGCTTTAAGAGCTTTTCATGGGTATGGGGGGAGGGGGACCCTGAGGGAGAGAGCAAGGTGATGAGACAGGTTGGGGCCGATCCCGGAACTGGGGGCTCTGCCGCATTTGAGTCTCATTCTGCCTGCGGTGGCAGCCATGGGTGTGTGTTTGGGGTGGTGTTTGGGGGACTCTTCTGTAGAGAGCTCAGCAAAGAGAAACCTGCAGGCTGGTCTGGAGCAGAGCAGAGCACTATTACTGCACAAAATTGGGGTTCTCTTGCCCGATGTGCATTTAAAAAACCAATTAATTATGGCATCTTTGGGAAAAGAAAACAGCTTTATTCTGAGAGATCAATCTGCAGGGAGACAAGGGGGTGTGTGCTCTCAGCTCTGTCTCCCTGGTCCAGGGCTGGGGGCACAATTTATGGGATGACGGGGAGGCGGTCTGAAGTGTGGAGATAGATGATTGGAGGTGAGGAGAAGTGAGGTAGTTGCTGATCTGCACAAGTGTAGTCAAGCTTCGTGCCTCTTCATATGATGCATGTTCACAAAATGGCGACATTACCATGATCTGAGCGTGGAGTTTTTGGCTTCTTGACATCAAAAAGGTTACTTATTGAGCATTTGCACAGGCCCAGTTGATGGGCTTGTGGTCTCACTCGGCCTAAACTGGACAAGGGGTCTCAGTTCCTGAAAGACCACTCTTAATTACTCTGTTGATAAGATGGGGTCAGTTGAACTGGTCCTGGAGGGTCTGCGGTGACAGCACCTGGGAGCTTTGCTAGAAGGTGCTGAGGAAGGTGGTGTCTGGCATGGCCTGGACCAGTTAGGTTGTCCACTGTCAGCTATGTCTGCCTCTTCCCGGGTTGTCAAGCCAACCTCCACGTCCCCAATGCCACCAGTCAAGCCTGGGCCTGGAGGGGCCAACCCTGGACCCATTCAGGTAAGTCCCTCACACAGAGGGCACAGGGCAGCAGAGTGATCTGTCTTCCCCCATAGGCTGACTGGCTCTGCCCAGAGAGGTTGAATGTCTGCTGTATACTGTCAGCACTTTTCAGTGATTGCTGGCTCTGCTGGCGGTTACTTTGTCCTTTTCTCCTGCCAGTGTAAGTGAGAAAATCATTTTTTAGTGTTAGCTGTTGACATTGTGACTGTCACTGCCGGCTATCACTGTGCAGGGCCACTGTACTGTTCAATGAACTGGGAATCCACATTTTAAGAAATGTAAAAGGAAATAGATTCAGTTGTGCTCTTTGTAGCAGATGCTTTTTAACATCAGTTCTTTTTTCCTCCTCCCAGGGAGTTGTTGGCTCAAAGGTTGCTCTGAAACCCACAGTCCAGAGGAGGTGATGGAGCTCAGCACGCCCTGGCTGGCAATCTGCGCCCGTCTGGAAGTTGCCTATTGTTCATGCTGAAGGAGCTGTGTGAGCCTCGCATCCAGCAGATGCAGCCAATTGGCCCCAGCCCTGGGTGCCCCTCCTCAAGGGGCTGGGTCCAGCGCAAGAAGTCTTAACAGAAGAGCCAACTCCTCATGGCCAAGGTCGCTGGTCACAGCCCAGACTCACAGTCCTGGGCTGAGGACTCTCAGTCTGCGTTGTTCCTGACCTCAGGAATGTACCACCTGAGAGGCTCAGTTATTACCTCCTCAGCCACTTTGGCCACGCTTAGCTCCACGGGTCAGCGGCATGGCTGCTGTGCCATGTGCCTGCAGGTCTGGACGGCCACTGCTGCCTCTTCTGGTTCTCCGGAAACCTCAGGTGCACATTCTGCACGGCTGAAAACTTAAATCAAAATTTTGTATTTTATGATTAAATTATTAATCAAGTTCTAAATGACGGGAGACTTTTTTTAGATCAATGGAAAATGGTGCATGTGAAACAACAGAATTCAATTTATAAGTTTTAAGGGTCCAGGGGCCGGCCCGGTGGCGCAACGGTTAAGTTTGCACGTTCTGCTTCTGCGGCCCGGGGTTCGCTGGTTTGGAACCCAGGTGTGGACGTGGCACCGCTTGACAAGCCATGCTGTGGCAGGTGTCCCACATATAAAGCAGAGGAAGATGGACACGGATGTTAGCTCACAGCCAGTCTTCCTCAGCAAAAAGAGGAGGATTGGCAGCAGATGTTAGCTCAGGGCTAATCTTCCTCAAAAAAAAAAAAAATTTGAGGGTCCAATGCTTGTTAAAATAAAATGTATATTGTAAATGGACAGTGTCAAACTTTTTACCTTTTCTCCCTAGACTTTGTCATAAGCCTCTTATATTACACAGTCCCAACGCACAATGTGGACTGCCTGCCGACCATAGGCTCCGCGCGGGGGCATCTCAGCCCCGCCTCTGGCCCCCACCACCTGCCCGGCGCCCCGCCCCTTCCGGCCCCGCCCTCGGTCTCCTGGCAACGGCCCCACCTCCTGCCTATGCCCCGCCCCTTCCGGCCCCGCCGCCCGGCGCCCTCCGCGGCCTCTAAGCCTGGCTGCACGGGTTCCCGCTCAGCCGCCCCAAGCGCCACCTGGCCCGGGACTTCAGCGACGGCGGTGAGGGCGAGCTGCCGCGCGGGGGTCCTCGCGGGCGGGCGGCCCGGGGGGCAGCGCCGCGGGCCGTCGTCAGCTGGGCCGGCGCGCCCCCCGCTCGCAGGGAGTGGCCCACGGTCGCCGCTCCCGGCAGAGCGCCCCGAGCGGGGACCCCGGAGCAGGGCAGGGGCTTGACGGACCGGCGGGATGGGGGAAACTGTGGGGCCAAGATACTGGCAGCGGCGGCTCCAGGAGGGGGGACGTGGGTCCAGCTCTCACAGCCCTCCTGCTGCGGCACCACACCCCGGGGACTCCCCCAGGACTCAGAGGCCACGGGACAGTGACACGTGAGGACACAGGGATTCTGAGCCGGCCAGCCAGGCTCACCTTGCGCACCCTCACCCCCAGTGATGCTAGCGGAGATTGTGAAGCACTTCTACCCCCGGCTCGTGGACCTGCACAACTACATCCCCACGTGCAACACGGACCAGAAGCTCAGCAACTGGAGCGTTCTCAGCAGGCAGGGCGGGTGGGCTGGCAGGCGGCAGGACTGCTGCGCTCAGGCCAGCACAGGCTTTCTGGCTCCCTGCCTTTCCTGGTTGGACTCCCCACTCTTCATTCTCTAAGGCCCTCCCTCCAAGGCAGGCTGGGCGGGCAGCCTCCCCCTACACCCCTCGCCTCTGAGACAAGTTCTCAGGCTGTTTTCTTGCTGTGGGTTTCCCTGACAGCCTTGTCAGTGTTGTGTTCCTGTCCACCAGAATCTCACCATCAACCTGGGGTTCCTGGGGGCTCCTCACCAAGAGGACAGCACTGGTCAGCTTGAGACCTGCTCACCAGGGCATCAGTCCTGCCTTCTGACTGTGTCCAGCCCATGCTGACCACACTTCTCACTCACCAGTAATTCTGGGTGCCAGGCTCTGTTCCAGGCACAGCAGACACGGCAGTGAACAGGCCCCTGCCCTCGCGGAGCTGAGAGTTTAGTGGGAAGACAGATAAAGAGGGAGAAGTAACCAGTGTCAGGTGTAATGAGTGATATGAATTGAAGGACGAGGCTGGGTCCCTGAGGAAGTGAAAGTGAGGAGAATGAGATGGGGGCAACCTGCAGGTGCGACGGAGGCTGCAGTGGGGAGCAGGGTGCAGAGTCCCCGAGTCCTCGCGGGGGAGCTGAGGAGTTGAAGTTGGGTGGGGAGGGGAGCTCAGAGCTGCCAATGGTCTCTGGAGGCCAAGCCAAGGACCCAGCTCCTCGCCTGGGGGCACGAGAGCCACTGCAGGGTTGAGGCCTGGGCAGGCTCTGATAGGACTTATTTCAGTGGGCTGTGAGGGGAGAGGAGACTTCGGGGAGGTGAAGGCAGGGAGAGACAGCCTCCAGGGGCAAGAGGGTGGCAGCTGCAGGCAGGCGTCGGCTGTAATGGTGGTTAAGTCAGATTCTGAGCCCTTGGGAGGTGAAGCAGCAGGACTTCCTCAAAGAGCAAAGGGTGACAGGCAGGAAGGTGAGTCCTACCCCAGAGAGTCCCTGAGACTTGAAGGGGCCCAGTCCTAGCCTCTGCCCTGGAAGGAAAGCAAGCCCTCCGCCTGCCTTCAGCGCACACTGCTCTGAGGCTGCCACCTGCTTCCTTTGCAGGAAAGTTTTTCACAAGTTGCGTTTGTGTATCTCCGAGGTGGATATCCAAAAGGTGGTGGCCAACACACCCGGGGCCATCGAGCCCATCTTGTGTGCACTGAGGGAAAAGGTGGAGGACCGCACTGCTCACGAGGACCCACCCGGCGCAGACGTACATATCAGTGCCATCTTACGGTTTGAACCTGCTGTGTCTGTCTCGCTTGGACATGGTCCCATTAGCTGCCAATGAGCCAGCAAAACAGGAAATCAGTGGTGGTGAAGCCCCTGCTCCCACGGCTCTGGGGTCCAGACTGCAGTGAAGCCCGTGGTGGTACTGCTGATGGGGTCAGCCCTCAGACCCTCCCAGCCTTACCCGCCTGCCTCTAGGGAGTGAAAACTCCCTTTTCAGGGGCCAGCCCGGTGGTCTAGTGATTAAGTTTGCCTGCTCCACTTCAGTGGCCTGGGGTTCGCGGGTTCAGATCCTAGGCACAAACCTACACACCACTCATCAAGCCATGCTGTGGCAGCATCCCACATACAAAATACAGGAAGATGGGCACATATGTTAGCTCAGCGAAAATCTTCCTCGCCAAAAAAATTAAAATAAAAAACTCCCTTTTCAGTACCACTCACTCCAAGGCCAGCCCAGGCCATGCCCTCGCCCCTCCTCCAGTTTGTCCCCTGACCTCTCCCCCAGTCTGTGACTGGAAAACTCAGGGAGGGGAGTTGGTAACGAGGATGGTGTCAGCCCCTTGGCCACATCCACTGTACAACCTCTGAAATCTTTGCAGGACCCAGGAGCCTCCAGTGCGCATGCTGACGGGCCATGGGTGGGGCTCACCACCCACACGCATGCTGGTAGTATCCAAAGCCCTGACTGGGGAAACTGAGGCCCTCAGAGCCCCTCTGGGCCTCCCGTGAGGGTAGCCCCTTAGAGACAAGGTGTGTGGCACTCGCGTTCACACACCTGCAGGGGAGGGCAGGTGTGCTCAGTTGCACACAGGGCCCAGTGGGCCTCCAGGAGGGCAGTTCCTCGCTCCAAGGGGACCACAGGGGAAGCCCTGGCCCCCTCACCTCCCAGGCACAGCCCCCCAGGTGGAGAGCCTGCAGCCCCTGTCCATAGGCCACGCAGAGCGGCCGTTGCTCAATGGACACATGTCTAAACAGGGAGCCATTCACAGGCCTCAGGGCTGCGTCACGGACGGTGTTAGGCCAGGCCCGTGCCGTGTGGCATGTCTGTGGGCTCAGCCCGTCGCCCGCAGCTCTGTGCTGCTGCCAGTCGGGCTCCTCTCCGAGGCGCAGGCCCTGAGCTAGTGTGTCCACTCTTCTCGCAGGCCTACCAAGCCCCTCAGCGCCGTCTGGCGTGAAGACTCTTTGGAGTCAGATGGCCAGAGGTGCATGCAAAAGGTGGGCCCCTGTCTCTCGAGCTGTCTGCCGTCCCACCTCCTCTCTGCCTGCCTGCTGGGTTGAAGGCCAGTGTTTGCCTTTCAGTCAGGACCCAGCTGGAGGGCCCTGGGAACACGCAGACCCCAGGGTGCAGCAGCTGCTGGAGGAGAAGGAGCAGGCTCTGGCTCTCCTGCAGGAGTCAGTCAAGGTAGGCAGTGGGCCCCTCAATGCCCAGACACCCTTGGGAAGCAGAGGCCCTGGTGGGAAGCGTTCTGGGGAGGTGCTGCATCTCTTCTGGCAGCTCGGACCCAGCCTGGGTATGGTGTGAGGGGGCAGGCAGAGTGCCTGACCAGGGTTAACCCACATTTAGTTCGATTATTCAGAAAACAATTTAATTATGGAATATTCCACACATCCCCAGGAGCAGGGAGAACAGTATAGTGGACCCCCACCCCCTCCCATGACCTCACCACCGGGCCTCACCAGTTGCCAAACCCTCTGTCACGTGCCAGAGGCTGCAGGCAGTCACAGGCATCACCACCCAGAGGTGCTGGACAGCAGGCCCAGAGGCCATAGGAGCCAGGCAGGGAGCAGAAGACACTCCCCGAAAATCCACGCCTGGTTCTGCAGTGCACGCCTGGTTCTGCTGTGCACGCCTGTCCCTCTGCTCCACCAAGGGTCTTCCCTGTTCCTGGGCTCAGGAAGTGCTCAGCTCCCTCTCTGCCATAGAGAGTGACCACTACATGCCCTCTCCCCTGCCCAGTGGGAGCACAGGTGGCAGCTTCCGCCCCGAGACAGTGGGGGTGCAGCTGCAACAGCCAGGCTTCAGGGTCAAAGGGGCTGTTGGGAATTGTGATGACCGCACAGTTCCCGAGCGGGTGCCTGGATCTTGACAAGCTATTTTCTTGACGAAGCAGGAAAGTGATATCATCATGTGGTTTGCGTTTGCTGAACGACAGCAGAGAGGAAGAGAGAGGAGAGATGAGGCTGCTGTCTCAGCAAGGTCACTGGTGGCCCTCGTGGCCACGCCTGGTCTGGTCCTGGTGCTAACAAAGTGAATCCTAACTACTTTATTTTACAAAACCCCGAGGGGAAAATAGTTTCATCTGCCATTTAAAATGGTGACACATTGAGTGCTGTTCCTGTCATTGTCACTGGTGTGAGGTACTCCACATGGGATGAAATAGACACCCGGGGACCATGGTTTTGCCTCAGTGGAGCAGCGGGTGTGCAGGGGCAGGAGCCTTCTGTGTCGGCCAAAATAGGAAGTCCATCACGGTGGACAGCGCTCACTCAGTGCGAGGCTCGGACACCCCTGCCCTTTGTGGCTTGTCGGTGGGGAGGGGTGTGGCCGGGATGTGGTAGTATGAATGAGCACCTGAGTGGCATGCTGAGTCACGGAGGGGGTCCGTCTGCTGAGCGCTCACACCCTGCCTCGGCCAGCTGGAGCTGTCTGTCCTTAGCTGGGCTGTGGGGAGTCACACTGTTGCCTTCACTTTGGACATGGTGTTTGGGGGCAGACGAGCTTTTTCAAATCCAGCTATTCCACTTTTCTCGCCTATTCAAGCGTGCCTGGGTCTGTGCTTCCAGTGAGGGGAGGTTTGTGACACGGCCGTCCCTCACAGAGGGGGCCCGGAGGGGCACAGCAGCAGCCACGTCCAAGGCAGGACCGTCTGAGGGAGGGCGTGGAGCTGGGCGACTCCTTCTGCACCATCGTTCTTCGTGAGAACGTCTTCTTGGTCTGAACTTTGAGAAGTAAACGTTGTACATAGTATCCAACTGCCGTGCATGCCTGCAGTGCTCCGGGTGCCTGCCGGGGGACCCAGCTGGGCCCTCCCAGGCTGCAGGGGACAGGCTGTGAGGTTCCAGTAGGTTTCGTAGCTCTGGCTGGGCGGAACCCAGGAGGAGGCAGGGAGGGTTGGGGGAGGAAAGCCAGTCCCTCCCATGACCTACCAACTGCACCCCCTCCCTCTCGTGTCCCGCCCTCCCTGAGTCTGCTCCTGCTGCCCAGAACCCCTGACCCCATCATCACCCTGGTCCCTCAAGCTCATTTCCAAAAGGACCTTTCCTGTGGGGCCCCACACCTGTCTCCCTCCAGGGTGACTCACTCAAGGGTCTGACCACTGGCCAGGTGGCCTTGCAGTGGGGCTGGCTAGACGCTCAGCCCAGGGGCTGAAACTGCCTGGCTCTGGCAGATGGACAGGGCATCCTTGGTTGTGCCTGATGTCTTTCAGACATGTGTGTTTTCCTGAAGATTTTGCAGATGAAGGTGGTCAGGTTGGAGCAGCTGGTAAAGCTGAAGGACCAGTGGATTGGAGTGCTGTTGAGACCCAGGGACAAGCCCCAGTGACAGGCCACAGAGAAGGCTCCTCCCAGAGGGCTCCTGGGGGATTCGAAGGAACGCTCCCTCCCCAAGTCGACTAGACCCTGAACTTGAACCCACATGGGACTCCCCAGACCAGGGCTCTTCCAGATGTGGCCGTCCGCGGTCCAGTAGGCTCAGAGCCGGGATGTCTGTGTACAAAGCCCTCTGGAGCCCTCAGCATGTGGATATTTGCAAGTCTGGAGCCCAGGGCCCCTCAGGCTGCACGTCCCAGGTTCCTGGGGTGTCGCCCAAGGTTCTTGCCTCCGGAGCCTGGTTTGGGCATGAAGACTTAGCTCTGGTTCCCTTGAGCCCCGAGATGTCTTGTCATCAGCATGAACAAGGAAACACATCTGTGAACACAGAAAGTGTAGTCTGCGAGTGTAGCGTTCCTCCTGGTGTCCGAGGGCCCCAGGCTGGCTGCCAGCATCGTGCGTCTGCCACCCTGAAGTCGTGCGGAGGATTCTGTAGAAACAGCTCACTGGGAGGTTGCGTCCCCCTAGTCTGTCCACTTTCTGTGCTGAAGGGAGCCCCTGAAGATGGGGAGGCTGTGTGCGTGCTGGCTACCATCCCTGGGTGGTTCTGGGAGCCTCGCAGCTGTCCCCCGTGATGGACTGGTCACTCCGCTTTGCTCGGGAGAGTTGGGGTCAGGGTGGAGCTGGGCCTTGATCCAGTGTGGCTGCAGCCTCCTCACCACGGATGGTCCCCACCCAGCCCACACGGGGTACGTGGCCTTGGGATGGGGACTTCAGGGTGCCTTGATGTGGCCAGGGTGCCCCAGATGGTGAGGTTGGCTGGAGGGGACAGGCGAGGGGTGTGTTCTGCTGGCTTCTGTGTCCTAGCATCCAGCCTGCCTTGCTTTTGCACCCAGAGTGGTGGGCTGGGAACAGCCCAGACTTTTATTCTCCTCCTCCACCTGCTGCCCACCCCCAGGCTCCTGGGCCAAGAGCCTGGCCCCCTACAGGGTCTCAGGAAGCAGTGTCTCCTCCAGCCCTGAGTCAGGGCCCGCAACACAGGTCAGGGCTGCGAGACTCAGAGGGCAGGTCCGAGGCCCTCCTTGAGAGTTGGGTTTTAAGCTCCATAGGAGCATGACTGAGGCAGATTTGCTCCCTGAGCCAGGAAGCATGTTGAGACTCATGGGTTAGGAAGGCCCCCTGATGGTGATAGCCAGCTTAGCCCGTGCCCAGGCACCCAGTGGGTAGGGGCTGCATCCAGGAGGGAGCTGTTCCCAGGAGGGGAGCCCTCAGTTGCCTTCTGGGTGGGCTGGGCGGGGCTGTCTCAGAGGTCTCCCCTCTGCACAGCTGCCCCTGCAGAACGAGGAGCCGCAGGATCTGCGAGGGGTCCAGGCCTCGGTGGGGGCGTCCAGGCCCTGTCGGCTGTGGGAATCTGGGCTACATGCAGCACCTGCTGGTTCCTCGTGTCAAGAGCGGAAAGATCCTCCCAGAGACAACACGGCCCAGAGCTCACCTCAGCTTGGCAGCTGAGGGAATTACAGGAAAACCTGGCGGAGGGTCCAGCCCAGAGCCTGAGGCTGCTTCAGACCCTATACCTGGCTGCCTGCCGCCAGGCTCCACAAGCCAGGATGGGTGGCTACCACCGCTGCCTTGGTGGTACAGCAAGGGGCTGCTGCTCTGCTCCAGGGCCCAGACACATGTGAACACATGTGTATACGTGTGAGGCTGGTTGGTCCCTCGTTAAAGTAGAAGGCCACTGTGTGAGTGTGCGTGTGTGTGCTCATGTCCCTGTGGGTGCGGGCACACCTGTGTGCTTGCCAGTGAAGTTGGCCCTGGAGGTGGCCCCGAGGGCTGGGCTTTGGGGTGGAGATGAAGAATGGAGCTTGGGGAACGTGGCCCCAGTGACGGTGCTGCTCGTGCAGTGACCCGCTCCCTGCAGCGACCTGGGAGCAGGTGCAAGCAGCAGGGGCCTGAAGGCAGCTGAGGAGCGCCACACCCAAACACCCCAAACGCAGGCCCCAAGCCCACAGTGGCCTCTGCGGGGTCCCAACCAGGGCCCCCACCCCTGCTCCACTCCAGCTTCTGGGGGCTCAGCCCGGGGCTGGGGGTAGGAACGAGGAGGGCAGTGGGGGCAGGCCTGGGGCTGACCAGAGGCCAGAGGGCATGGGACAGGGAAGGCACAGCTTGACTCTGTGCCACCAACAGGGGCAGGAGCAAAGAGGAACAGCCCAGGGTGGGGCTGGTGTGTCCCCAGGGCAGGACACAGCAGGCCAGCTCTTGGGGCCCCTGATCCAGGGGCCGTGGCTGCCGTCCAGCCCACCCCGGCCCCTCAAGGGATGGCCCCACTCAGACAGTGGACCTGGTGGGCAGGTTGGCGGGCAGTGGGTTCTGTGTCCTGCTGGGCTCTGGGCAGAGCCAACTTAGGCCTGTGACTCGGGGAAGTAGGAAGCAGGACCTGGAGGCCGGCCCGCACCGCTTGGGCTGTTTTGGGTCCTGGGCCACTGGTGTGGGAAGAGCCTCCCCAGGTCTGTGGGAGCGGAAGGGGGCTGCTTCTCCCAGCCTTGCCCTCGGCTGGCAGAGACCCCAAGGCTGGCACCTCAATGAGGGCTCCACTGGGGCCTGCCTCTGGCCTGGCAACTCCCAGGCCCTCTGGGCCCCTCTGGCCACGACCTTGGGCAGCCATGACGTCAGAGGACTCCCGAGCCCAGCCCACATCTCTGTGGGGTAGAGGGCTGACAGCCAAGCCAGGGTGCTGTCCAGGGTACTCCATGTAGGCCTGCTGCCCAGCGCCCCCACCTCCCCACCCCACCCCCCTGCCCTGCAGAGAGCGTATCACCTGTGCCCCCTCAGGCACTCATGGCCTGCGTCTTGGGGCCCCACTCGGACGAGGCTGGCTGGGGGTGCAGGTGCTGGAGGGGCTGTGTGTGCCACAGGCTGCAGGGTTGGGGGTCTCCCTCAGGCATGTACAAAGCTGATGACAAGTGAATGGTGGGGGTGCTACTGTGAGTCCCCCACCCCACCTCCATTTCCCTGGGTCCCTGGGGCAACCTCACCATCAGGCCAGCACAATCTCAGGCCCAAGATGCTTCTGGATCCTTCTCTGAGGAGGCAGGAAGGATGCCCCCTACAGCCCCATGAGCATTCTCTGAGCACTCTCGTCCCAGTTCTAGTACCGTGGGCTGCGGGCACTCCCCTGGGGACCGCCTGACCTTGGGCTCTTGGGGTGCTGGTGCTCCAGGGTCCCTGGGAGCACTCACTATCTACAGGTTTCTGGGCTGGATTAAAGGGGTCCTCAGAGGGTCTGGGGTCCGGGCCAAGGGTCCAACACCTCCCATGTCCACCACGGAGGCTCCTGCAGACGGTTAAAAAGGTGGAAGTTGCGTTTCTCCTGCACACTGGGGGAGGGGGGTGGGGGGGGGTTGGGCCTGGGTCTCCAACCCCTCCTGCCCACTGGGGTGGAGATGAAGTGGCTGTCTCACCGCAGTGGGCACGCAGTTGCTCAAGGGGATATCCTGTTTCAGCCGCAGTCTTAAGGAGCAGCGTCACATCCTGGCCATGACTCCTTGGTGAGGAAGCAGCCATGAAACAGGCACTGAGTTTAACGTCACTTGCGAGTCACGCTGGTGGGCTCCGTTGCCCATGTGACTGTGGAAAGAATCCAGCCTCAGGGTTAAATCTGGGACAAAGTCAGAAGCCAGGCCAGTTCCGCCCTGCAGCACACAGGTGCTGCCCTCCCACCGCAGCTCTGTCTTCACTTCACACTGGGGGCGGAGCAGGGGGCTTAAGACGGGTCTGAGTGCAAACCTACAGAAACTCCAGTGTCTTCTTGTCATGAGCAGATTCCCGTCTCTACCATGTCAAGGCTCTTCCTTGGAAAGAAAGCCAGAAAAGTCCGACAGGCTCTGGAAGAGCCTGAGGCAGCCTGCTGATCCACTCATGTCACACGCTCTGTCATCCCCACACAGCCCTCCACTCGGACCCACACAGCTGCTGGGTCCAATTAACCCTCCAGTTTTAGAGACTTTCTCCAACCATAAACCACGTAGAGCAGGAACAACCGCCGGAGAGTTACTGAGAAGTTTAAAGGGAACTGGGGGCCGGCCCCTCCCCAGTCCAGAAAGCAGATGGGAGTGCTGGTGCAGCTCTCCAGCCACGAGGCGGGTGCACGGGTGCACAGCCTATCACCCGGCAGATCTTTTCGCATACGTTAAATATTTCATAATTTAACAAACTTCTTAGGGGGAAAACCTTAGGACGCACAGAGACGTGAATGTCAACTGGTGATTAGAAAGCCACTGTGCCCTGTGAGCCGTGCCGGGCAGCATGTCACCACACCCACACTGCGCTGACCAGCTTCTCCTCCGACCAGCTGCCCGCTCAGCATCGCGAGATCCAGATAGAGCCTGGGCTTCTCAAACCCACTTCTTCAATTGTAAAATGGGAAGCAGGGTGCCCACGGGGTGAGACTGGCCCAAGGGTGACTCCTTGTGGCCAGTGTGGCAATCATGCCCTCCCGGCCCTTCCTTAGGCCTTGGCAGTGCGCTGTGATTCAGGTCTGCAAACACCTGGGTTTGGGGCTTTGATGCCCTGGCCTTCCTTGTCACTGTCCTGTCCGGAAAGGACTGGAAGTTCCCACTTCAGCCAGAAATCTGCAAGGCACCGTGACCTGAAGGGCAGTGGTGGAGGGCCCCAGTGTGGTCAGAGATAATCTCAGGATACCAGCTCGACCTCCAACCCGTGGGGCGCCCTGACCCATGGCCCACCCGACGGCCCCACGGGTCCCCCTCCCTGGCTCATGATTTTGCAGATTTTCCTGAATTTTGGCTTTCCCTTCCCAGATGTGTTTTTGAGTAAGTGAGACAGAGGCCAAGGAGGCTCTGGCTCTGTCCAAGCCGGACACGGTGCTGCTGTGGACACGCCTCGGGGGGCGCCAGGCTGAGGCCCGCCCAGGTCTCCCACGGGCCCCACGGGCTGGAAAGTCACTTCAAACAGGCCTCGTGCTGCCAGGAGCAGCAACGTGCAAGCAGGAGCCACAACCCTCTCCCTGTGGCTCCGGAGCTCGGAAAACGAGAGGACAGCGTCCCCACACTTGCGGCGCGCCCTCCAGTGGCAGAGGGGGTAAAGAGCAAGATGGATAAGTGAAGCGTGCGCATGGTAGGGAGTGCAGAGTGCCAGCTAGAAATTGAGCTGGGAAGAAGGAAATGAAAAGCCTGACATTTAAGAGTGGGTGTTCAAGGGAGCCCACCACAACTGACTTATTTTTTTTTTGAAAGATTTTTTTTTTTAAGATTTTTTTTCTTTTTTCTCCCCAAAGACCCCCGGTATATAGTTGTATATTCTTCATTGTGGGTCCTTCTAGTTGTGGCATGTGGGACGCTGCCTCAGTGTGGTTTGATGAGCAGTGCCAAGTCCGCGCCCAGGACTCGAACCAACGAATCACTGGGCCGCCTGCAGCAGAGCGCGTGAACTCGACCACTCGGCCACGGGGCCAGCCCCCACAACTGACTTTTGAGTAAAGACGTGGAGAAAACAAGGTGGCCGGTGGTTCAGACAGGGGCAGCGGGTGCAAAGGCCCTGGGGCAGAGAGCCAGGGGTCAGAGGGCTCACCACCCACAGCGTGTGGGCTAGTGGGTTGTGGTGGGGACTTTGGCTGAGAAAGGTGGGTGCTGTTGGAGGTGCTGAGCAGGCGAGAGGTCAGTGTTCTGGCAGGGTCATCGTGGCCACAGTCAGGGGATGCCTGGGTGGCAGGCAGGGAGATGCCTGGATAACCCGGTGGACCAGGACCAGGAAGGATCAGTGAGAAGTCGTCGGGTGCTGGGTGCACTGTGAAGGTAGAGCCAGCGGGGTTGGTATTAAGGACACACAAACGTCCTCAGCATGGCTGATGCGGCACATTTAGAATTCCAGGAAACAGGGAAAGTGGATGCTTTTGCCAACAAGTCACAAAGCCCTCCTCGGGCAGAATAAAACCCTGAGATCTGGGCTACCCGGGCTTTGTACGCGGTGAGCTGTGAGGCTGTCTCTGAGCCGGAAGGGGGTGCCATGGTGCTTGGCGTGTCTTGCACGTGTTAAAGATCTCATAACACTAAAAAATTTTGTGGGAAAAAATACTGTGGGATGCACAAAAGGTGTAAAAATGTGAACTGACGATTGGAAACTCGTTGCTGAACAATCTGCTTTCGTAAAACTTTGAAGATTTACTTAAAATGTAAAGCTCACTTAGATCAAAGCAGTAAATAACTCAAGTGGTGAAGCAGCTGAGCAGATGCATTGATTTCAGCTAGGCAGAGACAGCAGCAACAGCAGACACGGCGGACACAGCAGAGATGGCGGAGACAGCAGAGACAGCGTCGATGAGGGGGACGATGATGGCCGAGCAGGATGGAGCCCAAGAGCGTCCAGACAACGAGCTCCAGCCGGTACAGAGTCGTGTCCGGGGCTGCTGCACTGTGGGGTGCAGGACACTCAGCGCCCTCAGAGGTGGGGGCTTCAGCCCGTCTTGTGGCCCAGCAGCTCTTCCCCCTGTGGCTGCCAGGGCATCTCTGCATTAAACCCACCCCTGCCTGTGGACCGGCCTGGTGCTGCAGTCCCATCAGGCGAGCTGTGGGGAACCTCCTGCTGTGGGCGCCCAGAAAACACTGGTACCATCGTGGGAAGGGGGCTGCGGGCACGCACCACAGAGGTGGGTGACATGCCCTGAAAACAGGCGGGACAGAAAATCGGGATGATTAACAGCCATGGCCTTTGAGCGGCAGGGGTCCCTACTTTTCTGTGTGGTTCATAATTTCCATAATAGCGACATGATCTTCTATGAGTGGGAAATGGGAGCCATGGTTCTCTGGCCCTTGACTGAGGGACACGGCCCTGCTCTGCTCCCCACATGTCCTTGGAGTCTGTTCCAGGGGTGCCGGCACCTCTCAGAGACTCTGAAAAGGCCACAGTTGTTAAAAAGAAACTCCCTCAAAGATCCATCCAACGAAGTGGCCAAAGGTGGACCGATGACCTTTCGGCTATCCAGCATGCCCGGCTTCTCCCCACCAGGACAACGGAACCTGGTGACCAGGAGATGGTTGACGGGCTCCTGGGGTCGGAGCAGCCTTGGCCTCACCCAAGAGAGTATGGGGACCCCAGGCCCAGACCCCTCTGCCCTGCAAATGTTCTCAGGGGGGTCTTTGTCTCCTCCCCTCCCACACAGAGGAAGAGGCCTCATGGTGGGAGAGTGACACCTCTCCTCTGTGCCCCCTCCATCCCTCAAGCCGGGGCCAAGTAGTCACCTAGGCAGAGGGCAGGTCCCGGTCAAGGAGGGTGGGGCTGCACGGTTGGGGTGGGGCTGTGACACTCCTGGACCTCAGCCATGGGTGGTGCTGTACCAGCTTGCCCACCTGGTTGCTACAGGCAGCCCATGCAGGGTGGCTGTGGGTGTTGTGGGCCCGTGGGTGTTGAGCCTTCTCTGGGCTCCCAGAGGGAAGCCCACCCTTCCAGGGGGCCCCAGGAGAGACTGAGCGGGGGTAGGGGTGGCTGGTCCCACCTGAGAGACAGCCGCCATGCCCGCCTCCTGCTTGGTCCTGCGTGGCCTCAGAGGGTTCCGCCCCCAACCTCTGCCCCAAACTTTCCGACTCCCCCTGGCCCCTCTGCCCCCACATTCCCGGTGTCCCCAGCCAGGCCAGGCCCTGCCGTCCTTCACCGCGGCCTCCCTCCTCCTTCCTTCTGCCCGCGAGCCCCGTCTGCTGCCCGATGTGTGTCAACACTGCCCTGCAGGACGTGGAGGAGGAAGGAGAGGGCTCTGCTCACCCACATTTCCCCGCCCTGCGGCCTCTAAGCCCACCCTGCATGCCCTTCACCACCCCACCCCACAGGGCCCAGCTCTAGGTCCACGGCCCCAAACCCACAGGTGCACACATGTGTGTTCACAGAGTGCGTGTGCACACTCAGCCCGCAGGGCTCCCTCACTTGTTCCCTCCAGAGCCCTTCGGTCCTCTTCCCTGTGACTCAGCACTGCCTGGAGCAGGAGGGTCTGGGGACTCCCTCCTGTGCAGCCCTCAGCCCTAGCAGCCAGGACAGGTCACTCCCAGCCCAGCCCCTTCCCCAGATCCAGGGTCTCCTCACCTTCCCAGCCCCCACCCGGGTCAGGGCCTAAGGCCACGCGGCCCTTTTGCCAAGGGGCTTCCCAGGGAGGTGGTGCACCACGACCCCCACCGACCCAGCCAGGCCGGGCAGCTTCTCCATCAACCAGGAGAGTGGGAAGGGTCGCTGGCTCTGACCCTGGCTGGCCCTCATGCCTGGGAAGCCAGACTCACCCAGCTGATGTGGGCCCTAGTTTCCCCCTCAGCAAAGTGGGGGACTGGGGCCAGGGCCCCGTGGGCCTGCCTGGTGCTGGCAGGCGCAGGTGCTGGCTGTGCCCACTCCAGCATTCCCAACTCCTAGTTGACCCCCAGGCCTCTGCTGGGGGGCCTACAGTACCTGTGGGGATCCCGGGCCCTCGGGGCAGGGCCCTGAGCTGGGTCCTGAGGAAGGACCTCTCCCTGTGGGTCAGCCAGCGGAGAACCAGGGAGGCCATGAGCAGGGCTGTAGAGGCAGCGCTGCTGAGGTGGGAGGCCCAGAGGTGACAGGTCCCTCCCCAAGCCTGGGGCCTGGTCCTCTCAGTGGAAAAGAGACCCCCGGCCCCTGGGTCATGGACAGTAGAGACTGCTGGGACCAAGGCCTGAGCTGAGCCTGTTGTCTGGACCCAGGAGAGCCGGCAGGGGAGGGATAGGCCGAGTGTGTGCAAGCCCAGCAGCCCGGGCCCCCATGGGTTGGGCGTGGAACTGCCAGGTCAGCAGTCTGGACAGTGTGGCCACAGTTCTTCCGCAAGGTGGGGGTCCTGGAAAGGCCGAGGGGGCCCTGGGAAGGGCTGTCCGCCCTGTGGCCTTGGGGGCAGGGGAAAGTTCCCATGGCCAGGGAGCGCTCCTGATACGGCTGGGAGAAGAGAAAGAAAATATCAAGAGGCCACAATTATCTCCTGAGAGGGAGTCACCCAGATGCAGCCTTGAAGCCCTGACGCAGGGGCCGGGCCTGCCAGCCTCCCAGTCTCCCGCAGCCCAGGCTTAACTCTTTGCCTCCTCCTCCTCCATCTCCCGGGGACGCTGTGTCCATCCTCAGAGCCTATGGGCACAGGCCCCGCGGCCAACACACTGCACAGCCTGGCCTGGAGCACAGGTCTGAGGACCAGACCCCACGGGGACTTCCCATGGGTGCCAGGGCCACGGGGGTCTCTGCCGGTGGTCATGCTGGCTGTACACCGGCCAGCCCAGGCTGCCCGCTCCAGAAGCCCCAAGCCCAGGTGCCCAGGAGCACGGAGGCTCTCCTTCTTCGAAGCCCCCAGCTTCCCCGGGCTGGGTGAGGGCCAAGGCCCAGACCTGGTTTTCTGTCACCCCACCTCCTGGAGCCCACCTTCTCTCCATAAACAGGGTGCAAGGATGCCAGATTTAGCAAATAAGAATTCAGGATCCCCAGCTCAGTTCCAATTTCAACGTACAATGAATAATTTTTTGTTGTGAATATGGCTTACTCCTTGCTGAGTGGCGCTCCGGCGTGTGGACCCACCAGCTCATGGATTTTCATCCACTCCTGTGCGGGGGCCTTGGAGAGATTTCCAGGTGGAGGACACTCCTATTCTCATCTGTTTGGGGCAGACACCTGGGTGTTCAACCTCTCAGCTCCAAAGGGGTTGGCTGTTTTCAGCTCCTCCTTTGACAGATTGAGAAACTGAGCCTTGCAGAGGCAGCCTGCACCGCACAGCCATGGTGAGCCTCGATTCAGGCCTCAGACGCTTCTCTGTGGCTGCTGACCCTGCCTGGCCTGGCCCACCGGTGGAGAGTGCCAGTGTATAATCACCCGGGGACCGCAGTGACTGCAGGGGCCTGCGGGGCAGCAACCCAGGTCTCCGAGTCCCACAGACCAGTGGGCACCCTCTCTGGGAACAGGCCAGGGGAATCCACCAAGGGTTAACAGTCAGCTACCTTCCGGGGCCTGGGACCTGTAGCCTAAGCTGGGCAGACAGCTGTGGGAGGCCCCCCCCCCCCCCCGCCCCCAGGAATGGGGCAGAGGCAGGGAGCGAGCAGACCTGAAGGCCACCCCTTATCGCTGTCAGCTCCGTGCCAAGACATCCTCCTTGGCCGACAAGGATACTTTCTGTCCCTTAGGTGCAGGGAGGGCCAGGCCCCTGTGCTTGCTGTTGCAGGGGCCACTCTTGGGGTCCACAGTGCCCAGGGTTTTGCTGGACCCAGCAGGGAGCCATGCCCCCGGTACAGGGCCCAGGACACGGGGCCTGGGCCTGCATGGATGCCAAGGGGCTGGTAAACGGGAATCCTTCCTGGGAGCAGGGGTCTGGCTGGAGCCCCCAGGGTTGGTGGAAAGGACCTCATCTAGCCCCCTGGAATCCAGCCTCTGTGTCTGCCCACTGGGGACCGTCCTCACCACTTGGGAGGGGGCTGTACCTGGTATGCCCCACTCTGCTCTGCTCCTGGAAAATCTGACCGGGGGTCCCCCGGACAGGCAGGAGGTGGGCTGTGTGGCCCAGTGTGCAGGGAGGGGCTGCCCTGGGGTTTGGGTTTCTCTGAAAACACTGAGGGGCCACACAGCAGCTCAGAGTGGGTGGGGATGCAGGGCGCACCTGTCACCCAGCGAGCAGCCCCAGCGTCCACCTGTTCAGAGCCCTCCTAACCTCTTCTCTCCCGGGCCGAAGCTACCTGAGTGCATTCCTTCGCCTCCCGTGTCTGTAAAATGAGTGTGCGTGGGGAGCTGAGACCCCGAGGGTCAGGGCTCTCTATGGGCCACAGCCAGGTAGGCTGGCTGGAATTGAAGCCGCCATTGAGCTCCTGGCCCCTCAGCTGCCTCTTCCCTCTGACGAGCTCCACATGACAGCCCAAGATGGCTCCTGGACACAGAAACTTCCGTGTCACCAACTGGCTTCCTGTGGCCTTCTGGGAGACAGAGACAGTGGATTGGGCCCCGCCCAGCTGACCTCACACCCAAGCCCCCCAGGCTCCAGCTGGTGGGGGACCGGCCACGCCCCCCCAAGGACAGGCCCCTTGGCTACTCCAACTTCAAGGGAAAGGTGGAGGCAGGGGAACAATGAGGTGACCAGCCGGTCCAGCGACACCCAGCAGTGCGACCCCGGCCAAGAGGGGCCGGGCTGGGATTACGTCCCCCAGGGTGGAGCCCTGGCTGTCCCTGCCTGTCATCATCTTCATACCTTCCTGGATTTTTAAGGTGCTTTATCACGAGCTGACACTGATTTTATAAACAGGAAAATAAGTTTACAGAGGCAGAGTGAAGAACTCGGCGGTGCTGTAGAACAGTGCAGGGCCTCTCCCCACCCTGCTGCCCCTGCCCCTCCCCATCTCTCTACCTCCCTTTCTGTCGGTCTCTCTGTTGCTGTCTCTCTCTGTGTCTCTCTCTGTCTCTGTCCATCTGCCTCCTGCCTCCTTCCTTCCTGCAGACTTGTGTAGCCCAAGGTCAAGGGCAACCCTGTGTTTCCCAGAAGCCGTGGAGGCAGCTTTGAGGGGGAGGGTGGAGGCGAGATGGAGCTCAGGACGGGAGTGGCCAGGATGGGGAGAGGCCCCCCGGGAGGTTTAGGGAGAACAGTGGCCAGAGGAGATGGTCCCGGAGCCACCACTCGAGTAGGGGCCTCACCCCTTGAGCACGCGTGTGTTAGTGTGAGCGAGTGTGTCCGTGTGAGCATGTGTGAGTGTGCCCCAGCTCCTGGAGGGTCCTCCCTCAGGGCCCTGCCTGGCCTTTCTCCAGCAGAGGACAGGGTGGGACACCCCTTTGTTCCCCACCCCCAGTGCCTCAGGGGACATCTAGCCCAGAGGTCTGGCCAGACTGCCTCCGGGCACCCGGGAGAGCTCCTGACCAGTTGACATGCTAGTGTCTTGACTCCTCTGCACCTTGGCCATGGCTGCATGGCCTGAGGGGCTCAGCACTGGGGGAGGGCAGGCCTTCCTTCCCAGAGGCCGTGCGTCTGCAGACAGGCTGCCCGTCAGGGGCTGCTGCTTCTCAGTCACACCCCTCAGCCCAAACAGGAGTCCAGGCCATCGTGGGGGGCTGGTCAGGAGGGCCTGGGCCAGGTCAGCAGGGGCCTGGGTGTGTCCCCCGGACCTGGATGGTCACGCGTTCTCACTGGCTTCCCTTAGGTGTCGATCTGTACCCACCACTTGGGGGTCCTGCCTTTGCCCACCTAGGACCCCCCAGGAACCCATCACTCTGTCGGACGTTTGGGTGCAACAGCCCAACGAACCCCTGCCCCCACCCCCATGGGGGGGTGACACACACAGACACACACGCCGATACACACACACCCACACACAGATACACAGACACACATGGATACACACACAGATGCACAGACACAGGGACACACACAGACACACACACAGATATACAGATACAGATACAGACAGACACAGACACACACATAGATTCAGACCTGCATCAGAGCTGGCCTCAGGGCAGAGGGCAAGGAAGGTGTGGCCTTGGGGCCTCTCTGGAGGAAGGGCAGGAGGGTGAAGCCCTCCTGCTCCAGTGGCTGGTGGCTCCGGTGGCACAGACCACCACAGGGGCAGAGGGGAGAGCAGAGGCCTGTGGGTACTGGATGGGCAGGACTCCCCAGGACCCGGGAGACAGGGAACCTGAAGTCTCCTCAGTTGCAGACTCAGGCCACCATCTCTGTCACTCCCCACAGGCCAGGAGTTTCTGTGAATAGAGTGGTGGACACGAGTGCACGTGGATCCGGCTGTCTCCTAACTCTGGCGGGCACTGACCGGGTACCTACTTCCACACACGGCGGGAGCTAAGCAGCCCTGCTCAGGCCCCTGGGCCTGGGGCCACCAGCCTGGGAGAGGGGTGGCTCTGCGTGTGTCTGTATCTGTGTGGTCTCTCTCTGTGTGGGCAGCCTTGGGTCTTTGATCAGCTGTCCCCCAGGCACTGCGACCCTCGCCCATCCCTGTGTTCTCGCCCCCAAGGCTGCAGAGCCCTGCCCGTCACCAGACACCCCAAGGGCTCTGGGAGCAGAACTGAGCACACAGGGTGTGTGGTCCCAGGAGAGCTCTCCCACCCGATCCTCAATCCTCTGCACTCCTGGGCAGCCCCAGGCCCAGGCGGCCTCCCTGGGGTGGGGTCCAGGGGCTCAGTGCAGGGGTGGCACGACGGGACACTGGGCATCACCCTGGGCAGAGCAGGAGGCCAGAGCCCTGGCACGGGCTAGGGGGGCCCCTTCCCGAGCCAGTTCTCCTGGCTGCACTTTCCGGGCCCTGACGTAAGCAGCCACACGCTGGGAGATAAGCACTGGAGGAGGGTGGCCAGGCCTGGCCCTGTCCCAGGCCCTGAGCCAGCAGCCCCCAGCCCCGTGGGCCCCACTGCCGGGGGCGCTCAGCGCTCCACTCAGAGCAGGTCTTTGTGCCCCAATCTCGCAGGTGCGGGGGTGGACGGGGGCCTTGGCACGGCGCAGCCCGTGACCACATGCGACAGCGGCTGCTTGGTGTGCCCGGCCGCCAAGGTCTCTGCGTTGCATAAATGGGGCGCACGGCGCGCAGCAGCAGAGCTCGCCGTCAGCAGACGTGTCTCCTCCACGCCCGCTCCGCTCGCCTTGCCCACCACAGGGGCCCGAGGCTGGACCAGGTGAGGTGAGGCTCACCCGTCAAGCTGGCTGCTCACACCCAGGACTCCGCACTGCCCTCCGGCCTCCTCCGCAGCCTCTCCCGCGGCCCTGCAGGGACCTCTCCGGGACAGCCGCCCAGGCGCTGAGGAGCTGCGCACTCGTCGTTCCTTCTTCCTATGCATATACTTCTTTGAGGGTCGGTCCTAAAGAGGTGTAGGCATGGGAAAATGGGGCGACGAGACCCCCTCCTCCTCCCGCCGATCCTGCGCCCTGACCTGCCGCCTGCGGACTGGCTGACGGGGCTGCGTGATCCTCCTCCTTGGAGGAGGAGTGTGCCTCGGGTGTGTCGGGAAGATGGCCCCAGCCTCATCTTTGCCCCCGGGAGGGAGCCGGGGTGGGGGGTGCAGGCACCCCCCACTCTGTGATGAGTCTCACTGGGGGCCCCTGAGGGGTTACAGAATGTGCTGGAACAGAACTTGGCACAGCCCATCTGAGGCCGCTGCTGGGTCTGGGTCTGGGTCTGGGGCACAAGGGTGACAGCCCGATGCGTGGAGAGGCTGGAGGTGGTGGGGCCGCGTCTGGGGCAATCGCTGCTTCTCACGCCTCTGTTACACCTTTGTAAATAATGAGCCTGAGCTGATGTTCTAATCAGAAACATCAATAAAGCTAATTTCTTGTAAACGTAGTGTGGACGTTTGAACAATCAAGAAGTTTCAACAAAGCTGTGTGGTGCTTCCTCTCGTCTAGGCTGGTTGGATGGGGGTGACGTTACTAAGAGTGCTCTGGGGAGAACTTCTGGCTGGGAGGGCAGTGGGGGTTTCTGACGACCTTTCTGAAAACCAGGGTCGATTTTCAAATGCTCCCAGGATGCGTGGAGCACGTGGCAGTGATGGGAGGGCCAGGAATCCCAGGGCTGGACCATGAGCGCAACCCCGCCCCCTGGGGCACTGCGGCCCCCCACCACCCCCCCACACCCCGCCAAGGTGGGAGCTCGCATCCCTGAGCCTGGGGGAGGAGAACGGACAGCAGCTGAGAGCTTCAGCAATGCTTGTCAGCCTTTTGTCAGCTAATCCACCCAGCAAATGGAGCAACCGCTCGCTGACAACAGGCACCCAGTATCAGCATCCCAACCCAGGCCAGGCCTCTCCCCTAATCTCCTTTGATAGTAACTGGCTGGTACCATCCTCAAAGGACCACAGCCTCCTGTTGGGGGAGGGGACAGCCGGGCCCACAGCAGGGGCTGCAGGACAAGACAGCCCCCAGGAGGCACCACCCCACACCCCTGGCTCAGGGCTGAGCCCCCTCCCAACCCTCCTCACAAAGTGGCTGGGGTCTGGCTCCCTGGTGTGGCTCCCACAGGACCCTTGAGAGTAGAGAAGGAAAGCAGGCATCATAACACCCTCAGTGCACAAGCAACAGCGGTGCTGATCCAGACACCCATGTTCCCTGTAATGGGCAGTGTGGTGGATTGCAGGCATGGCTGGACCTGGGAAGCCAAAGGTCTGCCTGACTCTCCACTCCTCCAGACCTCAACTGCAGGGCACGGCTGCTGGGGAAGGGTTGCCACAGCTGGGAGTGGGGGCGTGCCCTCCCCTGGGTGCTTGACTGGCTGCATGGGTCATGTGCCTCACCCCAACCCTGAGGTGGGGTCACGTGTCGACAGTTTGGAGCTAGGCGGGCAGCCTCCCAGGCAGGGAGAAAGGGAGAGAGTCCCCACCAGGAGGTCGGGCACAGAAGCGCAGAGTGTCCTGCCAGCTCCAGCCCAGCTAAGGAGCATCGAGGCAGCTGTGAGGCCAGGAGGCCCTTGGAAAAGCCAAGCGTCACACCACCCACCACGGTCAGTTGGGGGGGACGAGGGGGAGGTGCTGCCACCTTGTCCCGTGAATGGCAGGGTGGGGGTCCCAGGGGCACTGAGCAGACAATCCTGTCCCACAGATGTCACTGGGGCTTCCCTGGTGAAGGGGTTTCCATTCACTGGTCCCTTTGCCACTAGCAAATAACCACGAGGGCTGGGAATGAGGGTCTTACTGGCCTGGGCAGGGGGCGAGGCTGCGCCCTCCAGCTGCAGAGGCCTGGGAGCCAGCAGGCTGCACACCGCCCTCAGGGTCACTGCCTCGCAGGCCCTTACCTCCCGCACTGTGGCCGCAAGCCCCAACCCAGCCCTCCCCTGCCCGTGGCTCAGGGACAATGCTGGGATCTTGGTGATGGCAGTTCCTCTCCCACTGGGTGCTGATGACATGGGCCAGGCAGGAGAACCTGTGCCGCAGCCCCCAAAACCCGCGTTTTTATCACTGTAGGGGCTGCGGGGTCACTCCAAACTCCCCACACAGCACTTGTCGGGTCCGCCTTTGTGCACCATTTCCCCTCTACTTGTGGGGTTCGTTGGGGGGGAGCCTGGGAGGGCTGATGCCCCCTAGCACCAAAAACTGCAGGGCTCAGAACCAAGCGAGCGCTTGGCCCCAGGAGAAGAGCAGGGCCGGTCAGCCCACAGGCACAGGGCCTGGGCTCACCTCCCTCTGGGCCAGCATCCAGGCTGCCCTGCCCAGCCTCCTCCTGTGGAACTTCAGACAGAAAGGCTGGAAGCCCCATTGACACCCGTGGACCCTCCACCCGGGTTCAGGGCTGACAACTCTGCCGCATGTGCTTCACTGTGCTGTTTTTGAACCTTCTGAACGTTAAGTTTCAGCTATGAGATCCTGCAGACAGTGGGGTGGCTCCTCACCTGGCCCTGTTAAGCACAGAGAGGGGGACCCCCGGGCCCCACCTGGCAGAGCCATCGGCTGCCCCCCAGTCTGTACAGCTGTTTTCCTACAGCTCCTGCTCGAGGTGCACAGGCTGCTGGGTCTTGCATCCTTGACACCAGGGACTGCTGGAGGCGTCCCGGCCAGTGTCCCCTGCAAAGTCCCCGTTTCCTGTAAACTGGATTTAGGTTTTGGGCAGGACTATTTCAGAGGTGATTCTGTGTCTGTGCCGATGGGGTGAAGCCAGTGCGAATGCCTTCCCATCCCAGGGGGACCCTGCGTCCAGCGCTGACTGAGGCCACACTGCTGTGGGTGGGGCTTGGGGAGCACAGGTCAGTCCCACTGGTCAATCTACACCCCTGAGCCTCCCAGTCAAGGCTAGTCATCACAGCCACTGGGATCACCAAGAGGACCAGGCAGATGGGCACCCGCTGCCCAGAAGTGAGTGGACATTTCAGACAAGTGGAGCCCAAGGCTTCAGGGGGGACACAGGGGGACAACAGCACAGACACATGGATAACACTTGGACATACACCACACACGATAGGAAACAGTGGGCAGTAACTAGACACTCGCTCCAGTTTTCAGGGGCAAACAAAGAATCCAGTTCAGTGTTTTTGAAGCAAAAATGAAAACACACAAGCCTGAAAGGCGTGCCCATCTGGTCAGATCCTGACCCACAAGAAGTCCTGAGTGCACGGCTCAGCACAGCCATGGAAGCTGCCTCTGTGAAGCAATCTGTGGCCCCAGCGACGACAGGTGGTCCCTACAGGATGACTCTGGGCACCCGGCCGAACTTTGAAAGCCTCAGCCTGGCCCTTGGTGGCTGTGCCCCTGGCCCCCTGGGTCTATCCTCAGACACCCACCTGGATGGAGCTCCTCTGCTCAGAACCCTCTCTCCCTTGGAGTGCACAGCTCTCCTGGCCTCACTGTGTCCCCTTGCTGCCCACCTTCCTGCAGGCCCGAGGGGTGCATGCTCATGCTATCCACTCTGCTCGAGGGTGCCCTGTCACAGACGCCTCCTCAGTCCACCTACTCTCCTCCAAAGCCCACATCACCCGGCGTGTCGCACACCTCTACACCAGGGTCCCCCCCCAGAGCCCACGTCACCTGGCGTGTCGCACACTTCTACACCCAGTCCCTTTGCGACTGAACTGGCCCTTTGTTGTGGACATCCTGGGTGCCCATCCCCAAACCTCGGCTTGCTCGCACTCACCCACTCGGTGCAGACCCCTCCTCACTGTGCGGTGGACGAGGGCATGTTCATTTCAAGTTCGGTGGCACCATGAGAAGCCCTCCAGAAAGCCTGTGCCGAGGAGCCCTCCTTCCAGCACTGGGATGACCTGCCAGGCTGACCAGCACTGGCTTTGCCTTGGGAAGCCTCCTGCCCTCAGCCACACTGCTGCACAGAGCAGGCAGGGAGAGCAGCTCGGGGGAGGGAACCCACAGGACCAAGCCCGGGTGCCAGACAGACACAGGCTCAGATCCAGCCCCCGGAGCTTCTCAGCAGCAGAAGGAGCAGGAGAGCTGTGAGCAACACACGGCACACGCCTGGCCCTGCTTGCTCTGGAGGCCGCCATCACCACTGGGTTCTGATTCTTCCGTGGGCAAAATCATCAACTTCTTCCTTCCTGGCTTCCAGTTTTGGGGTCGTTGGTAACATGGAATTCAAACCCCAAGGTGATAAACACAAATACCTTCGCCTCCCCAACCCTTTCATTTTTACACACAGAGCATGGAGCACAAAAAAGGACCCACCTTTATTGTTTTCAACTGGAAAACCAGATTTTCCAACACCTCAAATTGAATAAATTAACCTTTTATCATTTGCTAAAAGCGAGCCCACTTTCACCTTTGGGGGTTCTATTCATTGACCCTTTACCTGCTTCCTGAGCTGCCCTTTGCTAGTTTCCAGTGAAGGAGCGGCTTTAAAACATCCTCAACTGCACACCCTCCAGAATCTTAAGGCGGGTCAGGGTTCCAGGCCCCACGTGTGGATGGGCAGGAGGCCCACGCCAGGGCACAGCTCCATGCACACCTACTGTGTGTGGGATGGCAAGGTGTCAACACACTCCAGCTGCAGGCTCTGGGCTGCCACAATTCCTCAAAAGGCATCCCCGATGTCTGGCAAGGCGCACAGGCCCCAAGGTCCCCAGGACAAGGCCAGGCCCAGCATGTGCACCTGGCCCCCAGGGTCTGGGAGGCAGCATGTCAGAGGCTGTCCGCTGCACGAGGCCCACGCTGAGGGCAGGGAGGCTTGTTCCATTTGGCAGGGACCCCAGAAGAAGCCAGGGGGCTGTACCAGAGCAGGAGGCCCAGGCAGGGATGCCCAAGGGTACAGAAGCTGCAGGCTGTCGCCCAGGGCAGAAGGTGGTGGGCAGGAAGCCAGCGGTGTGTAGAGAGCTCCGGAGAAGGGGACCTTCAGCTGTGAGTCCTGCAGTTGTCGTTTGTGCTTCATTCGGCGATTCTGAAACCAGGTTTTTATCTGTGGGGAAACAGGATCAGAGCAGGGGCGACACCAGGCCACCAGGCTAGCCTGGCTCCGTCGCCGGCCTGGGCGCCTAACCTCACCTGCACCTCCGAGAGCCGCATCTCCCGGGCCAGCCTCCTGCGTTCCAGGGGGCCCAGGTAGCGCCGGTGCTGGAAGGAGCTCTCCAAGGTGCTGACCTGCTCCACCGTGAAGGCCGTGCGCACGCGGGGAGCCCGCGTGGTGTCTGGCTCCTTGCTCAATCCTGAGGGAGGACGGAAGGGGCACTGAATCCATTTGACCAAAAGTGCTGCCCACGTGAGACAGGCTCTCCTCACTCGGAAGCTGCTGCTAGCTCTGTGGTTACAGATGGCAGACATAGTGATAAGAAATATGACTGGGGGGGTGGGGGGCAGTTCTCAGGAAGCATAGACCCGCCCTCTCCACTGTTCTGCTGTCCCTCTCGGTCTTGGCTCGATTGTCCAGCATGGAGACAGCCCCCCCCCCCCCAGCCTCCCAGCTCAATACAGAATGAGGTCCAGTGGATACTGGAGAAAGATGATGAGGAATGAACAGCAGTTCTGATGCAGGCCCCTCGCCTCCTGCCCCAGTCCACTCAGTCACTTCCAGAAGGGCTTCCACCCCTACATCCTTCCAGAAAGCACTTTCTTTGGCCTGCAGACTAGGAACTCAATTCACTGGGGGTGGGGGAGGGTGGCAGTGAGGGCCTGAGGGACTGCAGGGCAAGGGGAGAGCCCGGGGGCAGCTCGCCTTCTCCAGGGCCTGTCACACGGTACCCAGTCCCCACGTGCCCAAGCTGTCATCATCAACTGCGTGCCTTTGGCAAGTCTTTGTTTTCTAATGTCTAAAGTAGGAGATGGGGGAAGGCAGTAAGCACCCTTGAGACGAAGGAAACCAGCAAGTGAAGATCATCTACTCGGTCATTATCTAACGAAGTCTCACCACGTGCCAGGTGGTAGTTTGGGGAACGCAAATCTTACAAATCTAGTTTTAGCGCTCACCTGGAAGCGTGGCAGACAGGAGGAGCAAACGCCTGCTTGCAGGGCGGGCGCGTAACCAGTCACATCAAGGACTTTGATGCAGGGGTGACTGGCTGGCCATTTGGTGGTGGTATTGGTTGTAGAGAATAAATTTAAAATTTCACCTCATCGAAGTGTAAAATTATTCTGTAGGGATTACTTAAACTTTTTTAAAAAATGAAAACTTATGGATAACATCAACCCCATTTTCGACCGTGTAGAACTTTAAACCTAAAAGCAACGATGAAATCACAGAGACTAAAAGACAAACTGAGGCTTCTTGGTGGCGAACAACAAGGGGTCAGACAAGCGGAGGGGCCAGCAGACCTGGGAGAGCTGGCGGGCAGAGGCACCGAAATTCACACGCATGGAAACGTAAAGGGTGGCGTCATCTGGGCCGTGGCTCCCTCGACCCAACCGGCCCATTCCAACTCAATTCTAGATGCCAAACTAAGGTGCGCAGCTTTGTGGGAAAGGCCACAACGACCTCTCTGAACTGGGCAGGTTTCACAAGCTTTAAGACACACTCACCCGCAGCTCTGTGACCCTTGTGGAAATGGGTCCCGAGGACTTTTACAGAGTCTGAAATCCTTGTGAACAAAGGCACTAACGTCAGCGTCGTGGCTCACAGTGAGGCCCTGAGGGGTGGCGAGTGGTGGGCCCATCATGGGCAGCCAGGACTGGGTGAGGGGCAGGGGGCGCCCCCCATAGGAGGTGGGTGGGGAAGAGGAGCCCAAGGGGCTTGAGGAGGGAAAACCCCCATTGTGGCTTTTGCCCCCAAAGGGAAGTGTTCACTTGCAGAGAGGCCAGGAACCCCAAACCCCAGCCCTGGTAAGAATGCCCCCACCTCCTGAACCCTCCAAGTCCTGTCCTGATCTGGGCAGGGACACCCCCCACCCCGACCTACCGGCTGTGGGCGTCCCTGGTGCAGACACTTCTGAGAACTTCACCTCCTCCTCGCCCTGGGTCTGAGGTGGCTCCCCACGGCTGGACCCCCTGGCTTGGGCAGAGAAATTCTCCTGGGAGTCCTCGGCAGGCCTGGAGGTGTGCGACCGCTCCACGTGGCTGCTCTGAGACAGCCAGTCCACCGAGCCAAAGCTGGAGGTCGGCTTGCAGCCGCTGGGCACGGGGGAGGAGGGAGGCATGGCCGGACAGACGGCCTTGCTCAGGATCCGCCCGGGGATAGATGGCAGGGGCTGGGAGCGGGGGTCCTCCGCAGGGTAGACGGTGGGGGCTGGGCGCAGGGTCAGCTGAGGGCTGGTCAGGGCCTGCTGGTTGGGTGGGCCGGGCGGAGCACAGGGCTGGGCTGCATTTATAAGCTCAGAGGGAGGAGGGGGTGGGAGGCAGGTTTGCAGAGATGGCTCAAATCCCCCCCAGATAAGAAGCACCTAATGGCCTTCAATTCAGAGGCACAAAGGAGGCCATTCACACCTCCCCCGGCTCCAAGATGTCTGGGGGATGGGCGGGGCTTTGGTCAGCCTCCTGCGAGATGGGGGGGTTGGGAACTCCTTACATCCTTTCATCTCCCCCACTCCCACCCCCACCCCCACCCGGCTGGCCCAGGCTGCAGGAAGGTGATGGCCCCCTCCCACCCCAGTACCAACGCGGGGGGCTTGTCCTGTGGGGTGCTGGGTCATCTTCTTTCTCCAGGTGGGCTCGCCAACCCGCCCTGTGTGTCTGCACTGCCCTCGGTGACAGGTGTGTCCACCTGAGGGAGAGCCCGCTTCAAGTTGGGGACGTCTTCAAGTTGGGGACGTCGGCATGGCTGCTCCCAGGACTGGGCAGCCAGGCCAGGTCGAGCGCTTGCTGCGGCCAGCCTGTCCAGCTGGGTAGGAATGTAGGGCAGGCATTCCTGGAAGGGGAATGCACAAGCCACACAGGGCGGGGAGGGGCTGTCCAGAGAAGGACCCTCCGCTCTGCTGGCCCTTCTCTCTCACCATCCCCAGCACCAGCCCAGCTCCTCTTCGGAGTTTTACTTGGTGCCACAGGAGCTGCCTCCAGATTCAGGTGACACGAAAGAGGGGGTGTGGTCACTCAGGGCGTGGACTCGGCTGTGGCCATATGGCATCATGCATCCCACCACCCCAGCTGCCCCCATTGTGGCTGGGTGGCTTCAGAGCCCCCAGGGGACTGGAGCCTGAGCTTCAGGGGGGTGCCCTCAGGATGGTCACCCTGTCCCCATGGCAGCTTCACTCCTGAGCTGGCTGCGTCTGCATCTGGGGGGAGGTGCAGGAGCCAGGTGGGCCTTGCACTCCTCCTCAAGCCTCAGGCTGCCGGGGCCTACCCCCAACCTTTGCAGGAGGGTGTCTGTCTCTTCCACGCAACGGGGCAGATGGACACGTGCTGCAGAAACCCACCTGGCGGGCCCTGGGCGCCCCTTGGAGCATGGGCTGGGGGGTCCAGGCTGCGCTGCTGGCGGCCAGAGTCAGGTGCGAAGCTGGTCTGGCTCAGAAGCCCTTGGCGGGGCTTCTGTGCAGACAGACGGGTTGGGTCAGTAGCCTCGATCCCTGCGGGCGCCGGCGCCAGCCTGGGAGAGGCACCGACAGCTGTTCGCGCCCACTGGCCGGCAGAGATCAAAGGCCTCATGGCCTGACCCGGGATTAACACCCAGACCCCGCCTACCAAGCCTCTCTGGCAGGGGAGGGGGAGTGATGTGGAAGCCAGACGCCCACAAGCACAGCGGAGAACAGGCCAGCGGGTGAGGGACCGCGATGCCTCTGACCCGGGCCTTCCTCCCGCCCTGTACTGGCCCAGTTCGGCCACTGGGCCCTGCGGGGTGAGGCTGGGGTTTGAATCACTTGCTGTGTGTGCCATGGGGTGTCTCAGACGAGAACTGCAGGATGTGCTGGCAAGAGTGAGGTCCCCTCAGGCACATGTGGCCCCAGGGCTGGCTCCAAGGACACCCACAGGGCAAGCTGCTAGTGCCCCGAGACAGCGGCCATCCTGCTGGCTGGGGACGGAGGCCTAGTTGGTGGGGGCCTGCACAGAGCTCCTCCGGGACGAACGGGTGTGGGGGTGCCTCACAAACCAGACAGAGAGAAGTAGCCCCCAATGACTGCTCAACGTGCACAGAACCGGCTGGAGAGGCCTCCTCCACGCAAAGAGGAGCGTCTGTCGGAAGCTACTGCGCTGCACCTCAGGAGAGCTAATGCAGGAACCGGCAGCCTCCGACGCATCACCTCTGGAAACTTGGTTTTAGCCTCTCTCCATTTCCCTTGGCCTCCTGGCGCCACACCCGTACCTCCCTCAGCTCTTGTCCCAGCTCTGCCCAGCGACCCCCTCTCTAATCGTGGACCCTCCCCTAACGCTAGCCCGGCCTTCGCTTTCCCACCTCCCTTGCCTACAGCCTCCCCTACCTGAACCCCCCTCCTGAGTCCAAGGTGACCCCACCTCAGCAAGTCAGATAGCCCGTCCCTCCTGTGTTCTCCCCTCCAGTTTGGCTGCTGCCTGGGGTTGTGCCCTCTTCCCAGTGCCTGTCATTCCCATCAGCACTGCCAAGGGCTCAGGCCCTTCTCCCCTCACCTGGCTGGCTGTGTGCACTGGAGTCTCCCCTCCCCTCCTTCCTGCAGTGTGGGCCCCTTTCCCTCCGCAGCTGCTCCAGCCAATGACAGCTGTGTCACCCATGCCTGGCCTCAGCTTCCCCACTTGGCCTCGGAGCAGCATCTGGGGCTCCCAGGGGCCTGCCCCTCCACTGGCTCTGGGACCCGCGCCTCCGAGTTCGCCGCCCCTCCGCTGCCTTCCCCCAAGACCGGGTGACGATATGATCGCGTGGGGTTGGCCCTTGGCCGCCGGCTCTATTATGGGGCACCTGCGCACTCGTGGGTCGCCTCCCACCTGTACCCCGGCGGCACCGGCATGGCGGGGGTGGCGGTGAGTGGGTGCCCCCTGTGCTCTCGAGTCCAGTCCAGCCCTCGGACGCCCTGGCTGCCCCTCCCCCCCACAGTCCGGACCCAGACTCCGCCTGCCCTCCCCGTCCCGCCGCGTTCTCGTCCAGTCCTGGCCGCCTCCACGCCCGCCCCACTGGGTGGTGGAGGCCAGTCCGGTGCGGGCGCGTCGTTCCGCTCCGCGTCCCCCCTCGCTCCAGCTCCGGGGCCTCCGACGTGGTCGCGGAACCGGAACCACGGCCAAGGGTCCCCTCCTCTCCACGCCCCCGCCCCCGGCTCCGCCCTCCCCTCTTCGCCCCTCCCTCCCCTCTATTCCACCCCTCCCATCCAGGTCCCCCAACCTTGGCTCCTCCACCTCCCGGCTCCCTGCCGGCCTGCCGTCCACCCGGCCCCCGGAGGCAGCAGTGGGGCAGGCAGGGGCAGGTGGGCGATGGGAGGAGAACCGTGTGAACTCAAAGCCCCCGGCACCCACCAGCCCCACAGGGAAGGCGGGGCTCTGGAGGCCAAACCTGAAAAGCCCCCCAGCCCGGGGCTCTACAAAGCGGCGGGATGGGCGGATCCAGGCCCCAAGCAGGTGAAGAGCCAGGGAAGGAAGAAGTCCCGGAGGGAGGCAGTGAGTGAGCGCAGGTTGCCCCACGTGTCAGGACGTGGAGTCCTCTGGCCCGCGCTGGCCCCGCACCTGCATGAGCCTTTGCCAGAGAACATGGCCCTCTGAGAAGGTAAGAAGTGCAGAGTGTGGATGATGAACACACAAAGGCATTAGGGACCAGTCCATGGTCTGCAAGATAGCCAGGTCAAAGACAGACCGTGAAATGCGTGATTTTAAAAAACGATGGAACAGACAGAGGCATGAAGATCCAGGTGGTCCCATACAAGGGTGGCTGACAATGATGTCAGGCCGGAATTGCCCCCACTGTTGACACCACCAGGAGCCATGCACCCCTCCAGAACACACGGACAACACCTCTGGCCACTGAGCAGCAGTCAGGGAGCCACTGTTGCTGGGCGCACCTGTGCCCCAGTGTCCCCCGGCACCTCCCACCCCCGAACCCTGGCCAGCCCTCACCTCCGGTCCTTGAAAGGCACTGCTCTGTGGCTAACGCACAGAGAGAGACAGTGGGCGCTGCAGACCCAGACCGGGGCCCAGTGTGGCCTCTGTGCTCACACCTCCGGGGCTCACCACTCTCATCTCTCTGCTCTGGTCAGCGCATGGCTTGTACCTGATGGCTCGGTCCTCGGAGGCTATCCCAGCATCAGGGTGATTGCCCACCACGTCAACCCAACCGACCTGCTTCTCCCACAGCAGGTGCCCGGCTCCTCTGTCCTCCCCGGAGAAGGCCTCTGGCTGGAGGCTCTGGGTTGCGCTGGGGTGTGGCCTCATCCAGGTGCAGTCCCCAGAGAGATGACCAAAGTCAACCCCCGGCGGCCAGTCCTGGGGCCTCGTAGCTGTGCCCCAAAGACACACCGGGTGCAGCCGGGCGTAGGAGGGGCGCCTGTAGACTGGCTGAGGGTTGTGTTGGGTGACCTTCCGCTGTGGCCGCTAAGTCGCCGTGAGTCCGTCTGGTCACTGTGGGGGAACATCAGCTCGAGCGCTCCAGGCCTTTGACTTTGGTGAAAGGAAGGGAACTTTGCAACTGAATTAAATATAAATTTAAAGGCAAGATTCTGAAGATAGGAACCTGAAACCAAGGACGCCTAATACCAAAATAAAGTAGAATTTTATATATGGACTGGATGTGGCGCTCCAAGGCATATGTGGAGACTTAAACTGATTTAGATTAAAAAATTCAGTTCCTCATTCGCACTAGCCATGTTTCAAGAGCTCAGTAACCACATGTGGCCAGCGCCTGTCATACTGGCCAGTGTGGTTCCTGAACATTCCCATCATTCCAGAGAGTTCTGCATCACAGTGTTGCTCCAGACAATGGACCAAGACAAGTCAGAGAAAACAAAGCAGCAGTGGCACCTCCTTATAAATACGACAAGGACAGTGACCCCTGGGGTCTTAAGGAAGGGACCCCCTTCTGGAAGAGTCTGGTGACAAAGATGACAGGCATTACAGATGGCAACAGCCATGGGGACTAAAGAGATCTTTGATGACAGAGAAACGACAGGCTCACCCACAGTCCTGTGAGTGTGTCCAGGACTGCGGCACACACGGTGAGGGGACACAGACAGAGTGATCGAGAATCAACACAGCCCTCTAAAAGCCCAGGTCACCGATCCTGGGGAAGCAGAGTTGCCAGCAATGGGAGGCTGGCATAGCGGTGGCATGGAGAAGTGAGGCTGGCGCCAGGGCAAGGACACAGGAGCTTCCAGTCTGCTTACAAAGGCAGGCCTCCAGGAGAGAGCCGCGCGGCGATCATGACAGACGTGAAAAATTATCTGGTGGAAGATATAACCAGAAAATACAGACCGGATTAAGCTGGTCCCAGTGAAACAGTTGGGAGTAAGACCTGTTCCTTGCTCAGGGATCTGACGTTTCTTGGAGGCCAGAGTGCCCTTGAAGGAACAGATCAGAACCAAGGGCTCAGAAAATAAGGGAGGCACGAAGGGCCAGCTGGGTGTCCTGAGGGGAAGAAAACAGATCAGACCCAGCAACCGGGCAGAAAACCCAACTCAAAAGGACAATCTCATGTGGATAAACAGCCAACAGTTGGCCGCAAACGGAGAACCCGCCCCCCCACTTGCTGGGGATGGAGGACAGGAGGGGCTGTATCCACGGACGAGACCCGGGAAGAGGACCAGCCGGAGTCAAACTCAGGGACTCAGCAGGGCTTGGATCTGGGCCGGGTCAGGGGCAGATAAGCCCCACACTGGAGTACTCGTTTTCTGCTGAAAAATTGGAAGAACAAGAAACATAAGGATTTTTCCAGATGCATGTCAACAGTTCTGGGAGACACAGTGCGTGAACGGGACTGGCTGGGCAGACTTCCAGAGGCTGGAGCAAACTGGGTGCTGAATTCTGCATGCACACGTCTGATAGATTTGACGAGTGTCTCCGCCAGCTTGTGCTGTTGTAAGGGAACACCACACGCTGGGGGCTTACACGGCAGACACTCGTTTCTCACAGTTGTGCAGGCTGGGAGTCCGAGCTCAGGTGCCTGGGTGTTGGTTCTGCTGAGGGCTCTCTTCTTGGTAAACAGATGGCCGCTTTCTTGCTGTGTCCTCACAGGACGGAGAGCAGAGAGAAAGCAAGCTCTCTTATCCATCTTTTTAAGGGCACTAATCTCAATTATGGGGGCTCCAGCCTCACGACCAAATCACCTGCTGAAGGCCCTGCCTCTTAACACCATCACCTTGGGAGTTAGAACTTCAACATATGAAATTGGGGGACACAAACATTCATACCATAACACAGAACAATATGATTTCTGGCAGGCAAATACATTTAGCTGCAGAACTGGAGCGGGAGGTAAAGTGGGAGCAAGTGCTATTGCCCCTGTGGGCTGAGTGGTCAGCCTCCACGGCACGGTGGGTGAGAGAGGTCATAGGCGCCCTGGATGAACTGGGATGGAAGGGAGAAAACCGGCCAACTGCGGGCCTCTGGTAAAAGCTTGGAGAAGATCGAGGGAGCCTGCCTTATATCATCATAAATCACGTGAAGGATGAACACACATTTACCAAAACCTTAGGGGTATGTTCTCTGCAAAGACGACAGGTCGGCTCACCAAGCCTGGCTTGCAAAAATGATAGCCGTTTCAGAGCCTGCCCCGCAGGGTCAAAATGCCCCGCAGAGTCCCCCGATTGCAGGGGTGTTTGAGAATGTTCCAAATATCAAAACTTTTATTGGTGGAGCGTTATGTAGGTGATATAATTAAAGGAATGAGTATAGAAGGAACAATAATTTGGGCAGATAACTGATGAGAATGGAGAAGATGGGCAATTTTGCAACATCAAGTTATAAAGAAAATTTACTTCAGTTAAATTTTTAGGGACAACCTGGACATTAGAGGGAGACACGTAGCAGAACTAATTAGAGGTAAAGAGTGTAGCCCCATCCAGGGATAAAAAGGAAGCCCCCAAATTGATGGGTTATTTGCCTATTTGGAGAAAATACCTTTAACATTTAGGTATTTCCCTATGACCGATGTATCGATAGCGAGAAGAAGCTGCCAGTACTAAGGCTGGGACAGCATGGGTTTTTTTTTCTTTCTGGAAACACTGTATTTTTTTTTTATTGAGTTAATGATAGGTTACAATCTTGTGAAATTTCAGTTGTACATTATTGTTTGTCTGTCGTGTTGTAGGTGCACCCCTTCACCCTTTGTGCCCACCCCCCACCCCATCTTTCCCCTGGTAGCCACTAATCTGTTCTCTTTGTCTACATTTTTAAATTCCTCATATGAGTGGAGTCATACAGACAGCATGGATTTTTGATGGAGGAACACGACATGAAAATACATTCACTCGGGTACCAACCCCAAAGGGAACGAAATTCCGGTGGGAGGCCGAGGATGAAGGGCGCTGGGGTAGCCGGGAGCTGGATTCCAGCCCACTGGCTGCCCGCAGAAACAAACTGGCCCGCAGGGAGCAAGCCACGGCCACAGCCCTGCATGTGGGGCAGATGTTGATGAGGACTGAGGTAGGGTCCTGCCATGGGCCCGACTCAGTCCTGAATGACAGCTGGGTGGCACTAGGAGGACATGGGATAAATTGAAAAGGCAAAACCAGCCCCAAGACCCTGAAGCTGCAGGGAGGCAGGGCTTACAGCTGCGAGGGGAGGACCCACGGTTACCTCCGGAGGTCACTGAGCTGGCGAGGGACACGACTGACGAGCACACTTCATGGCCCACGCGCAGCACAGACTAGAACGAGCAGGCAGCCCAGTCCACCAGGGATTAACACGGGGAAAGTCAGCGGGTCGAAACACCAGCTCACGCACTGTCCACCGGGCCACGGCACAGCAGGGCATCAGCTTGTCAATAGCAGCCCTGCCGGAACTCTACATGCTGTAAGAACAGTCATTACGAGGTGTGAACATCACACCCACTGGGATGGCTACTATCAAACAAAACCCCCAGAAAATAGCAAGTGTCGGCGAGGACGTGGAGAAACTGGAAGCTTGTGCGCTGTTGGTGGGAATGTAAAATGGTGCAGCCGCTGTGGGAAACAGTCTGGAGGGTCCTCAAAAAATTAAACATACAACTACGATACGACCTAGCCACCCCGCTTCTGGGCATATACTTGAAAGAATTAAAAGCAGGGTCTTGAGATATTTGCACACCCGTGTTCACAGCAGCATCATTCACAAGGGCCAAGAGGTAGAAGCAACCCAAGTATTCACTGATGGATGAATTGATAAACTAAATGTGGTTTATCCATACAACGGAATATTATTCAGCCTTAAAAAGGAAAGAAATTCTGATATATGCTACAACATGGATGAACCTTGAAGACATTCTGGTAGTGGAATAAGCCAGTCACAAAAGGACAAATGCTGTATGCTTCCACTTATATGAGGTCTCCATAGTCAGATTCAGAGAGACAGAAAGTAGAATGGTGAGTGCCAAGGGCTGGGGTGGCAGGGTGCGAATGGGGCCTTAGTGTTTAATGGGGACAGAGTTTCAGTTTGGGAAGATGAGTAAGTTTTGGAGACAGATGGTGGGGATGGTTGCACAATATGAACGTGCTTAATGCCACTGAAGTGTACACTTAAAAACAGTTAAGATGGTAAATTTAATGTTATGTGTATTTCACCAAAATAAAAGAAAAAGGTGCATACCTGCTGGCCAACGGGGTGGTGAGGAAGATAGGTTTTCCCTTGTGCTCCCGGATATCTCAAACTCGGAGACTTAGGTCGATTTCTTTCAGTTCAAGAACAGCCTTTCTCTAGGGCAGAGGGTCCCCAGTGACCAGAGTGATGGACACACCAAACGACACGGTCCCCACCCCGGCGGGCCGGCAGCTTTGCTGGGATGTGCTCCAGTGCTGTTTCAGAGCCACTCAGCCTGTGGCTCTGACCTTCTTGGGGGGTGATGTGTGGGCAGGGGCACGTTTGCAAGTTGCAAGATGTTTGCAAGCTTGGAGACTGTCAGGGACCACGGCAGGACAGCACCTGGAGCAGAGGCCAGTGTGCTGGAAGTTTGGTGACACTTGCAGTCAGCTCTGTGGATTTGGTCTCTCACACACAGGACCCCCAGGACCTGCCAACAATACAGCTGAGTGGGCTCAGCGTGGGGTCTACCGTTGGTCCGCTTGGGGATCCCTGCTGGTGATGGCCCAACTGGGGCTCCCCTCTCACCTCACCTGAAAAGGGCTTGGGGGAGGGGCTTCCATCCCACCAGCAGCCCTAGAGCCCCTGCTGGCACCGCAGGGCCAGCGGGAACGAACGCCAGCCCTCATTAGCTCCGGGCCAACCACGTCAGTCTCTGAATGGGCCCCTGGTTGCTGAATTGGGGGCCCAGCACTTTACTGGAGGGGGTATTGTTATGCTGGGAGGCGCCTCTGGCTACTTATCTCCCCTGGGCAGGAGCCTCTCCGGTCCCACCCAGTCCCATTCCTGAGGGATCCATCAGTCCGGGGTGGGGCCTTTGATTACTATTTGGAAAACACTCCCAGGCCATTTTGATAAAGTCCTCTCAAAACTGCAGGGACCCTGACTCAGGCAAGGTCGAAGCTCTCACACCCTCAGCCCCTGCTGTGCGCCTGGGCCCACCCACACCAGTCACCTCCCTGGGGGCAAAGTAGTCCCTTCCCTGGGTGTTAGCTCTCCTGCGGGGCACCCCCAGCCACCTCTGAGGAGCCACCATTACGCAGACCCAGCTCAGCCAAGAGGCTCAGTCCTGGCTAGGGCCAAGGCTAGACCCCTTGGGTGTGCTCTTTGCTGAGCAGGCTGGGTCAGGGCACCCAGGCGGGGGCCAGACTGCTCACACCTCCCCCACATAGGCTCTGGCAGGGCTGCCGGCGTCATTTCCCTCCAGACGCTCCCAGTGGGGCCCAGCGTCCCCTTGTCTTGCTCAGCAGGGTGCCCCGAGATAGCACTCACCCGCCACCGGGTCTGTGCTGGTGAAGGGCCTGGTGGGCAGGCTCTAGCCAGACCTCCAGGACGCTGGCCTGTAAGGAGGACCCCAATCTCTGATTCTACCTGCTGGCAGCCCCCTCCCACTGGAGGCTGGGCTCCTAGGGAAGGCCCTAGTCAGCATCTCAGCAGGCTCCAGTCCACCCCGGGGCACAGGCAGCCCTGGCCCTCCCGGCCCCTCCCTCGACCATTTTGACCTCGCCCTGACCTCTGCCTGCCCTGCTTGCAGGAGCCATTCCTACCTAGCGGCAGGACCTGCACACACTCACAGGATTAAGTCAGGAAAAGCAATCTTTTTATTGAACATACTTAAGCGTGGGGTGAGGGAGGAGAGCAAGACCGGGTCGGGGCCAGGGGGGCACCGACCGACAGAGGGGTCAGGCCACAGGCCCCTCACTCGCGTGGGTCCGCCAGGATGCCTCTCTCGGCGGCAGCACTGCCTAAGATGAAGCCCACAGCCAGGGACACGGTCTGGTCGAAGGAACCGCGCAGCTGTTCCACGTGCTGGTTCAGGGTCAGCAGTTGGTCGCGCAGCGGGCCCAGGATGGCCACGATGTCGCCCAGGTGCCCCAAGGTCTGCAGGAGAGCGGCGTTCAGCGACGGGGGCGCAGGCTGCGGGGGCGCGTGGTCGTCAGGGCGGCCGGGCGGCGAGTCGGTGTCTTCCCAGGCGGGGTCGGGGGTCGGCGTCGGGGAGCTTGGGGCGCGGAAAGGCGCGTGGTCCTCGGGGCGGCCGGGCGCGGGGGATAAGGTGGAGAGCACCGTCGGTGAGCCGGGGGTGTGGGGGGTTTCCGCAGACTTGGGCGGGAACGGGTTGAACCTGAGCGTCCAGGCGGGGTCCGCGTCGGAGTCGCGGGCGGCCAGGAGTGGCGGGGCGTCTGGAACGCGGAGCGGGTGGTCTGGCCGGGCACCGGGGTCGCGCCTGCCTCTCCCCGGGCCCTCGCCCCTACCTACCCGGGTCTTGGGCCTGGGGGCACGCCCGCCCTTCCCCAGCCCCCAGCCCCCAGCCCCCCTACCTGGCTCGGCGGGCGCGGGTGGCGCGCCTGGGGCCGGGCGACGTCCGCGCCGGTGCCCTGGGGAGCGGCGGCGGCCGCGTTTGCGCCCGTCGTCGCCCAGCAGCCCCATGAGCTGGCGGATCTGCGCGTCAAAGGGCCCGGGCGGCTGGCCGTGCGCGTCGCGGAGCTTGTCCTTGAGGAACTTGTAGCGGCGGCGGCACTGCGCGGGCGTGCGCCGCACCTGCTGGCGGGCCAGCGCGGCCGACACGCGGCGATAGATGGGCAGTGCCCGGCGGCGGTCGAGCAGCAGTGCGCGCCAGACGGCCGGCTGCAGCAGCGTGCCCAGCAGCAGCTCCGTCTCGTGCGCGCTCCAGGGCGTGCGCTGCGCCGAGCCGGGGGACACAGGCGAACCCGGGGACGCGGGCGCCGCCAGCGCGCCGGGCGAGGCGGGACGCCCGGGCGGGGTCCCCGGGGCTTCCCCGGCCGGCCGCGGCTCGGAGTCCCTCCTGGACGGCGACGGCGACGGCAAGGGCGGCGCGGGAGGGGGCGGCCGCCGGGGTCGGAGCAGCATCCTGGGGCCGGCGGGCGTGCTGGGGTCGGAGGCCAGGCCCGGGAGAGGCTGCCCACAGGCGCTCTTAGGACCCTGCGCGCGTCCGCCGTGCGTCGGAGCCCGAGCGGGAGCCGGGTCTACGCAGCCCTCCCACCGTCCCGCCCCGCCCCGCCCCCTCCAAGAGCCAAGTTCAGCTTGGGCTGTTCTTGTGCCTCGGTTTCCCTGCCAGCCTTTGGACCTCCTAGGTTTTGAGTACACCGAGCAGAGTTTTGCCACGCCCCACGGGGAAGAACCTGCCAAACAATAGTGGCTGTACTTTTCAAACTGTTTAATTGAGATACAAATGCACACGGCAACGTGCATTAGCCGCGCAAAGTTCAGTTCCTTTTTACGCATGTGCCATGCCCTTTCACCGCTGCGCAGATCAAGCTACGGAGTCTTCCAGTTCTAGAAGGCTCCGTCGCACCGCCTCCTTTTTGCTTTGGTGCGCCCTAGTTCGTTGTTCACAGATGTGCCGGCACTGCTTCCCCTCCCCCGGCCCCACTCCCCACTCCCCGGCCCTGTTCTGCTGTGATTTCAGTGTGTGCAAGGGAGGGGGTGGTTATCACTGCGTGTGGCCAGTTTAGGGCTGGATCTGACAAAGAGCTATAGCCCGTGGTCAGAATTAGTGTCGTAATTAACACACACTTCACAGAAAGAAACTTCTTTATTCTGATAAAGAGGACCCACAGCTAACATTAGGGTTCATAATGAGTATTGAGCGGCTACCTCCTGAAATTAGGAATAGACACGGATGCCCAACATCACTGCTTCTATTTGACATCACTGTAGAAGTCCTCGCCAAAGCAATAAGACGAGAAAACGGAGGAAGATGCATACAGATTAGAAAGGAGAGGTAAAACAGTGATTTGCAGATGACGTGAGAGTAACAGGGAAAGTAACCTACAGGCACATTATTAGAACTCATAAATGAATTTAGCAGGGTCATTGAATAAACAATAAACAAAAATTAATATCTCTGTATACTAGCTACAGTAGTTTCATAAAACCCGTTAGTTTGGGATAATTGTAGTTTTGCAGCTAGGCTGCAGGTGGCACGGAGTCCCTGTGCTCCCTCAGATGAACATCTGACACGACCGTAGAGCCTTTGTCAAAGCTGAGAAACGAACGTCCATACGACACTTGGACTGACTCGCGGACTTTATTTGGGTCGGACCAGGTTTCCACTACGTCCCTTCTCCGTCCCGGGTCCCGTCCGGGGTCCTGTGAGCACTATGTTTTGTCATCCTGTCCCCTTGGTCTCCTCTGGGGCAGGGTGGTTTCTCATTCTGGTTTCAGTGTCCTTGGCACGTTGGGGAGACTGGTCCAGTATTTGGTGGGATGTCCCCAGTGTGGGTTTGTCTGGCGTCCTGTCATAATTAGCCTGGGGTCATGGGTTTCTGGGAAGAAGACCACGGAGGTGACGTGGCCGTCCTTCCACATCGTGTCAGGTGCTTGATGTCGTTAGGACTTGGCATCGTGATGCTCACCTGACCTCCAGTTAAGGGGGCAGCTGTCACCTCCATGGTCAGGTCACCCTCCTCCTTGCCCTGCCCTGTGTGGGCCCATCCCCGAGTCCAGTCCACAGGCGGGGGGAACCAAGCTGCCCCTCGGGGCACCTACATGTGTTGTTTGGGACTCTCCTCGTCTGTTTGTTTATCCAGTCGCCCATTTCTCTCGGTGTGGACTCGTGGACATTCGTCTTACTCTTGGGTCATGATACCCTACTCGGGCATGGGGAGTCCTTCTCAGCTCTCCTCTTTCCCTCCCGTCCTCTGTTCTTGTGCTCTCACCCCCCTTTTTTAAGCACTTGCTTGCTTTCTAGCGCTGCAAGATGTTCCTGGTTCATCTGATACTTTCCCCACTCCAGCCCTAGAATCAGCCATTCAGCCATTTCTCCAAAATATCTGTGCTTTTTTTTGGAGAATGGTATCTGGACACCAAGATCTGGGTACATGGTGTGCCCACTGCTACTGGGGTGTCACTGCTATGAGGCCACTGGTTCTTGGGGGGATTTTGTCCTTCAGGGGATATTTGGAGATGTCAGGAAACACTGTTGGTTGTCACAATTTGGGGGGTGTTGTGGCATCTGGAGGGTAGAAATAACCAGAGATGCTGCAAAACATCCTACAGTGCCCAGGATGGCCCCACGGCGGAGAATTATCCACCCAAACGTCGCTGGTGCAGTGACTGAGAAGCCCTGTGCCAGCCCTGCGGGGGGTGAGCCAGGAGGCCTGTGCGAGCACTGACGTACCCCAACACCTGCGTTCATTTCTCTACCGGACCACCTTGCACCCGGCACTGCGGGGTCATTCTCGCCTCCCCACTGGCTCTTCTGTAACTTCTTTCTCTGACAGGGAGGCCTGGCTCCCTTCTCTACAACTTACTTTCCTGGTGTGCATGGAAAGTCTTCAGAATTGTAACCTGAATCTTGTGAGAAGCCACTTTACCAGCTGGTCTGCTGTCTTCCTGTGCAGCTCTTTTTCCGTGGCCTGCAAGAGTCCCTTCAAAACATCAGTTCCCACGGTTCCTTGGGTCAGCCCCTGATGGGGGAGACGGATGCTGGGGAGGGGCCGGGGGAAGGGACAGCTCAAGGCCCCACCCGGCCGTGAGAATTCCCAGTCTTCACAGCTGGCTTCAAATAGCCACAGCAGCAGGGACCACCACAAATTCATCTGGGGAGTGGACCCGGCGACTCGCCGGTGGAGTCCTGTTCATGGACCGGAGCCCAGTCTCCAAGATGGGAGCTCATGTGCTGCCCAGCCCACAACGAGCACTTCAGTTCTTCGCTGAGCATCACAAACCATGCAAACCATCACAAACGGGCGAGGGCCGTGTGATCCGCCGTGGTTCTGTGGTCGGAGCCGGGGTGAGGAGGGGGCTGCTTCTGTGTTCCCTCGTGACTGGGGCCACTGCGGGTCGCCTCTGCCCGGCTGGCCTGGGCACCATTTCCCGGGCTGAGGCTGGCTGGCTGTGGCCCTGCAGGCTGTATCCAAGTGGCACCTGCTGGTGCCGGGCGGCTCCTGGGCTGGGCCGGCTGGAACTGCTGGGCTGGTTGGACACTTTTCTTTCCACCTCCATGCGGCTGGCCCAGGGCCACCTTGGGCTTGCTCTCAGCATGCTGGGTGCGGGGTGGTTAAACCCTGTACGTGCTGGGGGCTCCCCAAGCGTGAGTATGCTGGGCCAGGCTCCATACAGCATCAGAGGGGGCTGCACGGGTGGGCACCTGGGAAGCGTGGCTCGCAGGGGCCTGAAGGGTCATTGATCGTAATTTCTCTGAAAGAAAACCAGTTGATTTGATTAGGCCGGTGCAGTGAAGGGACACCGTCTTCGTGGCGCCTTACCTGTGTCTCAGGAGGGAAGAGATCTGGGTCTAACTGCCCGCCACGACCGGGACACCAGAACCCCCCAGCCATGGCAGCTGCTGTCTGCAGGGACACGACTTTACCATTTCCTTGTCTTCCTCAAAAAGCTTGACTCTCCCAGGACTGTCCTGCTGGGCAGAGGACTCGATCACTCGTTACAGGAACTGCTCCCAACAACTCTTCCACAGAAAGCGTCAACAGTTTACACCCCAAACTCTTTGAACTGGCCTCCCACTCCTCCCTTTGCGGGGTCCACCCACCTTAAGCTCTTCCATCAGGACCCTTCCCAGTGGTGACCAAGCCCCAGGAGCAGCACCCCAGCCTTGCCCTGGCCGGCCCCGCCCCTGGGCTCCGGCTGAGGTCTGGGTGGCCAGTGCGCAGCATGGGGCTTGTTAGGCAGGAGCAGATGCCCAGGTGGGACGGGCAGGCAGCCTGGGGGCCTCGGCGTGGCGAGGCCTCGGCGGGTCAGCTATTTTGGGTGGTTTGCAGTCTTTTCCTCCAGAGGCAAATGTTTCCTGCGACAGCCGAGTGACTTTGCTTGTTCACTAGCCTGGAGTGACTGGGTTTTGGTTCTGGTGGGGCCGAAATTAGAAATGAACCAGCAGACCTGGCCCTTCTCAGCACCAGCCCAGGACGTTGCTGTGGCCCCAGCTCTTCTCGCCTCCTCGAGCCTTTGTGAGCACCCGAAGCTGTCTTCACCTGATCATGAAGGAGTCACCCTGACCCACACAGCAGGCATCACTTTGTAAACAAAGAAAATGAGCTACACGGAAGCTGTCTTGGTAGAAATGATTTTATTTAGAAATCTGGATCACGTGACATTTGGGCGCCATGCAAATAGTGGTGCTCAAGCTGAAGGCCCAGTCACGTCCCCGTGAATAAGTTGTTAGAACTGGAATGTTTATTTGCGCCGGACATTAACTTCACTTCAGGCTTTGTGACACTATCTTTGTTAAATTCTGAATCTGAAAACTTGAGAGTTGATTGGCAGACACAATCCTTATATAAAAGCCTAAAAAATTCCCCACGCAAGGCCAGGAGCACAGAGCTCCTCCTATGTTCCATTTAAGCAGGACCGGGATGTCTCAAATTAATTTATGTGGGAAAACACCTTGACATTAAAAATTCAGCATTCTATCATAAGTAACAGTTTTCTTAGAAATACACCAGCTGGTTGCTCTAAAGAATCACTAATTCTAAAACTCAAAAGAGCAATCTTGGGTCTTGCAGTGATTTGCAACATAAGAACGTGGGGGCCTGGGATGGCGCCAGGGGGTCAGGCATCCCTGTTGGGGGGATGTGACAGCCTGTCCTGGTCCCCAGGCCCCTGGTGAGGGCGGCCTCCACCCACTGAGCAACGCTCAGCACCAGCTGTTCGGAAACAGCCTGAGGAGGAGCTGGGTGCCATCGAGACAGCTGACTTCACGTCCTTGTCGGTTCTGACAGAGGGCTTGTGACAGCAAGCTGTGGGAGCTCAGGTGCGGGTGTGCGCATCGCATGCATGGCTGCTGAAGGTGCATGGGCATTGGTCACAGCGCTGCGGCCCCCAGGCTGCGCAGAGGGACCCTCTCAGGGTCCCTGAGGCCACGTCTCTGCTCTGGAGCTGCTGTCTGTCCCACATGCCTTGCTAGGAAGCAGAGCCCTGGCCAGCGCATACCTGCCCCACCAGGAGCTGTTCTAAGCTGCAGGGACAGTGGGCTCACCAGGGCCATGGGGGGCTGGGGACTGCCAGTGCAAAGCCACAGGGGTGGGTGGCTGCCAGTGTAGAGCTGCCAGGCGCTCACCCGCAGCAAGAGGCCAGGCTGGGACGGAGGTAACACCAGGCCTGTTGGCAGGAAGGGCTGCAAGGCTTGGGCACGCCCACTAACCTGTGGCTGGGACACGGTGAGATGAGCCGGGTACCTAGTGATCTGGGCCTGGGAGGAGGAGGGGGTGTGTGGGGTGGGGTCATCCGGAAGGGGTCAGGGGAAGTAGAGGGGAGGTCTGGGGGTTGTGGAGGGAGGTCTGGGGTGTGGGGGGAGCTGTGGAGGGTGGGGTCATCTGGACTGGGTCAGGGGAAGTTGGGGAGAGGTCTGGGCTGTGGGGGAAGGTGTGGAGGCCTGGTCATCTGGACGGGCTCTGGGGAAGGGGGGAGGTCTGGGGGGACATGTGGAGGGCGAGGTCATCTAGATAGGGTCAGGGGAAGTAGGGGGAGTCTAAGATGTGGGGGCAGGTCTGGGGGGTGAGAGTGTGAACGCAGGTTGGGGCTTGGGCCACCAGGAAGTCTCAGGGGCCCCATGGTAGGTTTTGGACCCCCTTGGGACCTGTGGTTGGTTTGGCGTCAGAGGTCAGTCTCGGTCCTTCGTTGCTGGGCAGACACAGGCCAGACTCATGAAAACACTGCTCAGTGGGCAAGTGAGTTTAAAAGTGTGAGCCGGGTGTGTGGGTGTGGGGTTCTGGGGGGCTGGATCACTAGGGAACTGGGCGAGAGCCGTTCATCTCTGAGTATACATGGCTCTGCAGCTCCTGGGGAGCTCCCTTACTCTACTGTCACTTTGAGTTTTCAAATTTGATTTTTAAACTGTAGCAGAAACACCCCGTCTCCACCGGTGCTGTCCTCGTCCTCTCGGGTCGGGTCTGAGCCCAGCGCTCCTTCCCCTCGGCGAGTCCCTCGCAGCCTCATCTTGGGTGCCCCCTCCTGGTGTGGCCCGGCCCCTAGGCGGAGCCCCTGGCTGCTCTTCCCTGTGGTTTGGGGTCCCTGTCTAACGCAGCGGGTGCTGCCCTGGCGTGGACTTTCAGGGCCAGGCGGCTCCTTTCTACCCGGGTCTGTCCTTGCTTTGAAATTCACGCCCAGACCCTCGTCCTCCGCTACTGGAACGTGGCTTTCATTCTGCGTAGCTTGTCCTGAATCTTCCGAGAATGCTTCTCGCTGGTGATCTGGTGGAAGTTGGCCCTGTTGTCCGCTGCTAAAATGGAAATGTCGGCTCCGCTGAAACGGGCGATCCTTTGCTTGAGGTGGGACTGCAGCTTGGGGTCGGGGGCGAACGTGTAGGGGTTCTCCTGGAATGCGTGGACCTGGCTCACCACCTTGGCTATGTTTCTGTGTTGGGGGAAGAAATGAAAGGTTAGTCTGCACAAGTCACAAGGAGCAGCCTTCTCAGGCCAGTGAATTCCTGGGTGCTCTCAGGAACCGTCGAAACCAACCTCTTCCAGTACAGACTCTGAGGGGTGAGTGTCCTGGATTTAGGCCAAGCCTCATTTCATTACCCAGGCCTGTCTGTCCACCCCCCATCCATCCTTCTGTCCATCCATCCACTTTTCAGCTCACAAATATTGACTGAAAATCTGTGTTGGGCTCTGGTTGGTGCTGAGGATTCCAGCATGAGTGAAACCCAGTGCCAGCCGTTGGGGCGCAGGGAGGAGGCAGATGAGGGGGTGCCGGGTTATGTAAGGGGGGCATTCATGGCTGCTGGGCACACATTTCTCCCCAGCGCTGTGGTCAGTGATGTCACAACGGCAGCTACAGAGTGGCCACCATGGGAGTATTCACACCCTGGGAATCAGCCAGCGCTGTGGCCCAGGGCTCATTTGCCGGAGAGCCGGAAGTTAAATAGTGACCACAGGCCCCCGAGTGTCGTCTGAGGAAACTGGCGGCTCAGAATCGGAAGTCCTTCATTCTGTCCGGGGGCAGCCGTGGACTTCACAGACAGATATTCCTACCCTGATTTGGGATGAGAAGCAGTGTGTCCAGTCTGAGTGCTTTCACTGTTAATTAAAAACAAACACATCTGTATGTGCACAAGAAACAGGCGCGGGCAGCAGACAGCGGCTCAGCCATGGTCCTGATACAGTGTGGACTCCCTTGAGTTCCTAGTTTCCACTTTGCTGACAGACTAGTGTGCATTGTGGGGTCTCTTAGGTACCACTTTTAAACTGCTGACTGAAAGGGCCTTGAGCGGAGCAGGTTGCAACCAAGGGGCTCCAGGTCCCCTGGCGTGTTTGCCGAGGGGGCTGTCTGCCCTCGACCCTGAGGAGTGTGTAGCTGGGCCGTGGCCTGACCAGCCTCCACATGACTGCCCATGTGGACGATGGAGAGGAAAGGTGGGAGAGAGAACGGGTGGGGTGAGCGTCCCCCTGGAGACGGGCTGCCCCGGATCTGGAGAGACATCCAGGGGCAGCTGGGACGTGGGCCTGGAGCTCCGTGGGAGGAGAGGCTGGGCTGGGAGGGCAGCCTGCACCTTCCCCGGGGGGATGAGCAGCTGTCCTCTGGCTGGGGTCACAGTGGTGGTTTTCACAAGCCACCCCCTGGTCTGGGCCTCCTAGGTAGGTCCCCAGGTGGGCTGGGCAGGTGAACGAGGGGACCACAGGAGCAGGCTGAGGACTGACCGTGGGTCTTCTGCAGATGGCTCTAGGGAGAAGGGCCCAAGGGGGTCGTTGGAGGCAGGGAGAGAGAGAGGTGATACCCAGGGTCAGGGAAGGTGGTGGCACAGAGGTGGGGCTCAGGGTGTGCCTAGATCTCCCAGCAGGAAGGTCACGGTGACCTTGGGACAGCATTTTGAGACCACGGATGCCAGAAGTGTGGGAAACGCTTGCACTAAGTTTTTGGAAAAGGAAGAGGCAGGAGATCACCCGGGGTGGAGGCTGCAGAGGCCCTGGGCTGGGGCGGGGGGTGGGGGGGGTGGGGGGGTGGGGGTTCAGTGCTGGGGGAGGGGCCCAGGCCTCAGAGGAGCAGGAGGGCCGGGGAGGCCACCCACTCACCTGAGCTTGCTCCACCTGTGGGCCCCGTTGGTCATGGTGAAGCCGCCGGTCTCCAGCTGCTGGATGTGCATGGCCAGGAGGCGGGCTGAGGGCAGGGTGGGCTGGGCCCGGAAGCGCCGCCCTTCCATTAGACACAGGCTGTCACTTTTCAGGAAGACCTGGGGGCCCAGCCGGGGGTGGGGGAGTGGGGGCAGGGTGGGGGGAGAGAGGGAGAGCTCAGTCCAGGGCTCTCAGCCTGGCCAGTCCCCGTTGATGTCCGTGTTGTTCCTGCACAGGGGCTACACCTTGGATTATTGGATTGGGGGCTGAAAGTCCAGACATCTTAAGCTTGCAGATGCAAAAGGAGCACTGACGCCATCACTTCCTGCTCCTGAAATGGCAGACTCCTTTCCTAACCTGTTCTCCAGGTGACTCAACTGCCCCAATGAGACTGAGACCCAAGATGGCTGGCTGCGGGAGCCCTGTGTCTGGTGTCAACCGAGGGCGCACCAGCCCTCCTAGCCGTAGAGAGCTGTGTCCGGGCAGGGGCTGCGGCCGTGAGCCGACCTGCCTGGGCGGCTGCTGCGTCTGTCCCTGTGCCCCATTCGGGAAACATGCCCCATCATTCCACCACTTCCTCCCTGTGGTCTCTTGAGGCCCCCTCTGTACTTCGCCGGGCTGTGAGGAGGCTGGCCAGGCAGCCAAGCTCAGGCCGGCCTCAGACCTCAGTCCGGCCCTCTGGGCACCTGTACCCTGTGCACCCGCCCAGCAGACAGGGCTCCCAGAGCTCCCCGGCCGCCACTGCCCAGGTGAGCTGCAGAGGTCCCGCAGGGAGATGCCGTGCACAGCTCTGAGGGCACCTTGTGGTCTGGGGGCCATGATGCAGGCTTGGCCCCCCAGAGGCGTGCCGAGCACATTGTGAGGGAGAAGCCCAGCTGGACACAAGCTGCCGGAAGCCCCTGCAGAGCACTCGTACCTCCACAGCTTTCAGCTCCTCCATGACCTCCGCTATCTTTGCGGGTAAGATTCTCCAGGCCTAAAATAAAAGCGGAGGTGAAGGCCCTGCGGCCGTGGGGTGCCCACTTGCGTGCATGGGCCCTGCCCTCCCGGGAACTCACAGGGGACTGCCTCACGGCCAGGTGCTCCAGGCCACCTAGGATCTGCATGGCCGTCGCAAAGTTCCTCTGCTCGTAGCAAGATTTTGCAATCAGCAAAAATTTGGACAGCAAATTCACCTGCAACTGAAACGAGAAAACAACGCGTTCAGTGTCTTCCCCTTTAAGACGAACAAATAGAAACCATCCTGGGACCTGTTAAGTAACCCAGTATCAGGGGGCACAGAACAGTGTGAGCCCCACCATCTGTGCATGAAGGAGGCTGGCAGGTGGGCTCAGGTGGCTGTGGGGGGCTGGGCAGGAGGATAGGTGTTTCTTGAAAAACAAAACAGAAAGGCGAGTGCCAGGAGCATAGAGAAGAAGTCGGCCTCACTTCTCAAAAGCAGAGCACTTGCAGGACAGGCCTTTGGGCTGGGAGTGCAGACAATCAAGGTGGCGGGGGTGAGTGCACAGCTGCAGGAGCAGGAAGGGCGCCCCCACCCGGAAGATGGAGCCAATGTGTCCAGAAGCAAACGGAACAATTGGGCAGCTTCTCGTCCACTCGGCCGAGTCCACTGCAGGGACGGGGTTTCAACGCCTGATTGGGGATCTGGTCCCACTCGGCCCCACCGCTTCCTCTGCGGTGCCCTGGTCAGCAGGGGCAAATTCTCCAGATTTTGCGGCACCTGCTGCATCCAATGAGATTCTCATTCCTAACGGGCTGTACCATTTCAGAACAGACCTGAGGGGTTGAGTTCATAGCACCTGGATTTCACACAATTCCAGAGACTCCTAGAAGATTCCAGAGGATTCAGCTGACCCTTCCTTTCAGAGCTGCCTCATCCTGCAGACTGTCATCATGGCCGGGGCCTTCCTTCAGGTGGGAACAGCACCTGTAGGTCCCAACCAGATGCCTTTCTCCTGGGCTTAACCCTTGTCTGCGATGATTCTGATGCAACTGAAGGTCACACGGATGGGCCCCTGGAGGTCATTCATTGTTGTCACTTGCTAGCTTTCTGGCTTGAGTGCCTCTTAAAGGATCTTGAAAAACATTTACCTACTCATACTTTTTTTTTTTTTTTGAGGAAGATTAGCCCTGAGCTAACATCTGCTACCAATCTTCCTCTTTTTGCTGAGGAAGACTGGCCCTGAGCTAACATCCGTGCCCATCTTCCTCTGCTTTACACGTGGGACGCCTGCCACAGCATGGCTTGACAAGCGGTGCCATGTCCACACCTGGGATCCGAACCAGCGAACCCTGGGCTGCTGAAGCAGAGCATGTGCACTTCACCGCTGTGCCAGCGGGCCGGCCCCTACATACTCATACTTTTTAAGTTGATATCTCAATTTTTTTTCATAGGTTTAAATAGATGCAAAGTATGTAATTTCCAGCACTTTCAGAGAAGACTCTTCCGTCACTGTTAAGTATACCTCACCTGCGTGGAGTCGACAGAGGGTTCGTCCTTCTGTGACTGGCTTATTTCACTCAGCAGTGCCCTCCGGGTTCATCCAGGTGGTAGCGTGTGGCATGATTTCGTTCCTTTTTAAGGCTGAATAATACTCTACATAGACACTACATTTCGTTTCTCTGTTCACCCATGGAGGGATATCTGGGTTGCTGCTTCCTCTTGGCTGCTGTGTTCTGTCCCTTTTAAACCTAGCTGATGAAATCAAAATCCTGTTTTGCTTCCTAACCCACCATTATTCATCTAAAGTAACACAACAAACTTTTCTTTAAGGTGAGGAACTTTGCACTGTTTCTTTTTCTTCTTGACCTTGTATTTCCACCCCTAGAGTATCACCCGAGTGGAATGTACTCTTATCCCTGAGGACGTTTACTGTCTGCTCATTACATTTTCTGGCTCAAATTTTGAACTTTAACAATCTTCTGTGACCACAGTTTACAAATGTAAAAGTCAGTCTTCTGGACTGTTCTGACATCACAGTAAGTAACACACGATACGTGAAAGGACATACATTTCAGAATGCAATAAGCACACGTGTTAAATGTCCACAGGCAGTTTATTAGAAGCGTGTCTCCTGGGAGATGCACTGGGCGCTTTTTCTTGTTGGTTCCGCATCACGGTGAGTGGTCTTGTTTGAACACTTCCGTTTCTATCTTTTTCTTACAGGGATGTAGCATCCTGTTCACGGCAGTGGAAGGAGTTTTGTCACAACGATGCCATGAGTTCCTTCCATCCTTCCAGGTCGGGTGCTGACACCCTGGCTGTGTCTGCAGACCTGCTGCGTCATGCTGACCGCAGGGGCCCGGGAGCATGCCGTGCTCCTGGTGCTGAGCCTCGGGAAAGGCATCTGCAGACTCAGGACGGGACGCCTACCGTCTCTCAGGCTGGAAGCGGGCCTGTCCTCCCTGTCCTTGGGGGCTCAGATTTAGGAATGTTCCTGGGAAGCAGAGGTCTGTGAAGTGACTGTCGACTGTCCTTGTTCATATCCCCTTGGAAGGTCCTTGCGAAGCCCGACCACGCAGGCCCTTATTCAAAGACGCTGATTTAGGGGAGCTACATTTTTGTTTGTTTGAGGAGGCTCAGCCCTGAGCTAATATCTGCCAATTCTCCTCTTTTTGCTGAGTAAGACTGGCCCTGAGCTCACACCGATGCCCATCTTCCTCTGTTTTATATGTGGGACGCCTGCCACAGCATAGCTTGATGAGCGGTGCCATGTCTGCCCCCAGGATCTGAACCAGTGAACCCCAGGCCGCCGAAGCGGAACGTGCAAACTTAACCACTGTGCCACCGGGCCGGCCCCAGGGAGGAGCTACATTTTGATGTCACTCACGATCTCTGTAACATTGTGGATTAGAACAAACTGGAGAAGCCCAGCTGCCCTGTTTCCACATCCTGGCAGAAGTGAGGACAGGGCACTCTGTCGGCTAATAAACTCCTAAAGCTCAAAAACTCTCCCCAGGGTGGAAAACAGTAGAAAACTCTGCATTTGTTAACAGGTCTTGGTGTTGCCCCATCGGGTTTGGGAAGACACAAAAGAATATTTGAAAAGGGAAAACAAATTGCAGAGGCTGTTCATGCTGGGAATGGACATATCCTGGCTTTGTCTTCTGATGGGGAGGTGGTGGCCTCGGTGGGCTCTGAGGCAGCTCCTGGGGCGGAACAATGGTGTTCCCCTAACCCCCAGCCCCCCTCGGTGCATGCAGCCCACTCCAGGGGCAGTGATGGTGGGGTTCTTTCTTGGGGAGCCCTATCATTTGGGCTGGAGTTTGCTGTAAGGGAGCTGCTGCCTGGGAGGCAGTGGGCATCCACCTGCAGGAAGGGGCTACATGACACAGGAGGAGTTCTGTGGTCCCCACAGTGGCCTCTGTGCTTGTCAGCATGGCCGCCTCATATGGGCAGGACCCCGGTGACCCCCACCCGGCTGCTGGCCTCAGGTAGTAAGGAAATCAGAGGCCTTGGCAATAGGGTATTCCCTGGGCAGATGTGCAGACTCCCTAGGGACTTGAGGGGCCTCTGTCCTCTCTCAACCCCTCCTGGGTAGGTGGGAACCTGGAAAGAAGTGGTGGCCCTGAGGCAGGTGACTGTCCCTCTTGGCCTGCCCAGTGCCCTGGCTGAAGCAGATGGCTCAGCTCAGGCTGAGATAGCCATAGTCCAGCCCAAGACTCACAAGAGCCTGGGCCTGGGCCTGGGAACAGAGGGAGCTTGACCTTGACTGGCCCACTGACCTGTGTTTCATTTATTCCACAAACTGGCTGAGGACACACAATGTGCTGCCTGAAGGGGATGTGACAGTGACCAAATTGATCCCTCCCCTCGAACAGTTTAGGTTAGTGGGACAGCTGGGAGTCACAACTCCCAGCCCTGGGACACAGCTAAGGCAGGAGTGTGGAGGGAGCCCCTAAGGGGAGTGTACTCTGATTGGACCCTGAGAGTGTGTATGAGAGTCTGTTAGGAACTGTGTATGTGACCCAGGAGGATGGTGTGAGTGTGTGTGTGAGGGACTGTGTGTGTGTGCCTGTGTATGAAAGAGAGGGACACTGTGTGTGTGTGTGTGTGTGACTACGTGTGTGTGGAATGGTGTGTAAAAGGCACTCTGTGAGGGACTGTTGTGAGAAAATGTGTGTGAGAACTATGTGTAGAGAAGGACTGTGTGTGAAGGATGTGTGTGTGAGAGGGACTGTGTAAAGGGACTGGGTGAGAGTGACTGTTAGAGGGATGGTGTGTATATGAGGGAATGGGTGTGAAAGGGACTGAGTGAGAGACGTGTATGAAAAGGATTTTGTGTGTGGGAGTGATATGTGTGGGAGACTGAAGGTCTGTGTGTGAGGGATTGTGGGAACTGTGAGACAGGCATTGTGTGTATGAGGGACTGTGTGTATGAGAAGGACTATGTTTTGAGTCTGTGTGTGAGAGGGACTGTGGATGTGAGGAATGTATGTTTGAGAGACTGAGTGTGAGGATCTGTGTATGTGAGGGATCGTGTATGAGAGGGGCTGAGTGTGAGAAGGATCGTGTGTGTGAGGGACTGTGAAGAACTGCATGTGAGAGAGACTGCGTAGGAGGAACTATGAGAGGGACTGTGTTTTGGAGGGAATGAGTGAGGAGTGTGTGTGAGATGGACTACGTGTGTGAAAGGGACTGTGTAATGGATTATGTGTGAGAAAAACTGGGAGGAACTATGTATGTTTGAGACTGTGTGTGAGAGAGATTGTGAGGGGGACAGTGTGTATAAAAAGGACGGTGTGTGAGAGGGACTGTGGTAGTGAGGGACTGTGTGTGAGAGGAACTATGTGTGTGAGATGGACCATGTGTATGAGGGGCTGTGTCGTGAGAAGGACGTGTATGAAAGAAAGACTGTGTGTGAGGGACCGATAGGAGGGAATGTGTGTGAGAGAAACTGTGAAAGAGAAAGGGACTGTGGTTGTGAGGGGGACCATGTGTATGATATAAACTATTTGAGGGATTGTGAGGACTGTTTGTGTCACAAACTTTATGTGAGAGGGACTGTGTGCCTGGGAAAGTAGGTCAGGGAGTGTGTGTGAGAAGGTATGTGTGTGAGGGGGGCTGTGTGTGCTTGAGGGACTGTGTTAAAGGGACTGTGTTTGTGAGAAGGACAAACTGTGTGAGAGAAAAACTGAGAAATTCTCTTTGTGTGAGGGACTGCATGTGAGAGAGGCATGTGTGTGTGAGAGACTATGTGTGAGAAGAACTGTGAGTGAAACACGGACTATATGTGAGAGGGAGTGTATGTGAGAGAGACTGTGTGTGAGCAGGGCTGTGTATTGAGGGACTGTATGACCAGCCTGTGTGTGAGAGAAACTATGTGTGAGAAGGATATGTATGTGAGGGACTGTGTGTGAGAGGAACTGTTTGTGAAGGACTATGTGTGCAAGGGATATATCTGAGGGACTATTTGTGAGAGGGACTTTATGTGTGAGAGGGAATATGCGTGTGAAAGACTATGGGTGCAGCTGAGAAGGACTGTGTGAGAACTGTGTGTGAAAGGAACTGAGTGAGAAGGACTGTGTGACAAGGACGGTTATGTGAGAGGGATGTGTGTGTGGGAGGAACTATATGCGAGAGAGACTTTGTGAGGGACTACGTACGTGAGAGTGTCTGAGGGACTACTGTGAAAGGGACTTTATGTGTGAGAATGTCTGCATGTGAGAGGGCGTGTGTGTGTGTGAAAGACTGGATGAGACTGACTGTTGGAGAGGGATTGTGTGAGTAGAGGGACTGCTTGAGAAGGACTGTGGTGAGAGGGACCGTGTGTGAAAGGGACTGTGTGTGTGAGGAACTGTGTGTGTCAGGGAGTGTGGAAGAGAAGGCCAGGTTGTGAGAGGGACCGTGTCTGTGAAAGGAAATGTGTGTGATAGGGAGTGTGTGTGAGAGGCACTGTGGATGAGAGCGACTGTGCGTGAGAAAGACTGTGTGAGAGGAATGTGTCAGGGAAGGTATGTGAGATGTGTGCATGTGAGCGGGAGTGTATGTGTGTGAGAGAAACTGTGAACAACAGAGGCTGTATTTGAGAGGGACTGTGCGTGTGATGTATGTGTGTGAGGGACTGAGAGGGACTGTATGTGTGTGAGGGTCTGTGTGTGAGAGCTCTGATAGGGACTGTGTTTGTGAGGCCCTCTGTGGGAGAAACTGAGAGGGACTATGTTTCAAGAGGGATATGGATGTGTAAGGAAATATGTGTGTGAGCGACTGTGTGTCTGAAGGACTATGTGTGAGGTAATGTGTGTGAGAGAGGAACTGTATGTGGGAAAGATGATATTTGACGGAGTGTTGAGAGGGACTGTGTGTGTGGGAAGGACAGTGTGAGAAGGACTATGTGTGCGAGGGACTGTGTGTGTGAGTGACTTTCTGAAGAAATGTGTGTGAGAAGGTTTGTCTGTAGGAGACAACGTGTGTGTGTGAGGGACTATATGTATGAAGGGCTGTGTTAGAGGGACTGTGCGTGAGAAGGACAGCATTTGTGAGGGACTGTATGTGAGGACTGTTGAGAGGGACTGTTGTGAGAGAAAGACTGAGAGGGACAGTTTGTGACAGGGACTGTGTCTGTGACAAGGACTGTGTGTGAGAGGCACTTAGTGTGTGAGGGGCTGTGTGTGTGTTTGAGCAGGGACTGTGTGTGTGACAGACTGTGTTTATGAGGGTCTGTGTGTTAGAGGGACGATGTGTGTGAGAGCAACGGTGTGTGATGGACTGTGTGTGAGGGATTCGTGAGAGGGAGTGTGAGAGACTGTGTACATATGACAGCATGCACATGTGTGAGACTGTGTGTGCGTGCACACATGTAAAGGCTCCCCAGATGATAGGGGGTTGTTGTGGTGGACCAGAGCCAGTGTGCATCCCCAGTAGAGTGAAGAGCCATGTCAGGCTGGGGTGTGACAGGTGGTGAATGTTGCGGAGCTGGTCAGTGTCTGATGTCACCGTGGCTAAAGCTGTGGCACTGCTTTTACCGTTCGCCTTGCTGGGTCCTTGGATTCCATGCACGTGGAGAACCTAACGACTGGGATGCCACAGGAGGTGCTGCCTGCCCGTGCAGTTGGACCCAAACCCTGCTCTGACATCAGAGCTGCGGAGGCGCCAACCTTGGAGGTGTGGCTGGTCACAATTTCAGCAGCCACCCAGGTGCTGACGTCATCTGCACTTCTTAAAAGCTGTAACAGGTACTTGTCCTGGACGTAGTTGGGAAGAAATAAGCTGCCGCTTTTGGCCGACAGAGACTCCGAGGAGCTGGCTCTGGAAGAGACACAGGTGCGCATCACAGCGAGGACGGGCGCAGGCGGCCCTCCCGGCCCTGGGGCTGCAGGGGGCTCTCTGGGTGCAGGCGGCCCGGCAGGTCAGGCTCTGCAGAGTGGGGAGGGTCTGGCTCCGGGGCTGTTCCTGACACCAGCATCTCCCTTCAGGGGAGAGTGTCCACGAGACACCTAAGTGAAGACCCCAAGCCCTCCCGCCAACCCCCATTCCAGAACTCCGGGGCAGACACCCCGGGGGGGACACTCACTTGGGGATGGCCACATTTTTGTCCATGACGCCCAGGGCTCGTGAGTTTAAGAAGTGGACGGGATGGCACTTTTGGAACAATTCCTGCAGGAGACAAGGACACAGACGTTCAGGGCACTTTCCCCGGAGGCCTCCTGGTCAAGGCAGTGTCCCTGGGGGCTGGGGGTGATGGGGGGCACCTCTGAAGTCACAGGTTCAGCGCCTGCCCAGGAGACTCCTGATGTCTGGACAGTCGTGATCACTGGGTCACTGTCACCTGCCAAGTGACATGGGGACCCAGGATGGCAGTGGGCCTGGGAAGGGGATGCCTGGGGGCTGGGCTCAGGACGGAACCAGAGGGGCATGCCTGAGCCCTGTTGGGCGCCCAGCTCCAAGAGGGAGGAGGCCCACGCCCCCTGGAGGCCCGCAGAGTGCCCTCCAGTGCTGGCGAGGTGGGAGTGTCAGGACCCTGTGGACTGGGCCCTGTGTGCCCTGTGTGGGACGGGAGCCCAAGCTCCTCCTGGGGCCTCCCCTGGGCCTGAGCATCCAGCAACTGGCCCCATTCACTGCCCTTCTGTGTGTCCCTCCAGCAAACATCTGTTCAGGGCCTGTGAGCGCCAGAGCGTCCCTCCCCGAGACGCCCCCTTGCCCTCCAGCCAGGGGCCTGCTGCCGCCAGACTGGCTGGGCCGTGCGGACCCCTTCACCTGCTGCAGCAGTGTCAGCTGGCTGAAAAGCTGGTGGGTGCTGTACTCGGTCAGGAAGTAGGGCCCCTTCTCGCTGGCCTTGGCGTAGGGGCCGTAGAAGTCCTCGAAGAAGCAGGGCTTGGGCAGGGCGGACGCAATAGTGTACTGGCGCTCCTTGTGTGGCAGCACCAGCCCGTTGCTCCGGGACAGCCTCCAGGGGAAGCTCTGCAGGGCAAGGCCAGGCAGGGCAGGGGGTGGAACAGGGGCGGGGGGAGGACCCAGGCCGGCTCCAGGCCCAGGACCCTTCAGAGTGACTCAGCTAGAGCCACAGAGCAAAGCCCTCCCGCCCGCAGCCATGCTGGCTGGAGGACACCTGCTGGTCACTTGAGTGAGTTCCCCCTGGACAGAGCTGCTGAAACTTGGGGCTGTTCCCATAGATTATGGAAAGGTCCCCTCAGATCCCACCCCTGTTCCAGGCCAATTCCTGGCAGTGGTTTCTTCCACTGGATCTCTGGCCTGAGGGTCAGGAAGGTGAGGGCATCTGAGTGCCTGGCCAGGCTCCTCTGCTGTCCTTGCCGAGGGTGAGGAGGAGACAGGAAGTGGCAGCCCCAGAGGGCTGGTGCCCAGGACTGTAACATGGAGTGTGTGTGTATGTGTATGCATGCGTGCTTACACGTGTGTGTGTACAAGGGCATGTCTGTGTGCAAGTGTGCACTCGCACATGCATGAGTGTGCACACATTCATGCATGTGCATGACGTGTGAGCAGGTGTGTGCTTGTGTGCATGTGCCTGAGTGTTCGTGTACATGTGTGTGTGCACGCACTCATCATGTCCTGCAGGCTAGGCTCAGGGACAGGCACCTGCTTGCCCTGGGAGGCCCTCCCTTGGGAAAGGCCCCCACCTTCCGGGAGATTCCGTCTTCTGAGAGCCTCTTACAGAGGGCATTGAGGGGTCTGGTGTCCTCCTCGGTCTCCTTGGGGTCCTCCAGGTCTGTGCTGCGCGGGGCGCCCTCGGCCCTCCGGTCCATGCCCACTTCCAGGAGGCCCAATAGGTGCTCCGCGGAGCCGTCCAGGGGCAGGACCTGGGCAGAAGCACAGGGTGGTCACTGCTGCCTCCTTGGTGGGGATGGTGGCTCCTCCTCCCACAGTGTGCCCTCAGCGGGATGGGGGCTGCAGGCCCTGCCTAGCGGTCACCTTGGAGGAGATGAAGTCCTCGAGTCTCCCCAGCAGCCCAGCGTTCCTCGTGAAGTCCACAGCGTAGCAGTCTTCCACCCAGGCCTGCAGGAGGCAGAAGCTCCGCTTGTAGATCTTGGTGAAGGTCGAGGTGGGGTCCTGGTGGGCCCTGGAGGCAGATGGGAAGAGGCCGCAGCTGTGCAGCATCCCCCGCCAGCATCGAGAGGCCTGTCTGCTGCCGTGAGGGCCCAGCACAGGCAGGTGCCTCGCCTGGGGTCATGCCAACAAGCAAAGGAGCGTGCATGGGGTTTGGATGCGGCTCTGTCTTTGAGGGGTTATTTCAGCCCTACCCTGCGGACAGAAGAGAGAGGCAGCCTCTGGGAGCAGGGGCCCGCCACTCTCCTCCACCCCCACCCATGCTCTGCCCTGGAGCACCTGCCGCCCCCAGGGCACCAGGGGGGGCAGAAAGCAGCAGTGAGAGCAGTGCTTGGAGAGGCAGGGTGGGAGCCTGGCTGCACATGTGGAGGGAGCAGGGGAGTGGGTCTCCTGTGATTCCCTCCTCCCCAAGGAGGGACCTGATGCTGACGGCCTGAGGCTGCCCCTGGGTCCCAGCCTGGGCGTGGATGGGCAGTCCTGGTGAGAGAAGTGTGGCCGGGGGTGGGGGGGGGGGGGCGGGGGGGGTGACAGGCCAGCTGGGAGAACAGGCCAGAGTGTGTCCAGCCACCACCCACCACCCCTTCGCTCAGGCAGCACCCTCCTCCTGCCTCACGCCTTGGTGCTCATCGCTTATCGTCTGACTCCCACCTGTGCCTGTCCCCACCATCTGCCCCCTCCATGGGCATCAGGGGCCTCTCCCAGCCATTGGCTCTCCTGCCACCGCTGGCTCCTTTCTCTGAGGCCTTGTCCTCGCCTCGACCTTCGGCCGAGCTCCACCTCTGTCCTTGTCAACGTCACAGGGACTCCTCATCCTTCACAGCCTAAGGAGGTGCCCCGGGGTCTGCCCCGTGGCTGTGTCGCCCCCTGCAGGGCGGGGACGGGGAGCCGAGGTGGCAGCATACCTGGACAGGGTGCTGTTGATGCGGTCGAGGAGGAAGTGCAGGAAGTCGTGGGGCGTGCAGAAGTAGCGGAAGGTGTACAGGAACTGCTGCACGTAGCCCTCCAGGAAGGCGTCGCTGGGGGGAGGTGGGCGGTGAGGCCGCGGCCTGGCCTTGCGGCTCCCCCACCTGCCCGCGGCCAGTCCCGGTCCCAGGAGGCCTCTCCTCCCCCTGGACCCCACCAGTGCTTCAGGTAAGAGGGGAGACCTGGCTGCCCTCAGCTTTCATTAGCAGCTCCGGGATAAAATGGGAGAGCGAGAGTGTGTGTGAATTCTAAGGGTGTGAGCGTGAACGAGTGTGAGTGTGAATGTGTGTGAGCACGTGTATATGTGGGTGTCCTTGCTGGGACAGAGGTGGGCAGGAGAACCACTGGGAGAAATGGAAGGAGTGTGTGGGGAGCTGATAACATTAGAATTTCCCAACTATCTCAAGTGTGAGGACTTTTCCTTAACATCAGTTTTTAGGGCCCCTCGCTGTGAGCATCTCTTTCCAGAGCCTTTTCTTTCAGGAAACTGCTGTGCTCAGGCAGTGACTCCACCCCCGAGCTGGAAATCGCTGCATCAGGAAAGAGAAGCGACAATTCCTGCCCCAAACTTCTCGATTTCATTAAAGTTGGGGGGTCCTCCTCTTCGCCGTGTCCCCCACCCTAAGGGGTGCCCCCCCATGACTGAGTCCGGGGAGTGAGAAAGAGAGGTGGGGGGCCCTGGCCAGAACCCCCTCCCTAGCTCCTGAGAGGAGGACATTGCGTCCTAAGAATGAAGGAGCCCAGTCACCTGGTCACCCTGGGGCCGGGGACACTATGACCAGACTCAGGCCAGGGACTAGGCAGCTACCGGCCCAGCCTGCCCTGCAAAGGGACGCCCACAGGATCCACAGGGATGAGCCCCGCCCCTCGCCGGAGATGGTGTGCACACACGTTGTGCACAACGCTCCACATGATACGCCCCAACACACACACGCACACACCACACCCCTCCAACACACATGCACACACACCATTCACACTGTACACACAGCACATGTGCACACGTCTCCTGTAACAGCCTAGTGGGCCAGTGGTGGATGTGCGATGCACACGTCTTACAGAGGATGAAGCTGAGGCTTGAGTCTGAGAGTCGGCATGGAGCCCATGGATGGCAGGAGGCCCCGCTTGGGACAACGGGGTGCGTGGGAGGAGGCAGCTGTCCTGGGAGGATGGCCCTGCTGTCCCCTGGCCCTCGAGAACCCTTGTCCCCTGGCAGCCTCCCTCTGCGTCCCCTGCTGACACCTGGCTATCAGTTCTGGGGTCACCACAGCCTCCAGCTCAAAGAAGACCCCAGGGTCTCCAAAGTAGTGTCACGAGTCCCCAGAAGCCAAGATTGGGATGAAGTCTCCACCACTGCCTGGGAAGCCGGTCTGTACCTGACCCTGACCGGCTGGGCCCCACGTCCAGGAGCAGGCCAGGCCGCTGGATCAAGGGAGCCGGGGAGGTGGTCCTGCGCCTGAGAACCGGGACGGGGGTGCCACGTCGAGGGACAGGGCAGGTACACTCAAGACCAAGACGCTCAGGTCCATAGGTGAGTGCCTGGCGGGGCCTGGGGCACTTAGGCCAGGGGCTCTGTGAGGGAGGCACGTGGCCGCTAACACCGGGCTACCTAAAGTTCAGATGAAAATTTTTTCTAAATTAAAAAAAAGTGCAGCCTGTCTCAGCTGGGGGAGGGCAGAGACTTTCCCCCTTTACCTCCTTGGGGCCCATTTCTTTCTTTCCTTTTCCCCTTTGCTCTCAAAAGGCCTGAGGGGCACAGGGCGCACCTGGAGTAGAGGTATGCCATGAGTCCCAGCGGTGTGCCGGCCTGAAGGACGCGGGCCTTCCTCTGCCTGCTGCCATGCGGGTGCTTGCTGACGTTGTAGAAGATGAGGGACGAGGACTCATCCAGGGGGCTGAAGTCCAGCGTGTCGCAGTGGGCCGCCGCGATGTTCACGATCACGGGCAGGGCGCAGGGCTCCAGGCCCCACCGCTCTGCGTACATGACCTGGCAAGAGAGCGAGTCACCGCTGTCTGGTTGACCTGCTGCCACCAGGCGCGTGTGGGACACGGGGGCCCAGTCACCTGGCCACTGACCCAAAGGGGTGGCACTGCTTGTGGCCCCTCACAAATCAGAGTATGTTTGTACACCTCCTAACATGTCCTGATTTCCAAGGTTCTAACAGTGGGAGCCCACGGGGCAGTCACGGCCTCAGGAGGGAGGGGGCGGGAGCACGGACGTGCCTGCAGGTACTTCTTGACCAGCCCCAGGAACTGCATCTTGGACTTCATTTCCTCCAGCTGCCCCTTCAGTTTGGACAACATGGTCTTCACCTCGGAGCCTGGGGGCAGGGCAGAGTTAGCACAGGGCAGCCCCTGACCCGTGGGGGCAAGTCCGCCTGACCCCGGGCCCTGGCGTCTGGGCCCGAAGCTACCTTTACTGCGCTTCTCCTTCTGTAGGAGCTTCTGGTAGAACTTTAGAGTCTTCCGGTAGTTTCTCTTCTCTATCACGAGCTGCTGCTCCAGCTCCTGCTGAGGGGAGAGCACGTGAGCCCAGGGCTGCCCTCCGTCTGCAGGGCCACTCGGAGCACACCTGCCTCCTGTCCCAGAGCGCACACAACATGAAAAGGCGGAACACACGGGACCATGCGAGCACGCACGTGGCTCACAAGGAGCGCTTCAGAGGAAAACCTTCGGCAGCAACAGAAAGAACATCTGTGCGTGAGAGCTGGGATCAGAAACCCAGTTTTGTTTCTAAGAAGGAAACAAGGAACCGAGGCACAAAGATAAATAAATATCTCAGTAAATTGGTATTTGGAAGTAGATTCGAAGACCCATGTGAAAAAACGAGGCCAGGGAGCCGGCCCCGTGGTGTAGCGGTTAAGTTCGCGGGCTCTGCTTTGGCAGCCCGGGGTTCACATTTTAGATCCTGGGCATGGACCTAGCACTGCTTGTTAAGCCATGAAGTGGTGGCATCCCACATAAAATAGAGGAAGATTGGCATAGATGTTAGCTCAGTGACATTATTCCTCAAAAAAACCCCCCAAACCAAAAGAACATCAGACAACTGGTGGCATGTCACCATTATGAAACGCCCCCCTAAGATGCCAGGCCCCCAGCAGTCCCCCAGGACTAGAAGTCGGGGAGGAGTGAGGAGTGGGGCTTAGACCTGTCCCCACCCCCTGGCTCTGTCCCTGCCTCGTCCCATCCCCACAGAGCCTGCCCTTCTAGAGAGTTCTCCAGGCACCCCAGGGCGGGGTCCACTTGGCAAGCAGCAGCTGTCCGTCCTGTCCTCCCCTCTCTGCGATGAGCACAAGTGGTCCAGTGAGGTCCCTCCATGGCCCCCAGCATCACCATGCAGCCAGTACCCTGAGACCCCTGTGCTCTGCAGCCACGCACAGCATACACACCACTGCATCCTGGGCCCCTGTGGACGGCTCTGCTGTTATCACCAAGCTTGAACACACCCCAGACAGCCCTGCCCCTGGAGCACACCATGCGGACCTACAGGTGCAGCCGCCTGGCTGCTCTGTGCTCAGTGAGATTCTGGACCTGTGGACCCTTCCCACAGATGGCGAGAAGCTGAGTCTGGGCCCTGCAGCCCATGCAGGGCTTCTGTCCAGAATACTGAACACAATGGGGGCTTCACTGAGTCATGTCTACACGAGGAAAGGGGGACCCGAGACCCTGAGGCTGCAGGGGAGCTGAGGCTCCCTGGGTTCTGCTTCGTGTGCCCAGTATCCGCTCTTTCTGGGACTTCATTTGTGTTTCCAGGAAGAGGATGCCGCAGGCTCCCAGGAGAGACCACAAGCCTGCCTCGTGGGTGCAGGAACCGCCCCCATCTCCCCCTTGGTCCCATGGAGGCAGCTCTGGTTCTCCCCTCACACAGAGCAGGGAGGAAAGCTCCGAGGTCAGCACCTGCCAGGGCAACGAGTGTTAGAAACTACTAGAACCCAGACACGCCCTCCCTTCAGCGTGGAGAGGATGCACACAGCCTAGCCTACCTGTGCCCTGCCCCCCAGCCCAGGGCTGAGCAGGGAGTGATTCCGGGGCAGCAAGGGGTCTGGGAAGCCTGGGACCCCTGTAAGCTGGGCCTTGAGTTCCAGTGGGTCTTCAGCTGTGACTGAGGTTGGCTTTTCCTGCAGCAGGAGGACAGGGTGTGGAGCAGGCCACAGCAAGGGGCTGGGCTGGGGGCCAGGGGCCAGAGGAGGGGGCAGGCGCGGGTCCAGGGACAGCTCAGGCTCCTGGGAAAGGACTTCCTGTTTAGGGGGTTTGAGGTGGCGAAGTGGCCACACAGACAGGAGTGTTCGTGTGAAAGCCAGTGCGCCCTGGCCTGCCTCTAGGGAGGTTAACCAGCTCAGATCAAACACGCGTTCCCCTAAGGTCATCACCCTCTGACAAGGACTTTGCCTTGTTGATAGCATTTATTTCTGGACAATTTTGCAAAATTAAAAATGCGGGTGGTATTTTTATTTAAACATTTGAATCCCCTCTAACTTGTGATCTGTTTTTTTTTTTTTTGAGGAAGATCAGCCCTGAGCTAACATCCGTGCCCATCCTTCTCTATTTTATATGTGGGACACCTGCCTCACCATGGCCTGCTAAGGGGTGCTAGGTCTGCGCCAGGGATCCGAGCTGGTGAACCCCGGGCCACCAAAGCGGAGTGTGTGAACCCAACTGCTATGCCACCAGGCCGGCCCCTCTAACGGGTGATTTTCCTGAAAACGTGTTTCAGGTGGCCGTCTTCTTCCATGCACTGGTATTCTAGCAACACAGTAGTAGACAGCCACACAGATGGTCTACAGCCCACAGAGGGCCAGCACCTCCAGGCCAGGGCAGCGGTGGGGGAGGTGGTGCAGAATGAGCACAAAACCACGTCCCTCTGTTAAATCTCGGTTGTTAAACCAGGTCCCTCAAGACCTCCGGCTCCTCCTCCAGCTCAGCCATGTGCAAAGTGCAGGGGGAGGATGTCACAGATCGGGAGCACGGGCAGGCTGTCTCCAAGGAGACAAACAGAGAAAGTCGACTCAGACCACATGGAGATTTCCACGCGAGGCGCTACGAGCTGCCCAAAGCTCTGAGACACCACTTTCCTGGGACAGTGTTTTGAGAAGAGCATGGGCTCTGGTACCCAGCCTGGGTCCAAATCCGGTTCCCCCACTTGACAGCTCCCAGACCCCAGCCACCAGCTCCCGGAGCAGGAAGAATGAGCCCCCGGGGGGCTGGGGGCAGCACTGGACATGGGAGTCACTAGCCATGTGTGGTGTCTCCAGTGTTAAAATGAAACAGAAAAGTCAGTTCCTCTGTCACATGGGCCACACTTCTAGTGCTCAGTAGCCACACATGGCTGGGGGAGCCCCATGGACTGCACAGATCCGGGACATTCCGTCATGGAAGATGGTTCTGGAAGATGGTGCAGGTCGAGACCCACAGTAAATGCAGAGGCCCCGCAGAGCTGTGTCCACAGCAGGACTCATCCTCTGCTGTCTGGACGTCTGTTTGAGTGAGACCTGAGGGTCTCCGCATCCTCACACCTCTCTGTGATCCTGGCTTTCCGAGAACGATGGCCGTGACCCTGGCTGACATTCCCCAAAGCCTGGAGAGGGACTGGACGGCCCGGAGCCCTGTGCCCCTAGGCTCTCCTCCTTCCTTCGAGGCCCGGGACAGCAGTGGGGAGAGCACCCTCGGAGGCCACCTCCATATGCCTGCTGACGTTGACAAACCCCCGGCGGAGAGTTTGTGGGCATCGAGGCCATTGGGAAGTGCCTGCCACTGAGTCGAATACAGCTCGAACCCTGGTTCTGGGTCAGTGTCTTGATGACTCCAGTATATGAAGTTGGGTCTGAAGCTCGTCAGCAACACGTCTCACGTTACTGGACTACATACCAATTCTTTGAAAAGGACTGTTTTGACTGATTTTAAAGATAAACCTATGTGAACTAAAATTCACACAACACACGAGACAATGGAGAAGAAAGCATGCGAGCTGGGCATCACGCCCACGGCCATCCCCACATAAGCCCAAGCAAACATGGACCACAGGCTTCCTGGGGCCCTAGGTCCAAACAAAACACTGAGGAGCGCTGGAGTTCAGGTGCGACTCCTGGCCTAACCGGGCCAAGGATCTTTCACAGAGTTAAAGCAGCATCAGTCAGAGAAATAAATGTGAATGATCTGGGGCACGATTTATGCATAGTGGCTACTGGATTTACATGGACCCGAGGGCTGAGCAATTTTGGGGAGCAGACAAAGAAAACAATAATCAGAAGGAAATTGGAAAAATCAGAAATTGTAGACAAAGAGAGAAAAAGAGGGATGAACTGAAATCAGTGCCATTCACCTAAATACTGAAAGCAAAGCCTGTTTTCACGGCAGGCGAAGCAAAAGGAAGCACGCGGACTGGGAGGTCAGAGGCCGGCCCATGCCGGCTTCCCAGCCTTGGTGGTGTCCACAGTGCTGGGCACGCCGAAACATAGCCACGGTCCACGGCCACGGCAGGCACACAGTCAGCACACGCTGGGTGGACAGCCGCTGCTCACAGACCATGAGGAACAGAGAAAACACATCTGCCCTCCAGCGGCTCCGCTGGCACAGTGCCTGGCCTGTCACACGTGTGCTCTTTTGGGTAGCAAATGTGGAAACGTGTTCACTGGTTGTTTAATGCCTTCCATTTTTATGAGGTTCCTGGTTCAAAACAGACACGGTGGGTTTTCGGAGAGAAACATGAAGCTGTGGCCCCAGGCGGGTACCCCCCGACCCCCTACCTCGGATGTAGAGCACAGGACACTCACCCGCCTGCACTCAGGCTCCAGGAGAGACATCTTCCCGGGTGAGCAGGGACAAAGGGAAAAACAAGGTCACTCCTGGTCGGCCGCCCCACAGTGCTTCCCCCAAACCACCAGATCGACCTCCACAGGAGCTGCCCGCAGCGTGACGGTGGGACCAGGTGTGGCCCCAGCGCCCTTGCTGGGGCTGACTCATCTGGGGCCTAGCCCACATTTCAGAGACCGGAAGCCCAGGGAACCTCGTCCCAACCACAGGATCACATCCCAATGAGGACAGCCCCCACGGTCTTCTAGTCTGAGCTGGTCTCCCAGGCCACATCTAGGTGCAACGCAGGGGTGACCTGGGGTTCACAGTGGGTATGTCTCCCTCCAAGGGACCAACACTCCGAGGACAGCACAGGATGGAGGAAAGGGTCCCATAAGCCCACACCTGGCACTGCGCAGGGAACCTGCAGACACCACACTGAGTTTCCTCGAGGACACGCCCCCTCCACCGCCCTGAGTATAACACCTGGCTGGAAATGTGGCTGCCTGACCACGAGGACGTGACTGCTGCCAGCGAGCATAACTGTGACATCAGGGGATGATCTCTGATGTCAGAGGATGTGACCTGTGACATCAGAGGGCATGGACTGTGACATCAGAGGACATAGCCTGTGACACCAGAGGACGTGACCTGTGATATCAGAGAGTGACCTGTGACATCAGAGGACACTCCTGGACTCCCAGCATCCCACCTTCCCCGCAATTGTTGGGATGAAGCCGTTAGGAAGTCCGTGGGGGCGCAGCGAGCTGCCTCTGAAAGGCCGTGTCCTCCATTCCTGGGGGACAGGGGCACCCCTGGTCCCCACAACTCGCTGGGCCGAGGTCAGCAGGGCTCCCATCTCATGGTCCAGCTGAGGTCAGCGTGACTGAATGGGGCTGCAGGTGGGATGGTGTGGACGCCCAGACTCGGAGTTGGGGAGGCAAAGGAAGCCCAACAGGATGCCGCCCCCCGACTCTCTTCTCCATCTACTTAGAGTCAACTGAAATGGCACATGCAAGCTCGAGTTCCACTCTGCAGTCCCCAAGACCAATGCTCAGCCCTCCCCTCTTTTTCCTGCTCAATTCTCTCTCTTTTTTTTTAACGATTGGCACCTGAGCTAATGTCTGTTGCCAATCTTGTTTTTCTTCTTCTCCCCAAAGCCCCCCGGTACATAGTTGTATACATAGTTGTGGGTCCTTCTAGTTGTGGCATGTGGGATGCCACCTCAGCATGGCCTGATGAGTGGTACCATGTCCGCACCCAGGATGCGAACTGGAGAAACCCTGGGCCGCTGAAGTGGAGCGCGTGACCTTAACCACTCGGCCACAGGGCCGGCCCCTCAATTCATTTTTATATTTTTATTTTTAAATATTTTTATTGTGACAAGATATACATAACATAAAGTTTACCATTATAACCATTTCCCATTGTGCAGGTCAGCGGCACCAAGTGCATTCACGTCGTCGTGCGGCCATCACCAGCATCCGTCTCCGGGACTGTTTCAACTTTTCAAACTGAAACTCTGTCCCCACTAAACACTAACTTCCCATCCCCCTCCATCAGCTCCTGGGGCCCAACATCTACTTTCTGGCGCTATGGACTTGACTCCTTGATGGACCTCATGTAAGTGGAGTCATAGTATTTGTCCTTCCGTGTCTGACTTATTTCACTTAGCACAATCTCTTCAAGGTCTATCCATGTTGTAGCCTGTGGCAGAATGTCCTTTTTAAAGGCTGAATAATATTCCACCATGTGTATAGTCTACATTTTCTTCATCCATTCATCTGTGGATACACACTGGGGTTGCTTCTGCCTCTTGGCTACTGTGAATGATGCAGCTTTGAATACAGGCATGCAAATGTCTGTTTGAGTCCCTGCTTTCCATTCTTTTGGGGTATATATCCTAAAGTGGAGTTGCTGGCTTACATGGTAGTTCTACATTTAATTTTTTGAGGAACTGTCATCCTGTTTTCCACAGTGGCTGCACATTTTTATTCCCACCAACAGTGCACAAACGTTCCAATTTCTCCACATCCTCACCAACACTTGTTATTTTCTGTTTTTTAAAAAATTTTTATAATAGCCATCCTAATGGGTGTGAGGCGGTACCTTATTGTCATTGTGATTTTTCCCTGATGACCAATGATGCCGAGAGTCTTCCTGCGCACTGTGGCCGTGTGTATGTCTTCTCTGGAGAGAGGTCTACTCATGTACTTCATCCTTCTTTAGTCAGGCTGTTTTTTGTTGTTGAGTTTTAGGCATTCTCTCTATATTATGGATATTAAACCTTTCTCAGATACACGACTTGCAAGTATTTTCTCCTGTTTGTGAGCTGCCTTTTGACTCGTTGATAGTGTCCTTTGATGCACAAAAGGTTTTAATTTTGATCAAGTTCACTTTCTCTATTTTCACTTTTGTTGTCTGCGCTTTCGGTGTCGCATCTAAGAAATCACAGCCAGACTGGATGGCATGAAGCTTTTCCCCCTATGCTTTCTTCTAAGAGTTGTACAGTGTTAGCTCGTATGTTTAGGTTTTTTACTTTGTAGTGAATTTTTGAAAATGGTGTAAGTTAGGAGTCCATCCTCGTTGCGTTGCGTGTGGACGTCCGGTTTTCCCAGCACGTTTGTTCTATGGTCTTGGTGCTCTTGTCAGAAATCATCTCCCCGTGTGTGCAAGAGTGGATTTCTGGGCTCTCGATTCTATTCCACGGTCTATGGGTCTGTCTTTATGCTGGTACCACATTGTTTTGATTACTGTGGCTTTGCAGTAAGTTCTGAAATCAGAAGTGTCAGTTCTCCAACTTTATCCTACTTTCTTAAGATTGTTTTGGCTATTCAGGCTTTCTTGACATTTCACGGGAATTTTAGGACAGGTCTCTCTATTTCTGCGAAATCATCACTCCCTTTTTAACCCCACCCACATCAGCATGGACGTGAGGGTCCTTGCTTCACACTTGGAGAGAGAATCCAGTCCTGTGCTGCTGCTTTCGTTGCTCAAACTGCTCCACCTCGGCCATCGGGAGCTCCTCAGTTGGTTCCTGTGACCTCTAACACCCCATCACGTGTTCTGGTCATCTCCACACTCTCTGGCACTAGATGTGCTCCTGGCTTGTCTGGGGCATTCCTGGCACCCATCCCAGGGCTAGTGGTTTCCCCCAGGAGCCCTGGTGCCTTTGGCTGGAGATGGTGCTGGAGCTGAGATCTCACATGAGAGTTGTCCTGGGTGCCCCTGCTCCTGGGCCCTGTCGGAGGACAGCACTGGGACATGTGTGAATGCATATTTAGGTAGACTGTGTTGTTCTCCGCTGCTCTGTGACCACCTCACAGAAACACTCGCCGTCCAAAGATGCTTTTCCTGCCAGGGAAGACCCCAGATGCCTCAGCATCCCCTACCAGGACAGCCAGTTTTTGGAGGGACCTGTTCCACACTCAGTTACAAGGTCTGAGCTGGTTTTGGGGCTGTCATGAGCCATGGCCCCATGCACTGCTGCCCCCTCTCGCCCCCCACCTGCTGTACAAGCCCCTTAAGCTCCTGAGCCTCAGTTCCCGTGACGGCAGGAGGACGATATGGCACACGGCTGGGCTGGCACTTTCTGCCCCTCGGCTCGCTTTCTACTCTCAGGAAAGGCCACCATAGGTGGAGAGCCAAGTGCTGCCAAAACGAGAACATTTGGCAGTTCTGAGAGAGCTTCCCTGTGCACAAAGGCACGATAAAGAAAGGGAAGTGAATGGAGGAGTGCAGGCTCCTCAAAGTGGAAGGAAGGAAGGAGACCGGGGAGCTGGCAGGCCCGTGCTGGGGGCTGGAAGCCGCCCTCACTCTGGTCAGAGCTCCAGACTCTGAGGCTGTGACATGCAGCCTCCACGAGGTCTGAGAGGTGGGAGGAGCTCTGTGCTCCCTGCTGGACATGCACATGTGGGCCAGGCGTCTGGTGACTCTGCTGTGCAAGCCCTCTTGGCACCAGGGCACATGGGAGGCCCGAGTCCTTGCAGCCTCCAGTGCACCAGGGTTGGGGAGCCTGAGGTTGCACACGCAGAGGCTGCAGCACGTTGCTCCAGAGGGAACCGCGTGATTCCACAGAGCACAGCCTCTGCCCCATGTGCGCAGGACGCAGGCTGGTGCAGATCTCATTCTAGCCTGGGACTGAGTAATGACGTGAGGTTTAGACAGTGGCAGGAGGCGAACAAGAGAAAAACACCCAGGAAAGGTTCAGATGGTGCTGAAATGGCTGGGGAGACACCGCTCTCCTGAGGCTTGTGGCTTGGAGGACAGAGAGAGTAAGAGAAGAGGGGCCAGGCAGAGGCACCAGGAGCAAGACTCCTAACCACTGATGGAGCCCCTGGGGGGCCCGGCCTGTGAGGCTGAGGCCCAAGTAGGAGCTCCTGGTCACTGGCTAGGGGGCTGCAGTCCAGGTGAGAGCTCCTGGTCACCGAGTGGGGGCTGCAGCCCAGACTGGGGCTCTTGGTCATGGCAGGGTGGGTTCCCAACGGCATGGGCAGCAACCTTGCATCCAGAGCCCTGCGGGGCTGACCTGCACAGGGGCTGGCCAGGCCTGGCCACTCTCAAGTCTATGGCCTCCTCTGGCCCTCAGACCAGGGATCAGCCTGGGCTGCCTCTGACCCCGGACAGCACGCAGACTGCACTGGCCCCCAGAGAAGCCCAGGCAAGGCCAGGCTGACCCCAGGGCCTGGCCTGGACAGATTGCGATGTGCCAGGAGCTTCTGGCATTTTTTTCTCATCTCAAAGTGATGCTGCCTGAGGGACAGGGGCCTGGAGGGCTGACTGGGAGGAGGGCGCCCTGGCCAGAGACAAGGCTGAGGCCGACTGTGGTTGCCAGGACGAGGTGACCTGGCATCTGGTGCCTGGCAACCAGGTGCCCAGCTAATAGAGAGAAAGGCCATTTCCTGCCCCAAACGCGGAGGACACAAGCCAGCGAGCACAATGCCCCCACAGAAGCACACACAGGGTACTGGGCTGCGTGGGCGTCCCTCGGGGACACAGCAGGGGCTCCGTGCACACTGTGCCCACATCGCCTGTGATGGCAGCTCCAGCCTGAACGTGGGCTTCGCCGCGCAGTGCCCCCCGCCAGCAGCGCACAGAGGCCCCTCACTCACCGGGCTCTGGGCGTCCGGGGCCCCGCCAGCCTTCTGCCGCGCCAGCTCCGCCACGTAGCTGCAGACGTCGGCGCCGAAGCACTCGGCCTCGTAGAAGGCGCTGCCCCAGCCTGGGCTGCCGCTCTGGAACTCGGCTGGTCCCGGGCTCACGGCTGGGCCAGCCCCCTCAGGCTTGGGCAGCTGGGCCACCGCCTCCGCGTCCGAGGCTCCGCCGGCCGGCTCCGGGCCGCCCCCCTGCTGCCGATCCTCGGCCTCGGGCGGCCGCTCCCTCTGAGCTCTCACAGACTTCTGAGGCCGAAATCCCACCTCAAAGTTCCCCCGGGAGAGCTCATCTGAGTCCACGTCGGACAGTGATGGGGGCGCGCAGGGGGCTCGGCCCACGCGCCCGGAGGCCGGCTTCTCCTTCCCTGGACAGAAGTTCATGGAGAGAGCCCATCACTCATTGTTTATGCAGCAGCCACTCGTCCTGAGCCGGGGACTCGAGGCTTCTCCACAGCCGCTCTAGAGGGGTTGCAAAGGGACCTCAGGGCTGAGGGGGCGCTCTTCCCAGGAGGGGGTCCCTCAGATCCCCTGCTGCCACACGGACGGAATCGAGGGTGGAGTTTGTGGGAACTTTGAATGGTTTGTAAATAGATGGATACAAAAGAGAGAGTCCTTGGTGGGGAGAGGATGGGAGCAGGTGGCAGCTGTGTGAGCATGCTCCTTTGCTTAAACCTCCCGCACAAGCATGTGCAGAGAGGGTGGGGGACAGGTGCCTGTCCTTGCCGCTGGCTCCCAGGGCCACGCAATCTGATCCCCTGACCCATGTCCTGCTCAGACCAGATTTCGGGAAATTACAGAGATTCCAGTTATCTGAGAGTCCTGGGCTAACAATCGAGGAACAGAAGCCTCAGGGTCTTTCAGGGGCACATATTTCCAGAAAACAAGCAAAGATCTGAACCGCCATCACCAAGCTGCTGTCCTGTGACTCCAGGAAGCAGAAGGCGCCCCCGTCCACCACACCCCCAGCCCAAGGCCACCCGGGCTCCTGCGGGCGTGGGGACATGTCCCCCTCACAGGACAGAAGCCCTGGGAGGACAGGCCCTGCCCTGGGGACCTGGGGGGACCTTTCCTGTAACTGTGCAGCCACGAGGGTGGCGGTGAAGCCGCGTGGACAGTTCTCCCTTGAGCCCAAGGGTCTTACCCGCTCTGTGCAGGGAGGGCCTTTTGCCGGACGGTGAGCAGCTGCTCGGAGCTCTGGTCCTGCCGCTGCCCTCAGGCTGTGACCCAGCCTCCTCCGAAGCACTGCCATCAGAACGAGGACACTGCAGGCGCCCCCTCGGCCCTCACTACACCATGGTTTCCCTCAGGCTTGAGCGGGGACCCCAGCTCTTACCTGCTGTAAACACCTTGGGGTGTGAAGAGGGACCTGCAGCGGTCTGCCCCCAAGCACCTCCCGGGACACACACCACAGAGCCCTCTCACTTCCCACCTTCTGGGGCAGCCTGACTGCGTGGAGCATCCTCGTCCCAGGACAACTGAGGGGCCCTTTGGCAGAGGGCTCTCTGGGCATCGATGTCTTGGGGTCCCCAGACAGCCTTCTCAGGGTTGCGAGGGTGTCGGGCCCTCTAGGCCTGGGTCTGGCCCGGTCGCCCCCCACACCAGGAGGCATCGGGGGCAGCAGGGCATGGCCAGTGAAGGGGTGGGAACCACAGGGGCTGGTGGAGAGGGAAGCTGCCATAGCCACCCCACCTTCTAATGCTGGGTGCGAGCTGTCACCCAGCACTGGCCTGGACAGCGGGGCGGCAGATGCTGTTCCCTGCGGGGACGTCCTCCCCCGACCCCAAGCTCCTGGTCACTTTGTCTCCTGGAGCTGGTCCCTGAGCAGGGAGACGTGCCTCCTGCCCGTGAGACTCCACGGCCCTGTCCTCCTGCCCAAAGTTGCCTGGTGCCTGAAGGGAAAGCTCTGGAGGCAGGCGGGCCCTGGGCCCAACGAGGGGGCCCCAGCGGATGGCCTGCCTGAGGAGGGCAATGAGCTAGAGGCTGGGGGGCAGCGGGAGAAGGCTGAGCCGTTGGCCAGGAACACAGCGGGGTCTGGGAGGGGCGGGAACGCAGGGGCGTCCCGGGGACCCGGCCACAGAGACCCCGGGGTCGGGGGAGCCTTGGCCCACAGTGCGGGGAGAACTCACTTCTCAAGGGGCGACGTCCTCCCGTTAACAACTTTGAAAAGATTCTGCAGCAACTTCTCCCCCCAGTAGAGGTCACAAAACTTCTCGGAAATGGCGCCGCAGAAAGTGGCGAAGGTGAGGTCTTTCAAGGCATAAATATATTCCCCTGGTTTTACAGAATGACAGGCCAGGTCACCAAGTGGGCCAGCACTTTTCTGGGTTCCCTCTCTCCAAACAGCCCAGGCTGGTCTCAGGAACTGAGGGGGGCAGGGCGGGGAGCCAGGTGTGGGGGGCTCGGCTTTGAGACCCTCTTCCATCTTGAGGCTTTGCTGCTGGTCGGCCCCTGGGGGCTCAGCTCTGCCCCCCCACCCCCGCTGTTTGTGCAGGGACAGGTGAGTGGGGCCCCTCCTGGTGGTGGCCCCAAGTCCCCTTCACACTGACCCTGCCTCAGTGCACTGCGCGCCCCCCATGGCCTCTCCCTGGTCTTGGGGCTTCTCTGGGGCTCCCCAGGTACCCATGATCAGAGCCTCCAGCCCGTTGTCCAGGTAGCCGTCGAAGGCGAACTCCTCCTGGATGAGACGCGTGGCCTCTTGCAGCGACAGGCAGCCCGTCCTCTTCCGGAGGGGTGAGGTGTCCACATTGGATGCACAGAGCTTTCGGCCAGCCGGCTGGGGCTGCTCGGGGTGACCCTGGTCATCCCGCCCCATGATAGGGGTGCCCCTGGGGCTGTCTGGACTTGCTGTGGCTGGGGAGGGGCCTTGTGGGGCTAGTGGGGGGTCCTCGGGCTTCTGGCCTGGGCCCTCAGTGGCCTTCTTCCTGGGCGGCTTGGCAGGGTGACACAGGCCATGCTGGGCAATGGGCTCTGGGGCGCCGGGCCCGAGGCCTCCGGAAGAGCCTCCAGGAAGGACCAGTTCATCCAGCCCTTTGTCTGGGGGTGGCATCTGTGCCTTTGCCAATGAGAGCCCCTCCGGTGGGCTGGCTGGGGAAAGCGGTAAGGAGCAGGGGCCCCCCTGCGCTGAGTCTTGGAGGGGCTCTGGGGCTGCTCCCTGTGGTCTGGGACCAGGTGCCTGCTGCTCAGGCGCCTTCAGGCTGGCAGCCACTCCATGGGCCTCAGGAGTCTGCTTCCCATCACCCTCCCTGTCCAGTTGGCCTCTCTTCTCCTCGGGCCTCTCGGCTGGCCCCGAGGACAGGGAGAGTGCGTCCCTGCAGGGAGAGAGGGGAGAGCACTCAAGAGGGGCTCCGGACCCCACCAGCTCTGGGGGGTGGGGAGTACTCACCTGGCCACGCCTGCGTCTGGTGCCAAGACGATGGGCTTAAAGTGTGTGGCTGCGGAGGTGAACGCCTCTGGCAGCATCATGCCCTCCTCACAGCAGGAGGGTTGACCAGGTACTGGCCCCTGCACGGCGATGAGTCTGGTGTCACCAATGCGCACAAAGCCTGGGGACAAACTCAGGGTGAGGGCGTGGGGACAGGGCTGGCTGCAGACGCCCTGGAGTGTCTCCCTCTAAAGGTCGCGGTGGCCCCTCCTAGCCCGGCGTCCCCTCCCACCCATCTCCAAGGGCTGGGGAGAGCGCAACCTCAGGGAGAGAGGCCTGAGTCCAGGCGGCTGGGAGCGGGGAGGGGGACGCTGGTGCTGGGGGAGGGCTGGAGTGTCAGACAAGGCCAGCAGCGCCAGCCATACGCGGGGGCTCCCACGGCCTGTGGAGGAGGGTCTTCTTCATGCTGCAGGACAGAGTGGGTGCCCCGAGCCGGGACCCTGTGGGCTCTGTGGAGGGAGACGGGGGAGGGATGGGGACTGGGGGGGTTGGCACAGTGTGGACGCTGGAGGGGCGTGGGGTGGAGGGCACCTGCTCTGGCACCGGCTGAGATGAGAGAGAGAACTTCAGCCGAGGCCTGAGGGACAGGAGTTCAAATGAAGCAGAGGCAGAGAGGGGAGGGCAGGTCGGGGGTCCCGGTGACATCCAGATGTCCACTCAGGGCTGGACTCCCAGAGGCAGCTCCGGTGGGACGGCACCAGGGGCAACCGTGCCGGGGGTGCAGGGCCTGGGGGCCCACCTGAGCTGGGCCCAGGAGCGGGAGCCGTGCTAGGGTTCAGCTCAACTACTGAGAAAGCATTCTGGAGGCCGATGGTCTCTTCCTCCTGGTAAACCTGGGACAGACGGACACAGACACGTCGTTGAGGTGACGACGGCGCCCTGAGGGGCATGGTTGACCCCACAGCACGTGCTCCCTGCCCTCTTGGCTGTGCAGCTCGGAGCTCGGAGCCGGTGGACCTCAGAGCAGGGCTTGCTGCTCTGGACTGAGAGCCTCAGGGCACTTTGTTTCCCAATTCGGCAAGGCTTGGGCAGGTTTCTAGGGCATGAGAGATTACGCACCATCCGAGACCATGGATTACCCAGAACCCAGACTCCCAAAAGCTGTCTCTGGGGACGTGTGCCTGTCTGACGTCCGAGGGACCCCCGTCACCCACCCCTGACGTGGCCTCGCCCTGGCCAGCATGCCCAGGGAGCCAACAGTCACATCTGTAAATAATGCCAGCTCCCTGAGGGTCACTCTGCAGGACGCCCAGGATGTGCCCCAACCCACGCAGGGTGAGCAACACCCACACTCCCCAGGTGGTCGAGGCCCAGAGCTCCAGGCTACTTACAGCTCCTCCCCAACTCTCTGAACAGCTGGGCACTGAACCACAAACACAGGGTCCTCCTCTCCCCGGGCCCCCGGCAGAATGAGTGGTCTGCGCCTGGGCTCTGGACAGCGTCTCACCTGACAAGTTGATGCCCGCAGGTGGGCTAGGATCTTCCTGCTGTCCATGCCTCGCTGCAGGAGGTAGGTGCGGCATATCTGAATGCAAGGACACAGGCCACATGTCAGACTCGCAGAGATATGGCGGCTCCAGCACCAGCCCGTTTCACTCAGCGGTAGAGGGGACCGCCAAGCTGGACGAGGAGCCTGTCAGAGGCACGGTGGCAGCAAAGAAGGCCGGGGCTTCTCGCCAGGAGGACCCGTGGGCACCCCGGTCTCGGACCGCCTGTGATGAGATTCAATGTCCGCGCATCCAGCAGCCGTCCTTCCTCAGCTGGAAACGAAAACTGAACAGAAGGCCACGGCCTCTCCCCTGACCCGGCCTTGTGGACGGCCACCTGCACAGAGCCGCTTGAGCCCCCTCACACCCCCATTCTCCCTTTACATGGCAGTGACCTCTGTGCAAACGGGGGCAGGGCTCGCTCTCCCCTCCTGCAGCAGTTACTGCTTAAGACCAGCTCTCACCACTGTGCCTGAGGTCCGGCGTGTTTATCTTTGATGCAGAATCTCATTCTCATTGGATGGAGCAGGCCAGAGAGGCCCAGAGAGGTTAAGCAGGCTGCCCGAGGTCGCAGAGCAAAGAAGTCCTTGTACCCAGGTCCCCTAGCCCCAGAACTGTCTCCTCTCTCTGTCCGCACACAGCATTTCCTTCCAGAAGGCCCCTGGCCCCCGATCACCAAAATACAACGGCAGGGCCCTCCTTGCACTTGTCCGCCAGTAGCTGGCAGACACGGCACAGGCCACTCTTGGGAGGGTGGCCAGGACCTGCCCGGCTGGTCCCCGACAAGCCTGGAGAGACCAGACTGGGATGGGGAGGCCAGGAAGACCCTCAGAGGCGGTGTGGGGGGAGGCTCTGCTCCCCTCTGGTAGGGCCTACGGGCAGGGGTCAGCCCTCAGCCCCAGGACATCCTCTGCCTAACCTCTGATCGGTGGACACCTTCAAGATAACAGGGGGCTCTGGGCGGAATGCTGGGCTGGTGAGCAGCCAAGACCCCCTGCTACCCATCCACAAATGAAACCCATGCCCTTTCCCGTCCAACGGCACCGGCTTTTCCTAGGATCAAGAACCCATGTCCTCTGTGGGCCACCTCCCAGGCCCCCGACAGGGAGCTGGCCCCACTGCAGTGCGGTTACCTTGATGGCCTCGGCTGCAGATAGACGCTCCTGGGTGCTGCGTCTCGCCATGTCCAGGAGGAGGGTCTTGAGCCTGCGTGGCAGGGCCAGCTTGCGGTCTCTGGGGATGCTGAACTTGGCTGCCGTCCACAGGACAGCGGCCACACAGTACACGGAGGCCTGGGTGGAGGAGGAGAGAGGGCCAGCCGTGCTCAGCAGAACCACCACCCCGGTGGCCACCCCAAGGGGCACAGGGGCACCATCCTACAGGCCTGCTCCTGTCGTGACTCCTGCCTGGAGCCCCACCCCAGACCCTTGTCGGAACCGAGGGACATCGGCCTTAAAATCTGCATGTTTAACAAGTCCCTACAGGTCTCAAACGCTCCAGTGTGAGCAGACATGACATCAGCCTCAGCTGGCTTTCCCACCTGTCACTCTCCTCATGAAGGTGAAGGTGGCGTCTTGGGGAGTCTGAGCCAGGAGCCCCCTGAACCAGTGGTGTGCTGCTAAATGATTAACAACAGGCTCTCTGAACAAAACGACATGCCTCTGCATACTCACATGTTTATTCTAGAGTTTACTGAGATAAAGGAGGTATACCATATAGTTTAAAATAATGAAAGGTATGATACTCTTTTTTTCTGAGTCCCACCCAGGTGATTGGTTCTCACTGAGCGTTTTCCTGGATTTTTACCCAACACCAGCGTCTGCAGTCAGCCTACAACGAACGAGTGTTTCCGACCCAAATGTTGGTTTCTAGTTCCGTTTATCTCAATTAGACGAACGTGAAACAAGAAAGACGCACGCTGGAGCTGCACCCGTCTGAGAGGCATCTTGGCGGCATCAGAACAGTGTTGAAAACTGAAGAGGATTCCCTGCAGCATTTGTGCCGCTCGATACACAGCAGCCACAGACGGGACGACACTCGGAAGTTCAATTGCGTTAACACTTCCTCCCTCACTCCAAGACCAGACAATCGACAGACCAGTAAACCACCCCTTGTGTTAGCACTTGCTGGTTTCCACGGTGTAGACACTCCACACGCAGGGTCAGCGTCAAGTCCAAGGTGGTGCCAGTGGACGGGGGCAGGGAAGGGACACAGAAGGCACCCTCAGAGTGGCCCCCATCACCCAGGAGCATGGGTAATGGGATGCTCCAGTCAGATTTTTGGGAAATTATTAGTGTTGAGTGTTTAACCTTTTAAAAAACTAAACTTTTTATTTTGAGATAACTGTAGATTCACAGACAGTTCTAAGAAACACTGTGGAGACCCTGTGCACCCTCCACCAGCTTCCCACAATGGTCATGTCTTAGAAAACCGTAGCCCAATGTCACCACCAGGACATGGCCAGTGACTCAACGGAGCCTCGTCAGTGTCCGCCCTGTGGCCCTGACCACGTGTACTTCCCACCCTCCTTAATCCCTGGTGACTGCTAATCTGTCCCCCATTTCTATAACTTTGCCACTTCATGTAGATGGAATCGTACAACATCTAACCTTTCGGGAGTGGCTTTTTCCTCTCAGTACAGTCTGCTGCAGATCCACCAGCTTCAGCGCTCCCCTCCCTTGACTGCTGAGCCGCAGCCCACCATGAGGAGGTGCCACGGCCCATCTAACCTCTCACCCCTGGAGTCATCTGGGCTGTTTCCAGTTTGGGGCTGTTACGAATAAAGCTGCTGTGAACATTCACGTACAGGATTCCACGTGAACTTTTCTCTCGGATAAACGTCTGGAGAGCAACTTCTAGGCTGTGTGGTAGCTGCATATTTAGTTTTTTAAGAAATTGCCAAATCATCTTCCAAAGTGGCTGCACCATTTTGCATGCCCACCAGCAACGAAGGAGATTTCCTGTTGCTCCGCATCCTCCCCAGCATTTGGTGCTGTCAGTTTTCCAGATTCTGGCCAGTCTCATAGGTGTGCAGTGGCATCTCATTGTTTTAACTTGCTTTTCACAACCACACGTGATGATGAGCATCTTCTTCACCATGTGACCCCTTCTTTGGTGGAGTGTCTTGGTCTTTTGCTCACTTTTTAATTAGGTTGCTTCTTTCCTTACTGTCGACTTTTAAGAGTTCTTTCTATACTTGGGATGACAGTCTTTTATCAGATGTCTTTTGCAAATATTTTCTCCCAGTCTGTGGCTTGTCTTTTCACTCTCTTAAGAGTGTCTTCTGCAGAGCAGAAGCTTTTCATTTTAATGAAGTTTAATATCAGTATTTCTTTCATGGGTTGTGTTTTGGTTGTAACTAAAAAATCACTACCTAGGTTTTCTCCTAAGTGGTCTTCTGGGAGTTTTATGGCTTTGAATTTTACATTTAGGTCTATGATCCATTTTGAGTTAATCTTTGTGAAAGGCGCAAGGTCTGTGTCAAGATTCTATTTTTCGTTTTCTTGGTGCACGTGTTTGTTGAGTTGTTCCAGCACCGTTTGTTGAAAAGATTGTCTGTTTTCCATTGAATTGCCTTTGCTCCTCTGTCAGAGACTAGTTGACTGTATTTGTAGGAGTTTATTTCTAGGATGTCTGTTCTGTTCCACTGATCAATGTCTGCTCTTTCACCAATACTACATGTCTTGATCACCGCAGCTTTATGGTGAGTCTTGAAGTCGGGCAGTGCCAGTCCCCCGACTTTCCTCTGCCCCTTCAGTGTTGAGTCCGCTGTTGTGGGTCTCTCGCCTCTCCAAGTGAACTGTAGAACCAGTCTGTCGACATCCACAAAGCAGCCTGCTGGGGTTTTGAAAGGGATGCACCGAATCTATAGATCAGGTTGGGAAGAACTGAGATCTTGACAACACTGAGTCTTGCTATAGATGAACATGGACTCTCTCTCCATTTACTTGGATCTTTTTTGGTTTCTTTCATCAGAGTTGGGTAGTTTTCCTCATATAGATCTTATACATATTTCGTTAGATGTATACAAAAGTAATTTTTCTTGGTGCTAATGTAAATGGTATTGTGTTTTTAATTTCAAATTCCAATTGTTCATTGCTAGGAAACAGGAAAGCAATTGACTTTGTATATCAACTTCCCATCCTGCAATCTTGCTCTAATTGCTTATTCGTTCCAGGAGATTTTTGTTGATTATTTGGGACTTTCTACACAGACAATCATGTCACCTGTGAACAAAGACAGTTTTATTTCTTCCTTCTCAGTCCGCACACCTTTTGTTTCCTTTTTTTGTCTTATCGCTTCAGCCAGGACCTCCAGTACCATGTTGAACAGGAGTGGTGCGAATGGACGTCCTGCTTTGTTCCCCATCTCAGGGGGCAGGTGTAGTCTTTTACCATTAAGTGTGTTAGCTGTAGGGCTTTTTGTTTTGTTTTGTGTTTTTCTGTAGGTACTCCTTATTAAATTGGGGAAGTTACTTCTATTCCTATTCTGAGTTTTTTTTTTTTTTTTTATCATGAACTGGTGTTGAATTTTGTCAAATGCTTTTTCTGCACCAATGGATGTGATCATGGGATTTTCTTCCTTAGCCAGTTAATATATTGAATGCCTCTGATTGGTTTTCAAATATTGAACCAGCCTTGCATTCCTAGAATAACCCCCACTTTGTTATAGTGTATAATTGTTTTTGCATATTGCTGAATTCTACTTGCACATACTTGGTTAAGGTTTTTTGCCATAATATTCATGAGGGATACTGGCATATATATGCATATTTGTATATTGTACTGTCTTTGTATCAGGATAATATTAGCTTCATAACATGGATCGGGAAGTGTTCTCTCCTCTTCTGTTTTCAGGAAAAGACTGCAGAATTGGTGCTGACTCTTCTTTAAACATTGAGTAGAACTCTCCAGTGAAAACATCTGGGCCTAGAGACTTTCTTTTTCTGAGGAAGAGTGGCCCTGAGCTAACATCCGTGCCCATCTTCCTCTACTTCTTTATGTGGGATGCCTGCCACAGCATGGCTCACCAAGCGGTGCCATGTCCACACCCAGGATCCAAACTGGCGAACCCCGGGCCACCGAAGTGGACGTGCACACTTAACCACCGCGCCACCGGGCCGACCCTGAAACTTATTTTTTTGAGAATTTTAAGATTATAAATTCAATTCCCTTAATAGTTATAGGGCTATTTAAACGTCTGTTTCATATTGCATGAGTTGCGACAGCGTACGTTTTTCAAAGACTCGGTCCACTTCATTTAAGTTGTTGATTACGTGTGTGGAGCTGTTTGTGGTGTTCCCTGATTGCTCTTTGATGTCTGCAGGGTCTGTAGGGTACCCCCTGTGTCATTTCTGATATTGGTAATTTGTGTCTTCTTTTTATTGCTGTGTCAGTTTTGCTGGAAGTTTGTTAATTTTATTGGTCTTTTCCAAGAACCAGCTCTTCATTTCATTGGTTTCTCTGTTTTCGTCTCACTGATTTCGGCTGTAACCTTGATTGTCTCCTTCCTGCTGCTTTGGGCGTATTTTGATCTTCTCTTTCCAGGTATTGAGGTGGGAGCTTAGATCACAGAGCTGAGACCTGACCTCTGCTCTAACACGGGCAGTTAATGCTGTGAATTCCCCTCCTGGTCCCGCGCAGCTGTGTCCTGCAGTGTCAGTGCCGGCTTCCACCAACGGTGGTTTTTCATTTGGTTTGAGATCTTCCTGGTTCTTGGTATGGCAAGTGATTTTCGATAGAAACCTGGACATTTTCAGCTTAGGACTCTGGGTCTTGTTTAGCCTTCTGTTTTAGCCGGCTTCCTCAGACACCCCTCTGGCGGTGTGTGGGGGGGCACCATCTCGTCATTGACAGGTGGGGGCAGAAGTCCCGGCGAGGAGAGGCTCCCCACCACTGCTGGATGGGGGTGGGAGTCCAGCTCCCCACTCGGCCTTTGCGCGCCTGGGTGGGCCTGCCTCTTCCTCTGCCTGCTCCTCTGGCTCGAGAGTGCAGGCTTCTGGTCTGTGCCTGTGGTGTTTCCCAGCGGCGGCTCCTTCAGCGCCAGATCTCTGCGTGTGAGGCAGGAAGAAAACGCGGGTCCCTCAGCACGGCGCGCCCCTCGGGCCGAGGCCCCGGCCTGTGGCCTCCTGCTCCCCACCTTCCCGTCTTCTCATGCTCGCTTTAGGAACAGTGTGCGGGTTTCCAGGTGCACTTAGTGGTGGGTAGGAGGTCACATCTCCTCCACCTGCCCAGAAGTGGAGCTTCTACCTTGGTTTTGAATATGATTTAATATATTTAATTGTAAGTTTTGAACAACTTAATAGGTGCCATGCAAATATTCCTCAAAGTTCAGCTGTGGGCACTCTCAAGCCAGCATACACTGCCTGGAGATGTCCACACTGAAGTTCTATCTCAGGATGTCACCACCAGAGCCACATTCCTGTCATCCCCAGGAGGCACCTGAGAGGCGGATGCTGCCCAGACCAGGCAAAGCGGGGCCCTGGACGTAGGTGCTGCACTCGGGGGCCACCCAGACTCCCCGAGTCCTGACATGGGGCCTATGCCTCCCCCCACCCCCTCAGACTCTCTGGACAGAAGGGCTGTGGGCACCGCCAAGGAGGCTGCAGGAAGGGATGGGGGAGGGCCCAGGTACCTTTTCAGTCACCAGCTTTTGCTCTGCAACCTCGGGAGCCAGAAAGAACGAGTTGTAAGCGCCTAAGAGAGAAACCCCAAACCCCGGGTGAGCTCTCCTTCCAGCCTTGGCAATCGGCGCCAGAGCCCAGCCCCGAGGGTGAGGCCACGTACGCACCATTGGCTGGGGGCGGCCCGAAGAGCACGGCCCCGTCCTCGGCCACTAGCACGGAGTCCAGACACAGGCAGGCTGTAACAGAGGCAGGGTCAGGGGGCCGGACTCGCTGTGGGGACCTGCTCTCCTGGGGGCCTGCAAAGCTGTGGGCAGGGTGGGGCAGCCCTTCCTCCCAGCCATCCCCAGGCCCCCCGGGTCACCCAGGGAATGCCAGGATACTGGGTCTCTCGTAGACCCAGCACAGGGGCTGGGCCTCCTCCCCTTCCCAGAGGCCCTGGGCAGAGTGCCCAGAGGGAACAGGAACTTCCAAGTCTCTGCACCCACCCCCGGAGCTGCCTTGCAGTGGCATGGGACACTCTGAGCTGGAATGGAAGGAGCTGAAGGAAGAGAGGGCACAGAGGGACCTGGCACACTTGTTGAGCGCCTCCCCCAGAGGGGTCCCGGAGGAGGCTAGACTATACCCCAAAGGCTGTGGGTCATGGGACTTGGGGCAGCCAGATGGCAATGCTTTTCCCCATCACCCCCTGGGATGGGCTGGTGCCACAGAGGGGCTGCAGCTTGTCACATGTCGGGAGGCTGGAGCTTTGGGGGTTACAAAGCAGTGTGAGGTCTAAGATGGGCCCCACTCAGAAACCTGTTGCCTCCTTGGGGACAATGTTGTCCCCACTGAGAAGGTGTGGCCACCCACATGGCTCCTGCTCCTCCTTGCAGCACGGTGCCCCCAGCTCGCAGTGTGGACACTGCCGTCCCGCCCCAGGCCATCCATGCAGGCTGATGAAGGCTCCATGCTGCCCCCAGCCCAGGCGTGGGGACACGCTGGGGCAGCTGAACAAGGAACCGTAGCACACACGTCACCTGGGTGCTGGCCATGCGTTCGCAGCGTACTGAGGCAGGCGTGGGACAGAGCCCACAGCTCATACTCCCTGAAGGGCCGGCCCAGCTTGGACAAGAGGTCTTGCAGGGAGACACCCTGTGGGGAGAAGCCCCTCAGTGAAAACACCAGGACTCACTCTGCCCAGACGCCTCGGGGAGGCTTACAGTGGAGGGCGCCAGGGCGAGAGCCACTCCCCTGCGGTGGGGTTTGCCTCCCACACCGCCCACTCCTGACAAAGGGGCCGGGAGAAGTCTCCACGTCCACATACACGTGGGCAAGGACATGGGGAAATCGGAACTGCACCCTGTGAGTGGGAATGTAGCGGTGCGGCCGCATGGGAAACAGCCTGGCGGCTCCTCAGAAACTCAGACACGGAACCACCCCGTGATCCGGCAGTTCCACTCCTGGGTGTACACCCTGAAGAACTGGAAGCAAGGTTTTGAAGAGACACGTGCACCACGTTCACAGCAGCATCATTCACAATCTCTAAGACGTGGAAGCGACCCGAGCGTCCATGGAGGGGACGAATGGATCACCAAAACGTGGCCCACCCACACGATGGAATATGTTCAGCCTATATAGGAAGGAAATTCTGACACACGCTGCAACATGGATGAACCCTGAGGACGTTATGCTAGGCGAAATAAACCAGTCACAAAAGAACAAATACTGTATGTTCCACTTACATGAGGTCCCTAGAGTCATCAAATTCACAGAGACAGGAAGAATGATGGGTGCCAGGGGCTGGGGAGAGGTATGAGGAGTTAGTGTTTCATGGGGACAGAGTTTCAGTTTGGGAAGAAGAGAAAGTTCTGGAGATGGATGGTGGGGATGGCTGCACTCTAATGTGAATGCACATTATAAATGCCACTGAATTGTACACTTAAAACTGGGTCAAGTGGTAAATTTTGTTATGTGTATTTTATTCCCCCAACAGACGCAACAGTCCCGGGGTCAGAGGAACGCATTCAGACAGAAGGTCGTTCTCTACCCTGAGGCCACGGGAAGAGCGAGGACCACAGCCAGCCAGCTCCTTTGATAAGCAGAAGTGCACGCTTTAGAGGAAGCTTCCAGAGGCTGTGTCTTCACCCTCAACCCCTTCCAGGCCTGTGGTGCAGCCGCCTCGGTCCTGCAACCCTTCCCCTTTCGCTGCCTCATCCTCCGTGCTGGGCAGGTGGCACATGCTCTGGGCCACAATACCCCCTCCCCAAGCCTCCTGCTCCATGGAGGGGTCAGAGTAGCCAGCTCTGAACCCAGGATGGGCTCTGCAGCAGAGATGTGGGTCCCCGGCTCTCCCTGTGTGGTTGCAAAGACCTGGGTGGGCCCTGATCCTATGAGGCCTTTGGGAGAGGGAAGCCTGATGGTTAAGACAACAGCTGGGCTTCCAGTCAGCTCTGCCCCTCAGGCACTGCCCATCCTCCTCCAACAGGCTGCACAAGAGGCCCATGCCTCAGTTTACCCATCTGGAAGGTGGGCTGTCGTGGGGCTGCTAGGCATGGGGAAGTGGGCCTAGTCAAGGGTTTAGGCATGTGAAGTTTTCTTCCCTTGGTGCCTGCTGCTGTCTACACACGAGCCGGTGTAGTGGGTGGAGACAGAGTGAGATGACACACACGTGCACATCTAGCACAGGTCAACGCGCCTGGGTCTCCAGGACGGACCTTTGTTTTAAAGTAAACACATTTTTCACATGAATTACTCTCAGGTGCTTATCAGGATATGAATAAAAATATAAACCGCAGAGTCTACCCCTGTCCTTGTTTCAACAAAGTGTGCCGGGAAAGGAGGCTCTCGGTGCCACACGATTGGCCGCAGTGCCCCGAAGACACATCTGTGTCTGGGCCACAGGTCCCCTGGTGGCTTAGCCCCGAGGAGCTCATGGGGACACAGAGCTTCAGAGAGTGACTTGCTAGGAGCGGAGCGGGAGAGCGAGCTCGGCTGGGCTTGGCTCAGGTGTGCTCAGAGCCCCCGTGGTCATGATAAAAACACCCCAAACTGCCAGAACACTGGTTCCAACAGAATCCTCCATCCCTTGAAGCTGATAAGGGCGCAGCCTCAGGTCTGAGAGACCCCGCCTTGGCCTGAGGGAGACCCTGTCCCGACAGCATACAAAATCCCAGGGTCATGGGGACTCAGGGCTGCTCAGGCTCCCACGCTTCCTGGTATCTTTTGCAGGCCAGCCTGATGGGTGAACAACCTCCACCTGCAGTTTTAGTTTCTGACTTAAAAGTCGGGAGAGGAAGATACGGGAGGCCTGAGCGGTAGGACGCGGAAACGGAGCCCCAGAGGTAACCCCGTCGGGCCTGGGCTGCTGGGCTCCTCCCGGGAAGCTGCCCTCTGCATGTGCTGTTTGGAAAGAAAACGAACCCCAAAGCAGGGGCGTGTCCCGGCAATGAGGGTGCAGGGCAGGCGGGCTCTGCACGCCAGGTGGGCGACGGGAGGTTGGGGGGGCAGCTACTCTCTGGGATGACCCACCACCATGGGGGGTGAAGCTGTCCATCTCCAGGGAGGCCATGGGAGGGGCTGTGGCCTGGGGGCCACACTTGGGGCGACTGTGAGCCCCCCAAAGCTGTGTTCACAGCTTCCTTCAACACCAGGAGGCTCTCCTAGAGGTTGTAAATTATCCAGCAGGCGTGAAGGCTGAGGCTGCCTTCCTTGTCATGAGTGACAACATTCAACAGGGCTCCGGGCTGCGGACAGGGCGTGTGCAGGGCCCCTCCCCGGCCACGTGCAGCACGAGCATGTCACGTCGTCACCCACCTGCTCCGTGGCCGTGCTTCCCGGCTCCCCGGCTCCGTCCAGAATCCCCTTGTCAGACCCTGGAGTCCGAGGGTCTTGGCCTGCCTCGTGAGGGTCCTCGGGGTGGGGTGGGGGGCTCTCCTCCACAGGGCTGGGCGCCCCCGCCACCCTGTCCCTGCCGTGGCCTGCGCCTAGAGCCCCTGCCCACTGGAGCTCGGGTTCTGGCTCTGGCCATAGTCCGGACTTGAGCTGCGCCTTGAAGCTGGAAAGGCCATTTTTCTCCTCAGAAAAGGCCTTCCTGGGGTCTGGAGGGAGGAGCTCGGGCGTGGGCAGCTGGTTTTTGGTGCTGGTCAGTGACAGGCAGAGGGCGCTGGCCTCGGGGCCCTCAGGCAGGAGCCTGGGAAATGTCTGCACTTTCCTCAGGCGGCTCCTCTCCAGGAAGCCTCTGTCCAGGTCACCCAGGGGGCGCTGGGTGTCCAGGATGAGGCTGGCCAGCCCCTCCCGGCCGTGGCTTTCTCCGTTTCTCACAGGCTCTGGCAGCAGAGGCTTTGAGAGTAGGGTCCCGGGGTGCTCTGGGCCTTTGCAGGCGGGGGTCTGGGGCAGGCCCTCTGGGCAAGCTGGGACCTCCGGGTCAGCACTTGCGTCCCCAGGCTGCCTCCTGGGCCCCGCACTTCTTGGAGCAAGCCTCCCTCTCCAAGCGCTCTCGCTGAGATCTGGGCCAAAGCAAGATGCGGTTACTGTGGAGGCCACAGCCAGGGACCCGAGCCCAGGCTGGGCAGCCCTGCAATCCGCTCCCACCCACGGCCACCTCTGACGGGCTCCTGCAGGACCCCGGGCCCCCATGGCCAAAGACCCTAGCACAGGGCGTCCAGGACGGGGCTCCTCTCCTGCACTCCAGGGGTCCCACCCTCCCTGCAGCACCCAGAAACGTCCTCACCCTAATCACGTGATCTCGGTTAGTTAACAAGGCTCAGAAGGCTCCTGAGCCCCCCTCCCCTCCCAGACCCAGCTTCCCACAGGGGTTTCCTAAGGGAGCCCTTGGCCTAATTATCTTGTCCAAAAGCACATCATTTTACTATAACAATTACACAAGTGATATTCCCCAAAGGAAGAAATTAGATCTCGCTACAGCCCCACCCGGTCTGCATGCAAAGCCTTCCACACACACACACACACACACGTCTCCACGGGAACCGTTCCAGGCACGCAGGGCCCTCCGTGTGGCGTGCGGCCCCCCTGCAGCAGCTCTGCTCTCCACTGTGTTAATACCCTCCACTGTTGTCACAGCAATGCCAGCGTCACCTGGTGCTGTAGCGACACAAATGCTGGCAGGGCAGGTTGGAAATGTTGCTCAGCAGGAGGGCCCTGCGGCCACTTGGAGGCTCCGTGCCTCCCTGAGGCCCCTCTGGGCTCCGAGCTGCAAAGTAGACTCTGGCCTTGGATCAAAACACGGCCTGAGACTCCGCCAGAGCCCCACGTGGGCCGTGAAAATCCCAGACGCTTCAGCCACAGCTCGTGCGCTGGAGAAGTCAATGGGCCTCAGATGCCGCATGGTGTCGGCAAACGGCAACGAACTGAGAAACGCTCCCCGTCCCTGTCCCGACACGCTCTAGACTAAGAGGGAGACGACCAGCCTTATCAGTCACTTCTCAACGTGACCTTGGTGCTCAGCTCTAATTGAGCGGGTGTCTGCAAAACACGCACAGTATGACTGAACATGTGAGTGTGCGTGTGCAGTGCCAATTTGTGTTCATGTTTGTACACATCTTCGCACGTGTGGGAGAGGGTGTATATGGTGTTCATGAGAGTGTGAGTGTATTTGTACATGAGTGTGCATGCTTGTGTGTGCAGTATAAATAGGTGTGTATGAGTTTGCACATACATGTATGTTTATATGTGCGACTGTGAGTGTGATATGTGTGTTTGTGGGGGCACATATGTGGCCTATTTGAATATGTATGCATGTGAGTATGGGTGTTTAAATGTGTGAGTCCACTGGTGTGAACATATGCGTGTGATCTGTGTCAATGTGCACATCTATGTGTGCATGTGTGCACGTGTATAAATGTGCACACGTGAGGGTCTGTGTGTGCATGCATATGTCTGTGAGAACGTGCATGTGCAAGCACATACCTGCGAGTGTGCTTACCTTGAAACGCTCCGAAGGACTCGAGGGAGAGCACCCTCCTCCCCACGGCCGAGAGGCTGCGGCACAGGCGGCAGGAGGACGTGAACTGCATCTTCTCTTCGCACAGCGCTATGATGCTCTGCGGACGTGGGCATCTCAGGGGGACGCTCATGGCAGGAAGCCCTGACCTCCGAGAGCCCGCCCGCCCGCCACAGCCTTTTTCAGGTACAAGAAAGCGAGGCCTCTCGGATTACAGAAAGCCAGCAGATTCTGTTCAGCCCATGAGAATTATAAGCCTAACCTCTTCATAACAAAAATGTCAATAAAAAAAGTCAAGATCTTATTTAAACAAAATGCAACTCCACCACATCCAGGCTAGGAGCTCGCGTGACAGGGCGGGGTGGGGGACAGGAACCCCTGTGTGTGTGCCGGGCGTATGTGCGCGTGCACAAGGCATTGGGCGTGAGGAGGGTCTCGGGCCTCAGCTCTGGGGAGAAGCATGAGAGGGTAGCACTCACCTCGAGGTCGGGCCGGTCCCCAGGGTCCTCCGCCTGCATCTGGCCCAGCAGCACCTCCAGGTCGCGGCTCAGCCTGGGCTCCGGCTCCGGCTCTGCCACGTACTCGAGGGCTGCCTTCAGCGTGGCCCCCAGAGAGTAGATGTGAGCCTGTGCGCCAAAGAGCCCGTTAGCGCTGCGAAGCCCGGCCGCGTGGCCTACGACAGGCACACCTGTCCCCGTACGGCTCCCGCTCCTCTGGGCCAGGAACACCGTCTTCCGGGCCACATCTGCTCTTTTTCATTTTTTTAAGATTGGCACCTGAGCTAACATTTGTTGCCAATCCTTTTTTTTTTCTTCTTCTCCCCAAAGCCCCCCAGTACATAGTTGTAATATTCTACTTGTAGGGTGTTCTAGTTGTGGCATGTGGGATGCCACTTCAGCGTGGCTTGATGAGCGGTGCTAGGTCCATGCCCAGGATCCGAACCGGTGAAACCCCGGGCCACCGAAGTGGTGTGCGCGAACCCAACCACTTGGCCATGGGGCCCTCCCCCAACATCTGCTCTTTATGACTGCTGCAGGCATGGCCAAGGCCACGCCTGCCCGATGCGAGGACTCTCAGGCTAAAGCATGTGACCCTGTGCTGGCGGGTCTGGGGTCTGTGCTGGCCTGGCCACAACAACTAGCGCCCCTCCCAGGGCCCAGCCCATCCAGCCTCCTGGGGCACAGACCCGGCCCGTGATGGATGCCGTGACTCTGAAGGGCAGGACCTTTTCTTTTCTGGTGTATTCTTCAAAAACTGGATGTGAGCAGGAAGAAAGACAGGTTTTCTTTTAGTAAGTTAGGGTTTTCCTATCTGCATTCACGAGCGTGTGGGCTCTGCAGATTGTGCACGCTGGGATGGGGCACAGTGCAGGCCTCGGCCCACCGGTCCTTGAGGGCTGACAATGGCTACTGTCACTTCCTGGGGCCAGGTGGCATCATCTGACATCATTGCGCCTTCCTACCTCACCCCACAATAGTGCATACGAGGGCTTTATCATTCTCACTTTACTGACAGGAAGCTGAGCCCAGAGAGGTTCAGGAACCAGCCCAGGGCCACACAGCCACGCCAGGAGGAGCCAGCAAGGGCCTGGGGCTGTGTAGCTCCAGACAGGCAGGTCACATAGCTCGCAGTGGAGGCCTGGGCCCTGAGTGAAGGCCGGGCTCTCCCCGCCTTCCTTCCCCAGCACTGCCTTCCCCAGGACACTCCGGTCTTTGGTGCACACTCTGGTCCAGATCAACACCTCATCCTGGGCCAGACCTTGCATGACTGAGTGGGTGGATCCTGGGTGATTCTGGCTCTCTCCCTGGGCGGCCCTCATGACCCGCCAGTGACGTCCCAGCTAGCCTCATTCCATGACCCTCAGACCCGGCCCTCCCAGTCTGTTGTGAGGTCTAGGATGACGGCTCTCTCCGGGGACTGCAGGACTGTCTGGTTTTCGCTGGCTGAGACTCCCCCTCTCTGGACTCGTCTGTCTGTCAGGGTCTCTATCTCAAGAGCTAGGCACATGGGGGCCATGCCCTCCCTCCATGCTGGCCCTCACTGCTCAGGGTGTTTGCCATGTTCCGCTGGTTAACAGATGCTTTGGTGGGGTCTTCATGCATCCATGTTTCCTTCCCGAGGCTCCACCCCCACAAGCAGGATTTACATGCTGATAGCCGCTGACAAACTTCCCTCCTAAATGTCCGGGAATTTGCATCTGCCCCTGCCGTGTGCACGTGTCCCAGCACCCACACCCCGCTTCCCCAATCTCTTAGGGGAAACAAGTGTCTCGGGTTAATTTGCATTTCTATAATTATGAATGAGACTGAGCATCTGTTCCTGTCTATTCGCCGTTGTGATTTTCCTCTCTACGCCCATTCATGGACTCGGCTCATTTCTCCACTGAGCTGTCGCCTGTTTTGGGTGCACTCTTGGCACATTAGGGTGCCGACCCCTGGGCTGTGTGTCACCTGTATGTTCTCTTCATCTGCCCTTACTTTTTAACTTTGTTCATGTGTCTTTTGACATTCGAAAATTCTAATGTTTAATTTGTGAAATGGGATAACTTTTTTTCTTTAGTGGCTTTTTGGAAGGACCATCCCTCCCCTAAGACGACAAAAACAGCTTTCCTCTGTTTCCTCCAATATTTTTATAATCTTTAAACATCTAGCTCCAATCTGTGTAGAATCTGCTCACATGCTGGCACGCTGTTGGGACCGGGCTTGTTTCCCTCCTGCTGGAGAGCGACCTCCTGGCACTGAGAGAGAAGACCCCCTCTGCCGGCCGGGACGGCCGCCCCACGGCGCGCGGCCCCCCGAGGCTGGCACTGGCCAGCCTCTCCTCCTCTTATGCTGGCTACGTGTCTCTCCCTCTGTCCAGATGGTGCTCTTTAAATTATAACAGCTTCAGAGGTATTTTCACATCTGGAGGACAAGCTGCCCTTCATGTCTTTTTCAAAAAGTTTCTTTATTTTCACATTTGTCCAGTTTTAAAAAACAAACTTAAGTTCTCCCATTCCTATTCAAAAAACAAACCAAAAATGGTTGGGATTTTATTATAACTGCACTGACGTTGCAGAATTTGGGAAGGACTAACGTCTTACAAAATAAAATACTTAGGATATCAGTGAGACGGTCAAATAAGACGTCCCTAGATGGTATGGCCCTCGATGAGAATGTGGACATATCCACGGACAAGTACCCGTGTGGGAGCCCTGGGAGGCGGTGCCACACTCCTAGGGCCCTGACAGGAGTCTCGCCCAGGTGCATCAGATAACAGGCAGACACACCTCGGTCCTGGTCGGACCATTTAGCTAGACTAACCAGGAAAAAAAGAGGACTCAGAAAAATAAAATTATAAACAAAAGAGGAGACATTACACCGGATACTGCAAAAATACAAAGGATCATAAGAGACTATTATGAACAATTATATGCCAACAAGATGGCTAATCTAGAAGAAATGGACAAATTCCTAGAAATAACCTACGAAGACTGAATCACGAACAAACACAAAATCTGAACAGATCAATAATTACTAACGAGATTGAATCAGTATCAAAAACCTCTCAACAAAGATAAGCCCAGCACCAGATGGTTTCGCTGAATTCTAGCAGATATTTAAAGAGGAATTAATGCCAATCTTTCTCAAACTCTTTCAAAAACCTAAGAAGAGGGAGCACTTGCAAATTCATTTTCTGAGTCCAACAGAACCCTGACACCAAAGCCAGACGAGGACACTCCACGGAAAGAACACTACAGCCCCATACCCCTGATGAACACAGACGTAAACATTCTCAAGAAAATACTAGCAAACCAAATGCAGCAGCACACTGAGAGGATCGTACACTATGGCCCAGTGGGATTCATCCCTGGGATGTAAGGATGGCTCAACATACGCAAAGCGATCAATGTTACACATCGCATTAATAGAAAGAAAAAAGTCATACGATCATCTCAACAGTAGCAGAAAAAGCATTTGACAAACTACAACATACTTTCATGATAAAAAGTCTCAACAAACTGAGCATATAATAATATATCTTAACATAATAATAAAGGCCACACACGGCAAGCCCACAGCTAACATCATACTCAATGGTGAAAGCTTGATGGCTTTTCTTCTAAGATCAGGAACAAGACAAGGGTGCCCACTCTCATCACTCCAATTCAACACAGTACTGGAAGTCCTAGCTAGAGCAATCAGGCAGGAAAAAGAAATAAAAGGCATCCAAATTAGAAGGGAAGAAGTGAAACTGTCACTGTTTGCAGATGCCATGATCCTATATATAGAAAATCCTACTGTTAGCATCATTGAGTGGATTCCGACTCCCAGCAGCCCTGTGGACAGCAGAGAGCCCTGCCCGGTCTTTTTGCACCATCCTCTCATCTTCTGGCACTCTATCACACAATGCTCTGCTGCTGTTCACAGGGTTTTCGTGGCCAATTTTGTTTGGAAGCGGGTGGCCAGGTCCTTCTTCCTGGTCTGTCCTAGTCTGGAAGCTCTGCTGAAACCTGTCCACCAGGGGTGATCCTGCTGGCGTTTGAAATCCCGGTGACACAGCTTTCAGCATCACAGTAACACAAAGCTGCTATAGTGTGACAACCGACAGGCAGGTGTTATGGCTCCCTGACCAGGAAACAAACCTGGGCTATGGCAGCAAGACTGCTGGATCTTTACCACTGGTACACTAGGGCTGGCTAGAGAAAATCCTAGACTTCACAAAAAAAACCTGTTAGAACTAATCAACAAATTCATTAAAACTTCAGGATACAAAATCAGCATACAGAAATCATTTGCATTTCTTTACACTAAGAATGAAATATCTGAAAAGGAAACAAAGAAAACAATCCCATTCACAATAGCATCAAAAACAATAAAACAGCTAGGAATAAATTTAACCGAGGAAATGAAAGATCTCTACACTGAAAACTATAAGACTTTGATGAGAGAAACTGAAGACGACACAAATAAATGGAAAGCTATCCTGTGCTCATGGATCAGAAAAATTAATATTGTTAAAATGTCCACACTATTCAAAGCCATCTATAATTGAATGCAATATGTATCAAAATTTCTGTGGCATTTTTCATAAAAATAGAAAAAAAATCCTAAAATCAGTATCAAACCACAAAAGACCCCATATAGCCAGAGAAATCCTGAGAAAGAAGAACAAAGTTGGAGGCATCACACTCCCTGATTTCAGACTATACTACAGAGCTATAGTAATCAAAACAGCTGGTACTGGCATCAAAACAGACACAGATGAACTAACAGAATTAAGAACCAAGAAATAAACCCATGCAGATATGGTCAACTAATATTCAACAAGGGGGCAAGAATATATGATGGGAAAGGATATTTTCTTCACTAAATGGTGTTGGGAAACTGGGCAGCCACAGGGAAAAGAATTAAACTAGACCCCTATCTTACATCACTCACAAAAAACTAATTCAAATGGATTAAAGACTTAAATGTAAGACCCCAAAGTGTAAAACTACTAGAAAAAGCTCCTTGACACTGCTCTTGATAATGATTTTTTGGATATGAAAAAAATTGCAAAAAGTGCAAGCAACAAAAGCAAAAATAAACAGGTGGGACTACATCAAACTAAAAGCTTCTACACAGCAAAGGAAACCACCGACACAATGAAAAGGCAACCTAGTGAACGGGAGAAAATATTTGCAAATCATATACCTGATAAGAGGCTAATATCCAAAATATATAAGGAATTCATACAACTCAATAGCAAAAAACCAATCTAATTTTAAAAATGGGCAGAGGAACTGAATAAACATTTTTCCAAAGTAGACATACAGATGACCAACAGGTACATGAAAAGATGCTCAACATCTCTAATCATCAAGGAAATGCAAATCAAAACCACAGGCGATGTCACCTCACGCCTAGTTAGAATGGCTATTATAAAAAAGAGAAGCAGTAACAAGTGTTGGCGAGGATGAGGAGAAAAGGCACCCCTGTGCACTGCTGGTGGGTGTATAAATTGGTGCAGACACTATGGAAAACAGGATAGGGGTTTCTCAAAAAAATTAAAAACAGAAATACCATACAATCCAGCAATTCCACTTCTGGGAACACAACCAAAGGAAGTGAAATCAGAATCTCAAAGAGCTACCTGCACCCCCATGTTCACTGCAGCATTACTCACAACAGCCAAGATATGAAAACAACCTAAGTGTCCATGTGCAGACGAACAGATGAAGAAGATGTGCTACAGAGACACAATGGGATGCTACGCAGCCACGAGAAAGAAGGAAATCCTGCCACTTGCAACGACATGAACAGACCTCGAGGGCATTATGCTGAGTGAAATAAGCCAGGCAGGGGAAGACAAATACTGCATGATCTTGCTTATAGGTAGAATCCAAAAAAGGCGAACTATAGAAACAGAGAGGAGAATGGTGGTCACCAGGGGCTGCAGGTGGGGGTGGGGTGAGGGGATGGGGAGATGTTGGTCAAAGGAGACAAACTTCCAGTTATGAGATGAATGAGTTCTTGGCATCTAACGTACAGCATGGTGACTATAGTTAACAATACCGTATTATATACTTCAAACTGCTAAGAGAGTAGATGTCAAATATTCTCACAACAAAAAAAAGGAAATGGTAATTATGAGATGGAGGTGTTAACTAACCCTCCCATGGTAATCACTTTGCATATAGAAGTGTCTCAAATCAACACTCTGTACACCTTAACTCACATAACGTTATATGTCAATTATGTTTCAATAAAGCTGGAAAATAAATTAGGTGCAGGGACGCGCTCTGTCTCATTTTCTCGTGTCTTGTTTTCTCGTCTTTAGAAGGTGGTTCACATTAAGTTTCCAATCTTTTCTGCTATATTTACTTGCAGGCTTTCCATAGTCTTTGCTATTATAAATGGAGCATTTTCCATTTCATCTCTAACTGGTAATTACTGACACAGAGAAAAGCTATTTATTTTTGGGATGTATCTTGTTTTCAGCTGGCCTCTGAAGTCTTTTATTCTATCATTCTCCACTGAAGCCTCTTAGATTTCAGGCCCACACACTTTCGTCACAGACCTTGCGATCCTGCCCCACACGCACATTGCTCAGAGCTGGCGTCCTGCCGCCTGCTCAGGGCCTCAGGAACACGGCTGAACCGCACTGACGGCTCCTGAATCGTTCACTGTCCCCACGCCCAAGCCTGGGCCCCTGTGATGCTGCCCCACCTCTTACAAAAGACAGTGGAACCCCCAGCCTTCATCCCCCTGCAGAGGGCAGCCTGCTCCCCTCTCTCACACTGACCACGCCCGTCATACCTGAGGCCCCTGCCTGGGTCCCCACACAGGCAGCGTCCAGGGGCCAAACTTAAGTCAAGCTGCTGCAGAGACTCAGGGCAGATGCCTTATTTCGGGGGCCCCGTTGGGTGCCGATGCTTAGGGTGGAAGGAAAGGCAGATCCCACAAGCTTCCACCTGCAGAGCCTGAGAGGTCCAGGTCCCAGCCGGGGCTCTGAGCTGTGAGTCCCACACTGAGGCTCCCAGCAAATCATAGCCCTGAGAATAAAACCGGCCTGTACTACAGCTGGCAAGACCAGGGTATCTGCTCCTGTCTCCAGGCGCACTGGATAGATAGGAACCCATCGATCCATCCATCTGTCTACCCATCTATTCATCCATCCATGTTCGGGTAGTCGATAATTTTCAGGGATTCATAGGGGTCCTGAGAGCCAAAGGTTTGAGAACTGCTGCCTTACAGAGGGTGAGAGGACACATCAGAGACTGGAGACGGCATTTGCAATCCTGACAACCTACGAAGAGCAGCGTGACAACTGACTGGCAGGCCGGCTTTCCCCAAGAGGGACTCCTCCCCCATCAAGGCACCTGCACGCGCACAAGGCCAAGCCGCCCAAGGGCAGGGCCATGCTTCTCCCCCCCATCCCGGGTGGTCCCCAGCAATATGGAGTCCAGGCGGGGGGGGGGGGCGGTAGGCAGGGCCTCTCGCACGTTGCTGGTGGGGGTGCGACCACTTTAGAAACCAGCTGGACAGTCCCTGCCCCCCCCCCCCCCCCATGCAGCACTCCGTCCCTGGGGCACACCGGGAGAGCTCCAGCCCAGAGGCACCAAGAGAGTGCAGAGCAGCACTAACCCTGATGGGAACTTGGCCAGGCCCCACTGGAGCCCACACCTGCTCAGGGTGACGAGGTCCAGAGGGGAGCCCTGTAGGGGACAGGGGCTGGCCCGGAGGAGGCCTTGAATGCCTGCCACAGGTCATATTTTTAGCTTTTGGAAACTATGCTTCCACTGAGGTTTCCTCAGCAAGGAGGGAGGTGGGCAGGGGAGATGGTTGCAGGAGGACCAGCCGTCGAGTGTCCCGGGACTCAGCAGTGGGAGCAGAGTGGGGAGCAGGGCCAGGCTGGGAAGGACCGGACCCAGGAGGCGGCAGCTCCATGGTGCCAGGAACACGGAGAATTCAGTGTGAGGACATGGAGGGCTCCCTGTTGTTGTCTCTGTGGGGAGGATGTGGAGATGAGATCAGGCCCACAGGGAGTGGCAGAGGCCGCTAGGCTGACATTTCCAGAGGGAGAAAGGATCAGGACAGTAGGGAGGTGGCAGGAGGGGCTGGTGTGTGGCAGCGTGAATAGTGATGACTACCGCTCAGGAGGGCCACAGGCCGGCGGGTGGAGGCAAGTGTTCAGCCCGGACATCAGCAGCAACCACAGCCCCACCTGCTGTGTCCTTCAGGAGCCCAGAGACCCAGAGGCTGGGCTGCAGGTGTCTTGATGTCGCCGGCAGCAACTCACCCTGATGGAGCTCAAGGGCAGGGGTGACACCAAGTGGTGTGTTTGCCACAGTGGTCCCTGTGAGCTGGTGTTGTTGCCCAGTTACGGGCAGGAACAGTGCCTGAGTGGTGTGACGGGCCCCCATGAGCCTTGTGCAGCTGTTCCTGGGGTTGCCACAATGCAGCGCTGAAGTTGCTCAGGGGGTCCTGACAGCCCCTAGGAACGGGCACCAGCACGAGGCTAATCCAGAGCAGAGCAGAGAGCCTGGACTCAGAGCTCCCGACGGGGCATGCGTGGGCCTGTGAAAACAAGGGGATCAAAGCGTCCACACACACCGCGGGCCCTTCACAGGTGTGAGGTAAGAAGGACTGACTCGCTGTGTGTGTGGAACAAGGAAAATCCACGATCACCCACCGGGAATTAAAGCAACTCAGGGAACAGAGGACTCTTCATCACAGGAAGATCCGGGGCCGCAAAGCATTACACACTTGGGAGCCATCCCTTCCCACTGCGGATGGGTCAGAGCAAGCCCCCTCCCCGATGAGGGCCTGCCTGCCCCCCATCCCTGCACTCCACAGTGCCCCCAGGAAACCCTCTCCCCACCGGAGCTTGGGTGCCAGGGAGCTCAGTCAGCCAAAGAATAAAAAAATCTACAGAAGCTAGAATGACCCAATGCATGTGCTTGGGTTACACAGAGAATCTGCACGTCCCGGTGAGAGGACACACATCTTCTTAGGACACAAGGAAACCTCAACGACTCCAAAGAGTAGGTACACATGGACCTTCTTTGACCACAGTTTGGTTCAGTTAGAAGTTAAAAAGAAGAAGACAGGGGCTGGCCCAGTGGCGCAGAAGTTAAGTGCAGACGTTCCACTTCGGCGGCCCAGGGTGTGCCGGTTCAGGTCCCGGGTACAGACATGGCACCACTTTGCATGCCATGCTGTGGTAGGCATCCCACATATAAAGTAGAGGAAGATGGGCACGGATGTTAGCTCAGGGCCAGTCTTCCTCAGCAAAAAGAGGAAGATTGGCAGCAGATGTTAGCTCAGGGCTAATCTTCCTCAAAAAAAAAAAGGAAAGAAAAAGACAAAAAAACAGTCCTAGCATGTTTAGAAATAGACAAACGGGGGCCTGCCTGGTGGGCATAGTGGTTAAGTTTGCACATTTCACTTTGGTGGCCCAGGGCTCATGGGTCAGATCCTGGGTGCAGACCTACACACTGCTCATGAGGCCATGCTGTTGTGGTGTGCCACACACAAAATAGATGAAGTTTGGCACAGATGTTAGCTCAGTGACAATCTTCCTCACCAAAAAGAAAAGAAAAGAAATGGACAAATGATTGTTGAGAGTGGAAGCTCTGTGTTGACCACATGCTGTGTGCTGAATCTCACATACACCACACTGGGCAGGTGGGGCCGCCATGAGAGATCAGCATTATGAGTCTGGATGGTGGTTCCCCTGGGGGCTGGTTGGGGCGACAGGGTACTGGCATGCTCTGCTTCTTGATCTAGATGCTGGTTATTGGGATGTTCAGTTTGTGAACATTCATCAAGCTGTATGCTCGTGATATATGTATTTTTCTGTGCGTATATCTCAATAAAAAGTAAGAAAAAACCCAACTCATTCACAGTACTCATGGGTGAAAGAAGAAATCCCAATGGAAATTAAAAAATACCCAGAAGTGAATGATACTGCAATCGCTCCATGGCCAAACTCATAGAATGCAGCAAAACTCATGTTTTGAGGGAAATTCATAGCCTTAGGTGTTAGCGCTAATATTGGAAAGGAAGGAAGGCTGGAGACTCATGAGCTGAGTGTCCGACTTCAGTTAGAAAAGGAATAGTTACTAAACTCAAAACAAGTAGTAAATAAGGGCAGAGTCAACAGGAAAAAAAAAAAACAAAGACGCCACAGGAAGATCACGTGGTACAAAGTGGGCTCTGAACAAGCCAACAGAATAAAGAGCCCTGCAAGACTGACACGGGAAAGGAAGGAGGGAGCAAGCCATCCAGTGAGCGGGAAGAGGGCGTCTCTACAGATAACACAGTGGCAGAGGAGGGGCGTCACCCACAACTCGATGCCAACACGTTAAAAACACAGGGAAAACGGATAAACTTCAGAAATACATAGTTTACCAAGAAGCTGATTCAAGAAGAAATACAAAAACAGATGAATCCTATAACCATTAAAAATAGAGCAGCAATTAAAAACCTTTCCTCCAGGGAAACAGATGGCTTTACAAGTAAGTTTGACCAGACTTCCAAGGAACGGATCGTCCCGTTCTTGCATGAACTCTTACAGGGCAGAGGGAGAGGGGGCGCTCCTACTGGAACGATCCTGATGCCAACACCGCCAAACATCGACAGATTGGAAGCTACCAGTCCACTCGGGAAAAACGTGCAAAAACCCAAGGTAGGTACTGGTAGATCAAATGCAACATGGTATAAAAAGATGAGACACATGGCCAGTTTAGGTTTTTTCTAAATAGGAAAGGATGATTTAACATTTGAAAATAAATACAGAAATACTGACATCTTAATGATTGTTTCAAAGGTTGCAGAAGCATTTCATAAAACACAGTGTACACTCATGAGAGAACTCGGCCAGTTTGGCACAAGGGAACTCACGTGGCCAATGCAAATGTCGTCCAGGACGCCGAAAGGTGAAATCGGTCCTTTTAGAACCAGGCAGGCACCGATGTCACCCAGGCCGGCGCACCACCCTCACACGCTTCTTTCTCCCTGGAGTCTCACGGCTGCTCCTTGCTGACACACAGCAAGAGGAGGGAGGGAACTGACCCACAGCCTTTGGACGGTCAGGAACAACACTGCTGCCTTTGCCAGTGATTTGAACAGAAAAACTAAAAGAACTGAACCTCTAAGTTATTAGAAATAAGAAGAGAATTTAGCAAGATGGCTGGATTAAGATTAAGATATTAAAGTGAACTGCATTTCTGTCAACTAGCAACAGGCAAGCAGAAAAATGTAATTACAAAGATGACCATCAATTTAGAATAGAGTCAGAAAATATCTCATACGAGAATAAGCTAATAAACGATGTCCAAGACTCCTACGGTAAAAACTTTAAAACGTTGCTGAGATACTAAATAAGACCTAAGTAAAGGAAGAGAAATAAAGTGTTTCTAGAGAAGACCATAGAGTATAAAGATGGGAATTCTCCTAAAATTGATCTACAGATTCAGCGCCATTCCAGTCAAAATGCCAACAGAGCTTTCCATGGAACTTGATAAACTAATTCTAAAATTTATATGGAAGCAGAAAGGGTTAAGAGGAGTCAGAACACTTCAGAAAAGGAACAGGGAGCGGGCACGGTCCCTGTGAGATGCTGGGCTCCCTGTGAAGCTGAGGTAACTCATACACGCAGTTCCAGTGCAGGACGGACAGACTGACGCACGGGCTGGAACAGAGGCCCAAGAAGCAGGTCCCCTTCCGTCTGGAATTGTGGTATGTGGCACAGTTGGCGTGCACCCAGGCCAGCCATAAACGGAGCTGGGAGAAAAGGTTATCTATATGGAAAAAGATGAAATCGGACCCTTACCTCACACTATAAAAAAAAATAAACTTCAGGCAGATTAAATGTGAAGAACAAACCCTTAAAACTTTGGTAGAAAATATCAGTGAATATCTGTTAGACCTTGAGGTTGGGAAGGTTTCTTAAGCCACAAAAAAAACACTAACATGAAAGAAAACATGTAGTCAAAAAAATTTGACTACAGTTGTATACCGCATAACGACGTTTCTGTCAAAAGAGACCGCACGGACAACAGTGGTCCCAGAAGTCAGTACCACGTAGCTGAGGTCTGTAATGGGCTATAGCATCCGGGTTTGTGTAAGTGTGCGCTATGTGTGCCTAATGACGCGCTTCTCAGAACGTGTCCTTGTGGTCCCGCGATGCGGGGCTGTATATTAGAATTGAGAAACACTTTTTCTGAGAGGATGCCCTCCAGTAGCTTTTCCCAAAGGGTGGTGTGAGAGGGTAAAGCGATTGTCACAATAACACTGAGCTGTCGTTCGTCTTGTCCACTCTCAGACGTGGAGACGTCCAGAGGCCACAGCAACAGCAACAGACTGAGCGCAGAAGCCGCTGTGGAAACCCAGGGCTCTGCCACCGAGCCAGACGATGAAGACGTTTACAACCTAAGACAACGCCACTCTTTTCACTACTCTTTTTGGAAAAGCAGTGTTATTTTTCATAAAAATATGTCACATATGTTAATGTGCAAAGGATGTATTATTGTTATTTTGGAATGAATTAATAGGCACACAGTTTACACCTATCACAGTTTTAACCTGTGATACAGTCAATACTGACAGATGTGTGGACAGTGTATAACCCACATAAACAAAAGGCACCCTCCCACACAAATGACAATAGCACCCAGGGCCGCGCACAGGAGTCTCAGCAAAAACATAAAAAAAGAAGTTCTTGAAGATTACATGCAGCGCGATACTCTTTTTAGAAAGTTACAAACAGCTCAAAAGAAACAGTGTTTTTAGGAACACTAAGAGGTCCTGCTGCCACCATGGACGGGGGACAGGGCGCGGCATGGGGAGCAAGCCCAGAGAAGGACAGACACTGTTTCAGGGCCCCAGCTCCTGTGTTCACGCTGGGTTCCATTACTAAAACCCCAATAAAAAAGAAAGAAGTCCTTGCACGGACTGGGGTGAGAACTGCCCGAGACAAAGATTTTGAGGCTTCTGATTCTGGACTCTTGAGTTCCCAAAAAGCATAAAAACCGACAGCGGGATCCACCAGAGTCTGATGGCCCTGCCGTCCCTCCAGGCCAGGGAGCTGCGCCAGGGCCTCAGGACCAGCTTATTTCACAGTAAAATCAAGCACAGCAGGAGCCAATCCTAAAACTTATTTTAGGGTAAAAAACTGAATCTAATGTCACTAAGCTAGTGGGCTTTTACTGGGAAGATGTTTGAGTTTGTAATCACTCATTTATTTGTTAATGACTGATTTATTATCCAACCATCTTAGGAACCATGAAGAGGCCCCACTGTCGGCCAGAGCCCAGCATGGCACCGGATGGACAGACAGGGCCCAATGGATGGACAGACGGGGCCCGATGGATGGACGGGGGTCCCGTGCAGGGGTCCCCTATCTCCTTCTTCAGTCCCTGGGCCATGCTGGAGGGGCCGTGCTGCCCATTGCTCTGGCAGGTCACATGGAAGAGAGCCCTCAGGCAGGCCATGGACTTAGAGGGCGCCCAGGGGTCCGCTCTGCAGAGCAGGGGTCTCTGGGAGGCCTTGGTTGCCTCAGCCGGAGTGTGGCCTCCAGGGTGAGTTGGGGTGGCTGCTGCTCATGCTTGTAAATGATTATCCAGAGACCACGAGCCTCCTCGGCGCACTGCTCATCCCTCAGAGGAACGACGGCTCCCTGCCAGCCACCACTTCTAACAAGTTAAATACAGTAAATTCACACTCCAGAAAACCCACTACACAGCTATGGCAGACGTGTCCAACACCATGCTGTCACTGCAGCCACGCCCGCTGCCCGCCCAGGAGAAGTCAGAGGGAGGCTGGGGGAGGCCCACCAGCTGCGACATACCTCAAAGGTGTTCCCAGTCACGTCGAACTCCGGGGGGACAAAGGCGCCCTCGGGGTCATCTGGGGAAGGAAGAGAGAAGATGCTCCCATCACAGCCGCGAAGCCAACAGTGAAAGGAAAACCTGCCAGCAAGGAGCAGCCTTGCGAGGGCCAGGCGGACGAAGGGACCCCGACTGGGGCCTCAGCAGGCGCCCATTCCTCCTCTCTGTCCTGGCGTCCCCAAGGATGGTTTTAAGCGTTAGAGGAAGCAGTGGTTAACAAGGGACACCACCTCCCTCCCTGTAAGTGTGGAAAATGGGCTCCAAAGAGGAAGAAGAAAAGGATTTGGTCTGCCTTCCTGGAGGAGGAGGACTGAAGGCCCCCTTAGGAAAGACCAGGCCCCTCTGCTCAGGCTCTCCCTGGAGCAGGGGCAGGCGCTGGCCATGCGGGCCCCCACTTCAAGGCCCCCGCGTCCACTCACTGCAGGGCCAGGAAGACCCAGCGCAGTCCTCGCTGCTGTCAGGGCCGGCAGGCCCCTGCTGCTCCCTCGAAGGGGCCGTGTGACGGTGCTGGAGCACGTCTAAGCCCACAAGAGCCGCTCCCGCCTCATTCTGCCCCAGTGGTACCTGGGGCTGGAGGTCCCGTCAGTTTCCAAGGAAATCTGGGCTCCACTCCTAGTTCCCGGCCCAGGAGGGTCCCCCATGTCCCCCTCCCCTGCCTATGGGCCTCACCGCTGAGCTGCTCCATGAAGCACACGTTCCCGCTGGTGTTGAAAGCCAGGGTGTCAGGCGTGATGCAGAGGGTCTGGAAGATGGCCGAGTGGGCGACACTCCTCATGGACAAGCTGCACTCCAGGCACACGGCCCAGGCTTCCTGCTCACTGAGGCCGCTGTCCCGCAGCGAGAGGATGTCGGCCAGTGACACGTTCTCCTGCCAAGACAGGCCTCTGCTGAGGCGGGTCTGGGGACAGGCCCACGTCCCATACAGGCCCTCCTCCTGGGGAAAGGCCTGGAGCCCAGACGAGGGAAGCAGGCGATGTGTGGCACCACTTCATTTTGTGTCAGAAACAGGGTTTCAGGAACAGGGCTTCAGGCAAGGTCTTTAAAAACAGCAACAGAACGTCGTCCCACTCTTCCTGGATGTCAGGAGCCACCGCACATTGGGTGACACGACCAGTGTTCAGTGTGCTGCTGCGAGCAGGTACCACTAATGGAGCCGGGACCTGGGCCCTGAAAGTTGTGGCCTCTCTGCAGCCCCGCTGCCCAGAGGGTCTCCCACGTGCTGAGACATGCCCGACCCCGAGGCTCACCCCATAGCACCCCAGGCATGTGGAGGGGCTTCACTTTGTAGACTGTGGGCGGATGAGCGAGATGTAGGGACCTGTGGAGATGGAGTTGATGCCCGCAAATGTACCGCTGTGCACGGGAAGCTGTTAACAGAGCTGAGGCGGTGTGACCCTACTGCATGACCACGTGACACACAAACACCATGTGACAACAGCTACGGGGAGGCTGGGCCAAGTTGGGGAGAATGTAGGGCCGAGTTCTGGGGAGAGAGCAGGGTCGAGTTGGGGAGAAGATAGGGCCGAGAGTGGAGAAGGTAGGGCCGGGTTTGGAGAAGGTAGGGCAGAGTGTGAAGGTAGGGCTGAGTGTGGAGAAGGTAGGGCCGAGTTGGGGGGAGGGCAGGGCTGACTTGGGGGGAGTGTAGGGCCAGGGATGGTGGTGCAGAAGCAAGGCCAAGCCCCTCTTTCCACCCAGCCTCTGCCTCCAGCCTCAGCTGCTCCACCCCGCCCAGCACAGAGGCCTGTTGAGGTTCATGTACAACCAAGCCCTCAGGTCTTAAAGCGCCATCTCCTGCCTCTGCCCTCAAATTCCCACTTGCATTTCGAGGGATCCCACAAGCACCAGCGCAGGGGATGAAGGGCTTAAACCAGGAAAGAAAGGACAAAACCCAGGGGGCAGCCACCGTGTGGTCTTGCTGAGCTTTAAGGGTTTGGCAGTGGGGTGATGGAAGGGGACCAGCGGCGGGTCTGCTCCGTGCCCCTGTGACAGCGCATGGCACCGTTTGCCTCCTCCTCTGATCCCAGGGAGGGGGCTCAGTGGCGTCACTCCCCAGACCCCTCCAGCTCTTTCTTTGTGGGGTAGATGGATGAGGGGAAGGCAGCTCATGGGAAGCTGGCTCAGGAAGCAGCAGCCACAGGGCCCCCATGTGAAGCAGCTCTGAGACCCCCCAGCCAGATGTCAGGACCATGCGTGTCCCCGCGAGGGTGGTGGATGGGGTTTCAACAGAAGAAACCAGAGTAAAAGCAGAGATTGGGGTGGCGGAGGAGGGTGGACCCAGAAATCTCTCTGCTGTGCTCCTGAGGTGCCCTGATAAAAGGTCTCTCTGACTTTGTGTTGCCCGGGACCCCCCAGGACTCAGGGAGCCCAGCGCTCCAGCATGCCCACGGGCCCTGGTTAAAGAGGCGCCTGGACACTGTGTGCACACATGTGTGCGTGCAAATACACATGTGCATGCACCCACACACCCACACAACACACGTGTGTACACACAGGTACACCTGCAGTCATGCACACACACAAAGACGCACACTGCACGTGTACCCAGACACATCACATGTGCAACCACATGTACACACACTCACACACACGTATGTAAACATGCGCAGAGGCACACACTGATAAACAACCCTGAAGACCCGTGGGCTTGTGCTATTTGGGAGAGTGAAGCCAGCCCACGACGTGAGTCTGAGTCAGGCCCACCGCGGGGGCCTCTCTGACACCCGCTGCTGCCGCCCACACGGCCGGCAGGCCGCCTGTTTGTGCGGCTGTCGACTGGATGTGCTGCCAAGAGGAGGGAGCCCAGGTCAGGTGTGCCCACGGGGGCATCTCATGGGCCAGGCATAACTCCTGCTCAGGTCCAGGCCCCTCCCCACCACTCTGCCCAGCGGGAAGATGGCCGGTTAGTGGGGAGGCACCTCCCACCCCTTAGGGAAGCTGCAGACGTGTGGTCCCGGGGCTGATTCATGGTGGGAGCATCTAAACAGGAGGATTCTCTGCATGGCTTTTGAGGTGACGTCCACGGGGCCTGAGTCACTGCTTCCCTGTGGGTGAGGCCTCCACTTATGGATAGGATGGCTGCAGCCCTTCTAAAGCTCCGCTGTTCCAACAGGAAGGCGGGTTCAACTGCCGCACGGTTCCAGGACAGGGCCAAGGGACAACACTGGCTCCCCTGACCTATCAAGGGGAGGTCTTGCGCATCTGAAGGATGTTGAACCCTGGGCCCCATGGTCACCTGTCCTCTAGGACCTCTCGCCCTGCCCTCCAGCCCCCTCCTCTGGCCCAGGTTGGAAGGACCCTCTCTTGCCTGAATCCACGGCCCAAGTAGGGCAGGCAGGAGTATTGGACCGGCCTTCGCTAATGGGCCAGGGACAAGGAGGAGAGCAACCCGACAGCACATGTCAGCCGCTCAGCTCTCTGAGTTCACGGGGCCCTGTCAGAATTCCAGTGGATGCCCCATGGCCACCCTGAGAGATGGGAGCCACGTGGACAGCCTGTACATCTGTGCTCCCCTCCAGAAGAGGCTGCCAGAGGACCCCAGGGGCTCTGAGCCTCACGGCCAGGTCTATGCCCCAGGGGAACATGCTCACGGGCTGCAGGGTGTCGGGGCAGAATCGACAAGAGCTTCTCGGCCACAGCAGACATTTCAGAGGAGGGGGACGTGCTGTAAGAGCAGAGCTGGCCAAGGCTCCGCCTACGCCTGTCTGCCTGCCCCGCCTCCAGGGCACCCACGAGCCCAGCACCCACCAGGGCCCGGACGCAGGCTGGGGCATTGCGACTCCCTACACTGCAGCCACCTCTTGCCGCTGCCAACACGGTCTGACCTTGTCATCGCCGGCCAGCCTACAGTCAGCCTCCTCTTCAAAATCCAGCTGAACCCATGGAGCCTTGCACTCTACTCTCTCCATTCCCCAGCAAGGCGCTGCCTGGTGGGCCGTGGTGGGTCTGCGGGTGGAGACCACTATAGTACCTCCTTGTAGGGCAGGAAAGAGTGGTCCGTACCTTGCAACTGTGCAGACACAAACTCAACCTCCATCCTGGCTGGGAGGAGGGGCAGGAAGGCAGGCAGACGTGACCCCCAGGGGCGGGCTGTCCCCAGAGCAGCCCCTTGTCTACCAGTCCAGGGGTCCCAGAGGGCAGGGCAGCTTCCCCACCAGAGGGCCGCTGTCTGGTTATAGCAGTGTGCCCGTTCAGGGGCTTCTGGGACTGGAAAACACCGCCCCACTCAGCCAGACCGTGAGCCAGGTTGACGAGAGGACATGGGCCCTGCTGCATGTTCACACGCATCCTCTCACAACCAACAAATTTCTTCAATCCTGAACGTGCTAACAGGATCTGCCAGCACAAAACTGAAACCGCTGCTGAGAACATTTGTCAGCAATCCCCAGCCTGCTGACAGATCCTTCACGCTGCCAGACCCCAGGCCTGGGGAGCTCTGCACACTGCCTGTCCAGGGTCTGCCTGCTTGCCCTCAAGCACCCCCCGACTCATAACCGTGACCCCACCACGAAGCTCTCCTTGGTTCTCCAGCTGCCTGCTGCTCTGAGCCGTTCGGTACCGACATCATACGGACTCCTGCAGGGCACCATGGGAATATCCACTGCTTCACAGGGTGACCCCCAGATGCAGGCTCCTCTTGGCAGCCACAGGGTCCCCCCCAGATGCAGGCTCCTCTTGGCAGCCACAGGGTCCCCACGCACCTTCGAATCCTTGAGCCGAGCCCAGCGCCTGGCCCACATTCGCTCACGGAACTTGGGAGGGAGAAGGCCGCTTCCTACTCCTCCAGGGGTCTGGGGACCGGGAGACGCCTTGCCTGTGCCCTGCCCAGTGCGCCACCTTCATCTGCAAGCCGCTCTCGTGCTCACACCCTGAAGGCCAGTGGCACCCCCTCCTCCCCTCGGCCTGGTGTCCACCTCCTCTGCAGCCACTGCCCTGCCCTCGGCTGCCCCGCCTGATCCCGCGTCCCTGCTCGTATCGATGCAGCGGTGCTGCCTGCAGGTGGCCAGGGGCTGGGCCTGGCTGCAACCTCCAGGACCTCGCTGGGCGGTAACCGGCCCCCTCACCATGTGCCCCCGCGGTTTCCAGCCAAGAGCTCACACAGGCATCATTGCTCACGGGCCACGCGCCCGGAGGAAACTGCTGGGACGCGGGGTGCGGGCCTCTTCCACTCCTCTAGTGAATGCCAAGCTGTTTTCCAAAGCAGCTGTTCCACTTCGTACTCCCACCAGCAAGGCAGGAGGGCCACCGCCGCGCCAGCCCCTGCCAGCTCGGGCCACCGTCCAGCTTTCTGGTTCTCGCCAACCTGGCACTCGTGGAAAGGTATTCACGGCGGGTGTATTTTGCGTTTCCTGATTATAGTGAACTCAAACATCTTGTCATCTGTTCACCAGCCATTTGGATTTTCTTTGGGGTCACAACCAAGGAGGGACATTCCAGAGACTCATGAGGGGCCCACAGGGTTCTGTTTCTTGGCCTTGCTATGCACTGAATAGTCATAATTAGCTGCAGAATTAGTGAATTCCTCTGTTTCATGTGGTGTGCACAGTGCCAGGTCCGGCACCCACCATCCCTCCCTGGAAACTGCCCTGTGTCCTCGCTGTCCTGTTTCTCTCCAGTGGCTCCTTCAGCGTGGCCCACCTGGGATGAGGCTGTAGCCTCGCTCCCCCTCACCTTACACTGGATGGCTTTTTCGGATGCATTCTGACTACACCGTGCTGTAGCAGGCACAGAGTCACGCGTCCCTGATGGAGATCAAAACCTTCAACAGCCACCAAGCCAAATGTGCAAGAGGCAACGTCTGGACCAGGCTTGTCCTCAGGTACAGGACACTGGCCCACACCAGGGCTCAAGCCCTGGGGACAGACCTCCTCTTTCACCCAAAGGCAGCACCTCTCTCTCTGGAGAGAGTGTGAGAAACTTGAAGGGCCCCCCCTGAACTTTCCCACTGGATGCTACTACAGCGGTGGCGTCTCACTTCACCTGGATCATAGGACGATGGGGCCCCCTACTCCACGCACTGTGCACAGCTGGGGGCTGCTCCAAACCAGAAAGGCACCAGGGACACTTCTAACCAGAGAAGGCATCGGGGTACGGTGGAGGACAGAGCACGGGCTGAGGACTGAGGCTCTGTGTCCAAACCCTGGCTCTGCCTGTTCTGTCTGTTTGGCGCCAGTCACCGACTCGGTGCGTTGGGCACAGAGCAGGCCCTCAAGCATGGGCCGGCAGCCACAGGAGACTGTGTGAGGGTCAAGCTCTGTGTCTGCTCTGGATGGTGATTTCGGAGGTGCGTCTTCTAACAGATACCCTGAAACGTGTCCCCTGGGAGAGGTTTTGAAGGCTATGGGCAGGGTACATCGCTTCTTTTTCTATCAAAGCCATGCAGATATCCACTGGTTTATTTATTCCTCGCCTCTCCTCTCTGCAGTTTTCTCCCTCACCAAATCCAGGCCACCATGGGGAAGTTGGGGGGGCACTGCCTCCGCAGCTCCCTCCTGGCCGGCAGCAGGCTTCCCCAGACGACTCTCTACCCGGGAGGACATGAGCTCCTCCGTCCTCAGAGCCGATTCTCCTGGGAAAGTGGGCTTGGGGGCGGGCAGAGGGCGGGAGGCCCTGGGGACCACAGCCCTGGTCATTAGGAACCCCCTTCTCTACTCTAGGAGGGCACTGGCTGGGCGGATTCTCGGCCAGCCTTGCCTAGACAGCACGTGCAGGGTCTTCATCAGCACCTCTCAGGTTCGAGGGCAGGCACCCGGCATTCCCCAACAGTGAGCACAGAAGCCGGGGGGTAGGGGCAGGGCCTTGCTGGGGGTTTGGAAGGCTCTCCATTCGGAGCCCGCAGCCTCCGGAGATGAGAGGCTCTTCCTGGGAGCGGCTGCATCCTCAGGGGCCACCTCTCCTGGGGGGGCCAGACTTGTTCACGGGCCATGGAGTGTATTCATTTGACCCCAAGCTGATGGGGTGCTGTGGGGCAGCCAGAGCTACAGGGACACACCCGGGCCAAGTGCAAACTGGCTTCTCTGCCTGAGTCGCAGGCAAACTGGCTCAGTGGGCACTCGGCCAGTTAATGGCCAGAAGCCCAAAGTGACAAGGACTTTCTGCCCCACTGCACCTTGGGGGAGGGGGCTCCCTCAGGGCTGCGGCTGCGGCTCCCGACTGAAGGCCACTGCTGTCGTTTGTGAGCAGGAAGCAGCCCTCAGTCATGGCTCCCCCATCTCCTGAAAGGTCCGGCCTGATTGGGCTCTGCTGGCCGGTGCCTCCTGCTAACCTCCTAGGGCCACTGGCAAGGAGGACAACAGTGCCCCCCACGTTCTCCCCCACACTCGCCCACCTCACATTGGTAATCAGGAGCCCCCCTCCCAGGGCGCCAACTTCTGCAGGGACAGCCCACGCGCTGCTGTCCCACGCCGCATTTCAGGGGTCCCGGCCCCTCCAGGGGAAAATGTTAAACATGGGGGGTGAGAAATGCTGCGGGGGTTTCCCTGCTGCTAGGACCTGGCCCCCGGGCAAGGCGCCTGGGGAGCGGGAGGCCTCCTCCCCCCGACTCTCCGCGGAGGGGAAGGTGGTGAAAGGTGGGGGGTTCCCCCATGGGGCAGGGTCTCACCTCGTCCTCGGGCAGAGTGGGGAGCGGCTCGAAGTCATAGAAGTCCAGGTCCTTGCCGTCCTCCTCGTAAAGATCCGCCGCGGCCGGCTCCATGGCCTGCATCCTGCCAGCGCCTGGGCGGCACAGACTCGGCCGCCGCCGGGACCTCCAAGCTGGGGGCCGGGACGCACCCGCCGCCCGCGCCCTGCTCCGCGCGCGCCCCCTCCCCGCGCGCCTTCCCTGCCGCTGCCGGCCGCGCCCCTGCGCCCCGGGCCGGGTCTGGCTCCAGCGCGCCGCCCCTGTGCCTGGGGCCGGTCCGGCTACGCGCGCCGGGTCGCCATGGCAACGCGCCCCGCCCGCCCCCCGCGGCCCCCGGCGCCCCGCCCCCGGTGCGCCCCGCCCGCGCGCCTGCCGCAGTGTCACCCGAGCAGGGGACGGGGGCAGGGGGGGCAACTGGGGGGGGGGGGCTGGGGGCGCCTGGCACTCGCAAGGCGGAGCTCACTTTGGCCCGCGCTTGGGGGCGACTAGGGGCTCCGCCGGCGTTCTCCGGACTTTGTCCTTCCGGCCGTTGGCCGCTTTCTGGGGGGATGCACTGGGGGTGGGGGTGGGGCGGCCTGTGCGGTTCGGCGCCGTGTGGGGCGGGGCCGTTTGTGTGGCCAGTGTGCTGAGCGGGGTCTCAGGGTGCCACCGGGGTCTCTGCCCACCTGGGCACACGGAGGGGTCGAGGGCCGCGGCCCACCCCAAGGAGAGCACCGGCTCCTCCTTGTTTCCGCCCCACCGGCCCAGGGGCGGGGCTGCCGCAGTCCCCGCTGTGGGTGGCGGCTGCAGAGGCGCCCAGGCCAGGGCAGGCGGCAGGCGGGGCGGGGGCTGGGCAGGGTACTGGGGAGGGGACCCGTCTGAGCTTCTGGGGTCTAGCCTGTCCCCTCTCTTGAGTTAGCATCCCACGGACCCCTTGTGAAGACCAACAATTACAGCTTCATCCCCACCTTGCCAGCCAGCCTTCTAGGTGTAGAATAGAAACCAAAGACCAGACAACCCCTCCCGCAATTTAGCAGTCCTGCTGGCTGGTGATTAACCCCTCACTGCCCATCAGGGTCTCCTCCCTGGGCTTTCCTGAGCACCAGGCGAGCCTTGCCCCAAGCTGGGGGCTGTGGTTGGGCAAAGAGCGGGACATCCCTACCCCGGCACAGCAGAGCCAGGAGACCCTCTTCCAAGCCTGGCACAGGGCCAGACAGCACACCTTGGCCCTTTCCACAGGGGGCTGGATGGTAATCTCATTGCCTTGTGTGGGCATGGGTGCCCCCCCAGAGAGCAGAGCTATGGGTCAGAGCTCCCAGGGACAGCAGGCACTGCCCGCCAGGCTGTCAGCTCCCCCATGTGGCCAGTGCTATCCCCACAGCGTGGCCTGCCTAGGCACACAGCAGGCATTCCATAAATGCTCCTTGTGTAAATGAAGCAGAGCTGGCGGCAGGCCCTGCACAGTCCAGGGGTGCACTGGGCAGGGACACTGATTTGCAACGTTCTGTCCTTGGTTGGGTTGCCATGGCCCTCGCCCTAGGGTGTGACACCCAAGGATGTGAGGGATCCCCAAGTCACTGGAGAAACAGGTGGGCAGTGAAGCATCAAGGTGGTGGCCAGGGTGGGTGCTGGGCAGCCTCACCTTATGCAAAATCTGATCTTGGGGCCCACTCAAGTCAACTGAAGCAGAAACAGGGTTCAGCCTCCCCGGTCCTGTGGTGTTTGGAAGGTGGGAGCAGCAGCCAGGGCGGGAGGCAGGGAGAGGGGGGAGTGGAGGCAACAGGAGCTGGAGAAAAGGCACCCACAGATGTATGACTTGGGCAGGCTGCCCCTGAGCTCTCTCTGTGGGCACCACACGAGGCCTCAGAAGGAGGAGACCGCGGCAGGCAGGCCCTGCTGACCCTGGGGCTCCAGCTGCAGTCTATCTCGGGACCCTGGGTCCGCAGAGCCCAACACCCTGGCTGCAGGGTCCCTCTACTTCGGGGCTGGGGGGCCACCACTTCTGTTTGTCCAGGGCTGGTGACAAAAGGCCGGTGAAACCTGCATGTGGCCTTGACACCACTTGCCTGCCACCCAGCTTAAGCCCCCTGGGGGGATCTTGGCTGATGTGGGCACGAAGCAAAGGCTGCTGGGGCCCCATGGAGGAAGATGTGGGCTTTGTTACCTGGTTCTTGGGTCACCGTGCAGCTGGCCCAGGGTTCAGGGGTGAGGACTTAGACACTGAACCTAAGGAGTGAAGATGACCCCATAACTGAGGGAGCAGTCACACTGCAAGTGCCTCAGGGCCTGACGACACATCGTCTACTTCAGGAAATGGTGCACGCAGTTTGGGTGAAATGCAGGACAAACGGTCTGTTGACGTCGTCGGCTGAGTCAGCTTTGGCTGCTGGAGCCTGAAAGCTCTTAGTGGGTGCGTCCCATCTCCTCCGTCAGGCAGAGAACTGCTCATGGACATGGACCAGGGATGTGCCAGCAGGGTTGTGCCGGGGGGCGGGGCCTGGGGCGGGGCGCGCTGTGTTCCTTCCCTTACCTGCCTGCTTGCCCTTAAAAGCTTGTGGTCATTGGTCTTCTTTGTTAACTGCAACCATGTGCACCTTCTTCTGCTGGAAGTTTTTCAGTCTTACCAAGAGTTTGCACACTTGCCTGCATTTATGGGAGCTTTCCGTGGAAGGGCTTGGGATGGCCCTGTGTCCTGGTGCCTCGAACGTAGTGGATACTCAGTTAACATTGTTGGATGAGGGCATGATTCTTGAGCTCAGAGCAAGTCTAGATGAGGCACTCCAAGTCTTCCCAGAGCTCATGAGACAGCACAGATGGGTACAAGGACACCCAAGCAGAACGGATGTTAATCCCTAGCTCGGTTCGAAACAGGGCCAAGAGCCCTCACCAACAGACCAGTGGAATGGCCCCTCCACCTGGCCTCCTGGCCCCTCACCCCCGGTTGTCCGGCATGTGCAGCCCGCATGCCTTCTTTCTGCGGATGCTCCCGTGCTCTCTGAATCCTGCAGAGGCTTCCTGGCTGTACGGTCAGCTCCACTGTCCAGGGCCATGACTTGGTGGTGCCCCCGTCTTCTTACTGTCTTTCCTGACCAATCTACTCACTCTCAGCCCCCTGCCCTCTGTCCTGCAGCACCTCCCTCCTGCATCGCCTCTTCTGCACCCCTTCAGCCTGTCTCCCTGCCTCAGGCCGCAGCTCTCCCACTGACCTCTCTCCTGGCCAGTGCTCAGGGCAGGAGCCCCTGATGGACGCTTTCTCCTGCAAAGCCTGCTCTGCGCCGGTCTCTGGGCCCTTTTCACACCCAGACGCTGTCAGGACTTTGTCCTGTTCTTCTGAGCCACATCTCGCTGCCAGATGGGGACTTGCCCCTGTGTTAGGGCACGCAGTCGGCGCTCAGCTTGACCAGCATGCGTGCTGAGGTGAATGGAGCAGGGGTCTTCGGAGCTGTGGCTCTTGTTTTTCCTAAAAAATTTTTGAGAAGCTGTCAGACCACTTTCCCATTCCGAAGTCAATATCTAAATTTTTTTTAAAAATAAAAAAACATAAATAATTGCAAGGAGTGTAATTTCTGGTGTGGTATAAATAGCGACATTTTGAAATAAAGCTGTTAGTCACTCTTGTAAATTTATCCAAGAAGCTAAATACCAAAGTGGTTTTGATATCCATCATCAATCTTTTAGAAAAACCCACAGAAACAAGTTCTCTTTAACAGTCAGAAATCTTCATCATAACACCTTTCCTTAAACTCATTATAGTCATCTAATTTTGGCCAGAATTTTATCCTACTGTGATGTATTTCTATGCTTGAAAGTTTCTGTAGGTCCCTCGTCACATTTCTTTGCAACAAATGCACGTGTAAGTTTTAATAAATCCAATATTTAATGAATAAAAAAATTAATCTTCTTTTTTGTTTCCAGTGACTCTAAGACTCATTTTGGAGTATAGAAGTCTTTGGCAAAGAAAATGACTTTCTCTTGGAGGTGGGGGCAAGCAGACAAGGATGGTGGAGCACTGACCTGCTTCTGCAGGGGGAGCCTGAGCCGGCCTGTCCCTCTGGCTGCTACTTTGTAGCTGTCACTGCAGCTGTTGCTTTGTTTCTGCTCTCTGGCTTGCCTTGTCCTGCCCTGTTCTCCCTGTAGGGGGCGCTGAGGGCTCTGGAGAGTAGGAGGAGCCCCCTCCCGCTGTTCTCCCCTTGGGGCGGGGGCGGTCTGTTGGGTCCTGTTTTCTCCACACTCCCAGAACCAGCATGTGAAGCTGTGCCCACCTGCCAACCCCCCCACCCCTACCTAGGCCTGGGTTCCAGGTTCTAACAGCCCCACGCCTTTCCCTTTGCACACCCACCCCAGGCGCAGAGGCTGCTTCCTGTATTACTGTTCCCAGGGAACCTCATGCTCCCTTTTTGCCTTCTAGCCCTCTGATCAGCCCTCCTCCCTCTGAGGTGCCCTCCTCCCTCTGAGGTGCCCTCCTCCCTCTGATTAACCCTCCTCCCTCTGATCAGCCCTCCTTCCTCTGATCAGCGCTCCTCCCTCTAATAGGCCTCATTCCTGTGATCAGCCCTTCTCCCTCTGATTGGTCCTCCTCCCTCTGATTTGCCTCCTCCCTCTGATCAGCCTCCTCCCTCTGATCAGCCCTCCTCACTCTGATTGGCCTGCCTTCCTCTGATCAGCCCTCCCTCCAGCTCTCTGATCAGCTCTCCTCCCTCTGATCAGCCCTCCCTCCTCTGATCAGCCCTTCCTTCAGCCTTCTGATCACCCCTCATCCCTCTGATTGGCCCTCCTCCCTCTGATCAGCCCTCCTCCCTCTGATTGGCCTCCTCCCTCTGATCAGCCCTCTCTCCAGCCCTCTGAGCAGCCTCCAACGTCTGAGAACTCAATCTGGGAGCTTCTCTGCTGAAGTAACTTGGTGTGGCTTCTGCTTTCCCATGGTCCAGACCAGTGTATTTCCTTTCACTCACAGATGTTGCGTTGATCTGCCATCTTGTTGCAATCACACAAATGTACAGCGGAGTCATAAGCTTGGAGCGTGAGCGAACTCACAGTTCCAAGGAGGCTGAGACGCAGAGGGAGCGAGAGGGGTCTGCCTCCCGGTCACACACTGCCCCACGTGGTCTGCGCAGTCAGCGTGAGTGCCCACCTTGCCTCCTGGGGCAACTGCTCTGGACACGATGCTTCTTTGCGTGCTTGGGCGGGAAGGGGTGAGGTCACCACGGACAAGCGTCCCCAGGCCTGCCGCCCCACTCCGTCACTGCCTGACTGGGAGTACTCGCTCCTCACACTTGGAGAGCTTGAGAAAGACCAGGGTTCTTGGGTGGAGCCAGGGCAGGGCCCCTGTTAGAGGTGAGTAAGGGGACCGGCGTCCTCTTGCTCCTGAGGACAACCCCACCCCCCCAACTCTGATTTGACGCCATCACTGTGAGCACAGTCTCTCTAACCCTGATGGCGGAGCTTGCGCCCTCTGGTGGTCTTTGCTGCCCCTGCCTGGTAAGCTCTTGGCCCCGGAGCTCAGAGCTGGGCGTGAGGGCCGTGGGTCCACCAATGAGATTGGGCATGGATGCCCGTTCAGTGCCAGGAGACGCCTGTGAGCCTGCCTCTGGCGGGACACAGACCAACTGTCAGCATGTAGGGCAGCCAACCCCAGCTAGTGGGTGTCACAGCCCTTGAGGGCAGACACGGGGGTGCCAGAGAGTGGCTGCTGGGACACGTGCAGTGAGCTGTCAGTCATGGCATCTGTAGAGAGAAGGGCAGGGCACGAGGAGCGCCCCTCAGGTCTGACACAGAGTGGACGGCAGGGAGCGTTCCACCCCAGTGCCTCCCGGAGCCGCCTTCCAGTAATGGACCCCTCCCGCGCCGCATGGTGGTCACTGTCCTGCGTTTATAGGATTATTGCTGTGCTTTTTTTCTTTTTTAATATAGTTTTACCACCTAAGCATATGTCATTAAATATATAGTTTCATTTTGCTCATTTTTTCCTTTTTTGGCAATTTGTATAAATGCAATCACACTGTGTATATTCTCTTTTGTGTTTGGCTTTTCCCCCTCATAGTTTGCAAGATCGAACCTCATTATTCTGGGTGGTGGGAATTTGTTCATTATTGTTACTTGATGGTAGTAAATAACACGAGTTCACCACAGTTTCCCTTCCCGCAGTGGCCGGACATTTGGGTTGTTTCTTGATCAGGATGTTATGAACAAGGTTGCTTGGGACATGTTTTGTTCAAGTTTCCCATTACACATGTGCCCGTGCTTTTGCTGGGTCTGTATTTAGACGTGGAATTGCTGGGTCGGGTGACAGGCGAATGTTAAATTTTGTATTTTCCCCCGTGTAGGTGTCCAACTGACCAGGCTCCACTTATTGGAAAGAGTCTCTCGCCTCAGCTTTGCCATTTTGATTTCCATCACGTGAAGTGCGCCCATGTGTGAGCTTGTGTCTTTTCCATTCCACTTGTCCACCTTGTAACCGTACTGGCCTGTCAATAACCTAGAAGTCCCGATGTTCGAAGCTCGCCCCTCCCTCCCTTTCCTTCAGGAGCCCGTTGGCTGTTCTTAGCTCTTCGTATTTCCATACACATTTTAGACTCAGCTTGCCGTGTGCCTGAAAAGTCTTGTGGGGGTTTGATTGGGAGGGCGCTGAATCTACACATGCACGAATCTTTATGAGGACGGTCTTCTAACCCTTCAACATGAATATCCTTCTCTATATTCAGGTTCTCTTTCAGTTCTCTCAGTAATATTTTATAGTTTTCTCTGAGGAGGTCTCAGGTATCTTTTGTTCTATTTATCATGAATGTTTGATATTTTGTGGTGCTATTGTAAATTGTATCTTTGTAAAAATGTTTTCTGTTTAGCGCTGGCCTGTAGGAATGAAATAGGCTTTTGTATAAGAACCTTGTACCAGCAACCTTGCTAAACCTACTTAGTAATTCTAATCTGTAGCTTGTTTGGGTTGCCTCCTCAGCAATCGCACTATCTGAGAATAACAGCAGCTTGACCTCTGCGTTGCCCATGCCAGGACGCCCAGGGCAGCCTCGAGCAGAGGTGTAACAACAGTCCTCTCTGTTGGTTCCCAGGGGGAGATGGCCCGCTTCACCAGTAAGTGTCATTTTGCTGTAGGCTTCTGTAGATTGATGACGTTCCCTTCTATTGCTAATTTGTGAAGTGTTCTTTTAAAATCACAAACAGACGTTGAATTTTATCAAACACCTTTTTTCCTTTTAAAAATTTTGTTTCTTGGGGCTGGCCCCGTGGCCGAGTGGTTAAGTTCGCGCGCTCCGCTGCAGGCGGCCCAGTGTTTCGTTGGTTCGAATCCTGGGTGCGGACATGGCACTGCTCGTCAGACCACGCTGAGGCAGCGTCCCACATGCCACAACCAGAAGGACCCACAACGAAGAATAGACAACTATGTACTGGGGGGCTTTGGGGAGAAAAAGGAAAAAAATAAAAATCTTTAAAAAAAAAAAAAAATTTTGTTTCTTTTTTCTCCCCCAAGCCCCTGGGTGCATAGTTGTATATTCTTAGTTGTGGGTCCTTTTAGTTGTGGCATGTGGGATGCTGCCTCAGTACGGCTTGATGAGAGGTGCCACAGCCACGCCCAGGATCTGAACCAGCGAAACCCCGGGCCACTGCAGCGGAGCGCGCGAACTTAACCACTCGGCCACGGGGCCGGCCTCTCAAATACCTTTTTCTGCCTCTATTAAGATGACTATATGATCTTCTTTATTCTGTTACTGTGTTAGATTATATTGATAAATTTTTAGTGTTGAACTAATTTTACAGTCTTGGAGTAAATCCACCCGACTGTGATGCATTATCTTTTGCAAATATTGCTCGATTTGCCCTGCTGGTATTTTGTGGAAGGATTTTTGCATCTATTTTCACTGGCTGGTAATTTGTCTTTCTCATGGTATCCTCGTATCAAGGTTACGCTCACTTCATGAAACAATTGGGATGTATTTCTTCTTTTTCTATTCTCTGGAAGAATTCTTGTAAAATTCATATGATTTCTTCCTTAAATGTTTAGTAGAGTTCTCTGGTGGAGTCATTTGCCCCTTTGGACCTGAGCCTTTTTTTTTTTCTGTAGGAAGGTTTTAAATTATAGATTCAATTCTTTTTGTTTTTAATTGAAGTATAATTGACATATAACATTATGTTAGTTTCAGGTGTACAGTATAGTGATTTGATATTTGTATGTATTGTGAAATGATCACCACAACCAGTCTAGTCACCACCTGTCATCATACATGGTTACAAAACTTTTTTTCTTGTAATGAGAACTTTTAAGATTTACTCTCTTAGCAGCTTTCAAATATGCAATACAGTATTATTGACTATAGTCACCAGGTGTACATTATGTCCTAGAACTTAGTTATTTATAACTGGAAGTCTGAGCCTGACTCCCTTCATCCATTTCACTCACTCCCCACCCCCACGCCTGGCAACCACCAATCTCTTCTCTGTACCTATGAGTTATGTTTCGTTTTTTTTTTTTTGTTTTAGATTCCACATATAAGTGAGATCATACAGTACTTGTCTTTCTCTGTCTGACTTATTTCACTTGGCATAATGCCCTTGAGGTCTATCCATGTGGTAACAAATGGCAAGATTCCCTTCTTTTTTATGGCTGAGTAATATTCCATTGTACGTATATACAACATTTCATCCATTCATCATAAGATCCGCATTATTTGATGTTAATATAGTCACACCTATTTTTTTTAGCATTTTTGTTGCAAGTCTTTTCACTCTTTTATTTTTAACCTTCCTATAACCTTGTATGTAGGATGCAGTTCTTATAAATGGTACTGTATAGATATAGACATAAATAAAATCCAGTGTAACAATCTTGTGTTTTAATTGGGGTATTTAGTCCATTTATATTTAGTTCAATTACCGAAAAATTTGCATTAAGTCTACCATTTGTTCAGTGCTTTCTGTTTTCCTGCTTGCTCTGTGCTGTTTCTCTCTTCTCTCTTATTTTGTATTGATTAATTATTCTCATTAGTTCATCTTCCTCTGTGCCAGTTTGGAAGTTTATTCAGCTTCTGGAATCCATGGCTTGTGTTTGAGAATCAGTCCCGGGAAGCTCTCAGCTGTTGCTTCTTCAGGTGTCGCTTCAGTCCGCTCTCTCTCCTGCTGCAGCTTCCATCACCCCTGTGACAGGTCTGCTCAGATTGTCTTCCCTCTCTTTCATCCTCTTGTCTGTTTTTCCTTTTTATACTTTATTCTGGATATTTTGATATGGTCTATCTTCCAGTTCATGAATTTCCTCTTTAGCTGTGTCTAACCTATCATTAAATCCATTCATTGAGGGCCCGGCCCTGTGGCTGAGTGGTTAAGTTCACACATTCTGCTTTGGTGGCCCGGGGTTCACTGGTTTGGATCCTGAGCATGGACCTAGCGCAACTCATCAAGCCATGCTGAGGCTGCATCTGACATAGCACAACCAGGGGCACTCACAACTAGAATATACTAGAATATACAACTGTGTACTGGGGCGTATGTATGGGGAGAAGAAAAAAAAGAGAGAGATTGGCAACAGATGTTAGCTCAGGGCTAATCTTCCTCACCAAAACGTACACTTAAAAAATACCAGTCCATTCATTGAGTCCATTCTTTCAGGTTTTTTCCCAGGTCTAGAGTTTGTTTATGTTAAGTTTCTTAATGGTTTCTGATTCTCTGTCAGAATTCTCAGCCTGGCCCCTTCTGTCCCCGAGTGGTGAGCCAGTCAAGCGTGGCGATGTTGACGCGTGTGTCTGAGTGCTCCCTCAGGGGCAGCCCTGTGCGTCTTTTTCTTTTCTCTTTTGCTTCTGCTGGTTTTTATTTATGCAGCATTTTTCCTTTGGGTGCCTAGATATTTAAAAGAGTGTGCCAGCTACTGTGTTTGCGAATATTCTTGGACGTAACTGAGGACTAGGGAAAGCTCACCTTCACCCAGAGAGGATTTTAGTTTCCTCCTTTGGCACTGTTTGTGCTAAATATTTTAAAGTAAATTCCAGACATAACTACAAAAAGTAAATTATGTGGTATACTAGAGATTGGTAGAAAAATTGATAGAGATTGGAGGAAAATAAAGCACGCTAGGGGATGGGGCGCCCGGGGTGAGGGTGTGTATATGACAATGAGGGAGGGGCTCCCAGAGGTAACATCTGGCCAGTTTCTGTGAGGAGGTGAAGGGGTGACCCTGCAGACACTTGGGGAAGTGCATGCCTGGCAGAGGGACAGCAGGTGTAGGGGCCTGGAGGAGGTGTGTCTGGCATGGAGAGGGCACGAAGGCCAGAGTGAGTGGATGTGAGAGCAGAAGATGGTGTCAGAGTGGTCGCAGGAGCTTGCCTGACGTTGGACAGCTCGCCTGTAAAATGGGTGTCCGTACGAGTTTCCTACAGCTTCCATGACAAACTATCACAAACTGGATGGTTTTAAACAGTAGAAATGGCTTCTTTGACAGTTCCTGAGGCTGGGAGTCTGAAATCAAGGCGTCAGCAGGACCACGAGGCAGGGTTGGTTCCTTCTGGAAGCCCTTGGAAAGACTCTGTCCCATGGCTTCTCCTGGCCTCCGGGGCTGCCAGCAATCCTTGGTGTCCGTTGGTCTGTGGACACATCACTGCAGCCTCTGCGTCTGCTGTTACCTGGTCTTCTCCCCTGTGCCTCTGCGTGTCCGTGTCTAAATTTCTCTCTTTCCATAGACATCAATCATCTTGTGTTACATCTGCAAATATGTAGTACAATTTCTAAATAGGGCCACATTCACCGGTGCCTGGAGTTAGGGCTTCAACGTATCTTTTCGGGGGACACAGTTCAACCCACAACAGTGTCCTCTGAGCTGGTCTTATAACCATAAATGTCAGTGCAGTTACCGGACAGACGTGGTGTCTCCCTGGCAGCCAGGTAGTTCTTCCTGGTTAGTCTGGGCTGATTCACACGAAGGGCTCAGGTGTTGAGCGGAGCCCTGGGCCCCCCAGCCCACTTCCTCCCAGCTCTGGAGTGTCTGGGCTATTTCTCAGGCTGGGCTGCCACTATGCCTATTGCAGGTTTAAGGACTGAAATCCACGCAGCATGTTTTTTGGTTCTCACTGTGTGCCACTCATGAATGATTTCTGCCAACAACAAACGCAGGCCTGGGCGGCTCAGGGCCTGACTTTGAGGAAGGGAGGTCAGGGCCTCAGTGGGACCTGCTTCTGGGAGAAGAGGGGCTGAGATGAAGCCTCCAGTGCGTGTGCGCCTGTGTGCACATGCATACATGTGTGTGTATGCACGTGTTCCTGTGTGCATGTGCATACATGCATGTGTGTGCACATGTGCCTGTGTGTGCCTCTGTGTGTGTTTGCATGTGCCTGCACGTGCCAGGCTCTCCCATGGAGGCTTGTCCCTTATGTGTCTCTGTGAGCGTGTGTGTGGACACATGTGTGCTTGCACAGGAGTGTCCAGACACAGGTGTTTGTACATGCTTGCACCTGAGTGTGTGTGTGTCAGCCTGCCCCTCTGCCCCTCCTCCCTGGGGTTGCAGGTCTCTGGTGGGGACCCCTGTCTCCCACCCCCAGGGCTGCTGGACGCCTGGTCTCCGTGCTGTGCAGCTGGGGGTCCCGGGCTCTTCTGCCCACAGGCTTTTCAGGTAAGCACCCCTGTGGCCTGTGCCTGACCCTCCCTGCTGGACAAGCCACAGCCCCCTGGTCACCCACTTGAGACCCTGGCTCCCTGTCTAGTTGTCCCCACAACCTGGGACCCCCCCCTCCTAAATCTTATTATTTCTTGAATCCACTTCTGCCCTCCATCCTTGCTCCTTCCCTGCACAGCCCCTGGACCCTGCCGTGCAGCCTGTCAGCTCTCCGTGCCCCCGGGCACAGCCTTGCAGGCCTTCTCCCGCTGGCCACAGGAAGCGAGGCCTCTCTGGCCAGTAGGGGGTGCAGTCCATTCCCAGGGGGCTTCCGTTCCATTTCCTTTTCTGTTCCTTGGCCACAAGCTTGCTCTGACACAAACGTGTTTCTTCCTTCTGGATCTAAGTGAGTGAGACGTACCTTCAGGGGCCACAGACACCTGCTCCTATGAGGTACGTGTGCCCTGGGAGCCTGGGCCACATGGGCCTGACCTGCAGGGCTGCCCCCACAAGAGCCATGTGGGCGAGTCGCCAGAGCCGTGAGTGTGGATAAGTAATCTGCTGGTAGTAACTGTGAAAGTATGAATATTTATGCACACTTAAAGATAGAGTGAATTTAAAACAATGTTACTGTCCTGGGGAGGGAGGGGAGGATGTGGCAGTGGCCTCCTCAGCGCCAGGTGGCTCCATGGGACATCCCTAGACGAGGGAAAGGCCCGTGGCCAGCACTGGCCTGGGCCCACGAGAGCAGGACACAGTGGAGCCGATGCCCGCCAGCCCAGGTCCTGTGTTTTATGCAGCAGCCCAGTGAGGCGGGACTGGGGGCAGCAGAGAGGCTGGGGCGTGGGCCACGCCTGGCTTGCGGAGGAGGGTGGGATCCATTACGGGGGGACCCCCTCCGTCGCCACACCTCTCCTGCCATCTTCCCCACCTGGAGTGAACCTGCCATTCCACATCCTTCTTATTCCACGTGGATGCTCCTACACTGTGGTCATGCTGTGTATCTATACTGTCAAAACATTACATACAAATGGAATTTTTCACAACACTGTTGCCAAGTGGACTCAGGAGGCTGAATCAAGATTGAAGCACGCCAGGTTTAATATTTGCTGTTGAATTTCTTTGGTTTGAATGGTGAGGCGCACTCTGTTCTGCCAGGGTGCCGAGGGCAGGGAGGGTGGTGGACCCCCCTGGGAGGGTCCAGGGAAAAGCAGCCTGGCCGGCTCCCTGGCCCCACCCTGGGTCCCAGGGCATAGAAGGGGGCCAGGTGCCAAGGTGGGCCCGCCACCCATCGAGGGCAAGAGACACACGTGGATGCTATTAATCAGCCTCACAAAGGGCGACAATGCAAAATACTGTATTTCGTTGACAGTTCTGCATCTACAGCGTGTACACAGCACAGCCTTGGTCTCTGGTTCATGTTGGCTACGGAAGCAGGTGAACAGGTCGGGCAGTGAAGGCGAAAGGAACCGCCGGCGGTCATCCGGTTACTCTGTGAGGTTGCCTCTGGGTGACCTGTGAGGACACACGGGGTCCGTGGCAGGTACAGCACACCACGGTATGTTAGAACGTCACTATCAGGTTTCCAAGAATCCTGGGAACTGAGGCTCTGCGTGCTCAGATGCTGAGCGTCGGACTCTGGGACACCCCGACGCAATCCCCACTCCTCCCAGGTATGTGTCAGGAAGGGTCTGCTCCGGGTGCAGGCCCCCCGCCCAGACGGCAGAGCACAGTGGAGAGCCATGGTGATGATGTCTGTGCAGTGCAGTGAAAACTCAGTGCTCGGACGGCTGGAAAACACACCACCTGCATGTGCACGATGTACTGTGTATGCTCATGTGTGGTGTATGTGCTGTGTGCACTGCATGTGCGTGCACTGTGGTGTATTGCTGCATGCACTGCATGTGTATGCATGCATGCACATGTATATGGTGTTGTATTGTGCATGTGTAGAGTGTGTACACACGATGCACACATGCATATAGACGGCATGTGCACACGTAGTGTGAGCATGGACAAGGGCACGTGTGTGCATGTGTGTGTGTGTACATGTATCTGCACGTGTGCCACAGACCTGGAGGAGGAAGGGAGGGCGGAACCACTGTGCTCAGCCTCACACGCACGTCCCTCTGAATGTTCAGGCTTTCTGCCTCTGTGGGGACCCACGGACCCCTCTGTGGGATGGGCCTCCTGCTTCTGCAGAAGTCCCACTGGAATCAACATCTGTCTTCCAAGTCAAGACTTCATATCCAGATGTTCTTGGAAAGGCCAGCTCCTCTTCTTTTTGGAGCAGGGAGCTTTATTCTTCCCAAACGTGCACGTTGGGGCTGCATCCAGTCCTGGCGGCAGCTGGCTTTGGAAGTCAAGTCTCCGTTGAAGGACACGTGGGCATTTCCAAAGGCACAGGCTGCTCCCTCTGCCCACATGCCCCCGAGGGCAGCTGGGTGACCCAAGATCGGTGACACTCTCAGGCCTCGGGGGCTGGGGCTGCATCCAGGATGGGGCTGAAGGTGGAGGCGGTGCCGGGCAGAGATGCCGACATGGTTCCTGTGACTCAGACATGGGAACAGCAGAGGGGCCTCAGCAACTGCTCAGGTCCAGGCTGCCGGCCCCTTGGAACAAAGCTTAACAGAACACACATTAAATGCTAGGGGATACCAGGGGTGCCTCCTGCCATGGCCAGGCCCACCGCAGCCAGGCAGGCAGGGCTGCCAGGAACCACGCGGGGCCTGAGGCGTTTCCTCTGATAGAACCTCGCTCCGTCTCTGGGCTGCCTGGACACTGGGTGCTGCAGGACTGTGGATGTGGATGGCCCAGCTGACCTCAGATTAGCTGAGGCAGACATGGCCCAAAGCGTCTTCCTGTTCGGTCCTTCACAACAAAGGGTCAGTGGGGGTTCCGGCCCCTTTAGAGAGGTTTGGTCACTTGGTGACCCCCCCGCCGACCTCCCACGGCAGAGGGCCCCACTCTGCTCTGACTTGTCCAGGGCACGGTGGTGAGTGGCCGTGTGGGCACAGGCATGGTGACGCAAGGCCTGGCTACACAGTTGTCTCATTCTTCCAGGGCCCCGTCCGGATGTTGCCTGTGCCATCGGTGCTGTAGGGCACAGCCTCGTGCATGTCACCCTTGAGCAGCCCGTTCTGGCCGGGGCTGCCAAAGGGCAGGGACTGTGTCCTCCGGAGCATCTCGAAGTGGGCCGGGCCATGGGCCACCTCCCTGCCTGGCCGTGGGGGGCAGCCGAAGAGCGTGGGGCTGGCGTCGCCACCCTCGGGCTGGCTGACCAAGGGGAAGGGGTCACCCTGGGAGCAGCAGGCCATCGTGTGCGACCCCACTGGGCCCTCAAGTGAGCTGGGGGGGCTGTCCGTGCGTGAGCTGTGGGGGCTGCCGTCCAGACTGGACGGGATGTGGTAGGCGCACTCCTGCTCAGCCGCGGCCGCCCCGAGCCGTCTGAAGTAGTGAGGCTTAGTTCTGCCCTGGAGGCACCTGTGCAGGTGCGGGTCAGGCCCGCAGGCACCCTCCTCGTGGACGTGGATGTGGGCTGCGTCCTCCATCAGCTGCTCACAGTGCATCTTGGAGCAGCAGGGCGTGGCTGGTGACAGGCAGCTGACATGGCTCTGGGCAGCCTGCAGGTTGGTCATCTTGCAGTGGCCGGCGGGCAGGTGGCCGAAGGACCGCGGCTTGCCAGGACATGGTGAGTCCTGCAGGCAGGCCGCGTGCCCCAGTGCGTCCCCGTTGGCGTCAAGAGCAGGGTGGGTGCTGAGCTTTGTGGCATGGGCGTCCCCGCGGGAGGGGCAGCAGGACCACCAGCAGTGCCACACGTCGTCCCGCTTGGCGCAGTGGTGGATGAGCACGAAGAGCCCCAGTGTCACACAGAAGGCGCCGTACAGGCAGCTGAAGACCATGTCCAGGAAGTGGCCCTGCGACACGGCCAGCGCCCCGAAGGTCCACGTGGCCATGAACAGGAACAGTGTGAAGGCGGCAGCCCGCAGCTGGGCCTTGAAAGAGTGCTCGTTCTGCAGCAGTGAGGTGGCCAGGGCGTCACAGGTGGGAGGGGTGACCCGCGGGGCCCTGGGGCTGTGGCCGGCCTCAGGCCCCGCCAGCCGCTGCTGCTCCTCCGTCCGTTCCCTGAGCTCGTACCTGCGTTCCGGGTGGCGCCGTAGCTGGACGTAGGTGCCAAGGAAGTACACGCAGGTGACCAGGGCGATGAAGGCAGCTGGCCCATAGAAGGCCCCCAGGCTGGGCTCCCAGGCCATCCAGCAGCTGTGGGAGGACAGCAGGTCAGGGAGGGGCTGCTGGGGGTCTCTGTTCCCCTGAGCTCACTGGGACAAGGATGTCTCCTGCTGCGGGTGAGTGAATTGTGTGCTCAGGAAACAGACACGGGCCCAGTGGGACGTGGGATGGAACCTGCAGTGCCAGGCTCATGAGAGCGTGGATGGGTTGGGGGTGTGAGGGGCACAGGCGGGAGCCAGGCTGCTGTCCGAGCCGTCTGCCCGCCCGTCTCTGGTGCTGCCTCTTCTCCCTCCTCAGTAGCACTGGACCTGGGTGCCCAGTGTCCCGGAGAGAACAGGGCCAGGTGTCCCACAGGGCTGGCCTTTTAGAGGTGACTGAGGAGGAGGAGGAGCCAGGGAGGGCACTGGGCTAGGGGCACGGCTGGGCTCTGCCCTCTGAGCTGCCTCGGCGCTGCTGCCCAGTAGTCGCTTGTCCCTCAGGCCCTTCCCATCTCAGAAGAACCAGCCCACGAGCCCGAGGAAGAGGTGGGTGGGAAACTGAGTCTGTTGGGGGGACGTGAGGTGTGGGCCACCAACTTTTGTCCACTGTCACCACATGGACACCTGGTATGGTCATTGGTGGTGTCCAGGGCCTGTTTCAGTCTATCGTCTATGAGTGGCCATGAGGGGCGGGGGTGGCCCCGCTGGACGCCTCCTGCCGTGAGTGGCCTGGGTGTGGGGAGGCGCTCCTGGGCAGGAGCGTCAGGCCCGGTGCCACCCTCCACCCCCTTGACACCCGGTACTCACTATGCTGAGTCCTCATCCTCCGTCCCATAATTCCCGATGTTTGTGGCGGCTGTGACCCCACAGATGATGAAGGGAACCCCTCCGCTGATGAGGTAGAACCTGAGGGAGCACAGGGCCCACTCACTGCCCCTTGAAACCCACCTGGGACCCCCAGGGACAGCACCGTCTTTCTAGCTCTCCTCAAGGCCGAGGAGGGTCGGGAGGAGAGGCTGCCCGGGCCAGGCCGCTCCTCTCCGCCTCCTCTCCTCTTGCCCTCCACCCCTGCCCTTCATCTTCCTTCTCCTCCCCTCCCTCCACCCTTTGCCCTCCCTCCACTCCTCCACTCCTCCCTCCCCTCTCCCCACCTTCTCTCTTCTCACCCTCCTCTCCCCCCTCCCCTCCCCTCGTCTCCCCTCGCCCCAGCTCGCTGGCTCCTGCACCTGTGCAGAGATGACCATGGGCAGATCCAGCACACAGGGGGCAGGGGAGGCCCTGGGCTCATGTAGCAGAAATAACCAGAACAATATGAAGCCCCTGGACAGAAGTGGGACCCTAGTGGGCAGGGCTCTGTGTCTCATGGGGGACTGTATGGGACCCTAGCGACATCCAGGCTCCCTTCAGGTGGAAGCACTCATCCCACCAGGCACAGGTGGCTCTTAGCTGAGTTCCCCTCTGGGAACAGCCCTCCGCCAGGGCCTGGGTCACACTCCTTCTGGCAGGCAGGTGGCATCCGGTGAGCAGCCAGTACACATGCTTTAGGCCAGCCTGCCTGATAACCTCAGAGTGGAAAGCTCAGGGTGGCTGTCCCAGGCCCTTCTTGGGCCCTCGAGCCTTCGTGCACTGCCTGGCAGTCCAGCTTCTCAGCTGCTCGGGGCAAATTCTGACATTCGACCCTTCCCCAGGAAGACAGTGATTCATCTGGACAGGAGCTGGCCCTGCTCTGGGCACAGGCTGACTTTCCTGTCCAAGAGGCCTCAGCCGACAGATCCATCCGAGGGCGTTCTGTTGCCCCACCACTGACACAGGATCTGAGGGACGTGAAGACCAGGAACCACCAAGCACGTATGCCCTGGGCACCTGGCTACAGAGCATGGTGGTCATCACAGGCAGTGACGGGTGGTGAGTGATGGTCAGCCTCCGGGTGGCGACTAAGGGGCCACTGAGAGACCACCACCCATGAGAGAGGCGCTGTCCTCCAGTCAGTGCAATGGCACTACGTCCCTCGAGGGGAAGAACAGGGGTCCCAGGTCCACAGGCGGGAGCAGGGTGACCCTGCCTAGGGTCCCTCACGACGACCCCTGGGGATTCTATATCTCGAGAGCAGATACTTCTGAATGAAGGGTAAATAAAGACATATTCTGACAAGAATAAAACAAAGAGAATTTGTCGTCAGCTGACCTGCACTTCAAGAAATGCCAAACGAAATCCTTGAGGTTGAAGGAATGTTGTACCAGATGGAAACTTGGAGGAATGAAGAGCATCAGAAATGCTAAATATAAGGTAAATATAAAAGATCTTGTTTCCTCTTAATTTCTTTAATATATATGTGACTGTTTAAAGAAAGAATTTAATGCCTGTGGAGTGTTAATGAATGAGGGTGAAATATGCGGCGCCTGAAGCATAAAGGTGGGGGGAGATGGTCCCATACAGTTGTAAGGTTTCTAATATATTCTATTTATTTATTTATTTATTTATTTATTTAGTGAGGATTGGCCCTGAGCTAACATCTGTTGCCAATTCTAATATATTTTACATGAAATAGTACAATCTTCACACTAAACGGACTGTGCAAAAGCTGTGTATTTCAATCCCTAAAGGAACCACAAAAAGTCAATAGACAGAAAGCTCATCGATAAATTCAGAAGAAATTTTAAAAAACATTAAAATAATCCAAAAGAAGGAAGTAAAAGATGTAAGGAGGAACAGAAGAAAAATAAAAAAGACAGAAGGAAGTAAAAACAGAAAACAAAGAGCAACATGAAGAGCCAGAGTCACCCAGTCAAAATTCTCTACATTCTAATGGGCTAAACACTCCAGCGCACAGGCAGTGGTCGTCCAAATAGATTAACGACAAGAAAGCAGGGCCCAATTACACACTGTCTGCAAGAGAAGCATTTTAAGTGTAAAGACACAGAGAGGTTGAAAGTTAATGGATGGAAAAAGCTATTTACACAAACTGTGAGCCAAGAAGGTAGGTGTGGCTACATCAAGACCACATAAACAGACTTTAGGGGAAAGAGAGAGGCATTTCATGACGACATCTGTGTTGGCTCACAGGAAGACGTGACAACCATGAATGTGTGGAGGCCTGAGAAAAGGCTCAATATGAGAAGGAAAAATAGGTAAAATTAAAGTGAGAAACAGACAGTTCCAAGATCAGATTGGTGGTTTAACTCCCCTCTCTTAGCAGTTGACAGACCAACCAAAGAAATAGGACATCTGAACAATAATGTGAATCAGGTCGCCCTAACTGTTCTTTCTAGAACATCACACCCAATAACCGCATAGCTCTTATTCTTCTCCAGTGCATGTGGTCTATTCACCATGACAGATGGCATGATGCTCCAAAAGGACTGAAGTCGCACTGAATGTGTTTTCTGACCACTGAAATCAAACTAGAATTAATAACAATAAGATAACTAGGAAAACCACAAATACCTAGAAATGAAATGACACACTTCTGAATAATCCACAGATCAAAGAAGACATCACAAGAGAATTTGGAAAACATTTTAAACAGAATGATAAAGAAATACAACATAATATTTCTGGGATGCAGCTAAAGTAGGGCTTAGAGAGACATTCATAGCTGTGAATGCTTCTGTGAGGGAAAAAGGTCTGCAGGAAGCTGAGATTTCACCTCAACAAGGCAGAAAAATAAAAGATCAAAGCAACTCAAAGTAGCCAGGAAGAAAGAGATGATAAAGGTAGGAGCAGAAATAAATTAAAAAGGAAAACAGAAAGTAGTGAAAATTACCAAGCCAAAAGTTAATTTTCAAAAAAAAAAAATCGATAAAACTATATACACATAGCTATGCTGATCAAGAGCAAAGAGAGAGAGAACATAAATTTCTAGCATCAAGAGGGTTATCAACACTTGTCCCACAGACATTAAAAGAATTACTGTATTATAACTGCCTGTTGACAATTCAGAAACTGATTTGAAATGGATAAATTCCTTGGAAAAAAATACAACTTACCAAAATTGAAGCAAAAAGAATTAGAAATCCGAATACCCTATGTCTCGTAAAAAGACTGACTTCAATAACCACATACATCTAACAGAGAAACTCCAGGCCTGGAGAACATCACTGGTATCTAAGGAAGAGAGGACACTGATCTTATAGAAGCTTTTCCAGAAAATAAGGGAGGAGGGGATACCTCCTGACTCAGTTTACAAAGCCAGCATAAGCTGATACCAAAACTGGACAGAGACATTTGAAAAAGAGTTAATTTATGCCTCTGTGGAAATTAACTAAGGAAACCTTAACTAAATTGGAGTCGGGAAGGCCTGCAGGGGGAGCTGTCCCCCCCATCCCACAATGTAAACGACACCAAACAAGAACAGAGGATGCTCCACCTCTGACAGGAAGTACAACCACTTTACTGTGAAGGAAGATTTCTCTCCCAGCAGCAACAGCCCAGCCAACGAGAAACACCACAGCCCAGCCAATCAGAAATGCCACAGCCCAGCCTATCAGAAATGCCGCAGTCCAGCCAGTGAGAAATGCTGCAGCCCAGCCAATGAGAAACGCCACAGCCCAGCCAATGAGAAACACCACAGCCCAGCCAATCAGAAATGCCACAGCCCAGCCTATCAGAAATGCCACAGTCCAGCCAGTGAGAAATGCTGCAGCCCAGCCAATGAGAAACGCCGCAGCCCAGCCAATCAGAAATGCCACAGACCAGCCAATCAGAAATGCCACAGCCCAGCCAATGAGAAATGCTGCAGCCTAGCCAATCAGAAATTCTGCAGCCCAGCCAGTGAGAAATGCTGCAGCCCAGCCAATGAGAAACGCTGCAGCCCAGCCAATCAGAAATGCCACAGCTCAGCCAGTGAGAAGTTGTTGCCACCCTGAACTGTTACCCTCCCCCAGAGGACTTTCCTTTAGGACAGCCCCTCCCTCTCCCCCTTTTCTCTATAAAAGCAGCTCCCTCCTTAGTTCTCTGGGTTTGTCTATGGTTCATCATTGCATGCACATCCTGAATTGTAATTCTTTTGGCTATTCCTGCATAAACTTATTTTGAGGGTAAAATTACAGGTGAGTTTGCTTCTAAAGTTGACACCTTAAATATTCCTCATGAACACAGACACAAACATCTCTAACAATATGTTAGCAAATGAAATCTAAGACTTTATGAAAAGGATAAAACATCACGACCACTTAAGTAAGATTAATCACAGAAATGCAAAGTTAGTTTGTTATTCATAAACATCAGGCCAGTAGTTCTTCATATAAACACAATAAGGAGAAACCATGTGACCATTTGATAGATGCAGTAAAACTATTTGACAAAAGTCAGTACACATTCATCATAAAAAAAGGCAGTAAATTGAATAGACTGAAGTCTCCTCAATCTGCTAAGAAGCATCAACGGAAAATCCACAGTCAGTGTCCTACTTGATGAGACATTGAATGTTCCCCCGAGATCAGGAGCAGGACAAGGATGTCCCTCTCCCCAGTCCTACTAAACATTGTCCTGAAGGCTGCACATTGTAACAGGCAGCAAAGAAATCAAGGCACCCGTGATGAAGAAGTGGATACATTCCGGTTTGCAGACAACATGATCTATTACATGACAAATGCCGTGGAATCTACAAGATAGCTACTAGGATGAATAAGTGAATTTAGGAACATTGCAAGGTTAATACCCAAAAATCACTTATGTTTTTATATTAGAAGGAAAGCATTGGAAAATAAAAAAGCTATTTACAATGACGTAAGACCATAAGCTCAGCGGTTTCTTTCTATCTTTCTTCCTTTGGTGAGGAAGATTGGCCCTGAGCTAACATCTATTGCCCATCTTCTTGTTTTTCTCCCCAAAGCCCTTGCACATAGTTGTATATCCTAGTTGTAAGTCATTCTAGTTTTTCTATGTGGGACGCCACCACAGCATGGCTTGATGAGCAGTGCGTAGGTCTCTGCGCTCAGGATCTGAACCTGCAAACCCCGGACCACTGAAGTGGAGCGCACAAACTTAACCACTTGGCCATGGGGCCAGCCCGATTTTTTATTTTTAAAGTTGATGAATTTATTCTAAAATTTATATGCAAATGTAAAGGACCTAGACTATCCAAGCCATCTTAAAAATGTAACAAAAAGATGGAGGAGTCACATTATCTGACTTCAAGACTTAGGACAAAGCCATTGTAATCAGGACAGTGTGGTCTTGGAGAGGAGACCGACAAGCTGATGATAGATGCTTTGCCCTGTCTCCCTGAGGAGAGAACAGCTGAGCACTGAGCCCCCCACCAGGGGCCCGCTCTTCTTGGGCCTCATTTGCTCAGAAAGCATCAGGAAACACCAAAACCCAAGTTTGTTAAGGCAGCATTTTCAGCCTAATGACAATCAAACTGACTGATGACCAAGCCCCTCTAAGCCCCTCATTGGACCAGACCCCAGTCCTCTCCGCCCACTGCCTCTCCAGGCTCAGCCCCCAGTGCTCGTGGCTGCCTAGGGCCTCCCATTTCCATTTCTGTCCCTCTGCCTGGACCCCTGGCCTGGCCCTTCCTGATGGCTCTGCCCCTCCTGTGGCTCCAGGCACGACTCACCTCCTTGAGAAGATGCTCTATGCCTGTCGTGCCTTGTTTTACTCCCTGCACATCTGAGGTCACCCTGCTTGTCCTCCACAAAGGCGGGGACCTCACCCCCCACCCCCGTACTGCTCAGAGAGCTCCGAGCGTGTTGCAGGCACACAGCACATTCATCTGAGTGGTAGTGCCAAGTCTCTGTTTTCATACAATCTTCACTCTTTGCAGGTGAAAACAGGTGCAGTGGGGCAGGTCCTGGACTTGCCAGAGCAGCTCAGTGGCCTTGAGCTTGAAGGGCATTTCCGCAGCTCTGAGTACGAGCAGGCATCCTCCACAGCCGGCAGGGACGGATGTAGGAACGAAGGCCATTTGACAAGGAAACAGGCCAAATGTACAGGATGCCACCACAGGCGAGTCTGGCCTGAGCGAGGGGCCAACCCAAGGGCCAGATGCTCCAGAGTTGCTCCTGCTGAAGTGGTGGCGCTGGAGGGAAATGAACGCAAGTGTTTGCAGACCTGGCGTTGTCTGCATGTAAAGAAGGGAAAGGAAAAAGCCTGCATGATTCCAGCATGGCATGCACAGCAGCGAGCCAAGCTGGACAAAACTGGGGAAGGCGTCCCTGACTGCTTTTAATGACTCAAGGAAGATGTCACAGGTGAGCGTGTGCTGGGGACTTGGCCCGGAGCAGCCTTGTTGAAGCTTGTTCCAGCCGCAGAGCAAAGGGGGCTGCCTGGGCTGGCTGTCCATTTCCAGCTGTGACAGGTGAGGGCATCCACCGGCACCTCATGCGGCAGCTCCGCTCCTACGGTCGACAGGGCTCAGGAAGCTCCTCTGAAAGGCACTTTCCCGTGAGTTGTGCCTCCACTGCCATGGAGAGCAAGATCTCCTTGTTCTGATCAGGAGGTCCCTTTAGTGTCGGATGAGGCGTGTCAGCAGGCAGCCCAGGAGGGAAGTGGCAAGAATGGCATCGGGCTCCCTCTGCTCAAGCCTCGATCCCCCATCCCCACCATGGCCCAGGCGAGCCCACAGAAGACCCTGCAGTACTGGTCCCTCTGGCATCCTGGGGTAGACGGAGAAAGGGATGACAATGCTAAGCCACAGCCACTTGCGGACAGCTTGCCCTGGAGACCCCACTGTGGGTGTCACCTGAGGCTGATTCAGTGCCATCAACTCCTCTCCCTTTCCTGGTGGCTGCTGGCCGTCCCTTGAGGATGGATGGGTCCTCCAGCCAGTGGAAGCCGGGAGGCGGTCAGGGCCCTGGAGCCCCTGGGCTGGCTCAGGCCGTGCCCCCCAACCCTCCATCCTGGGCAGCCCTGGCCCACCCCATCCACCGCACCCTGGGGGGTTCTTGAGGCTGCAGCCCGAGCCAGATTGTGCCTTCGGAGCCTTCTCGGGCCACCTGTACCGCAGAGTGAGATCACAGCCCTTCCACCGCCTCCAGCCAGGCCTCCTCGAGCCAGTGGGATGCTTCTTCCTCTGCAGGGAGCGAATCCTGCCTTTCCCTGAGCTGTTCCAGCTCCAAATCAGCCCTGCTGCCAGGTTGGTGGTGAGCACGGCTCCCTGAGGGCGGCTCCTGGAGCGCGGTGCAGGCTCGGCCAGCAGAGGGCGCTGGAGGTCACTGCAGCCTCCGCCCGCCCTGGGTGGCTGTTCTTGCTGCTGTGGCTGGGCCATCAACGGGGTGGACGTGCAGGACGTCTGGGGAGCCATGCCCAGACAGTGACCGCCTTCCCTGGCCCTGAGGTGGGCCCCTCTGCACCAGCCCCAGCTCGCCCAGTGGCTGAGGACGTCAGCCGGGTCACCGGGGGGCTGTGGTCACACCCTCTCCAATGAGGTCTGAACCCGGCCGTGGGGGCCTTCCCGATTGTCCTCCCCTTGGCACCTTCTTCCACGTTACGGTCACTTTTGTGTCATCCACACAACATTGAATTCCCATTTAGATAATTCTCTTCCTTTAGGAGAAAAGTTTCTAGGAAGAACAGGTGAATCTAGATCTTGATGAAACCCCAACTGCTGCCCCGTGACACCGCGAGCCGCACACTAACATGTCCACAGCCACGCACAGGGCGAGGAGTGCAGGCACTGTGGAAGACGAGAGAGGTGGGGGACCTGCCTGGCTGGCTGTGAGGCTCCCCGAGGAGCACGGTGAGAGCTGCAGGGTGCAAGAGAGACCGCTCACCGAGGGGACCGGATGGGGAGCCAGGACGGCCCTGAGCTCATGGACCCCTGATCTAGGGCAAAGGGGCATGTAGAGCAGAGGGTGGTCCGACCTAGAAGTGGGGTGGCTATCAGGGATATTCACACACAGGAACATGAAATCGGTCCCTGTTGTAGGTGAATGATGGTCCCCCAAGACGACCACGGCCTTATCCTGGAACCTGTGAGTCCGCTGACCTCCACAGCAAAAGGGACTGTGCACACGTGATTCAGTGACGGACCCTGAGATGGGGAGGTTGTCCTGGATTATCTGGGTGGCCTGATATCATCACAAGGGTTCTTATAAGGGGAGGCAGGGGGCAGAGAGACGCGAACGTGCAACTTGCTGTCTTTGGAGATGGAGGGAGGGGCTGCGGAACAAGAGAGCTCGGGAAGCTGGAGTCCATGCTTCCTGGCCTTGGGGAGGAAACTGCCCTGCCCACCCCTGGATTTTATCCAGGGCGTCCCCTGTCGACTCCTGATCTCCAGAACTGTGAGAGGATAAATCTGTGTTGTTTTAAACCCCTACATTTGTGGTAATTTGTTACAGCAGTGATAGAAGACTAATATGGTATATGCCCTGCCGCATCCTACCCTCAAAAATTCACCGTCCAGGCAGACTCAGAGGTGGAATTACAGAGCTGGATGAGAACGGCATTTTCAAGAGAGGGCGGATTTGTGAAATAAGACATGACAACCTCTAACTGTGATGTTCATACCAGAAACCTCTGTTTCAGAAGATAACTTCCAGCTGGAGGGAGCAAGAAAAGACATTTGCAATGCGTGAAGCCACGCGTGTGATGTGGGGATGTACATGGACCTCCTACAGCTCAGCGAGCAAAGGCGCATCGTCCTGAAGAGCGGAGGAGACTTGCAGGGGTGCCTCACAGGAGAGAAAACCCAAATGCCCGTAAGGAGCAGGGGTGCCCACCGACGCCGGAAATGCATAATCAACGCGGCGGGGGGTGAACCCCGCTGAGGCCCAACCCCATGGAAAGATGAGGTGGGGAAGATGGAGGAGAGCAGAGCTCGAGGATGTGCGCACGACCCTGCAGAGACCCTCGCACACGCCCGGCTCCGTGGCACTACCCCGAGGGCCCCGTGCCTAGGTGGGGCCAGGCTGCTCGGTCGCAGGGTCAACTAATCACGGTCCAGTCAGGGATCTATCTTGTATGTGAGATGGCTACACATGTGGATGGATCTTAAAAGGAGAATGTGCAGTGAAAGAAACCAGACTTTAAAAACGTGAAACAAACCATTCTATGTACATACAGCTCAGAATTGGTGCGGACAAAGCCAGTGTTTAGGGATGCATGCTTGGGTGATAAAACCATAAAAAAAGGCAATGAAATTAGGGGTGGGGGGTGGGGTGGGGTGGGGTGTGGGCTCCATCCCCAAGGTTTCCGGCAGGGAAGTTTCTATTTCTTCACCTGAGGGGCACATGACAACAATTTCATAAGCTGGCACTGACGTTTTAGGCATTCTTTTGTGTAAATGTCGTATTTCTCAAAAAAAAAAGGTTAAATTGAAAAAAACAAGGAAAGGAAGAAAGAGAAGGGACCAGACTTCTCCAGGAGCCTGTGGAGCAGGCACAGCAGGGGCCTCCGGTACTTCTGACCCCCGCCCGACTCCTGCGCCTCTGTCCTGCATCCTCCGCGCCAGGCCTCCAGCCTCAGGCCCCTGCCTTGCACACTCCCCCTGCTGCCGACTGGAACCCGTGGTCCCGTCAGAGTAAACCAACTCCTGGGACGCAGGGGAGCCCTGGACAGTGGGCGCAGGGCCCAGGTCGGGGTCGTCCTGGCTGTGGCTCCTGATGTCCAGGAGACGACGGCTTCTGCTTTCACACCCAGCGCACCTCTTTAACCCCTCCCAGCACACGAGCCACTCCTTGGTCACAGCCTGCTGGATGTCAGGGGCGCCATCATGGAGGACAGCCCTGGCCAAGACCCTCTCTATCCCCGCCCATCCACACTCCACACTGGGGAGCAGATCCTCTGAGACCAACCTGCTTCCCCAGGGCTCAGCTCAGGGAGGGGCCAACACGCAGCAGTGCTCCCTCTGCTCTGCTCCCTGCCGCTCATCCCCCACGCATATGTGCACGCAAACACACACACAGGTGCATAAACACATGCACATTGCATGCAAACACTCATGCACATGTGCAATGCATGCACACAGGCACATGTGCAAGTAAACACACATGTGCACACACCTACACATGTACACATACATGCACAGTGCACACCCCCCACACATGAACACATGTGCACACCCCCAAAGTGTCCTGCACAGAGCAGTGTGTTAAGCTGTAACACGGGTCAGAGCGTAGATGCAGCACAATCAACCCAGAGAAAGCCAGTGCCGGTGGGTGCAGAGGGTATGGCCCTTTAATGAAGAGGTGAGTCTCAGAGTTTGGGAAACTGAGGTGGGAAGGAGCTCATGTGGCCTCGGTTCCCAGAGGTGGAGAGACCTGAGAATCATTTGAAAGCCTGTCAGGGCTGGCCAAGGTCAGCCTTGTGCAGCTTGGGATGCAGACCAACAACTGCCAAGATCCCGTTGATATATTCCTTCACAGCCTGGGGATGCAGGGGGGGGGGGTCCCTCCTCGCCCCAACACAGTTGTTGTCAGCAGCCAGCCCCAGGCCCACAGGCCCACGGGCAGAGGGCAGAGAGGACAAGCACAGCTGCCCAGCACACGTGGAGGTGATGGAGGGGGTCCCCGCATGTGTCATCACGTCTTGGCATCTGCTTCTTGGAGGATGAGAAGCCCTGGACAGCAGGCAGAACGGGCCTCTCTGCAGCCTGCCTTGTCCATTAGAAAGAGTGACAAGCCCCCTGGGGTGAAATGTCAGTAGGAGAAGCAGGTGGTTTAGCCACAGACAGAAGTGCCAGCCTGCATCTTGCTCCACCAGACGGCGACTCTCAGCGTCTGGTCTCCAGGCTGCACGGTCCCAGCACACGCGAGGATCTGGTGTCCGTGATGATTCGGCAGTCAGTGAGCTCCAGCCCGCTGGGGTTTTCTAACTTTCAAACCACAGGTCTTTTCTAAGCCAGCTTTAATATTTTAAATGGGGTGTTTGTCTAGGAATTCTCTCTTTATGTGTTTACACCTAGTGATTAGCAAGCCCTCCAGAGCCTCTGGAAAACCTGACTTTGAAATCCCAACATCTGCCTCCCTGCCTTAGGGCAGCCATGTGTTTCTCCTGCATTAACTGGGCCTCAGCCCCTGCTTTCCAGGTTGACAGAGAGCAATGCCTGACCGAGCGTCTGAAGGGCCACCAGAAAGGGTGGAGAGGAAGCAGAGCCGGCCAGTCTCCCCCGCAGCGGCTGTAGGCATCAGAAGGAACCAGCAGGTGAACCCGCAGGTGAACCCGCCCCCCCGCAAGGACCTGGAGGAGAAGGCATGTCAGGCTGTGAGGAGGGCCCCACCTCGGGGACCTCAACCTCCTGGTCACTGTCTGCCTCACTCGGGAGGACAGCCCAGGAACAGCCACCGGCTGTGCAGACAGCAGCCCGTCCGCGCCCTCATGGAGCAGTGGTCTCTGTGGGCAAGATACGCTGACATGAACTAGTGAGTGTGAGGGATTCTCAGCGGGTCACCCCTGCCAGGCCCTCCCCACATCCTCTGAGGGAGAAGAAGGGGACAGTGCTGGAGGAGGCGACAGCCAGTAGGGGGAAGGGGCGGCCTGGGAGAGTGTGAGCAGGGCCAGGGAGGCTGGAGCGGCTGTGGCAGCCAATGACCCGGAGGCTGGGTGGGCGAGTGGGCTGGCTTCTTCTGAGGATGGAGAGGGGCCAAACTGCAGCTTTTCTGATGGAGGCTGGGGGCTGGGGGGGTCTGCAAGGTGGTTGGGACAGTGACAGTGACGGGCACGGAAAATGGCTCTCAGCCCTGTGGCCAACACCACTGTCCACTCATTCCAGTCTGTAGCCCCTGGATGAGCCGTCCGTCCTGGACTTGGAAGCCGTTCCACTTCCATGATCTCGCTTTGGGGACATTGTCCTTGCACGTCCCCTCCTCAGTTTTCCTCGACGGCTCTTCGTGACATTTCCTCCCTGGACTTGTGATCGGTCGTCTTGGAGGCAGCTGCCTGCACTGCACATCCTCCAGCCGGCCGGGCCTGCGGTCTCGGCTCTCCCGTGGGCAGGGCCTAGCTAGTTTGGCTGCCCTTCTCGGAACATCCCCAAGGGGCTGAGGCGTCCAGGCTGAGTCCAGATTCAGGGTCTGGCTTCCGCAGACTCAAAGCCCTCAGCCATTTCTCTCTACTCTGGAGTCTGTCCCCCGCCTGCTGCTGACTACCCAGGGAGACCTGTGTGTGGCCTCCTTGTCTGAGGTGATATTCACCCAGGCCAGCGGAGGCCAGGGGTTGGGGGGCTCATGGATGGTTGGTGGGGGAACGAGATCCACTGCTCGGAGCACGGTCTCTCTTGGGCAATAAGAAGAGGCCCAGGCACACTCTGACGACTGAGCACTCATGCCTTTTGAGCCCCTTGACTAAGTCACCCCACATCCTCTCTTGAAGAATGACCCTGGGATGGCCTGGCCTTGTGCCACCCCACCAGCCGCCCGACTCACAGAGGAGAGTGTCTGTGATGCTATGGGACCGTTTGTCACAGGAAGCCGAACAGTCCAGGTGGGGGCAGGAAACTGACAGCACCCAGGTCAGTGTAAGGACCACGGATGCTGAATGTGCAGACGAGGAGGCTGGGTGAGCACAGGCACCTGTCCCAGGCACCACCCTTCAGCCACAGGATCCCTCTGAGAGACATCTACCTCCTGGTCGGACTAGCGTTCTTTGTGTTGATCAGGACCTCTGAATTCCAAGAAGTCAGGATGATAATTTCGGCTAAGATAAAAAAGCCATTTACATCCATCTGCCTGAGTGCACTGCTTGTCAGGTCACCACGCGCCTCTGAGAGGCACAGCACACTCATCTGCTCATCTGAGTTTTGTGATCTCCCCTCTCCAGCTCACACTGACCAACGGTGGATGGAGGACAGTGATTCCCCTCAGGGATTTGATGCCTGGAGGAAAGCTGGTTGATGAAGACCTCAGGGGTCACTTGGAGAGTGAGGGCGACTTCTGTCCTGAGTGCTGACCATCACGCGAAGATGACTCCAACACGTCCCCTGCTCAGAAGTATGCCCTGGCATTTAAGATGGAACTGGGACCTTTATGATCACTAAGATGCGTTAAAACACCGCAGGATCGTTTGCCAAGATTCATTCAGTGACAGGTGCCAGCACGTGGGCTTTGCCATCACTTTTGGCTACAAAGAGCTCCTGTGTTCTGGAGTTCAGACTGTGAACTGCGATATCTGCTCCTAGGTGTGGCCTTGAAGGGCCACTGGAGGACCTGGGCGTCAGCCTTGGTGCATGCTACTCCGTCTAGATGCTTGGCAGCTGTGCACCACACGAGTTTCCTGTGGGCTCCTGTGTTCATGCCAAAGGGGCTGTGTGGTGCCGCCTGGCCCAGTGCTTGGCCACGAGCACATCCCAAGCCCGTGGTCATCTTCAGAATCTGCACTGCTGCCCGCGGAGGGGTTCCTGGCAGAGAGCGCTCCAGAGAACCATCGTTCTACGGAGCAGGGCCACCCATAGTTGGTGCCGACTGCACGGAGGATGAATGCATGGGGAGGGGCCCTTCACCACTGCTGGGCTCGTGTCGTCCAGAAGGGGGGCAGCTCCATGCCAGGGCAACTGCAATTTTCAGACAGAAAACCCCAGCCAGCCTTAAGTAACAGGACACCACTTAGGTGCACTTCAGCAGAAAGGGCAGAGCAGACTGCAAAATTAGGTTGTAATTACCTGCAGCTAAATTGGGAATTAGCCTCTGAGTGTCTGCAAAATCACAGCAAGAAGGTCTGTGGTTCCGAAGCAGTTTCCCTCTGGCCAACTGCTGAGGACTGAACATTTGTGTTCCCCCAGTTTCACACTTTGAAATCCAAACCCCCAAGGGGTTGGTGTTAGGAAGTGGGGCCTTTGGGAGGCCCTCATGATGGGATCAGTGCCCTTATGAAAGGGACCCCAGGGAGCGCCCCTGTCCCTCCTGCCGTATGAGGATGCAGTGAGAAGATGGTCATCCAGGAAGCAGGTCCTCACCAGATGCACATCTGCTGGCACCTTTGTCTTAAACCTGCAGCCTCCAGAACCGCGGGAAATAGATGTCTGTTGTTGAAGCTGCCCAGTGTGGTACTGTGTTCTAGCCGCCTGAATGGACTCAGACCTTAACGGAGGGAGTGGGAGAGGTGGAAGATCTGTGTACTCAGAGATCCTCGCTGAAGGGGGCTGACCAGCGAGGTTAGGAGGGGAGGCCGCGCGGGGTGCAGCCTGGCCCGCCCACTGGAAACCACTGCCCCACGTCTGCACTGCTGTTCCAGCCACATTCCCGAGTGTCAGCTGAGCAGCACTGAAACCCCCACAGAGCGGCTGTGCTTGAAATCCTGAGGGATGTGCGTGGGGACCCATGAGCAGTAAGTTAGGCGGCAGTGTCATCTACAGGAATGAGATGGGCAGGCAGACTGGAGGCACGGAAGAGAAGAGGTTTGAATAGAGGTTAGAGAGTCCAGGGAAACAACAAATGAGTTGAGAGTTCTGGCACCAAGTCCTCAGCACAGTAACGATTTCTAAAACTGGGTGCCGAGCTGCAGCTCCTGCTTTGTGGAGAAAAGGTCAGCTCAGAGTATGTAATATTCGGCCTTGATCTTTCTCTTTCAGTATTTCTTGACCAACCGCTTTCTCTCAAGCTTCTCTCTCTCTTCTCTTATCCATATAGTTAGAAATGAACAGAGAGCCAGCAAGCTCGTCTTGGAAAATGCCAGCTCCCGCCGTGCAGGAGGAGCTAGCCAGCAGGGCTGGTCTGTTCTCTGGAAGGGCAGTTTGCAGGGCTGGCCCCGGGCTGGCGACCAGGAAACTGGCTCTTGCCATGTGCCTTGCATGGCTGACTGATAAGCTTGTTCTGTGAGCTGGGCCTGCCTGCCTGGATGCTGGCGCCAGCAGCAGGATTGAGGAACACCTGCTTTCCTCCAGGAGTCTGGAGGGTCAGCAGCTACGATGTTGAGCAAGCAGGAGCACCTACGTGGCCAGTCCCGAGTGAAAACCCTGACTGAGTCCTAAGCCGGCTTCCCTGTGCGGGAACCTCTGTGCGCTGTGCTGCCAGACGAAGGAGCAGACTCTGTGTGCTCCTCCTGGGCGGGAAACCCTCCGCTTGGAGCTCACGTTTGGCGCTTCAACACCCTTCTCACCGCCCTAACTGTGAGCCACACCCCAGCCAGCGAAACCCTGATGGGGAACCCAGCCCCTGGATCACCCTCCACTTGTTCCTGCTGCTTGGTTTGCCTTCAAACCACCCAGTGAACTTTCCTGATGCCAACGATCCTTGACCTCATTCTGGGCCCCTCTGAAGACATCTGCCCCCACCTCTTGGGTCGAGAACCCTGGTTATGTCTTGTGTCTCCTGTGTGGCATGTGGGGACCCCTTCTCTGTGAGTATAATCAACTTCTTTTTTTGAAACCTCATTCTCAGCTCCTCCCAACTTTATGGCACTTCACCTGACATCTATGTTCCCAGGCCCACTCCCACGCCTCCGCCAGAGGGAGCACTTTGGAAGCCTGTGCTGGATCCTTCCAGACTCTGTCCTGTGAGTAAAATGGAGTATTTAATCAGATTGCTTTCCTCCCACAGATTCCAGCTCCATTAGGCACTGAGGTTATTCATTCAAGGCAAATTAAAAAGTATTTACTGAATCGCTACCATTCATCCATTCAGTTTCAACATTTAACGGGTAGGAGCTGCATGCCAAGGTCTGAGAATACAAAAAAGGGGAGGACACAGCCCTTCCCCCCAGGCTGGGGGGAGGACACAGCAAAAAGCCTCAGTGAGATATCCTGGGATAGTTGCCAACAACATTTTGTGGGGTCGCGGGGGGAGTGGTGGTGCCTGAGAGTCTGGTAGACTGCCCTGTGGGGCAGGTGGGGGCCCAGGGATTCAGGCTGGCGGGTTGGAGAGAGGCAAGTCACTTGGAGGCTGAGGGGCAGGTGTCCCCACAGGAGAATGTCAGGGAGGAGGTGGGGACTAAAGGGCTAGGGGCCAGGCCTCAGGCGGCAGTGTTGGCCCCACACGCTTTCAGAGGTGGAGCACAAGTCAGGCTCCACGTTAGGAGGAAAATTGTGATGGCTAGACTGAGGGATGCTGAGAAGGGAGCCCGAGGCCTGTGGGGAATGAGGAGCTGTCTGAGCAGGGAATGTGGTGGCCTGGGGAGGTGCTGGGGGTGAGGAGACGGGGACAGGTTGGAGAGAGGTTGGGGCAGAGTCATGGACCACAGTCTGACCTGATTTGGGGAGAGAGGACAGGAATAATTTTGGGCCATGCCAAAATGGGGGTGTTGTGTGTGATGTTAGTTCCATTGTGGACACACTTGGGGGTGTTGCGTGTGGTGTTAATTCCATTGTGGACACATTGGGGAGTGTCGTGTGTGGTGTTAGGTGCACTGTGGACACACGAGGGGGATGTTGGGTCCATTGTGCACACCTTGCTTAGATGTGCCAGGACCTCCAAGGAGAGGCGTCAGCCGCCGTGCGTATGAAGTTCTGGAATCCGGGGCTTGTGGAGACTGGAATGGCCTTTGTGGGCATGGGCAGGGTCGTGACAGTGGAGTCCCCCTGTGGTATCTTGAGGTGAGAGAGGCCACTGTGATGGGTAGAAGGTGCAGTGTCCTCAAATCAGGGAGGCCCTGGTGGTGGGGGTCTGGGGCTGGAGCAGTGTCTCCTGTGAGCTGGTGGGGGGGGTGTTTGCTCCTGGACCTGTGTCGGTCATCTAGTCCTGTCCCCCTCACTGGGCAGCTCCCTTTTCAGGGGCCATCCTCTTTTGCCTCCTGGTATCCCTCCCACCGTCCCTCTCCCCAAAGCCATCACCCTTCAAAATGTGTGCTGCACAGCCCAGGTATTGGTCTTCCTAAGGGCCTCGCCCACCCGCCTTGGAAAAGCCAGACCGTCCTGGTGTGGAGACCCTCTAGACCCCAGGCTGAGGCTCTGAGTCTGTCCTGTCTCCAATTCCCACCTCCAAGGCTGAGGGGCGGCACTTCCTTTGTCTAAAACTCACCCCTCGGTTCCAGGTGGTGACACCCCACCCAGCAGGAGGCACTGAGGCTGCACTGAAGGCATAGGGACCCAACTCACTCAGCTGACAGCCACGCTCGCGGGAGACACTAGAAAGGCAGGTGGCTCTGCTCAGTGATATCTGGCCTGATCTGGGGCTTGACCCATGGTGCTCCCCAAATGTGGCAGCCCCCACTGGGCCGTCACCCTACACTCCATACCCTACTCCATTCCTCTGTTCCTCACACACAGAGAAAGCAGAAGGGCTGGCCTGGCCATAGCGACCACACGGCAGGATGTGCGGAATAACCCACTTCCTCCCAGGACCTTCACTGCCCCTGAACCCTGTCCGCAGAGCCACAAGTCTTTCTAAACACGGGGAAGGAAGGAAATAATACATGTTTCTCATAACTGTAAGGAAGATCTCTCCACCTGAACCACATGGCCCACTTTGATGCAGCTGGAAATTCCTTCATTCATGTTGTCACTAAAGCTTCATCACATTCTAGAGAAGATTTTCTCCTTCAGAAAAAACGAATAATATGTGGAAATTAAATAACACATTCTTAAATAAGCGATGGGTCAAAAAAAATCACACGGACAATCATAAAATACCTTGAGATGAATGAGAAAAACCCTACAACACAACAAACCTTACGGGATGCAGTGAGAGCCGTGCTCAGAGGGAACTTTACAGCTGTAAATGTCTACAACAAAAACAGGAAGGTCTCAAATCAATAACCTAACTTTACATCATAAAGAAGTACGAAAAAGAGCAAAGTTAACTCAAAGCTACCGGAAGGAAGGAAATCACAGACTAGAGCAGAGACAGACTAAATAGACGATAGAAAAACAGTAAAGAAAACCAATGATGCTGAAAGTTGGTTCTTTAAAAAGGTCAACAAAATTGGCCAACCTTTAGCTAGACAGACTAAGAAAAAAGAGAGAAGACAAATAGTGTAGTGGAGCTCCTGGCTAGAGCAATTAGGCAAGAAAAAGAAATAAAAGCCATCCAAATTGGAAAGGAAGAAGTAAAACTCCTTATGTGCAGATGATGCGATCATACACATAAGATCCTAAAGAACCCACAAAGAAGCCACCAGAGGTGATAAAGAAATGCAGCAAAGTTGCAGGACACAAGATCAACATGCAAAAATCAGTCGTATTTTTATACAAAAGCATTGAATGATCTGAAAAAGAAATTAAGAAAACAATCTCATGTGGAATAGCCTCAAAAAAATAAAATACTTCGAAAAAAATTTAACCAAGGAAGTGCTAGACTTGTGCACTGAAAACTATAAAGGTTTGCTGAAAGGAATTAAAGAAGATTTATATAAACGGAAAGACACCCTGTGTTTGCAGATTGGATACTGTTAATGTTAAAATGTTAATACTTCTGGGGCCGGCCCTGTGGCCGAGTGGATAGGGTCGCAGGCTCTGCTTCAGAGGCCCAGGTGTTCACGGGTTTGGATCCCGGGCACAGACATAGCACCACTCATCAGGCCATGCTGAGGCGGCGTCCCACACAGCAGAACTAGAAGGGCCTACAACTGGAATATACAACTATGTACTGGGGAGTTTTGGGGAGAAGAAGAAGAAAAAAAAGAAGTTTGGGGGTCAGCTCGGTGGTGCAGTGGTTAAGTGCGCACGTTCTGCTTCAGTAGCCCAGGGTTCCTCGGTTCGGATCCCGGGTGTGGACATGGCACCACTTGGCAAAAGCCATGCTGTGGTAGGTGTCCCACGTATAAAGTTGAGGAAGATGGGCATGGATGTTAGCTCAGGGCCAGTCTTCCTCAGCAAAAAGAGGAGGATTGGCAGCAGATGTTAGCTCAGGGCTAGTCTTCCTCAAAACAAAACAAAACAAAACAAAAACAAAAAAAGAAGTTTGACAACAGATCTTAGCTGAGGGCCAATCTTGAAAAAACAATGTTAATAGTTTTTAAAGTGCTCTAACCATTCAATGCAACCCCCATCAAAATTCTAACAGCCATCTTTGCAGGAATGGAAAATGCAATATTACTGTTCATATGGAATTGCAGGGACCCTGAATAGCCAAAACAATTTTGAAAAAGAAGATCCATCTGCCGTCCGTCCTCCTGGGACCATCCCTAACTAGAGAGCTGTGTGCCTGGTGCCTGGAGTCAGGGTCTCAGTGGTGGCAGCCCCCTCTGCCAAGAGAGGAGTCACCCAAAGCTGGCCCAGCCATGTCACCCCCAGCGCTCATGCAGAAAGGAGCATATAATGCCTAAAATGTTCATCAGTCCAAAGTCCCACAAAATTTCATGTGCCTGCAGTTTCCTTGAAGTCCCTGAAATGAGCTTGTTTTCCCCAAAGCTGAGCAGGGGGAGCCATTGAGAGAGCTAGCAGACCCTGGCCTGGGCCTTCAGGGAAACCGAGGGCTCTCGGAGTCCCACAGGCCTTAGTGGCTGTGAAGGCAGCGAGTGTCATCCCTGTGGCCAGGTGGCAGCCAAGGTCAAAGTACAAAGCCACACAGCCGGTCGCTGGTTCCTCAAAATGTGGGTGCTCTGAGTTCACATGAAGCTTCTCACCCACACCTCTTTTCTTTTTACTCCTCATAGGAAAACTGCAGAGCTGGGCCGGAGGACACAGGAGCGCCTTCCTGCACAGACAACGCCCCGAGCTCCGGCAGCTGCCCGTGCCACACTGGCCTCACCGAGGGACCAGTGGGAGGTGGCGTGTAACCCTGCTCAGAGTGCTCAAGCACTACCTGCTGCCGGGCCCTGACAGTGTGAGGCCTTTGGAGCTCTTCCGTCCCGGGAAGACTCGGGAACTAAATTCCTGTTGATGCTGTACAGGTTGCTTTCCAGCCGTGGGAATGGGGTCAGGGATGCAGATAGAAGGAAGCCGCTAGTGGGGCTGGTGGGAAGAGCCCCTCTGATAAGGATGCTTTGGGTCGAGCTGGAGGAGGAGGGCAGGGGCGGCTGGGCCCGGAGTGTGGAGGACAGACTGTGAGCCCCAGGGTCTGGGAGGAAAGGCTCCGCCCCTGACCTGCTCCCCCCAGACTTTGATGTCCTTTGAGATCAGCTTCTGGTCTGGTCTCCCTGGGAAGGCCCCAGGCTAGGTCAAGCTGGACCAGAGAGAACAGTGGAGGGGAGTAGGCCCACAGTGGAGCCCGATGCCGATGTCCCCTACCCACCTGAGCCTGCATCTGAGGGAGTAGTGTGCACACGAGCCAGGCAGTGTGGTAACCAAGGGACTCTGGGGTCACCGTGTGGAGTCACCCCAATGTCAAGGCCTTTTGTACCAGAGGAAGGAGGCGCAGAGGGAGGGGGAAGGGACAGAGGTCTCCAGGCAGCATGAGAGGAACAGCAAGTTGCCCAGGCCATGGCCACAGAGCCCACGGCTGCAGAGCCCACAACCCACGGCCACAGAGCCCACAGCCATGGAGCCCATGGTCCACAGTCCATGGAGCCCACAGCCCACAGCCACAGAGCCCACAGCCATGGCCACAGAGCCCACGGTCCACAGTCCATGGAGCCCACAGCCCACAGCCACAGAGCCCACAGCCATGGAGCCCATGGTCCACAGTCCATGGAGCCCACAGCCCACAGCCACAGAGCCCACAGCCATGGAGCCCATGGTCCACAGTCCATGGAGCCCACAGCCCACAGCCACAGAGCCCACAGCCATGGCCACAGAGCCCACGGCCCACAGAGCCCAGCAGCACCTGGGCGCCTGGCTCGGTTATGTGCACTTTGAAGCCATCAGAGAGAAAAGCGCCAGAATGCTCCATGGCCTCCATCTTATTCTTACAAAACCAGGCAACCCTTCAATCAATTATAGACCCGGAAATGCATTTTGAGAGTGAATTTTAAACCCCAGGGACCTGGGGCCTCCCCAGCAGGAGAAAGGAGATAATGAAATCCTGCCACCCAGGTCTGTGTCGCTGCAGAATGCCACCGGCCCTGGTTGCTACGTGGCAACGCGTCTGCTCGCTGGAAATCACACGATGTGGGAGAGCCTCCGGCACAGGGCACCTTATCTGCTTAAACAACGTAGGGCATTGTTTCACCTGCCTCAGAACTAGTGCTTCTGACGATTTCGATGCACACTGAGGGCCCTTCAAACTCAGAGCCAGAGAGAGCTCGTGCAGAGGGGCTGGGTGTCCAAGGCCCCCTAACATGGCCACAGCCTTACAGCGGGAGCAGCTGCCCCTCACAGGGACAGCCTGGGCGGTGCCCTCATGGGGATCCCCAGCGAGAGTCTTCTGAAACACCCAGGAACCCCCACCCCTGGGGTCCAGGGCAGCCTCTGACCCAGGTGTGTGCTACCATGGGGGGGCTCACTCTGGGCAAGCTTCACAAGTGGCTCAAGGCGAACATTCATGGAGGCTCAGATGACCTCCCAGAGGACGAGGGCAGGTTGGACGAGCTTCGGGTAGGTTGGTGCCCAGGTTCAAGGCCATAAAGGCCAATCTGAGTCTGGCTTTGGCGACTGCAGTGTCTGGATTCAGTCCTGGTCCAGAAAAGCAAAGAGCAGAGCCAGTGGAACTCTGACTGCCAAGGACGGCTGCCCAGGGACGGGGACAGACGTGTTCCTGTCTAACAGGCTTGTGATCACTCCTTGACGGGAAGTGAGCCCAGACAAGCTGACCTCCTAGGATTTCCCTGGCTCTGGACTCCGGGAGGGATGGAAGGAGGGGACCACAGCCCTGCCTTGTCCTGCAGGGCTGGCTGGGGTTCCCACCAGCCCCCAGGCACGTCCACCGGAAGCCCTCCCTGCTCGAGGAAGTAACAGGATGACTGGCTGGAGCAGGGGGCTCGTTCCCAAACCCGCCTCCCACCCCAGACAAAAGGCCCAGGCCGTGCAGTCACCTTGAAATCAGCGACTGAGCTGCGTTGGTTTCCCCCAGCTGAGGAGCCCGCGTCTTAGCTCGCTGAGACCACGAGTAAGCCCAAGCCAAGACTGGAGCCCTGACTCATGATTCCCAGGGCCATCTCCACGCACGGCCACCCTGAGGGGGTGCAGGGGGCCTCCCGGTGGTAACTCACAGCAGGGGAGACATGCCTAGCAAGCACACGACAGACACACTGGCCTCCCCAGACCCACCAGCTCTGCCCATTGCACCCGCCCTCCTCCATCCCACCCTGCCTACCCCTGGCTCCCCACCCCGAGCACCCACAGACCCCAGCCTGCGTCTGGCCATCTGTGCCCTGGAAGGAGGTCCAGGGCAGGCCACTCGGAGCCCAGTAGCAGAGGGGCCGTGCAGGTGCGGCTTGGGTACCTGAGCAGGGGCTGCTTGTGGTCGGCTGGCTGGTCTGGGCTGGGGCACGGTGGGGCCTTCTTGGTCACCTGCTTGTAGATGTTCCTGGCGGTCACTCCGATCCACAGCATGGTGGAGAGCGTGGAGTAGTGCAGGAGGATGCCCACCTGGGAGAGAGAGGTTCGTCAGCCCAGCCACCCCTCCACCGTGTGCAGACCCTGAGGCCGCGCACTCCCTGGACCCTTGGGCGGAGCCCTCCCACACCCTCTGCATCCTCAGAAGACAGCTCAGTGATGACAGGAAATGAGGCCAGCGGGAGGGCACTGGGGCTTTTTGCTCAGGGCAGACCCCACACTTCATGGGGGCCTCAGAACTCGAGGGAGACATGTGGGCACAAGGACCTGGCACAGGTTAGCTATGCTCTCCTGCCGAGGGACAGGGTGAGGACCCCGTGCGCCCTAGAGCACAACATCACTGGGCTCGGTCCATGTGGGGTCCTGCAACATATGTCCCTGTGCAGCGTGGACACCATCCCTGCATGGGGGCCAGTGTGCACACATCCCTGTGGTTGGCATGGCCTGCGCGGGACCCGTAGAGCTCCAGGCAGGCTTGCCTGGGCCCAGGCCCACAGGGCGCCCACCAAGTGAAGGGCAGTGTGGTCCCGCAGCCGGGGTCTCTCCAGTACACAGAATTTGTGACACTGCACGGGAGATAAAACACCTCTTGAATCAGATGCTGAAGCCGCTCCATGCAAGTCGAGTAGCTAATTACTATGGAAACAGCCACCAAGTGTGTCCCACCCCCGGCACTTACCGCATTAGCTAATTAGGCATTCCGTCCTCCTTCCTCTCCATCTGACTCTATAAACTGAGGTTACCTTTGAAGTGATAACCTGACATTTCGCAATGACAAGTAAAATATGGTGATAATTGGAAAGGACATGAGCGTTTAAGAAATACAGAGATTCTCTGAATAAAGCTAACGTTGCGCCATTGTAACGACTATCGAATCCAGAGTTCAGTTTTTACTTATGAGAAGACTCCACAGTGATTGATGAGACCCTTGTGGGGACGGTGGGGAGACCCAAGAGCTCTGTTCTCGGTCTCGGATGGCCTCCTTGCATGTGGGCGAGGCTAGCCTTTTCCTCAGCCTGGCCTATGCCTCATGAACCTCGAGCTCCATCCAGGCCTCACCCCAGCCTGGCCAAGAGGGGGAGGCGCTGGAAACCGGGGGTAGGGGCAAGAACTCTGCCCCTGAAACAGGAGGAGAAAGTGGGTCCTCCTTGGCCTGGGCTTCGAGTGAAGGACAGTCTGACTTTCTTTTCAGGGGATAGCAGTGTGGCTGTCATCATGTATAAATAGAAACAGTCAGAGAAGTGTCCTCAGAAGGAGCCTGACCTCTGGCCTGGTGGGCTGACCCCGCGAGGAGGGGAGGGAGCACCCAGGGCCGGGAGGAGTCTCTTGGAGAGAGCGAGTGCAAGGGAGGAGCTCGTCCCGGCTGTGCACCTTTGGGGTTTATGAGGGGATGTGAACAGCAGAACTCTGCCTCCCAGACCCCGGCTTAGGCTGGACACATGGAGAGGTCACGGGGACACTGCCCTGGCTTCCAGACAGAGCTCTGCCACCGTCCCGGAAGGAGGCCGCCAGCCCACGCTTCCGGACGCAGGGCCAGCGCTGACGCACATCTATTATGTGGGAACAACGGCGGCCGTCTGTCTGATGTCATTTAGTGCTTTAATGAGGCTCACGGTCATCTTTCAGTTGCCATGACAACCGTCTGTTCTCTCTGCCATCCAGAGCTTTGGACCACTTCTCGTACATCATTTCACTGTGACGCTGAGTGACTCTTGATGGGGAAGATTGGCCGGAAGAGTCCTATGTTCAGACACCAGGTGGTGGTGAGGGTCCCTTGTGGGGCAGTCCTGGCTGCTGACCAGAGGGAACATTGACTGTAGGGAATTGGCTCATGCAGTTGTGGAGGCCGAGCAGTCCGAATTCTGCAGTCAGCGAGCCACAGACCCAGGAGAGCTGACGGTGTAGGTTCCAGCGTGAGTCTGAGCCCAAAGGAGGGAGACCCCTGTCCCAGCTCACACAGTCGGGCAGAGGGGATTCTTTCTTACTCCGCCTTTTGTTGTAGTGGGTCCTCGACGGATTGGATGAGGCCCACCCACACTGGGGAGGGCCATCTGCTCGACCCAGCCACCGGTTCAGATTTTCACCTCATCCAGAAACACCCTCACAGACATGCCCAGAATCATGTTTGACCAAATATCTGGGCACCCCGTGGCCAGTCCAATCGACATATCACATTAACCATCACACCTTCCAACAGTCTAGTTTTTAGCCTGAGCCTCCTCCCTTCTCCAGTGCGTGGTGGACGGAGCCGAGCTGCGGGGTGATAGTGCCCGACACCTCTGCTGGCATCTGCAGAGTGCGGCCGGAGGTAAAGGAACAGGAAGAAGGTCACCTTGAGGGCTCACTGAGGTCTCCACCACACCTCACTGCCCAACGTGCACCCAGCTTTATTCTTCTCTCTGTGGGCTCATTTCTCATTCTGCACAGGATGGTTGCTTCCAGCCTCTGCCGTCTGTCCCTCCCTATGGGGATGCAGGCTCCACACAAATGGAGGAACAGCTGTGGGTTTGCTCTCGGCTGCACCGGCACCCACAGGCCCCCAGTGCTTTTTTGTGAATGAATGAGTGAATGAATGAATGATGCCCCTGCTACCTTCTAGAAACATAGTCAGGTGGTCAGGGCGCATCTCCAGTGCTCCGGGGCTGGCTTCCTCTGGTGGGGCCCTGAGGGCCGTCACCATGAGATAATCGAGCATCTCTCACACGAACACGATCTACACAGATCTTGCCTCTCTCTGGCCGCTCCAGGCCTGCACCCGCCTCCCACCCGCCATGCACCTTGGTGCCCATCTCGGCTGAGCTGGCCAGGCCTTGGACACCACGAGGATGCCTGGCCTCTAGGAGCCTCCACCTGGGCTGGAGATTTGGGGGTCCCGGGTTTTTGGGAGGTGGGGACGGGGCTGGGGTTCCCCGAGGTGCTGAGGAGCCTGGCGGGCGGCTGCACACCCGATTCCAGCAGCTCCTTGTGACAGGTCCCAGCACATGGAAGGCTCCTGTGGCAAAGTGCGGACAGGAAGGTAACAGTCCGTTTTATTGCTTGCAGACGGCTCCGCAGCTCGGCAGGCGTTTACTGGTAGAACGTAAATTGGATTTCCCGGGACGCTCGCTGTGGTTGTTCCACGCTTATGGAAAGGCACAAGGAAGCGTGTCTGCCCCTCAGTGAGGTTTTCAGGTCTGTGCTGGCAATTTGTGTGCCAGAGCCCAGGAACAGGTGGTAGAATGGGCTTCCTGAGGGCATGGGTGGCCCTGACGTGGATTTGCAGGGAGCAACATCTCCTCCATGAGAGGAGCCTGGGGAGGGACCCTGGGCCCCGGGTTCTGGAGCATGGTGCTGTCTTGTGGTACCTTGCTGCGGGCAGGCTGGTGTGGGGAGCTCACAGCACGATTCCTCCCTGTGCCACCCCGCAGGGACAGCTTCTTGCCCATCCATCTCCAGGGTGAGTTGCCAGCCACTGCCATCTGTGTAGGCGGACAGGTCATCTCGTGTGGACATGGCCATCCAGGTCAGTGCCGGCACATGTGGGTCCCAGGTAGTTAGGCTGCAGGAGCCCCACAGCCATTGATAAACACTTGGTGAATTCATAGCAGCCCCAGCTATGAGGGAGTAATACCCATCCTAGTGGGGCCAGCCAAGAGCACTCCCTCCACGGGACCCAGGCAGACGTGCACCCGCGGAATGACAGACACAGAAGGGGTGAGTCCTTGTAAGATGCTCTGGGGTCTGTGGGGAAGTCCTCACCTGGCCCCTGCCTGGGTGCTGGAGGGGACTGACCACCTGGGCTGAGCTGGGCTGTGAGCAGGCGGCTGGGCAGGAGCTGGAGGGAGGAGAGCAGGGAGGGGCCTGGGTGTGCGGCTGCAGAGGCCTGCTGGGCTCCTCTCTGGGGCCCTGCACCACACCCCACAGTGTGAGGAGCCAGGCTCACAGTCTGAGGAAGGGCCTCTCCTGGGCTCTATTGGGAACTGAAAGGTAGTTTATATCTTCCCTCTTTTAAAAGAAAGGTCAGGCGGGGCCGCGGGTGGGAAGAAGACCTTTCCACGATTTGTTCTCAGTCCTCCAATGCTTCGAAGCTCTTCTTGTCCCTGAGTCGGGGCAGAACCTCCCACAGTGAGGTCTCCAGCATCTGTGGACTCTTACCCGGGCAGGGGAGCAGGGGATCCCGTCCCCGGGCTCCTGCCCCACCAGTCTCTGTGGGAGAGGCAGTTCACGTCCCTATTCCCAGGACAGTGACTGTCTAGTTAGCATGTCACCACAGGCCTCAGAGCAAGCTGGTCTAATTGAAAAATAAATTATTTTACACGATCGAATGCTGAGCAAAATAATCAGACTCACGTGGGGAGAAACTGTAATACAGACACTCTGGATGCTTACCTATTCCCCTCGCAAGAAGCATCTGAACAAATTCTCGAATATTATATCATAAAGCAGACAATTGTCACAAATTTCCCCTCTGGTAACAGAGTTGACAAACACTTTAAAGTTTGTAGCAAAATGAAGAGGCAGACAGCACTCACCGCCTGGCACAGGATCGGGTACTTGGTGCGATTAACGCCGCCAGCAAACACCGTGAAGGTCAGAGCCGCGTGGAAGCAGAAATTCAGGAGCGTGTGCCGGCCTTTCCGGCTGATCCGGATGGCGCTGCGGGAAACAGAGATTTCACATCAGGAACTGGCATCTTAGGGCAAAGCGTGGAAGTGAACTGCCACATCCGCCCACGTGGGGACTGGGCTGAAGACCTCACTAGTGTGACCGAGACAGGGCCAGGAGTAAAGCACCCGAAGGACCAGATTGAGAGAAAGGTGGATGGACCGTGCTGGGTCCACTTCTAGTGTGTGGCCACTGGGTGATTTGGTGTTGTCACCCTGGGATGCTATGACTGGAAAGGTTTTTGAGAAATTTTGAACAACCTGGTTACTGGACAGATGAGGACATTGGGGCCTAAGACTTGATGACTTGTCCAGTGATGGAGACAGAGGGTTGGGGGGAAACTCTTGGTCAGGCCTCTTGGATCCCAGGATGGAGTCTCTGAGCAGATGTCTGATCCTCAAGAAGAGGCCACGACTGTGACTGGCTACGAGTTTGAGTCCCTGGACCAGGACGCTGGCATGGCTGCGACCCGATCCTTGACCATCCTCCGCCCCCACCTGCGGCCACAGCGGAGATAGCCTATGCCTGCAGCTGACTATGGCCACAGCTTCTCTGTGGCCTTGGACATGACCAGGCCTCTTCCCCTAACTGTGGTTATGGTCATGGCCTAGGCTTTGTCCATGACTTTGGTTATGAGCTGGACCCTGACTGTGGCAGGATCCTCCTCACATATCCCAGCGCATCTTCAAGTGATACAGACACACTCAGGTCATGTCCCCACCCCTGGGCAGAGGTGGCCAGGAAACCAGCTCAGGAGCAAACCGCCTAGACTCCCTCTCTAGGTAAAGGCACAGTCTGAAGGTGCTTGCGGGCTCTGCCAGCTACTCAGCTTCCCAAGGACATAGGCTCTCGGGGCCTGAACAATCCTGCACCATTGGAGGAAGATCCTATTTCCCCTGATTGGATAAGAACACGGAGGCTGCTGTGAGGATCCCAATGGGGGCCCGGAATGGGAGGGCATGGCTGTCCCTCAGCCACCCTCTGCCACCAGGGCCACCAAGTGCTGGGCAGGCTCAAGCTGGCTGGCGACCAGTGAAGGGCCCTGCAGGGCCTTCTTATTCTGTGAGGGTGGGGAAGCTCCTCCAGGTGGGGAGTCTCGGGCAGGGCGGGCCTTACCTCCGGTGCACCATGTAGGTGACGACGGAGATGAGCAGGCACAGCAGCATGACGGCGGTACAAGCATACACCACGGGGTGCAGGAACTCCCCTGGGTCCTGGGGCAGGGAGAGGACGGCCTTCAAATCCTGGAAAGACACAGCGCAGACCCATGTGAGCAACGCGGCCAAGAGCCTGTGACATGGCAGAGCCACCTGGGTTCTCCCTGGCGCAGCCTCTCCCCTGCAAGGCGCTCCAGGCGTTCTCTGCATCGGGTGGAGATTTGCTGGGTCTCAGCTGAAACAGATAGCTTGCCTGGGGCAGGGGAAGGCCTGCTCAGAGGAGTGCTCTAGGCAGGTGGAGCCACGGCCTCGCCGGCTATCCACGTGGGGTTGGCTCGCCTCCAGCGGGCCTGCTCAGCCGCAGGCATCTTTGTGGGGCTCTGCTGCGCTGGCCATCCACCTCCAGCCTCCTTCCACCCTGGCATCGCCAGGGCAGGCAGACGGGCGCCCGGCTCCCGTGGAACACGCCCATCTGAAGGCACCACACCTGCCCCTGAGGGTCTTGATGGAGCCATGGAGAGGCACCAGCACCAATCAAATTTCCCCAATCAAATTTCCCCAGGCTCCCGTCTGAGCCTCACACCCACTGAAATTCTGCTTTTAAACATCCCCCAGGAGAATTTTGTATCAGGCTTCAGTAAGTCCCATAGAGCTGACTCAAGTTGGTGGAGAAGGAGGAGAAGCCATGAACCCATGACGTAGGCCCGAGAACCGCTGGGAATCACCAGTTCCACTGCGTATCACAGCAGCCCCAGGAAAGGGTTGAAGGTCAGAGTTCAAAGGAGAACACATTTTTGCCTGCGAGGATATAAAACTGAGGGCAGAGTGCCCTATTTGGACACGTTTGGAAAAACAAAGGTTTTGTCAGGAGCCTTGCCACATCCACCTCTGACCTCTGACCCTCTGACCTGTACCAAGCACCGTTCTGGACCCTTCATCTGCTATAACTCACTGAGTCACATGAGCACCCGGCTATGGACTGAACTTTGTCCCCACAATTCCTAGGTTGAAGCCCAAATCCCACGTGATGGTATGGAGATGGGCTTTTAGGGAGGTGACGAAGGTTAGATGGGGTCACCAGGTGGGCCCAGATCCCACAGCAGGAGAGACACCAGGAGCACACACACAGGGCAAAGGCCATTTGCGGACACACACAGTGAGAGGGCAGCCATCTGCTGCCAAGGAGAGAGGCCTCAGGAGAAACAAGCCTTCTGGCACCTCGATCTTGGACTTCCAGCCTCCAGGACCGTGAGAAAGAAATCTCTGTAAACAGCCCAGTCTGTGGCAGTTTGTTATGGCGCCCCAGCAGATGGGTGCATGCCATCAGGTGGGGCTCTGCTTGCCACGTCCAGGTCAGAGGGTGAAGTCCTCGCTTGCTCCCAGCCCATTTTCTGAACCATGTGCTCTGCTCCCAAGGCCCCCAGGGACTTGCTCTGCTCCGGGAGGAAGCCCAGGGGCTGGTGCCCACTGGCAGAGGCTGTGCCTGGAGGGGGCTGCCCAGGTGTCCCGTGTGAGACCACCCTGGGCTGCTCCAGCTATGATGACAGGTCTGGTGGTCGGGGTTGGGGGCTCTGCAGTCTTACTGATCCCATTCCTCCAGACGGCAGCGGTGGTGCCCACAGCTCATGTACCTGCCCCAGGCTGGGAGCGGCTACAGATGCAGAATCAGTGCCTCCCTGGGCAGTCGCAGCAGCTGGACGCAGCCGGCCACTCCTCCAGGATGGTGCCCAGGTGGCGTCACGCAGGAACTGGAGAGAAACGCCCTGGTGAAGGGCACTTGGCTTGTGCCTGAGGGGGAAGCAGGAAGACAGCATGTCCGAGAGCTCAGCTTCTTCCCCTCCTGATGCGTGATTTCTTGTCAGTCCAGCTAAGCTAAGGGCCTGGCCAGCTGGAAAGTGTCAGACCTGCTCAGAGGGCACTCCAGGGAGAGCCGAGGGCCACCTGTGCCCAGCCACCACTTCTGCACTTTGACCCGGGGCAGGGACTTTTAGGAAGTGGTCTCTCTGCTGTCATGGAAACAACTGATGGAATCCGGTCACCAGGGAAAAGGCACTGAGTGACCTGGATGCCAAGGGGACTCCTCACAGTCTGAGAAATGAAGCCAGAAATAGCACCCCTGGTCCAGAATAGCAGATGACCAGACACGACCGAGGGAGGGGCACATGTCACTGGGCAGACCAAAGGGTGGACACCACGGTGGCCCCCATGCCTCAGTCCTGACCATCCATGGACCAGGAAGTCTGAGGCCAGGTGTGGACAATGCACAGAACACTGATGACGCCCATCTGGACTACACGGGGCTTCAGCAGGACTCACGCTGTGCACACAGCCCAAATTCCCATGAAACCATCAGCTCGGGAGAAAGACGGCCAAGAGAGGCCAGGCTCAAGGTGATAGGGATGCTGGGCTTCAGCACCCCCATGGGAGACTGGAGGTCTTGCCCGCTCCAGCCAACCAGGAAGGCCACCCACGCTCGACCCCGAGACAGGGTCTGCCGTCCATGTCCCTGCAGGCCTGGCGCCAGCTTACGAAGGAAGACCCTTCTGGTCTTAGACCCACGCCCAAGGGAGGCATCTTCCTAAGAGGGATGGGGGTGGCACCCGCTGGGCTCTCTATTCTGCAACAAGGAACCTTCGCCTGTGTGAGGACAGGCTTCTGTGACAAGGGACGGAATTGCCTGTTGGTGAAGAATGGTCGTTCCTATGAAGGAGAGGGCAGAGCCGGGAGGCCGCAGTGCACTGCTTGTACTTTCCCACAGACGTCCTGGCCTGCTGGAGGCACTCACACATCCTTCCTTGGCATCCTAACTTCTGGAGCGTTTGCCATCGAGCAATGGCAGGAAGGGGACCCTTGTGGCCCGAGAGAGTTTCAGGGTTATCCTATATGTGTCACAGTTCAGAGGCACCAGCTTCCTGCCAGATGCAAACACTGCAGAGGTCGAACAGGTTGAGGAAAGGCTGCTCTTCGTGGTTGAATCCTGACATCAAATTATCTTTTCACTCCCCGTTTCTTCCAAGAGCTGTCTGCTGCTGGCGAGTGGAGGATGCCCCGGGAGGTCACAGGCATTCAGGTCTGACTGGGCACCGGCAATGTCCCCGGCCTGTCGTGTAATTCTTGGCATGGGTTTTTCCCTCCAGTGGCATCAACCCAGGGTCTGAAAGCCCTAAGCCCTCTTCACAAAAAGCCCAGTTGACCTCTATTGCTGGTTTCACATCTGTATGCGAGAGAGATGCAGCACGCAGTCCATCCTGTGTCCAGTTCTGTCGCCGATTCTATCAGGACCAATGCGGCTCCCTTGATGGCTCCCTCATGCTGAAGTGTCCAGGTGGGTCCACCCCATCTGAGGACTCACAAGTCCCTTCTCGGCCTTTTTTGGGGGGCGCTGTTGCTGGTGTGAACACCCTGGACGGGCCTCCAGACCCCTGACTCCTGGCTGGGGAGTGAGGGTGGGAGAGGGGAGCCAAGCAGACTTGGGCATCCTAAAGCCGTGTTGTGCGCAGTGACGCCTGATGCCCTGTGTCTGCGCTGCGTCCTCGTGCATCCATCCCCAGGATCGCAGGAGCGCATCTGGTGCCCAGGACCCGCGTTGGAAAGCTTGTGTTCAAACACATCTTATCTGACAGTTTTATTCATGTACACAAAGTTGCCTTATTTTAAGCCAAATAAAAAGCCAGAAGGGTTTTCCTGTAGCAGGTAGACATCTCAAAGCACGAGGTCAAGGTGCAGAGGTGTCTCCGGACAACACCAGGTCAGTGCTTACACGGCCGTGAAGTCCTTTCACCTCTCACCTGGCACAAGGCAGGCATCCGACCCGCGGAGCAGCTGCACTCACAACACATGTTCTATAAGGAACAGAGATTCAGATCCATTTGGACTCCAGTTTTCTTTCTTTCTCCAAATTAGAGTTATCCACAGTGCTTTCTACGTTTTTAGAGGTGACGTTTAGAATCCAAAGTGGGTCATGCAAAATGTAGATGCAGTTTACACTTTAAAGTTTGCACACATGCAAGTTCCTCTTGGAAGAATCTACGGTGCAAGCGTCCCATGGGCAAAGTCCTTATGATTGTCCAGCATGTGGTCAGAGATGGACCGACGTCTCCAGAAAAGTCCCTCGGAGGCCAGGGAACCAGCAGCGCCCTTCGGACCAGCAGCAGTGGGCGGAGCATGGACCTCACAGTGGAAAGGCTGGAGAGCAGTCCAGAGAACCATGGGGCAAGGAGGGCGATGGAGGCAACCCCAGCCTCCATGCCAGCTGCCGCCCTGCCCCGCTGTGGGGCTGGAGCCCGAAATCCACACTCACTTCTGCGCCTGCGTGATGCCGGTGGGATTGCTGCAGAAGCAGGTGATGATGTCTCTCCTTCTCCTGGGAGCCTGGCCTTCGTCCTCCCACAGGCCGACTGTGTTCCCTGAGGAGCCCACTGCTGGGCGCCGGCGGTCCATGAGCACAGCAGCCCTGGTGCACTGGTTGTTCTCTTGAGGCATAACTTCCTTCGACATTTTACTGTCATTTTAGTTGGACATTCCTTTTTGGCATGTTCTGCAAATCAAATGAATCAGGATGCGAAGAAAGGAGGACAGGGGTCACTTGAGTCATGTGTCCCCTTTCCCAGCAATGTGTCACCCTTTTGCCAACCGTGAGACCTGGAAGGTGGCGTCTTCCCCACCAGGGGAGCAGGCGTCTGCGGTGTCACTCCTGCACAGTGAGGCGTCCACAGGCCAGGCCTGCAGCGTGGGCTACGAGGGACGGGTCCTTCCTCCCAGGTCTGCACCAACCCCGACTGATGTCATTACAGCCTGAGGTCCCTGGGTTGCCTTTTAATGACAATTGCACCGTATTGATCTGCCAGCCTTTCAGGAAAGTGTTCCCCGGGGGAATGCGGAGGCAAAGGTAAACAATTCCTGCATTGAGAGCACGGGTTACCCTAACTGGACATCGCACTTACATGGTTCTCACGGTTTTCTTTGGGGTGTGTGGGCTGGTAGAACCATGAAGAGCTTTGGGGAAAAATACATTGAGAAAGAACGTAGAGACTTTCCTTCTTGATGGGGCTACTTGCTTGGAACTGTGAGCGTTACCGGGAAGTGCCAGGCGGGTGGCAAACTCTCCCTTTGTGGGATGAAGGTGGTTTTATAAGCGTTTAGAAATGTAAATATTGGACTGAATAAAAAGCAACAAACTGAAAGAGCTTGCGGGAGTTCTGGAGCGTCGTGGGCCTCGCGGGCTGTCTTCTACCCCGGCTGGAGGCATGGGTGCCGTCTGGGACTTGGCGTGGCCCAGCGAGTGGGTGTAGAGTGGGAGCAGAGCTGCACATGTCCCACTTGGTGTTTCGTCTGCGTCCTGATTCTGGCTCAGGGGGCCTGGCGGATGACCTGCAGGCCCTTCTCCTGTGGCCTCCTTGACGTCCTGCCTGGCCTGCCCGCGGCCCAGCTTCCAGGTCTCTGCACGCACCTGCCCTGGTCTCTTTGGGGGTTTTAATTGCATGATGGCATTTTTGAAGGTGAGATGCTTCTGTGTGGAACAGGGGTGTCCCGGGCGTGCTGGGTCCTTGGGGTGCTCTGCTCCAAGCATGGCTGGGCAGGCCTGGACTCTCGCCCTGTCCTGGCTATGGGCCCTGCAGGAGGTGGCAGAGGACGTGCTGGCGACACCAAGGTCAGCCCAGAGTCCAGAGCGAGCGGAGGCTCTGCCGGTTTTCCGTGGAGCTCCAGCCCAGCTGCGGCGCCTCCTGGGCCGTGCAGAAGGGAAGCCGCCACAGCGGGTCTGGGCCACCCGGGACACACGGTCCGCGAGTGGAGGGGCGCAGCCTCTCAGCTCGACTAACGCCGCACGATGGGAGAGAAGTGGTGTGAGGAGGCCACACCAACGCTGCACTTCCAGTTAATTCCTGGCTCCACAGAAGGTGCGTCTGGGAAAGCGGAGCCCGTGCAGTGACAGGCCCCGTCATGGGGGCAATACCAGCCCCCAGTTGGTCCACCGGACTCCACACTTGGAGAGGGAGAGAGACAGAGGGAGCCCAGAGGCCTGGACAATTTTTTACTCTAATTCCAAAGCCTGTCACTTTGCTCCTTTGATGACCAGTGAGCCTCTAAGGGTCACAGAAGACTGCAGGACACACAGTTACGTGCATTTTGGCCCCTGCCTGAGTCGAATACTGACAGCAGTGTAGCAGAAACAAGCCGGTTCAGGGCTGCTCCGGATTGTTAAGAACTGTGAGGAAGACGGACGCCGTCAGGCAGTAGCCTGGGCTTTAGAGACCAGAGACATTCAAATTCAGAGCTGCAGTGCCTGGGCCCACTGGGGAGTGGTGCTGGGTATTCAGATCCTGTTGGTGCTGAGGGCAGACAGGAGGTGGCGTCAAGGCCCCCAGCCAGCCTGCCAAAGACACTTGGGACCCGGTACAGGGTAAGTTTCAGTGCATGGCTGTGGAGATGCCCAAGACCTTGATGCCCTTACACTTGGGGACCAGGAGGCTGCCGGCTGACCCAGGTGTCAGGGAGCTGACTGCAAGGAGCCGCTGGGCAGGTGTCCCAGGTGGCCAGAGGACAGCAGTGGGGGGTGGGCTGGGTTGGGTCACCCCCACTGGCCTCGGCCTCCAGGCTTTCCTCCTCATGCCCCAGGGAGCCAAGGGGGTGAACCTGCCCCATCCTCTACACCACAGACTCAGAGATACACAGAGAAGCGCTCGCACCAGAACTGAGACCCCCATGTCAGGCTGGGGTTCTCTCTCCCTTCAGAAACTCTCCAGTGGAAATGTTGTCTGTTAAGAATAAAACCCCAAGAAACTGCTGAAATTCCAAACTCTCAGGCAAGCGTGGCTGCCCAGCTTTGAGTCTTGGACTGGCCAGCAAACCCGGCAGCACAAAACTCTCCAGGTGGCTGGAGGCAGAGAAGGTGCACTTCTTGCATGGGGAAGCCCTGCACGACTCTGCATAGTGGGGCCACAGGGTCAGCGGCGAGGGGGCAAAGACACACTGACACGGGGCAGCTGGGTCCCGCGGGGGGGCCGCGATGGGCAGCACTGGCCCCTGCGCCTCCTGGAGGGTCTCTCAACTCCCTGCTCATCCGTCAAGGACGCATTTCCATTTTGTAAATGATTTAAGTCTGAGGCTGGAAAGCTCCGACGGTGCTGATCTAGAGGCTACGGCGCATTGGGCATGGCACCGGTGGGGCGACAGGTGATCTGGTTCAGGGGCTGGGCTTGGCCAGGCTCCCATCCTCTCTGAGGACACGTAACATCTCAGATGTCTGAAAGGCGAGTTGCTGACGTCCTCCCAGCCTCTGAGGTGTGCAGAAGTGTTTCGAGGTGATGCTGAATCTTGGCAAAAAGTACCTCTCTTGTTTGGACATATCGGATCAAACAAGAAGAAAACGAACAAGTGACTCAGACAGACCACTCCTTACGAAGCAGACAACCAGGTCTGCATTTTGGACGCACTGCCCTGCGGCCATCGCTATTCTCCACACGTGCTGGGCCCTCCGCTGCCCCTGCCGGCTGTCCCTCTCACACACACAGTGCATTATTCACTCGGCCGTCACCCTTCCTGGAATCCAACTGGCAGCAACCACAATGAGGCACGCACGAGCCTTCAGGACGAGCCCCCATCGTGGCCCCACTGGCCGCTGACAGCAGCCGTACCCCCTTTCCTGGCAAGAGAAACATCCTCCCTGTGTTTGCTGTCTGTGCTGCGGAAGCCCACCCACGTCCACCTGCCCTTCAGCCAACTTTTTGATGGGCAGGGGGCCGGCAGGGCTGCAGCGGGAGGGTCATGTGATGGGCTGGGACTGGGGAGGGGGTGACCCCAGCCCAGGCTGGAGAAGGTTTTCAGAGGTCAGGGACCGAGCCCCTGGGAGGCGGTGCAGGACGACGGCTCCTTCACTGATTAAATGATTCAACATTGCGGCATGTGTGCAACTAATTAGCATGACCCACACCGAGCAAGCCTGCAGGAGCGCCCAGGCGCCCCGAGACCCGGTGCCCCGCCCGCCCCACGTGAGCCCCCAGCAGGGACCAGCACGCGACTGACTGCCCGCTGACTGACCACGCGCTGGCTCACTTTTCCTGCCCGGGGAGCATGGACGGGGTGGCAGCTCCAGCCCCGCTGCCCCTGAGTGAGCAGACTCACCATGAGCACCTTGAAGTCACTGAAGTGTGAGCACGGATGGAGACGGCATCGCTGGCTGGGTCGATTATGTCGCACCCTGCTCCCCACCAGCCTCCATGGCCGTCCAGAAGGTCACGGTACCACACGGCGGCCACAGGGTCAAGCCCTGGGCAGGGTGTCTCAGGTGACCGTGATGGGGCAGGTGAGGGTTGAGAGGCTGCACCCACCTGTGAAGACAGGGCTTGGTCAGGGTGGGCTGGAGGGTCCTGCCAGCTGGCCGGCAGCACACTCACCCCTGCTGAGGACGGCCCCAGTCTGCCCCCGACTCGCCTCCTCTCAGCCCTGCCAGCCTGTTGCAGAGTCTGGCTCAGGCTCTGTCCCTTCGGGGCATCCAGAGGTTCCGGAGACGACTGGGGGCTCCTGAGCCTCAGGGGCCTCGGGTGGAATGTGCGGGCAGCCAGGCGCTGCTCTGGGGAGCACGTCCTTCTCCATGTTTAAAATCACCCTGTGCCCACCATCCCAGCAATGAGAAACCCACGTCAGTCGTTCCAGGCTGCACAAAGCCGTATAACATGTCTGTCAGTCTAAGTCGGGAGAAGCAAGTAGACCTTGAATTAATCTCCTCACAAACAGCCAGACCCGGGAAGGCAGAACCTTCTGCCTGGATGGGCTGGACCTTGGGGGCTGGCATTTTCGCCCCACAGACACTGGTCTCGGCTATAGCTCCGTGCCGTCGGCTTAATCCAAAGTTATTCCAAATCTGCATTTGGAACAGCAGGAATTGCCTCTCGAGGTTGGGGCTGATGCCTGAGAAACGGCTGGGGGAGCGGACACTGTGGCCAGTGGGCTCTGACCTCGCCTCCCCGCCACGTCCTGCTGCTTTCCCGCCCAGGGACTCCCCCGCCACGCAGACCCCAGAGAAATGCAGCCCAACTTCTCACCTATTTTGGCAAAAACAGCTGGAGCGGCAACGGTCCTGTGCTTCCCGCTGCCGGCGCGACGCGGTGAGTTCTCCGTGCCTGGGAGCAGCTTTCCATTCCAAGAGGCGACACGCTGGAGCCTGCGAGAGGAGTTATCAACAGATTGCAGGGCTGCAGCCGGGCAACGGCGACAGGGGCTCTGCACCCGAGGGAATGAGTCAGAGCCAGGACCAGCAGACATTCAACGCGATTCTCAGCAGGCAGCTTCCAGAACTCCGGCGTGAGGAGTGCCAGCCGCCTTTGCGCCGTCTTCCGCGGGCGAGAGCCGGGATGAGGGACCGGCCGGGAAGCAGGAGCCGTAACCATGGGGATGGGGGAGGCGCTGATGGCGGCAGGCGCTGTGGCCCGCTCCCCTCGGCAGGAGGGAATGGTTCTTCCCAGCCCGCCGTCCGGCTGCCCGTCACACTGCAGAGACGATTTAAAGAGACAACCGGCCAGGTTTTGCCTTTGCTTCTGACAGAGTCGGACAGCTCACATTAAGAGGTCTCCCTGAAAGCAGGCAGAGGAGGACTGGATGATCTTGTTTGCGATTCCTGTCCACTGAGGGCTCCAAGAACAGAACAGAATATGAACAAGGAGGTTGATTTTGGAGGAATTTTCATAGTCTGTATTAAAATATTCTCAAATCCAAATATTCCCATGCTGAGGTGAACCCACAGTGAGTCCACCCCAGCATGAGTCAGCAGGGTGATCCTGCCGGTGTAGACAGGACGTGGCCATGCAGAAAAAGCCCGTCAGCCCCCTGCCCAGTCCAGGGTTCTGGGTGACAGAGCCGGGTGCCGAGAAGGAAGGCGAGCCGTGGTGGAGAGGAGCTGGGATCCAGGGACACGTGTGTCCTGCCTGCAGTGGGATGGGCTGCTGCAAGTAGGGCTAGGGGCCGGAGACCACACCCAGCACGAGTGAACGGGGGCACCTGCCGGCTTTTCCCTCCAGTCTCCAGGGTGGTGACACTGGTGCCTGCTCGGCAGTCCCCAGGCCCCTGCTGTCCCCAGATGTTGAAGGGCCTGAGCCTGCCCTTTTGGGGGTGTGCCACTGAGAAGAAGAGGATGAGGTGGAGGGCCTTCAGCTCCAGCCCCCTCAGCCCCATGCCACCTTGCCTCCGAGCAGGGTTTTCCCAACTCTCCTGTCCCCATCCCTCCTGGCATTCCTATCCCCCATCTGTGGGACGCTGTGATGAGCCCCGAACTTCAGACAAGGAATATGTGACCCCGAGGGGTGAGAGATTTCCCAGTTGCCAGGGAGTGGGTGTCAGGGCTAGGTGGAGACCCTGCAACCCCCAGGCCCAGCCCACCCTGGCTTCCTAGAGCTGCTCCCCCTGGGGCTGCAGGGCAGCCATGGAGCTCCCTGGGGGCCCAGGCTGGGGGTCCTGGACAGTGGGGGAGGGAGGGAGGCGGGAAGACCCACCCTGAGCAGGGGGGATTCTGCCCAGATTCCCCAAGTCTGGGGTGGTCCCGCGGGGCCCGTGCCTTGACCTCCCTCCCACCTGCAGCTCCCTCCACAAAGACTGTCCAGGTTCTGAGCTCAAGGTGAACACAGGTCAGCCTGCCACTGCCCTCAGGGGGCTCCCAGCCCAGAGATGACAGAAAGACAGGTGTGAACAGCCCATCATGGGGCCCAGGGCAGTGGGAAGGGAGGCAGCTGCCCGGCCTCCCACTGTCACCGGCTGTCTCTTTTGCTCTGTGCACAGCCTCGTGTGCTGTCCCTGTGCCTTCTCCCAGAGTCAGTGATCCTCCCTGGCCTCAGAGCAGGGGGGCCAGTACTGGAACTGGGGCTTCCTGAGTCCCACAGAGGTGGCTTCTGGGCGAACTTACAGAAGACGCCGTCAGGAGGGTGGGATGGGGGCCGGCCTGGCTCTGGGCGGCTCTGGAAAGCCCCTCCCTGCAGAGCCTCAGCCCCAATCTGTGTGTCCTGTGGGGCCCAAGGCTTCTAACTTAAAAACTAACCAAGCCTCAGACTTGCCTGGGGTCCAGGTGGGCGCACCCGGGGTCCTTGGGTGCTTTGGGGGCCTTGGGGGGGCACTTCGGGTAGATGGACCTGCCTGGCTGCTAGTGTCCTGACCTTGCACTTTGTGGCCTGGACCCAGTGGGGTCCGGTACCCTCAGTCCCAGCGTTAACCTGGGTGAAGGTGGAGTCCCTCAGGAGGAGCTGGGCTGTCCCGCTGCATATTGGGGGTCATCCCGGGAGCCATGTCTGCAGGCCTCTGGCTTTGTGAGAGGTTGGGGTACCGGATGAGGTGGCCCCTGCCCACACACAACGGTTGCCCCACCAGCCTGTCCTTGCGCTCTGCTCCCAGGTGACCAGGCCTCAGAGCTGCCTGTGGAGGGGTGTCTGCTCCAGACCCAGGTCTGGGGCAGGCGGTGGGGAGCGGACGCACAGCCCCAAAAGGCAGGCGGCACTCTGCACTCAACACAAAGCAACAGACTCGTGAGATGGGGAAACTGAGGCACAGAGCAGTCAGACACTTTGCTGGCAGCCTTGCTAGAGCCGCAGAGCCGGGCTGGGGCCCACCCTGCCCTTCACTGCCGCTCTGTGGAGTGTCTGGTCCTGTCTGGCAGGCGGAGGACAGCTGGCCCAGGGCTCCGGGGCCAGGCCTCTGCGCTCAGAGTGACCAGCCACTGCGGTGAGCCCCAGGTCTTCTCTCCCTGACACAGCTCAGAAGACTCAGGGGGACCCCATTCGACATGGCTGCAACCCGGAAGGCAGGGGCTCCGTGCTTCGTGGTGGGGACACGCCCTCATGTTGCTTCCGGGGCCTCAGGGCGATCTTGCCTGGGGGAGCCTGGGCCGCCATCTGCCGGGCCCTGCTGAGGAAGTAGCGGGCACGGCCCCTGAGCCCCCTCTCTGTAGCTGGTCATCTGCTTTCCAGAATTTGGAGTTGGCCCTGGAGACGGTTTTAGGACACTCCTCGCCCTTCCCAATTTCCTGATGCACCAAAAGCTCTTTTCCGAAAGAGATATTCATTAGACGCCAGCCTCCAATGGCACCGAGAACCCACTCCTGAAACGAGTGTGCATGTCTGCAGTTTAATCCACCAGAAAGACTCGCTTCATCCCAGTGAGCAAGCGTCTCAAGTGGGTCGCAGGCTCTCGGCCCCTCTCACTGCAGAGTATCAGCTTCCCTTCCAGAAAGTTCAGTCTTCTGGCACGTTCTGTGAGTCCAGGACTGCCCACCGAAGGCCCTTACACCTCAGGCGCCAGGGTGAGCGACTCACTCCTCCCAGGAGCCTCCGAGGGATGTGGGTGGCTGCCTGCTCTCCGAGGGGTAGCTGGGGTGTCCTGCCAGGCTCAGCATGGGGCTTGCAGCTGGGGCCCTGCCTGGTCTTGGGGGACAGCCATGGGGGCTGAGCCCACCCCAACACCCAGAAAGAGCGGGTCGGCTGCCCTCGCCGCAGTTGCAGGGCCAGAGACCTGGGTGTCCACCCCCAGGGTGCTCAAGGCAGACCGGGCTTCTCTCTGCACCTTCTGACTTGGGGAACCTACAGGCGAGAGCAGGACACAGGCCTGGTGCCGATCTGGGGCTGCCTCAGGACGGCCTCACAATGGACAGAATCAGAGGTCAGACGCAGGGTCTGGGGGTCAGATCAGGGAATCATGGACACCTGCTTCCTTCTCTCCTAGGTGAGCGTGCGGCCCCCACCCCGACGTGCGCAGGGTTCTTGCTAAAAATACAGAATTGCTGGTGCAAGAATGGCTTCAGGTCGGCTGCTGACGTCTCAGGCCAGACTTGCCTCTCTTCGGAACATTTTTGATATCTTTGGAGTTGTCAGCTTTCCAGCGCTTGTGTGGGAATTCTGAGACCCTGGAATTGAAGAAGCCTGAGGACGCTGGAGATGGAGATGGTGTTTCCGGGCGTGTGGGCAGCCTGGCCCTGGAGGCTGCGGGCTTCAGGCCTCGGCATCCTGGCTCATGGAGCGGAATTAAAACCGCTCTCTGGTTGCCGTGGCAACCAGCCGTCTCCCCCCACAGCGTCAGGTTGAATTTGTGCAGACCATTTCTACCAAAGATTTACGCCAACAAATCCATTCTGCCCTGAGCTGAAGCCTTGTTTGAGAGCCAAATAATAAAATTAACAAACTTAGAACATTCTTGAGGATGCCCTTCCTTGCATAAGCGTCGCTGGAGTGACAGAGAGAACCAGGTTGCCGTCCCAGGCCCACGGGGAGGCTGCTGAGGGGTTCGGGGCAGCTTCTCGTCATTTGTGATAAACAGGCAGCTTTAGGATGTTTGCGGCCCCCAAGGAATGAGGGTCTCAGTGGCTGTCACCTCTGACTGGCATTGTGTGGAGTCTGTGCCCATGCACGTCCCTGCCAAGCCTGCCCCGCATGTCCAGGCTTGTGGGTCAGGGACACACAGCCCTCTTGGCCACGGGGTCAAGCTGGGCGTGGGGTGGAGTGGTGACTGCACAGTGAGTGGAGTCGTCCCAGGAGCTGTGGGTAGGGACACCTGTCCTTTGTTTCTGAGGGCCCGGTGCTGGCCCAGACACCCCCTGACTTCTGGGGGCTCTAACCCCGGCCCTGCTGTGTCTTAAGGGCCCACGAGAAGGGCCACTCTGAGAAGACACTTGGGGAGAGGAAGAGTGGGGGACGTGTGGGGAAGAAAGCTCTCAGGTGTTGACAACATACCACCTGTTTCTCTTTTCTCCTTTCTGGGAATTTTCAAGTTGTTATTCAATTTCTCGTTCCCTTCCTCCCCTCAAATCACATTTTCTTTTCTCCTTCTTAGTCCTCCATGCCTGCAGCCCAACCCTGGGCCCCTCCTTCCTTCAGGGGAGTGTCCGGGGCTACGTGCACCCAGGACTCCAGGTGGGCTCTAACCTGGGGCTGAGGGCGGTCTCGGGCAGAGCGGGTGCGGGGAAGGCTCTGGTCTTGTTGGGGGCACCAGGGCACCAGTTTGCCTGGAGAGGTTCACGTAGGAAGAAGAGCAGGATGCTATTTGTGACAGGGTGGGAGGGCCAGGCGCGGGAGCACTTCTTGCTGGTTCTGTAGGTGCTGGGGAGTCACGACGGGCATGGGGGCAGAGTAAGAGGGCAGGTGATGTTTGATGTGCTGGGACTTTGCTCAGACTCCTGGGCACCTGCCCCCTCTCAGCTCCCTCCTCCGTTGTCCCCGAGGCCCCACCCCTCCCACTCAGGACACGGCCTCCCTCCCCACGTCCTGGGTTAGTCCATCGATGGGACTCTGCTGACCCCATCTGCTGTGTGTGAGGGGCACATGCTGTACAGCCACAGCAGAGCACGGTCCGCAGTCTGGCACCCCAACAGCGCAGCCCGCAGCCAGGGTGGGCCTCACGCGGTGGAAACACGCAGCTCCATCCGTTTGGCTGTGGGAGAAGGACACGTCTGAGCTTCCCTCATGAACTGTAAAAACACAACACTTGCTGGTGGCCATCTCCAGGCAGAAACACGCGTCTGCCCTACAGATGCTCTCTGTGACCTGTGACCCCAAGCTTTAAATGAGCCTCTGACCTCTGTCACCTCTGAGGGCCCTGGACACACACGGCAGCCCTGCTAAGGCCTGAGCCCTCTACATGGAGTTGGGGTTCAACAGACCGAGAGCACCCCTGTCAGTGACTGGTGGAGACACACTCCAGACCTGCATGTGGTGGGGGGGAGCATGGGGGGGCGGTGCGGAAGCCTCACAAATGCCACCATGGAAACCTTCACCCGGGGCAGACGTTAACTGCGGGGTGCGGGCAGGATCGCAGACTCACCCGTCTCCCGCATTCCCCATCACGTGGATGGCAGAGCACACAGCCCCGACGCTGGCCTTGTGGAGGTGGAAGGAGCACGTGAAGTTCTTCAGTCTCACGCAGACAACTTCTTCTGGACTCAGGTTAATGTGGGTCCCGGGACGTCTGTGAGCACGCAGCTTCTATAACCAGGGTTTTCTGCTTGAATTTCCTGCATCGAATCATGGCTTCCTGCCCTGTTGCCACTGAGCCTGTGATCTCACACATGGGATCGGGGTGAAAACAAGAACACTCAGCGGTCAGAAGGTTTACACTTGAGGGGCTCGTCCAGTTTCCAGACCTGAATGGTTAACCCTTGTTCACGTTTCATGGGCCTCCTGGGACTGGAGCTGCTGTCTTGGAGGGTCTGGTCCTCTCTGTGGGGCTGAAGTCACCTTGGGGCCCCCCAGGAGTGCAGTGGCTCTGGGACTCTCCTTCCTTGAGGGCCTTTCTCTGCCCACCCCTGCTCTGTCAGGGCTGGATGCCACTCCTGCAGCCACATCCTTGGATGGTGGACACAGGGAGAAATGGGCCCGGCCCACACTGCACCCCTCAGAGTCCTGCTCAGAGGAGGCCCAAGGAGGACAAGGCAGGCGACGCAAGAAAGCCTGCCTCCATCCCACAGGATTGGCCACTCGTACGTCCACGCTTCCAGCACCCCCTCATCCGCCCGCTCACCCACAGCCCTCACTACCTCTGATATTCATGTAACGCCGTCCGTGACCCAGTGTTGGGGAGGGTCAGGCCCAGAGTCAGCCGTCTGACTTGGCGGGCTCCGGACAGCGTAGGGTGCAGCCCCTCCCTGGGGACCGGGCGAGGAGCCCCAGCTGCTGGGGAGCCGTCCCTGGTGCTGCTCAGAATGCGCCTGGGCCCGTCCCTGCTGCCCTAGCCCACACGCCCAACGCGCCCTCGATCCAGCTCGAGCCTCCTGGCTCCACCATCTGACCTGCCTCCGCCTGGCTGGCCCGTCCAACATGGCCGGCTCCGACCGTCCTCGCCAGCTCTGCTCTCCTGGCCGCTGCTGCCCCGGCTGCCTCCTGCCCGGTTCCTGTCAAGGCTTCTGGCTTTTGGGCCAAAGCAATTTCACCAAATTAGATCTGGTCGAAAGCAAGTCGCTCTACCTGGCAATTTTGTTAAAATAATGATTTGTTTGAAAATTAATATTCCCGAGTCACTGGTTTTCCTCGTATTAGCAATTTTGGCACACCACAGGACAGTTCTTTATGTCTTAAAACATTTCTTCCTCTCCTTTCAAAATATCCTTAAGCCTAAAAATAATCTTTATTTTAAAATTTCTAATCCTTTTTCAGCCAGTTATTCTTGCTTTGAGTTGTTGGACTAGCAGAGCCCAATAATCTAAACACCCATCAACTGGTGACTGGGCAACACTTCTTGGTGAGCAGTCAGCAGACCGTTTGTGCAAGCCCCCATATATGGATGCAAGTGTGAGTGAGTGTGTGCAGTAGTGTGCAACAGTGTGTGATACTGTGTGATAGTCTGTAATAGTGTCATGCAATAGTGTATGATAGTGTGTGCTATCATGTAATAGTGTGCAATAGCATGTGTGATAGTGCATGTGATAATTGGTAGTAGTGTGCACACAATAGCATGTGATAGTGTGTGTGATAGTGTGCAATAGCGTGTGTGATAGTGCACGTGATAATGGGTAGTAGTGTGCACACAATAGCATGTGATAGTGTGCAATAGCTTGTGACAGTAATAGTGTGCGAGATAGTGTAATAGTGTGTGCAATAGTGTGTGATAGTGCGTGACTGTATAATAGTGTGATATTGTGTAATAGTGTGTGATAGTGTGTAACAGTGTGTGGTAGTATATGCAGTAGCGTGTAACAGTGTGTGTGCAATAGTGTGAGTGTGTGTGCTTGCAAGTGCAATGAGACCATCTGAGAGGACCGGGGCGGTGGTGTTGGAGACAGAGAGTAGGATGGTGAGTGCTGGTCACCCTTCTCTTTTGCGTTCATATTTTTACATATTACTTTATATACTTGGGAGCCACATTCTCAACTAGGCTGTTCGGAGAATAGACGACAGAAGGAACGCCCAGAGCCCAGGACACAGACGTGTACGCGTCACCCTCTCTTGGGAACCAGGTCCCCCATAGCTGTGACGACCCCACAAACAGGGCAGTTCAGTCAACGTGGAGTTGCTTCCACATAAAACTTCGAATCCTTTCCGCCCAGGTTTGGCGTGTTTATCTGTTTTAGAAGTCTATAAAAGCTAAGATCCTCATTAGTTTCAAAATAAGGTTCACAAACTCCAAATATTTGACCAGGACGTCCATATGTTCCACAGATTTTTTCAGCTAGAGCAGCAGGCGAGGCAGAAACTTGGAGGAAAATGCAGGCATGTGGGGCGGACGGCGGGGTCAGTGCAGCCACAGGGAACACGCAGCCCTCCCTGCGCTCCTCTGGTGTGTGCGGGTGGGGCAGGGCGCGCAGGGAGCCCCCTCAGAACTGAGCCTCCAGTATCTGATACCCTGGGGCCACACCCGCAGCAGGAGGACCTGCTCCACCTGGGCAGCCCTCAGCGCCGTGGCCAACGCCACCAGCACTACCATCATCCTGGCCCAGCTTGCCACCCCTTGCCCATCATGGGCGGGAGTGGGGAGGAAGGAGACCCTGACACACCCCCTTCCAGCACCTGCCTCAGAGCCCCAGTTCTTTCTTCCCAGACGCCGTGCTCGCTGTGTGGGACACTGCGGTCCAACGCAGTCCCCACTGTCCTTCCCGCCCCCTGCCCCCACTCCAGGCGGGGCTCAGGGATCCTCTCTGCCTCTTTCTGCCTCACCCCTTGCTCCCCTGTGCTCACTGGGGCTTCACTGCTGCTGCTAGCCCTCTGCCTAAGCCTGCTCCAGACCCAGACCCATCGCTCGTCCTGTGATCGTTGGTCAGGGGATGAGCAAGTCTCCTGGTGGGAAGAAAGTTCATGTGGTCCTGTAGGGGCATGGCGGCCGCCCTACCCGGCAGGGGCTCGGGGCCACTGCCCCAACCTCGAGGCAGGACAACCCAGCTCCTTGAGGTTGTAGGGTGCTAACTGCAGAGACGGAGGGCGAGGGAGGAGGGCTTGGCTCAGGGACAGGCACCGGCGATGGAACCCAGAACTCAAGAGGGAGGGACAGGCCCAGGACCACCCAGCAGTCGGGACGGTGTCCCTGGAGGCCTGACCACACCTCACCCCGCCCCTGAGTTAGAGATACGGGACGCGATCGTCAAGCACAGACGTGGGCTGAGGGTGGGGAACGGGCTGCACAGGCACTGAGAGCAGACTTGACAGTCTTCCTATGCAAGACACCCCACAAGGAATCCTGCTGTGGCCCACGGACCCCGGGGACCCCATGTTCCTGCTGGAACGTGAGGGGCACAGCGTTGCAGAGATTCTGTCTCCTGCTTTGAATCCCTCCATCGTGCCGTTTTAATCCTTAGTCACTTCTAAACCACTGATAAAACAAGCTTTCCTAATCCTCAGTTTAATAAAAGATTCCTGATTAAGCAATTTTCTCCAAATGCAATTTGGACACAGCTGGATCCGTCAAGACGGGATTTCAAGTTGACTTTCAAAAGCCTCCCTTGAATGTGAACCCGCCCTTTTTGTTCTTGGAAGAGTCAGAAGGTTCCGATGCCCACGTGAGCTCAGACGCGGCTCCCCACACCCTGAAGGGCCCAGGACAGGGTATGGGGTATGTGGCGTGAGAGAAGGACTAACAGGCTCAGGCCGAGTTACCTGGCAGCCCCGCAGACCGTGTGGGACCACTGCAGCCTCTGCTTCTCCTGGAGCGGACCCTGCCCGGCACCTCCCAGGTTGTCACCGCCAGGAAGGTGCTTTGTGCCTGGAAGATGCTTGGCTCAGGTCGGCTGGTGGTATGTCCTGATGAAGGGGTCTCCACATGATCCTGCAGGACCTGTGCCCACATGGCTGTGCCTGTGGGGCTGCGAGCAGCAGGAGGGCTGTGAGCAAGGACCACCTCTTCTAGTCCCACCTGGGCCCCTCCACTGGGCCCGTATGGCCCATGGGTCAGCACTGTGGTGGCACTCTGACCCAGGTTCCTGTGCTGATGGCAGCGTGGCCTCGAGGCCCCGGGTTCAGGGCTCTGACTCAGTTTTCATTGCTGTGCTGGGGACAGGGCGCCAAATACTGAGAGCCGGGCAAGATTACCCCAGAGTGCTGGCTTTCATCTGGAGAGCACAGACCGGTGAAAACCCATCCGCTGGAGCCTAGGCAGAGCGGGATCTGACCGTGTTGGCAGACCTCGGGAACACAGGGCAGCGTGGGCAGGTCCGATACCACCTACAACCACAGGCCTGGGTCCTGAGGTCCCTAAAGCCCAAGAGGGCAGCTGCCTCCATGCCCCTGGCTGAGCTTGTCCCCTCCCTGAAGGCCTGTCCTCTCTGAAGGCCTGTCCCCTCTCTGAAGGCCTGTCCTCTCTCTGAAGCCCTGTCCTCTCTCTTTGGTGGCGAGACCCAAGGGCTCCTGCTCTGGACCCTGTCCAGCCCCTTGGGGGTGAGTTGTCATCCACAGACTGACTCACATTTTCGCTCTGAACCATTATGATTCCTGTGGAAAATGCAGCCCGTAAAGAACACGGCCTGTCCTCAAGGACTGTTTTGGAACAGTCCATTAGAAACGTCTATCGTTGGGAAGATGTTCGGAAGCCACTTTTAAGTGGAGGACTTGCTGTGGACTCACGTGCTCCCCACAGCCCAGGCTCTCAGCACCCTGCAGGGTGGCCACTTCGTGCCCACTGTGGGGCTCCCCACCTCTGTCACAGTGCCCGCTCGCACAGAGCTGGCCCAAGGAGACAAGGCCAGACCAGCTCCAACTTGCTCCTGGGCTCTGGCCTCACCCTTCCAGGGTGTTCTCCAGCCAGATCGCCAAGGGGTCCTTCTCCTGTGCACATTCGCTCCGCCAGCACTTCCTCATTTCTTCAGCCTCCCTGTGCTGTCAGGAGGAGTCGGGCAGCACCTCTCATACACCCACATACTGCCATGCTCTCCATGGGCCAGCCACACCTGCCAACCCGCTCCCCCACCTCCCCAGTCCTCCCGTCCCTCCCCACCTGCCTGGTCAATCCCCAGGCCTTGATGGCCTTGATGTCTCCTAACTTGCCCAGTAAAAAAAGCCAAGACACAATGATCAGCCCCATTTCAGCGAACACCCGAGGGCTCACTCCGTGGTCCCTCAATACCATCTCCTGCCCCAGGGGGCTGGGTGTCCTGGGGAGCTGGGGATGCTGGGTCTGGGCAGGCACCCTCCGAGATGAAGCCCACCAGCCGCTGCAGAAGGACTCGGGGCCGGCGTGAGGAGGCCCGGCATCAGCAGACTGGGGGTTGTCTCCAGCTCCTCGTCATGTGCTCAGGACAAGATGCACCAGTTGCTTTGGGAGGATTCTGGGAATAAACTTATTATTTTGAAAATGAATCAATAAAGGAAAAAATCAGGTGTCTATCCTGCCTTTCCCACGAAAGTGTACCGCAGGGTCACCACACCTGACGTTAGGAAGTTTCTCTTTACAGGAGTGCTCCAGCCAAGAGGAAGAAGAAACGATGGGATTAGGTTTTTGCAAGCCCCAGAGAGCTAGTTGGTGTAGCCAGGACCATTGCCGGAAGAGAGGCCCGCAGCCTCCCGGGGGGACATGTCTCGCCTATGAGCAGTCATGCCCCAAATACTTGGACTGTCAGTGGCCTTGAGACATAGCTGCCAGCTTCCAGGACACACACGGTGACCAGCACCCGGGTGCCACCTACAGAGTCCAGACTCGGGAAAGGACAAGCGAGTGGGTTTCCCTAGCAAAAATGTGCAAGGATTTAGTGACGCATGAATAGTCACAATGCAGGGACCTGTTTTGATCCTGATTTTAAAAATAAACTGTAAAAATTGTAAGACAATCCGGAAAATGTGGACCTGGGCCAATATTTGATTAGATAAAGGAATTTTCCTGCTAATTTTATAAGGGTTGGTCATGGTATCATAGCTATATTTACAAAGCAGCGGTGACCTTCCGGTGAGGCATGCTGAACATTTATAGACAGAGTGATAAGTGTCTGGGATCTGCTTACTGCTCATCTGTGCAGGGAGCGGGAGGGTCGTGGAGGTGAGAGGGGCTGTGTTGCCAGTTGTTGGGGCCAACATCACTTCTTTGTGCCACTCTTCCTGCCACAGTATGAGGCCAAAAATGTCGTGGTACAGTGCGTGTGTGTATTTGTGAATACTGCGACATCTGTCTGGATGCCTGCTCTGTCACTGGACCCCAGTGAGCCCGGGGCTCCCATCCCACTTCTCCTGGGAGCCACCAGGGCCTTCGCCACCCGCTAAGATGCTCAGAAACGTCCCAAGTGCTGGGCAAAGCCTCCTGCCGTGACTGCCCTGGCCCCACAGTCCACAGCTGGATTGGCTGCTGGTCCCCACTCTGCAGCTTCATCCCCGGTCCCAGAAACACACTCAGAGTCCCTGCTGCCCCGGGTGCTCGCCAGCCTAGGGAGGACCTGACGGTCAGCCATGCTCGCGGCCTCCCCTTGGTGGCTCGTGGGTTCCCGGCTGGATTCCCGGCAGCCCTAGGGACCCAGCTCCGGGCTGCTCTCACAGACGTGCACAGCTGCTCCCCGACTTGTGATGCGTGTCTGGGTGCTGGGGGCGGGGACGGCGGGAGATGGATATAAGACAGAGGTAAAAATAACGCTGTTCCCAGAACCAATTTCCCCAAGCGAGTCAGTGGCCTCCGGTTACTTGTTGCCTAGGAAAGTCGGGAAAATAAAGACGTCTTGTTTTCTGAAGAGCTGCATTTCCGTCTGCTCAGTACTGGTCTGCCACCTGAGCGGTCAACCAGCCCCTGTCCCGAGACCCCACATGCGCATTCTGCAGTGGGTGCTGCCCGGGCTGGAAGTTCCCAGAACACTCTCATTGAACTTCAAAGACTGTGTTAGAGGAGAAACAGTTTGGGTAGATGACAACAAATTGGAAATGGAATTGAAAAGCTTGATGTGTGAATTCTGTAAATGAGATACTTATGGTTCTTAAATCCCCAACGAGGTATATTAAACATATGTGAATCTGACACTTTGCATCGAAGCCAACGATGAGGTTCTTGTGATGACAGCAAACCAGGGGACCCAGTGCCCCTCCCTGGAGGCCCCCCGCCTCGACCTCCTCCGCATGTCAGCGTCGCGACTGCCAGCTCCCGGGCCTGCTGTTCACAGCCCCTCGGCTCTGCTGCCTGGTGCACGGCTGCTGGCTCCCCAGTGTCGTTCTTCATCCCTGGGACGATGGGTCAGCTCGCCTTGGCCGCTGGCCCTGAACCCACTCCCTGAGACCAGCTCTCCCCTGTGAAGAGGTCACATGGGAGTGCCCTCTGTCACTAGTCACAGTGCCCCATGCAGGCAGTGCTCTGCAGCCCCTCTCCCCGCTTCCTCACCAAGAATTCACCTCTGGACACCCCCAGAAGGGCCTCATCTGCAGGTCCTACAGCTCTGCCTATATGAGACCTGGCCCACCTCACCTGGACTTCCTTCTGAGGCCTGGCCCACCCCACCTGGACTTCCTTCTGAGGCCTGGCCCGCCCCACCTGGACGTCCCTTCTGAGACCTGACCCTCTCGGGAGGAGTCAGGCCCAGATGTCTCTGAGGCAGGAGCTAACCCAGCCTTGGAAATTCAGGAGGAATCCTGCCTCCAGGAGCAGATCACTTCTTAGGACGACAACCTGGTGGGCTCTCTCCTCAGCCCACTCCCACTCATCCTCGACCATCACCTCTGGGTACCCCGTCTCCTCCCACACGGCCTCTTCAGAGCCTCCGTACTCCGGGGCAAACCCAGCAGGTGGCTGGTTTGGGGCTGGTTTTCTCCCCAAAGCCCCCCAGTACATAGTTGTATATTCTAGCTATTGAGTGCCTCTGGCTGTGCCATGTGGGACGCCGCTTCAGAACGAGCGGATGAGCGGTGCCATGTCCATGCCCAGGATCCAAAGCAGTGAAACCCTGGGCCACTGAGGCTGAGTGTGCGAACTTATCCACTTGGCCACGGGGCCGGACCCTGGGGCATGGTAACACGAACACAAATCATGTTACCACTGATCCTCCCTCCTGGGCCCCCACCCTGGGGCCGGCTCTCTCAGGTCCCTTCGCTTCTCTGGCCATTCTGCCCCTCTCAGTTTCTGACCCCTCTCCTCTCTGACCTCTAAATGCGGAGCACCTGGGGAGTGAGGCCGGGCCTCCACCCTCTTTCCACTCCTGGCCATGATTCCCAATGCGATGCCCAGGTTAGACTTGGCCAGGAGACGCACAGGGAAAGGCAGTGATTGTGCAGTCCAGAGAGGGAGACACAGAGAGGGACAGGGAGACGGGGAGACAGAGGGAGAGCACGGAGGACCAACCACTGGGCTGGGTGGGGGAGGCCTCCTGCGGGCGGTGGAGGAGGCTGGGGGGCAGCTGGAAGGAGGGTCCAGGAAGCCCCGACTCTGCACGGATTCCCTTCCCACCCCCTTGGCTGCTCGGCAGGCGTCCAGCTAACCTCAGAGGTCCTGGGTGCTCAGGCTTGGGTCTCTCCGAAATATTTGTTGGGCGATCTGACATCGCTGCCCTTGGCAGAGCGGCCCTCAGGAGGGCATTTGGTCTGTCTGTCCCTGGACCCCCCACTGCCCTTGCCCATCTGGCCCCATACAGTCCACGTGACTGTCAGTCAAACGCTCTTGGTGACATGAACTCCTGTGCAATTTGTCACTTAGCAGTGATGGATGTCACCTAAACAAACATCTGGATTTCACCGTGAGTGGTTTCCATGGTGACGCAGTCACCCTGGCGGGTGGTCCCTCTCTTTGTGGAGAGGGCTGGGACTCCCCAAGAGACTTGGGGGGGTGGTCTCCACTTGGATCCAGAGAGCACAGAGCAAGTGGAAGAATTGATATTCTCCAAGGCTGGCACCGTCTTCATGACACTACCTGAGGCTCATCCAGCACCTACAACGTGCAGTCCTGGGGGCCACATGAGGGGGTAGGGAAGGCCCTGCTTGTGAGCAGCGTATCAGCCCCTGGGGAGATGAGACCAGGTAGAGATGACTGTGGTTGAAGGCACGGTGGGACAGGAGCGAGCCTGGGGCAAAGGGCCATCCACTTGGATGGGGAGGAGCAAGCAGGCAGGGCTTCCTAGAGGAGGCAATCTTTGAGCTGTTCCACCGAGTGGGGAGATAGTGCTTGGGGACAGGGCAGGAAGCAGGCATGTTTGCAGAGGGGCCTGGTCTGGTCAGGGCTGTGAGCAATGACCCCGCAGAGTGGTTCAGGTCAGCTCGTCAAACGTCTCAAAGGCCAGTGGGAGGGAGTTTCCTCAGAGTGACTGGGAGGCTGCCCACCAACTCAGGCAGAGGAGTGACGGGCAGCGTGAGCTGGCTGGAGAAGGAGCGAGATTGGAGACCAGCTGGACAGAGAGGCCACGGGGACGTTGGCCGGGGCTGGGGTGAGGGTGGTGCAGTCTTGGTGGCGAGCAGGCCTGGCTCCAGCCCTGCTGGGTCTTGGGCCAAGAGGGAACCCCTGCCATTCTGCAGCCCTTGCGCCTCCCAGGAACAACACGGGCTCCAGGAGGCCCCTCCGTGTGGGCCTCCTTCCTCTGCTGGCCAGACTGCGGCCCACCCTCAGCCGCTGCCCAGGCCTCCTGGGGTCCCCGACGTTGGCTGAGCCCAGCCCAGATGTCCCCCAACCGGCAGCAAAAGCCCAAAAAGGCTGGGTCCTCTGCTGAGGCTGCTTCAGTGGGAGCTTGAGCAGCCACATCACCTGTCTGCACAGAAGGTCTTCCTGGAGCACAGCCGGCCCGTTCCTGCCACAGCAGCACAAGGCAGAACCAAGACGGGGACCACGGGTCCTGTGAAGCCGGACAATTGGCTGTGGGCCTTTCTAGATGGTGTGCCCTTGTGGGTCCTGTGCACAGCCCCTCCCGCCTCCGTGTTCACTGGGCTCCTTTTCAGGCTCTGAGCTGGGACTCCGTCCAACACCAGGAGACCAGGCACAGAGACGCTGCAGGATCTGCCCCAGGCTGCACAGCCGGGGGCGGGCAGGAAGGGTCTAGAATCTGGGTTTTCAGCTTCTGCTCTGACTGCATCCCACTGCTACTTGTCCTTCCAACACTTGATCCTAAACCGGCAGGGCAGATTTTCTCACACTGCTCTGGGGTGATTTAAATGCCATTTGGCAAATGCAATTAAAATTATCAAGGACATTTCTCACTGTTCTAAGAAAAAGTCAAACGCTTTCCATTCCTGTGTTCACAGTTCAGCAAACATCTGTTGCGGGCATGTGTGGCCGGCGGTGGGCTAGACATGGGATCACTGTGACACCCCAGAGACCCTGCCTCGGACCTCCCAGAACAGCCCACCAGCCGGCCTCACCGTCCTGCTTCCTGGCTGCAGGTCCAAGGGGCCAGGACAAACCACGAGCGCGGCCCGCAGGAGCTGGAAATGCTCCCAGGCCCGAGGTGGTCACCTCCTCCCTGCACAAGAATGGTCACCCTGCCAGGGTCAGGCCAGTGAGGACCCAGTCTCCCTGGTCAGGACCCCGCGGAGCCCTCTGGCCGGCTCCACTCCTATGCAGATGAACCTGTTCACTGGTTTTGCTCTGAAGCTGATGAGAAGGCACCGAGGGGTTTTTCAATAATTAAAAACCAGTCGTGCTAGCCACAGTGCCACTGAGAGCTGGCTCCAAAGGCGAGAAAAGTCTCTCCCGTCTCCTGATGGAGCCCAGCCTGGTTTCAGAAGAGTGACAGGAAGGTTATAATCGGCATGCATTAATTAAAAGGGGAAAGCCCAGAAACCGGAGCCTCTGAGAACAGGAAATGGCCCCAGGCTCAGGGCCTGCCTGGATGGGGCCCTGAAGGGAGCCTGCATGGATGGGTCTAGGTGGACGGGGACTGTGCGGATGGGGCCTGTGTGGATGCGGCCCCGGGAACAGGGCCTGCATGGACGAGCCTGCATGGATGGGGTCTGTGGCCCAGAATTCAGCTCCCACATGCCAAGAGGAGGAAGAGCCTTCTCTGAGTGCCTGACCTCACCGGGCACTGCCTGTCAGGGGTGGCTTGGGGTGCCAGGAGGTCACCACGGTCAGGACAGCGGGGTTCAAGCTGGTCCCAGTCCCCAGACAGTGTCCCTCTGCCCGGGGCCGCCTGTGTTTCCCGGGGCCGTGGCAGGTGGGGGCCTGCAGGAGGACACCCTGACTTCTGACCTTTGTGGCCCAACAAGTCCACACTCAGGGGCCACCCTCAGGTGACGTGAAACGAAATCCCCACTGGGCTGTTCCCAGGAGACGGTGAAAGCTGACAGCCTCAGTTTGGTGTGGGAGTCGGGCTGCTCCTCCCTCTGGGGCCTGGGGGTCCTCCTCACACCCCAGCACCTGCTCATGTCTGAGTTGAATTCCCTCGGGACTTACTGATCCCCAGCACCTCACCTCACTTCTTGCTGTGACCATGTTGGTGATCCCAGCCTCCATCACCTGGCAGCCCTGTCTGGCCCACCCCAAACACCAGGCCGACCTTCTCTGAGCCCCTCGCTCTTCCTTCTGGCCTTACCTGTGCAGATCGGACCTGAAGACCAGGAGGTGTCCCCAGTGGCTCTGGGGTCGAGTGCTGGGTGGACGGCTGGAGGCTGACGCTGAGGCCCTCCATCCTCTCAGGGCTCAGGCCCCTCTGTGACCCTGGGAAAGGCCACGCGCAGCCCCTCTGCATAAAGGGGAGCAGCCAACTCCAAGAAGCATGAGGCGATGTCCCTGAGAGGGACACGAGGCCCAGGCCAGAGCGAGGGCTGGCACCGTCTGAGCCCCACACTCTGTCTTCTAGCTGGCCTCTACCCATGTGTTTCTGCAGAATCCTCAGCGAACCCTGTCCCTGTGGGCTCCAGGTGGCAACTCCTTTCCATGAGGAGCCCAACCTGAGCCGGACGGCACCTGTCACGTGGCTGCTTTGCTGGCGAAGACTCCCAGAGACCTCCGTCCTCCTCCCGGGAGCAGTGAGGCCCCAGCAGGGCTGTGAGGCCTCGGGGGTCAGGCAGACCCCTACCTTGCAGGGACCTGCCACTCACGAGGCTTCTCCGCTACGTCTAGACTCTGGTGGTGTCCCCAAGTTGGGTGGTGTGTGCGCGGAGCGCTCAGGTCCGAGAACTGAGGTCCCCGCCTCTGATCCCCCGGGATCCATTGATCTCTGACAGGCTGTTGGCCTGGAGTGGCTGGCGGCCCCACACGCCTTCCTCATGGTCTTTCCGGCCCTCAGGCTGCCTGCGCCCGTCAGAGGGCTCACCCCTCAGGAAAGAAACGTGAGACGTGGCCAGAGTGGGAGTCCCCTCTCTCTGTCCAACGTCTGATGGGATGCTGAGGGTGCCAGGCTCCTGAGCGCCCCGTGTTTCGCAGGCTGGGGTCATAGTGACTTTTTGCCCTCCCATCTCCCACCAAGTCACCTTCTTGTCCTCTGGGCATTGCTGCTGTGCCAGCAGAGGGCACATCGGGGCAGACAGCTGGCGACTTGGGGGTGCTGCAGTGGCCTGGTCATCCCGTGCCGTCAGGCCACAGGCAGCAGTATACTGCAGAGGATACGCGGCCCCGTGTCCCTGTGTCCATATGTCTGTGCGGGTGTGTCCCTCAGACACTGACCAGCTCCAGCAGGAAAACAAATGGCAATAAATTACCAACCGCTGGCCTGCCACCTTCTCTTACATATTCAGTAATGAGCATTTTTAGAAACAACACTAAACCTATAATTTCTTTGCATTAAAACCAGGATAATTTTCACGCAGTAGCTGAGGAGCTCCCAAACATGTTTGTTTTTGTTAAACTAATTTGTATATTTATGACACTTAACCTTGTTTAAGAAGAATCTACTGGGCCAGCCCCAATGGCCTAGTGGTTAAGTTTGGTGTGCTCTGCTATGGCGGCCCAGGCTTGGTTCCTGGGCGCAGGCCTACATGACTCGTCTGTCAGCAGCCATGCTGTGGCAGCAACCCACCTACAAAAAGAGGAAGATTGGCAGCAGATGTTAGCTCAGGGCGGATCTTCCTCAGCAAAAAAAAAAAAAAAGAAGAATGTACTGAAGAAGCACTGTTTGTTCCTGTGTTGGTCTTGAGCTGAGCAGCACATCAGTCCTTTCTCAGCTGCCTCTAGAAACGAACGCTCATAGGCATTTTGTTACAGCGTCAGTGGGCACATGACACTGTCCCACAAGCTCCAGTGACTTCTCGGACACTATCCTTCTTGAGAGTCAGATTCGCTGATCTAACATGACGGCATAAAGAATATTCTCTTGTACCTCCTGTAATTCATCATTGCTTATGAGCTACTATTTCTCTTTAGGGGTTTGAAACATGATTTTCCTTTGTTATATTTCATCCAATATTTGAATTTTTAAAGGACAATTTCCTTATGCAGTGGATCAATAAATGCCCTCCCCATGTGTTGTCCATATTCACAAATCTGTAGAGAATTCCAGGAGGAAATAAATTGTTAGTACTAAAATGCTGTTGTTTGGGGAAAACTTTCCTCTTTTTTTGAAAAGTGAAAGCATCCTTGCTTCCTGGCAATCTGGTGCCTTATCCACTCTCTGGCCACCTTCGTCTTTTGTTTCGTCTTTCCTCCTCTCTCCTGTCCATCCTTGACATTCATCCACCCACCCACTCATCCATCCACCCATCCATCCATCCATCCATGCACCCATTCATTCATCCAACCATCCACCCACCTTTCCATCCACTCATTCATCTATCCATCCACCCATCCATCCACCCATACCCATCCATCCACCCATCCATCTATCCATTCATCCACCCATCTACCCATCCATCCACCCATCCATCCATCCATCCATCCATCCATCCATCTGTCTAAACTTTTTTAAAGATCTCCACTCTCCTGTGGATTTGACAAACATGCAGACAGCTCAAGTTGAGTGTGATGAGAGCAAGGGACCAGTGAGCCCCTGGGTGGGTACTGAGGCTGATGAATTGGGGTGCAGGTGTGACGGGATACGGGGTTGGAAGGGGAAGTGGGGCTGGGGACATGAAAGAACGAACATAGAGCTGGTGAGAATGTAGACACTTTGAACACCAGGATTAACATGCCTGTTCTAACTGACATCACTTGAACACTGCACACAACAGAACACAAGCTTTTCAAATGCACCTGCACATTTACCAAACGGACAACACACCGCAGCATAAGCAAGTCCCTGCACACTCCAAAAGCCTGCAATCCTCCTGAGCATGTGTCTGACCACAGTGGAACTGGCACAGAATCCAACAGGGAAAGAACCAGAAGATCACCAAATGCTGGGAAATGGAGCTGCACACTGAGAAACACACGTGGGTCAGAGAAGAAGTTCAAATGGCACAAGAAGCCATTTTGAATTAAGCAATAATGAAAATAACATTATCAAATTGGGGAAGATGGCTAACATGCTCAGATGGAAACCAACGGCTCCAGATGCGATGATAGAAAAGGAACAAGGTTGAAATCAATGATGTAATCTTCCACCTAAAGAAGCTAGAAAATTAGCCTGGGGATTGTTTGTAAAATTTGGAAACAACCTAAATGTTCACCAGTGGTGGGAAGGATAAATCGTGGTGTGTTGCATAAGGAATATCATACAGCAGTTGAAAGCGCGGGCCTGTGCGACGCAGATGAACCTCACTGACAGACGACAAATGCTGTGTGGTTCGCTTTACGTGAGTCTGAGGGCATCCCGGGCCGGCCGGGCGGTGTGACAGCTGCAGGTTGTTCATGTCTTCATGGGTAGTGCTTACACGGATGTGTGTGTGAGGCCCCCGCCTCTCCAGTCAAGCACTGAAGATGCAGCTCCATTGCTTGCAAGATACATCCCAGGAAAACCCGGCCAGGCTGAGCTGGGGCATCCTCCAAATCAGGGCTGCCCCCCGTCCAAGTAGGTTCCTGGAGGAGAAAGGACTGCCCAGCCGAGGAGGAGGAGAAGCGCCATGAGGCAGAGAGAGGGTCAGTGTTTGTGCCTGGCGGGCGTGGTCAGGGGCTGCCCCAGCCCCACCAGGGGGCCATCTAATGTGGTGGTGAAAGGGGAGGCCGTGTGGCTTGCAGGAAGCCAGGTCCCTAATGCCAGAATCCCAGGCAGGAGGTGACACGAAGCGTCTGACTCACCAAGGGCCATGTTACCCTCCTGGAGCTGAAGATTCTTCCTGGACTGAGCTTTTCCAGCACCCTAAATTTAAACAGCAGAAGTACTTTTTAAACACTGCCACATTTAAGTTAGAAACGATCAGCCTCTCACCAGGGTGTCTGCATTCGACTGTTGGGTTGCAAATTGACACAGGCTTCCTTCCCTGGAGGATCTTTCTTCCTCTGTGCTCCCAGCCCAGAGGTGAGGGTGCGGACAAACAGTGGGCCGGAAGGGACAAAGGCTCGGAGATGGGAGGCAGGGGCACTGGAGGGCTAGTGTGGGCACACCATCAGGGGCGAGTTGCTGCTGAGACTGAGGAGGGGCCATCTTGACCCAATCATGGAGGCCTAGGGTGTTGGCTGGAGGGTTGGGATTTCCCTGGCTGGCAACTGGGGGGCCACAGGAGGTCCTTGCGGCAAGACAGCACGCTTAGTTCTGCCCTTAGAACCCCTGGACGGATGGGGACACACACTGGTTACCCGGCAGGAGGGAGGCGGGTGCTGGCTTGATCCACCGTGCACTCACCTGAGCGCAGCCAGAGGCCGAGGGGGGTCCGGCCTGTGATGCTGCGCCAGTCATGGAGAGCCGAGCCTCCAGAAGGAGCTGACTCTCCCCCGGTTGGCGCTGGCTGGTCTGGGCAGTGGGCATCCCTGGTGCTCACAGGGCTGGAGGGGAAGCGGGGACCTGCGTGGGTCTTGCTGTAGCCCAGCCATTCTGGCATATGGCCTTTCAGGACCTCTGTGGAAAAGGCCAGGGTGGCAGCAAGTGGAGTGGGCTCTTTTTTGGCAGTCCCTGGAAGGATCCGGAGCTCACCTCCACCTGCCAGCAACTTAAAGTGTCATGGTCAAGGTGTTCAAGCTGGGGTCTTGCTCAGTCTGGCTGTTTTGGACCGGCCCTGATGGCAGACGGGCAGGTGAGAGCTCTGAGGAGCTGGGCAAGGGTGGCCGGCGGGGGACATCCTGTACCAGCCCTGCGTGTGTGGAGCTGCCTGCTGCCTCTTGAGGATCAGTGTGCCGGCGCCCCATCAGGGGCTCTGACTGGTGTCTCTTTGCCTTCTGATTCCCATTCCCTGCTTGGGGAGTGGCCCTGGGACCGTCAGGACGGGGAGTGGTGCCTCCTGTGTCCGATCTGATGACGTCCGGCTTCCTAAGAGGACGAGGCAGTGCCATCAGCGCGTGGGAATGACCTTGGAGTGGCGTCTCAGACCCTTGCTTTCCCGCCGGCCTGCTCATACGGGGGGGTTCTTGACCCTGTTGGATGATGGTGTGAGATGAAAAGGGAACATGAGAACTTCAATTTCTCCTGCAAATGTATGAGCCCAGCAGTGAGGTGACTTTCAAAGGCTCAGTGCTTCTCCCTCCACATGAAATACAGCCAGGCGAGGGGCTGCTCCTCGCCTGCTCCGCCTCGGGGCCTTGGCCCAAGCACAGAGCTGGGCGAGTTCCTCTAGGCCGGGAAAGCAACAGCCCTTTTGTGCTGGGCTCTGGGTGCTATGCTCCCTGCGCGCTGTGCTGAGACACGCCTGTGGGGGTCACAGGTGTGTGCTGCAGGTCTCTGGAAGCATCCGGAAGACACCGGAGCCCCGACCTGATCAGCTGCAGACTCCAGCGAGGAGGACACAAATGGCACTGGCCACTGTGGCTGAAAGACCTGCCTTGGAGTCTTCCATCCGGTGTCACCCGTTGGCCCCTGTGCTTTGTTCTTGTGGAGTCCTTGGGGACCAGACCAGGCCTTCTCACGGGAAATGCAGAAACCTGGGCAAGCAGAGGACTCCGGTCCAGGTCAGTCCTCGTCTGTGGTCACGCAGGTGACACAGAGCAAGTGACCTGCTCGACGCCACGCAGTTCCATAGGGCCCAGTGGGCCTGTGTGTGAGCAGGTGCAGTGAAAGGAAGCCTACAGGATGGTCACCCTTAGGTGAGACCGCAGGAGAAGACACCATGGCTCTACCAGCCAAGCTGGCCCTGATCCGCCAGGACTGCTGAGGACGGGCAGCAGTAATAACGCTCCAGCCTGAATTCCCAGCGCTGATGGCTCAGCCCCTCCCACAGAGCAGACCTGGGCCACTCCCTGGGCCCTTCAGGACAGCGAGGTAGGTGCCGGGCAGCTCCAAGTCGTGCACGTCTGACTGGGGTGTGCCAAAGAGTGCTAACAAATGGAGTGGGGCTCAGACAAAGAACTCGAGGAAACGTGCACACCAGGGAACAGGCCTGTGGTCCAGAGAGGCCCAAGAAATAATCCCTCACTGAGGGACAACACATGAAGGCCAGAGAAGATCCCAGAATCTTCCAGAGGCAAGAGGTGAGAAGGGTCACTGAAAGCGACTCACCACCCCTGGGGTCAGCAGATATCAGACCCAGGCATCAAACTTTAGCCAGACCCTCCCCCTCAGTGAGGTTCAACCTTCCCCAGTCTTCCTCCCTGTGAGGTTCACACCTGCTCTGACCCTCCTCCCTGTGAGGTTCACACAGGACCTCACTTTCCAGGGCAGCTCCTGTCCACCATGATCCTCTGCACCATGTTTGGCAAGCAGGAGGGAGGCATCCAAATGAAGTAGAAGTTTCTAACATTCCACCTGATGGTCTCAGTGCTGGGCACCTGGAAAACCTGCCACGTGGAGCAGGGAGCATTTCCTATGGAGTAAAAGCACCTCCCCCCACCTGCCAGATGCTGTAGGTGGGAAGAGGGGGACCCCTGGCCCTGGTCACATCATGCAGGGCCCCCTGCTTTCAGTGGGAGGTGGGCCGGGCTGCAATCCGACCCAGGGGCACAGTGTCAAACATCCTCACCTGACTCTGACGACCACTGCCTGTCCTTCACGGTTGGTTCCTCCTTGGCCCGTGGGGGCTGCCCAGTCCTATCGGAGTTCCTCCCCTCTCTCCTCTTCACCGCCTCACCCCTGCGGCCACACATATCAGGCCTGTTGGGCACAGAGAGCCGCAGGTGACCCCACAGTCGAGATCTGTTCTCCCACTCTGTGTCTCACACACAGCCACTGGGGGTCAAGGCCTCGACTGAGAGCATGCGCTCTGCCGGTTCCGAGGATCCTTGTCTGCACGCCCCTGACTCCCCCTCAGACAGCTCCACGTGGAGTCTGCTTCCTGGGACCCAAAGCTGCTGGCCGCCTTACTCTGGGTCTGCTGGGCCGCGGGGCTGTGCAGGTGGAGGGCTGCCCCTGGAAGGACTTCACCTGAGTGTCCCTCCCTTCAGCACAGGCCTCACAGTCTCCGAGCGACGTGTGCAGGGAGAGGAACTACCCTGGACAAGGTTTTCGCCAAGGTCGATATCATTTATTTTGTTCTTTCTAAATTAGCTCTCTCAGCTGAAAGCCTTTGCAAGGACATCCTGGAGCCGTGGGCTGGGACTCCGACGGGACTGCTGTGCCCATACACTACCCCCACCCTGCTGCTGTCACCCTGCAGGTTGCCTGCTCCCTCTCCTCCCGGGCAGGTGCTGGCGTGGCACAGACAACGAGCTCGTGCCGCCACCCCCCGTGTGAGCAGCGGGCCCACAGCTTCCCTCCTGTGCCAGGCCGCTTCTCCTGCCCCTGGGCTTGTGCCCTCAAGCCTCCCAGCTCCTAGACATGTCACCTGGTCTAGGAGGCCATGATCAGGCCAGCTCTGAGTGAGGCCCCCGCCTGTCTGATGGCCTGTGCTCAGTGTGACCAGCCTCTGCTCTCAGACTCAGAGGTGGCTGGATGGGGGACAGAGCTCACCTGTCAGCCCGAAGCTGGGAGCCTGTGCCCACAGGACCACTGTCTTCTCTGTGAGCTCGTGGGAGCTCCCGGGACTCCTTACTTCTGACCTCGTGACTGACTCTGGCCTGAACTCTCTTCTGAGGCCCCGGGAGGATTGGGAGGGCTCCGGCGTGACCCCAGAAGGAGGCCTCTCATGGCTTGCCACGGAAACCGAAGACCCTCTCGCCCTCCTCATGGGATTGTCCCTCCATGGTCCTTGTGTGGCCACCTTGCTAACCGAGCTGATTCAGCAGGTGCATCAGACCCCCGTCTGTCTCCCTCCCACTGCTACCTACCAGATCCGTCCGGCAACTGTGACGGCCCTCCACTCCCCTGTGCCCCAGGCACACAGCCCGGCCCCTGGCTATTGGAACGCCTGGACCACACCCACATCAGCAGAGTGCACCAGCTTCCACAGCCGTGCTGGGGAAGGACAGCTTGCACTCTGACTCGATCCGTCCATCTGTGACCCCATCCGGCCACCATCCAACTGTCCCAGTACGTGGTGGGTGCTTGCTGTGGGCCAGACTGAGCTCACTAAGGATGAAGGATGGATCAGACGGGCCCTCCCCTAGGGTCTAGAGAGGCAGGAAGCATAGGGTGAGTGCGTGGACCGGACTCAGGCCTGAATCAGCTGTTGCTGGCGGGGACACCCTTCTGGGCCTTGGCATCCTCATCTAGACGGCGCCTCCAGCACAGTTGGAGGGTTGAGCAAGGGCTGCGGTGGACACCCTTCACTAGTGCCAATGGTCCCAGCAGGTGCCTCTGACACACAGGACAGGGCGAGTCCACTGCCAGGTTGTACAGGGAATGTGGTCCAGGCTCAGCCCCCAGGCAGGCAGAGAGCCTGGCTACCTGGCCCCCTTGGGCCCTGTGTCACGTCAGCCTTACACTGGACAGGTCCTGGCATCCTGCCCAGCCTGGGTCCTGCTCCTGCTCAGATACAGCTGCTCCTCCTATGAGATCCTGCCTGGGGAGATGGGGGTGGGGGGCAGATGACCCTGAGGCAGGCCAGGTGCTGCCTGCCTCTCCCAGATTCGCCTGGCCCACAGCAGGTCACAGAGTCCACACTGTCCACTCTGGGCCCACGGCAGGTCATGGAATTCATGCTGGGCCCACAGCAGATCACAGAGTCCACACTGGGCCCACAGCGGGTCAGAGTTCACGCTGTCCACACTGGGCCCATGGTAGGTCATAAAATCCATGCTGGGCCCATGGCATGTCATGGAGTCCAGGCTGGGTCCCATGTGAGGTCAGAGGGTCCACACTGGGCCCGTGGAGACTGAGTCTGCAGGATGAGGTTGGGGCCCAGAGCACACACTGCACATAAGTCCCCAGGCAATCCCGGAGCAGAGTGGGCCTTGCTTGGACAAGCACAGAACGAGGGTTTCGAAGCAGAGGCTGGAATCCTCTGATGACGGGGTTGAGGGAGCAAGGAGTGTCCAGCTCAGCTGTCATATCCCAGGAGAGGAAATGGCCCCTTTGCTGTTCCAGGCAGGATGGGGCAGACGGATCACTGGAGTCGCCCCCAGGGCAGCCAGAACTGCAGGCCTGGCCAGTGCCTGCAAACCTTGGCCACTGGCCTCAGATGACCTAAGAGGGTGGGGCTAATGAGCGTCACATGCCCCCACACCCCTCGATGTGGGGTTCTCACAGACTGATCCTGTGATCCTGTCCCAGAGCGGGAGATGAAAACCGCCAGGGTCGCACCAAGCCTGAAGTCACTTGGGACCTACGCCCCGGCCAACCCAGTGGCTAGGACCCGATTCTGGATAAATGCACAAATCCAGGCTAGCTGCATCCCCATGGGCTGGGCAGGAGGCCGTTCTGGCTCATGTTGACCAACAACCAAGGTCAAAGCAGCAACAGCTGACCCTTCCTCTGTGCTCCTTCTGGAGCACATGTCCAGAGTGGGGGCAGGAGGGTCATGGCACAGTGTGGAGTGTGTCCTCACCCTACAATGCCAACCTCCCTGGGACATGGTGGTATGGGGCCTCCCTCCGTTGTGACTGTGGACGACTGGTGTGGCTGAGAGTGGAGCAAGTGTCCTTTGAGAGGGTGGGGTGACCTTGGCCACGCCACCGGCTTGGCTCTTTCTCCCTCCTGCCATCTGCTGGAGGACGTGGGCAGCTGGGCCACTGGTCCCAGGGGAGCAGGAGGGCAAGGAGACCTGTCAGCACAGACGGGATCCATGGCATTGAGCACAGACTGGATGACGGGCAGCTGTGAGCTCTCGTGGTGCAGGATCCCACTGTTGCCTGTGGACTCGTGGGCGTCACGGCCCCAGGCAGCAGTGAGATGCCCAGTCTGCAGAGTGAGACCCGGGTGCAGGGACTGGGGCCACCGGGCATCCTTGTCCGTGGACGGTGGGGACCATTGTTGGCGGAGGTCCCACTACAGGAAGGGACCAGATGACTGGTGCTGCGCTTGGCGCTCTGAGGGCCCAGGCAGTGGGTGAGGGACGGCGGGAGACAGCACGGCCCTGCCAACCTCAGCTGGGACGAGACTACCATCCCAGGCCAGTGTCCCCAGAACTCACTCAGGCATGGCTGCCTCGTCCAGGCCCCATCTTTGCCTGTTCCACGAACCTGGTGCCCACTTGCCCACCCCTCAATGCCCAACACGGCCTCCAGCACCCCCAGGCTCCAGCAGTGGCTCAAGGTCATGGTTGGAGCCCGCGACAGCCACCCTGGCCACTCTCCTGGGACTGATGGGCACAAAGCTCCGGCCACAGTCCTGTCGTATGACCTCACAGCCAATGCAGACATGGCTCCTCTGATGAAGCTGCGTGTGGTGTCCTGCCAGGAGGGGAGTGGCTGTTTCCAGGACCAGCTCGAGAGAGTACAGGCAGCCGCCAGGGGAGGCCTGGTTCAGCTTCACTCACGTGTCCTACAACACGGAACAGACTCCAGGTCTGAGCGGGCAAATGTCAGCTTTTATAGGAAATCATGATGGAGACAGAGATTTCCAAAAAAGGTGAAATAATCTCGCTATAATTTAGCATGCGCTCTTAGGCTGCAATTTCTTAAGAGGAAGATGATTTGTTTCCCCTTCAAAATCTGAGTTAAATGAAGATATAACTCACTCTGCCCTCGGTGCTGGGGTCAGCACATCCAGGCCAAGCTGAGGTTATACTGGACGCAGCTACTGCTTTAACCGCGACCTCCCAGCGGGAGGCACGTCGGAGCCTGATCGGAGCCTGGTCCCGTCTCTGTGCCTAGTGGCTTAGATATTAAAATAGAGGGGCTGGCCCCATGGCCCAGTGGTTAAGTTCGCGCTCCGCTTCAGCGGCCCAGCGTTTCGCTGGTTTGGATCCTGGGCGCGGACACGGTACCGCTCATCAGGCATGGTACCGCTCATCAGGCCATGCTGAGGCGGCATCCCACATGCCACAACTAGAAGGACCCACAACTAAAAATATAGAACTATGTACTGGGGGCGTGGTAGGGGAGAAAAAGCAAAAAGGAAAAAAAGGATATTAAAATGGAATGTAGTGCTTGTCTTTCCCAGTGCGATGCCAGAGAACACGACATGAAAGGGACTGCGTCTGAGCCCCAGATGAGCAAGCTTGGCCATGGAGCCGGGAACCCACGCCAGGGGCACTGCAAGAATTCATGGACACAGAACGGTGTGAGGCTGGCCAGGTCGTGGAGGCCCCCTGCCCTGGCCTGGGGCAAAAGCACTGCCCCCTTGTCCCACATCAGCAGTGGTAGGGCTTCTGGATCGGTGGGTGAGGAATCCAGCTGGGGCCAGGGACCCTGAGCCTGTCGTGCTGTCTCTTGTGGGACTGGGGGTGCCTGGGTGACAGCACTTCCCAGCAGGCTCTGCCTGCACCCCCACCTGCCTTCCCAAAGCAAGACCCAGGGGTCTTCCTGAGCCCACTTCCTTTGGATTCCCTGGCTTGTGGGCCTGGGGGGTGGGTGCTGGTGTATCTCTTGGGGGGTGGGGGTAGGTTTTGCACCAAGGTCAGACACCTCTTCCCAAAGCCTTGTTGGCGTTCATGTTTCCCCACGCATCCCATAAACCCTGGTACCCTGGCCCCTTCTGCTTTGGAGCCAGAATGGGGGTGGGGTGAGACTGAGGCAGCCCTCCTGCAGAGCTCTGGGCCACGGGTGGGGGGCTCTCCCCTGCTCAGAGCTGCACTGTCCTAGGGGTGAGAAGGACGGCCCTGGGCTCAGGGGGCAGTTGGGGGCCTTGTTTTGCCTGGCGTCACTGGGGACCCAGCTCCTAGGCCCCAAGTTCAGTCTCCTTTGGGGCCAGGCCCCCTCCCTGCCAGGCTTGGGGTGAAGGTGGGGGTGGGGCTTCCTGAGAGGGAACCTGCTGAGGGGAAGGCCTGGGCACCCCCATGTGCCCGGCACATGGCAGCCAGATGGAGGAGCTCCCACCAATTGTGGCCCTGAGCCGGACGTCTTGCAAGATGCCTGCAACCAAAGTTGAGGCTGGATGGCCCTGTCCTGAGCACTGTCCTCCCCTCTCCCCAGGACAGGCAGAGGGGCCCGCGGTGCTCCCGCCTCGCTGGGTGGGGAGCAGAGGTGAGTTCTGGAAGAGGTGGGCAGGGTCAGCAGAGCGGGAGGCAGGGAGAAGGAGGCTGAGGGGCTGGTGGTCAGCATACTTCCCTGCCCTCCCAGACACGGAAGGACCCAAGAGCTTCTGGGAAGAGTTGCTCCCAGACAAAGGGTGAGAAAGCAGGAGACGACGGGCCCTGCAGCTGCAGGAAGCCCTCCGGCTCCTTGGCCCCGAGGTGGGTGGGGGCCAAGGCAGCGTGAAGTGCCGGGCTGGACAGCAGCTCCTCTTGCAAATCTCGAGTTGAGGGGACCAGCAAAACCAGCCGCTGGGGTTGGAGAAGCAGGCAAACTACCGTCCACGTGTCCAAAGCATTTGGGGAGTGATCTTTGGCCTGGCAGTGCCACTGGCATCTGCAAGCACTGGAGACCCACAGTGGCGGATGACTCGGGCCCCGTGGTTCAGCCCCGGGGGTGCTGGCTCAGTGTGGACATCTGCAATGCAGAGCTGAGCCCTGCAGGGCTGCCCCTTCTAGGAGCACCTCCGTCAGGGCTCCAGCCTGGCACAGCGGGGGTCCTCGAACCCTCCATTCCCTGCCCCGCGTGTTAGAGACAGCCGACACCCTGGCCCCACCCCACGGGCGGAGTCCTTCCAAACTGCAGTTCATTGGATCTTGGTTCTTCCAGGACTCAGACCAAATTCAGACGCAACATCAGTCCCTCTTCCTGCGGCATCCATGACGGCCGCCCGCCCGCTTTAGCAGAGGTGAGCGTTTTCTGACTTAAAGTGCTGGGTGGGGTCAGCGAGCGCAGCACTGCTGTGGGAACGACTGACCCGCCTCGAGGACCCTCAGGAGCCCCGCTGTGCCCACTGGGCCCACAGGCCGTGCCCTCCTGGAGCCACTGCGACACAGGCAGGTCGAGGCCCAGTGAGGCCTTCCCTCCCTCCTGCCCCCTTCCTCCCTCTGGGAGTGGCACCGGCTCCCACCTGCCAGGGGTGCACCACCTGTCCCCACAGGTTTCCGTGGTGAGGACCCTGGGGAGAAATGGGAACAGTTCCTTTCTGTTGTCCTGTCCTCATGGCAGGGTTTCGGAGGCAGGCTGCAGTGGGTTTCGACTCGGATTGTTGGGGGCATGGGGTGGGGCAGAGTGAGGCTGTAGAAAGGCCTCCTCTCTCTGCAGGGAGAGCTCAGGACAGGGGTCTGTCACCTGGCCCATTTCTGGGAAAGCCCAGTGCTACTCTGGACCCGGCTGCCCCTCCCTGCCTCAGTGGACATGAGCTCTGCTGTTTCTGGGCTCATCGGAGCTCAGGCCCCTGGCTGCACCGCAGGCCCTGCACCCTGGGGCCACTGGAAGGAAGGAGGATACCCCAGGGAGGACAGGTGGTGGTAAGACAGCTCAGCAAGCGTTCTATCTTTCAGCCTTCTGACCTGGAGAAGCCCTCATTAGTGAACAATAATGATGGCCAAATATTATTCACAACAGACAAGATATGGAAATAACTCAAGTGCCTGTCAACGGATGAATGGATAAAGAAGACATGGTATGCATATGGAATGGAATACTACTCAGCCATAAAAAAGATGAAATCTTGCCATTTGTAACAACAGGGATGGATCTCAATGGCATTATGCTAAGTGAGATGTCAGATGGAGAAAGACAAATACTGTAAGATTTCACTCATATGTGGAATTTAAAACGAACAAACAGAAAGCAAAACAAACTCATAAAAACAAACGACAGACAGGTGTTAGCAGAGGGGAGGGGGAGGAGTAAATGGGACATTTTTTGCAGCAATGGATGAAAACCAAACTATTGGTGGTGAGCATGCCACAGTGTGTACGATGTTGGATAATAATGTTGTACACCTGAAACTTACGTAATGTTGTAAACCAATGTGACCTCAATTAAAGAAAAGAGGTCGAATGAATGTTCTTCAGAGAGCGAGCTGGTGTGAAGAAGGGAACGTTACATCCAAACATAACCCAGGATGAGGTCAGAGAGAAAGGACAAAAATGGACGTGGTCAGAGGCCCATGTATTTGCAGTGGGCATTGGGGGGCCGGGATAGGCGCCTTCCTTGCAGGCCCACCTGTCCCCTGATCTCCCACAGCCGCCCTGTTCTAGGGGCAGAGCTGGGCTGTGCGCCAGACCCTCAACCTGGAGCCAGGAACCCTTGGAGGCCCAGGTCTCCCTGCTGCTTGCCCAGCACCAGCGGCACTTCTGCCGACAGACGGCAAGAATGGGGCATGCGGGGGTGTGGGTGTAAGCTGTGGGGTGTGAGGTATGGGGTGTGGGTGTGAGCTGTGGGGTGTGAGGTATGGGGTGTGGGTGTGAGCTGTGGGGTGTGAGGTATGGGGTGTGGGTGTGAGCTGTGGGGTGTGTGATGTGGTGTGAGGTGAGGGGGGCTCCTGAGCAACTGCCAGGGCACCTGGGAGCCTGATGGGTTGTAACGGAGAGGTGACCTTCGCTCTGAGCCCTAAATCCCAGGAGCAGCGAGACGAGTCGCTGCCATCTCCAGGCTGAGCCGTGAACGGGCCCCACCGGGGCCTGCTGGTGTGGAATCCACGCACAGACGCTAGAGAAGAAAATTCCTTGCTCTGCCCCGAGCGACCTTCCGTTCTCTCTCCGGTCAACATTCACCTGTGGCCTCTAGATTGTTTACCTGAAATTAGAAAAATCCAGACAGAGCTGGGGCCCCCAGGCGCCTGTCAGCCCCACGGCATGGCCCGGGGACAGGCAGGAGGAGGCCCCGGGAGGGCCGAGCGCTGTGTGCTTCTCCCCAACAGCTCGGAGCATGAAGCAGTCTCAGGCCGACCCTGGGAGCTTGAAACACGCCCGCTGCCTGCAAATCGCAAGATGTGGCTGACAAACGGCTGTGTCAATAAATGTCAATATTATTGTCATAATAGCTCTAAGATACGTTTCACATTCACACAGACAAGCCATAAATCAAGATATATTCAGAGAGAGATGTCTGTACAAATTGCACCAGAGAAGCCTATAAAATATAAATTGACAACAAGGCACCACAACAACTCAGAGAACGCCGACAGCGTGAGTGCAAGGATGGCGCGTGGACGGTCTCACCCGAAGGTCACGCGGACTCAGGGGGAGCCGTCTGTAGTCGGGCTCTGCATGTGAAGGAAGTTATTCTGGACATATACAGGCAATTTGTTGGTCACGCATCAAAGTATGTAGTTAAATGAAAGCCTCACACAGAAGCGGCTGTGGGTCCCTGTTGTCCTTCATGCCAGGCCCCGGGACATGCAGCCACCGGAGCTCTGGGCTGGTCAGGGGTGTGACCCCAGCTCTGATAGTGGACGGCAGGGACCACCTGAGAGCAGAATGTCCACAGGGCAGGCTCTGCTTGTGGAGGATCCTCTGTGCTGCCCCTGCGGGAGGATGGGTGGACGCTGGCCAGAGGGCATCCAGCCATGGCCCTCCCAGGCCGCGGGGATGCACCATCGAGAGTGACTTCTGAGACCCTGAATGCTGGGAGCCAGACATAGCCCGTGGGAAGAACGCAAACCAGATGGAGTGCGAGTAGAGGACTGTGCTCCTGGCGGGGGACACCTGGAGGGGGACTCCTGGGGGGGTGACCTGCTGCTCCCCCAAACCACCCAGTTCTGCCCAGAGGGCTCTGCTGAGACCTCTGGATTGACCTCTGAAGGAGAAAACCACCTTTGTGCTTTTGACACATAAAATTGTTGAGTCTCTGTGGAAACTGTCACTCCTCAATTCAACCAAATCCCCACTTTGCTTCCCTGAGACGGGTCAGGGGCAGCTGGGCCCCCGCATCATCCCTTCCTGCGGATTATTCTCATGGTAGCACAGATCAGCAGTCTTGGCTGCATTGCTGGAAATTCCATTAGTTTGGGTATTGAACAGTAACACAGAGAAGACTTTTTAAAAATTAATTTCAAGTTTTCTTCCTTGATTTGGACTTAATTTGCTAAAACCACTTTCATTTGAAGATGCTCTCTTCTCATCAAAAAAGCAGAACCAAAAAAAAAAAAGGCTAAATTTGTCTGTGTGACGTGAATACATCTGAGAAGAGGCCAATGCATCCCAGCTGGCGGGGGGAAGGCGCCAGGGGTCCGCGCCGGTGGCACGCGCTGCAGCCCCGCGGGGGAGGCCGCAGCTCCCGAGAGGCAGCGCGAGGGACCTCGCCAGAGTCTTGTCTTTGCATCGATAGCAAATTTAATTAGCGCACATTGAACTAGCAGTTTCGGAGCAGATTCAGTTAACTGCTCACAACAGTCCTGAAGCCGTGTCCCCACTGGGCAAGAGGGCGCAGCGCGGTTAGATCAGCTGAAGGAGCGTTTCTTTCCACCGGGGTCCAGGACCCCCGGGCAGAGGGCCACCTGTGGGCGCCAGGTTGTGCCAGGCCAAAAGGTTGTGGTGCTGTCCCCAAGAGCATCCACGCACTCTGCACATCCCCGTCCAGGACCCGTGTGAGGGCACGGAGGTGGCGGGTGCTCCTCACCCAGCCTCCCTGCCTGCCGGGTACCCTTCTCATGTTATCAGCCTGCCTGGACGTCTGGACTGGGCCACCCGGTGCGAAGGGCAGAGAGCAGCGGGGCTGCGACGTGGCTGTGGTCCCAAGGGACAGAAGTGCTATAGTTTCATCATCTACAACACTTTCGAGGCCCCCAGTTTGTGGGGACTCATCAACAGTGTTCTCAATGTTAGAGGAGACCAAATTGCTTCTGCTCATGGGCGGCGACCCCTTGGGCCAGGCCGTAGAAGGGCGACATTCCCAGAAGGACTTGCTGTTGGAACCCGCCTGGCACAGAGCAGCGAAAACACGCCACCCAAACGGCTTCTGAGTGTGTGTCATCAGAACTGGGGTTTATTCCTCAAGATAACCGCCTGAGCAGTCCGGATGGCGAGTAGTCACGGCCATAAACTTTGCGAAGGGAGCTTCAGGAAGTCGGGACGGAGAGAAAGGTGAGTGCTGTGTTGACCATCAAGGTGGGAGGCCTCAGAAGACAGAGAAGCTTCCAGTGAGCTGCACGCGGGCAGACAAAATGCCCACGAAGGGTGATGACGTGTTCACCTGGCAGGAATCTTTCCAGAAAACTTCTTCCCTCTTAAAAAAAATGGTGAATGGCTGCTGTGTTCTGGGGTTTTTCCTTCCTTTTTACACTGAACATTTCCCTTAGGAGTGACCCCCAATGCTCAGGAAAGTCCCGACTGCCCCACGGTCATCGGGATCCAGCAGGGAGCAAGGCAAGTGTGGTTCTGCTAAGTGGGCGAGTCGATTTTGGGTGTTGGCCACCAGGAAGGGTGAGACCACAGGACACGGGCCTCTGGAGCTGCAGGTGAGGAGGAGCAGGAAGACGGTGCAAGAGGAAGCCATGGCCATTCCCTCCCCAGGGGCAGCGAGACCAGGCAGCCACCACAGGGGCTCCGAGCATCACAGCTGAGGCTGGGGTTCTTTTCCACATTTTTGAGCCTAAAGCAGTTCACAGATTCACTGCCAGATCACTCAGTGAGTAAGAGGTGGGGGACGTTTGAATCTTGATCTGACCCCAAAGTCGCGAGCTTGGTCACTCTGCGACGATTTCACTGCTGGATGTAACGACTGGACAAGGGCAGATGAAAGGTGTGGGAGTGACAGCCGGTGAGCAAGGCCATACCTAGGCTGTTCAGATGCTTAGTGGTCAGAACTAGATGCTCACTTCTGGATCAGTGATCACAGAAGGGAACGGAAGCTCTAGAAACAGGTCCATCTGTGAATCGCTCGTGACCAACGGGTATTTCAAACCAGCTCAGAGAAGCGGCACAGAGCAGCCCAAGGTCCCGGCCGACCCCGGCTGGGCGTGGATTCCAGGTGCAGCTGCCCCAGACCTCTCCACGTGCTCAGCCTCGGGTGCTGGCGGGGCAACGGTGAAGAGCCTCCAGCCGCTGAGATTCCACGTCTCTAAAAATGTCTCATGAGTAAATTTTAGAACATCCCAAGGCAAGAAAATAGCTTGCTCTCATTATGAAGGGCCAAAGAGTCACTAGTGAAGAATTTGCCCCATTAAAATTTTGCAGTTGGATAAAATGAGCTTCTGTGCTCCAGAGGCACAGAGCCAGCCAATGAACATGGGTGGACACCTGGATGTATCGACAACAGCTGCCTCACCTGGGGAGTGGAGATGACTGTCATTTTGGCATCCATCCGACCCACTGGCACTGGGCTTGGGGGGGATCCAGGGAGAGACAAGCAGGGACCTATTGGAACTATCCCGGACGGCGATGGGCTAGGGGTCATGGGCGGGGGTCACGGGCTGGGGACCATAGCTAGGGGTCGCAGGCTGGGGGTCAGGACTTGGAGTCATGGTGGGGACCATGGGGTAGGAGTTGCAGGGGGCACAAGCTGGGCCCACAGGAAGCTTGCAGAGGAGATCTCTGAGCTTGTCCAACTCTTGTCTGGGATCAAGGGTGACCCTGTCCAGCTCGCAACTCCCCACTGCTGGATAATGCCCCCACCCCACAGCCAGCAAACTGAGCCACTGAGGCTGTGGGTTGGCTGAGTGGGTGCCGTCCATTGCTGCAATGGGCGGAGACACAGCAACATGAGGATGAGACAGGTGGCTCTTCTGGCAGAAGGGAGCCTGGGGTCCTCTCCAATTCTGCCACGTTCCCTTGAACGTCACATCACAGCCACCCCTGCATGCCTGTCTGTAGCCCCTAGGCCCTCAGACGACCTCTGGTTCTCCAGCACAGCCCTGCCTTCCCAGCCTCCCCTTGGCCACACGCACTCCATCTTCTCCGTTCCCCACTATCCTGACGAGACGCTGTATCCACGAGATGCTTAGCGAGTATTTGTGAGTGAATGAATGAATGAATGACTGACTGTAAATCATTCCTTCCCATCAGGCTCCTGGGCTCAGTACTTTGGTGCTGGTTGGAGACTTGTGTGGCAAAACCTGACAGCCCTGGCGGCCTCCCCAAGGTGCCCTCCAGGCTCACGGGGCCACAACCATATGACCCCAACCCAGAGCCCCAACACTGCCTGCCGGCGACTCTGCAGACACACTGATAACTGCCCGGGAGCCTGAGGCCTCCTCAAACTCGCCAAGGGGGATGTCCAGGCGGGATGGGAGCAGAGGCCAGGCTGGTCTCACCACTGACGTCTGGGCTTGGCAGCTCCCCTCGGCAGAGCCTGGATGGGAAACATCACTTTGGCCACAAAGTGCTCCTGGTGAGCCACCGGGGTGGGGAGGACCCTGCAGAGAGCTCCCCGAGAATTCCACCCAGGGAGTGCGGAGCAGCAGAGGAACACAAACTCCATTTCAGCGTCACATTCAAGACCCCACAGCCGCCCCCCCAACGTGCAGAGCTGGGAGTTTCAAGGCTGACGTCCGTTACACCAGAGCCTCCCCAGGTGCGACCCAGCTTCAGCCGCGAAGCTGGAATTAGCGATGTGCTCCACGAAAGGGAGAATCACGCTTCCAGGATATTTTTCAGTTTCGCTTTGAGACATGTTTTAACAGCGTGCTAACATGCTCTCTTTGGCTGCCTTTACTGTACTGCATCTTGGGCTCCTCAAGGCTCCCTCACCTCTTCTCTTCCACAGACCTGATTCCCAGGAAGGGTCCCCTCATCGGAGATCTCAGCCCCTCCACGGGACTGCCTCCCTGAGCCGTGTCTGCACAGATGGCCATTCAGAGCTGAACATCATCCCAGCCGCCTCTGCCCCCGTGCCTGTCTGCAGCCTGTCAGAGCTGAGTGGCCCACCCAACCTGGGGCCTCAGCACTCACCAGGGCAGGAGAGCCACCATGGTCCCAGGTCCATGCGGCATCTGAAAGGCACATGTGGCCTTGGGTCGAGCTCTGCTCCCGTCTCCTGGTGTGACTGGCTGTCTGGGGTGCTCGAGGAGCCTTCTGGAAGGTGGTGCACGTCTCCTCTGGAAACTGGACAGCTCCATGGCCAAGGCCTCGGGTGATGTTCTGGGAGACACATGAGTGTGGAAGGAGCCAGCATCATCAGTCTGCCCGAGCCCACTGGACGCCACGGGCTCGGGCACCCCAGCAGAGGAGGAAGCCAGACAGTGGGGACTAAATCTGCACCCAACCTCAATCTCGCTGCGCTGCCTTCCACGTGGATGAGCGGTGGGGAGCATCGTGCCAACAGCAATGAGCTGGGTCCGCGTCTCCACACCTTTGTCCCTGTTGGCCAAGGACTGTTTCCCAGAACGTCTCTCCGGCTCTAGTGGCCCCGGCTTGGAGGCCTCGGAGTCTCTCATAGGAAAAGAGGCAGCTTCTACCTGTCATGTGCCCCTGATCCCTGCCACCCGGGACCCCCATCATGCGTCCCCGTGGGAATCTGCCCAGGGGCACAGGCCTGGCCCGCCCCCCAGCCCACCTGGGAACACTGCAGGTGTGTTTCACCGCAAGGACACATCCCAGGATGGGGCGGGGGGGTGAGCTGGACCGGGGAGGGTTGGGCCATACTGCCGTGAAGGAGGCCCTTCTGGTGAACAAGCTTCAAATGTCCCCCGTTCCCTGACAGCTCCAACCCAGGTATGAGGGAGAGCGGGGGCCCTGGACCACGGTCTAGAAACACCACCCAGGCCCCTCACACCATTCCCTAACACTCGCTCCGGCCTGTGGCCAGGGCCCTCCCGGGTCACCTCTCAGCACTTGGCAGGGTGGTGCCTGGCTCCCCGCATTCTGAGGGTTTGGTCTCCGACCCGTGTCCTCAGGGACAGCTGTCTGGTATCAACCACTTGAAGGTGGACGTGGTCTCCAGGCTGCCCCAGGCCAGGGAAGGCTGATTGCTAAGTGCAGCCACTGCCTGGCCTGAGCCACCTTGAGCTGGCCTCGGTCTCTGTCCTGCGTCCTTCTCAGGAGATGCCCAGGATGGCAGCTGGGCTGAGAACCTGGAGGTGAGCACCAGCCCGGGGCAGGAAGAGCATCCTGCTCCCGTGACCTGGTCCTCTGGGCCCACAGGTGGGGCCAGCAGTGGGTTTGGATGGGCCGCTGTGGTCACCACAGCCACTTGCTTCCAGGGGGTTCGGAAGTGCTGGGGCCGGTGAGACGGCCAGGGAGGACCCGAGGTCTGAGAGGGCCCTGCCTTGGGGCAGAGGACTTCCGGTCACTCGCCACAAACGCTGAGGATGGCTCTGATGGCGCCCAGCCTCTCCCCACGCGGGGACATCAAAGGAATCTTGGCACTGCCGGCCGCTCAGTGTCTGGAGGCCTGCGCCGGGCCTTGCCTTTCCATCTTCATCTACTCTGTTCCCGAAGCCTCAGTCCAGTGGCCGCCCTGGGCAGGGCTGCTGTGCTGAGGCCATGGTCGCATCCTGAGGCCCTGGGGGTCTGCAGAGCCTGCACCCTGACCGGCCCCTCCAGCTGCAGTCCTGAGGGGACATGATTAATCCAGTATGCAAATGGCTCATTTAGAAAATCCATCAAACCAGGACGGGTGATTCATTATTCAAGACTTGAGCTGTGTGCATAGAATTCCTAATGACCACCAGGTCAAGGATCAGGACAGCTGTTTCAGATAAAAGGACCCTCTGTTTGGGTGGATGGACGGAGCCCCACCAGCCTCTGCTCCCTTCCCTCACACGCACGGGACTTGGGCTCTTCCTGGCCTTTACTCGGCTCGTCCAAGGGCGAGCCACACTGGACGGGGAGCCCAGATCCTGATTCCGGTGGCCAGTCAGCTGGACGAGCAGAGCCTGGCCAGGACACACATGCTGCTCACTCTCCACAGAGCAAACAGGGTGCCAGTGTCCCTGCTGGATGGCAGAAGCTGCTGTACTGACCGCCCCTGTGAACCCAGCTCCCAGCCCAGTGCCAGGCCGGGGGGCTGCCCCTCCCGTGCCTGATCCTGGAACACTGGTGGTCTGCCCCTCATCTCCCCGTGACACGTCCTGCCAGGATGGCCACATTGTTCGGTCCCCATACCCATGTTCTAGAGAGCAATGGCTTCCCCACATCGAGGTGTCACCGCAAGGGGGACGTGAGATTGGAGCATGAAGCAGTGAGGCCTGGGGGACAGGGAGGCTGTAGAAGAGGTGGCCTTGAGCTGTGTGGTGACACCTGAGTGACCCTGGCGGGGGAGGTGGGGGAGGGCGGGACAGTCCTCGCAGAGGGGGTGCAGGGCCAGGTGTGCGGACAAGCAAGCTGCCTCGGGGCCTGCGGTGAGAGGGGAGAGGGCGCAGAGGCACGAGGAGGCTCGGGGCACCTCCTCGGTGGGCCCAGCCCTCCAGGCAGGGAGCGAGGCAGGGGAGGCAGCCCTCAGCCCCATCTGACCCAGAGCTGCTCTTCCTGTCCTCTGGTCCCGTCTGGGTGCGATGCTGAGGGCCTAGATTCAACCTGTGATTTATGGCTGACCCGACTCCGACCCGGAGCGGAGTCCTGGGGAATGAACGAGGGACCTCACAAGGCACCCGCTCACCCCCAGCCTCCCAGGCCCGCTGCCCAGACACCTGAGCCAGGCCAGGAGGAGGTCACAGTCACAGTGGCTTCCCTGCTCAGCCTCATGAGCAGGAGGTGGGCTTCATTCTGTGGCTGTGGAAAAGCCCCTGCCCACCCTCCCTTGGCTGCCCTCAAGTCCTGCTGCCCCAGGCTCCCGCACCGACTTGTAGTCACCAGCTTTATTTGTGGCTAGATGGACTGCGTCCTCACCTCTGGCAGATCGACCACGTGCTTGTCTCTGGCAAGACAGGTCGCCCTGTGACCCCCGCACCTGCCTTCTGTCTGAGCAGGGACCAGATCACACGGCTGGGTGGGAGCAGGACATGGCCGCATGTGTTTGCAGCGGGGCCAGCCTGGCTGCAAAGACCTGCTCGGGCCTGGGATAAGAAAATTCATGGGTGACACAAAGTGAGCGCCGAAAGACGCCGCCGAGTTGGTCTTTGGACACAGCCGTGGTACTCCCTGCCTTGGCGTCTTGTCCCACATGGGCCATCGAACCTCACCTCACGGCTTGCTTGGCTGGGCAGCTGGAAGCGGGGTGGCCATGGGGGAGTCGGGTCAAGGGTGCCTGTGTTTAAGGGGATGGAAGCTGTGGGGTCTGATGCTGAAGGGAGGAGCCAAGGAGGGGAGAGAGGAGGTGACGGGGACAAGGAGGGGGATCCGCCCCGAGCAAGAGGGCAGAGGGCCCCCACCTGGCAGGAGCACCCTTCCTGGAGACTACGAGCAGCAGGCGCTCCTGCCCTCCTCGGGCCCCTCAGGCTGCCCGTCCACAGAGGCCCTATGCCCAGAGCTCAGGCCCAGGATGCCCGCCCTCACCCGCTGTGGCAGGTTGTGTGTGGAAACGGCCCCGGTCGTCACTGCCCTGTCCATGCCTCTGCCAGGGGCTCCGTGCTCCCCCCACCGCCCTGGAGTCTGCGCTGCTCCTGTGACTGACTTGCCCAGTGGGATGTGGTGGCAGTGACGCAACGCCTGTTCCAGGCTGGGCTCCCCAGGGCCACGGGGCTTCTGCTCACTCCGGGAGCCCTGACACCACGAGAACCCACCTGAGCCGGCGCCCAGGGTACATGCATGAGCTGTCCCAGCCGAGACCTCCCTGGTGGCCAAACGCAGATGCACGAGTGAGCCCAGCAAAGACAGAAGACCCTCCAGCTGCCAGCTGAGCCTAGACAGCCAGCCCCCGCAGAAGCACGAGCTGTGGGCATGGTGGCTGTTTTAGTGCCTGAGTCTGGGGAGTCCGCGTTGATGCACCCACACTCTTGAGCATTCCTCATCTTCCCTCTCAGGGCCTCCAACTGCAAATGCTCCCAGCCCAGCCCAGCTACACACTTGCCCTCAACTCCTGCATCCTCTGCTCTTTTAGGAACTTCTGCAGGGAGAAGTCCTGATGAGGTTCCTCCTCCAGGAAGCCTTCCTGGCTCATCTAGCTGTGAAGGTGCCCCATGCCCGTGGATGCCTTGGGACGTTTGGCTGTGGGCTCTGGGAGGGCCATGGTGTAGGCGTCTCTGTTCTGCCGGTGCCTGGCATGCAGCCGAGACTTGATAAATGTCACTTCTCTCTCCCACCATCTGCGAGCTGTGGTGAGAAACAGATCGTGTCCGGGGTCCTCGTGATTGTGCACTGAGCTCAGGAAAGCGCCGTTTAACACACTTCCGTACCTCCCACGGGGGGAGCAGATGAGTGGTGGAGGACCAGGCGACAAGGTTTCAGTCCAGCCCAGCTGGGCCACGGCCTCCACGCCGTCAGCGTTTGCTGTGAACACATTCTGCCTCAACACAGACTCCTGCAGCTCAGGAGCCTCGTCTTATAGTGTCCTGTTCACCAAAACGTATGCTCCCACCCACACAAAAAATTATTCCTTACCCATCTGTACATGTATTTACCTCTAAGTGAAACAATAATCACACAATTAAAATGCAGTTTGGAACAGACCAGAGGCAACAAGTTCTTCCTATGTGGACTGTGGGGTGGGCAGAACGGGGATCAAGAGGACACAGTTCCCTGAAAGAACACTCAGAGTGGGAAACAGTGACCTGGGACAATCTCCTTCTCCCTTCTCGGAAGTCCTTCTTCGCTCCACCAAGGCAGCAGAATGGCCTCCATCACCAGCTTCAGGCCCAACGTCAGCCCCAGCCCCAACATCAGCCCCAGCCCCAACATCGGCCCCAGTCCCAACATCAGCCCCAGCCCCAACATCGGCCCCAGTCCCAACATCGGCACCAGCCCCAACATCAGCCCCAACATCGGCACCAGCCCCAACATTGGCCCCAGCCCCAGCATCGGCATCAGCCCCAACATCAGCCCCAGCCCCAACATCAGCCCCAGCCCCAACATCAGCATCAGCTCCAACATCAGCACCCAAATATAGCTGAAGATGTAGGCATCGCTGCCCCTATAGATGACCAAAGAGACCCCTTTCCCAGAGGCTGTCCCGCATCATGCCACAGCCACAAGTAGAGATTCATGGGTCTCAGCCAGGCTGTCCAACTCAGCATTCTTCAGTGCGCAGCCCTTGGTGGAGGGCTCCTGTCAAGCCATCAGCAGGTGCTCTGCAGGACGAGCAGGGCGTGCAAGGTGCCAGGCACTGGACAGGAGCACGGGGCAGGGAGGGTTACTTGTCGCACAGGGTGTCGCTTCAAGGGTTCAGGCCTGAGTTGGAGCCGGCTGAGGGACTGAGGTTAGTGGGGCGCAGGCAACAGCCCACAGGGCTTCCGGGGAGAGGGGAGAGGTTTTCAGACTGAGGGCCCTTCCTTGACCCTGGCTGGGCTAAGGCCATGTCCTCGCCTCACTTTAAGGAACCGTCCTCACTTGTTGAATCTGGTTTGAAAGGGAAACACCCACTTGAGAGCCGAGCAGGGCACTATGACCAGGCCTAAAAACAGCTGCAACCCCGGCACACTGTTGTGAGAGAGCAGTGCTCTTGACTCCTTGTAATTACCAACCAGCGTCACGGGGCAATCGCTGCACCCCCAAGGAAAGGAAAGCTTTTGGACAAGATATTTAAAGCTACCTTCTAATTTCCCCTAAAATGGCTTTTGTAGATCCAGTCCTTCCATGGAAAATACTTAATCTAAATGTTAATGTGAAAACTTGGGGGGAGATTTACACGGAAATGATTGATTCCTGGCTGAGAGGGAGACTTGCCTGGCGCTCCCGGCACAGGGCTGCCCAGACCGGAAGCCTCGCTGGTCATCAATGACCGTGATGAGCTGTTCGATGATGTCTATTCATCAGACTCCTTCCTGGTGCTCTGGCATCCTTGGGATGGCGGCTGAGCCTGTTTGTGGAGACCTGGGGTGGACCCCACAGTCCTGCAGCATCAGGAGGACCAGGGAGCTGGTTAAAGGCTCCGTCAGCTCGGAAGCATGTGAACATGCCTGAAATACCCGTACGGTGCTCCCATCTCCCCTGAATGGCCGGGGTCAACATTTCTGACATAATTTATTTGGTTACATCTTCACTATTGGATTTTATTTTGGACCTGACAAATTCAGATTTTTCTTAAGAAAATGCTCCTTCTTAGTTTGAGTCACTTCAAGTTTTTTCTACTTACTTTCCCGATTTTGGACTGAGGCGTACAGATTGAATTCTATGATGTAACATCATCTTTTCATACTAAATATAATTTTAAATGTTATGTATTGGCAGATATGGAAAGTTTATCCTAAAAGGTTTTCCCAAAATACTCCGGAACTGCATTTACTTGAGACTAAATAGATTAAAAATTCGTTAGCTCTTTTTGAACCTCTTACATTTTAAAGCTCTCTTAGAGGAAAGATTCCCCTTCCTCATCTACATACATTTTAAACATTAATGTGTTCCTTAAAACAATAAGTTTTCTCTACAAAACAAAAATATGTTTAGTCTTTTAAAAATTTATATCCTAAAAAATTTTTTTTTGGTTTTGTTTTGAGGAAGTTTAGCCCTGAGCTAATATCTGTTGCCAATCCTCCTCTTTTTGCTGAGGAAGACTGGCCCTGAGCTCACATCCATGCCCATCTTCCTCTGCTTTACATGTGGGACGCCTACCACAGCATGGTGTGCCAAGCGGTGCCATGTCCGCACCCGGGATCCGAACCAGCGAACCCTGGGCCGCCGAGAAGCAGAACGTGTGAACTTAACAGCTGTGCCACCAGGCCAGCCCCTATAGCCTAAATAATTTTTAAAACATCCTTCTTGGGCTTTCATTCTTGCAGTCTTTCCATGCAAATGTCAAGGTTTGTTGACGTAACATATTCATTTCCAAGCACATCGACTGGCTGCCACTGAGACCGCCATGAATATCTGACAGCTGTTTACGGTCTGTGAGTCTCTTCGGAAACATCATCATCTCATTTGAGCTAAAACAAGCACCCCAGGAGGGCAAGGCAGTGGGGCAGGTGTCACCAATCACTGCTCCTTCAGGGAGGAGGAAAGGGGGCCTCGGACTTTCCCGGGTCACTGGGAGTCCAAATGAGGACCCCCTCCCCCTCCCACCCCACGCTGTGCCCCCACCCCCAGGGAAGACCCTCAGCGGATCCAGACCCGGGGCCTGTTCCCCAGGGATGCACCTGAGCCCCGGGTTTTTATCCACAGGCCGTTCACTCTGGTTTTACTTGATTGCCTCATTCCATGGTGTTTTTCTTTTAACAGTAATGACTTAATTGTTTTTGTAAAATATGATACATGCTCCTTATTAAGAAAAATTCAAGCTACACAGAAAACCACCAAGAAAGTAAAAAACTTACCCCAAATCCAACCACTCAATGCAGATATCTCTTTGCACATATTTATAACTAGAAAGACAGAGATCGTTTCTGACAATTGGGATAATACATACATGGTATTTTAGTAAAACACACACAGTTAATTTTCCTTGAAATTAAGCAAAGAAAAGTCAGTGGAAGTGAACCTGACAGAAGAGAACATCCAGTAAGTGCTACTTCCCCGTGAGAGCTACTGCGAACTCCCCAGTGGCCTGGCCTCTCACCTCCAGCTGCACGTGGGAACTCTGGAGAGCCCGAAGAACCACCGGAGAGCTGGCCGCAGAGATCCTGACGTGAGTGCTCTGAGGCGCAGCTGGCGGCGATGCTTTAAAAGCTCCCCCAGGCGAGTTTAATGAGCAGCCAAGGTTGAGACAAACTGCCCCGGAGACAAAAAGTTTACAAATTGTTAAGTGGTTAGAATGACGAGCTTAAGAAAATCTACGTGTCATATTTTCACTACGTATTGATTTCTTACACCTGTTACTTCCTCCACCCTCCTCTTCCTCACCCATCAGTTTACATTGTTATTACTATTTTTACATGCCAGGTGTACAAGATCGACACTGTGTCCTGCAGTGTAATTCTCCCTGCTGTTCAATCTTATTCACCACGGAAGGGGCCTCGACACTCATGGTCCTGGCCCTGCGATTTCTCACCACCGAGCTCCTCATTCTGGTCGGTTTTGGTCAGCCAGTTCTGCCATTAGAAAGTCTTTGGAGGAGTTCACAGGTGCGATCGCCTCAGTTCCTCCAACGTGCGTGGAGTCCACGGTACCACTTCCCCGACTCCTCGTGTGTGAGAAGTGCCATCAGCTGTCTTCCCACCGCCTGCAGATTCAATTCTGGGTCCTACTTTCCTTACCTCAGAATTTAGATTTTGTCTGTTGCCTCGAGGGAAGGACACAGCCAGAATTTTCTCTCCATTTATGTGACTGCTTTGTCTGTCTGGATAGTCAAATGATTCTGTCATTATTCTTGAGATCTGATAACTTCACCATGGCAGGTCTTGGTTGGTAAGTCTGCATCATGGATATTTACCTGGATATTTAAGGACAGTTCTCATTTATTTCTTGGAATATTTTCGTGTCCACCTGTTCTATTCTTTGCTTCAGGAACAACTCTGCGTGTGCATTGCCTTTGTGTTCTGCATGTTCCTCTTCACTGAAGTTATTTTGATGTGAAGCTTCATTTCCATTGTTTAGCCTGGTTGCTTCGAGCCACTGGCCATATTCCTGGTTTTGTTTTTGGTCATATACGGAGCTTTCTTGTAGCTTTCATCTGTGTAATAAATTTATTTTTCTCTTCCGTTCCTTTCCTTAGCTTGCTCCCTCACCAACATCTCATATTTCTGCATCAGTCACATGTTTGGATCCTCATTTCTCTTCCTTGAGAGTCTTGTAAAGAGAGATGGTTGCCTGCAGCGTACCTGATGCTCTGGAGAATTCCCAAGTGTCCTCATGGTTCTACCTCTGAGTTCTCCTGGGATGCATGGTCTCTATCTGCCCTGTGCAGTCTCTTTTCCCACCCAGCCTCTTTTTGTAGCAGTTGTTTCCATAGCTGGCTCTGGGTCACTCCCCTCAGAGCCTCGCTGGCTTCTAAGTGGGGAAGGCCTTTTGCTACCTCAGCCTTTCTGGCAACATGCCCTCTCCACAGTGGCCGCTTCTTTCCTCCTTTGAAGCTGGCATGGGCCCAGCCCACAGGGTGTCATCTCCAGGCTCTGGGCAGCTCTCCTGGCTGGTGGGTTTGCCAATCCAGCCCTAGTGGCTCCTTCCTGTCCCTCTCAGGTGTAGTCCTGAGGAGGTATGGATTTCTCAGGATGGCCTCTCCTCCACAAGGGCCTGTCTAGACTCTCGAGCCCAAATTCTGATCAATGGAGGGTTGTCCTTGCCATTTAGACATGCAGCCTGGAGTGGACATGCCAGTGTCCAGCCTGAGGTCCAAGGCAGCGAGGTCCCGACCCTGCAAGTTTTGACGTGTGTCTGGTGTGACTGCTGGTCTGAGGCGGTGGCGGCAGCCCCGCGTGACTGTTTTTCGTGGTTGCTTCAAGCCACTGGCCACATTCCTGGTTTTGTTTTTGGTCACATATGGAGCTTCCTCGTAGATTTCATCTGTGCGATATAATTATTTTTTTCTTCTGTTCCTTTCCTTAGCTTGTTCTTGTTTTGTAGTTTTCAGTGAGATTCAAGTGGGGAGAGCAGACCCGTGACTGACACATGCTCACCCAGAAGACCCTCACATTCCACATTTTCATAGTGCCCCCTCCACCCATCAGCCTGCTCACGGGGTGACTGACTATGCTGGATGGAGTCAGGAGGTCACAGGACAGACGCACCGGGCTTGCAGAGGCTAACTTCCTGGGGACAAGGGATATATATTTATTCCAAATGGAATTAGAGTTTAAGCGGAGATTTCTGCCAGGAAAGGAAGCTCCCTCTCCCTCCACGCATACATTAGCTGGAAGATGAAGGTCATAAATCGTTTCATTCCACTTTCAATGATGCTCTCTAGAAGCTGCTTTTTATAAATTAGCAAAAAGGATTAACTCTCAAGCTACAAATCCTATTAGCTGAAGACTTATAGTAACAGGATGTATGTGTGTGTGTGTGTGTGCGCATAGGCATAAAAATGTATTTACACATACATGCATGCACACACATACTTTCCAAGCTCTTTCTTGGCTGCATCAACATTTTCTCAAACAAGTTTATGCAGAACAGAATATGCACTTCCTGCTGCCTCCCCTAAACTGAAAATGACCTGGCTGGAGAATTCTGCCAGGAAAGTGTTCCTTTTCAAATGCGGGAGGAGACTGAGGGGCACAGTTGACCTTCCAGCTAATGGCCATGGGGATGTAGCTGGCTGGCCATGCCCCCAGGGCTGCATCTCTGCACAAACCCAGGCTGGTTTGCACAGACCTTCCCTGTATACCTGGGCTCTGGGGGACCGTTGGAGATGGGGGTGGCCTGCAGCCTTCTGGCTAGAGCAGGGCAGCAGAATCAAGTCTAAACCAGTGAAGGCAGCGAGGGGGTCCACATTCGAGGACCCCAGGCGGCATGGTGCCCCCTCAGAGGAGGTGCTTTCCCTCCGGCTGATGGTGATGGAGGAGCTATAATGAGATGCTTCCTGCTCTCTGTACATCCCGCAGGTGTTGCTTTTGGCTCTCAGGGAAGACGTGTCCTTTTTCTCCTCTGGTTTGTAAGAATCCGGGCCAAGTTCCAGGCCCCCCAGTGACCCAGGATGGCCACTCTCCTCCCACAAGAGCAGCTACCAGGTCAGATAGGCTCCTCTTTCCTCCAGAAGGGACCGACAACGCCCCACGGCACAGGCTCCACCTGGGCCCAGCCTTTCAGCAGGAAGCTGCTGTGGCTTGAGGGGACAAAGCCCCACTCCCAACACCTGCCGGCGCTGCCCGTCCTCCCTCCCCTCTGGGGGCAAGACATGCCTCCCGCAGGAATTCTGGGCCATACTGAAATTCTGGGGCAGGTGAGTGAGCCTCATCTGTGTTGTGTCCTAGCTGGTGTCCCTACTCAGTGATGAATGAGCAGGTGAGTGAATGAAGGCCCGCCCCCAGACCACGGAGGGAGGTGCCCCTAGGCCACATGCCACCCCAGTGCTCTTTGGTGCAGGGGACACTTGGCCTGTTGCTGCTCAGATTGATCAGAGTTCACTCCAACCCTAAAACAAGTGTTGCCTCACGGTGGGGATGGTGGGGTCCCTTGTGATAGCACCCTGTCCATTGGTAGTGCTGACTTGAAAAGCCACCAAAGGAGATTATTCAGGACTAGCCAAAAGAATCACAATTCAGGACGTGCACACTACGGGGAACCAGAGACAGACAAATCTAGAGGACACAGGAGGGGGGACTGCTTTCATGGAAAAAAGGGGGAGAGGGAGGGGCTGTTCTAAAGGAAAGCCCATTGCTAGGGGGTAACAGTTCAGGGCACAACGGCTCCTCATTGGCTGAGCTGCCCCATTACTCACTGGCTGGGCTGTGGCACTTCTGATTGGCTAGGCTGTGGTGTTTCTCATTGGCTGGGCTGTGGCATTTCTCATTGGCTGGGCTGAGGCATTTCTCATTGGCTGGGCTGAGGCGTTTCTCATTGGCTGGACTGCAGTGTTTCTGATTGGCTGGGCTGCTGCCGGGCAGGAGAGAAATCTTCCTTGCAGTAAAGTGGTCGTGCTTCCTATCGAGGAGATGCAGTGTCCTCTCTCCCTGTTTGGTGTCCCGAGGATGTCAGACAGGGTGAGGGTCCTCCTGCAGGCGCGAGCCCGGCAGCGAGCTGGCCGCTTGGAGCCCCGCGCGGGGCGGGCCGCCTGCGTCCCCGGCCACACCGGCCGCGCTTCCCGCCGTCCTCCCGGCGCGAGGCGTCTCCTCCCGTCGCGCACGAGTAGTCGGCGCGCTCCGACCGCCGGCTGCGGCCCGGTGCTTCCTCGTTTGAAGGCGGCGCTGGCCCGGCGCCGGGCGGGCTCTCCGGGGCTGCTGGTCCGTCTGGATCCTGTGCGGGGGACGTGCGCAGCCCGCGGGGCGCGTGCGCACAGCTGCCCCTCCCGGGACGGCTCCTGCGCAGCGTCGCTGAGGGGTCGGTCTGCCCCGCTCCTTGACGTTGTCCCTTTTCTGACACTCAGTGCCTCGTCCCTGCTTCCTTCTGCCCTGCCTGTCGCCCATCCGTTCAGAGCCAGAGGGGCCGGCGGGACTGCAGCGAGCGAGCGGGGTGGCTGGCGAGGTGGGGACGGAGGCGCAGGACCGGGCTAGCGGGCAGCCCCGCTCCGGCATCTCCGACCGCGGCGCGGAGGGGCGGGTCGACCCGGACGTCGGAGCTGCCCGTGCCGTCTGGCTTCTGATAATGGCCGATGTCTGTTCGCAGTTCGTTGCCGCATCTGCACCGTGGCTGCCTTCCGAGAGACGCAGGGATTGGAGGTTCTGGAGCTGGACCTGGTCTCTCCCACTCCCCGAGAGCCTCCGCTGGGGCCGTGAGTCGGGATGGGACTGGCCCTCTCCTTACCCTGAGGGCAACTCTGCGGCCAGGCTGTGCCCCAGGACCTGGGCCCCGGCCCTGCTGAGGGGCTCCCGGGAGGAGAAGGCTCGGTAGAGGTCACCAAGTTCAGGAGCGCGAAGGGCCCGAGGAGGAGCCCACAGATGTGGGGACAGTCCCAAGAGGGAGCTTGGATCCCCATTGGAATCCTCCCAGCCCCTCCTGTTTTACTGCCCAATTCGCTAAAGTGGAGCTTCCTCTCTTTGAGACTTATTAAAAGTTCTGGAACACTCTACAGCCCATTAGCCTCAATAACCAACAACCCTCCCGTCCTTGAGGGCTGTCTGATGCCCCATCGGAGCCCCCCACGGCCAGGCTCCGTGTTCCTTGTATTACCAGCACCTTGGGTTCTTGCACCCCAGGATAGAAATCGAGAGACCACAAACTGGAGTAGAAAGTAAAAGTCTGTTAGCTTGTGCACAGAGGAGACACAAGGGAGTTGGTGCGGAAAGAAAAGTGGTGGGTGACCAGTTTGTTAGGGAGCAGGATTGTGGGGCTTTTATTAGGAAAGGCCAGGGAGGAGTGCCTTGTCATGGCATGGAAAGGCAGGGTTTTTCTTGTGCCTGTGCTGTTCAACATGCCACCAGATGCAATGCATGTATCATTAGCATGCTAGCTCTCCACCCCTGGGTGTGATTTTTAGTATGCTGATGCGGCTGGGGTCACTTTCCGCTGGCTCCTGGGTGCTAGGGCACGTGTGTAAGCCGGGGAAAGTCCCAAAGCTGCAGAACACGGATCTTGGTGGTCTCTATCTGATTCTCTTAGCGTGCCGGTTTGTTAGGGACCTTATCTTTTTAGGCCAGGGCCCTTGGGAGGACTCTGTCTCCTTAGGCTGGTTCTTGTCTCACCTGCACCCGAGCTTCAGTGCCCCCACCCACAGGCCCCCTGATCCGGCCTCAGATCCATGGGTTCAGACCGGGCTGGGCCTGGGGGAGTGCTGTCTGGTCCTGGTGGGCCCCACAGATTTAGGGCCCAGGAAGCCTGTGCCCCTCTGCCCGGCCTCCCTGTTCTGAGGAGAGGCCTTTGGGCAGTCCCCTCTTCCTGGACAGTGTGAGTTCTCATGCAGCGTTGGTCCTTGGGGGACAGGTGACCAGCTGGTTCCCTTGGAACAATCGAGCAGAGCCTGGCTGTTTGAGGCAGCAGGTTTCCAGCAGGACTGTGTTTTCCTGGGTCCCTCTGTCGCCTTTGAGACCACATCCCACCTGTGCCCCGTTGTCTTCCATCACCTGCACTCATGGGCAGCCCCGGAGTTCCAGGACAGAGCCTGCTGATGCCTCCCAAGAGCTGGTCCCCAGGTGTCCCCATCCCAGCCCGGCTCTAGTGCTGATCGATTGACCCATTGATTACACGGGCGTTCTAGAGGGTTCCCTGCTGGCTGGGCTGGGAGCTTGGACAACAGCAGGCGAATCAGACCCGGACCCTGTCCACAGGGGGGCAAGTGAGCATGCTGAGGGATGAGGGGCATCTGCACCCCCACATCAGGAGTGGGGACGTCATTCCTGGCACAGCAAAGAGCTGGTGCACAGGCCTGGGCAGGAGAGGTGAAGCAGGAGCAGCGTGGCCTGCACGCAGGAGGGGCAGGGCAGCAGGATGAGAGCTGCCAAGGGCTTGGGCCACCTACTGGCAAGAGAGTGGACCGTCAACCAGAGGATGGGGCCACCTTGAGGGATGGGAGTGGACAGGGAGGCCATTTGCTGATGCGACAGGGGAAGCCACGTGGCCCAGCTCTCCTCTCCTGTCTTAATCCTAAACGGCAAGGCCCAGCTGGCCACAGTGCTGCCTGGCGGAAGCATCTTCTGCAGCCGGCGAGGCCCTTTGGGTCCGAGAAAGCATGACTGGGAAGACAGATCACCTTCATCCCAACGCTCGCCAGCCGCACTGAGACACGGTGGAGAGCAGAGCACAGGCTCCGGGGAAGAAGCTAATTAAAAATTTAAACAAACGGGAGAGCAGCACCGTCCCTGCCTCACCTCGGTCACGGGAGAAGTCCGCTCGTGCTGCTGCACCCCTTAGTAAGCGGCCGCCAGTGGCAGCTGCTGTCTCAGCACACAGGGACACGGCTTTCAAGGCAGGTCAGAGAGAGAAGGGTGGGCGCGAAGAGCTCATGTGTGAGGACACTGGCCCCTTAATCTCGCCCAGCTGTTCAATTACAGGCGCCACCCGGGCAGCCCCCCTGAACTGCCTCCCTCACACGCTCAGCGGCGCCTCTGTGTCTGCTCTGCCTGCCCACCTATCTGCCGTGAGATCAGACCTCAGTCCCCCCTAAAGCGTGACCGGCCTGCAGATGCATCGTCAAAGGCGGGCCGTGGAGCCAGCTTCCAGGCGAGTGCCCAGCGTGGTCCGAGATGTCTCTGTAATTCCGAGCGCATTGCCTTCAAATGCCAGAAGAATCAGCGGGCTTTTGATATGCATTTCAAAAAATAAAATGGAGTGGACTTTGTAAGGCATGATCAATAAAGAGGGCGCATCCTCCTTCTTTTTGAGTGTTGCACAATGCCAGAACGCCCTTGGTTTTCGTTAGGAAGTGCAAGAATTTTTAACAAACCTTTTGTTGTTAAAGAAAGAGAACGACATTTACTGGCACCGGCTCGAGGGCTCCTAGAGTTTCTGTGCGGGAGTTTTATGTTGCTCCCGATGCCAGCTCAGATGATGTGCTTTTAAAGTTTTATTTTTAACTGGAACATCCAACCCCCATGGTTGAGGGCTGGGATGGGGAGACAGGGTCCAACCCGAGGAGAGACATCTTAGTGCTGAAATGACAAGTTTCAAAGCCTAGCTTCCAGCCGTCCTCTCGAGAATTGCCCAAGCCTGCCTGTCACTGAGAGCTGCGTCTGGTGGGCTGAGGGGCACGGCTGTCCACACCAAGCTCTACAGACATCCCGACAACTAGGAGGTGAGATAGCGGGGCTTCTGATTGGAGGGACAGCCACGTGCTGGGCTGACCAGCGGCATCAAAGGATGCTTGTGGGTTCTGCAACAAGAACTGGGATGTCGAAAACCATAGTGTGAGACACACCCTGGTGGATGAAGGAATCTCCAGTGTCACGTGTGAAAACCCAAACCACGGGATCCAGGCCCAGCATCACTGTGTGTGTTTCCCCCATCAGGTTGCAACAGTCTCTATTCTTGGGACACAGAACAGCTCAGGTTCGCGCAAGTGGCGAGTGGTCTGGCTGGTCTCTGGCCCTGGGTCAGAGGCAAGGGGAGGCTGGTATCTTAATTTCCAGAGCGTCAAACTCAAGAGCAGCCTCTGTGTCGGTGCGTGTGGCCCAGGAACAGGCCACGTGGCGCTCAGGTTGTAGCCCAGCTCAGTATTTTCACTGCAGAAAAAGAGGCAGACCTGGTCTGCTGTTTCCTCTGGACTTTCTAATATTTTATTTAGGAAGCTTAATTATTCACTAAGGCCCTGAGCCTCCAGTGATGTGGGCTGTGCAGCTGGGGGCCTTGTGTGCAGTCCATTCCATCTGTGGGGGTCCAGCCTGGACTTCTGCCACTGCCCCACGCTCACATACCCAGCACTTAGATTCCCTGCCATCAGCTGCCCCGTGCTGCCCCCCACATTTGGGGCAGGAAGGCAGGCGTGAAGCAGCTTCCATTTCTTGGTTACTGTTCTGAAACGCGCGCTTTTTTGTGATGCCAACAGAACACTTGCCCCCACCCCACAGGCCTGGTTGTCAAAGTTGGCGTTAGCGTCAGTCTTGAGCAAGCTCAGGATTAGATCCTCTCAGGGACCTTCGGGAGTAGTGGGTTGGCTGTGGAGGCCCCAGTGGCTAACAGTGGATGAACCCCCTGCAAGGCCGCCTCCACCTGGGTCCAGGCCTGCCCTGCTGACATGGAGGAGGGTGGTGGGTGGCCTCTGGGGTTCCTGTGGGGAGATGGCTGTTGTGGGCCTCGGGGGTGGGCCCGTGGGGGAGTGCAGAGCGGGCCCCACAGCCTGCCTCGTGGAGATGGGCACTGATGCTCCCAAGGCCCGCCCCAAACCCCACAGCTCACAGCTCCTCTGCTGGCCTGTCTGGGACCCTGTGGCTCTGTCACGTCTGAGAGACGTGTCCCTGTGTCCTCACTCTTGGGGACTCCGCCCAGACCACCCCTCCACCCAAGGGAGAGACAGGCCGGGCCACCATCGTGCTCCTGAGGGATGTGGGAGCCAGGGTTCCTCGGAGGAAATGGCGCCTCCCCTGAAGTCCACAGGGCCGGATCACAGCCTCGTCCATCACACGCTCAGAGGCACGCCAGCCTCTGTGTCCCCTGGTGAGCAGAGGCCTCAGGGTGATCTCCCTCCTGCATGCCTCCCTCAGCCCACTGTCCTCCTGACCCTTGGCCTGGACACCCCCCTCCCTACCTTCCAAGGCCTCAGGGCCCAGTGTGGCGGCCCCAGCTCCTCAGTCACCGCCTCCCTCTTCCATTCTGTCCTCCTTGAGCTCCCCGACTCCACCACTCACTCTGGCACTTTCTCTTAGCCTCCCGGGGCGGCTCCTGGCCTGGCCTCGTTCCTTTGTGTGGCTGTGTGCCTGCCCAGCCACCCCATGCCCTCAGGCTCCGCCCTGGGTCCCCAGCTTCACCTCTGGCCTCACTTCATGTTGTGTCCAGTGGACACTCCAAACTCCAGGGACCGAAAATGGCCACCGATCCCCCAGCTCCTGCCCCGTCACCTTTGTTTGTACCAGTATCCTTGCCGATGCTGAGCCAAAAATCCACAGGACTCCTCCCCGGCTTCTGTGGGTCCCAGGCCGGCATTGCCCCAGTTGGCCCTGCTCCCATCTTCTGCTCAACCCAGCTGGACCATCCACACCCAACCCTCTAGCCCTGCACACACGCTCCATTCCCTCTTCCCTCTGGGTCTGGCAAACGCTGGGATGGTCATCCGGGAGACCTCCTTCTCCCGCCCCTCCCCTGCCCCTGCTTCTGCATCCCTGTGGATTCTTCTGACTTCGATTTGTGCCATCCCTGCAGGGCCAACCCAAGGCAGGGCTCCCATCGCGTCTTCACAGCGCCCAGCAGGCAGTGCCTGGTGCTTGTGTGTTCTCAACGATTCTTGCTGAATAAACAGCAGTTGTGTCCCCGATGTCGAAATGCTGCATGGGCTCAGCCATGTTAAGTCCTCCTGAGGAAAGGCTCCCAGCCCGGCAGACCTCGCGGGTTTGTGGGGCACCGGCCGTGGGACGGGCAGTTGGGGATGACTCTGCAATCGGGCTGATGGCTGAATCTGCCATCCCTCCCTCTCAGTACCACGCCCAGCCATGCGGCTGTGACCTGGAGGTGCTCTCTGACGAGCCCTCTGGGACCGCTGGCTAACGACCCGCCGGGTGGACGCCACCGCTCTCCTTGCGCAGGACTGCAACCTGCGTGGGGCTTGACGAGGGCGGCGAGGCCGGGGGTAATCAGAGCTGCCTCATTAAGTGGCTCTCACGCGAGGCATCTTGCTCTTCCCAAGGTTAATGATCACTTAGAGCTGCCTTCTTCTAGGATGCGCACCCTTGTGCTAATCAGAGAGCACTAGAACGCACAGCGTCTTCAAGAAACTCAAGGGCAAGCTTTAAAGAAATGACAGGGCTAACCTAGAAAAATTTCTAAAATCTTTATATCTTGCCTATTACCTTTCCAAATTTTACAGAAATGAGAAGTTGGATGTGCGAGTCCCTGTAGTCCCCTGGGCTGGACTGGGGATGGGTTAAGCCGTGTCCCTGGAGGCCCATGCATGAGCCGTCCCCAGCGGCCTTGTGGTACGGAGGACGGTGCCCAGGGCCGGGTCACGGGCAGAGCTGAGCCCCCACGAAGTGTTGCTCTGGAACTGTTCAGCCAGGGTCTCGTAGCAAAAGGAGTTCAGGTAAATTATCACAGACAGATACAGATTCAGCATCCCATACGCCCGCCCAGTTATGGCAGCAAAGCGAGTTGCTGTGGCTCCAGGTTGGGGTTCTTTTCTGGAGTCTCCCAACCTGATCTCCATCATCAGTTACGACGTATGTAGCCGGCACAGAGGGCGCTGGAGCTTCCGACGCTCACAGAGGACACCGGCTCTCTTCAGAAGCAGGAAGGAGCGTCAACCTGCGTGGCTTGGCAAGAAGCCGACCCACAAACATGTAGAACCGTGATTTACAAGCAGCTGAAATGCTAGGTGAACGTTTCAATCATGACTTGCGCGTCCTAGAGACGAAGGAGCCTATTTCAAGTTTTCAGAGACAATAAGTGGTCAATTCAGAGAGAAAAATGACAAAAAAGACAGTTTGAAACTTTGAGACTGACACCAAGCTGCTCATTGGACCCTCGAGACAAGGACTTCACTCCCAGGAGCGTTTGCAGAAGGTGCCACCCTTTGTGGGCCCTGAAGCAGCCGGGGCAGATGGGGCAGCGCCCTGACCCCAGATGAGAGCAAATGTGGCTCCTGCAGTGCCCGTCCCCCCTCTGCAGAGTCCAGTGTTCAGAGACCATTAAACTGATGACGTGTGAGCCAAACGGCCCCAGGAAACCTCTGAGAAATACCTGGTCTTCTTAAGGGCACCGTGTTTCTGGCCTTATGCCGCCCACGTGCCAGGCCGGGTTGTTTGAGGCCATGCTGGCGTTGTTAAAGAGAACTCCTGTGTCTACGAGGTGGTTCATCACGGCTGTCGGGGGTGTCATGCAGGGTCACTCTTGCTGTTGTCATGTCAGTTTTCACGTGACTTCTATTTTGGTAAGGAAGCCCTGCCAGACCTGCATTAGTGGTGGGGGAAATCATGGAAAGCCCTGAGGGAATCCAGTCGTGGTGGTGGCAGCACCAACTCTGATGCCTCATGAGGTCTGGACCGGCGACCTGGGCGGCTCTTTCAGGCGGGGTTCCAGCCTCTGCCCCTTTCCTTTGGGGTCCACTAGGTCAGATGCCCTTTAGAACAGTGTCTCATGTTGGGGGGCCATGAGGGGCAGGGAAGTTATGTCAAGGCAGACCTGTCTGGGTGGGGAAGAAGCAAGATTTTGAGATACATCCTGAAGTCTCCATATGGCCCCGAGGCCGGAAGGTTCCTGGGACTCTCCCTTGAGCCGAACAAAAGTTCAGTGAGTTCTTCCCAAATAAATCGCCGTCCCGATGACTCAGGGGAGGCTAATCTTCTGATGATGCCTGATTATTTGATTAGATGCTAGTGGGAATTGGAAGGAGGAGAGGAAACCCCGCCCCCGAGCTCCGAGCTGACACGGCTAATGGATTGTTCAGCCAAAATCATTTGTCAAGTTTATAGTTCAGATATTTTTAGCTGCCAGAAACCCAAGGTCACCCAAGTGACAATTGAGTTTCTGGATTGATAGATAATGATTCAAAACTTAATTCTGTGGGAGTAGTTCAAGAGTCAATTTTTATTCTGAGCTCTGATGCCACAGCTGTAGGATTTAGAACCGTGACCCTGGGAGGAGTTAAAGGTCTGTCCACACCCTGCTCAGCACATGTGATCCAGAAACTTCCAGACTCACCAAACCCTGCTTTTGAAGAACTCCAGAGAAACACGCTTAGGTAAAATTGTAATAATATGTTTCTAACCCAGGCAATGTGGCTGTTCTCGTGCCAGTGTGGGAAGTTCTCTGCATCCTGACAACAGGGACGGAGATGTGGGACAAGGGTCTGAGCCTTCCCAGGGCACTGCTCCTGACCCGCGAAGCCAGGTGTGAGCCCATGCACCTCACGGCGTTGAAACATAAGAGGGAACCCTCCGTTCACTTTAGAGAGGAGCTCGGGGCAGACAGGGACATTTCCCTGTGAGGGCTCCCGGGAGAGCCAGCCCAGGGTCCAGGGCCTCCAGCCAGTCTGGAGAGGGCCAAGCAGACCCTATGGGGTACCCTGGTCACCTGGAGAGAAGGAGGAAGTCTCTCCCCTCTTTCCAGATTGCCCTATACAGAAATGACACCCAAAATCACCACAATCTATGACCCAGAGCTCGGCCACCCACCCAGGGGAAGTTTGGATCAAGACTGATGGCGCTTCCTGTGTGTCAGCCTTGCCGTGTTTCTGTGCATGGTTGAGTAGCCAGCATGGGCACCTCAGCAGAGAGCCGACAACCACAGCCAGTTGGGTGATTTGGAACATTGTTTGTTTGGAGAAGAGAACGGAGATGATGTTGATCTCCCTGTTTGGGATCAAGCCCAAGCAGAATTGAATGTGAGGACAGAACCCACATCCCGGCTTCCTCCCCTGATCTGTGGTGGCGATTGACATTGTTCTGCCCACGGGTGGGCAGATGTAGGGGTGCTTCCCGGACCTCCTGGTTTCGTGTCTCTCGCCTGAGCAGGCACAGCAGATGCTGGCTGAGGAATGAGCCTGCAAACGGAGCAGGACTCACTTTCCAAAGTCCCCTCGACAAGTCCGGCGTCTCTCCACACGGCCGCGGGTGGTCTCACTTCCCTAGAGTACCTGGAAGCAGCGCCGAGAACGGCCGCTCCTTCCCTGCTCCATGTCCAGCTTGCTCTCCCCGCTCCTGCCCGTCCCTCCCAAGCGTGTGGCTGGGCCCCCGGCTGGCGGGAGGGTGCCCGTCATGGCACCTGCCTGGGGCCTGGCTGGTGGTTTGACAGCCACATTCAGACACAACTGCAGATGGTCAGGGTCACACACCAACTGGCTGGGGGTTGGTCTGAGCATTTGGTTGGCTTTTTGGAACTCAGACACGACTTCCCACAGAAGGACTGGCATGTAAAGGGTGCATTGTTCCCAGGCTGTCCACAAATGCCTGCAAGACGTCCCACTGCTCCCTCTGACCTCTAGAGCTACCCCAGCTACTGCCACCAGCAGAAACAGAAGTGACCATCCCCGGCCACTGGGCATCCCTCCCTGATACCATCTGGCCCATGGCAACTTATGGCCACACAGCAGGAGGGGACAGTGGGGCTTCCACTAGGGTCTGAGGGGACTCCTGGCCTGGCTGGCTGCCCGTATAGGTGGGAGGCACGAGTCTGTTTCTTGGTGCCTGACTGGCTGAGGGGCAGCAGGCCCTCGAGTGCCCAGGCGTCCAACCCTAGGATTGTGGGTGGAGGGCTGATCTGACTCAGCCAGTCCTGGGTTGGGCCCTGCCTCACTGACTGGGCAGCCGGGGACACTGTGCTGCTGTCCTCCTGCCGGTCACAGTCCACCTCTGTCCCTCACCTGTGGGTGTTGCACGAGGCAAGAGCTGGCCGTCCAGTGGGCAGAGCAGCATCTGGCCAGAGCTGGGGCCTTGTGGCCACACAGCACCAACACTGTTGGGGACACAAGTAGCCATGTGAACGTCAGGGTCAACATTGCCAGCAAATGTGGCCCTGAACAGAGCCAGGCATGTCGTCCCTGAGACACTGGTTCAGGGATGGGAACAGTGACTGTGGGGACCTCCAGGCCCCCAGACAGGCCCTGTCCAGAGAGCTCGATGAGAACCGGGCCATCAGACACCGGAGGTGGGTGGGATGTGAAAGGCTCCAGCTCTGCCCCTCGTTTTCAGATGGAGATGCAGAGTTCTGGAAGGTTCCATGCCTTGCCTCTGCTCCCACCGGTTCCCATGCCACAATATGTCGGCCCCGTGGCCCCCATGCCCTGCAGCCTCGGTGTCAGTCCTCGTGTGGGCTGGTGCAGGTTGGCATTTCGGCAGCTCTGCAGCCCAGCCCAGTACCCAGCCTGGAGCACTGGTGGATGCTGGATGACACACGGGCAGGTGTTGGCACCCCTCAGAGGGCACAGCTTAGACATGGCTGAAGGCTGAGGGCTGCGGCTCCAAGCTCAGACTCCATACCCTCTTGAAAGTCCCCTTCTCCAGCCGCTGGTGCCACAAAGAGGATGCTGCCCAAAGACTTTACGATGTGGCCAATGCTCCACATGCGCAGACACTTCCGAGCACGAATTTCCAAGCCCCCCACACACCGGGATGCACGTGCTCTGCTGACCCAGCATGAGCACAGGGCATTCTGCTCACTAGCAGAACATGGTGAACCAGGCCCCTCTGGGAAGGCAGTGCCGTCTCTGGCCACGTTACCCTGGGAGGGAAGGATGTCTTCGTGCCTGCTCAGTTGCATCGACTTGGGGAGGTCCATCTTGGCCCTTATCCTGGACACAAATGTCACAGAGGTGCCTCACGAGGGGGGCTACAGGAGCAGCTCAGACTGCGCCTGGCTGCCTCTCAGCCACATCTCTTTGGAGTCCATTCCTCCAGCCTATGGCTGTGTGGGGTGGGGTGTACAGGCAGCTGCCTGAGGCTCTGGGTTTGCTGCAAAGAGCAAAGAGCCTCGAGCAGCAGGAAGCCCCTAGGCTCAGCTGTCCCCCTGTCCCCAAGAGGATGCCAATGTCAGCTCCCTGAGCCAGGAGACCAGCAGGAGAGAGAGCACGGAGGTGTGGCAGGAAGGAGGCCGGAGTATCCACATGCTTCGGGCCCTGCACCTGCAGACCAACGTGCCAGCTTCCCACCCACGCTCAGCATGAAAGACAGCCGGCCTGGAAGGAGCTGGAAGGTGCTGGAAAAGATCTCCTAGGTGTATGTGTGATGCACATTTATACCACTTGGAAAGGAAAACATTTCAAACCTAGAACAACCTTCACTTTTATCTAAATCTGTAAAAATGTAATTTTTCATTTGTTCAGAGAGAGCGTCTCGCAGAGGCAGCCTCAACCATCATTCGATATTACACTTTCAGAAATAAGCTCTCGCCTCGTAGCTCAATAAACTGCAGTGAACAGAAAGAAATCACAGGGCTCTTCTATACATTTTACAAAAGCAAATCATATTTCTTCAGAGTAGAAAAATCCTTTTATTTTTTTCTTTAAAAAAACCCACCCTGTATAAAATCACGGTGTTAAAAATCAGATGAGCAGTCTGGATTTTAATGTGGGGGAGGAGTGTCCAGCAGGCTCAAGAAATTCTTTTCTCCCCCAGCAAGAGCCTGCCAGTGAGAGTCCTGGGGGCACTGCCCCTGTACCCTGCTGGGCCACGTCCCTGCTCTTCACCTGCTCGTTCCACTCCGATTCTGCCGGGTGACCGAGCAGACTCCAGGATGAGCCGCCCTGAGCTTTCTGCTGAGTATCTTCCACTCACAGGGCTTGTGCTGGCAGCAATGACACCAGGCGACTCCTAGGGATGGCATGCATGTGCGTGAGTGTGTGCATGCCTGTGCATGTGTGGTACGAGTGTGTGCATGCAAGTGCATTTGTGTGCATGAATGCATGGACCTGCATGTGTGCCCAAATTTCTGCATGATTGAGTGTGCAAGTGTCCGTGAATGTGTGTGCACATATGTGCATGTGTGTTTGCATGCATGTGCACACACAGTTGTGCGCGTGTCCATATGCATGTGTGTCTGCATGTATGTACCCACAATTGTGCATGCGTGCATGCATGTGCACGTCTACATGCATATGCATGTGTGCATGAATGTATGCATGCATATGCATAGTGTGTGCATGTGCATGTTGTATAAGTGTGTATGAATGTGTGCTTGTGTGCACACAGATGCATGAATGTGTACATCAGTGTGTGTATGCCTGCGTGCACATATGCACAAATGTTTGTATTGAGTACATGTGTGCAAAATGTACACATGCATGCATGAATACGTGTGCGTGTGTGCACGAATGTCCCTGTACCTGTGCCTATGTACATGCACATGGCGGTCCCCGTGCCATCTGTCTTCTACATTTAGAGTGGGCAAGTTCACCCGTGGACAGTGAGCCTCCCGACCATAGCGTCCATCCACCATTTGCGGGTGGCAAATGAGCCATGGGGATGCTGGTGGATGACAGGGTACAGAGCACTATTCTCCTGAGGGGACCCAGTCAGCCCCCTGAGCCCTGAGCCTGGTGGTTCCACAGTGAGGATGACCCCATGACAGGAATGCTCTGTAGCCCGCCAGCTGGCCGCATTCACCATCTGTGAAGACCACTTGGACCCGGGGGACTTCACCAGGTCTGCATAATCCCCAAGCACTCGCCCATCCCACTGGGGCCCCCAGCCCTCCTCCAGCCCAGGGAGGCTCATGTGACGGGAATCTACTGGGAAAGGAGGCAGCAGTCATGGATGAGGAGTCCTGCATGGCATCTCTGCCAGTTGCCCCTTGAGGTCCTAGCACACCTGTGTGGTGGCACCCACGGAGCTTGCAGTGCATGGAAGTGGCCCCTGTCGCCCTGGGACAGCACCTGGAACCAGGAGGGGATCAGCTCAAATGGGCAGCTCAGGGGCCCTGGGGAACATGAGCTGGACACAGGGGCTGGTCTGGCAGATGTGCCCTACCTGAATGCGGAAGGACATGCTTTTCTGAGCCCACCTCCACCAGCACCCATTTCTCCCTCTACCGTGTCTCTTGTGCCCCCACAGCCCTACCTTGAGACCTCCGTGTGCGTTTCCTGCTCTGTTGTGTGTTTTCCCATAAGTGGCCTCATGGTCTTTGTGAAGTGAGGCAGCAAGTGCAAACACAACCACAATAGGCCCACGCCATGGCCCGATTCCAGCACCGACCCCCTCGGCCCCACCGGCCCCTGCGTCCGCCCACACTGGGCAGAGGGTTCATGCCCCCTGGGGCCATCTGCAGCTGGTGCAGAGAAGCCAGTGGGCTGCCCTGATTCCCACAGGGCCGGGACGCCTGGCCCTGGGGCTGTCCCTTCTCGGTGGTCCTCCTTTGCTCGAACTCAGCTCTGCCTGGTGACGCGCCATCTCCTTCCTCCTCCATGGGGTCCCCTGTGCGCCTTCCGATAGGACTCGGGGAAGGGGACAAAGCGCGCCCCCATGTTGCAGCACTGAGAGCTGGGTCCTGTGACCAGAGAAGTCACAAAGGCAGAGTTGAGTTCTGGAAGTTTCTAGCTGGCCTCCTGCCACTGACCCCAAACTTTCTCAGGTTGTCTCTACGGATTTGCCTATTGTGGACTTTTTGCACAAATGGAATCACATGTGGTCTCTTATGTCTGTTCTTTCAGTTGGCATGTTTGGGAGTTCATCTTTGCTGTAGTGTGAGTCAGTGCTTTGTCTCTTTTTAAGGCTGAATGACACTCTCTCGTGGGGCTGCTCCATGTTCGTTTATCTGCTCTTCAGCGACGGACGTTTGGCTGCGGTGAGCACGCGGGGACAAGCGTTTGTTTGAATGCCTCTTTCCGCTCCTCTGCATGTGGACCTGGGAAAGGTCTGCTGGCTCCCGTGGCAGCTCTGTGTTGGGTCAGCTTTAAGTCCGAGTGGAACTCGTGGGGGCTGGCCGTCAGCTCCAGGCACAGGTGCTGGGCGCCCCATGCGAGTCTCAGTTTGTCCTAAGGACTTCAGTCTCCAAGGATCCAGGGCCATTCTCACCGGGGCGGCAGGATGGCAGGGCTGGGTCAGCAATGATGGTTTCATCTTCTCAGGCTCTTCTTGAAACGGCTCCTCGGCAGCTGGTCGGTAGCAGTTGGTGCTTCTCCCTCTGGCTGTGTTGGGAGATGTGGACTGCTGGCCTGGCCATGGAGGGTTCATTGAAACGGCAAATGAGCTTTACTCAGAGGGTCCTCCCTGGGATGGGCAGGGACTGGGGGTGAGGGGTGAGCCCAAGCGTCTCACCAGGCGCAGGAGCCCAATGTCAACCATCCTGATGGAGTCTGGGGAGCAGGGCTGGCTGAATTTTAGGAGGCCAGAGTCTTTGGAGAAGGACCCCACTCGCTCTGTGTGGGGCTGAGGAGGCAGGGCAGGGGGAGGCGGACGGCTGGATCAGGCCGCATCTGAGGAGGAACAGCTCTGTCCATTTGAGGAGAAGAGTAAGAAGAGTCGTACGTCCATCCTGAGGTGCTGGGCAGGAGAGGCCCCAGGCGAGGTGTCCCCTTGTCCAGGGTCAGGTGGGGTGGCAGGAGCTGAGGGTCTGACTGAGCTGGGTCACACGGCCGGGGATACTGACCCCATGGCCCCTGTTGCAGGCGCAGCACATGGGTCCATTTTTGCGGCATACACTCCAACCGCGAGGCCGCTCCCTCCCAGAGCCTCTCTGCTCGCTGGGTCGTACCCAGCCACTCGCTCGGCCCACCGCCCAGCACAGCTTTGATGATGCCTGCGATTATTCACTCCTGCCGCCCCAAGAAGAGACCCCTGTGAGCAAAGACTTGTCCCCGTGGTCCACGGCAGGAGCCACGCTCACCTCTTCGCCCTGACCCAGGTGGTGGGGGCTGGAGGCCCAAGCCCCTGTGGCAGGCGGGCAGAGGGCTGTGCTGCAGCCCCAGGTCCCTGGCTGCAGGACCTGCTTAGACACCCGGATGGTCCCTGTTCCGAGCTACCTTGATCTACGCCTATCTGCTGGAGAACCAGGGGGCCCAGGGCCTGGATTCGGGTGGGGTTGTCTCAGTTAGCAGTAGAGTCACGGGGTCAGGGATCAAGGGTAGTGGGATGGAAGTGGCTAAGCCCGTCCCCCAGGGCAGGCTTGGGGTGTGTCGGGGGGGTCACAGTCCAGCCTGGGGCAGACCCCAGCTCCACCCCCTGGGCTCATCTCCCAGGAGGGACTCAGTGCCCCACCGGGGCACCCCAGCCTAGGGGACACAAGGCCTTGCATGCACCAGAGGGGTCCCAGGTTGAGGTCCCTCTCCACCCCCTGTGACCAGGCCTGGAGTCTGCGACCCTTCCAGACAGCATCTCCACCTAGGCAGTTGTGCCTGTGGGACGCCCAGTCCTGACCCTGCCCTGTGTGTCAACCTCTGGAGCCCCCTTTCCCCAACCTTCCCTGCAGGAGGTGGACACTGGCCAGCTTGGCACAGATCACTGGCCACTTCCAGCCTGGGACCTCGGGTGGGTTGCTTGGCCTGTCTGGGCTCAGTTTCTCTAGCTGTCAGACAGGATAATGAGATTGCCCACCTCACAGTTTTGAAAGCCCCCTCGGGGTGATGGACGCTGGTGTTTAGCACAATTGTGGGAAGTCGGAAACCTCTTTTTCATTTTCCAAAAGCAGCCTGAGTGTGCTTGTCCCAGCTGCACGAACCCCCCGGCCCCATCCCCAGGAGGAAGGCCCAGAGCCTCCCAGTGACGGGGCCTGCCGGCTTGGGGTCGGCCACTGGGTCAGCCCGACAAAGCCATGCTTCCACTGGAGGCCGTGCCTTTTCCTGGGGTCTGCTCCACGTCGACCCCTTCCAGCCCCTCAGTGCCACGAGGTGCAGACCCCTGGCCTGGGTGCCTCACTTCCCAGCCAGGATCCTGCCTGGTCACCCCAGGAGCCCCTTGGGTCACCTGCCAGGGGCCCGTCTGCCTCCTCTCATGGGAGCTGCTTACATAACTGCACAGCCCGCTAGTAAGATGCACCGTTTTAATTAATAAGAAGAATGTCCTGTTTTGGCTTTTCAGTAAATATGTCGTTAGCCACAATATCAATAATCCTCGTGCTGTGGTGTCCTTTTTCTCGAGGGACCTTTAAGGAAGTGCTGCATGTTCTCTGTGAGCCTGCTGCTCCTCCAGAAGCAGATTCCCAGGCCTGACTCTCCCCTTGCAGGGCTGTCACATCCAGCCTGCGGGACACTCGTGAAAACCACTGCAGAGAAGAGAGAGTGGGAAGGACCTGCCTGAAGGCTCAGTCCCCGCCCGAGGGCACGGTCAGGACAGACTCAGAGGCCAGGTCTTGGCCACACAGACACGCCCAGGCCCTCCTCTAGAGCCCGGTTTCCAGGAGCGGCGACTGACAGGGCCAAGCAGAAGCCCGTGAGGTGCGTCCTGGCAGCGGGGCCTGGGGCACAGGCTGAGGCACGAGTGCAGGCTCTCCCCATCCCTGGGGGCCGACCGCGAGAGCAGGCCTTGGAGGGACAGCTCCATTCAGGTCCCATCGTGGGCGCTGTCACACGTGCCCAGACCCCGGGTCCTTCCACCAGCTGCCTCGCCTGTCCTGTGCTGCTGCCCGTGGCTCTCCAGAGGGTTACCTTGTGGTTCTGTCCTCCTGACCATCCCCAGCAGTGACCCTGACTGGACAGGCCAGCTGGGTGTAGGACTGAGCTCCAATCAACCCAGAGATGGCAGCCTCCCCACCCTCCCCTGCCTCGCAGGCTCTGCTCACTGACCATTTGCCCGACCTCACCTCCGCCCTGGACAGGCTGGCCATCAGACCTGAGGGAGCCATTGGCCCTGAGGGCAGTACCCTGGCCATGAGGGCCTCACCCTCAGAGTACTGCACTGGTTCTGGTCCTACAGGTCTCAGGGTTTGATGCTTCTCCTTATTTTGACCTTAAATCAGCCATCAAAACTCTGATGGTCCAGTCCTGGTGCCTTCCTTCTCCAGCTACACATCTTGTGTTCCCTTCCTCCCTCTCTAAGCAGGACCCTGCCTCACGGATGCCCTGTTCCTTGTCCCCCAAGGGCATCGGCCTCTCCCTGGGGTGAATGGGAGAGAGTGATGGCCAGGGTCTGGAGTGGGTTCCACATGCCCTGGGACCCCAGTTTGCCTCTGCCTGCCAGGCCATCAGGGGAGCAGTGCCGGCAGGGCAGGTCAAGCCCCTCACCCCACAAGGGAGGAGAATGTGGAGCCGGGAAGCACTACTGAATGATGCTGGTGTTGCAGTGCCTGGCAGCTGCGCAGACCCAGCTTCCCAAGAGGTGGGTGTTGCTCACCTCTGAATGCTGTGTCAACCAATGGCTCTCTCCTACGTAGTTTTCCAGATTTCCCAAACTTTCTGCACTGTATCTTCCTTTATAAACACAGGAATTCGAGGTTGCACCCCTTCTCGAAGTGTCTACCAGGACCGCTGGGCTCCCCCAGCACAGCCATCGGCACCGGAGCCTTGCATGGGGTTCCCCTTTCCTCCTCCGTCACCTCCTGGGACCCCCTTGCCCCTGCGTGGGGCCTGGAGGGAGATGCACTGAGAACTTTCTGGGCTTGACCAAGAATCTGGACCACAGGAAACCAGGCTTTGTGAGGTCTCTAACAGCACGGGTTTGTAACGTAAGATGAGCTCTGTGGTGTCATGTCGGTGTTTGCCATCCAGACTGGACCTGAAGACTAACGGCATCTCAGCCCCTTAGGAAATTCACGGCTTCACAAGGCCCCGTGATGGACGCCTGCGCACACGGCCACGGGGACCGCACCCAGGTGGTATTTCACTCAAGTACTCACTCCCCAGGCTCTGCATGTGTCTGTCTGCGCCTCAATGTGCCTGCCTGAGTGCATGACCTTGGGCCGTCACTCCCGTGGACCCACCACTCCCTGCACTTGTTCTGGCCTCTTGGACTTGTCCCTACTCGGTTGTGACTCTCTGCCCACTGTGGCCGGGGCAGTGCAGGTGACCTGAGAGGGACCTAGATGGACACATGAGGCCAAATGCTTCTCATGGACGCCACTGGGATCTGCAGCAAGTTCCTAAAGGGCCGACTTAGTGGGCGGGGCAGGGGGCTTCTGTTCCAAATGGACCCCTATCAACATGTCAGCTCAAGGGGGCACTGCCCTCAGGGAGGAAGCATTTGGGTAGGGGGCTGTGGTTGTGTCACCGGCTCCCAGTGAGGAACCGCGTGCCACTGGGGCGTCCTCTCGGGCTCTGCACCCTGGAGCTGGGGGAGCAAGACACAAGCTTGTGCCCTAAAGCTCCCACCTCAGACACAGAAGGATCCCCATTTAGGCTGTGAGCATCTGCCCCCGACCCAAAGGCGGTGCAGCCACCTTACATGGGGAGACATGCATGGGCCTGGGCTGCTGGGCCAGGAGGGTGGGTGGTGGGACCGTCATTGTGCAAGGACAGGCCCCCTTCAGGTCCTGATGCAGGTCCTGTTTTGCTGGTGGACGAGGAGCAGCCATGCAGGAGAGAGTGGGAGCTCCTCACATGCTCCGAATCTCCCCCAGCACGCTGGTCCTCGCCCCCTCACCACCCCCGACCCTTGCTTCTCTCTGGGCCAGGACGGTGAGGGCAGGCTGGGGCCTGGGCAGGGGACTCTCTGGCCTCCGCAGACAAGACTGAGGCTCCACAGAGCTGCCCGTGGTGGCGGGGCACTGGCCAGAGCACCCTGAACGCAGGGTCAACCTCGTGCACACAGCACTCAGAGCTGAGAGCTCTGAGGACGTCCATGCGCCAGGCCGGAGAAAGCATTTCCTCGTAAGTTCCTGAGAGCAAGAGGAGCCCAGAGCCAACCAAAGTCAGTAAACCGAGGCACGAGCACACTCTCCAGGATGCAGGTCAGCAGCAGGGCCACCACCATGGCCAGGCGGCCGGGGAGTGGCCATCGGAGGCTTGAGAAGCCCCTCCCCTACAGAGAATCAGCCCCCCAGTGTGGAAGGTGCAGAACCTTTGGACCACGGTCTGGAAGAAGGAGGCTCCCACGGAAGGGGCACACACCCCAATCCCAGCATCGGGACAAAGGCCGGGGCAGCGTGCCACCGTCCGCGGCCATGGGGTCTGTGCGCTGGAAGAGCTGGGGGTGAACCTTCCACCTTCTCGCACATGTCCTTGTTTTAAACGGCTACAAAACAAAGATGGGGAACATTTCCTCAGCAGCTGCGAGCTCCAAGAATAAGACCTGCTCTAGAACAGCGGGTACTGGTCTGTTCAGCAGGCCAGATGCTCAGAAGTAGGTGTTTCCGGTGTTTTCTTCTGGCACGTTGAGCCTGCCTCTGGCTGCCGGGCTGTGGAGGAAAGGCTGCTCCAGCCCTGCCTGTGTGCCCGGTTCAGGCCGTCACGCCTCAACGGCTCACAGTGGGAGAGCCCTGCGGGCTGCAGAGAGCCGAGGGTGTGGAGGGCTCGGACGGGCAGCCCTGGACTTCAGGCAGCACAGGAAGCAGCCCCTCTGCAGAGCCAGGCCGGAGCGGGGCTGGCAACAGGTCCTGGGAGCTGGGAGACCTGTGGGCACTGGGCCAGCACGGCACGGAGCCTGAGAGCTGGCCCTGCCCCATGGCCTGCCTAAGTGAAGCCCTGAAACGCAGGAGGGAGACCCAATTTCTCCAAATGAGACACAAGCAGAAGATGGTGGGAGTGTTCTGGAGAACGGACATAGCTCAGACCTGCTGAGACAACCTCTGACTTCACATAGCTGCCGCCTCCCACCAAGCATAGGACGGCCACTTCCCCCTGGATCCCAGGGGAGGAACCGGGTCCCAGGAAGGACGGAGGGTCAGGGCCTCTCCCTCCAGGGCTGACCTGGGCAGACGGCGGGCTCGAGCCTCAGGAGATTCCTGAGCCTGGCCTGGTGTCCACGTCACGGCGTCAGGAGGGCAGTTGGGAGGGCGTCGAGTTCCTTCAGCCTGTCTAAGAAGAGCCGGCAGGAGACGGCGGCAGCTTCTTGAGGGCGTTTCATCTGGACCAAAACCCTGCATTGGAGGGCCCAGCATCAGGAGGTCGGAAGGCCCGGCATCAGGAGGCAGGCTCTCCGGGACAGAGCCACATGACAGCCTGATGGATACTCATGCTGGGAGCCGCTGCACTGGCGTCCGCCTGGCCCTTGGCCAGCCCACCTGCTCTTGAGGTCCGGGGGGCCCAGAGGATGGAGCGGCGGCTACCCCATTTGGACCATGAGTGCCTTCAGGAGTTGCAGTCATAATCAAGACATTTTATTTCCTTCAAATTTGCAGGCACACTGGCCGGAGTCTACACAGAAAAGGCACTGGGACTGCAGGCCGCCTCCTCCTGAACCCGAGCCGCGTGCACCTGAAGCTCCAGGAGGCCTCCGCCAGCCTGCGGGCTCTTCATCTCCCGTCTGAAGGCAGTTAGGGCATCTGGTTACAAAGCTTTCAGAAGCTTGTTTCAGAATGCTTACATTTGAATCCCTCTAGGAGGAAGCTGGAGAGAACTTCACGGAGATTTTCATGGTAACTCTCCGTCCTGGATGTGTTCCAGGCTGCCGGCCTCGGCTAGTTCTCAGATGTGTGGCTTCCCGGTGGGTGTCTGGGCAAGAGAGCCACTCTAGCAGGCTTGTTGCTCCTGGGCCCCAGGGTGGTCCCTTCCATGCACGGCCACGGCACCTGTGGATGTCTGGATGGGGAGGGCGCTCACCTCGGACGTGCCACCCCATGAGCCGAGCTTCATCAGCACAGCAGGTCCAGGCACAGCCGGCCTTAGGCCTGGAGCCTGGGTGTCCTCAACCTGGAGGCTAGAGGCCAGGCCTGGGGGTGCCCAGCCCTGCTCCTCCCAGCTGGGCCTGCCTCCTGAGCCCTGAAGTCTTCCCCATGCTCTGGCTTTTCCCCCTTCGGTTTCTGAATTCGGTCCTGATTTTAAAGTGATGGTAATAACAATACCAACATATTGTCTGGAAGGAAAAGATTCACCTAGAAGCTCAGGCTGTCTTGGTGTGATGCTGGACACTGGTGGTCACTATGGGATGGGGGGTGCCTGTTCTCCTTCCCCTCCCAGCCAAGAAGCAGCCACTTCATGCTGCGGCTCAGGCTGAAGCCACCGTCTCCAGGAGCCCTGGCCGAGTTTCTGCTCAGCCACAAGAGCCGTGCTGCCTGCCCCGTGCCCTCACTGTGCTGTGCTCCATGCAGCCTGCCTCACCCAGCTAGCTCCATCCTCTGAACTTGGGTCTCCAGCTCCTGCATCAACTTGGACCCCCCAGGACCTCACTAATGCACACTCTCCATACTTCCACAGGCTCTCCGCCATGCTGAATGCCATGCCTGGAGCGTGACCCAGTGCAGGCCCGCAGCCATTGCAGACCTGGGGGCAATCCCAGCCCCGGCCTCTGTGGCCCTGGACAAGCCCTGAACCCCCTGAACTCAGCTCCTACTGTGATAAGGCGCCAGTGCCCGGGGTGCCTGGCCAGGCAGGCAACACCCAGTGGGCACTCTTGACTGTTTCAGTCCTGGTGAAGCCACCAGCAGACCAGCACCAAGGCGAGACTTTGGGCAAAGGCCAGTTACCCCTGGAGGACGCGCACAGCAAGGCAGGTCACCATGTTCTCTGGGCTTTTCACTGTCTGCATCACACGGTGCATAAACAAGAGGCTGACCTCTTTTTTTCTTTAACATTTTGAACTACGTGCATTTTCAACTAAGAAAACATAATTACAAAGGAGCGGCAGGGCTGGGTTGGAGAACACACACTCTGGCTGAGCAAGTCACTCTAGAATGCATAATGTCATCTGGCTGCTACATAACTGTGCAATTAGCACGAGTGCTTGGGGGAGCTGGAGCTCCTACTGAATGAAGCGATCACCACACAGGAGCAAGTGCAGGGCAGACAGCCTGCACCAACACTCAGGTTACTGAGAGATGCAAGTACCCCAGTCTGGCCTTTGGTGGGAGTGAATGTTGTGCCAGGAATCAGAGAAGTCACAGCTGTAACTCACAGAAATTGTTGCCATTGAAACTAGATGTGTTCGAGGAAACTAAGGACACTTATAGGCATTAAAGATGGGAATTTGCCACAGGTAACCATAGTCATCCTAATAATAGAAAATCAAGTCTTATTGTAGCAACAGCTGCAAACTGATTACTAGATGACACTTTATATTCATTAACTATAAAACCCCAGATTTAAAAATTATTTGTGCTTCAGTTATAAAAATGTTTTCTATATAATTCAGTAACTAACAATCTCATGGCACTAAAATTTCTCACGAAAACATTAAATGTGTTTTTGGTTCCTAACGTCTGTCTTCCACATGTTATGTCCATGCTCCCAACTTGTTTTAGTTTTTGCTTTTCCTTCCTTTATCTTCAAATTTTGTGTTTCTCTGAACTCCTCCTCTCTCCTCTGTGACTGTTTCACAGGTGGACTTCAGTCTCTGATCTTATCTCCACTTGAACAGAGTGCCCCTTCATAGAGGACAAGATTTCACAAAGCCCCACCGAGCCTCGAGGCACTTGCCTGGGCTGTGAGCGACGATTTGAAGGGAGATGTATTTGTGAAGACTGCTGAGTCCAGCGGACATTTGGGGTTCAGGCAGCCGGTCGTTATGGGAAAGGTCCCTGTAGGAAGAGGCAAGAGGTCAGAGACTCTGCCAGTTAATAGCTGCCATGCACAGAACCAGAGAAGTTCCCCACTTCTTGTAAGCTGTTTAAACAGCTTGCCTCTGTTTAAACAATAGCAGAATAGTATAAACAATAATAATAACAACAATGTAGAACAAATAATAAAACATTGTCGAATGACGCAGAAAGAGGAGGCTTCCCAGGGTTCTGGCTCAAGAGAAGCATCCATATGTCACTGGCAAGGTTCTGTGTCCACCTTAATATCCTTCCTTGAGCAGAAGAGGGAGGTCACGGACCTGGGACGGTACCCGGCTCTCTCTTCCCCAGCACGTCAGATCCATCCAGACATCCGTGGGGCCGAAGTGCCCAGTGTGGCAGCTGACAGGAGAGGCCACCCCCAGCTTCCTGGGTTGTCCAACCATGAGGCCAGGTGGGAACAGCAGCCCCGGGGCCTAAGCCATCACCATCTCTGGCCTGAATCATGGAGGCATCTGTTTTCTTGGCCTGGATCCCACCCTGAGGAGCTCGGGTCGGAGGGGGTGTGGGGCTGCTCGAAGGGGCCCCAGGAGCCGGGCTGGGGTCAGGGTTCTTGCCCTTCAGGTGGACAGTCCCTGCACCCCAGGGTGAGTCTGGAGGGCAGGTGACCTGGCACCCTGGTGGCTCCCACAGCCCCCAGTGCACACGGGATCCCCGTCCCAGTGCCACATGTTTGGGGCCTTGTCCCTCCACTGCTGGCCTGGGGCCAGCCCCTTCCCTGGCACGTGGGGGCCTGGGGACACTGCTGCCAGGTTTGGGGACAGTCATAGCTGATTGGCCCTGGTGAACGAGGAGGGCACGTGTGAGTTGGCAGGAGGACACATGCCCATCAGCCTGGCTCCCAGGAGTGTGTGCCCCGTCCCCCTGTACCTCGCCCACACTGCCCGCCCTGGAAAATATCTGGGTTGTCATGGCTGCCTTCAACATAACAATAGTTTACATCTAATTGTCAAGAATGATTCCTCCATCCAGGCTGTTAAAATCCATTAACTATGGAAAACGCTCAGCGTGGGTCAATACACCTATTTTATTGGCACTTTTTAACAGGAACTTTCTTTGTTTTGCTCCAAGGCAAAAATGATCCTTTTAAAACCTCTCTTAAAAGTATTTTCAAAGTAGAATATACAAAATGTGAGTCTGGACAAAGCCACAAACAAAACAGACATGAAGAACGTGACTCCAAGAGCACTGTGCTCGTCTCTGGGAGAACGAACATTATTTTTGCTGTGACGCGTGGGGTTTCCCCAGGAGCGGTGGCAATAGGAACACAACTTCTATGGCAATTCAAATAAAATTAATACTCACAGACGCTTCAGTTCTGAAAGTCCAAGATAGGCCCCGGGCTCAACCATGCAAATCAAGTTATTCTTCAGTCTCTGGAGAAAAGAGAATGAGAAGTTAGTGGTCATTTCACAGGAAGCACACGTAAACGTCAACCAGAAATTGTTGGGCTTAAGATTAAACCACGGAAGGTATTAAATTCTTTGAACAATGGAAAAATGGGGCAAAATACCTTCCTATACATATAGTATTATGAAGAAAATTTTTCCATTAAATTAATCTGGATACACTGGGCACACCAGGCTAGACTGGGACTAATGGCTTTGGTGTGGGAGAGCCAGAGGCGGGTGGACAAGGAGAAGTCACCAGGGTTGGTGGCAAACGTGCGGGCAGATGGCTCTGAGCTCAGCCGGCGGCCAGGTGGCCACCCTGCTCTGTAGACTATCCTTTCCTTAGTGGCCTTTGGCGAGGCTGCTTCTCTGCAGGGGGTCCTGGACATTGCTGCCAGTGCCCCCAGGTCACGCCAGACGGCCAGGACAGTGAGTGTCCTGCTGCCATTGGCTCTGCTGCCTGGGACAAACTCCATGTCCTGGCCTGAGGCTCGAGGCAGGAATGTTGGACTTGTCCTAAAACTAAAGCTTCCAGCCAGTTTTGACCCAGGTTTAGACAGGAGGACAAAATGGAGGGACTCTAAGAGCTTCTGTATTTTGGTTTAAGGCTGTTTGAAAGAGAAAACTAAAATTCACTCTGTTGTGCAAGTTGGGTTTGCTCAGCTGTTCCGTGTAAGGGACGACCCTGGTGTGCTCTTCGGCACCTATCAGGATGATCTGATTATCTGGAACCATCAGCTCCTAAGTGCCCTTGTTGGAGGACGCCAGACACCCAGTGACCAAGGCAGAGGACACTAGCCAGACGCTGCCCCCGGAGGCTGGTGGAAGCCCCGTTTCCAGTGGCTGGTCATCTATTGCGGGATAAAACCACATGCATCACAGCTGTGGGCTCACAGACCTGGAGGGGGCTCCAGGTCAGGGGGTCTGCAGGAGAACTCAGAGGAAAGTACAGACAGTAGGAGTGAGAAAACAGAGAGCCTGAATAAAGTGACAAACTGGTCCTATTACGTGGGAACGCAGAGGACCCGGGGTAGCAAACAATCCTAAAAAGAACAAAGTTGAGGACTCCCAGGTTCCAGTCTCAAAACTTCCTAAACGACAGCTATCAGACTCCGCGGTTCCAGTGTAGGACAGACCGCAGATCAACGGGACAGAAGCGAGGGTCCCAAAATAAACCCACACATTATGGTCAATTGATTCTCAGCAAAGGTGCAGAAGTAATTCAGTGGGGAAAGAACTGTCTTCCTGACAAATGAGCTGGGACAGTTGGCCACTCATGTTCAAAAAGAGGGATTTATATTAAAGAAGATGAATTTGATGAAAATGAGTCAAAGACCTAAATAAAAGAACTAAAAATACAAAACTCTTAAGAGAAAACACAGCAGTCGTGCTTTGTGACCGTGGGTTGGGCAAAGACTTCTTGCATACAACACATAAAGCACAAGCGATTAAAGACAAACTGATAAATTGGACTTCAAAAGATACCAATAAAAAAGTAAAAAGATAAGGCACTGAAAAAAATAGTTGCAAATCATGTATCTGATAAAGGACTTCTATCCAGAATATATAAAGAACACTTGCAATAATAATAAGACCAATAACCCAAAAGAAAGTGGGCAAAATAGTTGAATGGACATTTCAACAAAGAACATATAGGAATGGCCAAAACGTGCACTAAAGATACTTCACACCGTTGGTCACTGGGGAAATGCAAATAAAACCACAGGGAGACATCACTGCAAACCTGGTGGGACGGCTAAATTCAGAAAGACAACAAGTGTTGACAAGGCTGTGAAGAAGCTAGAAGCCTGATCTACTGCTGCTGGAATATAAAATGGGAAAACAGTATGGAGGGCTCTGAAAAAGTTAAAAACAAGCTTACCACCTGACCCAGTGACCCAGTCTGGAAATCGGTCCTCGAGAAATGAAAACACACGCAGACTCGTCAGTGTTCACACAACATTACTCACAGTCACCAAAAAGCAGAAGTGACCGGAATGTCCGTCAGCTGAGGAGTGGATAATGAGCTGTGGCCAACCCCACAAAGGACTATTGCTCAGACACAGAGGGGGCTGGAGCGTGGACGCGTGCTACGACCGGGGGACCTTTGGGAATGCTGTGCTGCTGAAAGAAGCCAGACCCAAGGCCACGGGGTCCATGACTCCGTCTACACGAGACGTCCTGAGGAGGCCAGTCCAAGGGGACGGACAGTGGCTGGTGACTGCGGGCGGGGTGTGGGTGTGGGTTGGCTGCAAAGGGGGTGAGGGATCTCTTTGGGGTGATGGCAATGTGCCAAAACTGGACTGTGGTGACGGGTGCACAAGTCAGTAAATTTGCTGCAAGTCACTGGATTGTATGTACACCTAAAAACGGTGATTATCGTGGAGTGTAAATCACACCTTGACAAAACTGTTTCAAAAGAAAAACCTGGAGGAGCAGATTTTCGGGGGTGCAGCGAGGGAGGCCGTGGCAGTCCCTGCACTGAGCGCTGGGCGTGAGGGGCCTCGCCACCGAGGCCTCGGCAGAGCTGGGTCCCCGGGACATCCTCCTCCAGCCCCTCTGTGCCCCGACCAGGCTGTGCCGCCCTCAGCCAGGCTCAGGAATCTCGTCCTGGTCCAGGGAGGGCGCTCAACAGCTGTTTGCTGAAGGAATGAATGAGAAAGCCTCGAGTGAAAACAAACAAAAGAACAGCACAGAGGGGGCTGGGGCACTGCAACGTGCAGGGGGTGGGGGGGTTCCCGTCCGCCCTTCCTGCCCTCACCTGCTCGGGCCTCACGACGGGGGAGCCGGGTAACTGTGAGGGGTCATCGCCCATCTCTCCCCATCGGCAAGTCATGTTTGTTTACCTACAAAGTCAGCATGTGAGAGAGACAGAGACAGAGAGGCAGGGACTCAGAGACACAGAGACAGAGACAGAGAGATAGAGACAGAACAGAGGGACACAGAGACAGAGAGAGAAACACACAGAGACAGCGAGAAGGACAGAGAGACAGAGACAGAGACACAGAGGGATAGAGACCAAGAGAACAGGCAAACGGCAAAGCCCCGGCTGCCCGCCCCACGCTGGCGGCACATTCCATCCTCATTGACGAGACCCCAGTGACAAACGCCCATGTCACCAGGCTCTGCCTTGGACGTGGGCCTCCATGAAAAGGGCTGAGGTCTGGCCACAGTCCTCGGCTTTCCACTCTCAGCTGAACTCCCGGGACACGAGAGCACCGAGCTGCGTCTCCCCGCGGCTGAGTGAACACCCGCAGCCCCCTTACAACTGAAAGGGGGGTGCGAGCAACCTGGTTCACTTCAGGACCATTCCTGCAACGTGTCGCTGGTGTTATGGGGACAGCCAGGAACAGGTGGGCTGCTGCACATGACATGTGGTTGCAAGACCACTGCCCAACCTCCTCCACTCCCCCCTCACCCCCGCTGTTATTGCCCTGACCCTCAGCACCTCGGGGAGGAGGCACACACATGAGGCCGCGGTCTACAGAGCCCCGTGCCTGTGAAACACGCACAACAGGCAAATCCACAGCGACAGGGAGCGGATTGGGGCTGCCGGGGGCAGGGCAGGGGGAGGGGGTGACTGCTAATGGGGGCAGTTTTGTTTTGGGTGCAGTGAGAATGTTCTGGACCTAGACACGGGGATGGTACATAACGTTGTGAAGACACTAGAAGCCACTGAATTGTTAACTTTGAAACAACTAAGTTTATGTTATGTGAATTTTACCTCAATAGACAAATAACCCCGCTTGCTCTTCTGGGTGTACGCTGATCCCTTCTCCCTCATTCCCGTGTCTCTGTCTAAACTGTGGCCCCTGCCCGGTGCCCTCGGAAGCCCTCCTTGTCCCTGGTGGCCTGAGGCTCAGTTGGGCTGTGTCCCCGAGGCACTGCGGGAGGGCACCCGGGGGACAGCTGGGACATGGATTCTCCTGGGCACCCTCTGTGTCTCCCTGCTGTCTCTTTAGCAGACTCCTGGACGCCCCTCTGACGCGCTGCTCACCTGCACCCTGTGTCCACTGCTCCCTCTGACTTTCGGTTTCCGTTTCGGGGAGATTTCCTCCGTCCTTCTGAGTCCCCTCGCCTGGTGCGCTGCCAGCCCCTATTCCCTCTGTGGTTGCTGTGTAGTTCTCCATGCAGTCTGTTATTTCACGGACATAGTATCTTCCTTCATCTTTCTCATCATATCGTTTCTGGTTTTCTGCTTCCTGCACGGGGTCTGTTTCTGGGCCACTCCAGTGTTGGAGGCTGGTGGCCCTGGTGGTGTGGCTGTCCTAACATTGGAGAACGGGCTGCTCCCAGGCTGGCGGGAGCCCACGGGAGCCGGGGGCTGCTGTCCGGTGGGGCAGGACCATGGGGCTTTCCTCCTGGGTGTTTTGGCTTCTGTGGAGAAGAATCCATCCAAGCCGCCTGGAGGGTGTCAGCCCCCAGGTTCTGGGCCTGGCAGGGACAGGCTGGGTGTCACCTGGTCAGCAGGGGCCTCTCCCTCCCCTTCACCGTGGGCCGAGGTCCCTCTGAGGATTTGTCTCAGGGTAAAGCCCCTTGGGAGGCACCGGGCCCCTGCGAGGGGGAATGTTCCCAGACCGTCCCTGTCCTGCTGCAGTGACATTTATAGAGAGATTCTCCCCTTCCATTTATCCTGTTCAAACTAATTAAAGCCAAACGGAGCCCGCACGTTTTCACGCATCTTCACTGCTTTTCGCAGCGTGTGGAAGCGTCGGTTCACGGTTCTGCCCAGGAGACCGAGATGAGTGAGGGCGACACTTGCTTGCAGAAGGCCGGCAGGACGCGGGGTGCAGCCCCACCCGGCGCGTGCATGGGGCGCGTGGGGTAGTCGTGGAAACAGGTGCCCCAGGCTTTGCACATGTGACTTCTGCTTGGAACTGCAGCCCGTGTCCCACAGGGAGGGATACAGCAGCCCAGGCTGTCGACTGAGACAGGGTTGAGGGGATATTAGGGAGGAGTTTATTCAACAATCACATGAGGAGTTGGAACCCAGGAAATGGTTCAGCCGAGGGCTCCGAGGAGCGGCTCCGAGGGGTGTGGGTTCAGGTGAAGCTCGTGTCTCTCACACACAGTGCACACGCAGGGCAGAGGGAAAGAAGAAAACACACCTCAGGTTTCATCCATGTCAGAAAAGGGATGGAGGCCGTGTGGGCTGTTCTCCAGATGACACGCTGAAGGAGACAGGAACAAGAACTCCTCGGTTACACGTCAGACACGTTCAGAGATGCTGTGTGTGGAGGGAGGCAAGGACAAGGGTCGTTCATTAGTCCCTCAGTCTCCAAGAAACGCAGCTGGGAAATGTGAGCACGAGGTCCCTTTATCTCTTCCTGCTGTGCATCTGCCCAGCTGCTGTCCTCAGTCGTGAGGTGTGGGGTTCAAGCTCATTTGACACAGGCTGGAGATGGCCCGCACGGCCGCTGCCCAGGACGGCTGCTTCCCAGGACGGCATGGATGTTATTGCACTGACTTAAAGCCCACATGGTTTGCTTGCTGGATTTGCTTGTTAGACCAGGGAGAGGGGCCCGAAAATCTGTCCACAAGATCAAGGTGGTGAATTAGACGCCCCCGGATGGGCTTTGCAAGGGGCTGTATTCTGAGGCTCTCTGCTCGGCGGGGCCGGAGGGCGTCTACCCGCCGCTGGAGCTGGGCCCTGCAGGTCAGAGAGTGCTCTCGGCTGGGGAGGGTAGTTTGGGGCCCCTTAGTGCATGCTGGGCAAGTAGCTCCCTCAGGTCTGGGGTATTGACCCTGCTGGGCTCACAGGCAGCAGCCTGCAAACGCGGGTCCCGGGTTACCTCGTCACCTCTCTCCAGGGGCTGGCCAGGGAGAGGCCACTGACTCCCATCCCGTGCGGGCTCCAGCCAGCTGTGTCCAGACCAGGGCTACTGCCCGAGGCCCGGCTTGGAGCAAAGAGGGCGATTTCCCCTCAATCCCCTGGAATCTCGGGGGGTGACCTGGCCTGAAGCTGAGCCTGCTGCTCTGTGATGGAGAGTCATCACCCGCCCGCCTGGGTGGACTCCTCGAGGCCCTCCTGCAGGCCCCGGGCTCTGCTTCCCCCGACGGCACTGGAAGATTCTCGCTGCAGAGAGAACGCCTCATTCAAGTGAGTGGTAGACTGCGCAGCCCTGACCCTCGGGAGGTGTCTGTGTGGATGCACCGACCAGGCTGGTGGTTCTCTGCACACGGTCGTGAGGACGCGGCCTCACCTGCCTGCGGCACCTCAAATGTCCAAGGGTCAGAGGGGGGACTGTTGTGACCCTCTGCACGTGGGTCTCCAGGTGAGAAAAGACACAGACAAGGCCAGACCATGGCAGGGCAAAGCTGCCGTTTCTCCACGTGCCTGCTCTTCCTGCTTCTGAAGCCTGCTGGGTTTTTTCCATTTTTCTTCTTTTTTGATGACAAGAGATAAGTTGCCCGTCTCTCTCCACAAGTCCTTATTTTAGGAAACTTAACTACAGCTTCCGTGATTATGAACGATTCTTCATCTGATTACAATCTGCCCGGCTTTGTCTCGTCGAGCTCCGCACCACACACTATCAGCCGGGGATGGGCCTGCCCTCCACCACCGGCTGTGGGGTCCCCCCTGCTCTTCTGACCTGCATGGTCTGGCTGTGGGGTCAAGTTCACACAGGGACCCTGGGCTTCTGGCCTAGTGGCTGTGGTCTCCTGGTGGGGCAGGAGGAGATGCCCACCCCTCCCCTTTGTTCTGAGCCCGACTCTGAGGTCCCCTGGGCCTCTGCTCCCCACAAAAGAGTGGACAGTCACCACCACCAGGTGGGTGTGGTGATGTCACCCGAGGTAACCATCGGCACGTGAGGGTGAGGGGCAAGGGGGGCTAGAGATGTGATTGTCCCCTCTGATCCAATGCCCTGATGTGGCCCTTCCCTCTGATGGAGAGTCACTTTGTGCCCTCCACTGCAACCTGCCTTGACCTCAGACACACGCCACCTTCCCTCCTACCATATAATCTGCTTCTTTGCCCTGCCCGCTATGTTTGGTCTGACTCCCCCCACGCCCCAGCCCAGTATGTGAACCCACGGGCCTGGGTCTCTGTTTGCAGGTGCACTCCAGGTGTGTATAGCAGGGCACGTGCCCAGGTGAGCAGCATGTGCTTGTCGGGGTAGTATGGACTGTGTAGCTGAACAGAGACGCATGCCCAGAGAAGATCACCTTACCCCGTTCAAGGGTCATGCTCAAACTGATTGAGAAGTCAAACACGCGTGGCCTCAATGAGGACTCTGGACCTGCTCATCCGATGTGGGACTGTGAAACCTCGCTTGCTGTCAGATAACAAAGTTGGCTGGAAATCTCTTGCTGTAAACTTTGCTACACACAGTGTGCCACTCCTGACACACCCATGGAGGGCACAGTGACGGGTGGGTCTTTGCACCCCAACACCCGTTCTCTCCACACAGCAGTGCTCGTGCTGGGGCCTGGACATCACCCAGGACGTGTCAGAAACACGGCTCCGCAGGCCCCACACTGCCTGTCTGAGTCTCCGGGGGCCGGCTTCTGCTGTGACACGGCCCCCGGCGGGTTCCAGGGCTCGGCTGAGTTTGAGAACCTGCCCTACAGTCTCAGATCCGCAGTTCAAACTGTCACACCCGTTGACCTTCAAACGAGACACACTCCCTTGGACGTGCCCAGATTTTACGTGTGCAAATAGCCCAGAAAGCACTGGAAATAAATTACCCAACTTTACTGTCCCCTCCCTCACGTGGTGCTTAGCCACAGGGCCAGTTTGGAAGTCCACGAGCTCTCACTGAAGCTACACCAAGGGCCGTACCCTGTGACGAGTGCCCACAGTAAAGGGCAAGGCTTTCCATCAAACACTGCTTTTACTCATTTATCTCTGATTGCTCCTGAAACCCACTAAAAGGACCAAAGTGAAGGAAAGAAAAAAAAGCTCATCAGCTCTCAGGGACACAGGGCATGGGATGGGGACACCCCAGAATTCTGCAGTTAGAAGGAGGGTGGACCCTGACCAGACAAAACAGAGGTGACCAAGGCCCACCACAGGAGAAGCCCGAGGGACACAGGTAGATTGGAGCCGCAGGAAAGACTCGGGGTTAGGAAGTCCTGGTGCCACGGAGGGCAGAGCTCACGAGGGCGGGAAGTTTTGGGAAGGGGCAGGTGACCCCAGGATCCCTGTTCCGCCTGACTGTGGAAGCTGGACTTACCACCCCACTCCAGGCAGGAGGTGAGGGACCATCTCTGGAGGGACCAGCCCAAGAGAAGGAACCTGCACATCTGGCGTCTGGGGGTCCCCACCCCATAGTGTTGTGGGGGCACCACAAGGTGAGAACCAGCCCAAACTCCACGTTTCAGTCAGTGATTTGGTGCCCAGCTTGTGGACAAGAGTGGACAGCGAGGACCACCAGGTGTTGGGAAAAGCCTGTAACATAGAAGACAGAGGCCAGATGACAAGCCACAAAGAGGACGCTGGAGGAAATGGGCAACACAAGGAGGAGGTGGAATCCACCAAAGAAAGTCAGAAACCCTCTCCATTGCTGCTGCTGGACAGAACAAGGTGACAAAAGAGTGGACAAATGTACAAAACAACAGTATTCCAGACTCTGGACATCAGGCAGCCAAGGACAGTGAGCTCACAACGCTACGGCTGACCGCCTTGGAGAGTTTGCAGGCTGTAGAGAGGGGACCGAGGCAGAGCCTCATTGTAGAGAGAGAGCAGACAGTCCAGGGACCTGAAGGCAGATTTGAAGGGAATTTGTAGGACAGAGCACCAGAGAGGACAGAGCTGCACAGAGCGACCAGGAGAGCTACAGCGGGTCCCATGTGAGTCTTCGGCTGAGTCCGATCGGCAGAGACATGCAGAAACCACCTGAGGTCAGGGAGAACCAGCTGAGAGGCTCAGAGAGAACAGTGCCCGGTGCTCACGAGGGTCTGGGCCTGCCAGCCAGACCAGAAAACCCTGTGATTCACGGGGCCCTGGGTGGAGCTCAAGGAAGGCTTTTGTCACCACAGTGGAAAATAATGAGCCCTAGAAAAACACTGCTCTGGTCCCACCTAGCAAAGCTTGACAAGCAAGACCCAGAAGGATCGAGTAATTTACAGAGTCCTAGAACAAAGGTCAGGACTGTAGAGGAATTCAGAAATATCCAACCCACCAAGGTGAGACTCAATGTCAGGCATCCCTTCAAAGATTGTCGCATGCACACGAGCAGGAGCAACCCCATAGAGCAACCCCACGGAGGGCTGGTCCTGTCACAGGCCTCCACCAGAGGCCACCAGCCTGAGACGGTGGCACATAACCTCGGAAGGTGTGATGGAGGCATTGGTGTGGAGATGATACCCTGCGAGGACAGGGGCCACTCGGTCCACTGAGATGCTGCCCTCCCTCAACAATCCTTATGTGATGCCATGTCCCCAACATGCCCAGGAACTCATGGGTGAGGCAGAGTGGCCTGCAGACCCTGGGGAGTTGTGCTTCCTGCTCGTCAGTGCAACAGTCTGGGTGCACAGGTTCCAGGGGACACTTCCATCAGGGGTCACAGGAAGAGTCCTATTAAACTCCAGGCTCTGGACCCTGGTGCCAGGAGGCCAGTGGCCAAGGACAGGCACCACCAGATCACAGGATGGATGCCCCTGGTCATCAAAGGTATGTCGGGCTGCTGTTAACAGGGGCGCAGGGAAGAACATGTCTGGGCCTCAGTGATTCCCCGGCACCCTTCACGCTCCTGTCCATCCTGATGTAAACACATCCCTGGGCTCAGACCCACCGGGAATGAGGGTCTGGGTCACCCCACCAGGTAAGCCTGGTAGAAGCTGCTGTGGACTGGATGTCTGTGTCCCCTAAATTCATAGGTTGAAGCCCTAACCCCCAAGGGGGTGGTGTTGGGAGACAGGCCCTTGGGAGGGGATTAGGTCATGAGGGTGGAGCCCCATGATGGGATTAGCGGCCCCATGAAAGGGACCCCACAGAGTTATCTCATCCCCTCCACCATGTGAGGACGCATCAAGAAGATGGCTGTCTATGAACCACACCCCTGTCTCCCCACCCTCCTCTTGCCAGCTTCCCCAGGAAGAAACGCCAACTAGAAGGCAGGGGCCGTGGTCCAGATGGTGATGGTGATGGTGACAGGCAGCGGGGGCCTGGGAGGGACAGCATCGGGGGCTGAGAGCAAGGCCCTGGACTCCACGCTCTTCCCACGTCTAGAAGCACAGTCTGCACAGGCCTAGGCCCCTCACTCGCCTGGGACCCCACTCCAGGAGTCCTGCGGGGTCTGGGCCTGTGGGCCGGCCGTGTGCTCTGGGGCAGATGCCGGGCCTCCCTGTCCAGCACCTGGGTCCTCCACACTGTGCTGGCCTGTCTCCCCAGGGACTCTGCTCCCCCTGAAGCCTTGATTTGGTGAGGAGAGGAGCCAACAGGGGTGAAGAACCAAGGCTGGGCTCAGTCTTCCTTGAGGTCTGGGGGTAACCAGGAGGGAGGGGGGCGATGACATGGGGCCAGCTCCTGGAAAGGGTGAAGAGGGCGCAGGGAGGATGGGGTTGGTGGGGGACAGGCCTGGATGGAGCAGGACCGGCTGAGCGGAGGCCCAGCCTGAGGTGAGGGGCAGGTAGGAGGCCTGGAGCCACAGTCCTGATTGCTGCAGGACCAGGAGGGGCTCATGCTCTTGTCAGGGCAGGTGGCAAAGTCCGCGCTCACTCTGTATGACCAGGTCGGGGTGGGGAATCCGGTGGAGGGGTTTGGAACCTCACCAAAAGGATGTGGCTGGAGCCGACTGACCACAGTGTAGACCAGGGTTTCTGGGTGGGATTTGGCAAACTAAATCGAGACACTTGGGGTCAATTTGGTGGGGCATTTGCATTTTTCCACCCCTCAGAAATCACTGCTGAGGTTTGTGCAAATGCTTAGATGCAAAAATGACGCTCCAATCTGCTGGTTGGCGCGAACGCGACGCAGGATGTTTGAGCAGCACTGGGCCTGGGCTCCGCGGGGTTAAACCACGTGCCTGCAGCACGGCCTAGTTCACACTTCAAAGCATGTTTTAGCCACCATTTTTAATTTGAGAGAAAAGCATTCCAAGTGTCCACGCCGGGTCTCAGGGAAGGGCAGTTTTGGGAGCGCACACGCGTCTGCTGGAGCATGCTGGAAATGACCGGATCAGAGAGACCTCTGCACAGGAGGCAGAGGGGGTGGCTTGGTGCGGCCTGGGAAAGCGCCACCATGGCCACTCAGGTCATGGCGGGAACCTCAGCACAGGATCCGGATCCCATGGCAGCTTCTCCAAAATGTTAGTGAAGCTGCAGCCTCCTGGGCCGACAAACGCCACCTCAGCAGGAAGGAGTAAGCACTGGCCCCCAGGTGCTCAGCCCCCAAAGGGAGGGGGACCTGGAGACTCCAAGGCACCATCTGAGGACAGAGCTCCTGACACTAAACATGGCTGTGTCCTGGAGAGGTGCCCATGCCCCGCCTGCCCCCATACCAATGTAGCGGGGTCTCCTCTACCGGCCACGCTAACCCTCCCCTCGCCATGGGGGGCGCAGAGGAGAGAACCCTCCATCCTCTCCCTTGGAACCAGGCCCGGCCCACCTGGAGGAGCCGGCCCGAGGCACTGAGACAGGGGGACAATGAATCCCACTCCACGTGGCCTGAACTGGATGAACAGCTCCTGGACACAGAGGTCGAGGTGCAAAGGCCCAGCCATGAGTCTCGCCAGGGGCCCCCCCACTGCGTGCTCCAGGTTAAGAGAGTGCCTGCCCCTCATCCAGAAGGAAGTTATCTGGTGAGGGACGGTTGGGTGGTCCTGCTCCCTTGAGTGGGAAGGAAGCCCTGGATGACAGCCTGCTCAGCCAGGCCACGTCACCTCTCCCTGACAGAGCCTGGGCCCACGCCCACCGTCTCTGGGAGGCTGAGCTGGGAGTGCTGGGTTCCTTCACAGGCCGGAAAACGTATGGCTCAGCCATCATTTACCAGAAATATGAGGTGGGACAGGGCCTCTGGAGAGACGCAGCCCCCTAGATGGCAGGGGAACCATCAGCCAGCTCCATCTGGGCCCTGTGGAGCACTGCTGGGGGCCCCAGGAGGCCCCACTGGTGGGGCAGGTCAGGGTCAGGGGCCGGGCTCAGTCGTCCCCATGCACAAAGCAAACCACCATAAGTCTGAAACCTCCTCCTCCGTCATGGTGTCTCCTGCTCTGCGTCCAGGACATCCCGTAAGGAAGCAGGGCGAGCAACTCCCGTGTGGCCCAGGCGGGACTGAGACAGCCACACAGTGTTGAGAAGGTCACCTGGTGGCCAGCTGGTGCCAAGACAGTCACCCACTGGTGACTCAGAGATGAGATGATGACCCAATGCTGGGACGGTCACCCAGGGCTGAGATGGCCATCAAGTGGTCACTCTGTGCTCAGCCCCAGGGTCTCAGGACACCGTCCCTCAGGGGTCCCCGTCCTGTGGTTCCCCATCTGGACATGGGCCAGCTGCTGTCCCCCAACCCGAGTTGCTCCTCTAACTCTGAGTGACGACTCTTCTAAGTAGACGCTCTGTTACTGTGTCACTGAGGTCCTGAAATGTCAGAAAGCTCTCTCTGCAGGCTCAGCAACAGAAGGCACACTCGGGACTTCTGGCCATGGCAGTGGGAGCAGGCAGTGCTGGCTTGTCCTGCCGGTCACTCTTTCCACCCCTGTGGTCTTTCCTGAGTGCCTGTCGCGAGCATCCCCAGAGCACATGACCACAGTGTATCGGCTTTGGTCTACGTTCCCACGACAGCCTGAGCTCTGAGAGCCCAATCGCCCCTCCTCCACACCAAGTATTTGCGTGCTGACGGCTGCTCCCTGCTGGGATGGATGGCAAACCACAGGCACCTGCAGAGTTAATCAAATTAATCCACATGTATTGATCCAATCCGCCTCAGAGGGATCAGCTCTGGCGCTTCCCTGGGGGGTGGGGATGGAGGGGCAAGGGGACAGGACACATAAGAAGCCACGAGAGTGACAGTCACACGCTCACCTTCCTGTCTGTCTTTCACTGATAGACAGGTGAACAGCCTCTCTCCCCAGCCAGCACATGGCCAGGCATGCGGCTCCTCTCTCTGCGTGACGTAACTGCAGACTCAGGGGTAAAACAACCACTGATCATCTCAGTTCTGTGGGTCAGCCGGGCGCTCTGCAGGTCTGGGATCCAGGTATCAGCGGGGCTGGAGTCTCATCTGAGGCTCCAGTGGAGAAGGAGCCACTTGCAAGCTCACCTGGTTGGTGGCAGAATTTAGTGGTGTAGGACTGGGGGCCTCGGTGTTTCACTGGCTAATGGCTGCTGGCCACCCTCGTCCCCTGCGCTGTGGGCCTCTCAGCAAGGCCACTTGCTTCATCAAAGCCATCAGGGGACAGAGCCTTGCAAGATGGGCGGTACGATCTTATGCAGCACAATCTCAGAAGTGACATCCCAGCGCTTTCACTTTATTCTATTGTTCACATCAGGTCACAGGTCCGTCACTCGCCCGAGGGTGTGGACAGCAGGAGGCAGGCTCATGGGGAGCCTAGAGTCTGCCCATCACACTCTGCAAACTGAGACCCTGAGAAGCGCCGCTTGCACACCTCCCATGATGCCGGGAAGGGCTGCTTCTTAAATATACACATGTTGGTACGTGAAACAGCTTTCATGCTTTCAGGTTAACCTGCAGGCAGAGGAGACAAATCCAGAAACCAAAGAAATGCACGCCACGGGGAGTAAAGGTGAGAGAGGCACAGAGTCTGGAGAGGCTTCTTCCCACATTGCTGCTCCCATCCCAAGGACCCCTGCACAGGTCAGCGGGGCTGCTGGGGCCATGAGGGCTGCATGCTATCAGCTGACACAGCAGGACCGTCGCCTTCGACGGATGTAGCAGAGGCTGGCAGAGCACCTGCAGCATCCACGTGGCCCACAGCTGCCAGGCCTCCCCCGAGCAGGCTGAGAGGACCTTGGGCACAGCGGCATCTTTCTAGATACAGCACCAAAGGCACGACCCATGAAAGGAATAACTGATGAGCCTGACTTCATGAAAATGGAAGATGCCTGCTCAGTGAAAACAATGAGAAAAGAAGCCACAGATTGAGAGAAAATATTTTCAAAGGACATATCTGGTAAGGACCGTTATCCAAAATATACAAAAAACGCATAAAATTCAACAATAAGAAAACAAACCACCCACAACTAGGATACGCAACCCTGCACCGAAGCTTAAAAAAAAAAGCAAACAACCTGATTAAAAATGGCCAAAGACCTTAACAGACACCTCACCAAAGAAGACAATCAGATGGCAGATAAGCATATGACAAGGTGCACCACATCATGTGCCATCAGGAAAATGCTAGTTAAAATGAGATACTCCAACACCTGTCAGAATGGCCAAAGTCCAAAACACTGACACCAAACGCTGGGGAGGATGCGGAGCGACAGGAACTCTCTTTCATGCTGGTGGGAATGCAAATTGGTGCAGCCAATTTAGAAGAGTTTGGCGGTTTCTTACAAAACTAAATATTCCCTTACCTTGTGATGAAGCAATCATACTCCTTGATATTTACCCAAAGGAGGTGAAAATTTATGTCCACACACAAGCTGCACACAAATGTTTATAGCAGTTTGATTCATAATTGCTAAAACCCAGAAGCAACCAAGATGTCCTTCAGTAGGTGAATGGATAAACAAACTGTGGTCCATCCCAAAAATGGAATATTATTCAGTGATAAAAAGAAATGAGCTATTCAAGTCATGAAAAGACATGGAAAAATTTTAAATGCATATACCAAAGTGAAAGAAAAGCCTATCTGAAAAGGCTGAATGCTGTGTGATTCCAACTATATGACCTTCTGGAAAAGGTGCAACTATGGAGACAGTAAAGAGGTAAGTGGTTGCCGCGGGCTGGGGGAGGGGTGAACAGGCAGAGCACAGAGGAGTCTGAGGGCAGTGAAAACACTGTGTGATACTGTATTGATGGACACGTGACACATTGGTCCAAACACACAGAATGTACAACACCAAGAGTGAACCCTAATGTAGACTATGGACTCTGGGTGACACTGATGTGTCAGTGTTGTTCCTTCAATTGTAACAAATGTCCCACTCTGGCGGGGGTGCTGACAGTGGGGGAGGCTGTGCTCATGTGAGGGAGGCCTGAGGGGAACGTTTGTACTTTCCCTCCAATTTTGCCGTGAACCTTAAACTTCTCTAAACAAATAAAGTCTAAAAGACATTTACAATACCATTAAAACACAAAATACTCAGGAATACAGTTAACACCTAGGTGCAAGATCTGTACACTGAAAACTACATGATATTACTGAGAGAAATTAAACATTTAAATAAAATAAAGAATATATTCATGATTCAGAAGACTCAGTATTGTTAAGATGTCAATTTTCCCCCAACTGATCCATAAATTCAACACAACCCAATCAAATCAAAACAGGTTGTTTTGACGAAATTGACAAATTGATCCTAAAATTTACATGGAAATGCAAAGAATCTAGTAGAGGCAAAACAATTTTTGAGGAAAAAAGGTGGAAAACTCATGCTACCTGATTTCAAGATCTACTCTAAAGTCACGGTAATCAGGATGAGTAACATTTGTCTAAGGATAGAACATTGATAAAGGGAACAAAGTTCAGAAATCCACCCTCACTCATGGTCCGCTGATTTTTGACAAAGGCATGAAAATGTTTCATTGAGGAATAATAATTCTTTTTCAACAAATGGCACTGGAACAACTGGATATCCATCTTGGGGGAAAAATGAACTCTGGTCCCCACCTCACATCCTACACAGAAATTAACTCAGAATGGGTCACAGACTTCCCTGTGAAAACCCTCCTTACAGGGGTTCTAGAAGGAAACACGGGAGAAATTGTTTCCCAACCTTGAAATGGGTAAGATTCCTTACATAAGACATAGAAGTTACAAAGTAAAAGAAGAATTTGATAAATGGGACTTCACCAAATCGGAAAGTTCTTTTCTTTGAGAGACACTGCCAAGAACATGAAAAGGCAAGTTGCAGTCCAGGAGGAAATACTCGCAATGCCTGGGACAAAGGGGTGGTGTGAAGAAGAGCTCCTACAACTCAGCAATGACACAGTTAACAACCCAGTGAAAACAAGGGCAAAATATTTGAACAGGCATTTTGTATAGGAAGAAATACAAACGGTGAATAAGCTCATGAAAAAGTGCCCAACACCAGCCATCAGGGAAATGCAAATTAAACCCACAAGCACTACACACCTACCAGAACAGCTAAAATTTAAAAGGCTGCCCACACCAAGTGCTGGTGAGGAAGTGGAGGAGCTGGAGCTCTTGTCACTGCTGGGGGAAATGCAGGTTGGTACAACCACCTTGGAAAACAGGCTGTCAAGTTTTTAAAATCTTAGATACGCTCTTACCACACAACGGAGCAATTCCACTCCTGGGGGCTGACTCGAGAGAAATTGTCCACACAAAGCCTTGTGCACGAACGTCCACAGAGCTTTGTTCATAACAGTATAAACTAGAAGCGCCCCACACGTCCACCAAGAGTCAAAGGAATGTACAAAATTATGGTTCATCCACCCGAGGGAGTACTGGTGGGCAATAAACGGGAATGATCTACTGATACACCCACACTATGGGTGAATCTCAAAATAATTAAGCCAAGTGAAAGAAGTCAGACAGAAAAAGAGTACATTCAGGGCCGGCCCGGTGGCGCAGCAGTTAAATGCACACGTTCCACTTCGGCGGCCCGGGGTTCGCCGGTTTGGATCCTGGGTGCGGACATGGCACCGCTTGGCAAGCCATGCTGTGGTAGGCGTCCCACATAGAAAGTAGAGGAAGATGGGCACGGATGTGAGCTCAGGGCCAGTCTTCCTCAGCAAAATGAGGAGGATTGGCAGCAGTTAGCTTAGGGCTAATCTTCCTCAAAACAAAAAAAAAGTAAAAATAGTACGTTCTCTATGACTCCATTTGTAAGCAATTCTGAACCAGACAGATGTAATCCATGGGGCGGGAAGGAGATGCCTGTTGCCTAAGGCTGGCATGAGGAGCGTTAATTGCACAGGGGCGGGGGGCAAATTTGGGCCCACTGGAAAAGTTTAATCTCTGGATTATGGTGGTGGTTATATGGGCACGTTCGTTTGTCAAAAAATCACCCAACTGCGTGGTTCACAGGGGTGCATTTTATTGCACGTGAATTGTAGCTCAACAAGGCTGGTTGTTAAATAAAATGCCCTCCTCTGCAGTGCTGCCCACGAATCTCATGCAGACCCCACTCCCATTGTCCCCCTGGAATGGTGGTCATGACATCGTGCAGATGGAGGGCCCCATCCCGTCACCCCCCTCCTCTGGGTCCCTCCCAGTCCCTCCCAGATGGGAGAAGGCGCAGCTCCCGCACTGACCGCCGGTCGCGCCTGAGAGACCAGGGCACGAGCCCCACAGAGTCCAGGCGGTGAAGGTTGTGTCCTGCGCCCCCCCAAACACAGGCACGCCCCCTGGAGCCCTGTTGGCTCACCACTGACGTCATCGTTTAGTTACTTAAACTGGCCGGAGGACGCGGCAGCTGTCCGTGTGGACTGGACACGCACCACATGCTTTACCTGGCCGGCTGGACCGGCCTGGAGAGAGGCAGAGGCTCAGGCCCAGGCCCTGACATCCCGTTCTCGGCTGGTTCCACACAGCCAGAGGGACAAACACTTCTGCTTGGAGTCCAGCCCTGCAGGCGTGGCCTTGGCTGCCTGGTCCACCTATAGCACGTCACCCCCCAGAGAAGAGGCCTCACGTGCCCAGGGCGCTGGACACAGTCATTGGAGGCAATCACAGGTCAAACAGGAGCACTCACACTTTATATGTCAACATGCAGAATGACTTTTTTTTTTTTTAGGAAGATTAGCTCTGAGCTAACATCTGCTGCCAATCCTTCTCTTTTTTGTTGAGGAAGACTGGCCCTGAGCTAACATCCATGCCCATCTTCCTCCACTTTATATGTGGGACGCCGACCACAGCATGGCTTGACAAGCGGTGCCTTGTCCACACCCAAGATCCAAACAGGTGAACCCAGGGCCACTGAAGCAGAACGTGCACACTTAACCGCTGCGCCACCAGGCCGGCCCTGAGTGACATGTATTTTTAATGAAAGCTTCAACACAGCGCCCTCTCCATAGTGACCTGAGGATGGGGACACTCTGTCAGGGTCCCAGAGACATCGCTGTGCTCTCAGTCTCCTGGTTCCCAAAGACCAAATTCCTATCTCCAAACCCCTTCTCCATCCCGCCGCCGTGGAGTGAAAAACGGAAACTTGCAAACACACCTGCTCGCCGAAGCTCTGGGAAGGCTGGGCGGAGAGCACTTGAGCTCAGCCTGCCTGAAAGAGCTCGCCTGAGGGAAACACAGCCAGCGCCGCGTCTATGCCAGGATCTACGGAAACTGCTTTAAATGAAAAGTCTAGAAAGTCGTCAAGAGGCTCAGCAACAGAACAGGTGGATATCAACCATGAAGCCTGAGGGCGGGCAGGCTTCCACGTACCGCGGTCTCCACATGGTCCCTGCGGCCTCCCCCGTCCAAGGAGGCCAGGGCACAGGCAGGGCGTCCAGATGAACGGTCCTTATTCACAGGGCTGCTCCCTTCCTGCCACGTGGCCATGGGAAGCATGTCCGGCTGAATGACTCGGCTGAAGAGCGTTGCTGTGGGAAGGTGGGGGACGGGGCTCCACTTAGCAGCTGCCTCCGCCTCCTGAGGACAGCAGGCGACCTGATGCACCAGCCACACTCTGACTGTTATCACCGCTGCCCAGGCCTCACACTACACATGAAAATGAACGGCAAGGCCAGGTGCAACTGCGTGGCCATCCAAATGCTTATATCCATGAAGCCTGGAGCCCCACCCTGCCCCCTCCATCCCACTCAGGGCCCCAGGTGCTGGGCAGGCATCACGGTGACTCCCTCTGCTCACCCAGGGCCTGGAACATCTGTGACTCCCCTGGTTCCATCCCCCCAATGCGGTGACCCCACAGGGAGGGAAGTCTCATGGGAAGCTGGGCTCAGAGCCAGCCCCGGGCCTCTGGCCATGCTGGCAGAGGGAGGCCGACCACATGTTACAGGACAGAAGCTTCTAGAAGTCCCAGGCAGGGCTCAAGCTTCTGCCACCTTCAGAGCTGCTCCCCCTGGGCCACGAGAGAGCAGAGGCCTGGGGGCCGCCTGTGCCTCGCCCGACCTCCCGAGACCCCTGCAGAGAGAAACGCTGTGCAACTGCACCGCTCCTGCTTCCGACCAGCCTGAAATCACAGTCTTGTCTGAAAATGCAGACCTTTCTAAATAAGCTTAAAATGAAAAAAAGAGTCACCCCCGGGAAGGCCTATCTGAGTGGAAGTTGAGTTAGATGCAGCAGTCCAAGGCGATTATGACAGACCCTAAAGGAGCTAAGAGGAGCCCTCCCCCTCAGAGGGGCCCACAGTTTCTGTGACAAGAAGTCCCCACTGTGTCCCCAGGCACACGGCCACGTGCTGTGCTCTCTCCCCAGGGACGAGGGTCTTTGGGGACCGGTTGTCTAAGCCCCGGGTCTGTGCTCCCATCACCTGGGGACACAGTCCTGTCTCCTTCTGCACTAAGAAGGAAGCTCTGAGCCCATAGCTCATCCTGCGAGGCTCTGTCAGCAGAGAGAAGACCCTGCTCAAAGGCTTGTCACTGCGAAGGCTGGGTCTGTCTTTGGGGTCCCAGGTGGTGGAGGGGGGTGGCGAGCAGAGTGGTGCCTCCTCCGGCAAACCTCCTGTTCAGCAGGACCCTTGGGCTGGGAATAGAGCCGGAGTCGGAAGGCAATATGGCCATTGAGACAGATGGCCACATCCAGGAGTGGAAAGCAGGTCCCTGCTGAGAAGGTTCTGCCCACAAAGATCCAAGGCAGGAGAGGCATCTGCCAGTCTGCAGGACCATCCTGCCGTGCATCCAAGGTGGTCGGCCCTGGGCTCATGACCACGTCACACTGGGAGAGCTGAGGGGACCACCACAACAGGGTCACCTGTGCATGGAGGAGCTCCCTCCACACGGCTGCCTGAGTGTGGCTGTATATGAAATCAGAAATCCTGGTATTCATCTCTTCAGGTCAGAGGAGAAAAGCCGTGTTTGGGATTTCTTTTTGCCTGAAAGAAAAATAGATAGTTGAGCACTTGTGTAAACAAGAAAAGGAACTTAGCAAATGAACATGATCACGGATGAATAAGGATGATCATGGATAAGCATGGACTATCATGGATGATCATGAATGAACATGAATGAGCTTGGAAGATCACAGAGGAACACAGATGAACACGGATGATCACAGAGGAACAGGGATCACGGATGATGATGAATGAACACAGGCAACCACAGATGATCATGGATGATTGTGGATAATCATGGGTGATCATGAATGAACATGAATGAGCACATATGATCACAGAGGAACGCAGATGATCGTGGATGACGATGAATGAACACAGATAATCACGGATGAACATGGATGATCATGGGCTACCATGGATGATCATGAATGAACATGAATGAGCATAGATAAACACGGATGATCACAGGAATGCAGATGATCATGGGTGATGATGAATACAGGTGATCACAGATGAACACAGATGGTCATGGATAATCATGGGTGATCATGAATGAGCACAGATGATCACAGATGAACACGGAAGATCATGGCCCTCCCACCGCGCATGGAGCCCCCTCTCAGCAGTCGCCAGCTGAGCTGCCTTGAAGCGCTGAGCACTTACCGCATTTGGGGCAAGTGAGAAGTAGTCAGAGGGCCATCATTTTCCAGAACATACCACATGTTCTCTTAGGCAGATTTTCACTTATAATGACTAGTTTTTATTTTCTTCTTTGAAGACTCACCCCATTTGACCTCAGACAAATGACCACAGTGATTTCGCTGTATAATCCCCACTGTGATCTCGCTGTCTGCAGCACAGCCCCTATAACAGAAGGCAGGACCCTGAGGGCGCTCTTGGCCACACTTGGCCCAGTGCCGGAAAGGTTGTCGTCTGGTCCTTCCACACCCAAGCACACTGAGGGCATCACTGGCATAGACAGAGCTCAACTTCATTTCTCCAGAACTGCCGGTGTGACCAGAGCAGGAACGCGGGTGGAAAACCAACAGCTGTTGGTGACGCTTCAGAGCAACAAGCTTCTTGGCAGGATGGCCGACCCGGTCCCAGGCCGGGCTGGGTCTTGCTGACACCTGACTCATGCTAAGCCAGCGCTTTGCATCGGCCACCACGGCTTATCTGGTCCTCACCAGGAAAGGTGCAGCTCGATGGTGCAGGGTCCTCTGGGGCCACAGTGAGCCTTGCTGGGGACCCACAACCAGAGGGGAAGCTCTGTGCTTACGGGATGTCCTGGAGCACAGTACCGCAGGCCCCTTGGGGATGTGTGAAATGACGCCCATCACTTCCTACCATGTCTATGATGGCTGTCTCAGTCGCTGCCAACGATAGGTTTTACTCCCAAAGAAAACACCAACAGGGGTCAGCTCTGTGTCCGAGTGGTTAATTTCGCAGTTCCACTTTGGTGGCCCAGGGTTTCACTGGTTTCGGTCCTGGGCACAGACCTAGCACCGCTCATCTGGCCATGCTCAGGCGCCATCCCACATAGCAGAACTAGAAGGACATGCAACAAGAATATGCAGCTATGTACTGGGGGGCTTTGGGGAGAAGAAAAAAAAAAGAGGAAAATTGGCAAGAGATGTTAGCTCAAGGCCCATCTTTAAAAAAAGAAAACACCAATAGGCCACTCCCTTTGATGCAAGCGAAAAACCGCATGCAAAGGGTTTTGTCCAATTCTGCTACTTCTGCCACGGATGCAGGGCTACACGGTACAACACGGATTCTCCCCAGGCCGGCGAGGCTCAGGAGAGCACCCGTGACTGGGGATGCTCCCCGGACGTTGAGCCCTTCTGCCACGTGGGGCTCTGACTGCTGCATTTGAGCCGGTATTCAGGTTTTCTTTCCTGGGCTGGCTTCCTGTGCACACAGAGGCTAACTGGCTAAGCGAGCTGCATTGCTTTAGTTTTTAAAGTAAACTTTTAATTTTAGTGTTTTGTTTTGTTTTTTTTGAGGAAGATGAGCCCTGAGCTAACTGCTGCCAATCCTCCTCTTTTTGCTGAGGAAGACTGGCCCTGAGCTAACATCCGTGCCCATCTTCCTCTACTTTCTATGTGGGACGCCTACCACAGCATGGTGTGCCAAGCAGCGCCATGTCCGCACCCGGGATCCGAACCGGTGAACCTCAGGCTGTCGAAGCAGAACGTGCGCACTTAACGGCTGCGCCACCGGGCCGGCCCCTTAGAGTGGTTTTAGACTTAAAGAAAAATTGGAAAGATAGTGCAAAGAATTCCCGTGTATCCTATACCATTTCCTCTATTAACGTCTCACCGTAGTACTAGCTACATTTGACACGATTAACGAACCAATATGATACATTGTTATTAAGTAAAGTTCCCACTTTATTCAGATTTCCTTAGTTTTTACCAAATGTCCTTTTTCTGTCCCAGGATCTCATCCCGGATGCCACATGACACTTAGTCTTACGCCTGCTTGGGCTCCTCTCGGCTGTGAGTTTCTCCGACTTCCCTTGTTTTTTGATGACCTTGACAGTTTTTTTTTATTGTGGTAAAATATACATAACAGAAAGTTTACCATCTTAGCTATTTTTAAGTGCACAGTTCGGTGTTGTTACATACATTCATAATGTTGAGCAACCACTACCACCATCCGTCTCCAGAACTCCTTTCATCCTGTAGCACTGAAACTCTACAACCGTTAAACAGTAACCCCTACCCCCCCCCCCCCCCCACCCAGCCCCTGGCGCCCACCGTTCTACTTTCTGTCTCTGAATTTGTCCACTCTAAGTACCCCATGGAAGTGGAGTCACACAGATTTATCCGTTTGTGTCTGGCTTATTTCACTTAGAAAATCCTCGTTTCCCCCATGTTGTGACATAGTGAAGAATTTCCTTCCTTTTTAAGGCTGAATAATATTCCATTGTGTGAATACACCACCTTTGTTTATCTGTTCATCAGTTGAACGCTTGGGTTGCCCCCGTGCTGTAGCTGTGCCGTGAGCATGGAGGTGAACACGGGTGTAGAAGCATCTGTTCAGGTCCCTGCTTTTAGTTCTTTTGTGTGTGTTCCAGAAGTGGAATCGCTGGATCACATGGTGGTTCTATTTTTGATTTCTTGAGGAACTCCATACTATTTTCCACAGCAGCTGCACCATTTTACAACCCCACCAACAGTGCACGAGGCTTCCAATTTCTCCACATCCTCACCAACATGTAATTTTCCGTTTTTTTTAGCAGCCACCCTAATGAATGTGAGGTGGTGTCGACTTGCATTCTCTAATGATTGGTGATCTTGAGCACATTTTCATGTGCTTCTTGGCCATTTGTATATCTTCTTTGCAGAAATGTCTATTCATTCACAGATCATAGAATGGAAGGATCAGTCTGGGAGGGGGAGCCCCCTGGGCAAGCCTCACTTCTTAGGAAATACCTGCAACAGTGTCCCAAGGTCTGGCCGCCCAGGAGAGGCCCTACCCTCAGCTGGCTGTTTCCGTGCCGGCCAGCTGGGCACCGGGCCTCTACACGTCATGGGGACCTTGTCTCAGAACAGTTGAAACTCTGCAAATCAAAGCTACAGGAAAGAGTCAAGTGGCCCAGAAATGCCCAGGAGGAAACCTGGCCTGTTTCCAGAAACCCGGCCCACATGCCCTGCGAGACGAGAGGAAGCAGGGAGGGGTCGCCGGGCTGGTTTCCATGTCATTCCCAGACACGGATGTGGCTTCAGGAAACCTCAGAGCTTTCACGTGTTGTCTGGCTTATTCGAGGGCCCCTCAAAGAGACCTGTGCTCTGGAATGAGGCTGGCAGAACGCCCGAGTCCGCACGAGGTCTTGCAGCAACGACCCCGCAGGTGCAGGACACCGGTGCGCCCGGTGAACACGAGGAAAGCGCTGCTCTGGGCCCACTGCCGTCCGCTGCGCTCTGGGCATTCAGTCCAAGCTCCAGAAAGAGGAAATGAGGCCCCACCCGGTCCTGCACCCACTCAGCACCTGGCACCAGGACTCTGATGTCCACCCTCGCTGTCTGGGGCAGCCCACCCGGACCTGGGCTGCAGCGGGCCCCCTCCCCAAGGCGTAGCCGAGCCCGATCTCTCCTCAGAGACAAAAAGAGAGGCAGCTGCTGCTGCTCTGGCATTAACCTGTAAACATTTTATCAAAATAAACCATAGTCTTTTGTAGCCCAGCCAGGCCCCCAAAGTGCGAGCCAGGTGGCGGCCCTCTGCCCGGAGTGAGGTAACCACTCCTGACACCGCTGGGTGAGTCCCGTGCTGTGCACCCTGCAGAGCTGAGGGCACCTGAGTCCCGCACAGGCTGCTCAGGTCCTGGGAGGCCATTGCAGGGAGCCTCTGCCCCACCAATGAGGACATGACCTCTGATCTTCAGGAATGTAACTACTGATCTTTGGGAACATAACCTCCGACCTTGAAGGACACAGATGTTGACCTCAGGGACATAACTGCTGACCCTCAGGGCATGGCATGAGGCCCGTTCCGTGTGAGAGGGATGGAAGCCCTGCCCTGTGGGAGGGAGCACCCTCCTGTCCACATCTGCACCTCAGCAGGAAGGAGTCCAGCGGAGGGTGCTGGAAGCTGCCGGAAGGCCCTTCCTGGAGCTCTCAGCCCCCACATATCTGTGCACAGCCCCTCTAACTTCTGACCTCCTCAAAAACGGTCTTTTAAGTTCATGCATCCTTTCCATTCACAAGTCCAAGGCGCTGAGTTGTCTGTGCCAGGAGCGGTCCCTGTGCACAGGACAGAGACGTCCTCAACCAGCGGCTTCAGTGGAAAACAGAAACGCAAGTCTGGTACGTTCTCAGCTGGTCCGCCTGGAAAATACACGCCCACACACACAGGCCCTGAGTCCCGGAGGCAGTGTGACTGTGACCCCAGCGAGCCCTACCTGTTCATGACGAGCAGGAGGGAGCATGTGTGAACTATGGAGAAGCAGAGGGATGAGGGGGACGAGGTTGCCATGGTGAGGGGCGCCCCAGCCGCCACCTCCTCCCGCCTGACCAGTCCCTCCTCCGTGGGCTCCTTCAGACACTGCCCTGCCCAGCACCCACCTCTTCCCGCCATCGTCCTGCTCTGTCCTCAGAACCACCCCAAACAGCTCACTGCCCAGTGGTCGCTCCCATTTTCCCCACAACAGGGGACTTCCCGAACCCCGAGGCAGCTGGACCCTGTCGTTCTCGTGTCCATTTGCAGCAGCTGCGGGCTCCGGGCCAGTGAGGTCCTTCACCTGAGGGTGCGGGACCCGGAGGGCTGGTCACATGGGTTCAGCAGCTGTTGACCAGAGGAGCTGGCCACCACCACAGAGGGCAGCACCATGCAGGGGAAGGTAAGCAGCCAGCCCCGCCAGGCTCTGTCTCCACAGTGGGCTTGATTATTGCCCGCCCCTCCCTGCCAGCCGCCAGTTGGGGGGTCCTTGGGCCCAGCGGGTGGTGCTCCTGAGCAGTAGGAGCTTCTCTTCCTGAGAGTCACTGGGAGGATGGGAGAACAGTGGGATGACCTGGGGCAGCTGGGAGGAGGCAGCTCTGGCTCCTCCACACGGGTCCCTCCAGACCTCCCCTCCCCCCTCCACTGCCCACCCTTCCAGAACTTTCCATCCCCCTCACCCCCCAGGACCTGGTTCTCCTCCCAGTTTGCTTCTTCTGGTCTACAGCTCCATCCCATCCTCCTGCCTGTCTGCAGCACATCCCGCTCCCCCTGGGCAGTGTGACCCCTGCAGATGCTGCCTCCTAGGGGTCCAGGGGCTCTCGCTGCATCCCTGGGGAATGCGACACTTGTCCCTAGGCCTGAACTCACCATCTGCCTCCCACAAGCGACACCAAACTCTGAGTGCTCAGAAGGGGGGGCTGGCTGCAGAGGCAGGAGGGTGCAGAGTTTAAGATGGGGAGTGCCCTGAGCCCAGCCTGCCTCCCTACCCCCCATGGGACCCTGAGCAAACTGCATATGTGCCCTGCACCTGCTTTCCTCCGTAAATGGGGTGGCAGGCCCACACGCAGACTGGCTATGCAGGCGGGGAGTGGCGTGGGCCTCAGAACGCAGCTGACGCAGACGTGTGCCCATGGATGTGACCAATGCCATCGCCACACTGACCCCTTCTGCCTCTGAAGTTAGCAGGGTTGGGTTAAGGAGTTCAGGCTGACAAGGGGGACCACACGCCCACCCAGGGAGCATCCTAGCCCCGGGTGTGCTGGTGCCTATGATGGCCTTCCAGGACAGAGCCCCACGGGGGTGTCAGCCGATTTCCACAGTGTAAACCCTCCACCACGGCGGATTTTAGGCGACGCCCTGAGGCTACTCACCGTGGACTTGGGAAGAATTGCGCGCAGTGGGATCTCACAGGCAAGCAGGTCTCAGCACCGCCTGAGATGTTGGGGGAACAGCCTCGTCCACCCACATGTGAGAGCCTGCAGTCTGGCTGGGGGACCTAGTGGGACTTTGCCCTTCACATACCCTGTGCATCCTCCGCCTGACACCCTCTCGCCGGGCCACTCAGCAAGGTTTCATCCGCGGGGGGCCGGGCTCACTGAGACCCTGGGATGACTTCCCCCTGTGGTCTTGTTGTGACACCCACAACCACACTAACAGTGACGAGTCCCACACTTAAGAAGAATGTCATCCTCCTGAGGCTTCAACAGGGATGCTATTTATATTTTAAGGTTGTTGACAGCTTAATCACATGTTGGCAGCGTATTTATATTATTATTATATATGCACCCCTACCAGCTGGGAAGGGGCCATGTCAGGATTCCTGGTGTAATCTGAAGGGCCCGACCCACGCCCTGGCAGGTGTGTCTTAGAGAAGCAGCATCTTAGCAAACAGTGGAGCAGCTTGGTTTCACCCTCACGTCCAGCTCAGGCTTCACAGGAAAAGAATCCAAGAAACCTTTATTTTCATGTTTGAAGGTAAGAGTGGGAGATGGTTTGTTTGCTGGAGGGAGCCCCCACATTGCACATCCGGTCCCCGACGCCCTGACCAAAGCTGCACCGGCTGAGCGAGCGCCCGTGGAAGCAGGAGGTGGGGGGCTGGCGGTGGCCGTGGCAGTGGGACTCCACCAGGTTCCAATTCAAAAGAAGCAGCAGTCGCCTTCCAAGCCCCGATTTTCCACATCCCTCCCTGTTCCACTTGAACAATGTTTACGCCGTTTAGCAGAGATGGGCCGAGCAGACAGGCCAGGCAGAGGGAGGACAGGACCCTGAGGGAGAGGACTCTGACCTGCGGGAGGAGACAAGCGAGGCCGCGTGGCTGGAGGGAGGTGGAGGACGGGCGATGCTCCGGGGCGCAGGGGCCCTGCACAAAGGAGCCTCGCTTCAGGGTGGGCGGCCTGCGCTGATGGAGGCAGGACCGATGAGAAGAGGTTTGTGTTTGGAAAACGGGCTCTGGCTGCAGCTTGGAGAAGGGTTTAGGCTGGAGGAGAACAGAGTTTGAAAGCGCAGCGGTTCAGGGTATGCTGCCCCAAATCGCCACTCTGGCTTAAGGAGGATTTCGAGCTGAAGGCAATTGAGAAAAAGCAGACCCCGGATGAGCTCTCTGTGCCCTCATCTGCGTGAGAGCAGAACATAAACCCCCAGTGAGTGTGCCCCCCAGTTTCCGATGAGGAGGGACAACCTCATCTCCGGAGATGAGCCACCCTGAGCAGCAGCCAGCGGGAACACACCTCGGCAGCTGGCCCTTCCCTCCCACTGCCCCGTGCGTTCCCCTGTGGCCCTTTGTCTTGTCACTCACCTTTAAATTCATCACCTTTGTCCAAATGGTATAAAAGACGCCGCCAAGCCCAGCTGTTTCTTTGCGGGGAGGGGGTCCTCTTTGTATGAAGTGCCCCCACAGACCACATAAAACTTTTAACATCAAGTCCATTGGTTTGCCTTTCGGCTGTCAGTTTATTTCACAGGCCCAGTGGCTGGACCTGGGACAGTAGAGAAACATTTTTCTTCCCTAATAAAGCTTCAGTGGAGCCTGTGAGAGACGCTATCCTACTATCCGCTGGGACACGGGAGTCCGTGGGAGAGGGAGGAGACCCGGGGCCTGTGGGGGCGGAGCTCACAGACCTGGGGGCGGCCTGGAGGTGCTGGCTGCAGGGAGAGCGACAACGGAGATTCTCAGGTTCTGCTGGTCCCGCGGGATGTCTGGGCCGCCAGACCCTGAGATGGGGACGAGGGAAGGTGCAAAGCGGAGGGAATCCTGCTCTTGCTGGGGCCGCATGAGGCTCAGGGAGCTGCCCATGAGGTGTCCCGCGGGTATTTGTCTGGGGACACAGGTTTGGCAGACCTTGGCTCTGGGTGCCAGCGGACACAGTGGTTGTGGATTAAGCTTCCTTGGAGGAGCACGGGCAGAGGGGAAGAGAAGAGCGCTGAGTGCTGAGGGGCTCTGTGGTGAGGCCCAAGAGGGGTGAGCTTGCAGAGAAGATGGAGGGACTGGCACAGAGCAGGAGGGCAGCGGATGCTGGCTGGAGGGCGCAGGAAGGTATGCTCAGCCCCATGGCCTCGGCAGGCACTTGGGAGCAACCCCGACAGAAGCTGCCCCTTTCCTTTCTGTCCCCTAATGTGGTGGCCTCTGCTCTGCCCCAAAGGCCCCCGGCCATTCCGCTCAGGCCTCTGCACGTCTTGGTGGAGCTGAGGCAGTTTGATGAACAGCTTCTGACGCACAAAGGGGAGGCTGCAGGCTCGTGTTGGGAGCCCGCCCTCATGAGCCTCACGTCCACCTTCCATCCTCGAGAGCAGCGGAGGCTGAGCCCTCCCGGGGGGTGGTGCCTGGCTCCCGGTAACGGCATTTGCTGGTTCCCGAGGGCCCTCGATGGCCCAGCCTGGCTCTGAGTCCAGCAGTCCTGCCCGGGGTAAGGGGACTTTCAGACCCTTGGACTAGGTGGAGGTGGGTTTATATCTGGGAACACTGAGCTCTGAAATGAAAGCTACGGCTGCCAACATCACGCTGGTGGGGCCACATCTTATTCAACACCGTGCTGGAAGTTCCAGCCCACGTCGTAAGGCAAGAAAAGAAATTAAGAGGCCCACAGACCAGAAAGGAAGAAGTAGAACTGTCTGTGTTCGCAGATGACATGACTGTCTGTGCAGCAAATCCCAATGACCACAGCTCCTAGAGCTGATAGCAAAGTCTCGGGATAGACGATCAATATACAAAAATCCGCATATTTCTGTAAACTAGTAATGAACGCATAGAAATTGAAATTAAATGTAGAATGCCATTCAAATCATGAAAGAAAGAGAGGAAGGGAAAGAAGGGAGGGAGAGAGAAGGAAAAAAAGATTTACTTGTAATAAATCTACCAAAACACGTACAGGACTTGTATGTGATGACAGAATCGAAGAAGGTGAAATGCGTGGAGGGACACACTGCGCTCAGCGACCGGAAGGCTCGACCCGGTAAAGATGTCACCTGTTTCAACACTGACACGCAGGCTTAGCACAGCTCCCATCGGAATCCCAGCAGGAATTTTTATGGAGAGGGATAAGCTTGTTCTACAATTCCAGGGAAAAGCGGAGGAAGAAGAGGAATGAAGCGCAGGGATCCGCGATCCTAGCTCAGGACCTACAGGCACGAGGGCCGTGCGGGCCTGCTGGAGGGCAGACGCACAGGTCAGTGGGACAGCACGGGAGCCCGGAGGCAGACCCTCACAGAGACGCCAGCTGGTTTCTGACAAAGGCGCAGAAACATTTCAGAGGAGGATGAACAGCTTTTCAGCAAACGGTGCTACAGCAGCGAGCACGCACAGACCAGAAGAGTGAGCCTGCACCCACACCGCGCGCCTTACACCAGCATTGACGCAAAAGGGACTTAAGTGTGAAACATGAAACTGCAAAACTTTTAGGAAAAAACAGGCGGAAATGTTTGATATCGTCAATATCTAGGGCTGGGCAAACAGTCCTTGGACCCCACACCAAAGGCTCAACCCATAAAAGATAAACTGTTAGATTGGACTTCATCAAAATCAAAACATCTGTTCTGTGAAAGAGCCTATTAAGAGGATAAAAAGATAAACTATAGACTGGGAGAAAATATTTACAAACCACATCTGTGACAAAGGACTAGTATCTAGAATATATAAAGAACTTTCAAATCTCAACGGTAAAAAACAAACAAACGATCCAATTATAACATGAGCAATGGCGTGAAAGGGCATTTCACCAAGAGGACACACAGACAGCCAACCAGCTCTGACAAGACGCTCACCGTTAGCCACGAGGAAGATGCAAATTGAAACCACAGGGAGATACCCCAGCACACCTATGAGAACGGCTGACATAAAAATAGTGACAACACCGAATACCGGCAGGATGCAGAGAAACTGGACGCTCATCCGTTGCTGGTGGGAACACAAAACGGTACAGCCCCTCTGCAAACCAGTGTGGCAGTTTCCTAAAAATTAAACATGCAATTACTGTATAACCCAGCCATCGCGCTCCTGGGCATTCATCCCAGAGAAATGAAACTTTTGTTTATACACAAAAACCTGTATGCAAATATTTATAACAGTTTCATCCATAACAGCCAAAACATGGAGACAACCCAGACGTTCCTCAACAATGTGATTAAAGAAGCCGAGTGACACCCAGACCGTGGAACACCACTGAGCATTAGGAGAGAAGGGACTGTTGTGGACGACCCGGATGACCTTCCCAGGACTTACGCTGAGTGAAAAGACAGTCCCTCAAGGTTACATGTGGCACGATTCCACTTGTACAACATTCTTAAAATGGACAATTTATAGAAATGGGGAACAGATTAGGAGCTGACAGGGGCTGGGGTGGGGGTGGGGGTGGAGTGAGGACACTCATCAATGTGTGTGTGTACACATCTGTGTGAGCACCTGTGCGAGTGAGTGTGCATAGGTGTGTGAGTATATTGCGTATGTGTCTTGTGTATGTGGATGTGCAAGTGTGTGCAATCTGTGTGTGCAAGAGTGTATGAGTGAATGGGTGTGTGCACATCTGTGTGCATATGGCATATGTTGATCTCTGGGCATGGGTGTGCACAGATATGCAAGTGGACATACACCTGTGTGTATGGGTGTGTGCACAGATGTTCACCTGTGTGCACGTGCGTGCATGTGGGTGTGCCAGTGTGTGCCTGTTCACCGCATTCCTCGTGCCTGGCCCAAGATGGGTGACTTCATTACATCCTGGGGACAAAGTGCTTTCTGGAAAAGCCCACGTCTGACATGGCGCTGGGAGTCAGGGATATGCATTTTACATGGTGTTTCTCGACCAGATCAGGCTCGCAGACTAAAGCCAGCCCGCCAGGGGTTGCAGGGTGCCCTTCCCCGAGCACACCGGGCTTTGTAAATCACTTGTGGAAGCCTATTCTTGGCTTTTAGGAAAACTAAACTGAGGAGATATCGTCTCCTGCACTGAGGACCAGCAAGTTCCTTTCAAATAGAGAGCTCTTCCATAGAATATATTTAGAATATGACTTGATTAACCAAAAATTAAGTTATGCACAAGCTGTCAGAACGACAGCCATCATGTCAAGCCAAGCCCACGCTAATCAGGCCTACGAGTCATGGGTCGGTACTAATTTTGCTTTATTAACTGCAATTATTTCCTCACCATCCACTGGACACACGGCAGCTTACGTTCTAGAAATCACCTTGGTAAGGAAAAGGGGATCTGTTCCACCACATCAGAATAGGATTCTGCCTTATGTCTTTCATACAACGTTTTTGACCAACCAGTGAAATCCTTCACTATTACAGAGCCGAATCACGCAAATCCAGGTACAACTGATGCCTGCAAAACTTTGCACAGAAAAGTCCAAGGGGCCATCTCTGGGAATTCCCGAGAATGACAACACCCGTCCCCTCTGTGTGTGTCTGTGTGTGTGTGTTTGTGTGCGTGTGCCTCTGTCTGCCCGGCTGGGGCCACATTCCAATCCTGAGTCCGCACGGTGCCCACACAGGCCTCGGCGCCTGACAGGAGGCACACCTCTCCACCAGCCTCGCTTCAGGGAAGCGGGAGGATGGAGCTGACTCACACTCGGGCCCTGGGCTGTGGGAGGACGTCCCTTGGCTGGCCAGGTTCCAGCTGGTGAGGAGGGGCTGGCAACGGACTGATGCTGACGAGAGGACTGGTGACAGCATCCAGGAGAGGCCACAGCTCAGGCAGCAATGACCCAGAGCAGAAAGGACAAGTGCCAGAGATTTCAAAGAAAATTGGGGGAAAAAATCCTGTTTAAAATCAGACAGTGAAAACACAAAGTGACGGAGAAATTGCAGGTCAGAGCCATCTCTGCAGTTCTGGGCAAAGGCCAGACGGGTGCCTCAGCATCAGAGCTCTCTGTAGGGCTTTGCACTGACCGGAGAGCCCGGGGCACACCGCTTCACCGCGGGCCAGGGGGTCCTCACCCAGAGAAAAGCAGAGGACGGACGTGGAAGGGATCAGAGACAGGGCCCAGTGCCAGCTCATCAGAGGCATAGAAGAAGAGCCAATGGGCACCGGCTGCTGGGCTACATGAGGGTGTCTCCTTGGGAAAGCGGTGAGCTGACCGGGGCAGAGCATGCCCCAGGGAAGAAGCTCTCTCCAGATGACGGAAGGCACGGGTCCCTGGATGCTTCTCCCGCACAGAGACGGAACAAGGCACAGCATCCACTCCTCCGAGGGGTGGAAGCCCAGCCTTGCTGGCTTGTTCTCTCTGCTGCCCACTGACCCCTCAGAGCTGGTCCACAGTGCAGCCAAGCACGTCAGCCAGCTCCTGTCCAGCCCAGGTGGGCACTAGGCACGGGTGAGTGCAGTGGGCCAGGATGGCATCCATCCAACATTTTGGCAACAACAACAACCGTGACCCTGAATTTCCAGGTCCCTCTGACCACAGCTAGTAGTCTGGTGGCCTGGTGGTTGGTTGGTCAGGTTTTCTCAACATTCAAAGGCAGATAACTTCATCTGGCCAAGCAAAACTCAGCCAGAAGATTGGACCAATATTTCTGAATAAAGTTTTCTGAAAAGTGAGTTTTTCCATTGTCTATTGTGTTTATCTGATTCTGTGAACATCGAAGGTTTACGCTGAGCTGATTTCTCACACAGACGGGACAGAAGATGCCGGGACCATGGGAGCAGCCACAGGAAGTGGTCGGCAGTCACAGGCTCCCTAGGAAGCTGGCTGCAGGGGCTGGTGCGGGAGTGTCGCCAGCTTCCAGGGCAGTGCTGCCCAGCAGGCTGGAGCTGGCTTCTCTCAGGCCTTGAGGATTTACTTTTATCCCTGGAAAAATCAGAAAGTTTGACATTTCTGTATACACATTCATAAAAATACTCATTATACAGAAAATGAACACGCAGAGGCTGGCTCCTTCAGAGGTGCCGGGACGGAGTGACCATCCAGACTCACAGACCCTTCCAGGAGGCCCGGCTGCAGGCACCAGCGCCCTCCTGCGCACCCGCCCACACTCTCCTCCCTGAGCTTGGGGGGCTGGGTCCTTTCCCCACGAGCAGTGTCCTCAGACACGGGTGCCTGGTGGTGGGCTCTCAGTGGAGGGTCTCTGTCCCCGTGCTCAGTCAGGGGGACCAGCCAGCTGAGGCCCCGGGGCCAGGCACCCCAGCATTTTCAATACAAAGCACAAAATCCCTAAGAACATGCAGCAATGTTGCTGTCGTCAGAATATAATTCTTCTCTACAGCCTGCTGCCTTTACTTTATGAAAATCTGATGCCAATGCTTTTCTCCAGGAAAATGCATCTCAGATCTTTCCTGTGCATGGGCAAGAAAATGCACACGCTGTGTGCTAAGAAGCCATTTGGCTTTGATGCTGGAGTGGGCTCCAAACCTCAGGCCCTAGATGCCCCCGGAGCAGGATTTAAGCAGGGCAGCTCCAGGTCGGGCCGTGAGCCATGCTAACAGCAGGGGTCACCACCTCGTGTTGAGTCACGGTGGACGCTGCTGCCCCAGGGGCTCTGTGTGTCAGCCTCCTCCCCTCCTCACACTCTGCTGGCCAGTGTCTCTCTCCACCTGCAGGTGCTTTTCCCGCCTCACAGCAGCAGCTCATGGCCCGAGCACTTACCTCGGGGCCTGGGGCCAAGTCCCTCATGCTAACCTGCCCAATCCTCCCACTACCCCTGGGCGAGGCCAAGGTCATCTTGATTTAACAGATGTGTAAACTGAGGCTCAGAGAGGCTGCCTCTGGCCCAAGGCCCCACTGCTGGTATGTGGAAGAGTGAACAGGCAGGGTCTGCAGCACAGGCTGAAGCTAAGATTGGAGGGAAGGGGAGACTCTTTCCACGGTGAGTCACCTGTCAATATGGGCTGGACAGCGGTGAGGAAAGTCCCCCAAACCTCCAAGGATGGAGACCCCACAGTTCTGAGCCCCTGCAGTCATCCGGGCTGTGCTCCCTCAGGCCTGGTGGGGAGCAGCCCCATCTGGACAGCTGGTGCTGGCTTTGCAACTTCCATTGAAGGACACCTGGCCCCTGTCCACATATCATTGGCCAAAGCAAGCCAGGTGGCCACATGAAGAGGAAGCACCCAGGGACAGGTGGGGGACACCAGCAATAGTCTGTCCATCCGTCCATGTCATCAGTCTCCAGCTACCTACCTCTCTGGGTCTGTATCTGTTTATCCGTCCACACACTCATACACATGCATACACATATGCACCTTCCCACTCCTTCACAATTACACATTAGCATCAAATTGAGTCTTAATCCACCAGCAGTATAGCCGTCACCACACCAGTCAACTCACAGAGCGTTTGCTAGTAGTGACACCTCTGCGGTGGCATCGCTAAGGTAAACTGAGGCAAATCTGGTCATTCTTCTTACTTAATTGACATCTTTCCCACTTTTTGAAACAGCAAGCACACCCCTCTGTTGGAAAAGCGTCACTGTCTCGGGTTTATAAGTGATTCACCTGTAAGGATCATGCTGAATAATTTTCAAATCTTGTGTGGTTTGTGATGTTGTCTCCAACACACTGGAGAGAAGACGGATTTCCACCCGAGTGATGCGAACATGGGATTCTGGACACTGACCTTTCTCTTTTACAACAGCAGATGTTACTAAGTGTCACTCTCCAAACATTGCTCCCTAAATCGTCACTGATGGGCTCTCCCCCAGCCAGCCCTGGCCTGCCCCATCCCTAGAACAGGCCCAGAGAGGCGTGGTGACCATACAAGGCTACGGAGCAGCATCTGACGCCTGCTTTCTAGTGACCACAAGGCGCTCTGCCGATGGCTCTGGCCTGGAAACAGCATCCCGAGGAGTCACGACTGATCCCTCCTAAAAAACGCGCCTTTCTGCCTTTGCCACTGTGCTGTGTGAACGCCAGGCCATACTGTACACGGAAGCACTCAGAATCCAGCTAGCCTCACGTGGATTCCACGTTCTGTGGGAACTGCCGTCACAGCTTCCTCCAGGGAACGAAACCACTACTGAGACAGGTGACAAGGATAGTCCAAGTGGAAACCAGGAGTCACAGCTCCGTGGACTCTGCCACCCTCCCGCACAGCTCTCACCTCTCTCTGCAGCTTGAAAGCTCGTGTGACAGGAGCGCTGCAGCCTCTGTTCTATGGGACATCATGGTCCAGTGGCAGGTTTAACGGTAACATTAGGTTTTAGTGAATTTGCATCATTTCAGTTACTTTGTGCCTTATTAAGAAAACGTCGAATTAAATTGCAGCCCATGGTTCTGCTGATCCACTGGGAGACCAGCAAAGCTGACAGGGTCACCGTCAGCTACCCACTGCGGCAGCCCCACCAGCAGAGTGGGAGACAGTGAGCCAGGACGTTTAATTTTGTAGGGGGTTTAGACCTCGTGCTGGGTTGAATAGTGTCCCCCAAAATTCATGTCCACCTAGAACCCACAAATGTGACCTTATCTGGAACATGGGCTTCGCAGACGTAGTCAAGATGAGGTCACTCTGGATTAGGGTGGGCCTTAAATCCAATGACTGGTGCCCTTATAAGCAGGAGGAAATTTGGAGACAGACACACAGAGGAGGTGGCCTCGTGAAGATGGAGGCAGAGATTGGGGCGAGGTGGCCGCAAGCCCAGGATGTTGCCCCAGAAGCTGAAGAGGCAGGAATCATCTTCCCCGAGAACTACGGAAGGAGCACAGGCCTTGACTTCAGACTTCTGGCCTCTAGACCTGGGAGGGGATAAATGTCTGTTGTTTTAAGCCATAGCAGCCCCGGGCACGAATGCAAGCCCCAATCAAGTAAGGTTTTGTCAACCTTAAAAATAAAAGTCGTGTATCTTACTAGCAAAAGTTCATGTGGAAATAGCCGCAGAATTGCAGTTTGAGATATGTGTACTAGGCTAACCACAGGCAGACCCAACAAATGAGGAAAAGGCTCAATATTTTACAGAGAAAAAGGAGGACATTGGGAGGGGTTGTTTTGAACAGAAGTCCATCGAGAAAAGCAAGAGTTCAGGGTGGTGATGGTTTCTCATTGGCTGAGTTGCTGGGGTCGTCGATTTCTATTTGGGATGGAACGTCTGTTTCTTCCCATAATTAACAATTCTTTCCTGTTGACAACTTCTGTTGGGGTCTGTAATTGACTATCTTTCCTGTAATTGACCCCAAGTGGTGCTGCCAGGAGCTCCCTCTTCAGGCCCCCTGACTACATTTAAATAAGGTTTTCCTTTATTAGTTTTAGCATTCTAATTTTAACATTGACCCTTTTGGTCAATATTTTTCTCAGAAAGCATTGCTGATCAAGAGTCAGGTTCTCTGCACGTAGTGGTTTTGTCCCTCGGTACCAATAAGGACCTGACACCTGAACCCACCAAACCAGAGTCCCCTGGGGTCCAGGGAGGGCCACCTTTGCCAAGGAAGGATGTGTCCTCAGGGACAGAGCCGGGTTAGGCCAGCTGGACAAACCCGCGGTGTCCACATGGCCCCCTTTGTGGGCACGTACAGCTGGCTTCCATTCCTGTGGGTGGATTTGGGTACAAGTAGAAGTTGCTCTCTGCGGGCCCCCAGGCCCGTCTGTTGTCCGCTTCCTTGTTGACTGACAGGCCCAGCACCGCCCTCTCCACACACACCAACCCTCACCTCCCACAGCGGGTCCAGGTGGAGACACATCCGCAGCCTCTCCAGGGGCCGCGGACCGCAGGGAGCACCGTCTTCACCCACAAGCGCCAGTTGTTGCTCAGGATCCCCGAGGAGGTCAGGAAGTAATCGGGTTAAAAAAATCAATAGTTTTGCTGAATAAAAACATGCGATTATATGAAATGAAAGCCCTGTAAAGTTCTAATCAGGAAATTATGCGCTGCATTTCCATTTTCCTATATAGCAATAAATAAAATAGAGAAGATAATTTATAACTGTAGAGCAGGCAATGACTTCCTCAACGTGTGTCTTTTTAATAAGCAAGCACGTTGTGGCTCACTGTGATTATAATAAAATGAACAAACATTGGCTGTTTTGAACATTTCTGAGGAGCTGCCTTCTTATCCTTCATGTTTTTATTGAATATACATTTATTAAGTAGACAGAGAATTTGAGGCACAGATGCTGCATGTTGGGGCAGAGGGGACGAGATAGTGGGTCCCCAGCTCCTCTCCGGGTTACCACGTGACCACGCAGCCTGGCACCTTGGTCTCCTCCTGATCTCATGGGGTTGTGAGAGCCCTGCCATGTGAGCGGGTCTCCCAGTAGGGGCGATCAGGGAGGGCTTCCTGTGGGAGGCGGCGCCCAGGGGTTGAGTGAGGACTACAGTTTTTCCTTAAGGGTGGGCCGCAGCCTGAGAGCAGGCAGTAGAATCGATTTAGCCTCCACTGTTCCACGTGAAAAATGGACTAGAACAGACCACACCGCAGCATGTCCCACCTGGCCCCGGTGCTCGGGCTGCCTCACCCCTCGTGCCTTCCGCCCCTCCACTCAGTGTCCCCCCCACTGTCCAGGCCACAGAGAGAAAAAAATGCAGATTTCAGGCCACAAGCCTTCCATAGCCCCCTAGGGCACCCCACCCCCAAAATTGGCCCGCGAGAAGGAGGAGCCGTGGCTAATAGTGTTTGTTGATTTCTCTCCTTTAGGAGCTCCCACCAAGAGTGATTGCAAACTGCCAGACCTCCCCTGGGCCAGCCTTCCAGCCTGGTCAGTCCTGGGGTCCCGACAAGTTTAAGGGCTAGATGACTAACCAGATCATGAGCCCCAGCCTTTCTCTCATCAGAGGCGGGCGGGGCAGGACCTGGGGCCAGCCTGCCCTGGGTGGAGGTGAGGTGGTGCACACCAACAAGGTCCCTCCTACCGCAGTGCAGGGTACAGACCAGAGACAAATAAAAGTGTGTTCACAGTCGGTGCAAAGAAATGAGAAGAGGCGAGGCACAGAGGAACAGTGGTGGAGCCGATGGGCAGCGCCCTCTGAGAAGGTGGGCGCTGGGGCATCTGGTGGCAGAAGGGCTGGAGCAGGCACATGGAGAGAGCCGTCCACGGAGGGCACGGCCAGCACGCAGCTCCCACGAGGAGCCTGGTGTGGAACGCCAGCCGTGGCGAGGTCTGCTCACCGCTGGGAGTGGAGCCACCTCCTCTGACCCCCCGTCTGATTTTTAATGGCTTCAGCAACATTAAAAAATAACGCAAAAAGTTCTTACACAAACAAAAGGGAGTTGGATGTAATTGAGTGAAGATGCTTTAGCAAATGCGTTTATTTGACACACAACACAATCTGGGCCGGGTGCCGGGTGCTCCGTCTGCCTCTGGAACACGCGGATGTGAGTGTCCGGGGCTGCCACAACAGATCACCAAAAACTGGGGGTCTTAACACATCACACGTTCATTGTGTCACCGTTGTGGGGCCAGAAGTGTGAAATCGAGGCGTCTGCGGGATCATGCTCCCTCCAGAGACCCCAGGGGACCCTTCCTCGCCTCCTCCAGCTGCTGGCAGTTCAGACGTTCCTTCACTGTGGCCGCATCCTCCATCTCTGCCTCCGTCTGCATTACTTTCTCTTCTCTTCTCTTCTCTGTCTCACATCCTAGGACCCATCCTAAATCCAGGACAACCTCACCCTGAGATCCTTCATTTAATCACATCTGCAAAGAACCCATTTCCACATAAAGTCACATGCAGAGGGACTTGGACATATCTTTTTGGGAGACACTATTTAATCTGCTACAATGTGCCTTAACTATATTCTGCTCAATAAAATGAAGAAACATCAAACTTAGCATGGCTTCTCCATGGTGAGGACTCCAGTTTCCGGCTTCTGGAGAAAGCTCCCTCTGATCTCCTGCCACGTCTGCTAGTGACGCGGAATCAATGGAGCAGGTGCCTTCGCGGTGCTCACAGGGCTGTGGGCGCGTCCCCAGGATGGAGTAGGGTCCCTCTGCAGTGCCGAGCCTGGCGTCCATCACTCAGAGCGGCCTGCACAGCCAGCGCGTGCCCTCCTCTGGGCGGCCGGCCGCGACAGCTGTGCTCTCAGTGAACTAGATTGGTCTCAGCAGGGAACACGGTGTGAGGCCTCAGAATTGCAATTGGCTGGACGGGAGATTCAAAGGCAGGGAAAGAAGCTGCTTTGTTGCAGGGCCGTGGAAACACTTAAGAATATGAAGTTGATTAAAGGTGGCAGAGTAATGAGAGGAAACGTGTAGCTATGGTTCAGCACGCAGCAGCGAGGGGCTGAGAGCTGTCAGCACCCAGCCATGCACCTGGGGCAGCAGCCAGAGAGCCGCAGGCCTGCTCATCTCCCTGCTCCAGAGTCCCCTGAGACCCCCACCCCTCAGAGCCGGACACCTGCAGTGGGCAGGGGCGGGGAGGGGAGGGTGCCTGCAGGAGTGCGGCTGCTGGATGTGTAAATGCCTCCCTCAGAGCTCTCCCTGAGACACCAGAGTCAGACCCGCAGCAACCCCAGCGTGGGGCTACCTCAAAGACCCCCCAATCCTTTACAAACCACACTGGGCTAGCTGTCTCCTTCTGCTGCTGGCTACATGCAACAGAACGGAGTTAGGCCCTTACCTAATACCATATACAAAAATTAATTCAAACTGGATCAACAGCTTGCATGTAAGGCCTAAAACTATACAACTCTTAGAAGAAAACATGGGACAAAATCTTCATGACGCTAGACAGTGATTTCTTGGATATGACACCACAGGCACAGGCCTCAAAATAAAAAATAGATAAACTGGATTTGATGAAGAAATTTTAAGTTTGTGCATCAAAAGACAATATCCACAGAGTAAAAAGGCAGCCTGCAGAATGGGAGAAAATATTTGCAAATCATGTATCTGATAAATGATCAATATCCAGAATATGTAGAGAACTCGTAAAACTCAACAACAAAAACCTGATTAAAAAAGGGCAAAAGACTTGAATAGACATTTCTCCAAAGAAGACATACAAATGGCCAATAAACACATGAAAAGATGCTTGACATCACTGCTCATTAGGGAAATGCAAATCGAAACCACAGTGAGATATCACTTCACACCCATTAGGACGGCTACTATCAAAAACCCAGAAAATAACAAATGTTGGGAGAATGTGGAGAAATTGGAAACCTTGCGCACTGTTGGTGGGAATGTAAAATAGTGCAGCCACTATGGAAAACAATATGGTGGTCACTCAAAAAATTAAAAATAGAATTGCCGTATGATCCAGTGATTCCACTTCTGGGTATTCACCCAAAAGAATTGAAAGCAAGGACTTGAACAGATATTTGCACACCCATGATCACACTCATATTCATAGTAAAGCTGAACTGTAGAAGCAATCCAAGTGTCCATCAACAGATGAATGGCTGTCCACACAGTGGAATATTATTCAGCCTTAAAAGGGAAGAAAATTCTGCAATATGGTATAACGTGGGTGGACCTTGAGGACGTTATGCTGAATGAAATAAGTCATTCACAAAAGACAAATACTGTATGATTCCACTCATATGAAGTACTTAGAGTAGACAAATTCATAGAGACAGAAAGTAGAATGGTGGTTTCCAGGGGCCGAGGGGAGAGGGGATTGGGGAGTTCCTGTTTAATGGATGCAGAGTTTTAATTTTACAAGATGAAAAGTGTTCTGGAGATGGGTGGTGGTGATGGTGGCACAACATTATGAGTGTATTTAATAACACTGAATCCTACACTTAGAAACTGCTCAGATGGTAAATTTTATGTAGCACAATAAAAAAATTTTGGAAAAAAACCCAAACATCTAATAAGGCACTTGCAATGTGTTCTCAATAAATGATATATACATTAAAAAAGACATATAGAAAACAAATAGTAACGTGGCATACATAAATCCTACCTATCAGTAATTACATTAAATGCAAATGGGTTAAACAGTACAATCAAAAGGCAGAAATCAGTGAAATGGACTTTTTTAAATGACCCAACTATATGCTGTCTACAAGATACACACTTTAGATTCAAAGACACAAATAGGTTGAAAACAAAAAGATGGAAAAAACATTTCATGCAAACAGTAAGCAAAAGAGAGCTGGAGTGGCTATATTATCAAAGTAGAACTTAAGACAAAGATTGTTACTAGAGACAAAGGACATTTTTAAATGATAAAAGGCTCAATCTATCAAGAAGATATCACAGTTATAAAGATATATATACCTAACAACATATCTCTAAATACTTGAAGCAAAAATTGACAGAATTAAAGGGAGAAATGAAAATTCAACATAGTAGCTTGATTCTTCAATACCCCACTTCTAGTACTGGATAGAATGACTGGACTGAACACCCATTAGGAAACCGTAGACTGAGCAACACCATAAACCAACTGTGCCTAACAGACGTTCCTAGAGCACTCCCCCACAATCGCGGGTGCACGTGCTTCTCAAGTGCACGGGGACTGCTCTCGAGGATTTCTAGATTAGGTCATCTGTTGGGCCAAAAGGAGCCTCAATAAACTGAGAAGGATTGAAGTCATGTGGAGTATGTTCTCTGACTTGAAATGAAGTGGAATAAAGATTGAAATCGATAGAAGAAAATATGAGAAGTTCAAAATACGTGGAAATTAAACAAAACACTCCTAAATAACCAATGGCTTAAGGAAGAAATCACAAAGGATATTAGAAACTATTTTAAGATGAATGAAAACCTAAACACAACAGACCAAAACTTATGGGACGCGGCCAACGCTGGGCTTGGAAGGAGGTTTATGCCTGTAGTGGTGTGTCTTACAAAGGAGAGAGATCTCAAATCAGTAGTCTAGACCACCTGAAGAAACCAGAAAAAGAAGAGCAAACTAAATCCAAAGTTAGCAGAAAGAGGGAAATAATAAAGATTAGAGCAAAGAGAAACAAAATAGAGAATGGAAAAGCAATAGAGAAAATTAACAAAACCAAAAATTGGTTTTTTGAAAAGATCAATGATATTGACAAACCCTTAGCTACAGTGACTAAGAAAAGAGAGAGAGGACTCCAATTACCACCAGCCTTGCTGAAGTAAAGAGGATTATAAAGAAATACTAAGAACAATTGTACAGCAAAACTTACATAACCTAGATAAAAATGGACAAATCCCTAGAAAGCACAACTACTGAAAGTGACCCAGAAGAAATAGAAAATCTAAACAGAACTATAACATATAAAGAGATTGAAGTAATAATATAACAATTTATATTATTAATATAATACAGAGAAAAGCCCAGGCCCAGACAGCTTCACTAGTGGATTCTACCAAACATTTAGAGAAGAATTAATACCAGAACAAACAGACAGAAAACCAGCAAGGATACAGATTGGAATAACACCATCATCTGAGTGACCTTAGTGCCATTCACAGAAGGCGCCGCGCGCAGTGGAGAGCGCATTCTCTTCAAGAGTGCCTGGAATATTAACAAGACAACAAAGCCTGAGCCATAAGAATGTCTCAGTAAATTCAAGAATGCACAGTATGCTCTGGAACCACAAAGAAATCAGACTAGAAATCAGTAACAGAAAAAACCCTGGAAATCTGTAGGTATTTGCACGCCATGTAACACACTTCTAAATAATCTATGGGTCACAGAAGAAATCAGAAAGAAAACTAGGAAATACTTAGAACTGAATAAAAAAGAAAGTACAACATTTCAAAATTTGTGGGCTGCCACTAAAGTAGGACCTAGGGTTTATGTATTGTAGGGAATGCTTATATTAGAAAAGAAAATGTCTCAAATCAATGAGCTCAGGTTTCACTGTAAGAAATCTGGAAAAAAAGAGCTAATTAAATCCAGAGTAAGCAGGAGAAGGTAAATAATAAAGACTGGAGCAGAAAAATATGGAATAGAAGGTAGGAAACCAATAGAGAAAATCAATGAGACCAAAATCTAGCTCTTTGAAAATATTAATAAAATTGTTAAACCTCTAGCTAGATATATCAGGGGGGAAAAGAGTGGAAAATACAAAATATCAATATCAGGAATAAGAAAATTATTTAAAATAAAAGAAAACATTGATAAATCAGACATCACTAGTGGAAATTTTGCTCTTTGCAAGATGCTAACAGAATGAAGAGGCAAACGACCAAGCAGGCGGACGTGCTCGCCATGACACATCTGGCACGGGGCTCGTGTGAGGATATATAAAGAGCTCTTAACACATGACAATAAGGCAACGTACAACCCATAAAATACGCACAAATGATTTCAATGGACTCTTCCTTCAGCAAAGAACATGTACGAATGGCCAATAAGTACAGGGAAAGACAGTCGCACCAGTGATCAATGGGGACGCGCACATTAAAACCACCATGTACCCCACAGAATGGCTAAAATTAAAGAAAATCAAACCTAACCACCCTCAAGAGTTGGTGAGGATGTGGAGGAACTGGAGTTCTCATGCCCTGCTGGTGGGACAGCCACCTGGGAAAACAACTTGGCAGTTTCTTAAAAAGTTAAATACACATATAGACCTATGACTCACCCACTGCACCTCTAGGTGTTTACCCAAGAGAAGTAAGAACGTGTTCCCACACAGACTTGTGCAAGAATATTTACAGCAGCTTCATTCATCACGGTGAAAACTCGAAATAGCCTCACTGTCCCTCAACAGGTGAATGGACAGGTGGTGGTGCATCTGTGCGACGGAGCAGCGCTCAGCAGTAACAAAGAAGGATCACTGACACACGCTGGAGCGGGTGAATTTCAAGGGCAGCATCGAGCAGAGGAAGCCAGATCAAGAGACCCATTCTGCATGACCCTGTGACGTAAGTCCTACAAAGGACAGAAAGTGGGTCACTGGTTGCCTGGGGCTGAGGGCGGGGCTGATGCACCAGAAAGGGATGTGAGCAGACTTTTGGGGAGGAAACATTCTGTACCCCGACTGTGGTGATAATCTGGTGTGTGCATTTGCCAAACCCCATCAATTTGTACCCTCCAAACGTGTGCATTTTATTCTATGTAAATTGTACCATAATAAAGTTGGTTAATAAATGGATATTTGCTACGAGCCCGTTCCCCACAGTGGCCAACACCACGACCACGCACACTGTCTTTCTTCCCATGGGCCAGATGCTGATTCCCTGGCCACCGGGTCCTCGTGGGCACTGATGGGGACATGGCAGCGCTGCCAGGCTTCAGGCTCCTCACCTTGTGGCAGCATCAAACACAGGGTGAGCAGCCCCGCGCTGCCAATGACGTCCCTGACGCAGCAGGAATCGTGGGCCCTGAAGCCCACGTTCACCCCTCACTGCTTGCAGAATCACGCTGAGGACAGCAGCCCCTGCACGCTTTCCGCTGTCGGATGACGCCGAAGGGTAAGGCTGGCTCTCCAAGCATTTCTAAGGCAGATTTACCCCCTGTGACAGCACGAGCTTCCTTTCACCAGAATCCCTGAGACAACCACAGGGGCTCTGCCAGCTCAGTGAGGGTAATCCTGTCACTCACCCTTTAAACCGCATGATGCCTGGTGCTCATTTTGTCTCCAAATCTGTTCTTGTGTTCAGTCTTCGTCTGGTTCTGGTTAAATGTGCATTTTGTTTATTGCATCTAATTTGGCTGTGTAGTTAAAATATATCTTGATGAAAAATAGCCTTTGGAATTGGATGTGGATGGTGGATACAGCATCATCTAGCCATAATTTTGAAAAAACAGCAACAACTTTCCCTGACTTAAGTTGCACCAGGTCCTGTGAGGTGGGGCCCCGCCCAGGCCTCCGGCTGGAGAGTAGTCAGGGTCCCCAAAATGCCGGAGGCAGCTGCAGGCAGGGCTTCAGTGCAGCTGTGGAACCCAGGCCACGCCCCCTCCGGCTGAGCTTAAGGGGTCCTGCTCCTGACGGGCTTCAAGGGGGCGTTCTCCCCCAAGGCGGCCGACCCTGCTTGTCTCCACAGCTCCCAAGAATCTTCTCTCCCAGAGGTGGCTCCTCGGGACTAGACTAGACACGCCCCGGTGTTGCCATAGGCTGAGGAGTTTGAGAGCCCCCCACCTGCTCCTTCTGTGGCGCTGAGACGTGCTGAATGGGTGTCTCGTCACGGGGCACGCAGGGAGAAGACTGGGCCACTGATCTTTAGCCAGCTTCTCTGGGATGAGTGAGGAGGAGCAGCCCTTCACAGCTCGCCCTCCTGTCCGCTTGGACGGAACGTTTGCGCCCCTCAAATTCATGTGCCGAAGTCCTGCCCGCCATGCAAAGGCGTTCGAGGAGGGGCCTTTCCGAGGGGATCAGGGTAGCCAAGGTCGCGAGCTGGGCCCTGATGGGATCAGCGCCCGAATCAGAAGAGGCCGCAGAGGGCTCCCTCCCCAGGAGCACACGGGGGCAGCCGGACGAGGCTTTGGACGAAGCCCGCTCTCGGCTGCTGATCTGGACTGCCAGCCTCCGCGACTGCCAGGGGTGAATGCTTGCTGTTTCACCTCTCTGGCTCTGTGTTTGTTGTCGCACCTGCGCTGACTGAGACAGTGCAGTTACTGACAAGAAGTTAGCGTTTGATAACACGGTAAAATTACCCATTCGAGCAACACCGTCTTCACCGGCAGCACCTCCCACCCCGGCGTTCCCAAGCGATTCTCTCAGAACCAAGCGAGAGGCCCCACGGGAGATAAAGCAGTGTCTCCACCACCTGTGACTCGGGTTCCCACAGAGAGGGGACGCCGCAGCCTCGGTGTGAAGATTTTCAGATGGGAGGGTCCCCAAGCCCCCACAGCCCTGCTCTCATGCGGCACAGTCTCAGGGAGTCAGATTCCGTGCAAGGGTTGAAAGATCAAGGAGGAAAGATTCTGGAGGCTGTGAGTGGGTGCCCGAGTGTCTGTGGGCCAAGACCCGCCCCAGACAGACCCCTACCCTAACCAGGGCCAATGCCTGCCCTGGGCCTCCCCGCGGACTCACAGCCAGGCGACCCTCAGCAACAGCTGCTTCGTCCCGCCTCCCCGGCCAGATGCTCCTCACGCGGCAGCTGCATTGACCTCATGACTGAGCACCCCATGCTGGTCACGTCCACAGCAGTGAGGCTGCGGGTCTCTGGAAGCATCACTGGGGCTTGCTCCCCTGCCCCTACAGGCCTGACACACCCTCCCGAGCTGTCTACCCGCCCTCAGGCTTGTGGCCCAGGCAGCACCCCCACACTGGACACTGGGCCCCCGAGTCCGCCTCCCGTGTGGAGAACCCGCTGAGTCGGTGAGGACACGGGACCCTCAAGCCAGTGCGGCGCTCCCTCGGCTCCCTGGGCAGAGGAGCAAGGGGACAGAAGTCGCCGAGGGTCTGTTGCGCCTGCTCAGCTGCTCCTCTGAGCATCGGGCTCTGGAGGGAGCTGAGTGGTGGCTGGCTCGATGCGCCCAGCGTCTGGCCTGGGGTAGCAACCCCTTTTCCAGAACCGCATGGCTCCCAGGCTCAGAGGTCCCTGCTCAGACCAAGAAGCCAAGGTTCTGAGAGCTGGGGCTGCCCGGTACCACAGCTGTGGTCAGGCCAGTCCCCCTTCAGGACCACAAAGCACGCCCTCACTGTCCACACCTGCAGCTGGTGCCGGGCATGTGATGGGGCCTCCCCACACACACTGGCTACAGGGTCATGCAGAGGATGCCCTGGACCACCCTGATTTGTCCCTTCATCCCCCCACAGACCCTCCTCACTCCTGACCCCCTACATTGCCACCTGACATGTCCCTGTTGGGGTGTGGGCCACACCATATGCCCAGTTGCTCAAGGCGTGGTCTCAGCAGCGTGACATCCTGAAGACTTCTCAGGTCAAGCTATTCCACAAGCAGCCACCACTTATCCAGTGCCGCTACCTCTGAGGGTGAGAGAGTGGGTCCTGTACCCTTGGATGACCCAAATAAAGAGGGTTCAGCCTCCACCCACTGTGACCTGCCCCGGCCTCGAGACACCTGGTGCCATCTGGACACAGGAGTGGCTTCCAGGACCAGCAACTTCTCAGAGTTTCTCTAACCAGGACTGTGGATCAGGATGACCAGCACCTGGCTCTCGAGCTGAACCCCAAGGCTCCCCTTCCCCCAATACAAGCTCTTGTCCGGCCAGTTTAGAAACCAGTCCCCAAAGGCGACCAGCTCACCTTGAGAGGCTGCATCGGAGCCAAAGGCCTTTAGGAGCACACAGGAGGCTGCAGGAGGATGCCCAGATGTTGGCCGAGTGGAGCTCCTTGTGCAAACCACAAGCCTGGCACAGCCTGGACTAACCCACAGCCTGTTCCTGGTCTCCTGGGTTGAAGGTGACCTGCTGCTGGGACTGTCACTCTTCAGCCTGAGCTGTCGGTCCTCAGGTTCCATGTGAGCCCCACAAGGTCCCCAGGACAGGGAATCTCTGTCATGGGCAAGTCATGGGGACCCTCCCCCCGCCCATCTGAGCCCCATCCAGAGCCAAGGACGCTCCCTTGAAAAGTCGAGCACTTCGCCTTCTCTCAGATGAAGGAGACGCAACACTTAACAGAGACAGGCACACAGCGGCCCTGGTGTGACATCTAAAATGAGAGACCGTTAGTGTGGGGATCCGAGACACCAGACAAACCGCATGCTGCCCAGAGGGAGTGTCCCCGCCACCACCCTGTATGCTTCGTGGATTCTGACCTCCTCCTTCCCTCGAGGAGATAAATCCAGAAAAAACCCAACCAGCTAAGGAAGGAACACAGTGCAGAACCCTATTTCTTCAAAATCGTTGTTACTTAAGACCTCCACCCAAGTCCTGCTAGAGGCAGATGGTGGACGGCCCCACGTCATCGGTTCCCGCCGCACGCCGATCCGGCTTCCATTCCGCCAGCCCCAGAGAATTTGCGCTGCAAAGACGATGACCCCCCCAGAGATGCACTGGTTTTATTTTTATACCAGAAAGTGCTCTGAGAGAGGACATTTTATTATTTTGAGGATCTCACCTAATTGTGTGCATCTCAGTGATAATATTTGTTAAGATTTTTAATTTAAAAAACCATGCAAACCATTTATTTTATAAATACAAAACCACTCAAGCCCAAGATGTATTTAAATGAAAAAGCAGCAACTTCCCTGACCTGGCACGTGGTTTAGCACAGCTTTCAAACAGCGTGAATGTTCACATCGAAGGACAGTTAACAGGACGCAAGCTGCTCCGGCGCTGAGCTTCACCGATGCTTATTTTAAAGGTAAGAGCACGTGTGAAAGAACTTACCGGTGTGCTCATACAGACACCCCAGTACATGCTCTCACTCTCCACCGAGAGAGAGTCACCATGTGACCCCACAATTCCTCTCCTGGGTATACACCCCAAGAACGGAAAACAAGCATTCAAATAAAAACTTGTACACAAACGTTCAGTGTAGCATCCTTCACAATTGCCGGAAAGTGGGACCCACCTGTGCACCTCAGCAGCGAGAACGAATACACACAATGTGTCCATCCGCACACTGGAGGTCACTCAGCCATGAAAAGGAGCGAAGCACTGACATGCCACGACGTGGATGAACCTGGAAAATGTGATGTCAGTGAGAGAAGCCGGACTGAAGGCCACATATTGCATGACCGCACTTACATGAAATGTCCAGAAAAGATAATTGCAGAGACAGAAAGCAGGTTAGCGGTTGCCAGGGGCTGAGGGGTGACAGCTGATGGGTGCTGCTTTTGAGTGATTAGAATGTTCTGGAACTAGACAGTGGTGATGGCTGCACAGCAGTGTGCATGCAGGAAGTGCCCTGAATTGTGCACTTTAAAATGGATCTGGAAATTTCTGCCCTCCACCAGCGACGACCTGCGTTTGTTCACTGAAAGCTCCTCCTGAGGTGTCGGTGCTGTGAGACCAGACGCCAAGAGCTGCGTGACTGGACCACTCTCCAGACGTCCGCTCGGGGGGGACCAGCTGAGGCCGAGGAGGACGCCGCTGTGTGCCGGGAGAACCTGCTGAGCGGGTGGAATCCCTATCCCCAGGGGGACGCCTTGGCCGCACGCCTGCAGTCAGCAACGGCTCCCGGCTCCTACCTCACGACGCTGTGGCGAGACGGAGTGCACAGGTCACCCGCTGACTGTGGCGGGAAGAGCTGAGCAGCTCCATCTCCCCAGACGTCTTCGCATCCAGTAGGCAGCGCTATCCCCCGGCTCCTGCCTCAAGGGCAAAGCCCGCGGACCCGAACGGACCTGCCTCCAGGGCTGCTGAGGGCAGCGGCCTCTGTCCAGCAGCCTTGAGGGAGGCGGCTGCACTTCACAGATGGGGACACAAGGGACGAAGGGGCATGGACAGGGCTGACCTCCACTGAGGCCCCGTTGTCATCGCCCACCGTCCCCTCTCGCAGCGGAGGGTCAGTGAAGGCTGCTGCCAGGAGTCTGCAGTGGATTGGGAGAGCTGGCCAAAGGGAACGTGACGGTCAGGCCTTCAGTCACTTGCCTCGATGATATAAGCCCGAGAGGAGGTGCCCCACTCCCCCTGCTACAGAGCCAGCGAAGGAGGGGGCGCTGGGGGTAGACAAGCACGAAGTCGGAGGGGAGGGAGGGAGGTGTCTTCAAGTGCCCCCACAGAAGGAGGCCTCACCGATGCCCCCCAACAAGCAGGTTCCAAATGGGCAGGAATGCAGGTGTGTGTGAGTGCATGGTGGAGCCGGACCCCTCACCTTCCAGGACCTCCGGGGGCAAACCCACAGCATTGCCGTCTGTCTGGGAGGAGACCGGGGCTCACAGAGGCCGGCCAAGGATGAGGCCTGAGTCCTGCAGCATTGTGACGAACAAGGCAGAAGGAATTTTCTAATCTTTCATTTGCACAAAGGAAATGCTAGTCTTTTACTTAGTCAAATGTTATAGAATAATTAACGTGTCACACTGAAGCCTAAACAGAAACCGTGGGATCGTCGAATCCTTTCATGGTGAGTACCCAAAACCATCTGCCCATACGTGGGAAGCCCAGGTATTTTGTTGCAGAGGTTATGCTAAGAACTGAAAATAAATACAGCACCTGAATTCTGACGATAAAGAGAAACCAGATGTGACGAATGAGAACAGCGTGGAACCCCGGGACAGAGGGGAGCAGCCAGTGCCTCACGGCCCCAGCTGCTCCCTCCCAGCCCTGGGGCTCCCTGCCCTCGCCTCCTACGCAGAGCCTCGTCTGTGGGAAAGGACGTGTGGCTGCGTGGGCTGATAGTGCAGCTCGCCATCTTGTCTGGACCCCCAGAGGCTCAAACCTGAGTTGGATAAGCAGGGAGCGAGTGGGTGACAGGTGCCAAGGTCAAGGCCGCCCCACGCCCAGAGCCAGGTAAAACCTTGCTGGCCAGTCTGGACCCTGGGGAGGGCCTCTCAGTGTTCCTCAGACGCCAGCCGTCTGCTCCTGAGAAGAAGCTGCTGAGCAGCCAGTGCCAGCTGGGCTTTATGAGAGCCTCAGAGGAAGCGCAGGGCTGGAGACGGGGCAGAGGGCCGGGGGAGCCAGCGGACCCCCAGAAGGAGCTGCTTCCCTCCTTCACTGGCCAGGGAGCTCGCCAGGAGTTGAGTGAACAGAGGACAGAGGACATTGCCAGGGAGGAGGGTACTGGGACCCAACATGACCGTCTCCAGCTGTGGCCTCTGGGCTCAGAGGCTGCAGGGGGATGAACGGTGGGCAGCTGGCCACACTGGCCCTGAACTGCTCTGATTTTAGGGCAGGAGGGCAGGCCACCTCAGTCCTTGGTCAAGGGTCTTCCTTGGATTATTCAGGCCATTTGTTTCATGAACTTCGACGAGCATGAGACCCATTGCTCAGGATGTTGGAGCTTCTTAAATGAGGAGATGCAGGAGAAGCCCTAGCCCAGGCCCATGGCAGGCTAAGTGAGAGGCGGAGGGCACGTGGGCAGACAAGAGGCAGGTAGGTAAGCGGAGGCAGATGAGTAGTGAAGTGGCGGTAGATGGGTAGGTAAGTGGTTGTAGATGGGTGGTAAAGTGGTGGTAGATGGGTAGGTAAGTGGTGGTAGATGGGTAGTGAAGTGGTGGTAGATGGGTAGGTAAGTGGTGGTGAATGGGTAGGCAAGTGGTGGTGGATGGGTACGTAAGTGGTGGTGGATGGGTAGTGAATTGGTGGTGGATGGGTAGGTAAGTGGTAGTAAATGGGTAGGTAAGTGGTGGTGGATGGGTAGTGAAGTGGTGGTAGATGGGTAGTGAAGTGGTGGTAGATGGGTAGGTAAGTGGTGGTGGATGGGTAGTGAAGTGGTGGTGGATGGGTAGGTAAGTGGTGGCGGATGGGTAGGTAAGTGGTGGCGGATGGGTAGTGAAGTGGTGGTGGATGGGTAGGTAAGTGGTGGTGGATGGGCAGTGAAGTGGTGGTGGATGGGTAGTGAAGTGGTGGTGGATGGGTAGGTAAGTGGTGGTAGATGGGTAGGTAACCTCCTCAGGGCTTCTTCAGAGCATTACTATTTCTCTAAGATTAAAAGATGCTAGTTTTCTTCCAAACAACTTAAAACAGATGAGCCAGCTACAATATTATATGTTTGCTAATTGAATTTTTAAGTGTATGTTGACCTTTGAAATATGGAGACAAAAAGAGACCGAGAGCCAGCCCTGAAGGCCTGGCCGTTCGAGTTCAGCGCTCTCACTGCCTCACAGGCCCAGGTCTGCTTCCCCGCCGTGGAAGCACACCACCTGTCTGTCAGTAGCCATTCTGTGGCAGCAGCTCACATGGAAGAACGAGAATGACTTACAAGTAGAATATACAACCATGCTCTGAGGCTTTTGGGAGGAAAAAAAAAAAAAGGAGGAAGATTGGCAACAGATGTTAGCTCAGGGCGAATCTTTCCCTACAAAAAAAAAAAGAGAGAGACCGAGCCGCCAGGCCTCATGGCTGACTCCCAGGGTCTACAGCTTCAATAAGTTAATGATGTGTGATGATCAAACTGTTAACAGTGACAAGAAGTCCCTGCTGATTTGCTAAAATCTCCCTTCCTGATTAGGCTGCAGGAAGCTTCTCCGATCTTTGAGGGGATGTGGGATCTGCAGTCCACTTTACTGCCACGTAATAGGAAGGGAGCTCTGTGGACGCAAATTGTAGCTTGAAAAGAATGATTTTAGACCCCCGTCACTGATTTTACGGCATGTTTTTTGTCAGAACTGGAAACAAAGCGTAATTGGCGCGTGGATTACAAAATGCCGGATGGAGAAACAGAAGCAGAGGCCCTGGGATGGAAAGAGCTGAAGAGAAACAACGACAGATTAAAGCCAGGTCGGGTCCAGGTCATAGCCAGTGCTTCTGGAAACCTACCACTTGTCACTTTTAACTGTGTGTGGGCTCCGGTTCTGAGGAGCGCTCGGCACGGCCTACAACACATGGCACTCGTTAGAGGATGCATGATAAGGAAATTCCAGGCAAAATGTGAAGACAGCAGAGGGAGGGGCCCAGGCAGCAGGGGTCGGCGGGGGAGGCCGTCCTTGGTCGTCCAGCCCTCCGCCAGCCCCCGGCTGATCACAAACACGAGTGCCTGTCAGAGGTCCGCTGAGCCAGCTGGACCGGGAAGTGCCCAACGACCCACGACCCTTGAGCTGAATACACGGTTCCTCCGTCAGCTCCTTGGCCTCGGGGTCGGGAAATCTGTCACGCAGCCTGTTCATTCCCCAGGTGTCAACAAAGCCATCCCCGTTACGAGGAAGCGGGTCACTTCTCACTTATTAAAAACAGGTGCAGTACTGAGATTCCTCACTTCTCTCACTTCTGCTTGACGATCTTCAACGGAATGCTGAGGAAATGACATCGCTGTGCATGCTTTGACGTTTACTGTCCTGTGTCATGAAAGCAGCCAGACTGGGAAATAAACTTCAGTCGCCCTCCTGGGGCCGCAACCCCATCAGTAGTCCGTTCTCTCTGTACTCACCCGCCATGTGGGTCCCAGGGTCGGCAGGGTCCCAGCCCCCTCGTTCAGGAATGACAAAAAGATAATCTTCCACGCATTAAAAATATTCTGCCAACTAACCCTGGGTCAAGAGAGAACCCATTCTGGAAATTGTAAGACAAGTTATGCGAAAGCAGCGCAAGAGGGAAATGCACCGGATTAGATGAGGAAACAAGAAGGCCGAGCAGCTTCGCTCTGGATCCAACACCTGTAAATTCTCCGCCCGAGGACCTGTCTCCCAGGTGGACACGGCACCTCACCCCTGAGGCACAGGGGCTGGCTTCTACTTGGGGTGGACAGCTGCCCCCATGGCCGGCTGGCTCCCTCCTCCTCTGTGGCGGGGCCCGGCCCCGGCAGGAACCCAGTGAACACTTGGTAAACGGCACATCCATCTCCAGGTAGCGTGCAGGACGCTCCGAGGCACGCAGTCTGGGAGCTGAGGGTGAGGCCCGGGACCAGAGCTCTGGCCGGTGGGGTGGAGGGGGCGGGGGCGCCCCATTGTGAAAGTGCCTCGGAGCCCATGCTCTGACCATCGGATGGCAGGGCCTGTGTGCCCTGAGGAAAGTGACAGCAGAGGGAACGGGCTCAGCAAGCACACTGATCACAAAGGGCCTGGTGCTCGGCCGTCAGAACCCTCAGCCTGTGTCACCTCTGCAGAGTGACCTCGTCCTGAAACGAGAGGGGCACGGTGTGTCCCCACATCTTCCAGCCGTGGGATGGGGGTCTCCCCGGCCTAGGTGGACATCCTCATGACTCAGAGTGGCCTGGACCCCAGCCCCTGTTAGCTTGTGGGCTGTGGCTCTGTGGGCCCCCGTGGCCCTCTGTCGTTATCTCTGATGACAGAGTTGTTTTCTGGAAGAGCCATAGTGAGAAATCCACTGGTGTCCCTGTGCCCTAATGGGCTCTGACCCCAAGTCCCAGATTACAGCCTGACCCCAGGTTGCCACGGCAGAAAGGACTGTTTCAAATAGGAGAGATGGCTGTTAGCATCACATACTGACCAACTAGCATTTTCCAGGACATTTAACCCTGTTTTTGGGCCCTCGGCTGGAAACGCAGTAGTAGGCGTGGAATGCATGTTAACCGGTTACCCAAGTCCATGAGAATGGGGAGTTTCTACAGATTGCCCTCAGTCTGGTCCCGTGAGCATCAAAAGTTGTCCCAGTGTCACGAAGAAAGACCCCCAAGGGCTGGCCCCAGGACACTGGGTGGGGGCCTCTCCTCCCCAGGCCCCCCGGCCCCCCAGACCAAGTGCCATTGGGAGGACCCAGCGTCCTCAAGAGAAACCTCCATGGACACTGGAGAGGGAGCCAGAGGAGAGTGAGGACGCCAGACTCCTGGGCAGGTCACGGCTCCTCACAACAAATAAAGCGAGAGAAGGAGGCCGGGTCCCCCCAGGGAGAGGCACCACTCCCTGGCTCCTCGTCACTCCACACTTTACATCAAGAAGACAGTCAGTCCGGGGGTCCCACTGCCTGTCAGGAGGCTGGGCTGACCAGGTGAGGGTGGCGTCCCTTGCTCCAGGATGGGCTTGAGGCCCAAGGCCGCATGTAGACAAAGCTTTATTGGCGCACAGATGTGCCAGTGTGTGCCAATTTGTGGTCCTGCTGGCTGAGTAGCTGGGACCTTAGGGCCCATGAGTATTTATTTGCCATCTGGCCCTATACAGAGAACACTGGAGGACCCTGGTTTGGGACCATGAGTATTTGCCATCTGGCCCTATACAGAGAACACTGGAGGTCCCTGGTTTAGGAGGCAGAAAGCACAGCAGTGGCAAACGGTGACTTTAAAACCAAACTCAGGCCCAAGTCCTCATGTGTCCTTAGTCACATGTCCTCCACACTGGCGGTCTGGACGTCACTCATCAGCTCTTGCACAGGAATGTGGCCCTGGGATCCGCTCACGGGGCTTCATTCCAGGCTGGCGATGAACAGGGCACCCCGCGTACCTCCCAGTTCAGGAGTTCACAGCTCAGCACCACCCAGGCCCGACCCCCTGCAACCCCACCATGGCCTCTGCCACAGCCCCTCCCAGAGCCCCTGCCACAGCCCCGGCCACTGGGCTCCACCATCTTAAATACAAAAACAGGCAAAGACTCTGCTTCTCCCTCCAGTCTCCTGGCAGCCAACTGCAATAAAATACGTCAGGAACAGTAAGGGCATCTTGAGGATTAAGAAAGAATATACATTACCAGTGCAAGGTTGTGGTTTAAATTAATCATTTTAATTTGTATACTGAAGGCCTTTAAGCCATTTGTAGCACTGTTCACACAGCTGCAGCTGTAAGACTCGGTCACGTAACGGCATCGTTGCTGAGCCCAGAATGACAGACTCGAGCAGACAGCCCACAGGCCTGCAGCACGGCCCCTCGTCCCGGGTGATGCTGTCATTTCCCCATAGCTGTGCTAGGGATTGGGGATGGCCGTGGGACTTTTGGGACTGAAACGAGCAGGTCCAGTCCTGGCAAACCAGTAGATGGGTCACCCCCCTTGTTAACCCGTAACCATATTCCCTGTGTGCGAATTCCAGCATGATCCAACCTTCTGTCGGGGAGAGAGGGACATCTCCACAGGGCTGCCTGTGAGCAAGGGCACCTTGCCCCCCAAACGTATGTTCCAGGTCCCAACCAAGTCAACCAAGTAGCTCATTCCACTGGCCTTGGAGAGAACGCTGCTGTCACCTCCCCACCATGGAGAGGGTGCTTCTGTCACCTCCTCACTGTGGAGAGAGCACTGCTGTCACCTCCTCACCATGGAGAGAGCACTGCTGTCACCTCCCCACCGTGGAGAGGATGCCACTGTCACCTCCCCTCTCGGCTGTGCCTGCCACTTGCAGAGCTTGGTCCTCCAGGGCTGCGCGGGCACAAGCTGGTGGCTGGTCCTCGTGTGCCCAGGTGCTGTAGGCTCCACACTACCCCTCTAACCAGACATGGACATGGGGTTCAGCCACTGGGGGGCACCAGCCAGGAATGAGCTTTCTGCTCTCCTCCCCAAGAATTAACCTGACATGCAGATGTGGGATGGGGGAACCCGGAGGCTCAAGGCCATGGGCTGGGGACAGGCCTCAGTCTTGCCGCCCACTCCTCTTCCCAGCTGGCTGGGTCTCTGGCTGGTCCTTACTGTGGCAAGGGGAGAGGTGCTCCGAACCTGTAGTGCTAAGGCCCACAGGAACTGCACCATTGGCGGCCAACACTTGCTGAGGACACAGGTCATAGTCACGAGGCTTAGAGTCTCTATACCTCACTGAGGCCACATGGGAGCCCAGAAGCTGACTCACTGTGGGTTAAGTCGACTCTGGAGCAAAACTACAGACCCACCTCCAGTCAGTCTTCAAAGAGACTTCCAGAACATTGCCCACCAGTCATGGGCATGCCACCAAGTGCTGACAACACAGCCTGGCACAGGGGAGCTCTCAGTGTCAGTCCCGCCATGCCCACCGCCACCATCACCACCATCACCATCACCATCACTGGCACCACCACCACCATCGGTAGTTGGTTGCTTCCTAGGATCCTTCTGTGACCTGGAAAATGCTGAGGTTAAGAATTCAATGGAACACGATGATTTATTTTGTGGAGGGGCAGAAAGACATTCTTTCAGCACAGCTTTTGGCATCACATGACTTCTCCAAACCCACTCCAGTGCACCCACCATTGTGTTTGAAGGGGCGATCAGCACGAGGCACAGATGGGACCACAGAGACCCCTGCCACCCTGGTTTTCCCAAAACTCGAGAGCAAAGTGCACTTTGATTCAGTGGTTTCCATCTTCTTTTCATTTTTTTCCCCCTTTAAAGCAGAAGAGCCTTGATTTTCCCAAACAAAGTCTCACACAGGACCCAGAACAAACAACTTCACAGCAGAGCCGCCCCGGTGGACAGAGGCCCTGAGCAGCCGCCCCTCCACCCCGAGGCCCCTCTGACCTGGCCCATCAGGGGACGAGCTTCTGGGCACTTCAACGATGTCACCAGAGTGAACTTGGACCCATGGGGTGCCAGCAAGAGCCACATCCCGCAGGGAAAAATCACCTTGTTGACACTTGAGGCCAATTCTTCTGCAGGCAAAACACAGAAGAATTCCCACCGTTGGTCCATCCCCTGAAGTTTCTGAAGGATTTATAGATCGTGATGCACGGCCCTGTAGCTCAGGCACGTGGATTTCAACAGCGCTACACCAGCCTTCACTGCCCAGGGAGCGAGCCCCGGGGCACAGCGTCCTCCCCACCACGAGGAGCTGCCACTGTCCAAGGGAGCCACCACACCCCGGGCCACAGATGCCCGAGGACAAGGGACACGTGGTGCGCCATACACACCAGTGCCTCCCACGGGGCAGGTGGGCTCCCACGTGGAGTTGAAACTGGACGGGCTGCTTGTGGGGATGAAAACACAGTTTCATGCACCTGCGGTTCTGCTCAAACTCTTGCAAAATGAAGACAAGGGTTGACAGTAAAATTTATATTTCTTCCTTTTATTTCCTCTAGGTTTCCAGCACCAAAAAATAGTCTCATTTCAGGAGGCACTTCCCCTGTTCACCGTCTGGGACAGAGACCCAGGCACGGGCAGCACGAGCCACCATGGGCAGCCTTGGGCTCCAGGGACAGGACAGAGCTCTGGACGTGCAGACCCGCCCACCAGGTTCTGTGTCTGTGCGGCTCTGTCCATGGGGTCAGGAATCCTTTGTGAGGCCCCAGGAGACCAGGGGATTGCTGGAGGTCGCAGCTTCGAGGAGGGGCCGCACCCAGCCCAGACCCTAGACCTTTAGTCTCGGTGCCCAGCATGAAGCTTCCGGGCCTCTTCACGGAGCAAGGAGCCCACATCAGTTCACAAGGGATCTAGGAGCAGGAGCTGCGTGGGAGAACGGCCGCAACGTGTTACACGTTCCCAAACCGGCTTGGAATACAGCCTGCGTCCCTTTTATTCCCCTAGCAACTCTGCTGTGCTGCGTTTTGTTCACCCGCCCGTCTCTGTTTGTACACAGCATCTGTTCCCACCCAGCAGCTAGAAGCTGGGACAGGGAGCTCTGTTCCGAGCAGACACCAAATGCCTCATTACCAGGAAGGGAAGGGACTGCTGGTCAGGGGATCCTGTCCCCTCTCCTCACAGCCCTGGAGAACCTACAAGTCCCCCGGGGTCCTGGCAGTGTCTCCAGCGGGCCAGGCGCCCAGGAAGCCCAGCTGGAAAGGTCATTCTTGTCCAGGCTGGGGACGCCCAGGCGCAGGCCCAGCACCCTGCTCGGGGCAGGCAGGAGAATCGCCCTCTGCCGCTGATGGTTTTACCCAGGGCCGCCCCCACCTGGACACCTGGACTGGACACCGCTTCTAGCTCGCGGACACTGGGCCCCTGACAGAGCAGTGGAACAGCCCCCCGCCACCTGCCTGTCAGCACCCTTGTGGCTGGGCCCACACTGCCTCCGAGCCTTGGGCCGGCCACTCCCCAGGGATGTCGATCTTCCAAACCTCCTCTGTTCACGCAGCCGCGGTGGGTCCTCCCTGGAGAGTGGAGAACGCGGCTCACTCTCCAGTCGGAACTTCCTTCACACGACACCTCCCATGACCACCGGAGACCTTCAGAAAACTTCCTGGGGCTTTCAGGGTTAGAGCGCTCGGTGTCCTAATGAAAACAGAAATAAGAGGTGCTGTCTGGTGTCGGGGCGTCTCCAAGCCAGTGCCCCAAGGAGTGTGCGTGGTTTGGAAGTTCTGCTGCTACTCCATCACAGGACTGGCCCTAACGTGACCCCGGGGTCGCAATGAGAATCAGGCTCAAGCCACGACAGACATCATGCCAGGCCAGAGCATCCTAAATCCCCACGGGAAGCCATTCTCCTGTTAACTAGAAGGACACGCTCCTCCAGTGAAAAACCACAAGATTGGACTGGAAACGGACCAGCATGTGATGGCCTGATGCGTCCCTGGTGACAGTGGCACAGGGCGACCCCAACAGGCCTCTAGAGGACACAAACAGCATAGTCTGTCTCCTGGTGGCGATTCTGACCTGGGAAGAGATCTTTCCTTCCATAGGGATCCGGCCTCCCTCCCCCCTGCTCCTCCCTGTAACAGGGCAGGGGTGGGGGGTCTGGGCCTCCAACCCCACAGCCCTGGCGCAGCTCTAGCTGGAGAAGGAGAAGGTTCAGATGACGATGACGATGACGAAGAACATCTCCTCCCTGTCCCCTCCATCAGGGCCTTGCCTGGGACCCTCTCAGAGTGAGTCCCCTGCCCAGCTGTCCAGCTGGGAGCAAGCGCTGTGGCCACCAGGCGTCCAGATGTCAGGAGCCCACCTTCACAGCCCGCTTCTCGACAAAGGAAAATGCATCTTGAGATTTCTAGGTCACTAAGAGGGGCGCCCAGGGCTATTTTTAACTAGATCGCCTGTACTTTTTATAGAAGGGACAGGTGGATTCTTGTCTTCTTGCTCCACAGTTTCTGCCACTAATGGTAAAATCTGTCTTCAAAATCTTAGCAAAAGGTTCAACAAAACTCAGTTATACAACTTTGGTAAATTATATATTTATACCTTTCTAAGTTGGAATTCTTCTCAGAAACTGACAGGTTGGGTTTTTTGATGATCTACGCAGTAACCTTTTCCAAGACATCTTCATCAGAGGAAAAGGCCGGGATCCTACACCTCCCTGTGCGCAGAGCACAGAGCAGCCGTGAGCTCTGCGAGCGAGGCCCCTGCAGGAAAGCAGCCGAGGGGCAGAAAGGCTGCTGGGCTGGGGCAGTGCAGAATCAGAGGCTGACTGTGAACAGGGCAGCAGGGACCCCAGCCGAGCCCCGGGCCCTGCTGAGGCTCACCATGTGCGGTGAGGCTCCGCTTGGTTCTTCCCCTGCATTAGTGCCGTCACCCCGGTCCCGGTCTCCTTGTACAGCTGAGGACCCGAGGCCTGGAGAGGTTGAGTCAAAGCAACCACGCTGGAGAGCAGGAGCTGAGTCTAGATGTTCTGACCCATCCCGTCACCCTCTCCGCACGGTCCAGGGGGGCTGTCAGCTGACACAGCTTAGACGTCCTGACCCCACAGTGTGCAGTGCACACCAGGCTGTGTGCGTGCCGTGTCCCCGGGGTGGCCTGAGCCCCAGGCATGGCGGATACTGAACCATGCCTCGAAGGAATGACCACAAATTGGCGTTCTCAGGCCAACGACTTACAGGTGCGTGGGCGGAGGCTCTGAGCGTTAGGTTCAGCTGGACTGGGTCTCACGGACGCCTGTCCCATGCCCAGTCCCCCTCACTGCCCCTCAGAGTGGTCACTGATCCTTTCAGCTGAGGACGGGCACTGCCCAGCAGGGGCTGTCTGAGAGACGACAAGCCAAGGAAGGGGGCTGGCGGAGCTGGAGGGGTCACCTCCCTCCTCACGCACCCCACAAGTAACAGCCCCTGCACATCCTATGAAGATGTGACCATAATGACGTCAAAACACAATCCATCAACCCAACACACCTACTTAAACTGAGGCTTTCCCTGCTATTTCAAGTCAAGCAAAATCATGGAAAACGTCTGCACGTGTTTCTGTTAGTTTAAAATTTGCTCTAACTAATAACTCACCTACTAGTGGAGAAGGCAGACTATCAGGAAGTAAAGGTAGAAAAAGTAATAACCTTTCAAATATTCTGCTCCAACTGTGGAATTTGAGAGCCCTTTTTTTAATAAATATTTTTTACAGATCCAACCGCAATAACCAGCGTACAGTACAGTGTAAGTTAATGCCCGGCTCTCCAGGATGGCTAACGAGGCCCCCCGGGCAGGTGTGAGCAGGCCGTGCTGGGGTCCCCACTGCAGGATCTAAAACCTCCCAGACACACAGACCCCTCAACAGGGGGAGAATTTGATACGTCATTCATTTCTGTTCTCTAATCATTTTTTGGCTCTATTTTAATTTAATTCTCTCTGTCTGTCTCTCTCACTGAATTAAAATAAGCAATGGAGGCTGCTGAGGAAACCCCCTTCCCCGAGAAGTCTTCCTCAGCAGTCGGGAGAAGAGCCTCAGGTGAAGGGTTGTCTGAGCCGTTTCCACCCCCCTGCTGGGGACACAGGACGAGGGTACTTGGATTCGTTAAGAGTTTCCAAGCGGAATGTGCATTTTTTTCAATGAAGTATCAGTTACCGAGGAAAAAATATTCCATGCTTGAAAGGTAAACGTCACTGAACACAGTCCATGTGACTTGGAAATCCCCAGGCCTGACAAATCGGCCTGTTCTAAGTGATGTGCGCCATCTTGAAAAACCAGCAGGAAATGTGTAAAAAGTGCCGAGCATTTGAGTGATGTGGTGCACAGGGAAGTTCGACAAATCCCAAATTTCGGACTTGCAGTGGGCTGCTATTTTAAATGTACTAATTGAACATGTAGGGATATTTGAAAACTCACTTTATCACAAGCAGGAAGCAGGTGCCAGGCCTCAGACTGTGGGCACAGGGGCTGACCCACCTCCTCCACCTCCTCACCTCCCTCTCCCTTGCCAGGACGACAGACACACCGCCTCGCGCTTGTCTGCAGCCGGGGGCCCCAAATGTAGTTAGCTTACACAAGTCTGGCCGCCACGGAGAGCGCCGCCCTCTGCCCCACCAGCTCAGTCTTTCCAAAAGGGAAATGCCGGCTGATGCTAAGACAGGAACCCATTCTGTGTAAGGAGCATCCAGTTATAGCATTGCTAAGTAAAGGGTTCTGGAGCTTAAAACCCCAGGAAACGCACTTCACATTTCCACCCCCAGGGGAAATGGGAATGTGTGTACATCTACACCTGCAAGCACACCACCAGAGGAGTTGGGGTGTCAGAGCTGGCTCCACACACAAGAAAAAGCTGAGGGCGGAGGTTTACTGCGCTTCTGCAGGGGCAGCCAGCCGAGCCTGGGCTGTGGTGGGGCTGCGGGGCCGGGCAGCTCCAGGATCTGCAGCAGGCAACACGTGGCAGGCTGCAGCCGCTGTGCTCCTCAGACGCTGTGACCAGGCCCTCTCCCCGCCGTCCTTCGCAAAGTGTGCACTTGAAGCACCAGGAACAGGAGGCGCGCCCAGCAGGAGGCCCTGGAGGACGAGGTCCAGATGCGGGCCTGAGCTGGGATGTGCTCCCTGTCAGGATGAACGGAGCTCTTCCTCCGAGACCCGCTGTGTGTGTGGATCTTATTTCAATCACTTGCTGTTACACGGAGTTGACAGCCCGCGTGCGAGACAGATTGGAATCCCAGACTTCGAGGACACAGGGAGGACGGCCCTCTACACGCCAAGGAGAGGCCCAGTGCCTTTGGCAGAGAGCAGCCAAATCCGCTAGTGGCCGAGGCTCAGGCAGGGAGGGCTTGGAGCAATCCGAGACGCTGTGCTCCTCTCGTGGGATCACACTGTTCTGGGCTTGCCTCTCACGGAAGTTTGACCCGTGTGAGCGAGGGTGTGCAAGGAAGCCCCTGCTCACACCCGGGGCCTGTGAATGAACAGCCATAAGTACCTGAGCACGCTTCCCTGTCATCCCACTGTCCGGCACAGCCCACGTTTCTGACCAGTAAGAGCAATTTCTGTTACCACAGATATCTGTCCCCAGGTAATCATAATTAATGGTCACTGCCACCACCTCTCTACCAGGTTGCCTCCCTGCATATGTACGGTCAGGCTGTCTCGACTTGGGTCTGGAAAATAAAGCCCACAGTGGTCAAGCTACTTGCCCAATTCCCACAGCTGACCCCCTGCCCAGTGTCTGAGAATGGGGCTCTCTGATAGTCCAGCTGTGCTCAGGGGGACTCGCTGAGCAGCGACCAGGAGGCACCCTCACTGCCCCTGGCAGGTGGGACAGCAGAGACAGTGTTGTCATGAGCTCCTGTGAAACAGAGAGAAACCTCAGCTAAACTGGATGGGGAAGGCCCACGGAGGAGCTGTCACCCCCATCCCACATCATCAATGACACCAAACAGAAACAGAGGACGCTCAGAGGACATCTGGGACAGGAAGTACAACCACTTTACTATGAAGGAAGATTTCTCTCCCTCCCAGCAACAGCCCAACCAATCAGAAACACCGCAGCCCAGCCAATGAGAAATGCCACAGCTCAGCCAATGAGGAGCTGTTGTGCCCTGAACTGTTACTCTCCCTGATGGACTTTCCTTCAGAACAGCCCCTCCCTCTCCCTCTTCTTCTCTATAAAAGCAGCTCCCTCCTGTGTTCTCTGGGTTTGGCTGTGTTACTCCATAGCAGGCGCATCCTGAATTGCAATTCCTTTGGCTATTCCTGAATAAGCTTGTTTTAAGGGTAAAAGTACAGGCAACTTTGCTTTGTAAGTTGACACTCCCAACACAGGACCGGAGACCCAGAGGACATAAGTCACTTCTGGTGGTTGCACACAGCGCGCTTACTGGCACACAGACTTTGGCCCTGCACTTGGGAATCTGCAGTCTCATCCTTAAGATTTGCTGCTCGTGATTCTACTTTGCAATTTCACCATCTGGACAGCGCATGGTTATTTTCCTCTGGGTAGCACAGTGACACTCTATGAAGCTTTGGAGTCTCTGACACTTGGGGACCTGCAGCTGACTAGACCGGTGGGTAAAATGTTAATGGATGTTCGGAGTATCCCAGATCGCAGCCAATGTCTGGTTCTGGTCATTCCTTTCTACACATGCGTATGGACGACTTTGTTTCCTCTGCTCACCAGTCTTTGAAGACCAGAGTTATTTAGGGAAAGGAAAAACCTTACAGTGCCTGAGGTTGCAAATGAACAAAGGGTGTTAATTGTTCTTGTGTTTCTCTTACAGCCCGGTGCTCCAGCCCTGACCTCACAGATGGGTGATGTTTTAGCTTCTGCTGCCGGGGTGGTCCTTCTAGAAGAGGCCTTGGGGTGGCAGCCAGGATGGGAGGGTGCAGGGGTGCTGAGAGTGAACAGGACCCTCTCCGACCCTGCACATCAGGTGCCTTCTCCATGCTTTTTCTACACTTTCCCAGTTGATTCCCATGGATGACTTTTAAAGGAGGAATCTCACTGCCCAAGGCTATTTGCCAATGTCCCTTTTGTCTCCATGAATCATGCTCGTCACCAAGGTCTGGATGCAAGAAAACAGGCAGGGTGACCCAGAGCCCTCGGTGACCCCGGGCCCAATATTCCAGGCACCAGGGAAGCTGAGGGCAAGATATTTGGGTTGTGTCCAGTTTGGCGGGATCGTGAGCAAAGCTGCTGGTGTGCACCTCCAGGAGTGGAATTGCTGGGTCATAGGAATGCTAATGTTCAGGTTTATTAAATACTGCTGAACAGTTGGCAAAGAGGGGCCTGGTTGGGGGCAACTTGGGGATGTCCCTCCAGTCACTGGGGAAGGGATATGATGGGAGGAGCAGCTTGATGGGATGGAAGATGAGGGGTCGGGTTTTGGAGAGGCCGGTGGAAGAGGGCAAAGGACCCCCTGAGGTTAAGAGGAGGCTTAAGCTGGCACTGAGGATGCGGGCACACTGAGCTCATGGGAGTGACTGGTCACCTGGCAGGAGTATTTTCAGGAGGGTGGGTGGCAGGGCCCAACGGGTGACTCCAAGGCTGTGAGGGGAGGCGAGGCCGAGAGCAGCAGGCCCCCGGCGCAGGCTCAGTGCTGCAGGGAGGGGCCTCGGGCTAGTGTCACCGACTAGTTGCCCCCGGGAACTCAAGGGTGGGTTTTGGAAGCATTTAACTGTTGTTCCAAATTGTTCTTTTTCCTTTTACTATGTTAAGGAGATGCAATCACCAACCACCCTGAACCAGACCAGGCCTCACCAGAGAGCTGCACCTATAATCCCTTGCCTCGTTTCTAGTGCTAAGATCTCTCCAGGAGGCGCTTGGGCCTTACTACCATCACCTGCAGTGTATGTGGAAGCACGTTTCCAGTTGAGCCTGCACAAGTGAATACCCACCTCTCCCTTTTGCATATTCATTCCCCATAGAAATCAATGTCCCTTCTTCCCTTTGTCTGGGGACACCATGACTGTGGAAATGATTCCTCATGGTCTCCTATTTGCTGCAAATATATCTTACTTTGTGAAACAACTACTTCTGGTGCAGAGTCTGACTTAACTCGCCAGAAGGGAACCCACTTGGGTTCGGCAACACTAGGACCAGAGGATGATCCACAGAACGTGTCGAGAGGTCGGAGGCTTGGACGGGGGCACCCCGCTTCATCGCGTGGGAACGACCTGGGACGTGTGAGCCTGGCTGATCTGTGGCTAATCTGGCGGCTCGGAGACCAGACAGTGAAGGGCTCTGGTGGGTTTTGATTTTTGGTTTTGCTGGAAAGTTGGAGAGCTGGTCCTCGCTGAGAGGTGATCCGAAGAGACTCCCAGGCGCCTTCTCCTCGCTCGCCCTAAGGGAAGGCAGAAAGGGCAGAAAGTGCCACCAACAATAGGAGAAGAAGCCAAGTCAGAATGCTGCCTGCCACACAGGGAGGAGGAGCCTGGTGCCCCGGCTGGGAGTTTCCTCGAGAGGCTCCCACAGGGAGAAGGGGGCAGTGGGTCCCCAGGCTCGGGTTCCGGTGGGCAGGCGTGGCAGCGTCAAGTCCCCTCTGAGTTGCAGGAAGGGTGTGGCTGCACCTGGAGCCTGCACCTGGAGGAAAGGAGCCCCCGCCCTGCTCTAGGGTTGCGTACTCTGCCCCCTGCCCGCGGTGGCAGGAGCTGGACAGGGGCCACCTGGTCTCCTCCACCCGGGGGTGGGAACATCAGAGATGGGAAGAGGTAACATGGGCCCTGGGGAAGGAGGGCTCCACGGGGAGCTGCCGGCCTGCGCCCTGGATGGTGCTGGGAGTGGAATGGAGAGACAAGGCCGAGTGCCCTGAGTGTGGGCCACCGAGGACTGAACCAGCGTAAATACCAAAACCAGGGGTCGCGGCAAGCAGGGGCTGGAAGAAGCAGCGAGATGCTGCGGCAATGACGGGTCTGCTCCTTGATACAGGAACGAGACCAGATAATTCTCGAGGAAGTGGACAAATCCGTCAAAACATGGAAAACACACAGAAAAAATCTTCACGTCGATTGGAAGAATTAGTATTTGGGGAGCTCGTAGATGTCTCTGGAAAGGAACATTCTGGAAGCCGCCATGCCTGGCACTAGCATTGGGATCTCACCTCATTCAGTCCCACCAATGGCCCTGCAGGGAGGGCATTTCTCCCGGAGGGAGCTCAGTGTGTGGAGCTTTGGTCATTTGTAAGGACGCCCGAGAAGGAAACAGGACTCGAGCACACACTTTCTGAGACTTTGCAGGGCACGGGGAGCAGTTTTCTGTCATCCAAATACTGCGGCTCCTGCTGGGGCTGCCTGGCTCTGTGCTGGTGCTGCAAGGTCTTCTGAGGACCACGTCCCAACCGAATCCGGAGGCGAGGAGCAACTTTGAGCCGGAGCTGCTGGGTCACCAGTGAGTAAGTTTCTGTTGTCTTCAAGACGTGAGCGTCTCTCAGGAGCCCCCAAGACGTGTGTCTATGAGGAGGACAGGGCCCCGGTGTCCTCTCCTCCCCCAAAATCTGAGTAACGCTTGTGGGCGTATAAGTTGGGAGCCCTGACCAAGAAAACCGCTGGTCTCGCTCCGTGGGGTCTGGGCCGGTGGGGGGGCGGGAGCCTGTCTGCAGGCAGCCGTCAAGAGACAATTTCTGAAAGTTAAAACAAGAAACAGCGGCTCGAGCAAGTCCGTTAGAAGGATGAACATAAGTGGTGGAAGTGTGCTCCCTCCTAGAGGAGAGAGGAGCTGGGCCTGTGGCAATTCTTGAGTTCTGTGGAATTGTTAGACCGTCCCAAGCACGTGAGTGTGAATTTGACGAACATGAACACGGCTGAATGAGATGATCCGTGACACGGGGCAGGTTTAATATGTGAGGGGTGTGGCTTGTGTAACCCACCCCCAACTCCAGGAGCCTCATCCTGGGGTCAGGGGACAGCGCCCATAGGAGGTCAGGCAGGAGCTGAGTGGGACGAGCGTGTCCATGGAGTGAGGGTCGCACATGGAGGCCCGAGTGGCCCTGGGAGGCACCGGGGGAGGAGGCACGTTCCCATTTCGCGCCCCGAGGGCCGCCGTGTGGATGTCACCACAGGACCAGCCAGCCTGCTGTGTGCCAGGCCTGCCGGCTCTGAGTGCTTGTCCCTGACTCCTGCACTGGACTCAGGTACCCGCTGGCAGGCGTGCCTTGTTACAAGGTTTTCTGCAAAAAGTTTAAAGGAAAAGCTGCCACGTCACCCACAGGCAAACCACCACTAGGCCGTGAAAAATGGCTCATCCTTCAGAGATGTGTGTGTCACTTCTGTAACTAGCCCCACAGAGGAGCACTTTGGGCTAAAAGAACATAAATTCCTGCGAAGTTGGGCGGGAGGTGCTGCATCTGACGGGCCCAGGGAATAACTTGGCTGGAGCGTTGGTTCAGTAGATGAGAGGAGCCTGGACACAGGCGTCCCTGAGGTTCGAGTTAGAGTTAAGGTCAGTGTTTTCTTTCTTTCCTTCCTTTGAGTATTAGAAAATGGGCACTCTGTGCGTCTAGACATGAGTTCCGTTATTTGTGATTGCACGTGGTACACACAGGGAGGTGGAGAGCTGAGAAAGTGGGTGACCCGCACATCACGTTGAGCTCTGGGGACCTGCAGGGACACAGCGCACAGGAGGTGGATACGGCAAGGCAGACGGGGCTGGGCCAGCGAAGTGTCCGGGTGCATTTGTAACTGTGTGAGAGCACACACCCACATACACACATTTACACACTCACACACACGCAGAGCCTCCTGCTCTAAACTCCTCCAAGGGACTCGAGCCCTCCTGCATCTGTGAGGACGGAAATGGGAAGCAGGCCTTGGGCTCAGAGCCGCCCCCAGCAGCACAGGCCAGAGCAGTGGCTGCAGACAGAGTGGAGCTCAGTGCCCCTGGAGCTGAGAGCAGCTGGATGTCACCCCCACCCTGCGCCCCCCCCCCCCACCCCTCCCCCTATAGAGCAAGTGTGTGGTGGTGAGCTCCCTGCTGACATAGTGACAAAGGAAACAAGAAAATTGCCAAATGCCACGACTTTGGGACCCACTGACATGCAGTGCATCGGTTTGGGGTCTAGGGAATTGTGTGGGGGTCATGTGACCTTGGAATCTGAGGCACGCCCTCTGTGTCACCTCTCAAGCTGACGGTCTTTATCAATTCCTGCTGAGGGAATGTGCTGAATTAGAGGCACTGTGAAGCAGAGCCCCAGAGGGAAGCGCCAAGAAGGAGAACCCGGCGCCAGCTCGCGTCATCGCCCTGGGACAACACAGGCCTCCCTGGGCCCCCAGCTGTCATGCGGTCCCTAAAGTTCAGCTATCAGCGTAGCAAACCTCAGGATGCGGGGTGTGGCCAGGGCCGTGCAGTCATGACTGGCTCTCCTTCTGTCTCTGCCTCTGCCCCTGTCCCCGTCCCCCCAGCTGGCCCAGAGCCTCTTATCCCAGAAGAATGGATGACTTTGTTTGCATTTGGACTCGTGGCTGAGCCTTGGGTTCAAAACTTTCATCAGGCGTCTACACAGTGTAAACATAAACACAGAGGGGAAGCATTTCATGAAATTTATTGTGGACAGAATCTGTTTGTTTATAAAATAGATCTACGTTTGGTTGGTGATTATGTAAGTCTTTTCAAATTATAGTCTGAAGTGAGCCACAGAAGGCCTTGCTCTCTGCCGGCCCTCTGCCTCCTTTCTTCCAGAAGGCAAAGGTTTGGGTGTCCACTAGGGGGGTTTGCCTGGATGTCCAGCTGTTCCAGCACCATTACTTGAAAGGGTTCCTTCCTCACCGGATGGCTTTCGCACTTTCGTCAAAAATCAGTTCATGTTTGTTGGGCCTATTTCTGAGTTTTTGTGATGTTCCGCTGAACTTTGTGTCCCTGACTGTAATATCACAGAGACATCACCGCTGGGCACAGAGCACGGTTTTCTTTGCATCTGTTGGGGTTACATTGCATTTTGGGACGAAAGACACTTTCCACCTGCTACTTCACCCCGTGTTCTCTGACCTGCGCGCTGGCCAGGCGTTTAGGTGGGGCTGTGTGAGGGGGCCGTGTGAGGAGGCCGAGGATGGCTCCTTCCCCTCCTCCCTTCCTTCCTTCTCTCTTCCCTTTCCTTCCTTCCCTCCCTCCTTTTTTCCTTCTTTCCTTCCCTTCCTCCTCCCTCTCTCCCTCCCTCCTCCTTCCTTTCTTGAGGCATCCCTAGAGAAACTTCCATAAGTAGCTGCCATGCTCTGAAGGTGATGCCAACAGCATGGTGACCCACGGCAGTGACCTCCCACCCTTCCCACTCGGCCACCACCCGCCTCGCCTCGTGGGCTCCCTGAGTGCAGCCCTCGCCGGGGCCTTTCTGAAGGGTGGGGGTGGGAGGGCTTCTTTTTGGGGAGTGGGTACAACGTCCGTCCCAAGGCTGGTTGAGAGGCTCAGAGGTGACCCTGCTGTGACCTGCCAGGAGCACCCTCCCCCCCTCCCCTTCCCTGCCCCGAAGCCCCCTCTGTTGGCTTTTAGGAATGAGGATGAGAGTGAGCACCCAATGGGGACTGGCCCGGAGCACCAGTGACTTGCCCCGGTTCGCCTCTCCGTCCCGCGCATGCTGCCTCAGAGGTTGGGAAGGATGGTTTTCAAAGCCTGCGAGGCCCCAAGTCTCTCTTGCACTTAGTTTCCAGTTTGCAGTGTCCAGTGTTCACACCATTTAAAGGGCACCCGGAGCAACGTCCCCTCCTGCAGAAGCTGAGGACTGATGCCTGCCGAGGATGGACTCACCTTTTTTTGAACTTTCCTTCCTGCAGTAATAAAATGAATTCAATGTGCAGAATGAAATATTCATGTGGAGCTTTTTATTAGGTTGCAAACCAGCAAGATGAAGAAGGAAAATACTCCTGAGGGCAGCATGACTGAGAATAGAGCTCAAAGACATGGAATCGCAGAAACGGACTGTCCCCCAGCTGAGGCTGAGGCCTGCAGCTGGACAGGCCACCAACAACGCCTGCCAGAACGTGGAATCAAATCCCCACAGCCCGGCGGTTTCAGTGCTGCACTCCCCTGAAGCCTGCAGAGAGCTGGCTCCTGCTCTCTGGGGAGTCACAGCAAATCCAGAACTGAGATTGGCTGTCTGTCCCGACAGGCGTCCCCAGGACATGCAGATGCACACTGCCCTCATGGTGGGTTCCATGGACCCACCCCTGGAGCCACGTGGCAAAGTCGCACTGTGTCCAGGAAGCCATGACAGGATTCCCACCTGCCCCAAAGCTGTGTGTTTTGTGCTCATGCTTCCCTCCCTGTGACTCCCGGCGTGGGGGGCGGGGGGGTGGCAGTGGGGAGGTGGGGGGGTCTCTGCTTCATCAGCGCCCCACAGACGAGTCCTCAGTAACCGCCTGGAGCAGCTCCGGGCTGGCCGCCTGGGTCCAGCCGGCTCACCAGCTGCTGGCTCTCCTCCACCTTCGGGCGCACCAGTCACTTCTGTCTCAGTTTCCCCAGCTGTCCTGGGTGACGGGCTGGTGGGGGAAGGAACGAGATGGTGGGGAGACGCCGGGGCCTTATGCGAACAACCTGTCATCCGTCGGGGCTGTGGCCCAGGTGCTGTTGTAAAGCCAGCAGGACAGTGTTCCGTGAAACAAACTTCAAAGGAGGGCTTTCTACTTTGTTTTTCATTTTATTCTGACTAATACGTGTCAGTGGGCCGCCCCTTCTCCATCTGGGCCAAGTTGGCTTTTGGAAAATTAAGTGTGAGGATGACAGGCAGGGGCGGCTTCAGCTGGAGCACGGGGCGGGGGCTGTTTGGACCGGGCTGAGCTGGGACACAGAAGCGTCAAGTTTCAGAGCCTGAGGTGCTCCTGTTTCTGAACGCGGCGGTCTGAGGGGAGCTTCACAGAGAGCCACGCTTGGCGGGGTTTGCACCCACGGCCCACACGCTCCCTGTCCTCGAGGCGCCTCAACCCACTTTAAAGTTTATCCACAAAAAGCGTGCAGAGAAGGACGATGCGGGGCCACGGCCTTGCAAGCACAATCCTCATCGTCTTTATTTGCTTCAGAAGAAGCTGAAGGCCAGTTTTCAGAAGATGGGGCGACAGTTTTAATCCTGTTATCAGAAAAATAACAACACCTAGCAAAAACCATCTTACCACAAATGTCCCAATTTCCAAGACAAATGACACTTTGGTTTTGAGATTTGCTTTGATTTTTCAAAACTATGATTACAAGATGAGTGACTTAACGTTTCACTGGAAACTACTACCCAACCACGGGGAGAAGTCCGTGTGAACAGGAGGCGCAGAAACCCACCCCCAGAAGCTTGCATGCCCTGCTCATGCCTGGAAAGGCAAGTGAGGACAGTGATGTCGCTCCAGTTCTTCTGCAGGTGACAGGTGACGCAGGTTTGCCTGGGGGCGTTGGACGTGTGCGGGCGTGCCTGGGGGCTCAGGGCCGCAGGGCATCGAGGCTCCCTCTGAGCTGCCTCCTCCAGCAGCTGCTTCCCTTGGCCTCGGGAACTGAAATTCAGGAGGCGTCCTGTCGCACGTGTTTGCTCACAGCTGACTGGAAATGGAGTGTTGGCTGTTTCATTGCTTCGTGTCTTCCAGGTTCTGGGTGCAGGCACCACCTCCCCAGAAAGGCAGGCCCGTTCCCTCCTCCCGGGGGCGGCCAGAGGCAGCGGGAGGGGCGGGCCCACCATGCCACCGCAGACGGTCTTCCCCTTCCTCCCAAACACCTGTCAACTCTAACAACCTGTTGGTTTGTTTGTGAGAGAGAGCTGATCACTGACCACTGACCGCTAGGCTGGCGAGGGCGCCGCTGCCCAGGGAGGTAGCAACCCACAGGGACCGTCTGGGCCTCTCTGGGAACCCACTTCCCATCCTCAGTCTTCGGCCACCTCACCAGCCCTCCCATTAGGGGGGACCATTTGTTCCCATTGACCATATGATGTGGTCAACCTTTTTCCTACTGATTCCCAGAGACTTCCCCCAAATCCCATTAAGCTATGAAGTCCTGGTCCTGCCAGCACCTTGTTCTCAGCATCCCTGTCTGTGAAGGGGCTGAGACGTTGCCCAGCTGTGAGCTGACACGCAGACCGCCTGGGGTCATGGATGGGGCAGAAGACACGCACCCCACTGGTCAGAAACACAGATCTTCACGAGCAGCAGGCGGGGCACCAACCCCTGTCTTGGGGCCTGTGTGCCCGGCTCCCCTTGTGGTGCCTCTCAGGGCTCCTCCCAACTCCTCCACAGAAGGGATGTGGGGGTGCCCACCCCAAGATGCTCCCTGGGGGCCCTGGCTGCCCAATCTCAGGGCCCAGCACCCAGTCCTCCTGGCAGAGAGCGCCGGGCTCAGCCTGGGAACGCAGCTCCTGGCGATGCCGATGCCCCCTGTCCTCGAGGTGGCGAATTCACCAAGGGACTGGCTCTCAATGCAGAACGCAGGACGGCACCCACGTCTTTCCCCGCCACCAGTGAGGCAATAGCTCTAGGTCAGGGAGGAGGCGTGGCCGGAGGCCAGGGGCCCTTTCTTGTGCTTTTGTGTTGGTGGAAGGAGCAGGAGAGGCCCAGGGAGGCTGGTCTGCACTAGCAGCTGCCAGAGGGGGGCTTGTGGGCAAGCAGAACCCCACAGATATGCAGATGTCGGGAGCAGCGGCAGAGGCAGGCGAGGGAGGGGATAAGAGAGAGAGAGGGGAGAGGAAGGAAGGGGGAGGGGGGATACGGGAGAGAGGAGAGAGGGGAGAGGGGGTCACTGCTGGCCCCACCTCTGGGAAGAGCTCAGGGTCTTGTGGGGGAGGACAGGGAAGGGAGTAGCTGCCTAAGAGAAGCCAGAAAAAGTGCGTTTTAGGAAATGTCTCTGATTATTAGGACTCTAATGCTCTTCTTTTGTTTTCGTTTTCATTAATAGGGCAGTTCAAAAATAAACTGCATTCCACTTATTTTGGCTGCTTCAGACTCCTGCCTGCCCAGGCTTGGGCTCTACGCCCCAGGCAGACCCCACCCGTGCATTTCTAGGCCCTGGGAGCCTCCGGAACCTCCCAGAGGGCTCAGGCCCCACAGACGGAGCTGCTGCCAGGAGTGGGCCTGGTGCTGCTACATAGCTTTTCCCCGAGGCCCACTCTGCAAGGCCAGCTGCGCCTCCTCCCAAACTGGGCCTGGGCCCCCAGGAATCATGGGCTGACCCTCCTCAGGAGTGATGCTGGACAAGCATCAGCCACATGGGGGGAGGACACCACACAGCAGGCCCCACAGAGGAGAGGAGGGGCAGTGGGCACAGGGGGCGGTGGACATAGGGAACAGGGGGCACAGGGGGCAGTGGGCACAGGGGAAGAGGGCATAAGTGGCAGAGAACACAGTGAGCAGAGGGCACAGGGGGCAGTGGGCACTGAGGCTGGTGGACACCAGGGGCAAAGGATATAGCAGGCACAGGGCACAGGGGTCATGGGCACAGGGGGCAGTGGAGGCACAAGGGGCAGAGGGTGCAGGGGCTGGAGGGCACAGGGGGTGGAAGGCACCAGAGGCAGAGGGCACAGGGGGTGGAGGGTATAGGGGGCACAGGGGCAGAAGGGTAGTGGGCACATGAGGTGGAAGGTGCAGGATGTGGAGGGGGCAGTGGGCGCTGGGGGCAGAGAGTGCAGGAGGCAGAGGGCGCAGGGACAGTGATGCAGAGGCACAGGGCTGCCGGCCTCCAGCCTGGGCCCCTCTCTGGTAGTGTGAGCTGTGCTGTCCTTTTCGTCCGGCTGGTCCATGTGTCTCTCGCAGGATGCAGGGTGGATCCTCTGTGCTCCAGACAGTTATGGAAGCGCTTTTGTGACACTCCCTGGGGTTGGTCTCACTCACGCGGTGTCATCTGGATGCTGAGTGGCCGTGAGGGCCTCCTGCAGGGAGGGGCACAGGCGGCCGGGGAGCAGCCCTGCGTCTGGCAGCTGTGGGCATCCTGGTCGACCCAGGGCAGGGTCATGGGGCCCCAGGGCTCCCCAAGGCTCCACATGGCCCCTGGTCTGGCCTCACCATGACGTCCATGAGGAGGTTCCGAGGCTGCCTCCATCTTCCAGGGCCCTGGGACCTCCTTTAGCAGCCCTTGCAGCCCCTCGGCCGGGAGCGGAGACTGGACGCAGCATCCCCTGGAGAAGCCAGGACCCTCCTCCACAGAGCCCTCCTGGCCCACAGAATCCCAAAGCGGAGCTGGGGGCGCGACTTTTCCATCACCCCCAGATGACAGGGCATAGGCCAGGGAGGCTCCACGTGCCCGGAGTCTCCAGGGCCCAGTCGTGAGAGCTGGTGCCTGCGCTCCTGTCCGTCACTCCTTGCAGCTGGCAAGTGGACAGTTATGAAGATGGAGGGCGCAGAGCACCTGACCACCTTATTCTTGCCCAAACCAAACCACTCACCTTCCGGAGAAACCTCTGATGCCTCCGTGAGGGGCTGTGGGAGCACAGCCCTGTGTCCTGGGCCTGGCTCTGTTCCCGCCCCTCTCCCACCTCCTCACTGCCCAGTTACCCCCCGGCCAGCCATTTGCAGAACATGCCCCACACAGCACAGTGCTCTGAACCTCCCCCGGAGTTTGTGCCTCCAATAAGGCCAAGGCAGGTGAGAGACGGGCCCGCGCAGAAGGAAGGTCTGTCGGAGCCCCGCTGTGGCGTGCGCGGCCTGCAGGAGCTCTACCCAACCAGGGAAGAGCAGCACCTGAGGGCCGTGTGCACCAGAGCGCCCACTTTCCTGCCCTTCCTCCAATTCCCACTGGGGCACACATGGTTGGGGACAATGCAACCACCTCACTGTGGAGGGTCCGGCGTCCAGTGTCTGTAAGGGGCCCCTGGGCTCGGCACAGGTCTGGGGTCACACGCGAGGGCACACGTGTCCCTTGGAGGGTCTCCCTGCTCTCCACCATCCTGATTCTACCTACTGTCACGACATGAGCTCAGGGGCTGTGGGCTTTCCTGTATCCGACGAGAGGAGGTGGGTGGCTCTGCCCGAAGGTCAGGAGGCCACTTGTTAGGGGCATGAATTGCCCTCCTCTGCCCCTGGAAGGCTCGACCGACAGATGCTGTCCTTGCCGGCCAGGTTGGACCCCCAGCCTGCTTCCCACCTCCCCCGCCCCTCACACAGCAGGAGACTCTGGAAGGAGGCATGGGTGGGCTCGCTCCTCAGCTGTGCCGTGCGACCAGCAGGTGCTTCCACCATCACTACTTGAGTCGCCTCAGCTGCAGGGAGCAGGCACCCAGGGTCCTGGCCTCCAGGGCAGCATGCTCCGTGAGCGGGTGAGGTGGGGTAGGTGGGAGCTGTGGTGCATGCCAGGATCCTCCTCCTTTTTTTTTTCACTGCATCTTGCCCCTCCAGCCCCCAGGAAGGAGGCTGGATGCCTCTGCGTCCTGGAGGCAGCATGGTCTTCGCCTGGGGACACCAATCTGGCTCATTTCCTGGGTGACAGGCAAAGCTGCCAGCTTGAGGAGGCCAGAGCAGGGAAGGGCTCCAGGGGGCCATTTGGGCCGTATGATCCGGCAGAGTCTGCGGCGTGACCTGCGGCGAGTCCCAGTGGGAATCACACTCAGACTCCCTGGGCCTGGAACAGGCCATGCCGCCCGCAGTGGAAACGATCCGCCTCTGGAAACAACTTCTAGGACGCCCCTGAGCCCTGCTCGAGACAGGACGCCTGGCCGCAAAACACGGGGAGACCGTGAGGCCAGACTGCTGCTGGGCTGAGCCCGACACACCCTGGGCTTGGGGAGGCCAGTTGCCTCTCAGTGCGGTTGACCACATGGGGACCCTTCCACCTTCCACTGCGGGCGTCCCTCCTCACAGACGTGGATCTAGGGTGTGGGGGCCTTTCCTGCCTGCAAGGCCTGGGCCTACACCACCTTGGGAGAGTATGGACCATACAGTCCCATGTCACATGGCACCGGGGACCTCTTTACAACAAATGAGGAGTGGGAGTGGACCAGGACCAGTGCCCCTCCTTGTCCTGCAGAGGTGGCGGAGTCTATCTGTGCCTTCCAGGACACGTACCCGCTTCCTTGTGCAGAGCACATGTCACTATCTGCACACCAAGGACCCCGGTGCCTCGGGATAGCACGCTCTTTGGTGAGATGAAAGCTCCTGGGGGCTCCAGCACCGGCATCGCCTCCAGACAGCCCCCAGGCCTCCATCCGCATCCAGGTCCTTCTTCAGCCCTGCCTGGGCTCCAGCCCATCCCCTCACTCCTTTCAGGGACCTGGTCTCATGGCCCCAGTGCAGGCCTGGCGGACAGGTCTCTGCATCCGGCTCCCGGCCCCCAGGGCATTCTGATGCCTGGACTCACCTGCATCTCCAGCGGGAAACATTTCATCTCTGTCCAGCCCTGACTCATTCACGCCCAAGCCTTCTGGGTGTCTCCCAAGAGACCCCTTTTAGAAGCTGCCCCTTCTTCTTCTCTAGAGGTCAGTGCCAAAGGGAAGTTTGGGGAGAAGCCAGCGGCCAGGTGGGAGGTCTCCATCCTTCCCCCTAAGAGGCCCGGCCAGTGCTGGTGTGGCTTCAAATAGCTCTTCCACTACACAGCCCAACCTGGAGGAGACAGGAGGGTAATAATGCTTGACAAGTTTTATTTTTAAATGTCTCTGCTCAGGCTGCAGGAGGGGACTTACATAATCCAGGCCGGTGTGTTTATGAACTTCAAGGTGAACCTTCGAAAAAGAGAGGGAAGGAGAGACAGAGAGGGACAGAGAGACAGACAGACAGAGGGGGAGACACAGAGAGAGGGACAGAGAGACAGAAAGACACACATAGAGAGAGAGACAGAGAGGGACAGACACAGAGACAGACAGAGAGAGGAACCTCCAGGGCCAGTCCAGCATAGAGAGGGCTGGCTGTCCTTGGCCACCTGGCCGTAGTCTGCCTCCACTAGGGGCTTGGGGTCTCCTGGCTGGCCACCCAGAGGGGACCTGACAGTCTGGGGCCCACAGAGCAAACCCTGGGGCCCCCATGTTGCCCTTGACTCAGTGGAGCCGTGCAACATGGAGAGAGCTCCATCCGAGACGACTGAGGCCCTGCTGCTCTGGGGGTCAACACAGCTCACGGGGGGTGCTGGAACACATGTAATGGAGCCGGGCAGTTCCTGGAAGGGCAGTCTCTCCATCTGAAGTTGGGGGAAGTCTTTGGGCTCTGGTGGGCCGACGGGCATCGTTCCCCACAGCTGCTGCTGGCCACTCTGCTGCCTCCCTCTGAGAATGCCTGGACCCTGTCTCGTGTGGCCTCAGCCACATCCTGCAGGCTGGGTGGGCCCCTCTCCCTGACGGTGAGCCAGGATGTCCTGGGGGCTGAGGCCCAGCAAGGGGGTTTGTGCCTGAAGGCACCACACACAGGGAAGGCAGGCTCAGGGTCACCACCCCTTTCCATGCTGGGAGGGGCTGGCAGGGTTTGGTCTCTGGTGCTCTGCCAGGGTCCTGGCCCCAAATGACAGTTGAAAGGGGCCCATGGACTCCTAGTGAGCCCACCCAGGACGAGGCCTAGTCACCACCAAGACTGTGGACCCTGAGTCCAGCCCAGCCCACTTCCCTGTGCACCCGGCCCCACCACGGCTCCCATTTGTGCCTCTGAATCACCAGATCAGCAGAGATCATCCCACCTGAAGAACAGAGAGAAAAACGATTTTTAGAAATAAAGAGAATGTAACCATAACAAGTGGCCTAACATATAGATGTTGGAGTCCGGGAAGTTGAGGAGAAATACAATGGAGCAGAAACAATTTTGAAGAAATAATGGCCAAAATTTTCCTAAATTTGATGAAAAGCAAATGTACAGACCCGAGAAGCCTAGCAAATCCAAAGCAAAATAAATACAAGGAAACCACATCCAGCTAGGCTGGAAACTACAAATAAAGGGAACATTTTTAAAGCAGCTGGAGTAAAAAGTTGGTCCTTTAAAAAGATTAATACAATTTTGATGTGTCCCTATGAGACCAACAGGGGGAAAAGCATAAATTACTAACATCAGAGATGAAAGAGAAGATATCACCAGAGATCCTCCAGTAATTAAAAGGCAAATCAAAGAATATGATAGACAATTTTATGCCAATAAATTTGATAACTAAGATGAAATGGAAAAACTCCTTGAAAAACACAAGTTAATCAAACCATCCTAGTATCAAACAGAAAATCTGAATGTCAATCCAGATCAAGAGGCATTTCACAAAGTGGTTGACTTGTACTCTACAAAAAATTCAAAGTTAAGAAATACAAAGGAAGGCTAAAGAAACTGTTCAAGATTAAAGAAGAGAGGAAATTCTGAGAGCTTGACTTCATATGGATAGTTTATTGAGCAGGAAACCATTTGCGAACAGGGAGACTTCAAGGGGAAGTGGTCTCTGTCCCAGGTTTTCTGTAACAATCGCCCCTTTGGTCATCCTCTCAGAGAGAACGTTAGTGCTCTTCCTCCTTCTGCAGACGATCGAGGCTCGATTCTCATCTGCCAAGTCAGTGGCCACTTAAACACATTTAAGACTCGAGAGGATTCGACCCACAGGAGAGATTACGAGTGTTACTATTAGGAGGGTGATTCCAAAGCCAAGGCGTCCATTGGCCCAAAATTAACCAACCAATCAAATCAATCAATCAATCAATTCAACCAACTGGTTAAATTATAATCAGATTTAGGTTTCACTTTTCCAAGCCAATGTGCTTTTTTCTGGATCATGCGTAATTGGGTTTCAATTTTTTCTGAGTTATTTGTGTAGGCACAGCCTGATGTATTAGCAATAACATATACTCTTCCTTATTCAGCTGGCAAATAGTCTAAGTTTACACAATTGTCTAAGATAACTCTGGCTAAAGAGTTCACAGATTTTTGCTGTAATTGCAGAGATTTCGCAATAGATAGGTCCCTTCCAACGAGGTTCAAGTGCAGTTTTTCGTTGATGTCTTCTCCAATAAACTAAGTCTCCAGGTTCTAATGTTTGGGGGACATGGTCTGCTGTTGGAAGCGGATACACGGAAAGCTTCTGGGACCCGGTGAACATAAGCCTTTGGGTCTTACATCTGAGCCATGGCATGATCACTGAGAACACGACAAACGGGAGCGTGTCTGTCTCAGGAGATGGGGTTGCAGGTGAGCTTTCCCCGGAGTTAGGCCTCTGTACGGCGACAGCGATCGGGTATTATTTAATGAGAGGCGTTTCCATGGAAACAAAAGAAAAACAAAGGTTAATAGTTGGAGCAAATTGTAAACTCAGTTTCTGAGTCTGGAGAGCAGCCATTCAAGCAAATTCCTAGACTTGAGCTTGAATGATCTTTAGATGGTAGAATGAGGATGGCAGTTCAATCCGGTGGATGCCCTGGTTTGGAGTTTGGATGTCTTTGATGATGTCGTCTGGTGGCCTGGTGAACCCTCTGAGGGGCCCACACAGAAGAAGGTAAGATTATCCCAAAGTGATCTTTTGTATGCCTCCTCTGAAGTTGACACCGAGCCATCCAGCTTCAGCCGTTCGGGTTTCAGGAGAAGGGTGGGTTTAGTTCTTAGTGACGCCGTGTCGGGAAGGTGGGAGGAAAATCGGAAACACTAGTTTGGAGAGCTGTAGCAGATATGTGAGGAAACCAGAAAAATTTAGGATGCAGTCCGGTCCTCCAGAAGATAGCAAAGTCTCAAAGACAATGAGCAGGACCGGCATCTGATAATGCGTGCACTGCAGTTTTCTACTGAAATGCAATTTTTCTTTCTACTGTCACCCCCTTTTTACCAAAGATAATCACAGTAAGACTAATTTGTCTGCAAAATAACTCTAGTCTCATTGAACTTGGCCTGATTAATTACACAAGTGCAGCAAGAATATGATTTTATGCATATTCTCAAATATGCTATTCCAGTCAAAGCTTTGGTAATATCCAAGGGCCTTTATAGGCTCCATAAAGTCTAGTTCTTTTTTTTTTTTTGAAGAAAAAGAAGGTTAGCCCTGAGCTTACATCCGTGCCCATCTTCCTCTACTTTATATGTGGGACGCCTGCCACAGCATGGCTTGAGGAGGAGTTGCGTAGGTCCCCCACCCAAGATCTAAACTGGCGAACCCCAGGCTGCCGGAGCGGAACGTGGGAACTTCACCTCTGCACCATCGGCCAGCCCCCTGGGAACAGTTTTGGAATTTCCTGAGATGAGATCCTTAAAGGTATCTTTTTTTGTGTTAATGAGGCTACTTTTGGAAAGCCCCCGTGTCACCTAAGGCTGGGGGCTGGTTGCCTGGGGAACAGACCCTGACCTTGGAGGATTAGAACTTTCAGTCCCACTCTCTGACCTCCAATGCTTTAATCAATCGTGCCTGTGTAATGAAGCCTCCATAAAACCCCAAAAGGACTGAGTTCAGAGAGCTTCTGGGTCAGTGAACACGTGGAGATGTGGGGAGAGTGGCACATTCAGGGCACAGCATGGAAACTCCACGCCCTTCCCCCATGCTTGGCCCTATAGGCTCTTCCATTTGGCTGTTCCTGAGTTATATCCTTTTATAATAACCAGCAATCTAGTAAGTAAACTATTTCTCTAAGTTCTGTGACCTGCTCTAGCAAATTAATTGAACCCAAGGAAGGAAGTCGTGGGAACCTCCAATCTATAGCTGGCCGGTCAGAAGCACAGGTGACACCCTGGACTTGCGACTGGCACCTGAAGGGGAGACTGTCTTGTGGGACTGAGCCCTTCACCTGTGGGGTCTGACGCTGTCTCCACGCAGATGGTGCCGGAATGGAGTTGAATTGTAGGACACCCAGCTGGTGTTAGAGAATTGCTGGGTGGTGTTAAAACACACACACACACATTGGACCCTTGCAGTTCAGTCTCCTTTTTACTAAAATCTTGAAATGGAGCTTGGATTAAGACCTCAGCAACTCTGAGGTCCTCCCTGCTCTGGGCGTGGGGTCACCGGTATAGCTGGTTGGATGGTGTCCTGCAGAACGATGTGTCCACGTCCCGGCCCCTGGTCCCTGTGAGCGAGATGTCATTGGGAAATAGAGTCTTTGCAGACGTGATCAAGGGTGTCGAGATAAGATGGTGTCATTATGCAAGAAAGGAAAGGGAGATTTGAGACAGGGGACAGACACAGAGGAGAGGCCGTGTGAAGATGGAGGCAGAGACAGGGGTGATGTGGCCACACACCAAGGATGCCTGAGGACGTGAGGAGGTGGCAGAGGCAGGATGGAGCCTCCCCTGGAGCCTCCGGAGGGAATCTGAACTTGAGTGTGGACTTGGGCCCCCAGAACTGACAGAGACCATTTCTGGTGTCTGACCCACTCAGTGCGTGCTGGTTTGTGTGCAGCCCTAGGAAACCAACGCCCTACGGATCACCAGTCCCCCTGGTCACCTCTCCCTTCTCCTGACACGGGGCTTTGGGGATGCTCTCCACAGCAGCCTCAGGGGGTGAGCCTGCAGGACGCTTGGGGCCATGTCCACCCACGCACATCTTCCCTGGAAGTGACAGCCCAGCCTTGTCTCTGCACCTTGTGGGGTGGGGCCGTCACAGGCTGCTCCCCTTTGAGGACTCTGTACACCCCACTGACACAGGGCAGGTGCCAGGAAATGGTGGACAGATGGAGGGGAGAAAGCATGACGGATTGAGCAAGCCCGGGCCTCTGCTGTGAACGGAAGTGGAAATGAACCTCAGAGGCGAAAGGGGCTTGGAGTCAACGAGGAGACCCATCTGAACAAAATTGACATTCATAAAACGAAGACGGAAAAGCTCTTACATTTTTCATTTCAATCAATGTGCATTCATAAACATCTTTATTTAGTTTTCATGTTGGGTGGGGAGGTCATTTAAATTTTAATTTCAATCACTAAAAATATGAGGGCTGTTATTCTTGCTCACTTTTTTTTCTTGGAAAAGATCGGAAGCTCCTTTCCCAAACAAAAATAAGTCGCTAGCTTAATAAATAATGAAACAGAAGGCAAACTACTCATACTTAATTTTTCATACTTCTATGAATATTTCAGCAAATAATGGAAGGCTCCTTAGGTGCAATAACAAGGCCTCCAAGGGTGAGGGGACCAGGGCCCCCTTCTTCCCCTGACCCTCTTGATGATATTTGTTTACAATGGAGGCAGGAATGAGTTTCACTTTCCGATTCATTGAAGAAAGATACTCAGATTCAAGATGACGCCTGTGGGTCCTCTCACTGGCAGGCCTCCCGGAGCCTCACTGTCCCTTCGTCTCCCAGAAGACATGGGTCAGGGCAGCGAACGCCGTCCTCACTTCTCTTCATGCCGGACACGTGCAAGCTCTTGCCTCGTGTCACAGTGACAGCCCAGTGACTTGAGTGTCCCCATGGAAGAGACAGCTGTCACTCTTGGGAGGGGGGACAGACGGGAACAGGACTGCTTGGGAACACACGTGTGGAGGAGTTTGTCACAGATACACATGCATGCTCACACTCATAAGAGCATGCTCACATGCACACACACACTCATACATGCACACTCACATGCAGCTCACCATCCTCAGAACACAGGCTGGCCTTCACCCAGGGGTCCCCAGGGCCAGGCCGGTGGTTTTGGTTTGTGCAGAAATGTCAACATCCTCTGCTTGTCTTCACGCAAACTCTGCCCTCTCATCCTTGCTTCAGCCTTTAGGAATATAATTACAGTCAACCTCAGTCAAAAAGTTTCCAAATTTCCAAGACACTTGCTGACATCGCTGGCTGGTGACGCCTTCCTTCCCGCCTTCTCAGCTTAATCATAAAGGCTCCCTCAGTCGGAGCAGGTCTGCAGTCCTTCTGCCCCGAGCAGACGCCGAGCCGGTGCCCACGGGGTCGGTTTGGTAACTGGGGGTTGCAGACAGTATCTCCCAGGCCCGGCCACCCGCCCACACAACCTGAGGCCCAAGCGGGACAGTCTGGACTCTGCATGCTCATCCCTCCAGGGACAATCCGTGGCGTCCCTGGGAGGCTCTGGGCACAGCTGTATTCCAGGAGGGCCGCTTTCCTGGCAGTGTGAGTTGGGCACACATCCACGTGGGAGCAAAATCTGAGGACGAGGCTGGTGACCGGTCCCCGCCGAGGATGTGAATGGCCGAGTTCCCAGAGGGTTGTGCTGGGACCACCGCCTCCCCGATGTCCTCCACGTTCTGTCCATGACCCGCTCACCTGCTCAGCAGCTTGGTCAGGTGGGTGGGACATGTGATTGTCCCCGCTGGTCAGACGTGGACGTTGGGGCTGAGGTCACTGGACGATACTGAGCTGGGTCAGCCCCAAGGCCAGTGCCGTCCCCAGGAGGCAGCTTGGCTTCACTGTGGGCCTGTCCCAGCCGCAGGCCTGAGCTGAGGGTCCAAGGGTGGGTTCATGGGGAGGCGACTCAAAGGAGTCCTGCTAGAGCCTGGACCTCTGTCCCGCTGAGACCCGCGAGACGAGTGGAGATGCCTCGGGCGAGGGACAGATGCTCTCGGCCCTGACTCCCACCAGCTGAGTCTCCCGGGCGGGCAGCCTCACCGAGGGGCAGGTTGGTCAGCCAGCGCAGCCTGACGAGGAGGTTGTGAGCTGCCCGGAAGGTCGTGGGGGAGCCCACATGGCTGCAGACCCCGAGTATTCTGAGCATGGCTGAGGCGGCGCCCCGACCCTCGAGCAGGTGAGAGTTTTACTGCGCCAGGTTCGTTTCTGCCCACCTCCCGGAACTGACCGCCGAGACGACGAGAGTGAGGCAGAGAGAGGGTTTACTCACAGGGCAGCCACGTGAGGAAGCAAGAGCATGAGCCTCAGATTCACTTCCCCAAAAATAGTGACTCAGGGATATTCATGGGATGGGTGCCAAGGTGGTCTGAAATGTGGCGAGAGGTGATCGGAGGTGAGGTAATTGATGATCTGTGCAAGCGCAAGCGCAGTCAGACTCCACGCCTCTGCACAGGACCCATACTCACAAAATGGCACGTTAGCATGATCTACGCGTGGAGTTTTTAGCCTCTTGATGTCAAAAGGTCGCCTATCAGACATTTGCACAGGCCTGGTTGATGAGTTGGTGGTCTCAACGGACCTGAAGTGGACAAAGAGTTCTAATTCCTGAAAAACAGCTCACACATCCATTACCATGGTGACCCAGGCTCCAGGGAGATGTTATCTGTAGGAGCCTAGTGGGAGTCAGACAGCACATTGCCTAAACAGCACAGTTAACAGTGGGTGGGTTAAACAGCTAACGGCTATAATCAGTAACTGCAAAAGGAAAAAAACTTTAGTTCCTAGCTACCTAATCATCAATGGCCAACTGTTTGCCAGTTTCAAGAGCCTGGGTCAGCCAAGGGGCACAAGAGCATTTCCTCATTTTATACCCAAACGCTGAGAATAGACAAAGAAATCCAAAATGCCCCTGTCATGGAGGCAGCAGCGGTCACTCGAGAGAGTGAATGACCACCCAGAGGTCCCGAGGTGGCAGTCAGACCTGGAACCAGATGGCTGTCTCATTAATGGGGTCTCCACGCATCTAGGGCCCCCTGGGACCAAGCGTCCTTGCTCTGAGTGAGGCCAGTGGCAGGCTGTCCAGGGAGAGTGAAGGACCAGCTGCTGGGTGAATGCATCTGACACTGGTTGTCAGTGACCTGTCCACTACAGCTTTCCTGGTTGGGACACTAGTGAACATTCACTGATCTGCACACAGGGGCTGCCTCTTCCGTGATTATGGGAAAGCCTCAGCTGATGCCTGTCCCAACCTCAGGTGCTGGGACTGGCCTTCCCTGCCCCTTAGGAGTCATCAGGACCAGCAGCGAACTTTGAGGTGCCTAGTGGCCCTCGGAGTCACAGCACTTTCTGTCTGAGGCTGAGAAACCTCTGGCTCTGACTGCCCCCACCATCTGGTTTTGGGGGCCAGGGCTGGAGCTCAGGGCTCAGGGCTCAAGGCCCTGGCAAGAGAAGTTGGCTAGCTTGACCCTCCACAGCATTTTGGATCCCCCATGGCTGACTCTGCAGGTCTGCCCAGCATCCCCCGACTCCCAACGATGCTCAGCCCTGGCGTGGCCACTCCTTGGGGGACCCTGAGCCCTGTCCACAACCCAGGGCCAGCCTGGGAGTCACAGCATTGTGCCAAGAAAGGACAGGACACCCTGGACGTCCACGGTGCCCAGTGGGTGGGACTATGGAGACCAGGAGCCTTGGGGGCTCTCTGTCCCCACACTGGGGCTCACCTGCAGGACCCAGACCCTGTACTGCCCGTGGCATCTGCCGAGAGGCCGGGCAGTGCCAGGGCGCCAGGGACAGCAGGGCAGCTGTTCCTCTAGGGAGTGCGCGAGGTGCCTGGAGAGTCCGGCCGCTGGGACAGTGGGCAGCCCTGTCCTGGAGGGCAGGCCCCGCGGCTCAGCACAGCTGTCACCATCTGTGTTCGAGGACAGAGGGCTCATAGCTGACATCCCAGTTTAGCTGCCGACTTGGGTGGGTAGAATTGTGAAACTTTCTATTTCTATCAAATCGCTGTGCATCCTGTCACAGCCGACTGATCTTGCATTTAAACAGCTGCCTGCTGTGTCTTGGTGCCGGGAGAATAATAGGAAATGCCCGTTCATACCGAGACAGTCAGCAAGAGGAAGGCAGAGGCGGCCTGAATAGGATGGCTAAAAATACGCAGCCCGGCCTTCAGGAAGCAGGACCGCAGGGCCCGAGGTCCAGGCCCTTTCTTCCCTAAATGCGGGAAAGGGTGGTCTCTCCGGACACCATTGAATTCTGCTGCTTCAAGCAAGGCAGTGAGCTGCGCAGGGCCCTCTGTGGTTGGGGACCTCGTTATCAGAGCCCAGGAGGCAAACTCAGGGGTTTGGGCACTAAAATAGCTTAAGGCCCCGCAAATACCAATCCTGAGCCCAGCCACACCCAGGTCCACACTCCTCTCACCGGCCTCACAGCAGCCCCCCAATGCGGGTGCCAGCATCCACACCCCAGCCCCCAGACACGGGTCCTTATGCTGCAGTCCCGAGACACAGGGGTCCCTGTACTGCAGCTCCCAGACACCATGGGTCCCTGATTTACAGGTCAGGCTCCGTGGTTGAGGAAGTGGCCTGCAGCTGCTCATGGAGGAATTAACAGAGAGGGGCCCGAACCCTCTGGGTCCAGAGCCCACACCCCCTCCACCAACACACAGTGACCCTCGGGGTCCTGAGACAGGATTCCACCCGCCCCACACATGCCACACGGCCGAGCTGTCTGTGGAATAGCTGAAGGCAGACTCTGCTCCTGGGAGGGTAGGAAGTGACCAGGCCCCTGACGATGCTGGGGGAGAAGGAGGGACGATGCCCCTGAGGGGTCCTCCTGGCAGCATCAGGCCAGATCCTGCCCCCCCTTCCCCTCAGTCCATGGCTTGCATGCAAGTATGCACCCTGGCGCCTGCCTGCCCCTGTGCAGGTGCCACCCCTGATGAGAACGGTCTCCTGGAGGAAACCAGTGGGGACCCGTGACAGCTGCGGCCTGGCTGGCTGTCCCTGAGATCAGCTCCGGTGGACATGCTCCTGTGCCCGCCCTCCTAGTCCTGGGATCTGGCTCCTTCACAGATGGGCCTCTGTGCACATTCCCTAACCCGTCCTCTCACCTCAACCTTTGTGTTTGCTGCCCCCGCTTACATTCTGGGCTCCGTCAGGCGGGGCCGTGTGTGCACTGAGCACAGTGGGGGCTGTGCCTGGAGCCCCGTTCCTCTGTGGGAGAGGAGATGAGGATGCAGCGAGGTCAGGGCCAAAGTCCTGAGCAGGAAGTGCTCAGTTACCTGTCCTAACTGGATGGGGGACTGTGCTGGTCTTTAGTCTGCCCTCAGACCCACCGGGCCTTCCGCCTTCAGCGGCTCACTCTGCATTTCTGGCAGGACTCAGCCTGCGGCGGGCAGGTGTTGGCAGGAAGAGAGGGCAGGAGGCAGCGAGGGGCCAGGTGTTGCTCTCCATCGGTCTGCTGGGCACCCCTCCCGCCTGCAGGCCCAGTGGCTCCGGCCCCGCCTCTCCCCGCCCTTTGTTCTTTCAGTGCCTCTCACACCTCGTTACAACGTCCACTTCAGTGTCCATTTCTGAACCTCCACAGGTGATGGGGAGTCAGCAGGTGAGAGGTCCAGGCAGGTGCTCCCAGCACAGGTGGGTGAGGTGCTGGACACAGACAGGCTCTTTAAAATGGCACTTAGTTCTTGAGTCACAGCGTTCACTGGGAGAGGTGGGGCCACCTCCTCCCTCCCCTGGCCGCTTCCTCTCCCCGCAGGTGACCCTTCTGCCATCCCCTAACTAGATCAGCATGTGCCAGGACAGACGCTAGATCGTAACTAGATAAGCGTAAGCCCCGAAGGTAACTCTGACTTCCTCACCTGTCTCCCACGGAGGCAGGACTGTCAGGCCACGGGAGCTACTGCCTCCTGCTGGGATTTCCCCCCAGGGGGTGGGTGGCTGGACACAGGCCAGAGACGCAGGGTAGACACGCACCACCTGTGCGCCATCGTAGGGTTTGTCGCTCACCCTGAGTCGTGTGCAGAGCTTTGGGGAGTGGATTCTGGGGCATATGGAATTTCTGTGGATTTTGTGAAGTTGCCCTCCTCAGAGGTTACCAGTTTACCCCCCAGCAAAAATGCATGACTTTCCATTTCTTCACATCTTCCCCAAACCAGGGTCTTGTCAAAGTTTTTTCTCTGTCTCAAACCAATAGATGAAGACAGCTGTCTTGTTCTTCAGATTTACGTTCTCTCATTATGAGATTATTATGCTTAAATGCAATTGTCTTCTTCCCTTCGGGCAGTCTGCCCGACTCCTCTGCCCGAGTCCTCTGCCCACGGTTTATTGACTGGGGAGCATTTCCTATTGATTTGTAGGGATCAATATGGAAACCAGCCCTTCATCTGTATTACATATTGGAAATGTTCCCTCAGTTTTCCATTTGTCTTTTTACTTGTTTGTCGTGAGATTTTTATCACTTAGAAGCTTTTATGTAGCTGTATTTAATCAATCTTTCTTTGAGAGTCTCTTGGGTTTGTGTCATAATTAGTCATTCCCTAGACCAGGAATCTGTATAATTCTCTTGCTGTCTTTGGGAACTTTTTGCCTCATCTTGTTTTCCATTTAACATGTGGATTCCTCTAGGATGATTTTGTGTGAGAGTGAAGTGGTTCTGACTTGACTCTCCATTCGCTTACCTGTCTAGAGCCACCCAGTTGTCACATGCACCATCTGTCACTCTCTCATGAGCAGGCTGCCTTCTCATAACCCATGTTTCTGGGTGGTTCTGACTGCGTTCTGGACACTCATGCTGTTCCACGGGATCTTTTCCTGCCCCAGAACATGGTGGGGCTTGTTCATGCCTCTACCTTGAGGAAAAGTCTATTATCTAGTAGGACTAGTCTAGCCTCGCTTTTGTTGCAGAGTTTTTTTGAATTCATGTATATTTGTTTCTCAAAATAAGACTTAGAATGAGCTTGGTCAGTTCTTAAGCACACATACACACTCCCCTCCCTATTGGTATTACTATTGGAATCACGTATAATTTATACCCTAAACTTATAGGTTAATTTAGAGAGAATTAATATCTTTGTTATACTGGGTGTTTCTATCCAAGAATATGACAGTTCTTTCTATTTTTTCCAGTCTTCTTTTCTGATCTTCAATAGCATTTAAAGTTTTCTTTGGGAATATATTGGCTATTTCTTGTTAGGTTTGTTCCTGGCATTTTGTCTAAGCTGTAGTTGTTATTGTAGATGGGATCATCGTCCCGTTCTTCTTCCACCTGGCCATGTTTTTACAGGAAGTCTCTGTATTGTTACAGTCAATTTGCAGCGGCCTTATGGAATCCTCTTGTTTGTGGTAGTGTCCCTGGAGTGTCCAGGTGTACACCCACACCATCCTGAAATTATAGTAATTTTACCTCTTTTCTCATGTTTATGCCTCTGATTCCTTTCTCTTATCAACTGGTGTCAAAGTGATATCAAACAACTTTGTCTTGTTTCTGACTTCATGAAAATGACCGTATGTTCCCATTAAGCAGGACTTGAAAAATGCTCATTTCTTTCTTTCTTTTTTCTGCTTTGTCTCCCCAAATCCCCCCAGTACATAGTTGTATATCTTAGTTGCAGGTCCTTCTAGCTGTGGCACGTGGGACGCTGCCTCAACATGGCCTGATGAGCGGTGCCATGTCTGCTCCCAGGATCCGAACCAGCGAAACCCTGGGCCGCCACAGCAGAGCGCACAAACTTAACCACTCAGCCACGGGGCCAGCCCCATCATTTCTTTCTGATTTAGGGTTTTTATTCAAGAATAGATGCTGGATTTTATCAAATGCCTTTTAGGCACCTATGGAAATAATCATATGTTTTTCCATTTAAGCTTGTAACATACTGATTTAGAAGAATAATTTTTAGTGTTAAACTATCATTGACTTCCTAGGATGACCCCACCTGGCCTTGGAGGAGCGTTCTTTTTCACATGCTGTTAGATTCTACTGACTAATATTTTATTTACTTAAGATTTTTACGTTGATATTCATAGGCAACATTGGTTTGCAGTTTTCATTTTTGCACTACCTTTCTCAAAATTGAATTTCAATGTTGTTCTGCCTTCATACATATAATTTGGAAGCTTTTCTTCTTTTTCTACACTCTGGAACCATTTAAACAGCATTAATTATTAATTCTGTTTAAAGGAGCGAATATCTCTGCAACATTGAGTCTTTCTGTCCAAGAATGTGGCAGTTCCTCCTCTTTTTTCCAGTCCTTTGGCGATAGCAAGGAGTCCGCGTTTCCCTAAAGTGTCCACGTTGTCCCTGTGGGGCTGTCTGTTCTGGCTTCGGGGGCGATGGTTCCTCCTCCACACTCACTATTTCTTCTGTGGTAATTGGTCCATTGAGAGGTTTGCTTTCTTCCAGGGGAGTGTTCATACTTCACATTTTCCTAGACAAACACCCATAAAAGCAAAGTTTTATTTCTCATAGGATTTTTAGCCCTCAATCTCTGTGCGATTTCTCCTCCTTCATTTATTACGTGTGTGTGTGCTTTCTCCACTTTTCTCCATCAGCACAGGCTAACCGGGTACTGGGTGCATTAGTCAGGGCGCTGCTCCCTCTGAGTTCTAATGTCACCTTCTGAATTTCTCCCTGGTACTTTCTTAGGTTAATGTCATTCTTTTCCACATCTTGAGCTGATGGGTAATATTATGTTTGGCCTATAATTGTAGGTGCCTGTTTCCCTCTGAGCACTGTCTTTGGCAGTGATGTGTATGACTTTCTCTCTGGTTATTTTTGAGAAACTCCATTTAATAAATTTAAGTTGTGATTTCTGCTTGAAGAAATCTAAGAGTTGTTTAAGACACTGGCATTTTTGTTCAGTTAGTAGGCCTGTTTCATTTCCAGTTGTGTTTTAAGGGCTAATTTTTTTCTTATGATCAGACACTGTTGTCTGTATGATTTCTACATTGGGGACTATGTTGAGGGTTTTTTGGTGACCTAATTTGTGATCAATAATTGAACGTTCCAAGAGCACTTGAAAGAAAAGGGCTATTCTCTATTTTCGGCATGAGAGATAGATACATATATCAATTGGAGTTCTCTTAGTAATATATAAAATTTCATGTTTGTCTACTTGATCCATCATTAACAGAGACAGAATTAAAATCTCTCCTTATTAATATTTTCCTACTTTTTTTTAGACCGATGCTTTCTTATTTGATTTCAACGTTGTCTGCCAAGGTTAAAGGATGCAGTGTCTGCTTCTCTTTTCTTTTTCTTCTCTCTGTCTCTTGTCTCTCTGTCTCTGTGTCTCTCTTTTGCATTTTTTCTTAGTTCTTTGCCTATTCCTTTATGTTCAATCTTTCTGAGTCACTTAATTGTGTGTCTCTTTTAACAGCAAATAACTAGGTTTGTTTTGTGCTCTAATGTGAATCTTTCATTCAACAGGTGGGTTTAGCCACTTACATTTATTGACGTTACATTAGTCTGGCTATATTTTACATATTTATGTTTATTTGTTTTTTTAATTTACATTTTGCATTTATTGATATTTTTAAATTTTTATGTGAAGTTTTCTGTCTATATTGTTTTTCGTCTTTTTCTCTTACCGAATGATCTGAGACGTCTGTGCTTTGGCTGGGGAATCTGTCCCTCTGACGCTGTGGAGGACGTGCCTCCACAGAGGGTCCCCTGTGGTTCCCGTGTGACCACAGTGCTGTGGTCTCTCTTCCACTCTAACTCCCGGCCACCCACCAGCATAGCAAGAAAGTGCCAGGCTTTCCTTCCCTCCCCTCCTCCCTCCCCATCCTCCAGCCGAATTTAATTGATGGAAATATATTTCTTAATTTGTCCAGGGTCTCTCCTACACATTTAAATATACTTGTATTTTTATTACTTGAAAAGTCAATTTTAAATGCTTTTTTAAAGAAACAGTTTTCCACCTGCTCTCCCCACTGCATAACTATTTTACTGAAGTCATTTCTCTGCTGTCTTATTAGTCCTGATCTCTGACCTGCAGCCCCAGCACCCAGAGACCCCTCAGATGCAGCCACGCACCCCACGCCTCTTCATGTCTCTGTGTGGTCTCTGGTGGCGGAGGTTTGTCGTCCCACAGTGTCTTCAGGAAGGACTCTTGAGAACCACATTTCCTGCTTTCTTGCAGGCATGTTGAAAGGTAGTTTGGCTGCATATAAAATTCTTGGGCCAAAGATTCTGGGTAGGGTTACCAGATAAAATATAAGACGTCTCGTTAAATTTGAATGTCAGGGAAACAATAAATAATTTTTGTAGTGTAAGTATGAGTCATGCATTAGTTGGGTCAGTACGGTATTTTATGGGAAATATTTAAACTAAAAATTAATTTTTTATCTGAAATTCAAATTTAACTGGAGTCCTTTTCTTGTATGTTTATTTTTGCTAAGTCAGCCACCTCTAACTCAGGATAAAGACCGAAGGCTGGAAACATAAGCGCTCCCTCCCTCCCTCAGGCTGCCCAGGGGACAGTGAGGGGTGGTAAAAGCGGGACAGAGATCATGGGGAGCTGAGGGACAGACCCGAAAGGCTCTGGAAGTCAGGGTCGAGTCGAGCTGGATGCGGAGGCTCTGACAGAAGTCTCTCCAGGAGGCCATCAGGGGTCACACCCCTCTCGGCCAGCAGCGTCGTTTGTCTTCAGGAGAAGGCAAAACCAGAGGCCCCTGGTCCGTTACTGCAGCCACTGGGGCCAGCCAGGCGGCAGGACAGGAGGCCTGGGACATCCTCCTCTTTGAGAACCGAGGCCGCAGCCTCCAGGGGTCTCCCTGGCCCCACCAGACCCTGCAGCACTGGGGGGTGCCCAGCCTGTGGCCGTGTCTCCTGGTTTTGTGGGAGATGTTGGTGAGCACCCAGAAACCCTTTTCTTCAAGGCTGATGTCCCAGGATTGGTCCTGGGCCTCTGGGAGCCAGATGTGCCTCTCACCTGAGAGCTGGGGCCGTCTGCTAACCTGCCTGTGACTCGTTTGTCAAACTGTACACAGAAGGCGCACGGTTGTGCTGACCCGGAGCTGAGAGACTGACCTCAAGACCTGGGCCCAAATAATAGGCACTGCCTGCCCTGATTTCAGGGCCTGACAGCCCCGTGGGAACTGAGGGGACCCGCCTTCTCCTTCTGTGCTCCAAACCCTGAACCCGAAGTCTCGGGGAAAAGCTGAGCTCCAGCAGAAGCTGCAGGAGGCCCAGGTGCACCAATCCCAAAATTCACAGAGCCCGGGCCCCATCCATCTCCCAGTGACAAGGCAATGCCAGTTCCCTGGCCACACAGCACTTCTGCCCTGAAAGGCGGGCACAGGACCAGGGTGAGCCGGGCCTGGGGCAGGGGAGGCTGCTCCCAACTCCCTCCCTCCAGGTGTGTGTCCCGGGGGCTGAGCCCACTCGAGGGGGCAGACACGGAGAGACGTCTCAATGGAGTGGACTTGGTGTCTCCATTCTGGACGCAGCCCCAGCCCCTGCCCCTGCCCCAGGCCCGGGCCCCTGACCCTCACTACCTCCCCCGACCCCAAGTTTCCGGGCAGAACTAGGGGGTCGGGAACTTTCATAGGGAAGGCACAATCCCAGAGAAATTATACAAATTGAAAATGAGGAGGTCACTGGTTCCCACCGTGGCAGTAGGGTCTGGCTTTGCCACCCCACACCGTCCCCCCAGCAGGGTCAAGGAATGAGGGAGGGAGCGCTTGTGTTTTCAATCCTCCACTTTTACCCAGAATTCGGGTTCTGACTCGGCCAGACAGAAAGGCTCTCTCAGCGGGTCAGCCCGAGACGCCCAGGAACCCAGTGAGTTTGACCCCCGACCGTGGGAACCTTGCATGAATCCAGGGGGGACAAGGGTCCTGACAGGCCTCTCTCCCAGTCCCCAGCCTCTGGTGGCTCCCACACGCTGGTCTCTTTGTCAGTGGTTGTCCTGGGTGGACGGGGCCTTCTTTGTGGACACGTGGTCGTTTCTCGCAGAGGCAGGGCCACGTTTCCATCTCCCTTTAGAGTGCATGGTTTTAATCATGGTCAGGCAGGGGACAGTCGTGTGGGGACAAGCCTCCCTCAATGCCTGGGGCTCCTACAGGGGACTGGGATGTCCAGTTCCCAGCCCAGAGAAGACTGCCACCGTGCTCCAGTTAGAAGGGTCTCCCCCGTGGGAGGCGGCGCTGGCCAGTCACCCCCACGGCTGGGGCGGAGCCTGTCCCTGGTCACTGCAGTGCCCAGAGGTGTTTCTGTGGTTCTGGAATGTACTGGCATCTTGTCCTCCACCATCACCCCTCCGTCTTCCAGCACAGATGACTGCGGATAAGGTGGGCACGGAGACGCAAGTCCCCAGCCACCCCTGCCTGTCAGGTGGGGCCAGGGTGCCACCTTAGGGCCCCCAGGGAGGCGAGGGGAGGGGGGTCGATCACCACAGACGCAGAAAACTTGCTAGAACCGCCCTGCCTATTCCTCTTCCTTCCTCAGAGCAGAGAACTTTAAGTAAGAATTAGAATTTCCTAAGGAAGAGTGACTTTTTCCATGACTTTTCCCCCTTAATACACTTTTTTCCTAATAAAATTCTTCTAATCCACTGGAAGGACTCTCCAAGGTTTTGAGGATGGGGTCAGGGGAGCGGGCGGCCTGAGTGCCAGGCACCTTCAGAGCTAGGCTAGAATTAAGGGAGCTGTGTCCTCCAACAGGGGCTGCGAAAGGACGTGGGTGCCCAAGGCTCCACACTGTGGCCCGTGGGGGCGCTCGCCCTCCGCTACCCACCAGGACACAGGGACGTGGGAGGGGCAGGCACGGCGCCTGGCCTCTGGTGCCTCCATCCACACCTTCCGCTCCGAGTCAGGAGGGCCCATCTCTGAGTGAGGGGCTACTGTCATCCCCACCCACGCCAGTCCACACTGCAGGGCTGCTCCCAGCGCCCCTAGAACTTTCCAGATTATCGGGAATTCCCACTCCCAGGGTCAGGCTGTCAGAGCAGCAGGGGCCTCTCTTCCCACCGGGTACCCTGTGTAGTCTCCTGGTTTAAACAGAGATAGAAACCCCCGCCGACTCACGCTGGCGCTGTCAGTGCCCGCTCTACTGGAAGAACAGTCCCCGCCGGTCGCTTCTCTAGGTGTTGCCACCTCCCTGTCCCTCTCTGCTCACTGAGCTGCCCACTGCCTGCAAAAGAAGGACCTGCTCAGCCGCCCTGCCCGACCACCAGACCCCCTGAGCCTACCTCAGCTCTAAGGTCCTTGAGCACAGGGAGCCCCCCACCAGGTGCAGCGCACAAGCCAGCATCCTGCCCTCTCACCTGGCCACGGTCTGTCCTCTCCATGCCTCGGGGAAGGGGATGTTTAAGTGCAGAATTCAGGCCTGGACAAGCGGGGCTTGCCCAGCCCTCCATCTTCCTTCTCACTCCCAGGGTGGCCTTCCCGCGGCGGGTCTACGGTGGGTCTGTGGTGGGTCTGCGGTGGCTGTGGGACATCAGCGGAATGACTGCTGATGCGCTCGGTGGTCGCCGCAGTGGTGAGATGAGCTGCAGGATGGAGGGGCGCGTGCTCACACAGGGACGTGCTCCTGGCCACCCTCTGGAACAGGCGCTGAAGGGCATTCAGACTCCGGACAGGGAGCAGGAGGGTCCACACGGTGCCTGCTGGCCACCCCGCCCCTACTGACCGGAGCTGGGTGTCATGCTGAGGTGGGCGGGGAACCGTCCCCACCCTCCAGGGCTGGTCTGGACACAGGGACAGAACCAAGGTGTGTGACGGGGACCACAGCCCTGGGGGCAGTGAGAGTGACAACGCCTCTAAAGTGGGACAGGGAGGGGCCCTATGTGCCCAGAGAGTAGGGATGGGGGCGATGGACGATGTTGCAAGGAAAGAAGTGTGTGTGCAGTGGGAAAAAATCTACAGTCCCTAAAACTGAATAAAATGACCCCAAAACTAGCAAAGAAGGCCCAGTCAGAGCTGGGCTAGGGCCCCAGTTGGGAAATCACCAGCTTCCAGAGGGTCTTCCAGGGACATGGATTAACCTGGATGGAGGGTGGCAGCCACGCCTCCTGGAGAAGGAAAGCAGAGGGCCCTGGAACCAGACTGTCCCCATGGGACAGCCGAGACGCAGGACGCCACGCATGCCCCTTTCCCTCCCCGCCCTGGTCACACTGCTTCATGGAACCCGGTAACTCCCGGAGTGCCCTGCCCTCCGGGTCTGGCTGCTGAGACCTCGCAGCTGGGAGCATCTGTGCCATTCCGGCTGTCAGTGGTCAGGGCCAAGCATAGGGTAACAGGGTTCCAGGGTTGCCCAATGTCCATTAGAGGAAGGGAGGGGCAGGAGGGCCAGAGGAAGGGAGGGTAAGTCTCCTGGAGACACAGCCTGTGCCCTGAGGCACAAGCCAGCAACTAGGAATTAGGCTCCAAGGCAGTGGGGCAGATTTGTTAAAGGGAACCCATGGGCTCCATGTGGTCTAAGGGAGGAAATCCCCAGGGGACCCTCAGAAACTCTGAGAGGTTGGACACACGATGGACAACAGACAGACTATCCCTGACAACCAAAACCCTGACCCACAACCTGCAGAGACGAGCCCAGACCTGCCAGCACCTGGTCATTGACCACCAGCTTCCCTGGTTATGGCTTCCCCTTCCAACTCAGGACCCACTTGAGAAAGTCAAAATGCTCCCTGAACCCATCACAGGATGCCTCGCTTCTAGATCCCGCCCTGGCCTCCTGGGCCCCCAGCCCCCATCAGGGCACCTCTGAGCCCCCCTTTCCGCTATGAATCTCCACTCTTCTGCCCGCCTTTGGGTCTCTGCCAAACTCAAGTGATGGGGATCCCCTGCTCCAGTGCGCTCGAGGATTCAGCCTCTGCTGTTCTCATGGGGGTACTTCGGTGATGTCCACACCTGCGGGGGCAGTAGAGAAAGAAGCACATCTTGTGCCCTGTGACTGCCCGCACTCCGAGTGAGTGAAGAGGGAAGGCCAGGGGGACAGTCTCTCCTGCCACTGAGCCACCCCCAGCAGGGATGAGTGGCCGCACAGGGTCAGCGGTGTGAGCAACAACCAGCCAGAGACATGGGCGGAAGGGGACAAAGGAGCAGAGTCCCTCCACAACATCCCCTCCTGAGCCTGGGTTTGCTCCTCACACTCCACTCTCCACGTGCTCAGCCCCTTCCCCTCTGATGAACGTCCTCGGGAGGTTGGAGTCTGGGGTCGGGGTCTGGGTTCCCCACTGAGTGGGCTCACCCCAGCTGGTTCAACCGAGCAGAGTTCCTTCCACTGGGGTCTGCTGACCCTGGGGCCCCACACACGCTTAGAGGCCCTCAGTTCCAGTCCAAACACTTGAATGCAGTGTCTTCATTGCAGGGACAACCTGACCAACCTGAACCAACAGAGCGGGACGGTCTGGGCTGTCCCCCTGTCCATGCCAGACATGCTCATTTAAATCTGCAGCCCAGGCAGAGAAGGCAGAGTGGACAAAATTGCGCCTTTCCATCTGCCGAAGCGCAGACCTTGCCCTGTGTGGGAAGGATCTCCCCCGAGGAATAGTGCACAGTGGGGTGGGTGGCTCACACTGCAGGGGCCGCCGGGCTCTGGGGAGCCTTCCCCTGGGCCCCATCTGGACACTGTGGGCAGCAATGTGGTTTTGGCAAATTAATCGAACAAGTGCTGCTAACTCAAAGTCTCTGGGTTTTCTGGTTTATTTGTAGTGAAATTGTAAATTTGCTTTGGTTTTATATCTGGGTAAATATAAGGGATTTATACCTTGTTTTACGTTTGTGCATCTTTAAGCATCAGGGTTATAAAAATTAATCTAGGTGAGCACTGGGGCCCAAGAGAGCTTTCCTTTCCTCAGCAGTCCTCAGGTTCAGAAAGCCTGCCCCCTAGTGTCACCCCGAAGGGGAGGAGGCATCTCAGCCACTGAAGGACGATGGACGATGGACATGCAGAGGGCGAGACTGGCGAGCGGCCAGCAGGCTCAGGATTGGTGACCACTGGCCTGGGAGCCAGGATGTCCTTGAGGGCAGGACACTGCAGTTCACGCCCTGGACACATGTCTGTCCATCTGGCAGCATGTTTTAGGAGAATTGAACACACAGGTAACCTTTTAGGGTCTCCTAAAAAAGCCAGTGGCTGAAGGACACGAAGAGTGCCGCCCTAGGGCTGGGCCCGGGGACTCCTGAGCCCTGGGGGGTCGCCTGGGGAGCATCAGGCCAGGTCTGGGGAGAGGCCACATCATCTGGGCCTCACTCAGCTTTGCATACTTAGAAACTCGATCTTACTGTTCACCTGTGCAGGGCCTGTCTGCCTGACTCGCAGGGGCTGACTCCAGCATGCCCCCACTTGCTGGGGTGATTCTCTTGGCTTAATTCCCGCAGGAGCCCTGGAGCCCACTGCAAGGTGAAGAAGCCCAGGCTCGGCAAGACCAAAGTGTTTGCTCCCAAACTGCTCAAGTGCTGGGGTCCTGCCCTACAGTCTGGCCTGTGACTTCTTTATGGGGGAACTCGATCAGAAGGCTGGTCCTTTGAGAACACAGGTCCCGTCCTGCAAGGTCTCCTGGAAGAGTCTTCCTTCTACCCACAGACATTTCTGCCTAAAGAGCCAGATCATGACCCCAGAGCCCTCTCCCCCAAGGGGCTGAGAACACACTGAGCCCCACAGGCCTTCTGAATCCCCAACATAGGAGCTCGCCAGCAGATCTCCTGTTTGCAGAATATTTTTCATGGACGACATTTCTGACTGGCTGCTTCCTTCAATAAATCCTGCTGTCAGAGTGAGCTGGGAGAAACCTGTCCTCCTGTGTGTCTCTTTTACTGTCACACACCACCACACTCACACTTCTGACACCAGACGTGTGGGAGTTTCCCCCCACACACCAAGCAATTCTGCAACACCAGCTGGGGGTCCCACAGTCTAACTCTGTTCTGACTGTCTACTTGGAGGTTAAGGGCTCAGTTTCACAAGATGCTCCCACTTCAGATGCCAAGCCTATTCCAGGTTGTCACCTGTGCTTCTGACTGACGGGCTCTAAATCAGATGCCCCACGACCCTCTTCTTGGTTTCCATTAACTTGAAAGAGTGGCTCACAGAGCTCAGGAAAACAGTTTACTTCTTGTTTACCGGTTTATTACAAAAGGATATGATAAGGGACACGGATGACCATCCAGATGGCAGAGACGTATGGGGCAAGGCATGTGGGAAGGGGTGCGGAGCTTCTGTGGGCTCTCTGAGAATGCCACCCTCCCCGCAGCTCCCCCTGACCGCCAGTCTGGAAGTTCCCCAAACCCCTACCGTCGGGATTTTATGCAAGGTCCTGGTGGGCGTGATTGATCATTAATGGAGGATGGAGGTGGAGCTGAGAATTCCAAGCTTCTAATCCTGGACTGGTCCTTCTGGTGACCAGCTCCCGTCCAGGAGCATCCAGGAGCCCACCCAGAGTCACATCAATAGAACAAAATCTCCGAGTGCTCTCCTCACTCAACAAGAGTTTTAGGAACCCTGTGCCCAGAACTGGGAGCAGAGACCAATATGTACATTCCGTTATCTCACAAGGAGGGTAAGAGGAAAGCTGCCATTCTAGAAGGTTCCCCTTACCTTATGGTATTGCGCACAATGGGGACCTTTCCTGGCATCCTTTTCCTGACCTTCTGCCTCATCCTCACCCTCAGAACAGAGCAGGAAAGGAAACACCATCAACCCACCCTCACCACCACCAAACTCCTGGGGTGGGCAAGTCCTTGGGTCCCAGTAGGTGGGGGTGAAGGAAGTGAGCCCCGTCCCCACCAGGGCATGGCCAGGAGGGAGGACCCCCCTCAGTTGCCTTCCTGCAAGTTTCCAAAAGAGCTGCCATCTTGAATCCAGTGTTGGTGGTTTCGTAGTGTAACCAAATTCAATGGGTGCATCTCTTGGTGAGTGTGGAGCCGAAAAGCACAACCAAGGCAGAAGCAGGTAAAGAAAAGGTTTATTGCTTGCACAAGCAGTGGAGAACCCTGGGGATAGTTCCCAAAGCAGTGTCCCCAGAGCCTAGTGCAGGTGGAGACTTTATACACCAGAGTGCAGAGAATGTGTTACAACTGTGTAACAACTGGGCCCAATCAGGGCGCATGCGCAGGCCATTACATAAGCAGTTCAGTGTAACATGCCGTTATGCAATGAGTTCAAGGTACCATTATACAATGAGTTCAGTGGAACGTGTTGTTATGTAATAGATCCATGGTGACTTTTGGACACTTGGAGCTGAAGCAATCTGCAGGGGTCTTGCTGCAACCATGTAAGTTTCGCTATAAGGTGGCAATATCTGCAAAAATGGGGACGTCAACTTCTGAAAAAACAGCACATTTAGTTTTCTCCTTATCTGGAAAACATTTGACAGACCATGTTAGCTACCGATCAGATCTCAGCAACCCTTTCCTTGCCTGGTTCTGGGTCACATTAGGTGCCGACTTCCACCCAGAGGGCTGAGGTATCCACCAGTTACGGAACCCACATGTTCACCACCTCTGTGATGCCGTGGAGCTGGTTGGGGAGGTGTGGGGTGGGACCGTCAGGCAGGCGGCAGGCTTGTATCTGCCTTTGGTCCTGGCACCCAGACAAAGGGTGCGTCCTCATTTCGAGTACATGCGGGTGTGCAGGGCAGCTGGGGGTCAGGGGGTCCCTAGAGATGGATAAAGTGAGGGGCTCTGTCCGTGCCCTTGTTGAGATGGCTTCATGCTGGCCCTGCAGCTCTGTGCTCACAGGTAAATGTTGTGTTCAACTGATTGAAACACTGAAAAAAAGGGCAAATTCCTAGGGAACAGCTGTACAGAACTACCACTGGAAATTCAAAATCAGTCACAAAGTGGGTGTTGGAAAACGAGGCCTGAGGTTTTCCAGCTGAAACCCTGTGGCCTTGCCAGCCCACCCTCACTCGAGTTATCCCATGGGCTCTTGTCCCTCCAGCCAGACAGAAGTCACCATTCCATCACACCGGTGGGGCCCTCACACACCTGCCCACCCTACTCTCTGTCCAGACGACACAAACTTGTTCTTTAAAATCAAGTTCACATGACTCTCGCAAGATTGAGAGTGAAATCCAAAGACTGGAAGGAAAATAGTCATGATCTGCAGAGAGTGGATGAAGGACTCGCATCCAGAACATATAGGAACTCAGTGACCCCATGATAAAAAGACAAGCAACCCAATTTTAATAAATGGGCAAAAGACGTGAACAGACACTTCACAACACCAGATACACGAAGATCCAGCAAGCACATGAAAAGCGCTCGACACCTTTAGTCATTAAGGAAATGCTTAATGACCAAATACCACTTCACACCCACCAGAATGGCTCAAAGAAAAAGAAACACCAAATGTTCCCAAATATGTAGGGCAACTGAAATTCTCCTGTGTTGTTGGTGGAAGTGTAAAATGGTGCAGGCTTTTGAGAAATGGCTGGCAGTTTTTATGAGGTAAGACACCCACCCTGGACCGCAGTGCCCCACTGCTCAGCATTTGCCCAAGAGAACTGAAAACATGTCCAACAAACACTTGCACATGGAGTTCATGGCAACTTTGTTCATCGTAGCCCAAACTGAACCGCCCCAGGAGTCCCTCAACAGGAGGGCAGGTAAGCAAACTGCGTGCGTTCGTGTAATGGAAGGCTACGAGCCCTAGAGAGGCTGCCGACATGCAGCAGCGTGGACGAGCCCAAGAACATCACATTGTGCGGAAAAGAAGCCAGACACAAAAGAGAAGCTGTGGTAAGAGCTCTTGTGCAGGAAGTTCTAAACCAGGCAAACTAATGATGGAAATCAGAGCAGAGGTTGCTTGGGGGAGGGTGGGATTAGCTGGGAAGGGACACGAGGGACCTCCAAAGGGTGACAGAATGACCCACTTCCTGATAGAGGTGTGGTTACGGGGTGTGTGCATTTGCCAAAACTCATCCACATGTGACACTTAAGACCTGTGCATTTCCCTACGGGTAAATTGGACACAATAAAAAATGGTAAAGGAGAGAAGAGAGAAATGAGGGTGTGATGGTTACATCAGACAAGGTTGTGCTCAAGGCAAAAAGCACTGGAGGAGACAGACATGGGCACCTTATAAAGACAACGGTGGCAACCCACAGAGAAGACCGAGTGGCTGTGACACCTTTGTGCCAAATAGAAGCAGAGGCACTGAAAGTGAGAAAGCCTATGGGTGTGCAAGGAGACAGGGTCACATTCGCAGATAAGTAAAACAAGGTGAGGATGTAGAGACCTAAAGAGGATAATCAATAGCACGTTCTAATGGATTTGTATCAAACGATTTTCAAGTGCCCTGTGGGACACTTATAAGAACTGATTGCATATCTAGGCCTGAAGGAAACCTCAGTAAATCCCAGAGCAGATGTAGCCGGGCAATGTCCTCTGACCACAGTACAGTACCACGAGAAGCTACAGCCCTACCAGAAAACAAAAAACTCACCTTTTGAACACTTTTTAACTGTCTTGAGTAACTATTGAGCCAAAGAAAAAATAAGAACTCTCATTACAGACTATCTAGAAATCAATGATGAGGAAAACCCCACTGTTCTGGAGAATACATCCAAAATCTGGAGATAAGGCAAAGTAACAGTGCTGTGATTATCTTATCAGGCCAGTGCAGAGGGGAGAGCTCTTTGGGGGGGTCCTGCCCATGGCGCTCCAGGCCAACTGCTCCACCCTGAGAAGTTAGAGGTCACCTGTGGAAAGATGACAACGTGAAAGGACTCCTTTTAGCCTAGTAGAGAAGATAACCCCAAACATTATGCTTTTATTGTCCTGTGTGACATGCGCTGGGTTTGGATCTAATTTAGTAATCTTGTTTCTTATCCCTTTCCTGCTGACTGAGTTCCAGTTCCTTCAACCTTTGAACTCACAGTCCTTTTGTCAGTTTCCTCATTAATGAGTTAAAGAGAATTTTGCCACATACTCCTAACTATTGTATAAAAAAACACATTTTAACAATTTGAGAATTAAGCTTTTACACTACGTATCAGAAATTGTGGGACACAGCTAAACAGTGCTCAGATGAAAGTTCAGTCTTGTTTGCTTATATTAATTAAGAAGAAAAGGTGAAAATAATTGAATGAAGCATCCAATTCAAGAACTACAAAATACAGCTAAGCTCAGCAGACAGAAAGATGGGTAAGAATTAAAGAAGAAATCGATGATTTGAAAAACAAAAAATGGTAGGATCAATAAAAATCCAAAAGGTCATTCTTTAAAAAAGGGGAAACAATAAAACAGAAAAACCGTTAGCTAACCTAACCAAGAAAAATGTGAGATATTCAAAATAAGGAAACAATAAGAAAATAGCCTCAAATACAGAAAATGAAAAACAACCATAAAAGACTACTTTGTTCGACCCTATGCATGTTAAAGTCTGGATGAAATGAATGCTTTTCTAGGAAAATATAAATTACCAAATTGACTCAGGAGGAGCCAATTACCACAGATGAAATAGAGTGTTGTCAAGAGCTACAACACTCACATACACACACATACAAATACACACAAGTACACATATGCAACTACATCATACATACACACAGGCACACACACAAACATATACATACACACAGACTACTCTTGACTTGAAAAACCTCAAAACGAGTTTATTCAGGCATAGTCAAAATAATTACAATTCAGGATGCACACGCTGTGACAAACCATGGGCAAACCCAGAGAACACAGGAGGGAACTGCTTTTATAGAGAAAAGGGGAGGGGGGGGGCTGTTCTAAAGGAAAGCCCATTGGGGGAGAGTAACAGTTCAGGGCACAATGGCTTCTCATTGGCTGGGCTGTGGCATTTCTCATTGGCTGGGCTGTGGTGTTTCTGATTGGCTGGGCTGTGGTGTTTCTCATTGGCTGAGCTGTTGCCCGGTGGAGAGAGAAATCTTCCTTCAGTAGTAAGGAAGCTCTGTGTATTCCTGTTTGGTGTCACTGACAGTGTGTGATGGAGGCAAAAGCTCCCCCATAGGCCTTCCTGATCCAGTTTAGTCAAGGGTTCCTCAGTTCAGTTCCACAGTATATATCCACTCAAATATGCACAAGCACACATACACAAATACACACATTACACATACACACACACACCTGCTCAAAACAAAACAAGAAAATGTCCAGTTTCACATGTTCTAGCAAACCTTTAAGGAACACATAATTACAATGTTATGAACCAGTTCAAGAGCAGAGAAAAACAAGGACAAGCTTCTGAATCCTTTGTTTGAAAAGAAATTGTAGAACAACCTTAAGGAAAACATTAGCGGGAACAGATCCTCCTCCCAGCCCTGGGAAGGAACGAGCCCCACAGACGGCTAGATCTCAGACTTCTGATTCCGGACCATGAGGTGAATCCCTGCTGTGTCAGCCGCTGTCTGGGGGGGCTTTGTTACAGCAGTTCTAGCTGACTGATACGGCTGGCCTCTGGGGACTCACTGGAAAACCCAGACAGAGAACACGGTCTATGTGCAAAGATGGTGACCCGAAACACCGCTTGGAGGGACAGGCAGGGTGCACCAGGAACTCCCTGCTACAGATGGGTGCAGGCGCCGTCTGGAGCCAACTGGGGAGACGTGAGAAGAGCCAGGGAAAAGCGCCAGTGCTGAGCACCCTCAGCTGAGGCTTTCCTGTGAGTGCAGTGTGTCTCTGTAAGGGCTGACCCTGGCCACTTGGTGATGTCCAACTGGTTTCCCTCTCCCGTTCCTCGAGGCTTCTCGGGGTGCAGAGCAAGGACAAGGTGGGACATTTGGAGAGAGGAGGAGTAGAATTTCAGGGGGAGATGCACAGCACCCCACAACTTCCACATTTGATTCTCGGGCCAAAAAAGCAAAAGAGCAATCTGGGCCTGACCTGAATTGTCTTCACCAAATGAAATACCATCTAGTAAAAAACAACTTTGTGTTCCACTCTTAATATGAAGGCTGCTGTATAACTAGAGAAATGAGCTTTAATATTTAATGCTCTAGGATTCAGAAAACCTCCTACTACATAATGTTTGGGAGATACTTCCTTGGCGGGAATAAATATTTTATCACTGCTGTGTGCATGGTGCCAAGTGTCTTTACGAATAAACGAAGGCACGTTTGGGAACCATCCGTGAGAACTAATAGCTGGTTCATTTAACAAGGACTCGAGCCTCTACCTTCAGGATGGTGCACAGCTCTAGACCTGGAGGAAAACGTGGAGTTTAGGTTTTGAAATTACATCCAGGCAGAACTTATTTTATCATGGGTATGTATGTGTATATAAATATATATATACATACACATATATATCACATGCATATATATATATTTCACATATATCCTGTATATCACACATACGTGTGTGTATATATATTTCATCATGTGCCCCCTCCCCCAACAGCCCTGTGGTCTGCATTTGCATCCTAATCTTCACTGACAGGCAAAGTTGAAGGCCCGGCAAGCACATAAGTTGAGAGTGTCCCAGAAAACACAAAATAGCCGTGGATTTAACAAGAGAGAAATCTATCTCCTTTTCACATAAGGCCATCCAGGACCGAGCAGCTGCCACACAGACAGGAGACCCAGGCTCACAGCATGGAGGATTCTTCCTATGGCAAAAAATGGCTGCTCGAGCTCCCGTCTTTGTAGCCACATTTCCACCAGCAGACAAAAGGAAGGACCAAAAAAGAGGTGCTCTCCTTTTGAGAAAACTCCCCTAAACCTGCTTTACAGTGATCAGAACTTGGTCACTTGGCCACACTGGCTACAAGGGAGGCAGGAAGTGGGGTAGCCTTGTGCCTGCCAAAAATTGGGAGTCTATTCCTGAGGAAGAAGAAGGAGAGAAGAGAGAATAAGAAAAGATGAGCAGTACAAGAAACAGCACAGACTTCCCCGAAGCCTGGGAGGCAAGGTAAAGGAGGGAGTTGCTTCTCCCAGTGCTCAGCTAGCAGCTTTAAAATCTCCCAGACACTTTCCTGTTCTCAGTCCGTCCTGCTGGGTTCCTACAGTGACATCCTCCTATGCCCTCAAGTTCTGGAGTCAGCTCATAGCTGTCCTGCCTTGGGGCCCCAGGTCCAGCTCCTCAGCCACATCTGGGTGACAGCCTGGCCCTACTGCACAGGCCACCAAGCCCCTCACCCTCACCACATCCCAGCCTGTCCCAGCACACTAACACCCCACTTTCTCCCCACCCACCAGCTCTCCTTCCCTAGTGACCTCCATGTCCAGTATGCCGGGTACTCTCGGTCGGATACCTGCACCAAGCCAGCCCTGTTCTTTCAGCCTTGCCATGTGCCAGCCTCACAACCAAAAGGACCAAAATGGGACCTTCTCCTATCCTCGCCATGAGCAGCTGAGCTCTGCAGGAGTCTCACAGGGCCAGAGTGCCACTCGAGGGTCATGGCTCCCAACCTTGATGGGACCTCGGCTCTGCCCCGGCCCCCACAGGAGTCTCTCGTCACTCACTCCCGCCCCCCTCCATGCCCAGACCCCAACAGTCCTCACCCTCGGCAGACGGCCTGGCCTCCAATGTCCCTGAAAGCAGGAGCACTTGGCAGAGACTCCCTCAGCTTCCCAGGGCAAAGCGACTGACGGCCGACAGCTCGTCATCCTCCTACCTGCCTGGCCTGGGGGAGCCCCAGCTCCTTCTTACGTCGGAGCTCATGTCCTGGGGCTCCTGGAGCTCTGTGTTTGGTTTGGCTTGGTTTGTCATTGAGGTACAATGGACGTCAAACAAAATGCTCCAGCTTTAAATGTTGACTTCAGTGAGTTTTGAAAAATGTATACAGTTGTGTGTCTGACGCTCCAGTCAAGATGTGGACCTTTTCCATCACTCCCTTCCCAGTGAACCTCTCACCCTGACTTCTATCGCCTTTAGGGAACCTAGAATCGCACGTGTGAAAATTAATAAACAGAAACCTCATTTAAAATGGAGTCGGCAGGCCAGAAGGAGGAGATCCCATGCAGCACCACTCCACGTCAACATAGACCCCAGCAGAAGAGAGGAACCTCACACCTAGGACAGGAAGTGATACTGACTACCCCAGCAGGAGGAAGGAAGATTTTTTTCTTGCCTGGCCACAGCTCAGCCAATGAGAGACTGCCACAACTCAGCCAGTGAAAAGCCACTATACTTTGCACTCCCAGTTTCCTCCAATGGACTCTCTGTTTGTAACAGCCCTGCCCAACTCCCCTTCTCTATAAAAGAACAATTCTCTCTTTTGTTCTCCAGATTTGCCTGCAGTTCACCATAGAATGCATGTCCTGAACTGCAATTCTTAGCTGTTCCCAAATAAACCCATTTTGCTGGTAAATAACTGGCTGTTTATTTGTTTTAAGTTAACATTATTTGGAGGTCCCACTGAGATCCAGAGAAGACCCCTGACAACTCCTAGGTGGGTGAGCAAACAGGTAACAGGTGTTGACACCCACAGAGCCCATCGGGCTCATTGTTTTCTCATCGATCCTGGAGTTACAGGGTAAGTCTCTCCTGGAGGTCAAGCTCCACTCTTTTTGCATTTTGAAGCTCTCTAAGCTTTATTTGGGATCTGGTTTTTTTGTTTATTTGTTTTTTTGAAGGCTTCATTCTTTCTGTTAAAGGCTTTGTCCTTTCTGTGAGTACTCATTTGGTGCTTTGGCCTGACTCTTTGAAATCAGGCAGTTCCTACCAGAACTTGCTAGCCTTTGGTCCGATTCCTGAAATGGAATCCCACAGAGGGCTCTTTTATGCCTGGTCTTTTGCTCACCATTGTTCAGATTCATCCATCTTGTTGCAGTATCACCGGCTCATTCTTTTTGATTGCTGAGTAGTGGGCCATTGTGTGACTATGCCACAATTGTTTATTGTTGGATATTTGGGTTGTTCCCACTTTGGGGCTATTATGAATAAAGCTGCTAGGAACATTTCATACAAGTCTTTCTGTGGATACGTGCATTCATTTCACTTGGGTAAACACCTAAGAGTAGAATTTCTGAATCATAGGGTAGGTGCATTGTTAACTTGATTAAAAACTTCCAGTTTCTCAGTGATGGTACCATTTTACATTCTCACCAGCAGTGTGTAAGAATCCCAGTTGTTCATATCCCACTATATTCATCATTGTTGGTCTTTTTAATTTTAGTCATTCTAGTGGCTCTAAAGTGGTATCTCATTTTGATTTACATTTTTATTTCCCTGATTACCAATGATGCTGAACACTTTTTATGTGCTTACTGGATATTCATATATCTTGATTGTCAAGTGTCTATTCAAATCTTTTGCCCATTTTTTTCACTTGCCTTTTTAATATTGATTTATAGGCTTTCTTTATATAATCTGGACACAAGTCCTTTGGCAGATATATCTATTGTGAATATTTTCCCCCAACTTGTAGTTTGCTTTTTCATTTCCTTAACAGTGCCTTTCCAAGAGCAGAGGTTTTACTTTTGATGAGGACAGATTTATCTATTTCTTCTTTTATGGTTTCATTTTTTATGCACTCTCCAAGAAATTTTGCCTGCCCCAAGATGGTGAAATATTTTATGTTTTACTCTAGAAGCTATAAACATCAAAGTTTTACTTTTGAAGTCTATGATCCATCTCAAATTAATTTTTGTGCATGGTGTGATTCAGAGATGCAGGTTCATTTCTTTCCTCATTCACGATCCAGTTGTTCTAGCATCATTTGTTGAAAAGACTTTGCTTTCCCTATTGAATTGGCACATATGTCAAAATCAATGGATTGTATACATGTGGGTCTGGTTCTGAACTCTTTCTTCCGGTCCCTTGGTCTCCCTGTCTATCTTTCACCAATACCATACTGTCTGAAATATTGCAGCTTTACAGTAAGTCTTGAAATCAAATAGTGTGAGTCCTCCAACGTTGTTCTTCTTCCTCAAGATTATCTTGGCCATTCTAGGTCCTTTGTGTTTCCATATGAAGTTTAGAATCAGCTGTCAACTTCCAGAAAATCGCCTGCTGGGATTTTGAGTGAGATTGCATCGAGTCTAAAGATCAACATGGGGAGAATGGACACCTTACAAATTTTAGTCTTCCAGTTCATGAACTTGGCATATCTCTCCATTTATTTAGGTCTTCTTTAGTTTATGTCAGCAGTGTTTTGTAGTTTTCAATGTAATAGTGCTATACATCTTTTGTTAAGTTTATTCCAAAGTAGTTCACTTTTTATACTATTTTAAATGGTATTTTTCTGTCCTTCTCTGTTTCTTGCTCATACAGTATATACAGATACAATGGATATTCACATACTGATGTGGCATCCTGCTCCTTGCTAACTTCACTTATTAGTAGTTGTAGTATTTTTGTAGATGCCACAGGATTTTTTTACATACACAATCATATTGTTTGTGAATAAATGCATCAGCTTTAAAAGCGCTTGCCTTACCTTTAAAAAGACCCCTCCCCAGACACGAAAGGCCCTACATCATCAACACCCAGCCTCTTTCCTCCCATTAAGAGCCAAATGTTTTGAAAGAGTTGTGTATCTACCTTTCTCTCCACCCTGTCACCCTCACTCACTCTTCTACCCCCTCCAACTGGCTCTGCCCCACCCCCCAATTCAGAGAAATGTCTACTCCTGGGTCACCGATGGCATCCATGTTGGGAAACCCAAAGCTATTTCTCAGTGCTCATTTACTGGTGTTTTGGCCACATTTGACCTAGCTGATCCACCTCCCTGCTTCGAAACAGCCTTCCCTTGGCTTCTGGATCCAGGCCTGTATGACTTCCTTTCCACATCTCTGGCCCCACTTCTGTTTCTGCTGAAGCTCTTCCTGCTACTCTTGGCCTGGGGTTCTCCAAGTCTAGTCTTCAGCCCCCTGCTAGCCTCCCTGGGTGTGCTCTCCCTCAGCAATCTCAGCCACACTCCATCACTTCTAAGCAGCTGTTCAAAAGCCTGTTCCTCCAGCCCAGAGCTCTCTTCTGAGCACAGATCCCTCCTAAGTGTCAACTCTAAGTACCTCACATCCTGCAAGTTCCAGGCAGAACACCTGGACTATCTCCTGAGCCCTCCTCCAGCTAGTCCTTTCCCAGAGTTCCCTGCAAAAGTGTATGCCCCCCCCCCCCACCCCGATCCCAGTGTGTTGTCCCCAGTGCCATGGCCTCTTGGCCCTTCCTGGCCCCATACCTGCTCCATCACTCACATCTGCTCTTCCCTTTCTGTCCTTGCCTTGTAAGCCAGCCCACGGCATCTCTGCTCGCTTGCTCGCACTGGCTGGTCCTCATCAGTCTCACTCCCTCCGAACCAGTTTCCACCCGGCACCCACAGAAAACGCTCAGACTGACACACACTGTTTAAGACACGCTGTGGGCTTCCTGGGGAGGTAGGAAGAGGGGAACCCTGCCCCAGCAGTGGCTGTCTCCTGCCCTCCTAGCCCACAGCACTGTGCATCCCCAGCTGGCCCCCTCCCTCCTTCAGGCCTTGCAAGATGCTACTCTCTTGGCATCCTTTTCCCTCTTTTCTTTGTCTGGCACCTCCTCTCCTCTTTTAGATCTGGGGTCAATTGTCTTGCCTTTAGGGTGCTCTCCCTACTGCTCCCCACCACCACCCCCTGGCCCCACACCCAGGATCAGGCCACTGTACAAGCTGTCAGGCTCCCTGGCTTCCCTTGGTGGCACCCAGGAGGCGCACATTTATTCTGTGTGACGTCCTCTACCCACGGGGGGGCCTGTCCACGTCTCTGCCTGCACAGGCCCCGCTCAGCTATGGCCCATGGCAGGGGGCAAATAACTATTTGTAGAATGAATGAATGGATGAAAGAGCCAAGGAATGCAGGACTACATTTCGGGAAAATGTGAGGGGGATGGCCAAGGGCCAGGACTGGAGCCCAGGGCAGCCCCAGTTTGCACCATCATCAGGAGGGTTGGGGTGGGTGCCATCAGCCAACATGGGAGACTAGCATCCATGTCTAGTCTAGGGGCTTTGGCAGGGATGCGGGGCCAGTACAAGGGCGGACAGGCCTGCGAAAGCATGACCTTACGTGGGCGCGCCCTCCCCTCCCAGCTTACCCACTCCCCTGCGCCCCACCTAGGCCCCTGCCCGCTCCTCGCTCGCCCCGCCCCGCCCCCGCTCCAGTGCGGATGGGTAAACCAGCGCAGGGGCGGGGACCCGGCGGCGGTTCGCCTCTGGAGATGTGTGGCCCCGCCGCCGGCCCGTAGGACCCGGTCCGCGTCCCTCTCGGTCGCTAAGCAACCGCCACCGGCTCCACAGGAGAAAGCCAACCGGCCTGGAGCCATGGACCTGGTTGTCACGGAGGAGCTGGCCCGCGCCGAGAGCCAGCAGGGTGGGCAGGGGCCCGGCCCCTGACTGGGGAGACCACGGGACCGCCCCAACGCCGGGGACGAGACTGACCCCCCGGGACCAGCCTGATCCCGCGGCCACAACGCCCCTCCAGGCCCTGGGGTTGGGTCCTGGCCCCCCCCCCCCCCCCGCGTGGGGCGGCTCCGAGAGCGCCCCACCCCTGGCCTAGGGAGGCCCCAGGACCCACCAAGAGCCCCCCCCCCCCGCCCCAATCCCCTTGGTCGCAGCGCCGCCAGCCCCGGTGACCTCCGGAAGCCCGCGCTTCGCGGATTTGTCCCCCTGGGCGAATGTGAACCGGAGGAGGGTTTGCCGTCCTGAGAGGCCCCTCAGGATGTTCACGCCGCTGCGTCCGAAGCTCTGGCTGGCCGCTCTGCGGGGCCGCGCGGTGCGGGGCATCTTCCGGGAGCACGGCCAGGGGGAGCACGGCCAGGGGCGCTGGCCTGCCCCGGCCCCTCCCGGCCCCTCCTGGCCTCCCCGCTCTTGCCCAGGGGTGCGGCGGGTGCCTTTTCCTGACCAGTTCCTTCACTGCCGTCCTGATAGATGCTGCCTCCCTGAAGAGGGCCTATGAACTGATCAAGTCTGCCAACCTGGGGAAGTCGGAGTTTGACCCCACAGAAAGCTTCAGCCCGGACCTGTTTGTTCTGTGTGCCGAGCAGGCCCTGAAGGTCATTAAGCCCAGGGCCCCTAGGGCGTTGTGTCAGGAGATCTCTATTTCTGGGTTTATAATGGAAGCAGAAGGTGGGACTGGGGAAAGCGGAGCGCCTGGTGGGGTGGTCCACTGGAGGAGGCTGCAGGGTGGGTGCTCAGGTCCATCCTCAGAGCCTGTCTGGAGTGTGTTTATGGGAAGGGAGCCAGCACCATCCAAAGGCGTCCTTGGAGCCGTTGCACGCGGAGGTCTTCTCTTGCAGATGGGGCAACCAGCGGTGAGCGAGGACTGCATCCAGATGTACTTCAAGGTGAAGGGGCCGGTCACCCAGTTTCTGGGCCGAGCGCACCTGTGCAGGGCCCAGCTGTGTGCCCCCAAGTCCACCGAAAACTTGGTGAGAGATGGTCCCGGGCCCCTGGGCCCAGCAGGAACTGCCAGCAGGAGCGCCCCCTGCGTGCCGGTTCCTCCAGTTTTCTTTATTAGTTCATTTGAGTTGTGAAGGCTTCGTATGCACGGTCTTCACGCTCCCCAGGGGATGGAGTGCACGCCTTTGCTGGTTCGCTGTCTAAAATGAACACGTCATGCTTTGTATGACTATATTGTTTCCCCCGAGGTTGCCTTGATTCTCCTCAAAATTCTGCCTCTTGTATCGCAACAGTAAAAATTTCACCCCACTTCCAAACTCGTGTCAGGCTAGACAAATCTGAAAATGTTTTTTGTTGAGTCAAGTGGCCAGATTGATTTTCAGTGACTCGAAACTTGCAGTATTTCCCGTTTATGCCTTTTCCCTAAGCAGTGGAGTCTGACTTGTGTCCTGTTTGCCATTTGACCGTTGCATCCTAGTGCCACAGTCATGTCCACAGCAGTCCTCAAGGCAGGTAGGGGGGAGCTTCCAGGGAGAGAGGCTGGGGCGCCCGAGAGCACACGCAGCTGTGGCTTCTGCCCCGCGCTCCAGCTCCTGCTGCTCAGGCACAGGGGGCCAGGCCAGTCCTCAGAGAGGCTTCGTGCTCACGGAAGTGACAATGAGCAGTGGTTGATGTTTCACTGGCAAATTCAATTTAATTGTGTGTTCTTTGTGTTGTTTTAGGAGGAATTTGAAAATTGTGTGACTCAGTATATGAAGGCCATCAACTTTGCCAAAGGAGAACCGAGGTGGGCACGATGGAATCGGCCGATTCTAACTGATTGTGTAAAAGGTTCAGAAACAGAATTTACCAAGTGGTTCTATCTGTTCAGACTGTTGGGATTTTTTGTCCTTGTTTTGTTTTGTGTTTTTTCTGCATTGATGGTCACATACTCATGTCTCTCACATGAGAACTGGCCGCGTGCATGCACAGTTCCTGTAACTGCATCCTCTACCCTGTTCAGCCATGTCTGTGATCTGCAGATGACTTTGTCAGCTTTCGCTGTGGGCCTCTTTTTGCCTGTCCCCAGGGCCCCCTCGCTTTCGGGCCTCTGATGGGGTTCAGCATCTTGGCTCCCTCCCTGCGCTGCCCCACTTGCCTATACTGCCCCTGGCGGAGCGCCTGGGCCAAGGCCTCATGCCTGTAGAGGTGATCTGGTGAAAACTGCAGCACAGTTTGATACTTAGTTAATGCTTTCTTCATCAAAAATCAATATTATTGAAACTGTTAAGCTTGTATACAAACTGGCATTAGTACAGCCTATTTAAATAGGACACAACATTTAAAGGAGATATAAGTATAAATCTTAGGTTCATTCATTCATTCTCCCAATACTTGCTGCTGGTGGCCGTCTCTGGCCAGCACCTGTTGTAATGCTGGGCATACAGGGTCCAGCTCCGCAGACCCTCCCTCAGTGGGGACGTGTGGATAGGAGGCCTGGCCTGGAACCAGAGGTTCTAAGGACAGTGGATGTTTCCAGGAGAATATGCCCCGGAGCCGTGAAGCCGAGTTGGTGGGCGCCCTCAGGGAGGGGCCTGGCTGCTGCTGCACTCCGGGGGTCTTGGGGACACCTGCAGACAGGATGAGGGTGGGTCAGGAGCCTTGGGGGCTGGCAGGACCACCTTTAGAAATAGACCTGGGGCAGCCAGGAAGAGAGGAGCTGGGAGACGGCCCTGGGTGGTCCAGGGGAGAGAGGATGGTGGGGCCAGGGCAGTGGCAGTGGGGAAGAGAGAGCAGCCAATGTGAGAGTGTGGGGGAGTGTCTGCACAGCCTCCGACCATGGTAGGAATCGGGAGACGAGTTTGCAGGGACATGAGCTCCTTTCTGGATGTGGCATCTGGGGAGGCACAACAGGCTGATCGGAGTCCCTCCAGGCAGAGGTGACTGACCATCTGGACAGAACGCCGAGAGTCAGAGCTTGCACCGTCGATGACATCTTGCACTTCCCCTCCTTTCCTGGAAAAGCTGGGGAAAAAATAAGTCGTGACCTGGGTCATTCCATGGCTCTGAGTAAACCCCATGAAGGAGCGGGTGGTTTTATCTTATTGCCTTGGCCTGGGCCTTCCTCCTTCCTGAGGAATAGCGGTAATTAGTGGCACTCGTCCATCTAATGGCCAGTTAGAACACCACCAGGTACCTAAGCTCAAAAGTCGGAGCTGGCCCCACTGGAGAGGCCTGGAGTCAGGCACATTGGCCCCTGTGAGCCCCTTACTCAGATAACTCCTGTGGCCCTTGCAGCCCTCAGGAAAAAGCCTAGCTTCTGAGGGTGCTCCTGCTCCCTCTCCAGGGATGTCAGCTCCTCCAGGAAGCCTTCCTTGATTTCCTCCCTGCACTTGCCCATTCTTGTCTATCCCTTGGAAACCAAAGGAGGCCTTGCTCACTGGTGTATTTTCACAGGGAGTGAGTCACTTTATCAAGTTACTGAATGAGTGAAAGGATCTCTAGTTGGACCCAGCACCATCTGAGCAGGGTGCCGTGGCTGGGAGGCCTGTGTACCACACTCACGCAGTGTGGGCCAGAGCCTCTCAGATGGGGCTGCTGCCATCTGCTGGAAGCAGAGGACTCGAGGTTCCCTCCCAGAAGGGGGCTCTGGACAGGCTGCCTTCCGAGCCAGTCTCAGACTTCCTCTTGTGCCACAGGTATTACTTCTTGGTGTACAATGCTTCAGTCCTCTACTGGCAGATGGTGAGGCCATTTCTCAAGCCTGGATATCATCACCACCTGATCCCCAGCCTCTCCCAAATTGTGACTGTGCTGAATCAGACGGAGGAAGAAGACAAGGACTGGCGGGCGGAGCTGATGCTGTGAGTGGGAGCCGCCCTGCCTTCTCCCATGGGGTGATGACTTTACACGCAGGGTGTATGCCATTATTGTCTACTCTGTAGTTAGAATTATGTTGTTTGTATCATTTGTCTGAAGATGTTTCTAAACTCTGTAGATGACGTCACAGTGTCCTGATTACACCAGTGTTACAACAGGGCGAATGTTATGACTGGAAACACAGGAAGTGAGAGCCTGTGTCATAGTCTTCACTCATGGTTTTAAAAACTTAGTTCAGTAAATTGTTAATGTAGTAGACATTTCAGCAATATAAAACTCAGCCAGAATGGGCTTGCTGGTCCAGGCGGTCCTGTTAGGGAAGCGTGTGCCGAGTATATTTGCCACAGGGAGGGCCCTGAGAAACCACAGCAAGAGATGTCAACAGGTGGTCCTTGTGCTGGGGGAATGAAAGGCGCTCTGTCAGACTTTTCCTGTACTTGGGGAGCCATATGCCAAGAGGACCCAGAGAATCTGCCCTGAAGTCAGAATCCAGAATCTACAGGCTTTCCTCACGTGCTTTAGGGCCATTTGGGGAGCCTGTAACAGAAAATATAAATACAATTTTTCTTTAAAAGGTCATTTTTAAATGTCCTAGGTAGTTAAAGTGAAAACAATTCTCTTTCCCTCTTGCTAGCAGTAGCATAGCTTTCCCAGTGCCTGCTGGCATGTCCCTGGTAAGCCACAGGCTGTGGGTTTGCGGTTAGGAACTGGCCTATCTGTGTATCTGTCTGAAGTTTGTGAAACACAAAAATAGTGCAAGTATAATAACCCAGTTATTACACATTTGCAGCACAAAATGATTTCATCAAGGTTTAATACCTATTATTTTTATATTATCCAGGGAGCTTCTGGAGTGTTATCTTCAGGCTGGAAAAAAGGAGGAGGCCGCTAAGTTTTGCGCCACTGCAGCACCGTTCATAAAAGCTAACGTGCCACAGAAATATCGACAAATATTTTCTGTTATGGTAAATTGGCATATCGAAAAATGTAGATAGAAGAAATAATTTTCTTAAATGTCATTCTTCAGAAAACTATAGAAACAGCAAGGAAGTCTATCCATTGAGAGATATAAAAACATACATATGTGCATATGTGGACAAAACAAAACAAAGTCTTTTTGCTTTATTGTGACTCTTTGGATTTTTTTTAATAACAGCATTGAATTTAAAAAAAAGGTTAGCAGAAAATTTGTAAAGATAAAGTAATTAAAATAGCATGTATGAAGAGCGTTCATCATCTAATAATTTTTGTGTCTAGGAAATTAACATAAGTTGTGTACAAAAACTGAATATAAAACATAATTAATGAGAAGATACTTGTTAATTATAAATATTAATTTTAAATGAGGAATATTTGCAAAATAATAGCTACATAATATCTAGATCTCTACCTAATTATGTGTTTAAATCTAAATTAATATTCTGTTCCATTTTACAGGTGCAGCATGAATTAATGGACGAGCTTCAGTTAAAGGAAGAAAAGAAAACTTCCATTAGCCTGTCTGTCACTTTCCACATTAATATGCTGAAAGCGTAAGTGGTTTGGGAGGGAGAGCAAGAGTTGAGTTTTACCTGTGGTGCTGACTTGGAGTCTCTGTGCCCTCAGTGAAGGGATGTGGTGTGCCAGTGGCTGGGAGAGTGCTGAGTGGCAGGGAGAGGCCCTGCAGGGGGCATGGGACTCCGCCTTGCCTCCCTTTATTAAGAGGCAGCCCATGAGGTTGCCAAGGGTGACTGTGGCTTCTAAGCCAGTGAAGAAAGGAGTTTTGGGAGGAGAGAGTCACCAGCTGTATCAGATGCTCCCTACAGGGCTTGCCAGGGAGGCTACAGACTGGACCATGAAACTGAGCAAAACAAGAGCAGCTTGTGGGTGAAACCCTGATGGGAGTGGGTTAGAGTGAATGAGGGAGAGGAACTGGACGCAGGCAGAACCTGCTGCAGTGGCAAAAGGGAGTTAGTTTGGTGGAGATCCCAGCAGTGTGAGAGGAGAAGGAATGAGGAGATTCAGTGTGTGTGAGAGGAGAGGGGAGTGAGGAGACACAGTGTGTGTGAGAGGAGAGGGAGTGAGGAGACACAGTGTGTGTGAGAGGAGAGGGAGTGAGGAGACACAGTGTGTGTGAGAGGAGAGGGGAGTGAGGAGACACAGTGTGTGTGAGAGGAGAGGGAGTGAGGAGACACAGTGTGTGTGAGAGGAGAGGGAGTGAGGAGACACAGTGTGCGTGAGAGGAGAGGGGAGTGAGGAGACACAGTGTGTGAGAGGAGAGGGAGTGAGGAGACACAGTGTGTGAGAGGAGAGGGAGTGAGGAGACACAGTGTGTGAGAGGAGAGGGAGGCTGTTCAGAGGGAGGTGGGTTGCTTGCCCTGGGTCCTGGGGCAGGGGACATGGGAAGGGCCAAGTGTCCCAGAACAGTGTGCCCTCTGTGTGGGACTGGTTCTGGCAGAGGGGCTTGTGCACATTTTCCAGGGGTGTTTTCATTTTTGGCGATGTAGGAAGAAACAACTTGGACGGGCAGTGAGGGAGAATGAGGTGATATGAGAAGTGGGCTGGAGAGTGGAGGAAAGGAAGGAGGAAGGATTTATTCTAGGCCTTCTGTTTAGGGGGAAACACAGGTTTATAGACTTAGAGTTTCTCTTAGGATAATTTGAATTAATCTGACAGGATTCTTGCGTTAATTAATGTTTGAATTAATTCTAGAAAACTGGATAAAAATGATTTACCTGAAGACGTCAACAAAATTCTGAAGGAGACCTATGACCATTTAGGTTCTTACGGTCACCAGCAGCTCCCTTCAATCAGAGACGAAAAGTAAGTGTTTATGTTTTTCCAGTTTCACATCTACCTAATCATTGTACAGAATTTGGTAAGTACAGGAAAATGAGAAAATATATGGACAGCAACCATGACTACCCTACCAAGCGCCAGCCATTGTGGAGGTTTTAGTGTATTTCTTTCAAGTCTTTTTTTGTCCTGAGGTTCGTACTGTTTGGGGAGCACTTGGGGTGTATAACTCCACATCCTACTTTAAAGTCCCGTTTAACTTGTAAGCACCAGCACTTCTCAAGCTGTCATAACATCCCACACCTTTCTGAACAGCTGTGTCACGTTTCAGCAGCTGGAAGAGCAGCGTTTTTTCCTGAGCATTTCCAGGCGAACGAGGAAAGTTCTGGCTTTCCTGAGTCCTCTGAGCCTTTTCAGAAGCTCTGTTCAGAGTTTAGGTTGCATCCTGGATTGGATTCCCAGAGCAGGCAGCTGAGCTAGAGGCTGACAGAAGGATCTGGAATGTACTCTGCACTCTATTTCCACAGAGGTGACGGGTTTGCTTTCCAACCCAGCAGCTGTTTTGTGACATTCTCCTGTGTGTTTATTTAAAAGATCGGAAAAAAGCCCTTATTAATGTGGTGGCTGAAATTATCTTATCATTTTGGTTTCTGTCTGCCTGTCTGATTACCAGGGAGGCGTAAGGCTCAGCCACGTTTGGGGGCCTTTGAACTGCCACTTTGGAGAATTTGTCTTTTAAGTTCTCGATGATTTTCTCATCAACTTCTCAGCACTCCTAGTATGTGGAGAATTTTGGCCCTTTGGCTATAATAATTGTTTTGGATATTTTTTCAGTTTGTCATTTGATAGTTAATTTTGGGGTGTTGTGGGTTGAATTGTGTTCCCCCAAAAAGGTATACTCAAGTCCTATGCCTCACTACCTGTGAATGTGACCTTATTTGGAAATAGTCTTCGCAGATGTGATCAAGTTAAGATGAGGTCATACTGGATTAGGATGAGCACTAATCCAGTGACTTTTCCTTATAACGAGGAGAATTTGGAACATAGAGACTCTCAGGGAAGAAGGCCACATGACGATGGAGGCAGAGATTGGAGCGATGCAGCTACAAGCCAGAGAACACCAAGGATTGGCGATAATCACTGGAAACTGGAACAGGCGAGGAAGGGTTCTCCCCTAGAGCCTTCAGAGGGAGCACAGTCCTGCCAATGCCTTGACTTCCGTCTCCTGGCCTCTAGAACTGTGAGAGGATAAATTTAGCCATCCAGTTTGTGGTAATTTGTCATGGCAGCCCTAGAAACCTCAAACGAGGGTGTATTAATTATCCGTTGCTGCATAGCAAATTACCACAGACGTAGCTTAAAGCATTGTGTGTTGATTATCTCACTGTATCTGTGGGACAGGAATCTGGACACAGCTGTGATCAAGGTGCTGGTGGGGCTGCAGTCTCTTCTGAGACTCGACTGGGGCAGGTGCTGCTTCCAGGCTCATGTGGGTGCTGGCAGCATCCAGTGCCTGTGGGCTACAGGTGAGCCTCTCCAGAGGACAGCTCGCCTCATCAAAGCGGAAAGGGTGGTCGACTAGCACCAGGGAAGTCAGAATTGTTCGTGAGCTGATCAGGAATGTGGCCTCTGCTCAGCACTGAGGTCTCCTATGGGTTAGAAGCAGGGTACGCCACAGGCCATGAACGCAGGGTCATGGGTGTCCTGAGACAGCTGGTGGCTGGATTGGGTGCGAGGGTGCACCAAGACATCTCGTGTTCATGTTGTCACTTCACATGTGAGTTCCTCCGTTGCTCTGAAATTTATCTAGATTTCATGGGCTAAAGGTTGTATATACATATTTTTTAAGTGACTTTCATCATTTCTCATTTCAAATTTAATCTGTAAATATTATAGGAAGTTTGAAAATGGCATCAATGTTTGTTTTCAAAATTATCATCACATAGTTTTTAACCTGCTTTTTCCACATAAATTGTGAATATTTTTCTGCATCAGGAAATATTCTCCTACGACCAGGATCCTAACGTGGATTTTCAGATCCTCTGGGAGGCTGTCTAGGGTGTGTGAATGCATACATACATGTGTATGTGTAGGTGTGAGCATTTTTCTGAAAAGAGGGTCAGTTCTTTCCTCAGAATCTCTAAGTTGTTCTAACTGAAGGCAGGCTGGGCTCAGCCGTGGCCTCTGGCACTCCGTCACTGCTGGGTGCTCCATGGAGGGTCTCACTACTAGCCTGAGCAGCCTCTGGGAGCAGTTTCTAGGAATGGGCCTCTGGCGCCCTTGACACATGCTGCACAGCTCTACAGAGCACACACGTGAGGATGCTCGCCTCCCGCCTCCCGGGAAGCCCTGAGCGTGTCGGGTGAGAGATGCATGCCATGGGCTTGCTTCACGTTCTTGGACTGCTGGGGAAGTTGGAAGTTTTTCATATATTTACTGGCATTGTTTTTCTTTGGTTAATTTCCTATTCATTTCTTTTGCCCAATTTTTAGAATGTAGGGTATAAATCATTTTATTATTGACTTGCAAACGCCTTTTCTGTTTTGAAATTTGAGCCCTCCAGCCCCCATGTGTTTATCAATAGACCCGGTTTGTTTACCCTGAGATTTTTAAAAATAATTCTTGATCTACAGAAATATTTTATTTAATAGAAGAGTAATCTGAGCGAACATTTATTCCCACTGATCCTGGCCCAGAGGCTGTTTTAGGCCTCTCAGTGGATTCACCCAATTCCTGGCCCAACGGTCATGTGAGTCGATGCTGACCCGGATCTCCCAGAAGCACGTTGTGTCCCCCAGAAGCGAAGGCCACGTGGCCCCAGCTCAGAGCTGACTGTGCCCCCTGCCCCGCCCCAGTGCCCCCCTGTGAACCAGCCTTGGACTATGCTCTCTGCCTCTACCCATGCACCTGGCAAGGCTCCCTGACCCCCAGGATTTGAAAATGGTTCTCTTCCCTGCAGTGTCCCTATGGCTTCACTTTTATAAGAACTTCTAGTTTCGTTGCATTGTGGCCAGAGAGGATGGCCACGACAGTTTCCCATTTGAACAGTCACGTTTCCCCGTGGCTTCATGTGCGGTCAGCATTGGGTCTCTGCTCCTTGGGCACTGGAAGAGAAAGTGTGTCCTCTGCTTGCTGGGGACACAGGCTCAGCCAGTCAGATCTGCCTTCCCTGGGCTTCAGGTCCTCCCTCCGCCCCAAGAGCCCCAGAGGTTCCTTCTGTGAGGAGCCCTGTTAACACCTCTCCACTGGGCTTCTCTGTCTAGAATTCTATGTAGGAAAAAACTGGTCCTGATAGTTTAAAATCAAAAAAGGATGAACACCAATGGTTTATACCTTTATGGATTCTCCCTTCCTAGCTGCACAGCAGGCCTGTGTAGCTTCAGCTCAAGGAGAGTGGAGGGGTGGAGGGGCTGGAGGTTGGGAGGCCGGGCCTGCCAGGGCCCTTGGAGGTCCAGGGACTGAGCTGGTGGAGGAGGTGGGCGGGGCGGTGGGGAGCACGGGGCCCACACCCCTTCCCATCGCAGGTTGGAGTTCAGCTGCTACAGCGGAGCAGCTGCTTGCGTTCCTTGGTAAGGCTGTGATGTTACCTCGGACAGGGCAGAAAGGGGGTTGGCCTGTCCCCAGGGGACATTTGGTGTGTCTAGAGACACTGCTGGTGGCCACTAGTGGAGCTGCTACTGGCATCTAGTGGCTGGCAAGCAGAGCTGCTGCTAAATGTTCTGTGGTGCGCAGGACAGGCCTCCCCACTCACAAAGAATTGCCTGGTCTAGAGTGTCAGAGTCAGGGCTGCACACCTGGCCTGTCTCACCAGGGCCACAGCCTTCATTCCTACAGCTTCTTGGTAAGTCTTATAATTAGGGAGGTTAGTCCTCTGCCTTTGTTGTTTTCCAAAGTTGCTTAGGCCATCATAGGTCCTTCGCATTTCTGTATAAATTTCGGCATCAGCATGTCCATTTCTACAGACACCCTGATTGGTGACTGCAGATGCTCTTGGTGATGCTCCCAGATGCACATCATGTGGTAGGAAGAGCTGGCTTTGAGTCAGGAGATACACATCTGTCCTGATGTTGCCACTGCTCCAATAATTCAGAGAGTGACACCCACGGCTTGAGCTGCTGTGCAGGGTGTTTGTCCCCGCCTCGTCCAGACTGTGCTCAGACCTGCCCTGAAGGCTGAGGAGGAGGGCGCTTCCCCCAGCAGGACACAGCCTGTGATTTCCTCCAAATCCCGGGTCAGACTGGGGTTGGCTGGGCTTGGGGACTGTCCGCATAGGGTCTCGATTACGTTCTGTTCTGTTTCCTGCCTGCGGATGAACAGTGGCTGCATGCTTATTCTGCCAGGCAGGTCTGTGTTTCCTGTCACCCCTTATTGATCCATTGGTGTTTGCTTCTTTGTTTCCAGAATTCTTTTGCTGTTTGAATTGGCACATCTTTCTTTGATCTTGAAATGCGAGGAGGTCTCCTCTGACTGCCTCTCAGACTTGAAGAAAATTGACAGCAAAGTAAGTAGCCTAGTGACTGTGGATGCGCAGTACCTGCTCGTTGTGATCCAGACATGAGAGGCCAAGGAAGAGAAAGGAATTGGAAAACCCTCCCCAGCAGGGCCTAAATGTGCACCGCTGCTGATTTCCTTCCAGCCTTTTTTACTGTTTAGATGATGTGATTTTTGCATCGTGCCCCTTCCCCTTTTCCTGTCATCTTAGGCATGTGTTGCCACCAGTTGTTTCTGCAGCTCACTTTAGGGGCTTCACAATATTTCCTAATAATCATGATCCATAACTTACTCCCCAACTCCGTGATTAGACATTTAAATCCTGTCATTTTTTGCTTTTTATATAAAGGGCTGCAAGGAACATTTTGTGCCTAAAGCTTTTTCTGCATTTAGAATTTTTCCCTAAGATAAGTTCATTGACGTGAAATTGCTAGCGAATTCTTGCTTTTTAAGATTTTTAAATGTCTATTACAATATTGCCCTCCAAAGAAATTTTGCATTCCCAACAAAAGTTTATGAGAGTGCATACTTCAGATTTATTTCCTTTTTAATTTAAAAAACTGTGAAAGGGCTCTTCCACAGAGCAAAGCCTTGGTTAGCAGCTCGCGCTGACCATTTTGAATGCAGTATGTGGACTCCAACACATGCTGTTTCAAGTGCGGCTGCTCGCAAGGATGAATAGGGTAGATGAAGGATTTGCTAGGATGGTGCAGCCATTTGCCACAGTGTCACCTCACACCATCTTTTTTTTTTTGAGTAAGATTAGCCCTGAGCTAACTACTGACAATCCTCCTCTTTCTCCTGAGGAAGACTGGCCCTGAGCTAACATCCATGCCCATCTTCTTCTACTTTATATGTGGGGCGCCTACCGCAGTGTGACTTTTGCCAAGTGATGCCATGTCTGCACCCGGGATCCAAACTGGCGAACCCCGGGCTGCCGAGAATCAGAACGTGTGAATTTAACCACTGCGCCACCGGGCCAGCCCCACCTCACACCATCTTCATTGAACACCAGGTGTATTTAATCCCAAGTTCCCTGTTGGTATTAGATACCAGCTGACTCAGGAGTTTACGTCCAGATAAAGCTCTAAGATGAGGGGGCGCCCGCTCTTGCAGCACTTCACAGAGTGCTTTTACGGCCCTTCCCTGTTCTGGGTTTCCATGACGCAGTGGCGCAATCTTAGCACTGGGGTCCCACCCTGCTTCCCTTGCTCACTAGCTGCGTGACACCCTCGGGAGCCCAGTTTTTTGTCTCTGAAATGGCGGCAGTGATAAGACCCTTCTCCTAGGGCTGCTGTAGAAGTGAACACACGCTTGTAAGGTGAGTCACCATTGCTCCTGTCAGCGGGTTCCTGTGAAGGAGGCTTGAGTGGAGGTGGGGGGCTCTCAACCCCCTGGTGCCCCTCAAGCACCTCCCGTGGCCCAGTCTCAGGGACTTTCTCCCTGGCTCTTTTTCCAGCATCAGGCCTCAGCTCAAATGTCACCCCATCTTGGACCACCTATAGAACGTGACCTCCTCCAACTAGTGTAGCCTTCTGCTCGGGGCTTATCACCCTTCCTGGCACGGTGGTCTGACAGTGTGGTCTGATGATATCATGTCTTTGGTATCTGTGGAAATGTCTAATACCAGCTCTTTATTAAACTTAAAGTTTTAACTCAAATGCAGAGGGGTCAGTGAATTGTACCTCTGAGTTCACAGTACCTCTGAGTCCTCGCTGGTCTGTTCCAATGTGCTCAGTATTTATTGATCTTACATTTTGTAAATATTCTGTGCATACTTGAAAAGAATATCTTTATTTTTAAAATACAAGATCGTATATGTATTTGTTAAATACCACTTCACAGTTGATTGGTTCAAATATTTACATCCTCACTCATTTTTACCTGTTTGCTCTGTTGATTTCTCTGAGAAATGTTTTAAATCTCTCTCTGCAAATATGGATGTCTCGATTTTACATTGTACATATGTCATTGGTTTATGTGCATTGGTTCACACAGGTTTGGAATTGTTTCATCTTCCTGGTGAAATGTATCTTCCTGGTAAATTGTTATATGATTGCAGCTTGACCTGCTCTATGCCTAATAGTGTTGTGTATGGTGACTTGTTTATTGCTGTTTTCCCTATGAGAACGCACCCTCTTTGAGGACTGTCTGATCTGGTCACTGTTACAGCCCCACTTCCTAGCACAATGTCTAGCACTTCAGAGATGCTCAGTGAATACCTGTTGAATGGATGAACGAATATGTTAAGATCAATGCACACTCCCCAAAGTGGGCACATCCAGGTTTTCAGGATTTGCCAGCTCTTTCCTCATAAGGTCTCCTGCGGTGATGGGCCACGTGGTTGGGAAGTCCAAGAGCCGGGTCCTTCCCAGTGGATCAGACGTCAGTGGAGAGGTGTCAACCAAGAGGGAAGAGGCATAATTGGGAAACAAGAAATGACACTGCCTCAGAGTCAGATTTCCAACACTGACTGTAATGCCTGACACTTTAGTATCCTCTTACGAGGAATGGTAAACAAAAATAAAATAAAAGCAAATCAGGCATGTAATTCTATATGATTGTTCAGAAATAAGTGAACCTTACCTTTTTTTTTTCTCAAAGGTATGCTTTTTTGGTGAGGAAGATTGGCCCAGAGCTAACATCTGTTGCCATTATTCCTCTTTTTTTCCCTCCCCAAAGCACCAGTGTATAGTTGTGTATCCTAGTTGTACGTCCTTCTAGTTCTTCTGTGTGGAACTCTATCTCAGCATGGCTTGATAAGTGATGTGTAGGTTTGTGCCCAGGATCCAAGCCGGGCTGCCAAAGCGGAGCACATGAACTTAACCACTACGCCACCAGGCAAGCCCCTGAACCTTTTCTTAAAAGGGGTGAATAATGTGAAAGTGGCATAGTGAAACAATAAATGGACTTCTGCTTCTAGCCGAGATGGAGTGAAAGGACCATATTTATCTCAAGCCTGAAACAACTGAAAAACCAGACAAAATATATGAAACAATAGTTTTCAAGACAGCAAACAATAGATAATGAAGGAAGGTAAGTTAGAGAGGTGGGGAACACATGAGGTCAGTCTTATGATGCCCAGCTTACTGCCTGGGGAGTTTGCAGACTCGGCAGACAGGACACAGGTGGAGCCTGGTGGTCCACCTGAATTGAGGAGATGGAACTGATAGGGGAAGGTAAGGCAGCTACAGTTCACAGGAGAGAGGACCAGAGGGGAGTGAACTGCACAAAGTGAGAGCTCTGGGCATCTGCAGAAGCTCCCCGAGTCTTCAGTTGGGTGCTGATCAGTGCATGTGTGTGAGGGACTACCCAAGCTGGGACAGAACCACCTGAAGGGAGACAAGGGACAGTCTGCAGAGCTCACACAGGGCTGAGACTAGTTCCTGAAATGGAAAGTAAAGCAGATTGTATCTAAACCCTGGCTTTGCGGCCACGTGACATCCACCTGTGTTACACACATCCTTGCCACTATGGGTGAGCCAGCACCCAGGACCCACAGCTGCTGTTGTTCTGAAAACACCCACATTCCAGTCCTCAGCTCGATGGCTGCTCCAGGGGTGCCTGCACACCAGACACTAGTGCCACCAACACTGCTAGGGTGCCTGTAAGCCAGACCCGATGCCAAGAGAGATCCCCATGGTCATGACGTCCCTTGTGGGAGAAAAAGTGATCAGGAGGTCCTGAGCAGCCTTTGCCACCAAAGACCCCAACAGACCTTGCCACTGCTACAGAAATCACTAGCCTTGGCTTTTGAGGAACACTACAGTCTTTGCCAATGCTGATCTCAGCTGATGGAGCTGCATGGAAACTACAACACTGAACCTTCTCCAGAGATATAGCTGTCACCTCCCACCCAGCTGGTGCCCTGACCACAGTGGTATGAAACGAGAAATCACTAAGAGGAGAAAAGCTAGAAAATTCACAAACGTGGAAATTAAACAGCACGCTCCTGAACGACCAATGGGTCAAGCAAGCAATCAAAAGGGACATCAAAAAATATCTTGAAACCGATGACAATGGACACACAACACACAAAGATGTATGGGGTGCAGCAAAGCAGTCCTAAGAGGGAAGTTTATAGTGAAACACCTATAATAAGAAAAAAGAAAGATCTCAAATAGACAACTTATCTTTATACCTCAAGGAACTAGAAAAAGAAGAACTAAGCTCAAAGTTAGTAGAAGGATATAACAAAGATCAGAACAGAAATAAATGAAATATAGACCAGAAAACCAATAGAAAAGATCAATGAAACTAACACCTGTTTTTTAAAAAAAATAAACAAAATTGACAAATTGTTAACCAAACTAAGAAAAAAAGAAGACAAGTAAATAAAATCAGAAATGAAAGAGGAGACATTACAACTGATACTACAGAAATACAAAGGATCTTAGGAGACTATTATGAACAATTATACACCAACAAAATGGAAAACCTAGAAGAAATGGATAAATTCCTAGAAACATACAACCTACCAAAACTGAATCATGAAGAAATAGAAAATCTAAATAGTCCCATAACTAGTAAGGAGTTGAATCAATAACCAAAAATCTCCCAACAAGAAAAGCCCAGGACCAGATGATTTCACTGGTGACTTCTACCAAACATTGAAAGAACAATTAATGCCAATCCTTCTAAAACTCTTCAAAAAAATTGAAAAGAAACGAACACTCCCAAACTAATTTTACAAGGCCAGCATTACCCTGCTGCCAAAGCCAGACAAAGACACTACAAGAAAAGAAAATTACAAGCCAATATCCCTGATGAACATAGATGCAAAAGTTCTCAACAAAATACTAGCAAGCTGAATTCAACAGCACGTTATAAGATCAAACACAGTGTTCAAGTGGAATTTATCCTGAGGATGCAAGGATGGTTTAGTATATGCAAATCAATCAATGTGATACACCACATTAACAGATTGAAGAAGAAAAATCATATGATCATCTCAGTAGATGCAAAAAAATCATTTGACAAAATTCAACATCATGTCACGATAAAACTCTCAACAAATTAAGTATAAAAGAAATGTACCTCAACATAATAAAGACCATGTTAGACAAGCCCACAGCTAATATCATACTCAATGGTGAAAAGCTGAAAGCTTTTCCTCTAAGATCAAGAACAAGACAAGAATGCCCACTCTCATCACTTCTGTTTAACATAGTACTAAAAGTCCTAGCCAGACCAATTAGGCAAGAAAAAGAAAGAAAAATTATCCAAATTGGAAAGGAAGAAGTAAAAGTTTCTGTATTTGCAAATAACATGCTATTTATATATAGAAAACCCTAAAGGCTCCACCAAAAACTGTTAGAACTAATGAACAAATTCAGTAAAGTTGCAGGATTCAAAATCAGCACCCAAAAATTGGTTGTGTTTCTGTACACTAACAATGAACTATCTGAAAGAGAAATTAAGAAAGCAATCCTATTTACAGTAGAATTTAAAAAATACTTAGTAATAAATTTAACCAGGAAGTGAAAAACCTATACACTGAAAAATATAAGGTGTTGATAAAAGAAGTTGAAGAAGACCCAATAAATGGAAAGATATCTCATGTTCTTGAATTGGAAGAATCAAAATTATTAAAATGTCCATACTTCCCAAAACTATCTACAGATTCAGTGCAATCCCTATCAAATTTCCAATGACATTTCCCACAGAAATTGACAAAAACAATCCTATGATTTGTATGGAACCACAAAAGAACTCGAATAGCCAAAGTACTCTTGAGAAAGGATGAAGTTGGAGACATCACACTTCCTTATTTCCAAGTATATTACAAAGCTATTGTAATCAAAGGCAGCCCTAGTGGTCTAGTGGTTAAGATTCAGCACTCTCACCACTGTGGGCTGGGTTCATTTCCCTGTCAGGGAACCACACCACCCGTCTGCCACGCATCATACAGTGGTGGCTGCATGTTGCTGTGATGCTGAAAGCTATGCTACTGGTGTTTCAAATACCAGCAGGGAGCCCCACGGTGGACAGGTTTCACCGGAGCTGCCAGACTAAGATAGACCAGGAAGAAGGACCTGGCCACCCACTTGCAAAAAATTTGGCCATGAAAACCCTGTGAATAGCAGCAGAGCATTGTCTGATACAGTGCCAAAAGGTGAGAGGATGGAGCAAAAAGACCAGGCAGGGTTCCACTCTGCAGTCCACAGAGTCGCTAGGAGTCAGAATTACCTCAATGGCACTAACAGTAGTAATCAAAACAGTATAGTATTGGCATAAAAACATACACATAGATCAGTGGAACAGAATAGAGAGCCCAGAAATGAATTCATGCATATATGGTCAACTAATCTTTGACAAGGGTGCCAAGAATGCACAATGGGGAAAGGACAGTCTCTTCAATAAGTGGTGTTGGGAAAACTGGATATTCACATCAGAAGAATGAAATTGGACTCCTATCTTATACCACACACAAAAATTAATTCGAAATGGATTAAAGACTTTAGGATCTGAGACTATAAACCTCCCATAAGAACACATAGGAAAAAAGCTCCTTGATACTGGTCTTGGCAATGATTTTTTTTAATATGACAACAAAAGCAAAATAAACAAATGGGACTACATCAAACCAAAAGCCTCTGCACAGCAAAGGGACCATCCACACAATGGAAAGGCACCTGCCCAATGGAGACAGTATCTGCAAACCACGTATCTGATAAGGGATCAATACCTAAAGTATATGAGGAACTCATACAACTTAGTAGCAAAACCCAAATAACCAATGAAAATAATGGGCTAAGGACCCGAATAGACATTTTCCAAAGAAGATATTAAGATGGCCAACACATACGTGAAAAGGAGCTCAACATCACTGACCATCAGGGAAATGCAAATCGAAACCATGGTGAGCGTCATTTCACACTTGTGAGAATGACTATTTTCAAAAAGACAAGAGATAGCAAGTGTTGGCGAGGATGTAGAGAAAAGCTAACCCTTATGCAGTGCTGGTGGGATTGTAAAATGGTACAGTCACTATGGAAAACCATATGGAAGTTCCTCAAAAAATTAAAAATAGAACCACCATATGATCCAGCGATCCTACTTCTGGGTATTTGTCCAAAGGAAGTGAAATCCATGTCTCAAAGAGATACCTGCACCCCCATGTTCACTGCAACGTTATTCACGATAGCCAAGATCTAGAAACAAGTGTCTGTCAATGGACGAATGGATAAAGAAAATGTATGTATATACAATGCAATATTATCCAGCCATGAGAAAGAAAGAAATCCTGCCATTTGTGACAACATGGACGAATCTGGAGGGTATTATGCTAAGTGAAAGAAGCCAGACAGAGGAATGGAATAGAATGGTGGTTGCCAGAGCTTGGGAGATGCAGAAAGTGGGGGGATGTTGATCAAGGGGACAAACTTTTAGTTATAAGATGCATAAGTTCTGAGGGTCTAATGGACAGAACTATACTGACTATACTGTTATACTATACTATACTGTTAATGATATGTGACTATAGTTAAAAACACTGTATTGTATACTTGAAATTTGCTAAGTGAGTAGATATCAAGCATTCTCACCAAAAACCCCCAGCTATGTGAGGTGACAGATGTGTTAACTTATTTGATTATGATAATCATTTCACAATGTATACATCTATCAAAGCATGACATTTACACTTTGAGTATATACAATTTTTTGGTCACTAGACTTCAGTAAAACTTTCAAATAAAAAATAAAGCAGCCACAACTAGAAGGACCTGCGACTAAGATATACAACTATGTACGGGGTGGGGCGGGTTTGGGGAGATAAAAGCAGAAAGAAAAAAAAAAAAGATTGGCAATAGTTGTTAGCCCAGGTGCCAATCTTTAAAAATAAGCAAATAAATAAATAAAGCAGATTAGGCATTTCAGAAGAAAAGATTAGCTTACTTTTGAAGATACAGTAATGCAGACTATCCAAAATGAAACAGAGAGGAGGAATGCGGAAAAGAGAGCGCAGAGCATCCGTCATCTGGGCTCATGTGACGCAGACTGATGTGCATGCGATTGGAGTCCCCGAAGGAAATTAGAGAACAGAAAAACATCTCTTAAGAAATAATGCCTCAAAATTCTAAATTTGATGATCTTTCAAGAGGGGTAAAAAATTATGTGCTGAGGAACAAAATTAGGAATACAGCAAACTTTTTGTTGGCAGCAATACAAGCCAAAGACATAGGATCAACATCTTTCAAGTAAAAAACTATCAACCCAAAAATCTACACTCAGAGAAGTTGTCTTTCAAAATCAGAGGAAGAATAAAGATTTATTAAAGTAAACAAAACCTGAAAGAGCCCGACCCATGCTACAAGAATGTTAAAGGAATTTCTTCAGGCAGAAGGAAGATGATACCAGATGGAAATCTGCATCTGCACAAAATAGTGAGGAGTACCAGAAAGGGTGACTACATGAGTAAATATAAAAGACTTAAAGATACTTAAATCTCTTCAGAAGTTAATTGCTGTTAAAAGCAAAGATGATTACATGAACCAGAAGGCAATATTGTTAAGATGTCCATTTTCTCCAGGTTGAACAATAAACTCAATGCCATCCTAACCAAAATCCCAGCAGAAGTGCTTCAGAAATTGACAAGCTGATTACAAAATTTATATGGAAATGCAAGAGACCTAGAATAGCTAAAAGCAACTTTGAAAGAGCAGAAGATTGTCAGAAGACGTGCACTCCCTAACTTGGAGACCTGTTACAAAGGCACAGTAGTTAAGACAACGTGGCATTGACGTGGAGGAAGTCATATAGACCAATGGAACAGAATGGACCCACAAACACGGGGTCCACTGACTTTTGATAATGGTGTGAAGTCTTTCAGTGGATAAAAGATAGTTATTTAAACAAAGGGTACTGGAGCAATTGAATAAGCACATGTAAAAAAACGAACGTTGACCCCTACCTCACACCATATTCAGAAATTACTCAAAATGCATATCAGACCTAAGGCAAGAATTAGAGCTGTAAAACTTCTAGAGAAAAACATGAGAGAAACCTTTGTGACCTTAGGTTAGGCAAAGAATTCTTAGATAAGATATCGAAAGCACAGTTCCTATAAGAAGAAATTGATAAATTTAACTTTATTGAAATGAAGAACTTCTGCTCTTTGAATGATACCATTTAGAAAATGAAAATACAAGCTAGATACTGAGAGAAAATGTTTGCAAATCCCATATCTGATAAAGGGCTTATACAGAATATATAGAGAACTCTCAATAGTCAAGAAAAATAACTTTAAAAAATGTAAGAGACCTGAACAGACACTTCTTCTGTCATATGAACATATATGGATGGCAAAAAAAAAAAAAAAAAAGATGCTGAATATCATTACTTAGGATGGTTACTACTGTATTTAGGAAAACGGGAAGACCTAGTTTTTTACCTCCTGTATGTCTCTCCTTTACTTTCACACGGAACACTTCCCTTCTGACACTTCTGGTCACCAAATGTGTGGGGTTTTTCCCCGCACCAAGTGATTCTCCACGACACCAGCTGGGTGTCCTACAATTGAACTCAGTTCTGACACTATCTGCCTGGAGATAGCTCCAGATCCCACAGGGGAAGGGCTCAGCCCCCAAGGACTGCCCCCCTACTTCAGATGCCAATTATAAGTAGTAGGTTCCCAGGTTACCCACACTTCTGTCCCACTTGTATAAATCAGGGTTCCCACGACCCCCTCTTCAGCTTCGATAATTTGCTAGAGCAGATCATGGAACTCAGGAAAACACCGACTTATGTTGACCAGTTTATTAAAGGATACAGATGAACAGCCAGATGAAGACATACATAGGGCGAGGTTTGGGAGGGTCCCATGCACAGGAGCTTCTGTCCTCGTGGAGCTGGGATGTGTCACTTTCCCGGTGTGGATGTGCTGGTCAGCCTGGAAGCTCCCCGCACCCCATGTTGTTGGGCTTTTATGGAGGCGTCCTTACCTCGGAGTGATCTATCATTATTAACTCCATTTCCCGCCCCTCCCCTCTCTCTGAAGAATGGAGGTGGAGCGGAGAATTCCAAGCTTCTAGTCATGGCTTGATCCTTCTCGTGACCAGCCCCCGTCCAGCAGCCTACCAGGAGTGGCCTCTGGAGGACAAAAGATGCTGCTAGTACTCTTCTCACTTAGGAAATTGCAGTGGTTTTAGGAGCCCTGTGCTGGAACCAGGGACAGAGACCAATATATGCATTCTATTATCTAACAACTGCACACCTATTAGAATGGCTAAAATTAAAAGACTTACCATACCAAATGTGGGAGAGGATGTGGAGGAAACTGGGGTGTCATACACAACTGGTGGGGGTGTAAAATGGCACAAGCCCTTGGGAAGCAGTTAGCAGTTTTGAAGAAGTTAGGTATACCCCGCCCACATGACGAATCCAGCTCCGGCCCCTCCTCCATGGCCTCCAAGCAGGGCGCCCTCCTCCGAACCCCACCAGGGGTTAAGTGAAAGAAAGCGTGTTCGCCAAATTTCATAACAGAAACACTCTCTGAAGTTGGTGTAATTGTTTAAAAATTCAATGTCCAATGCAATTATCTTTTCTCCCCTCTATTAAAAAGGCAAAAGAAAATAAATTTTTAGCCTTCTTGAATCTTTGCATCTTTGAGTTTTTCTTATGTATCTTTGCATTATCTTATAATTTTTATTTGTTGAATTTCTGTCTAGTCCATTAATAGTATTTTAAAATAATCTTTGAAGTTAATGAATGCACATGATTGCTTTTGTTAAAAACCTCCGTATATACAAAAACTATTTGCATCCTGCAGGATCCTGGGAAGCTGATTGAAATCGAATGCCTGGAGTGTGAATTAGAAGCTTTAAGACTTGAAAATAAAATTAAACTCTACGTCCGAGCAGCTGTGGAGGTAAACCTCGACCGGGAGTCAGAGGACACACTCAACTATTTTGCAGATTTCTTATAATTTGTGAGAATTGAGGTTGTGCCAGTTTTGAGGGTGCTGAGGACATGAAAGGGACCCCACTGCTGGCCTCACCCTGTGACTGTCACTGGTTCCAGTGTGATAGGGATACGTGGCCAGCCTCCTCTGCCTCAGTTTCCCACCTTTGAACACGGCCTTTCTGGCAGCAACTCCAGGAGCCTGGATGGTACCTGAGCCACCAGGGCTAACCACCTTTGCAGCATACAGCACGGTCCCCCACGGCTGCCAGGGCCACCTTGGCCTCACAGGCGTGTTGGGCTCATGCAGCCCGTGCGTTGGGCTGAAGGCTAGGGGCTGGGACGAGACCTTCTTCCAGCCAAACCCTCCTGCAGCCTGTGCGGAGCTGGACACCCACACCCCCCCCTGCCCCGGCCCTGCACACGGGTAACACCTGCCTTTGGTGAAGGCCCCCGTGTCTCCTTGAGGGCCCTTTACCAGCCTGACTCATATCCAAGGAGGCAAAAGTCCCCGCCTGCCACTGTGCAGGGCCATCAGCCTCCCTGGGCCTGGAAACTTGAGGGGCTCTGGGGATGTGGAGGGTCATTGCAAGGGATGAGGAGCAGGAAAACAGGCGTGGGGAGAAGAGGGACCCCAGGGATTGGTAGGGAGGCGGGGACTCCAGGGGATGGGTTGGGAGGCAGGACCCCCAGGCGTGTGGGGAGGTGGGTCCAGTGGACTCCTACGAGGAGGTACCATGCTGAGCTCACTGCAGCCGCTCTTGGTGCCTCACTCGCCCCATTTGGACACCAGGGACTTGTTTGGAACATTCCATCTGTAGTCAGAGAGGAGACAGCTGTCTTTTTGATGAGTTGGCAACACAGCACCCGTCTAAATATGATGGCAGAGAATTAGCGACACCTTGAGCTCAGCTCTGCTCTCGTGTCTATTCATTTAACACAGTAGGATCTGGACCAGCTGCCATTGCCAGAAAACGAATCCAGAGATCATTTAGACTACGCTTTCATAAGAATTTTGCAGTTTAAAAAAAGAAACAAAAATCTATTGAAACAGAATAATGGTGGCAAGTGCTGACTTGGAGCCGAGGTAGGGCTCCCCGGCATTAGCTCGTTACCTGGCCGGGCTCTGCCTGCCCCACGTCACCCACCTGGCCTATGCTGTGAATGCTCAGCCAGGAGATGTGGCCTGGCGGAGGGGTGCTATGCTCCACGCCCTCCTCAAGCCCTGCGCGGCACATTCTTGGCCCCCTGGCAGCTATTCCGGTCCTTTTGGGCTTGCTCTCGTGGCTGCCCCCACTAGCACTGCAGTGCTCCAGGGAGGTCTGACTGCTGTGCTGCGTGCTGCCGCCCAGTGTGTTGTCAGCGCTGTGTCTGTGCTGTGTAGAGAAGGTTTACAGAGAGCGCTTTGGCCACCTCGTTTGATTGGGATGCTGCAGCAGAGGCGGCTGTGCTTGTGGTGCTGGGGGCTGCCTGGCTGTGTCGAACACATTCCCTTGCCTCTGCCTCTGCCTTCTGAGGGCCTCAGAAGCTGGGGGCTTTTCAAGGGGCACTGGTTGGAGGGTCTGCAGGCATCGGTTTGTGAGGCTTTGATGGACTCATCTTAGTAGCCAGGTGGCAGGGAGTCATGAATCCCGAGCCTGGGCTGGACCCCATGGCACAGGAGCAGTGTGAGGAAAGGCCCCGAGGGTGTTAAGCCAGAGGCCGTGGAACTTGCCTGAGGCTAGAACCATGGGCAGCTCCATGGGCTCAGGAAGGTGTGGAGCTGGTGAGGCTAGTTCCAAAGGCCCTGAAATGCCGGGTCGAGAGCCTGTCTGCTGGGAAGGGCGCGTGTAGCACAGTCTGGAGGAGGTGTTCTTTGGGTAGTGTTACCGACCTGGATTCAACCTGGGGTGATGCAGCCAACTAAGCACCCGTCTTTGGCGATCTACCCCCCTGCCAAGTCCTTCTCTAGCCCTCCACTTCCACAATTGGGGCAGGCGGGAAGTATGACTCACGAGTCTCAGATCCAAGTGGAGGGATCTCAGTGGAGAGACCACCCACAGGTCCCATCTGGGTTGCCAAGTTGTTACCAAAAGTTTGGTCTCTGATCCCGTTGCCAGTCCAAATAATGAGAACAGAGTCTTGGGTGAAAAAGGAAAGGCTTTACTTTGCTAGGCAGAGGGGGCAAAGCAAGGGCCAGTGCCCCCAAAATTGCTAGCTCCCCATTAAGAAATGGGTAGGGGTTTTCATTTGAGGTTTTAGGTAGGGGAGAGGGGCCATGGCCTTCTTGGTCAGCATTTTCCTTTCAGCCTCTGTCTGGGGCTGCTTCCAGTAGAGGAGACAAAGGATTTCTCAGCTGAGCGTCCTTGGCTGTTTATCTCCACGGTGGAGATAGACTCCGACGTCAGGAAGCTGAGGAGTTGGGCCAAGGAAGCTTCAGTTTCTCGATATTCTCTGGACCTGAGTTTCTCTGTAAAAGAACTTCAAAGTCCTGTGATTAGTCACAACTTTAGTGGGAGCCCAGGGTGAGGTCATCTGGACTTGAAGAATCTGTAACTTCTATTTGGCTCTACAGCTCAGGGGGTCAGAGGTTAAAGAAACAAACATTTGCATATGAGCATAACCAAGGAACCAGGGAACTGGAAATGTGTGCTTTTAGTTTCAACCCATATAGGCTGGGTTCACTGTAGGCGAACGGATATCAGGGCTGATATTAACTAAGAGCCGGTAACAGTAATAAATGTAACAAGACATAAGCCCCAGTAAATAGAGGACCAGGGAATATGCAGACTTGGATCAAGACAGTTCACGGAAGATGCTCCCATGGATATGCAGAGCCCATTCTAAGCCTTTTAAGGAAGTGTCTTTTAAGGCAACCAGTCCCTTCTAGAAAAGATCACGCCGACCATTTCCGTGGACAGATTCATCTCTGGGCCTGGCCCACCTGCTGCCTCGTGACCCTCAAGCTTCCTGGGCTCGGGCACAGGTGGCAGACCTGATAACTGGTACTTGTCTGTCGGTCTAACAAACTGGTCAATGTCTTTTGTGCAGACCCAGCTGAATATAATACAGAGACTTGACATCGTGCTCCAGCGAGCCATCCGCCTGGGTGACCCCCAGGTCATCCAAGTGGTTTGTACCACCCAGTGGAACATGTGTCTCCCTTTGCTGCAGCACAACCTGAGGCACCACCTGCGGAAGCCGCTGACCAGCATTGTGGAGATCTTGGAGAAGGTGGACAGGTAGCTGTGCCTCTCTATCTTGGGCTGTCCCCTCGGAGACGGGTGACGCGTGGGTGGGAGAGGGCTATGGCAGAATCCTTCAACAACACCATAAGGGGTAAGGATAAGAGACAAGGTTGAAATCCAACTCATTTTCCCCGAAAGTGATGCAAGCAGGAAAATCCAGCTGTATTCAAATAGGGCTTGAATGGCTTTGGAATGATAAAGCCATCAGTGTGCCCTGAGCAGGGCTAGGCTGCCCATCACCACCTGCTAACATGAAGTTAGAGCAGCCTGCATCCCTGCACTGAAGGCCTACAAGCCTCTGGGGACAAAACATCGATGAAATTCAGGTCACCTGTGCTCCATAAGCTCCGATGGAGGGGCCTGCCGTAGCCAAGGTGTGGTCAAGAGCTCGCCATGAAGCCTGCATCCACTCACCTGGTGTCTGGAACAGTCACAGGTCAGAGTGAGCACTGTGGTTCCCTGGGCAGTGCTGAGATGATCAGGACGCTGTGCCTGCTGCCCTCACTGGGTCTAAGTCCTTCACCACACACTTGCTGAGCAGTGACCCTGCGTGAAGGAGCATGGCCAAAGCACCTACACCTACGTCTACACCCGCACCTGCATCGACACGCATACCTACACCTACACTCGAACCCACACCTATACCTATACCCACACATACACCTACACCCACATCTGCATCTCCACCCATGCCTCCTACACCCTCACCTACGTCTACACCTGAACCCAAACCTACACTTACACCCGCACCTACATCCCTACACCCACACCTACATCTATACCCACACCCACACCCACACCCACATCTATGTCTACACCCACACTCACACCTCTATCTACACATGCCGCTGCATCTACACGCACACCTACATCTATACCCACACCTGCGTCTACACCCACATCCGCACCTGCGCCTTCATCTGTAGCTTCATCTACACCTGCACGACACCTACATCTATACCCACACCTACACCTACGTCTACACCCAGTAAGGCAGAAGGTGAGTAAGGCAGAGCGAGGGGAGGGGAGAGAGGAGAGGGCTGCCGTTTTAGGCAGGTGGTCCCAGCTGACCCGCAAGAATATGACCTTCAGTCAGAGCCCAGACAGAAGGGAGGGGACTGGGGACTGGGGAGGTGAAGCCCCAGGAGCTGAACCCTGGGTACAGGCTGGAAGGAGGGCTTGTCGAGGCCCCAGGGACGTGGGTTATCCTGAGTGGGTGTGGGCATCCGAGAGCCTGAAATGGAGGAAGGGTCTTCAGGTGTCAAATGATTGTCCTGCTGCTGTTGAGAACAGCCTGTGTACAAAGCTGGCAGTGGGAATCTGGGCAAGAGATGGAGGAGAAGACAGCAGACCTGGGAAATGTGTGTCTGGAGCCCGGGGAGAGGGGGGCTACAGAGCAGAAACTGGGAGGTCTCCTAGGGCTCCAGAAAGGGAGGAAGCCTAAGGTGGCACCCTGTTTGAGTCAAGAGGGCAAAGGGAGCCTCAAAAGGACAAGAAACAATGGGCAAGGCAGTGGAAGGAGGACACGGGTCCCGGCCAGTGGAGAAAGGGCTTTGTCAGGAGGGCTCCTGGCCTGCCTCAGGCTGGGGTGATGCCTGGTGGGTGCAGGGCCTGTTGGAGCAGGTGCAGGAGAGAAGGGACAGGGGTGGGACAACTGGGAATGTGCCATCTGACAGGGGCCGTGAGTGGGTGAAGCCTGCCAACTGTGTGTCTCGCTTCTTGGGTGTATTCTGTTTTCTCCTGGTGGGGGTGTCGTGGCACGCTAGGATGCTGCAGAATGATCCCTCCTCAGACTAGGGGAATTAATCCTGCAGGGCGAGCAGATGCGTGGGAACGGCCTCCTATTGCTCCATTTTCTGGGGGAAGTAAGAAGTGAGAGAGAGGCTGGGAGATGGGGACTTGGGGTGTGGGCAAGAGAGGAGAAGGTGTGGAGGGTCACCCCCAGGAGAGCAGGTGCCGGCAGCAGAAGGGCCACGAGATTGCACGGAGGGGCCTGGGGAGAGCTGCCCTGCCCCGTTGCTCCTGTGAATAATGAAGGCTGGGTTTTGTTACCTATTGAGCCCTCTAGATGGGTGGGAAGGCACAGGGCCTGGTCATCAGCGGGCAAGGAGAGCACACCAGCGTCCTCAAGACCCTCCATTTCCTACCCTACAGGGCTTGTGTGTGTGCAGATGCATCTCTCTTCAAATCTGGAGATGTTTAACCATTTAGAAAACAGTTTTGCCCTCTGGAATTCCACTCGGATGTATGGTGGAGCTTCTCGTCCATGCTCAAGGCCCTCACTTCCCCGTCCCTCCATCTTTGCGTCCTTGCCGTCCTGCGCGCAGTCACACTGAGTTCTGACAGACTGCCTCCTTTCCATCGGCGCTCATTTATTTTTCAAACTCTCAAATTATTTCTTCTCTTTAGCCTTTTTTTATTTTAATGACTTTATTTCTCATTTCAAAAAATATCCTTTTAATTTATTTTTGTATTTGTCTGATTTTTAAAAATAACTCCTAGTTCTCCTCTTTTTCTCTGATAATTCTTTTCCTAATTAACTTTCTTGAGATATAATTGCATACAATAGACCGCACACATTTTAAATGTGCAGTTTGATGAGTTATTTTATCATGGATGGGGGTTGAATGTTGTCGAATGTTTCTTCCGCAGTTATTAACATGATCACATGAATTTTCTCTTTTCTTCCTTGATGTGGTGAATTACACAGATTGATTTTTGAGAGTCGAACCAACCTTTTATTCTGTACATGTTGCTAAGATAGTCGCTTTCTTATGTATTGCCAGGTTTGATTTCCTAGTGTTCTGTTAAAGGTTTCTACGTGTATGTTCATGAGGATGTTGGCCTGCGATTTTCTTGTTTTGTAATTTCTTTGTCAGGTTTTGATGTCGCGGTGATGCTGACTTTGTAACATGAGTTGGGAAGTTGGGAAGTGTTCTTTCTCCTTTACCTTCTGAAGGATTTGTGTAATATTGCTGCTTTTGTCCTTAAGTGTTTGATAGTCCCATGAAACTCTCTGGGCCCGGGGGTGATGCTCTGTGGTTATGTTTCTGTGAGAAGGTTTTCTAGCTGACACATTCTGTGGGGTTGAATGCTAAGGAATTCCTACTGGTGGCTGAAGGCACAGCCCATTCTTCCTGAAGGGGTCTGGGCGGCTCCTGTCAGCATCCTTTATATTTGCTCATGCTGTGGCTCAGGTCTTGTGTGTCCCCCTTTCTTGTCTGCTCATTCCAACAGTTACTGAGAGGAGAGTGTGAAACCCAGCTCTGCCCGTGGGTCTCCCTCCCGCTCCCTGTGGCTCTCTCAGCTTTGCTCAGTGTTTCCGAATGCTGTGTAACATGCTTGGGCTTGTCGTCTCTTGTGACCTCCTGGTCTCTGCTGACTCCCTTGTCTGGAGGGCTCCTGTGTTGGATGTTAGTACAGCCTCCCAGCTCCCTGTGCTTACTATTGTGCAGCATTTCTTCTTCCATCCTTTCAACTCTCCCCCTCTGTGTATCTTCAAAGCGTAAAAAACAGCTTTTAAGTGCACGTCTTGCCAACAGCATACAGCCCAGTCTTCCTTTTTTACCTAGTGTGTCAATCTTTGTCTTAATTGGAGTGTTTACTCTCTTTGCATTTAGTGTAGTTTGAATTTGTCTACAATTTCATTATTTGTTTTCATTTGCTGCTCATTCCCTGCCTTCTTTGAGGTTAATGGAATTTTTTTAGAATTCTGTTTCCTCTGTTGGCTTCTTCGTTTCTCAGCTGTACCTCTTGGGGAGGAGGCATGGAGGGGATTGCTCTAGGGCTAAATATACCTCCCTACTCACCAGAGTCGCGCAAGGCCAGTGCGGCACCACTGCCCCCACTTCATGGCGGTAACCCCCCGTGACATTGCAGTCCATCCACCCACCTGCTCTCTCTCTGCAGCTGTTCTCGTGTCTTTTACTTCTAAATATATTATAAACTGCATCTTATACAGTGTGCTCATTTTGCTTTTAGCAGCCAGTGGTTTTTTAAGGAAAATTACAGAGAAAACAATAGTCTCTTGCGTTTATCCATGTCTTTGCCAGTTCCACTGGCTCTTCTCTTTTCTCCCCAGATCCAGGTTTCCATCTGGTGTCATTTCATCCTGAAGGGCTTCCTTTATTTTTCCTGCAATGTGTGACTGCAGGTGATGAATTCTTTCAGCTTTTGTTGATCTGAAAGTGACTTTGCCTTGCCCTCACCTTTGAAGAATATTTTCACTGGTTGTTGGATTCTCTGGTTACAGATCTTCTTCTTTAAACACTTTGAAGAAGTTTTACTTTCTTCTGGCCTTCACAGTTTCTGATAAAAAGTCAGGAGTTATTTTCAGCATGGTTCTCCTGGATGTGATGTGTGTTTCCCTCATTTCTGTTTTCAGTTTGTATCTCTGACTTTTGTTTCCAGCCTTTTGATTCTGGTATTCCTTGGAGCTTTTTTCAAAAATCCTGCTTGGGGTTTGCTGAGATCCTCAGATGTGTAAAATGATGTTGTCATCAGATTTGGGAAATTATCAGCTACTATTTTGTCAAATATATTTCTGCTCCATTCTCACTCTCCTTTCCCTCCAGGGCTCCAGCTACACATGTGCTAGAAAGTTGAATGTTGTGCCATGGGTCCCTAAGGCTCGGTTCATTTCTTTAATCTTTTGCAATCTGTTGTTCTGATTGGATCATTTCTGTTAATCTGTCTTCAGGTTCACTGACTCTTTTTTCTGTCTTCTCCAATTTGCAAGTAATGAGTATTGTTTTCCTTCAATTTTTTGAACATATTTATATTTGTATTGTTAATATCTGCATTAAAGAATTCGTCTGCTAAACCCACCATCTGACCCGTCTTGCGTCCTGACTGTGGGTTGCGTTTCTCTGTTCCCTGCAGACTAATAATGTTTCATTGTGTGCAGCGCACTCTAGCGTCTTTGGATTCTGTTATCTTTAAAAAAGTGCTGATTTTGTTCTAGTGGGCAGTCAGTTACTGGCTGAGAATGGACTCCCTGTGTTGCTGGGGTGCTTGGAAGGTTGAGGTGTCCCCCGTCTGTCTCGGGGGACTCGCCCTCTAAACCCCAGCACACCTGTGGCCTCAGCAGACTCTGACCTGAGGTTTTCTTTGGGTGGGTCTAGAGCAGGCCTTTTTCCACTGGATGGTCCTTGCTCCTGGGGTGAGGCACCTCTGTGGAGTCTCAGCTGGATGTCCAGAGTGCCAGTGAGCGATTAACCAGGTCTTTCCTCTGTGGCTGGGCAGACCTTCCACAGCCCGTAGCATGCTGTGCCCTCTGGCATACCTCGTATCCAGCATTGCTTCTCAAGCCTGGAGCTGTCTCACCCTGCACATGTGCAGCCCAGCCCTTGGTTGTGGGTTCTTGGAGAGCCCATACACAGCCCTCTTGGGTTCTGTGCAAAGTCCCTCCCTCCGTCCCTGCCTACAACAGACTCTGGCTGCTTCGACAGCTTGTGCTCTGATCTCTGCTTCCGTGGCTCACTGGGCCCTGTGCCCTACCCACAGTGCCACAGGAAGCCGTCCCAGGCACAGTGGGCAGTCACAGCCTCATGCCTGACTTTCCTTCTCCAGTGGCCGTGGTCTTGTGCTGCTCAGAGCCTGGTGCCTGAAACAGCTGCCTCATGTATTTGGTCCAGCCTATAGTTGTTATGCCTGGCAGAGTTACTTTCTCACAGTTGGAAGAAGAGGTAACTCTGAAAATTACTCATTTCTAAGTCCTTTTCAGCTGGTCCCATTCATCCTGTTTTGGCAGGTATGGATTCTCTCACTCAGATCTGCTCTGCTTACTCACTATCATCATGGCAGTCTCCTAGAGCGAGCAGTTTGCCAGGTAGTTCCTGATGTGGGCTGTTCTGCTGTGTAGACCTCTCTGTTGTGTGTGTAGGGTCGGCTTCCCTTGACCAGGTCTTTGGATCATCCAGACCTGGATGAGTCTCACATTATGGTATTTAGGGCTCACGCTGCCCAGAGGAGCGTGATTCAGTGCTGGATCCAATCCTATTTTGTTGGCTTCTTCTTTTCCTGCCCCTGGCCAGGGGACAGTCACCTGTTTCTGGCTTCAGTCTGGACTTCTAGGCAGAGTCTGTGGAACCTGGTTCCCTGATGGGGAGCACAGACTTCACCCTTGGCTTTAACCAGGACCCCTCAGTGGGCGCGAGAGGCCCTTTCCCGCCCATGATTCCTGGCTCCCCTGGGCAGCAGAGCTCCAGCCTCCTGGCTCCTGGGCTCCCTGCTCCTCATCCTGAGGTTACATGCATACGATGTGACATTCACACCTCCGTCTTGGCTGAGAGTCCGTGCGGGGATCCTGTGGGACTTTCACTCCACCGCCTTTTTTGGATTTGCTAACGCTGTGTCCCAGGGTAGTGACTGTGATGTGGGGGTCTCCGCATGCTAACGATGGAAAGGCTTTGAGGGACACTTTATTTACTTGTTTAGACACAGTGACTCCAGCCCCTACCCAGCCCCCTGAACTTCTAGCAGAGGCAGCAGCAGCAGCGAATGCCAGGCAGGGGCGCGGGGTTGCGGGGCACAGGGCTGCTCTCAGCGGATGTGTATGTCAGGGAAGAGCTGCAGCCCGTGAGACCAGAGTGAGACACCAGAGCAGAGCAGAGAGCCCCATCCTTCAAGGCAGAGACTGGGCTTCAGGGTGTGGACAGTGGGAAGCGATGGACTTGTATTAAAGTCCCCTTGTTGGCAATGCCAAGAGCTGTCCAGGAGTGATGGGCTGAGATGGCGCTGACAGACGGAGGTGGCGGGTGGTAGTATCACATGCTGCCCGTGCTTGCTGAGCCCCTCCACCTTGCTTTCCCCTCAGCAGATCTGGCTAGCACGACCCCTGGTTACCCACCTGCTGTTCTCATCCCTGGAGCCCAGGTCCTGGCGGCTCTCACCAGCTGGGCTCTGAGATCTCCTGTGGTCTGCAGGGACCTCCTCTCTTTGTCCCCCTGTGTGAGTCCTCAAGGCCACGCAGGGTGGGACCTGGAGGATGCTGGAAAGCCAGGAGCCCAGGAGGCCCACTGCATACTTCCTCTTGAGGGTCTCCCAGGAAGCCAGCATGCCCTGGGCCCTTGTAATGCTGTGCTGTCCCTCCCCAGCCTCATGGTCCTGCTCCGCTGCCAAGCACACATGGAGATGGCCTGCATCGAGGAGGATGAGGACCGGCTGGAGCCTGCCATGGAGCACCTGCAGAAGGCCATGCGCCTGGACAGCCTGGGCCTCTACCAGGACAATCTTTGGATCGCCTTCAACCGGCTGCACCTGTGCACCATGCTGTACCAGTCCCCCGAGCGCCCCGAGGATAAAGCCACCATGGCCATTGAGCAGGTGCTGGCATGGCCTTCTTAGGGCTTGCCCACAGGACCTCGGGCCCTGCTGGCTCAGTGCCTGCCCAGGGCAGGCTTGTCCGGGGTGTGACCCACCTGACAGACCCCCGCAGTGCCTCTTCAGAGGCTACGAGTACTCCAAAAAGACAAGAGATGGTGCTACTCGTCCCAGCATCTCTTTCTTTTGCAGGCAAAAAAAGCTATCCCGAAAGACAGTGTCAGGAAGAAGCGGGCTCTCCTGGTGAACGCGGGCCTGGCCCTTGCCCCTGACGCTTTCCAAATTGTTCTCGACAGTGAGAATGAGGCCAAGGGTACGTGCTGTCCTCACTCCTGCAGCCCGAATGTTCCTGCTCAGGAGCTGCCCTGGGCCGCGTGCTATCTGAGGCAGACCCTTGACCCGACATGTGTGGGGACCACACTGCACCCCCGAAGGTCTGAACCCACCCGCCCCTGACCTCTGCTGGCCTTGACATGTAGCCTTGGTCTCTGGAGGTGCTGAGAGGCATCTCCACTTCCCACTCTGTATCAGCCAGCTCAGGCCACCAAGACAAGCGCTCCCGACAGCGGGGCGGCTTACACGACAGGATTGATCCTTGCATGGCTCTGAGGGCCTGAAGTCCGAGATCGAGGTGTCGGCAGGCTGCCTCCTCCTGGGGGCGGGGAGGGAAGGATCGTCCAGGTCTCTCTCCTGGGCTTGCAGACGGCCATCTTCTCCCCGTGTCCTCACACTGTCTTCCCTCCATGTCTATTTCTGTGTCCAGATTCCCTTTTTTTTAAGGACGTCAGTCATAATGGATTGGGGTCCACCCCAATGACCTCATTTTAACTCAATTATCCCTGTAAAGACCTTGTCTCCAAATAAGGTCACATTCTGAGGTTCTGGGGCTTGGGGCTTGATCACATCTCTTTTGGGGGGGGTGCACTTCCGCCCACGCCACTGTCTGAGGCATGAGGACGAGGTCAGGGGCTGCTCTGCCATGTCTGTCTAGATGACAGTCGACGTGAGTAGACCTCCTCTCTGTCCCCACTCATCCCAACCAGTGCCTTTTATCCCCACGGGGATTATAAACTAATTATGGGTAAAGGAATGGAAGGCTGCGTTACCCTCAAGGGTATTGCACCCTTGTGGACGGCAGGTCTGCGCCTGGCTCGGGGCTCCCTCCCCCATCTTCTCAGGGTCCCCCTCATGGACATGACCCCAGCTGTCACGCAGACAGGAGCTGCGGGAGCCCTGCTGCGGATCCGAGATGAGGGAGGAGTCCTGCCCCAGGGCTGGAAGGAAGGTGGCTCTGGGAATGACCCTCGCCCAGGGGGGCAGCGTCCTCCTGTGGCCTCACACTGGTCATTCGCCTGAGTCATTCTCATGGAGGAGGGGGCGTCGTGACTCCCTTGTGTCATCTTGTTCCCACAATCTGAGGAGTGCAGGCTCTGTCGGCACTCACACTACATACACCTGGTGCTCTTTTGATGCATTCACCTGGAGATGCACGTTGTTGGCCTGCCTGGCCGAGGGGGCATCCATGGGGCTCCGCGAGCTGCTCCTGAAGGGGAATGGCCTGTTGCACTGGGAGGGCGGGAGGTGGCCTGGTGGCACACGTGCTGTGTCCTCCATGCAGCTAGCTGGGCAGCCTGGGCTCTAGTGCCCTTGAGCTCTCAGAGTTGGTGCCTGATCTGCCAGGAGGAGCCTCTGACGCCAAGCAGCTCAAACTGCTGGGCCTTGGGCGTGGATGGTGGTGTCAGGCAGGGACAGGCATGAGGGGAGCTGACCCTGGGACTGGGTCGGTGGAAGAGGCGCAGGGCAACGAGTTCCACCCTGAAACATGCTGCTCCAGGTGCCTGGTGGCTTCGCGCACTCAGAGGCGCAGTCGGGCCCACCTATTTCCATCAGAAGATGCAGAGCCCCCAGGGAGCACTCTCCAGTCTGTCTGGAGTCCAGGGCCCTGGGGCTACCGCAACGGTGCCAAGGGCAGATGATACGAATGTTTCCTTGGATAGAGGCAGGTTCCTGCCAGTCGTGTGATCCCCTAACATGCGACGTCAGCACTTGCATTGCGTTTTCGGTCCTCAGTTTCCACAGGGAAGAACAGGGGCCGGTTCACCTACCTCTCCTCGAAGGCGCGGCACCACATTGTCAGCGTGGACAAGGCCACCGGGCACCTGCGGCGTTTGGGGAATGAGAACGACAAGGAGCGGTGAGTGAGGAGAGGGAGGAGGACGCAAGCCAGCCCGGTGGGTCTGTCACCGAGAGCAGTCATTGTGGCCAGGTGGCAGGAGGAGGAGGTGCCCGGCTCCTGAGCAACCCGGCGGACAGAGCTCCCCGTTGCCTGTGAGACAGCAAGCCACAGCCCCAAGGGGGGTTTTTGTCACTCTGTTGAGACTGTCCTGGCTCCAGTAGGACGCCCAGCGGGCCAGGTTTCGTGTGTGGTTGTCAGGATGCAGTCACTGCAGGGGCTGATTTCTGGAGTACACTGCAGGGGGCTTGACCCAGGGCGACTGCTCGCAGGGAGGGAAGTCAGCTGTCACAGTGACGCTTGGCCAGTGGGAGCTAGACAGCTGCCCCCTGCCGTCTCACCCCTGGCTCCAGGGGCAGCCCCACCCTACCCAGGACCATCCTGCTGCCTCTAGGCCCTGGCTGTGAGGATTGATTTATCTCAGGGTCACTCTTTGCGACCTTGAAGCTATAGCACCACCAGTGCCTCTTTCTCACAAGCAGTAGTTGGAGGTGATTTCTGGTTTTGCCCATCGCATCTCTGAACGTCTTCCCTCCTTTCACTCTTGGTGAGCAGAATTCAGATTTGGGCTGAGCTTGCCAAAGTTGCCCGGAAGCAAGGCGTGTGGGACGTTTGCCGGGCAGCGAGCCGCTTCTGCCTCCTGTACGACAAAGTCAAGGTGAAGAAGCCGGTGAAGTGGAAAAGAGGTACGTACTCCCCGGCCGCACCTGTGTGCTGAGGTGCCAGCCAATCAGGACCAGCTCCGGCTTCACCAGTTCTCCGAAGGGCCGGTGGCTGCCCTGGCCACAGTGGTTCAGTCCCTCAGGCGGTCACCGTGCAAGGGCAGTCCCGGCGGGCTGCGGCCATGCTGTGCCTCGCTTCCTGGAAGAGGCCAGGATTTGGTCCTGAGGTGACAGAAAGGGTCGTTATGCCAGGACTTGAATTGAGTGGGGTCTTCCCACGGAGATGGGATTTTAAATACATTTGCAGCTGACTGCCAGGCACAATTTATGAAGAACAACGATCACATAGATACTGCTAATTGTTATTATTACTGATAACGGGGCCCCTGCGTACATCTGGCTCTTGCCAGGCTGGCTTCATGTGCCCTCGTCTCATTTGATCTTCAAGGTCACTCTGGGGTCTTCGGGGGCTCAGAAAGGGGAAAGGACCTGCTGTGAGTGAGAGAACGGAGGCCGCATGCTGGGAGCCTGCAGACAGAGGCTGGAGGACAGAGGGCAGAGGCCAGCGGCGTGCATGGCGCCGAGTGTGGCACAGCCTCCTGGACAGGCTGGTTTCTCCACAATGTGGGCAGGGAGCTGGCTCCCCCCTGTCAGCACTGGGTCTGGGGCCAGACGAGTCCAGCATGCAGGTCCCTGCAGGAGCTCTGGTCTAGTGGGCGGTCAGGACACAGGGACGTGCCAGGGCTCCGAGAAGGCCTGGAGCATGGGTGTTGCAGGCTTGGAGGGGCCGGTGCTTCTCAAGCACCAGAACTGCACAAGCAAAACCAAGAACCGCAGGATTGGGAGTGTCAGCTGCAGATTGGTTGTGGCTGAGCTGGCCATGGGGACACCTTAGCCACCCCACAGGGATCCCTGCACACTTGGGGAGGTCTCCTCCAGCCCTGTCCTGGGAAAAATGCCCACCACTCAGAGACCCCTGCCTGCCCCCCAGAGCTGAGAAGAGGCCAGGAAGCCTCGCATTTTTGTTTGTTAACTAGAGAAGATGTGCCGTGTCTGACCACATCTGATGCTCTGCTGTTCCCTCAGGAAAGAAGAAGAAAGGTGGAGACAGCTCGGTGCAGGATACCTGGGGCCCGTCAGAGGCTGTCCTGCAGAGGCAGGCGTCCCCCAGCCTGCTGCGCAAGTTCGCGGAGGTGGGCTTCATCTGCGCTGAGGTGCGTCCCCTAGGCAGCCTTGCGGGGGTGCCGCGCAGCGTCGGCCCGCGGGTGTGAGGGCCCGCTCGAGTGTCCTCTCCTCCTCTGCGGTCGCTCGTGTCTGCACTGGTGCAGTGTGCTGACCCTCCGAAGACGCTATCCCCCTGCTCCACACTGCTCCCTAAATAAGACTAGATGAGCAAGATCTTCTAGAGAAAATCATAAATCAGAATGCGGTGTGTTGATGCAAATGTTTCCTTAGAAATAGTTTCTGAATTGTGAATTCAAAGTCACACGGGTACTACGGTGAGTTACTGCATTTGGGGAGGGGGTGTTTGCATCAGAGTAGATGTCAAGAGCACTTTGAACGAGGTGCGATGGAGGGAAGCGTGTGCTTTTGATCTAATGCCATCCAAGGCAGGCTGAGTGCTTCGGGGAGCAGCCCCGCCAGCCTTTACCTGCACTCACGGCTGTCTCTGCAGTGAGCCCTGTCCCCACAGGGAGCACATGGGGACCCAGGGCCACCAGCTGGCAGAGCTGGATCTGAACCAGCACTGAGACCTGGCTCTGAGCTCTCAGCCACGACACCTGTGCTTCGACATGGGCGGACGTTTGGTGATGTTTTGTAACTTCAGAATTCTTGGAGCCACTTTAGGTTGTTTCTTTTGGGGGTGGGTGGGGTGACCTGGCCAGAGTACTCACTGGTTTATTCAGCAAGGGTCTGATGAGACTTCCCAATTACAGGCCCATGCCACAAGCTGGGGACATGGTGATAACAGGAGCAGGGCCCTGTGTTCAGGGAGCCGACAGTGTCAACCCAGGGAAACAGGTGGCAAGGCCGTCCACCTGTCTCTCCTCCGTCCTATCAGCCTGTGCCTAGTACTCTCAGCAGCCTTGGTGTTTCTGTACCCACTTGTGAGGCCGTCGGTGGGTAGGGATTCTGTCTGGGCACTTGCCAATGTGTCCAAGGTGTGGTGATGGCTCAGAGTGTGTTCTTGGAAGGATTCCTTCGTTTCTGAGACGCAGTATTTACAGGTGAAATGATGGTTGCGTGGGGAGGGAGCGAGTGTCACCCAAGGGGAGGATACTCAAGGCCGTGAAGGCTGTGGGGTTCGTCACAGCATCTGCCCACCTGTGCCTGGCTGCATGTTCATGCCTGGCGCTGGGTCCTCGCTCCTGTGACCTTGCACACAGCTTGCTTCCTTCGCAGGCCACTGTCCACTTGCTGCGCTCAGAAGGCGTAGAGCTAAATGACTGTCCCAGCCCCCCTGAGGACTTGAGCCAGCACGCGGCCGGCTACACACTCGAGTCCACAGAGGACAACGCAGAGTGGATCATGTACCGGTAGGCAGCCGCCACGTGGAGTGATGGGGCCGGATGTCCTCTGCCCTGCAGCTCTGCCCGTCCACTGAAAGGGCAGGTTTCATGGCCTGGGAGACAGGGCGCAGGGCACGGTGGCTGTGTCCAGACCAGGAGCGTGGTGTGGTGTCACGTGAGAAGAATGACGAGACTGGTTTTTCCTGTGTTTTGTAGTTCAGACTTGTGTTCGTTCTGGTCAGTCTTTCTCCTTACCAGTAAAGGTGTGGTGTTAGGGAGACCATGTGACAGTGGAAAATAGACAAGGAGTGGCTCTTCCTGTCTGCTTGGAGGAGAGGCTGTGACCAGCTGTCATTATGGAGCACTGCACAGGATGTCTGGGGTACAAACACTCCCTTTGTGCGGATGAGAAAGAGTAATTCGTATAGAACATTCCAGAAAACTTGCCCATATGAGATGCTAAGTACAAAAACAGTCATAAAATTGAGGTGCTGTATTAACAATGATGTCTTTTAGTATTTTAAAATCTAAAATTGAGTATTTTTGGAAGTGGACATGACAGCGAGTGAGTATTTTTATGTTTACGGTACAGTAGCTGATCGCTGTTTAACTGCTCCCCCACTAGAAGGGGAGGAGAAAGGCCTGTTTTACTGTTGGCTTTACCCGGGAAACAGGCTGCTTATACCCGCCTGCTCCCTTGCAAGAGTGGAGGTGGAGCCCTGGCCCATCTCCCTCTGCATCTGCATGTGGCAGGGGAAACCGCCAAGCCCTCGCGAGGCAGGGGGATGGAGAATGGGACACCAGTTCTGCGTGGATGACGTTTGTCTTGGTTTTAAGGTCGTTTCTCCCTTAGTCACCTTCAGAGTGTTGTGCAGAGCACAGCCCCGGGCCCTGTCCTCAGAGCCCGCTGCCACAGGCAAGGGGATGCACGTCTGTCTAGGGCCCAGGCCAAGGGTGGAGCAGAGCTGTCCACACCTGGTGGCCCTGCTTACAGTTGGAGGAAAGTCCGTGAACGAACCAGGGCCCAGGCCACATCTGACCCACAGCCTGGTTTTGCACAGCCAGCAAGCTAAGAGTGGTTTTGATATTTGAAAAATTTATAAAATAAAATAGAGAAAAATATGCAACAGAGACTGCATGTGGCTTACAAAGCCTGGAATGCTTTTTGGCCCTTTACGGGAAAGGTTTGTCGAACCCTGCTCCAGGGCTGACAGATGTCACATGCACACAGTGCTAAGTGACAAGGGCTTGCCCTGAGGATGTGGCCTGTGTGTGATGGGTGGAGGCCAGGGAGACTGGGCACAGGGGCAGGTGTGAGGGGCGGCTGCAGGGCTGGACTGGCAGCCAGGCAGGCCTCAGGCCAGGCGTTGGCCCACAGACGGGGAAGGTCCGGGGAGGTTTGCAGGTGAGGGAGAGAATGAGAGGGTCTTACTTGCATGTGTGGGCGCTCACAGAGGTTAGCAAGGGGCATCCAGCTGGGACATGGAAAGAGCTGGGCAGGTCCAGGATCCTTTAGGAGGGAATGCAGTGGGCTGCCCCTTTCTAACCCCCGGGCTCCACAGACAGGGGTGGGGCTGATCGCAGAGCCCACACTTATGTCTTTAATGCACATTTGGGCAAAGTCTTGTTTAAAGGAGAGCTGGACGGTGTGTGTTCTGCAGGAACTGGATAGAGAGTCTGTCGCAGTACGCCATGAGCAACTGGCTGCGGTCTGCCGAGATTGGACAAGAGATACGGGAGGCCTGGATCGTGCAGAATGCGGTGGTCTATGTCCTGAATCACAACCACCATCTCATCATGGCCGGGCGACAGAAAGAGCTTGTGGATGCCCTGTATCACCTCCTGAGCATCGTCAAGGCCATGGGCCATGGCGGGTGGGTGTGGCTGGCAGCCACTGCGTGTACTGATCACCCTCAGATTCAGGCCCAAGAGCTGTGGAGTCAGACATGTGTTCACTCTGGGGGGTGGTACCACTGGCGCCTGCTCCTGTCTTTAGTGTTGTCCTTCCCATGAGAGTTGGGGTCACTGTTGCCTGGTGCCTGATGGTGACAGAGCCATGGAGAAGCCTGCAGGGGCCACAGGGAAGGCTACTTAAGTCATCCCAGGGTCTCTGTTTACTGGTTGTGCACCCCTGAGCCAGTTATTCAGCCTCTCTGAGCTGCAGGGGGGCGTGTGGGGATGGATGAGAAGCTCAGGCCCATGCCTGGCACTGGCGAGGCCCTGACCCGCGGTGGAGCCCTCGTCCCCTCATACGGCCCTGCGGCATCGCCACAGCACCACTTCCCAGCCTGTCTCCCTCTGTTCCAAACAGAACAGTTGCAAGAAAGGTTTGCTAAGACATGAGTCACTCGGGAAAATGGAAGGAAAGAGCGGCTGCCCTGCAGAGCCCACTCTGTGTGGGGCAGGGTGGAGATCTGCGTCTGTGTGCTTCCTCAGCCAGGCGGTGGGACTCCTGAGGGACTGTTGTCACCAGCTAAAATCAGACACTCGAAAACACTGAGTCGGGTCAGAGTTTCACCTAACTAGGATGAAATTTTAAAACTCTCCTTGTGTGTTTTTCGTGGTTTGGCTTTTCGCCTGAACAATAAGATTTTAAATTTTTTCATCAGATACTGAAGTAGAAATGCTAGAATGAGTCAGAATGCAGCCATACGTGATGACTTTTTAAAGTTGTGGATGGTAAAGAAAATGGGCCGTGAAGGAAGGAGTTGCTTGGTGGTCCTCACCTCTCCAACGGGTGTGAGGCCCTGCGCAGGTCCCCATGGAAGGGGGGAGGAACTCAGCACCGTGACAGGCTCCAGAGACCAGCCCTCAGAAGCTGACCCTCTTCTTGTCACGCAGTCGCCCTGCATGATGCGGTTGTGGACAAAGATCAGACTTTGAATCCCTGATTCTTGGCGTACGGAGGCCAATTTTGACTATTTTAAATGTTTTAATACAATAATGTTTCTGCTGAGAAACATGAAGGTTCTGGTCTAAGCCCATTGGCTCTGGTAGCTGATGGAAATGCTTGGACCACTACCACGGGCCTGCGGGACGCCTCGTCCAGTCCCCACAGGACTCCCTGAGGAGTCTGGCCCACAGGACACAGGTGTCACTCTCTTAGTGTGAGGACCACCTGTGGCAGGGGACAGAGCCTTGTCACAGCCAGCTTCCTTCGTCCCTGGAAGGCCCTAGATTAGCTCCTTGAACTGGCCCTGGGACAGTGGGCAGCCAGCCTCCTGTTTAATTCCAGCAGATGGGAACCCAGTAAACACACTCTGACCTGGACTTCTGAGCACTCGCCCTGCCTCTGCTGAAATCTGCACGTGTGGCTTCATGCTGCTGCAGTTGACTGTGCTCCACCCGCCGATGCATTGTTTTCCAGGGACTCTGTGACGTTGGTGATGCTGTGCAATGCTTTGGCTCGAGGCTTGATTATCAACTGGATTCCAACCCAGACTCCAGAAAAATCTAGGAAACTTGTGCGACCAAACGTGTTTCATGCACCACTGGACTCGGGAGCCAGCTCTGAAGTGAGAACCGCAGTGGAGGTACAGCACCCTTGCTGTGTGTGAGGCCAGGAATGACGGGCAGCTAGCGAGGGGCTGGGCAGGCAGGGAAGAGCCTTGCCAAAGTTGGTGAAGGTGGTGGACGGGAGGGCAGTTTGGGAAGTGCAAGTGGCAGGATTTTCAGCTGCCCGGAAACAGGGTGCAGGGCAAGGAGCCAGGAGAAAACACACATTTATCAAAAAACGAGGAACCAAGACAAATTGAGGTGGGTGACAGTGTTAGGAGGGATGCCCTGCAAGGCGCGGGTTGCACCTCTGCTGGTATTCAAGCCGACAAACATAGGGATGCAAAGTGAGGAAATACAGACGACGCCAGCCATGAACAGAAACGCAGCGACACTGGATAAAAGGTGCATGGACAGGTTGTTTGGTGACCTAGTGGGTCGTCACCCCATGAAGGCCGTTTCCCAGGAAACGTGGGTTTTACTGTAGTAATTCATAATAAAGGAGGAGACGGTAATGGTCTCAGTGACGGGTGTGGAAAAGCGTTTGGGAATCCATCAGTCATTTTTAATTCAGAAGAATCTTAGTAAAGGTGGAAGAAAGCGAGTTCCTGAGTGAGTTTAGGGAATCTGCCAGAACCTGTGAGCAGACGTGAGTGCCAGCCAGGAGGAGCGCTTCTGGTGAGGAAGATGGAGAAAGGCCACCACTGCCACTGCTGTGGGTGTGGCCAGGTGCCCTGAGGGAGGGACAGAAAGCCTGGAGGAGAGCACGCTGTGTGGTTGGTCCTCTGGGGCCGTAAGGTCAGCGGAGAGGCCTGGCAGGCACCTGTGTGACATCAGAGGCGGGGTGCAGAAGGTCCTGGCGCTGCAGGGCCCCTCAGGGTTAGGGCTTCACTCTCAGAAGGAGAGGGGTCAGCACAAGGGACCTGCGGGGAGCTGGACCCAGGGCTGAAAAGCGGGGGAGGCTACTAGCTGCTCGGTAGGCGGGGCCACAGGGCAGGCCTGCAGGGGGGAAAGAGGGCGGAGTGGGGAGCCGGGGTTGGAGATGGCCCCATGTGGGCCACAGAGGGCAAGCCTGAGGCGGTCATTGGTGGAGGGTCCGACTGTGCAGCTAGAAGATCCAAGAAAGCACAGAATGGACCAGGAGTGACCTGTAATCAGGACATCCAATAGGAAGGGGTCTGGCCAACGCACTCATCGCACACAAAAGATGACAGAACTTGGGGACAAATGGTGCCATCCCATGTGGGGACCCCTGGGGGGCGCGGGGAGGGGGATCTCTGCTGGGTAACCTAGGAGTCAGGCAGCCCAGCGCCTTGCCACAGGGTGTTCTAGAGGAAGTAGACCAGCCCACGCGCAGGCTGATCCAGAAGGAACGGATGGAGGCGGAGAGGATGGGAAGGGCATTTTTTGCTTGTACATTTTGATGCCAGCTAAACTTTTGCAAGGGGCAGGTGTTCATGTTACACTTTAGGGGAAAAACAGACAAAATGGGGAGAGAGCTTGAGTGGCCTGCAGTTAGCACATGACCATGGTCACTCCTAGGGACCCACGCCTGCTGAGGGCTTTAGTGCGCCCAGCATGGCACAGAACAAAGCCCATATACTGGGTTTTATCCCTAAGGATAGGAAACCAAGACACAGAGTGAAGTACTTGCCCTCGTCACACAGGAGGCAATGCAGGGAGCTGGGATCCCAGCTTTTGGGGCTTTGGGTCCTCACCATGCAGCACCCCAGAACCAACACCAGCCACAGTGAGGGGGGCTGGTCTGTGCCCAGCGGAGGGCTTTACTGTGCCCCCCACTCACTGACCTGTGCCCTAGGTTCAGCAGTGCTGCAGGGTCGTGGTGATGACTCAGGGGGGTCTTGCTGCTGCTGGCACTGTAGCTGCCCCGGGGTGTGCTGCGTGGGGGTGGGGACATGAGAGGACACAAACCCCCACACCAGTGCCCCAGGAGCTTCTCAAATCGCAGGCCACCCTGCTCAGACAGGCTCCAGGACTGGTGCAAATCTAAACCACCGTTGCAGTCTGGACCACAAGCCCGGTCACCTTATTTTTAGTGATTTGGGTCTTGGCTCAGGTTTCTCTGTTTAGAATTCAGGTTTTGTGAACAAGGGCACATCCATTTTAGGTCTGCGAGTTTGCACTGAATCTGACCAACGGGTCGGTGCCCGAGGAGGCGGTGCCTGTCAACGCCCGGCAGCAGCTCATCGCCACCTGGGTGAAGGGCAAGCAGCTGCTGCAGCAGCAGATCGGGCCGCGGCTGGGCACAGACGAGCAGGTGCGGGGCGCCCGTGGTGGTGTCCAACGTCTGGGAGCACCCCAGGGGCTTGGGGAGGCTCATCCCCATGCGCTTGGACCTGTGGGGCTGACGTCCTTGCTGAAGTCTCCCCCTGAAGGGAGAGCAGGGCAGGCACCCCTGGGTCTCGCCAACCTGGACGCAGGACACGGTGGGGAGAGCTCCCTTCTCCTGTGAAAGGAATGTGTCCCCTCCAGGAAGGGCTGTCCCTGCTGAGGTCACTGCTGCAGGCCGTGGTGTCTACTCTTTCCTCCAGCTGACTGGCCGCTGTTCTAAACGTCCGCCAAGAGCGCTGGGCCTCTGGGGGTGCTGTCCACCCTCACGGCTGCTCACTGTGGCCTTATCTGGAGGTGCACTTGGGCCAGAGGGGCACCTCCTTGGTGCTGTGAACACAAGGATGTGGGAGTAGGGGGCTGGGGGAGCAAGTGGCACCCAGAGAGGAGAGGGGCAGGGCCAGCCCGCGGCATCTGCTTTCACAGACATGGGCTGCGTGGCTACAGACAGACCCACGGGAGACTCCCATGGGGGACCAGCTGGAGCTGGGACGTGCTGGTCCAGGCGGAAAGTGAGGCTGGCAAGGCTGTGGGCAGTCAGGGAGGGGCATCTGAACCGGGCTGGGAGTGGGGGTCGGATTAGAGCGGTAGCAAAGGGAGGGGACCCTGCAGGCAGAGGTCCACCCCACTGTGCCCTGCTGCCTGTCCTCCACTTGGGGCCAGTCAGCCTGGCCGTCAGACTGCCTCAGCGACGGCACCGCCTACAGCCTCTTTATCATGTGAAAGGCCACTGGAGATGAACATTGACACAGATAGCTCTGATTATGGCCACAAAGCTGGTATTTCACAGGGTTAAAGTCTGAGTATTCCAGTTCCTCCGTGCCACCCTTGGGCTGACAGACTCTATACTTCCTTCCCCTCAGAGTACTAATGAGGACATCAACTCAGTGACCAGAGTCCTTGTTGCTCTGGAGATGTATTCCTGCAACGGGCTGGGCCTCATGGACTTCACCGTGCCCCCCTTGGCCCAGGTGGGTGCCCCTCCCAGTATTACCTTCCAAGTGTCACCTCCCATCAAATGTTACCATCTCCCCAAGGTGTCATTTCCTCCCCAGGTGTCACCTTCCCCCATATTTCACCTTCTCTTCAGATGTCACCCCCCTCCAGGTGCCACCATCTCCCCCAGGTGTCACCATGCCCCCAGGTGTGACCTTTCCACTCAGGTGTCACTGTCCCCCTCAGGTGTCCCCTCCCCTACAGATGTCACCATCTCCCCCAGGTGTCACCTACCCCCCAAGTGTCACTTCCCCCCAGGTGTTGCCATTCTCCCCCTTGGCCCAGGTAGGTGTCACCAGGTGTCCTGGTAGGCATACCAGGGGCTGTGCACAAAGCCTCCCAAGCCGAAGCCACTTGTTCAAATCCCACTGTTCAGATAAGGAGCTGGGGTCAGAGGGCCTTGCCCAAGATGTCCAGAGTGGGGACCCTGCCTGCCAGAGTGGGCTTGTTCCCACCACAGCACTCATCTGCCTTCCAGTGGAGCTGGCGCTGTCCCCCAGGGCAGCTGGGTTTGGTCTCCCATGGGAGCTCCCTCCGTGCTCTCTCCAAGGCTCAGTGCAGGGCAGGGGAGCCTGTGCAGCCGCAGGCAGTGTAGACACTGGAGGCGTTTGTCACCAGACCTGCCTACCCCATGCCTCAGTTTACAGGTGGTGAGAGCAAGACCTCAGGCTTCGTGTGTTGTGCTGTGTGTGGGGTCCTTTACAAGTCATGGGTCTGTTTGGAGTGACGTGACAACAGTGTACGGCTCGGTGAACACTGCACCATGTTTAGGGTCTTACCCAATTAAATAGCCCGCCAGCTGACTGCACCGCCACCACCGCGAGGGTGTGCCAGCAGAGGTTCAATCCACTGACAGATGCCCCTTCTCTCACCCCTGGGAAGGTGGTGAAGATGGCTTGCGAGTGCAGCTGGTCGGATCCCCTGGTGGAGCTGCAGACCCTGACGCGCCTGACCCACTTCGCCTTCGCGGCCCATGACCACGAGATCACCATGGCGTGTTCGCAGAAGGCCATCCAGATGGGCATTAAGTGCCTGAGGATGTCCAATCCGTAAGTACTTCCCTCATGCCTGCCTTCTGGTGTCCGGATGCTGTGGACCACTCCCTGAGGGTCGGGACAGGTATGTGAGCGCGTTCATTGTCACGCGAGTGTGCGGGACTAAGGAACGACTCACATCCAGGTTACAGAGAGCTAGCACCAGACCTTCCCCAGGCCGCTGCTCATCTCGGCAAGCTTCCCATCAGCCCTGCCCTGTGCCCGTGCACCCCCACCTGCCAGCTCCCTCTCGGCCGGGCTGACCCTGCCAGCTGTCCCCCTGGAGAGCTGTGTTCAGAAGGATTCTGAGGCCACACAAGCCCCACTAGCCATGAGTGCGACAGGCTCAGAGGTGGAAAGGGGCTCGCAGATCACCCATGTGCCGTTCCCGACAGATGCGCGGCTTGTGTGAAGAGTTGAGAATAGGCAGCATAGGCACACTGGACGAATTCAGACGTGTTTAAAGGGCGGCTGCAGTGGAAGGGAGGCAGTGCTCCGGTCTCCCGGCACAGCCACAGGTGCTGCCTCTTGTCTCCACGCTTCCAGACGGCGCACAGGCTCCATTCAGCTGGTCAGCACTTGTGGGACTTTCTCTTCCCCCTGTTTTGAATGTGAGGCTGTTTTAAATTTGTTTCTGTTATAAACACTTCTGTGGTCAAGACTATTTTCCTTGAGGTTCTGCTCTTCTTTTCGGCTTATTTTCTGAGTCTGTTTCTTGAAAGAGAAATCACTGACCCAAGGCTGTGGAGACATCGCTGTGGCCCCACAGCAGGTCTGCTTGTCCAAGGCCACATCCAGGGGCGCCTCCCAGCCAGCATCCCCAGCCTCGGGCCACGTCCCAGCCTCGCGGCTGCCTCCCGAGTGAGCTCCCAGTGCCTCTGTGTGGTCTGAACCCCCAACTGGCACGAGGCCGCTTCTTCATGCTGGTCTCCTGCCTTGCCCCACTGAGCCCCTACACCAGGTCCTTGCACCCGGGCATCCTGTCTGAGGAGACAGGGCGTGGAGGGAGGGCCCTGGTAGAGACGTGCACTACCGCAGCCTGGCCGCCACAGGAGTGCCACCCTGAGGAGGGCTGGGTTACTGTAGTGTGTGTGGCCATAAAGTCCTGCTCAGGGACTACAGTCTCAGGCCAACACAGGAGGTGGCAGCGCGGATGAGAAGGTGGCCCTGCAGGGAAGGAGTCTGGATGGACTCCCACGACCGTGGGCTGGACGACTCTGTCAAGGCGGGGACGTCGCCGGGCTCGGGGAGCCTGGAGCTCACGGCAGCACCTCCGGAGGCCCAGGGCTCAGTAGAAGCAGATGCATAGGTTTCTGGGAAAATGTTCAAGCTGTGGACATCTGTCGGGATGGTGTGGGGCTAGACGTGCTTTCCCTGCAAGAGGGGAGGAAGGGCCAGCAGGCAGAGGGCGAGGCCTGCTGAGACTCGTAGGAGCTAGCGAGTCTGTGAGCACGCGGTCGACTGCGCCCTTGAACGAAGTGCCGCGTGTTCCCCGAGGAGAGCCCGATGGCGAGGGCAGGGACTTCCCTCACAGAGCTGTGGGAATGCCAGGACGTTTCCATGCGAAACCAGAGGTAGCTGAAGCAAAGCCGTGACCGAGCCTCCAGCCCGTGGTTTCTCACTGCAGCATGGGCTTTTCGTCATGAGTGACCCTTTCTCCAAAGCAGTGTAGACCCTTCTGGTGGCGTTTATGTTTGACCTCTCTTGGTCAGAGGCTAGAAGTTATTTTTTTGTTTTTGTTTTTGTGGTTTTTTTGTGAGGAAGATTGACCTTGAGATAATATCTGTTGCCAATTTTCCTTTTTTCTCTTCTTTTTTTTTTTACTTGAGGAAAATTGTTGCTGAGCTAACATCTGTGCCAATCTTCCTCTATTTTATATGGGATGCCGCCACAGCATGGCTTGACAAGCAGTGCTAGGTCCACACCAGGATCTGAACCCTTGAACCCCAGGCCGCTGAAACAGAGTGTGCAAACTTAACCACTTGGTCACTGGGCTGGCCCTTAGAGGTTATTTTTCACAACAATCCATAATGAGAATTACTTTGCTTCCAAAAGGAAAAGCTCCTAGTCTTTCTAATGTCCCACCCCAGCCTGATGACACAGAAGATGTGGGCCCAGGGTGGGTCCTTAGCCACACAACCCAGTGACTGCCAGGAGACGGTCCTCTGCCGGCCTCGGCCCACTCAGGTGCCGACGTGCTGAGACTGGGCGTGCGGAGCCATGCTGCAGAGAGCACCTGGCCGCCTGGCAGGACTCCCAGCAGCGGTGGGGACTCAGGGTCTTTCTGGAAGCCTTGTGTTCTGGCATTGGTGTCCCCCGCCATGTCAGCTCTCCACCAATCACTGTACAGCTATGCCTGTCAGCAAAGAAGCCAGACCATGCACCTGAGCCCCACCAGCATCTCAGCCACACTCACAAATACGAACCGAGGCTCCGCGGGCTTCTGAGAAGGACTTTCAGCTTTAAAGAAAAGACCAAGTTAAAGAAATAGGGAAAACTACTCTGGAAGAAACAGATTATGCAACGATCAGAAGAGGGCGTTAAAAAACCCTCAAAGATATTCGAGAAGATATGGCATTTAAAAGTTAAAACTTAGTGTTGTGAGAAAGGAATAATTGGGGACTAAAGGCCTCTTGAAAATTAAAGATGATTTCTAGAGTTGAAAATAAAGTCAGTGAAGTGTTAGAAGGTAAAGTGTGAGGAAATCTCTCAGGAAAAAGATGAAAAAAGACAGAAAATGTGACAGAAAAGCCAGAAGATAATGTGGGAACGATACAGGAGGTCTTAATCCAACTGTTGGGATTCCAGAAAGAATAAAGAAAGCGATCTTCAGAAAGGAACATGAGAAAGGAGTCATACAGGAGAGCTTCCCAGAGCAAAGGATGCCGTCTCATGATCGACCTCCCCCAGATGCCCAGCCAGAAGGATGAAGAGACGCCCACCTATAGACACATTGTGGGGATACATCAGACCACCACAGATAAGGAGAATGTCCCAGAGCTTTCAGAAGAAAGATGTTTACAAAGGAGCAGGAAATAGAAACGCATCAGTCTTCTCAAAAACCACCACTGGAAGCTAAAATAAAATGGAGCACTCTAAGTGGAAATAATTTTCAACCTACAATTCTAACTCACCCAAACTTTCCGTCAAGTATATGGGTAACAGAAAGCCATTTTTAGACAGACAGGGACCTAGAGAATGTATTTCCCACACAGGTGCTTTTAGAACGTTACTTGAGGACATGCTCCAGAAAAACAACAGAGTAAACAAAAAAAGAGAAAGATGTCAGATACTGGAAATAATAGATTCAATCCAGAAAAGTTGTCAAGTTGTGCTGCTTGCTGAGACAGCCATCTGTCTAAATTGGAGCAAGATGAAGGAAGGCCCTGGGGGGTGGGGGCAGGGAAAAAAGAGGACAATGTTATGAAGAGTTTAAAAGGTTTTGTGATAAAGGAAAATAGTACAATGGAGAAATTACCAATTGGAAAATCCAGGAAACACAAACATAATTATAGCCTGACTCTTCAGTGAAAAACATTATGGGATATGGTGTTCATTGATATTCTACTTTTAGGATTAACATTCTGACAAAGAAGACTTCTTTGTGGTTACTTAACAAAATATAAATGTTATCAATGTTTTATTTGTTATTTTTAAATGTATTTTATTGAGGTCACATTGGTTTATAACATTATGTAAATTTCACGGGTACATCGTTATATTTTGACATCTGTATAGATTGCACTGTGTTCACCACTAAAAGTCTAGTTGCCATCCGTTGCCGTACGCTTGTGTCCCTTTACTCCCTTCACCCTCCCCCACCCCCTTACCCTCTGGAACCACCAATCTGTTCTCTGTATCTGTGTGTTTGTTTATCTTCCACATATGAGTGAAATCATATGGTATTTGACTTTCTCTGACTTATTTTTTTTTATCATAATGCCCTCAAGGTCCATCCATATTGTCACAAATGGCATGCTTGTGTCTTTTTTTTATGGCTGTGTAGTATTCCATTGTGTATATATACCACATCTTCTTTATCCATTCGTCCCTTGATGGGCACTTGGGTTGCTTCCAAGTCTTGGCTATTGTGAATAATGCAGTGATGAACACAGAGGTGCATATATCTTTTTGAATTAGTGTTTTCATGTTATTTGGATAAATACCCAGAAATGGAATAGCTGGATCATATGGTATTTCTATTTTTTAAGTTTTTGAGGAATCTCCATACTCTTTTCCATAGTGGCTGTACCAGTTTGCATTCCCACCAGCAGTGTATGAGGGTTTGCTTTTCTCCACATCCTCTCCAGCACTTGTTATTTTTTTCTTGGTAATTATAACCATTCTGACAGGTGTAAGGTGATATCTCATTGTAGTTTTGATTTGCATTTCCCTAATAATTAGTGATGTTGAACATCTTTTCATATGCCTGTTGGCCATCTGGATATCTTCTTTCGAAAAATGTCTGTTCATATCCTCTGCCCATTTTTTGATTGGATTGCTTTTTTTAAAAAAAAGATTTTGTTTTTCCTCTTTCTCCCCAAAGCCCCCTGGTACATAGTTGTATATTTTTAGTTGTGGGTCCTTCTAGTTGTGCCACGTGGGACGCCACCTCAGCATGGCCTGACGAGTGCTGCCATGTCTGTGCCCAGGATTCAAACCAGCGAAACCCTGGGCTACCAAAGTGGAGGTGCTAACTTAACCATTTAGCCACGGGACCAGCCCCAGGTTGCTTGTTTTTTTGTTGTTGAGTTGTATGAGTTCTTGATGTATTTTGGAAATTAACCCCTTATCTGATATATAATTTGCAAATATCTTCTCCCAGTTGGTAGGTTGTCTTTTCATTTTGTTCATGGTTTCCTTTGCCATGCAGAAGCTTTTTATTTTGATGCAGTCCCATTTGTTTAGTTTTTCTTTTGTTTCCCTTGCTTGGTGAGACATGGTATTTGAAAAGATGCTGCTAAGACCGATGTCGAAGAGCATACTGCTATGTTTTCTTCTAGGAGTTTTATGGTTTTAGGTCTTACATTCAAGTCTTTAATCCATTTTGAGTTAATTTTTGTGTATGGTGTAGGACAGTAGTCTAGTTTCATTTTTTTGCATGTGGCTGTGCAGTTTTCCCAACACCATTTATTGAAGAGATTTTCCTTTCTCCATTGTATGTTCTTGGCTCCTTTGTTGAAAAATAGCTGTCCATAGATGTGCAGGTTGATTTCTGGGCCTTCAGTTAAGTTCTGTGGATCTGTGTGTCTGTTTTGGTACCAGTACCATGCTGATTTGGGAGTGTGATACTATCTCCAGCTTTGTTCTTTTTTCTCAGGATTGCTTTGGCTTTTGGGCATTTGACATTCATTTTCTTTTTCCATATAAATTTTAGGATTTGTTGTTGTTTTCCATATAAATTTTAGGATTCTTTGTTCTATTTCCTTGAAAAATGTCATTGGGATTCCGTTGGGATTGCATTGAATTTGTAGTTTGCTTTAGGTGGTATGGACATTTTAGCTAAGTTTATTCTTCCAGTCCATGTGCATGGAGTGTCTTTCCATTTCTTTATGTCATCATCAATTTCTTTCAATAATGTCCTATAGTTTTCATTGCATAGGTCTTTCACCTCTTTGGTTAAATTTGTTCCTAGGTATTTTATTCTTTTTTTTGCAACTGTAAATGGAATTGTATTCTTGATTTCTCTTTCTGCTAGTTTGTTGTTAGTGTATAGAAATGCAACTGATTTTGTATGTTGATTTTGTACCCTGAAACTTTACTGTATTGGTCAATTATTTCTAATAGTTTTTTGGTGGATTCTTTAGAATTTTTTATATATAGAATCATATCATCTACAAATAGTGACAATTTTACTTCTTCCTCTCCAATTTGGATTCCTTTTATTCCTTTCTCTTGCCTGATTGCTCTGGCCAAAACCTCCAGTACTATGTTGAATAAGAGTGGCGAAAGAGAGCACCCTTGTCTTGTTCCTGTTCTTAGAGGAATAGCTTTCAGGTTTTCACTGTTGAGTATGAAGTTGGCTGTGGGTTTGTCATATATGGCCTTTATTATGTTGAGGTACTTTCTTTCTATACCCACTTTATTCAGAATTTTCATCATAAATAAGTGCTATATCTTGTCGAATGCTTTCTCTGCATCTATTGAGATGATCATGTGGTTTTTATTCTTCATTTTGTTAGTGTAGTGTATTACATTGATTGATTTGTGGATGTCAAACCATCCCTGCATCCCTGCTATAAATCCCACTTGATCACGGTGTATGATCCTTTTGATGTATTGTTGTATCCAATTTGCTAATATTTTGTGGAGGATTTTTGCATCTATGTTCATCAGCAATATTGGCCTGTAATCTTCATTTTCTGTGTTGTCCTTGTCTGGTTTTGGTATCAGGGAAATGTTGGCCTTGTAAAATGAGTTAGGAAGCATCCCATCCTCTTCAATTTTTTGGGAGAGTTTGAGAAGGATAGGTATTAAATCATCTTGGGATGTTTGATACAATTCACCAGAGAAGCCGTCTGGTCATGGACTTTTGTTTTTTGGGAGTTTCTGATTACTGCTTCAATCTGTTTACCTGTGATTGGTGTATTCAGATTCTCTGTTTCTTCTTGATTCAGTTTTGGGAGGTTGTATGATTCTAAGAATTTATCCATTTCTTCCAGATTGTCCAATTTGTTGGCATATAGCTTTTCATAGTATTCTTTTATCATCCTTTGTATTTCTATGTTATCCGTTGTAATTTCTCCTCTTTTCTTTCTTTCTTTTTTTTAAGACTGGCACCTGAGCTAACATCTGTTGCCAGTCCTTTTTTCCCCTTCATCTTCTCCCCAAAGCCCCCCAGTACATAGTTGTATATTCTAGTTGTAGGTCCTTCTGGTTGTACTATGTGGGATGCCACCTCAGCATGGCCTGCCAAGAGGTGCCATGTCCTCAGGATCTGAACCAGCAAAATCCCAGTCCGCCAAAGTGGAGCACGTGAATTTAACCACTTGGCCATGGGGCCGACCCCTCCTCTTTCATTTCTAATTTTATTTATTTGAACGCTCTCTCTTTTTTTCTTAGTGAGTCTGGCTAAGGGTTTGTCAGTTTTGTTTATCCTTTTAAAGAACCAGCTCTTAATTTCATTGATCTTTTCTGTTGTCTGTTTAGTCTCTTATTTCAGTTATTTCTGCTTTTATTTTTATTATTTCCTTTCTTGTACTGATTTGGGGCTTCATTTCTTCTTCTGTTTCTCTTAGGTATAGTGTTAGATTGTTTATTTGAGGTTTTTCTTGTTTCTTGAGGTGGGCCTGTATTGCTATATACTTCCCTCTTAGTACTGCTTTTGCTGCATCCCGTAAGTTTTGGTACATTATGTTTTCATTTTCATTTGTCTCCAGGTATTTTTTTATTTCTCCTTTGATTTCTTTATTGATCCAATAGTTGTTCAGTAGCACGTTGTTTAGTCTCCACATATTTGTGACTTTTCCAGCTTTCTTCTTGCAGTTGATTTCTAGTTTCATAGCATTGTGGTCAGAAAAGATGCTTGATATAATTTCAATATTCTTAAATTTATTGAGGCTTGTTTTGTTTCCCAAGATATGATCTATCTTTCAGAATGTTCGAGGTGCACTTGAGAAGAAGGTATATTCTGCTGCTTTGGGGTGGAATGTTCTATATGTATCTATTAAGTCCATCTGGTCTAATGTTTCATTTAAGGTCAATGTTTCCTGTTGACTCTGTCTGGATGATCTATCCGTTACATAAGTGGAGTATTAAAGTCCTCTACTATTATTGTGTTGCTGTCAAGTTCTCCCTTTAGGTTTATTAGTAATTGCTTTATATACTTCAGTGCTCCTATGTTAGGTGCATATATATTAATAAATGTTATGTATTCTTGATGAATTGTCCTCTTTCTCATTATGTAATGTCCTTCTTCTGTCTCTTGTTATCTTTTTTGGCTTGAAGTCTATTTTGTCTAAGTATAGCAGCACCTGCTTTCTTTTGCTTGCCATTTGGTTGGAGTATTGTCTTTCATTCCTTCACTCTGAGCCTGTGTTTGTCTTTACAGCTGAGATGGGTTGCCAGAGGCAGCATATTGTTGAGTCTTGTTTTTTAATCCATCCAACCACTCTGTGTCTTTTGATTGGAGAATTCAATCCACTTACATTTAGGGTGATTATTGATATATGAGGGCTTAATGCTGCCATTTTATCTCTTGTTTTCCAGTGGTTCTATATTTCCATTGTTTCTCTTCCTTTGTATTTCTGATTGCCATTTCAGTTTGGTGGTTTTCTGTGATGATTTTCTCAGTTTTCTCTTTATATATGATTTATGGTTCTGCTCTGATTTTTTGTTTTCTTGTTACCATGAGATTTATATAAACAATCTCATTGGTGAGATAGTCCTTTTCCTGCTGATAGCATCTTATCTCTATTAGCCCGTGCAGTTCCCATGCTTTTCCTCCTCCCATTCTATGTTTTGTTGTCACAGATTATCCTTTTTATTGTATTGTGAGTTTGTTACCAAATTGAAGTGGTTAGAGTTGTCTTTGATGCTTTCTTTCCCCTTAACCATTATGTTATAATTAAACACTTACTAACCTGTTCTGATGTAGAGCTACAATTTTCTGATTGTCTCTATTTCCTTGTTCAAAGCTTTGTAAATCTTTGTCTTTTTGTTTCAGGTAGGAGGGCTCCTTTCAACATAACATTACATTCTTTCTTGTAAGGCAGGTCTAGTAGCAATGAATTCTCAGCTTTTGTTTATCTGGGAAAGCTGTCATTTTTCCTTCACATCCAAAGAACAACTTCGCTGGATAGAGTATCCTTAGCTGATAGTTTTTGTCTTTCAATGTTTTGAATATATCATTCTACTATCTCCTGGCCTGTAGAGTTTCTGCTGAGAAATCCACTGTTGGCCTGATGGAGTTCCTTTATAGGTTATTTTCTTCTCTCTGGATGTCTTTAATATTCTTTCTTTGTCATTGACTTTTGACCGTTTTAATATAATGTACCTTGGAGAAGGTCTTTTCATGTTGCGATAATTAGGAGTTCTATTAGCTTCATGTACTTGCATGTCCTGTTCTTTCTCCAGATTTGGGAAGTTCTCAGCTACTATTTCTTTGAATAAGCTCTCTGCTCCTTTCTCCTTCTCTTCTCCTTCTGGGATACCTATAATCCTTATGTTACTTTTCCTAATTGAGTCAGATATTTCTTGAAGAATTTCTTCATTTTTTAAAAATCTTAGTTCCCTCTCCTCTTCCACCTGAATCATTTCTAGATTTCTATTTTTGCGCTCACTAATTTTCTCTTCCATATGGTCTGCTCTATTTCCAGTGCTTTCTACTTTATTTTTAATCTCAATAATTGTGTTCTTCATCTCTAGATTCTTTTCTTCCCTAGAGTTTCAGCCTCCGGTGAGGTACTCCTTCTGTTCATTAATTTTATTCTTGAGCTCACTGAACTCTGTTTCTTAGTTTTCTTTTAACTCATTGAGTTTCTTCATGACCACTCTTTTGAATTCTCTGTCAGTTAGATTGCAATCTTCTGTGACTGCAAGTTTGGTTTCTAGAGAATTGTCATTTTTTTTTCCATTTGGAAAAACAGAACAGCTTGATGAATTGATCCACAGCCAGCAGCTTTGTGGTAAACACCTTTCTTGTTTGGGTACAGTTTTGGTTACTTTGGTCCTGAGCTGCTTCTGGTTGTATTTGAGAGCCTGCACTTTCCACCCTTCACTGCCTCTGCCAGGGGCATCATCAGTGCCCTCCTTGTGCTGCTTGTGCCTCTGAGGTTGGTGGTGCATTGCTGCATACGATTTCACTGCAGTCGCAGGTTTGCCACTGGGATCACCAGGCTGCGAACACTTCTGCTGCTTCCAGGGTTGCCTGCATCTCATGTTCTCCCACTTGTTCTCTGCGGGCTCTCCACAGGCTTGGGTGCTGCTGCCCCATGCACCACGTGCACTGCTGCTCCTGAGTTATCTGGGGTACTGGCAGCTCTACTGCTGGGGGTGCTGGATTCACAGGTGTTGCTGCTGCTGCCAGGGGCCCAGGGTCTTGTATGCAGCCCCCTCTGCTGGTAGAGCTTGTATCAGGGGTGCCACCAGCAGGGGTTGCTGGATCATGGGTCTGCTGTGGTTCTGGAAGCCTCAGGTCACAGGTGCTGGGGGAAGGATGGGGGCTGAGCTGTGTGCAGTGCTGCTGCCCCTGCAGCCTCTGGTTGCCAGCACATGTCATAGTGCCTTTTGAAACCTCAGCTCAGGGCACCACCACTATTGCCAGTGGTGTTTGTGTTTTGGATCACCACAGCCAGGGGAAGTGGAGGGAGCCGGTCCTCTAGTTCCACTGCCTCCAGAGGTCCAGTCCACCCACCTTCAGATGTGTAGATGCACGGATCTCTCAGGTTGCTGTTGTGCTGTGCAGGGAGTCTTTTGTTGGTCAATGGATGTCCAACTGGTTGTAACTTAGAGGAGAAAGACAAAGAGAATAACTCACTCCACCGTGATGCTGAAACCACTCCAAATGTTATCAATTTTGACAATACGAAAGTAAAATAAAAACACATATAACATATGTTAGTGGGGGCGGAGGAGACTATAGGTTATAAGGCCCTCATCTGAGAGGTCTCACTTCTTGGGGGTCCATAAGATAGGGAGCTAGTGTAATATTTTAAGGTACAAAGATGATAAATAGGGGAATTAAAATGAGTACTGTAACCAGCTATATCAGTAAGTTGGCAAAAGGGCAAAAGGATGGTGTGAGTGAGCTCAACTCCCATTTATCATTGTGGGAGTCCTATAGGTGATGCTTGACCTTGAGAAATGGGGCAATCCAGGCAGAAGCCTGTTTGTAGAGGTCAGCATGTACCTGCTAGAAGACAGAGCTAAATATTTAAAAGTCATTCCCTCCAGGAGACAGGACTGGGAACTGGGTAGGGGACAGTTATTCTGATCCAAGCATAGGTACCACTTTGATAAAAATTCAAAAGTTACTTTCAAAAGAGAGAAGAAACTACAAAAACATTCTTATAGAAAGAGTCAGTGCATGGATGCTGCTGCCTAGCCTTCCTGTAATTGCGTTAAAGCTGATTTCACTGCTTTCTGAGGGCACGGCAGAGCTGGTCAGGAGGAACTGGGTGGCTGGGCACAGTCTCCAATGAAGTATGTGTGCCCTGGCTTTTCCATTCTACCATCAGTGATTCTAAAAGTGAATTTTATTTTAAAACAGCAATTCTTATAATAATATAGGCTAAAAATATAAATATATACATATGGAGAAATAGAGAAAGAAATAGAGAAAGAAAAAGTTGTACAAAACTAGAAAAATTTGATTTCCATTTTAAGACTTTCGAAAACTCATTCGTAGGCCACCGTCGTCCTCTGCTGGTAGTTGGTGTCACTGCACTCTGTGGTACTGCCCCTCCATCCTGGGTATGACTGTGGTTCTGACCATCCTTCCAACCACATGGAGTGCAGCTGGATCCAGGCGTGGAGCTGGGTGCTAGGAGGCTGGAGAGACAGAGTGGTCCTCGGCTCTGTAAGAGATGCTGTGCTCTGCAGTGATGTTGCTGGTCACTAGAGCACTGGACCCTGTCCCAAGGCAAGTAGGACATATGGTCACGTCCAGCCACGTGGCATGCACTGCAGACGATTCACCTTTTTTAAAGAATCACACATATTTCAAATGTTTGTGTTATTTTTTTCCATTTTGCAATTTATGTCTAGAAACTCTAGTGTGGAATTGATCACAGAGTAATTTTTATGATGGTATTTCACAATAATAGTGACAATAGTTTTCAGTTTTTGGTGAAAAACAGTGCAGTTACAAATCAATTAGTATTATGAACTCTGAGTTATAATTACAAGAATCAGTTTCACATTTATACTATTAATGTAAAGGAATATATATTCGTAAGAAATCTCAGTTACATCCCTAAAATAGACACAAAATAGATTAAGAGGAGATAGTCTAAGAATATTTGGGACCTTAGAACTTGATCAGTGTTTTTATTAATATAATCATCATCAGTGTTGAGTCTTTATATAAATTTAAAAGTCACTTTTTATCCAAAATCTGGCCATGACACCATAATGAATATCATACTCTTGTACCGTAAAACTTGACAAAGTACATAAAGTAGTTGTTTTCAGGCACTGAACAGCAAACGGCATAAAGCAGCAATCCTTGTAAAAAGAGAGCATCAAAAGTGAGCACCACATTCACCCTTGCTTTCTGCCTGGTGGTAGGGGGGCTGCTGTCCAAATGACAGCCCTGGAAAGTGGAGCCCAGGCCAAAGAAATGCTAGGAGGAAATAGGGATCAAAGCCTGGGGCTGCTGAGACAGCTGTAATTTATAGGATATGATATGAGAGAATGGGTTCCTGGACAGAGAATGTGTGCACTCACTCTGCGTAAAAGTACTATGCACAGGAGTAGATTCCACAGGGCCTGGCAGGAAACACGTAGTGGGGCAGGGCGGGGCTCCTAAGCTGAAGAGAGGTGCTGAAGGCCACCCTGTGCTGGGGTGTTGGAATTAACCAGTAAGAGTCGGGGAGGCCTCACTGAACTCCTTAGGCACTCAGAAAGACCATGGCCTATACAGGCTGCTCTAGATTTGCCCTAAAAAAGCCTATTCCAAATCCCAGTAGGATGAGGCTGAGCCACCAGTAAATTAACTGCCTGGCAGAATGAGACCCAGTCTTCCTTTAAAGGAAGGCAACATAACTCACACTCTCAACAATGTACCCCAGTGCCCAGTGTAAAATAAAAACTTACTAGACACATGGAAAAACATGAAAACGTGGCCCATAGCAGGAGAAAAAAATGGTAAGTAGAATAGAGAAAACAGTCAGCAGACCCAGACATGACACAAATGTTGGAGTTAGCAGACAATGAATTCAAAACAGCTATTACAAGTACAAGAAAGTATTTGGACAAATTGGTGTACGGGTGGTGAGTTCCCACAAAGAAATGGAAACTATAATAAAGAACTAAGTGGAAATTCTAGAACTGAAAATACGACATCTGACATGGAAATTATCCCTGGGAGAGCTTAGCGTCTGAACACTGAAGAAATGATGAGTGTGAATACTGGTCATCAGACAATTGAAGCTGAAGCACAGGGGAAAAGATTGAAAAGCAAGTGGGCAGAGCCTCAGGGCCTGTGGGACAGCACGCGTGGTCGCCACAAGTGAGTGAGTCTCAGAAGGACAGGGGCAAGTGGGGAGGAAGAACACATACATTTGAAAACAGAATAACTAAAATTTTTTCAAATTGAATTAAAAATATCAACCCAGAGGTCCAAGATTTCCAGTGACCCCCAAGCAGGATGAGTACAAAGAAAACCACACCTATTTTCATTGGAGTAAAATTGCTGAAGATGAAGATAGCCAGAAAACTTCTTGGGAAGAAGTTAGAAGGGGAAAAGGAGGCATCACACACGGGAAAACAAGGATAAGACTGTTGACTTCTCAACAGAAGCACTGCAAACCATTTTAGGTGTTAAGAAAGAAAAACCCATCGATCTAGACTTCTGTATCCACTGAAAATAGCCTTCAAAAAATGAAGGCAAAAAAAAAGACGTTTTAAGATTAACTAAAGCTAAGAGAGTCCACTGCCAGAAGAGCTGCAGAACGAGAAATGCTAACGGGAATTCTTCAGGCGGGTGGGAACTCGGGTCAGGAAGTAATCAGATAAATGGTAAACGTGTGGATAAACATAAAAGGTGGTTTTTCCTTCAGTTTTTAAATTCTCTAAAAGACGTTTTCTTGTTTAAAACAAAAATATGTTGCATTGTGGGATCATTAATAAATGTAGAAGTAAAATGGATGACAGTGGTAACACAAAGGATGGGGAGGCGAGAAACAGAAGTGTATTGTGTAGGATTCTTACATCATCTGTGAGATGATGTGGAACTGATTCAGATAGACCATGACCAGTGAAGGACGTGTTGCAATCTCTAGAGCGAGTCCTAAAAAAGATGAAACAAACAGATGTAACTGAAAACTCAACAGAGGAGATAAAACAGAATACTAAAAAATGTTCAGTTAAGCCAAAAGAGGGGAAAAAAGAAACAAAGAACACATGGGACAGAAGGAAAACAAACAGCAAAATAAAGTTAAGTCCAGCCATTTCAATCGATCCATCAAATGTAAGTGGACCAACACTCCAGTTAAAATGCAAAGTTCATCACACTGAATACAGAAAGCAAGGCTCAACTAGAAGCTATTTTCAAGGACGCTCTTTAAATATAAAGACACCCGTTAAAAGTAAGAGTGGAGGGGCCGGCCCTGTGGCGAGTGGTTGGGTTCACGTGCTCTGCTTCAGTGGCCCAGGATTTTGGCGCTTCGAATCCTGGGTGTGGACATGGCACTGCTCGTCAAGCCACGCTGAGGTGGCATCCCACATGCCACAGCTGGAAGGAGCCACAACAAAAAGTGCACAACTATGTAACTATGTACCGGGGGGCTTTGGGGAGAAAGAGGAAAAATAAAATGTTTAAAAAAAAAAAAGAGTGGAAGAGATGCTGTGTGAACTCTAGTCATAGGACACAAGTGTGGCTGTACTAGGACAGCCAACAGGTGTCATCAGAGATAGAGATTGCTTAGTGATAAAAGGGTTAAACCAGCCAGGAAACAGGAAAATCCTAAATGTGTGTACACTCAATAGCAGAGCTTGGCAAGTCCAGGGCTTCAGAGCAGCCCAGGCCCATGGAGAGAGTCTACCCAGGAACCACTCTGTTTCTCTTAGATAGGTTCGGTGCCCCTGAGCTGAGTTGCAGGTGCGTGGTCCCCTCCAGCACTGGACAGGGAATGATGTCTTACTGTGTGTGGTGGTGTATGTGCCCAAGCCACGGCTTGGCTGGCTTAGAAAATGTTTAGGGACAAGGGATTGCATGGCATTGTTGATACTGCTGAATCGAAACTGTCCAGGACTTAGCTCTGGCCGAGTGGAGGCACTGAGACAGAACGGGCATGGGGCCAGAGAACGGAGCCCCACTGCTCCCGGTGTGCTCAGCTATGCTCAGAGGGGAGAGCCCCACAGAGGGGCCTGTCCTGCTCACCTGTGGCTACACAAGATACCCTGCAAATTAGTCATTTAAAACATCAGCTTCTGGTTCTGTCTCATTGACTCAGCCAGTCAATTCTGGTTTGGGGACTTCTGTGAGGTCACTCTGGACGTCCCTGGGCTCACTCCAATGGCTGGATGTTCCCAAGCCTTGCTCCCATGGCTGGACATCCCTAGGGATCAGTCCCACACTGGCCATCCCCAGGGCTCACTCACCGTTCTGCATGGCACCTGTGTGCCTGCAGAGAGAGCCCCCGTGTGCTAAGGCACTCTCTGTGTCCAGGGTGGAAGCTCAGCTGATGGCTGAAATGCTGAGCACCACAGCCTGTACGCAGGGCAGGAGCATCCTGGAGAACCTGAGGGGGAGGAAGCAGCTACGCCTGCCGGCCGCCAAGGCCTTCCTGGAGAGCGCGAGGTACTGTGCTAAGTGACTGGGGTGGGGGATGGGGAGTGGGAGGAGAATTGCGTGGGGTGGCTGCCATTGGTGTGCGGACTGTGAGATAAATGGCAACTGCAGTGTCTGAAATGAAGCGCACGCTGCTCAGAGGGGACTGTCACTGAGGCTGGCCCCTCTCCTGGTGGTCTTGTGACTAGGGTCATCTCCTGACCTGGTGGGGATGCCCACCTTGCCCCATGCTCACAGGGGCCCTTGGGTGGCTGAGATGGAGTGTCCTGGGCAGTCGTGTGAGAAGCTAAGCTGGAGCGGCACAGGGCAGGGTAGGGCAGGGAATGGGGAAGGGGCTGTGGTGTTGAGCAGATCCCATCAGGGGCGCCCCAGGAGCCCTGGCCTGCAGAGCTGGCCACAGGACATAGGCCCACAGGAGGGAGGGAGCGAGTGCATCATGGGCTTCAGGTGCCGCTGCCCCGGTCACCGGTATTGGCACCTCTCTAGGCCAGGAATTCCCTTTCAGGTTTGGGGGCATGGCGGGGAGCAGTGCCCTGGTGATGCTGGCCGCCCGGCACTACTGGAACACCTGGCTCCCGCTGCTGTCCTCTGCGGGCAACAGGAAGAAATGCAAGGGTGCCTTACAGAGGATCATCAGCATCATCAACAAGACAGAAGCGAAAAAGCAGGTATGCTATGGGGCCACGGAGGGGCAGGCTTCCTAGGGTTCTTCTTCCAGAAAGGGCAAGTGAAAGCAGACCAAATGGAGCTGCTCAAACAAGGCATAGGGTGGCCTGCAGAGAGGGGGTGTGGAGGACGAGGACATCCCGAAATCCCAATGTGACAGGGTGGGGCGGCTCCTGGCCTGAGCTCAATTAGGAGAGGGGAGAGGAGGAGGCTGGGGAATGGAACAGCAGATTCAGACAGCTGAGGAAGACCCCGGAAGCCGCTGGGCAGGTGCACACCCAGACCAATGAGGTCTTGGCCTGGCTGTGATAAGGGGACATTGCCCACCCCCACCCCCATCCCCACCCCCAGTGAGTGTGTTCTTGGTGGAGGGAACTTCCCTGGCTCAGGAGCCCCAGGGGCTCCCTCCCTCCACCTGGCCCCTGAGGCAGGGAGGGCTGGCCCGACCAAGTTACAGGGGGTGCTTGGAGGTCAGCGAAGGCTGACCCAGCCTGCCTGCTGGCCGCATGTGTCCTGCAGCTTCCCAGCCCCAGGACGTGGCCTCTCATGGGGCCTCCAGTACTTTTCCTGTCTGCCCAGGAAGGCCAGACCTGAGATTGCATACCTACAAACCTGTGGTTTCCAGCAGGGCCCTGCTGAAGGGCCGGTCTGCAGGTCAAAGGCTGTAGTGAGAGCCTAGGAACCGAGCCCATGGACGGAGCTCTCGGGCCCTTGCTCCAGGGCCCAGCAAAGTCCTCAGAAGCCAGCAGCCAGACGAGCCGTGGGAGGTTTGGCTAGGACAGGATGGGGGAGCTGCCCTCTCGGCTGATTCTGCAGCTGGACCTGTGTCAGGAGGGCCCACAGCCATGAGTAAAAGTGTGGCTTTCCCGTGGCTCGTCCCGGCAGGCTAGGAGCCTGCAGTTCAAGAGACAGCAAGGAGAAAATTGAAAGTCACAGCCTCATGTAAGAGAATGGTCGAGGCTTCCTATTTTCTTACCAAGATATTTATGACCTGTAATAATCTAGGCCGGGGTGAGCATACTGCTGCGGGGGGGGCCAACTCCAGTCCACCTCTTGTTTTTGTAAATACAGTTTTATTGGAGCACAGCCATGCCTACGCATTTACAGATTGTCTGTGGCTTTGCTACAACAGTAGAGTGGAGTAATTGTGACAGAGACCTTGTGGCCCAAAAAGCCGCAAGTACTTACTATCTGGCACTTTTAGAGAAAAAATTGACCAAGCCCTGGTCTAGAAATTAATAAAACTTACCAAAAGTTCAGTTCTTTCTAATGTGCCCTTTTAAAACTGTGACAAAATGTACATAACATGATATTTATCATTTTAACCATTCATTAAGTGTGCAGTTCAGTGACGTTAATTATATTCACAGTGTCTGTGACCATCACCACTCTCTGTACCTAAAACATTTTTATCATCTGCAACAAAACTCTGTACCCGTTAAGCAATACCTCTTCTCCCCCGAGCCCCTGGTGGCATCTATTCTGCTTTCTGTCTCTATGAATTGGACTCCTCGAGGGACCTCATATAAGTAGAATCATATAGTATTTGTCCTTCTGTGAGTGGGGTATTTCACTGAGCATAATGTCCTCAAGGTCCATCCATGTTGTAGCATATTGCAGAATGTCCTTCCTTTTTATGGCTGGATAAATACTCCATTGTATGGATGGACCACATTTTGTTTATCTGTTCACCTGTTGATGGAGATGAGTTGTTTCCGCTTTTTGGCTATTGTGAATAGTACTGCTGTGAACATGGGTGTACTCATATCTCTGTGTCCCCACTGTCCGTTCTTTTGGGTACGTACCTGAGAGTGGAGTTGCTGGGTTATGTGGTGGTTCTGTATTTAACCTTTTGAGGAACTGCCAAACTGTTTCCCAGCAGCTGCACACTGTACATTCCCACCAGCAATGCACAAGGGTTCCAGTTTCTAAACTTCCTTGTCAATACTTATTTTCCTTTTTTTTTTTTTACATTACAGCCATCCTAATAGATGTGAAGTTGTATCTCATTGTGGTTTTGATTTATGTGTCTCTTATGACTGATGATATTGAGTATCTTTTCATGTGCTTATTAGTCACCTGCATATTTTCTTTGGTGAAATGTCTATTCAAGTACTTTGCCAGTATTTAAATTGGTTTGTTTTTTGTTGTTGAATTGTAGGAGTTGTCTATATATTCTGGATATTAATCCCTTATCAGATACATGATTTGCAGATTTTTTTCTCCCATTCATGTGGTTGCCTTTTCACTCCCTTGATAGTGCCCTTTGATGCACAAAAGTTCTTAATTTTGATAAAGTTCAACTATGTTTTCTTTTGTTGCCTTTGTTTTTTGGTGTTATATGTATGAAGTCAGTGCCAAAATCCAGTGTCATGGAGGTTTTTTCCTCAATGTTTTCTTCTAAGAGTTTTACAGCTTTAGCTCTTATGTTTAGGTCTTTTTCTCCCCATTTTGAGTTAATTTTAGTATATGGTGTAAGGTAAGTGTGCAATTTCATTTTTTTGCATGTGGATGTCCAGTTTTCTCAGTACCACTTGTTGAAAGACTGTCCTTTCCCCATTGGATGGTCTTAGCATCCTTGTCAAAAATCATTTCACCATATACGCAAGTGTCTATTTCTGGGCTCTCTAGTCTGTTTCATTGGTCTGTATGTCTGTCCTTATGCCAGTACCACATTATTTTCATTACTGTAGCTTTGTAGTAAATTCTGAAGTCAGGAATTAGGAATCCTCCCACTTTCTTCTTCTTTTTTAAGATTGTTTTAGCTACTTGGGGCCACTTGCAATTCCATATGAATTTGAGGATTGGCTTTTCCATTTCTTCAGAAAAGGCTGTTGGAATTTTGAGAGGGATTGTGTTGAATCTGTAGATGACTTTGGGTAGTATTGACGTCTTGACAATGTTAAGTCTTCCTATCCATGAACATGGGATGTTCATTTGTTTAGTTCTTCTTTAATATCTTTCAACAATGTTTTATAGTTTTCAGCATATAAGTCTTTCACCTCTTTGGAAGTATTTAATTCTTTTATGTGTTGTTGTAAATGGAATTGCTTTTTGTCTTAGTCAGCACAGGTTGCCATAACAAAATACCACAGACTAAGGAGGCTTAAATAACAGAAATTTATTTCTCACAGTTCTGTAGGCTGGAAGTCCAAAATCAAGGATCCAGAATGGCCAGGTTCTGATAAAGACCTTCTTCCTGGCTTGCAGATAGCTGCCTTCTTGTTCTGTCCTCATATGGTGGAAGGGGAGGGGGAAGCAAGCTCTCTAGTGTCTCTTTCTCTAAGGACACTAATCCCATCACGTGGAGCCCACCCTCATGACCTCCTCTAACCCTAATTACCTCCCAAAGACCCCATCTCCAAATACTATCACATTGGAGATTACAGCTTCTATATGAATTGGAGGGGGGTGCACGCAGTTAAATTCATAGCTCTTTCTTAATTTCCTTCTGGGATTATTCATTGCTGATGTATAGAAGCACAACTGATTGTTGTATGTTGATCTTGTGTCCTACAGATTTGCTGAATTCGTTTATTCACTCTAGTAGTTTTCCTGTGGATTCTTTGGGATTTTCTATACATAGGATCACGTAATCTGTGAACAGAGATAGTGTTGCCTCTTCCTTTCCAATTTGGATACCTTTTATTTCTTTTTCTTGTCTATTAGCTCTGGCTAGAACTTCCAGTAAAATGTTGAATAGCATTGGTAAAAGCAGGTATCCTTGTTCTCATCTCAGAGGGAAAGCTTCAGTCTTTCACTGTTGAGTAGGATGTTAGCTGTGAGTTTTTCATAAATACCTTTTATTGTGTTGAGGAATTTTCACACTGTTCCTAGTTTTCTGAGAGATTTTATGATGAAAGTTTGTTGGATTTAGTCAACTGCCTTTCGTCCATCAATTATGGTGATCATGTGGTTTTTCTCCCTCATTGTATTAATGTGATGTATTCCATTGATTGATCCTCTTATGTTGAACCACCCTTGTATTCCTGGGATAAATCCCACTTGGTCACGGTGATTAACACTTTTACTATACTGTTGGATTTGATTTGCAAGTATTTGTAGAAGATTTTTGTATCTTTATTCATAAAGGATATTGGCCTGTAATTTTCTTTTCTCGTGATGTCTTTATCTGGGTTTGCTGTCAAAGTAAAGAGTTAGGAAGTGTTCCTTCCTCTTCAATTTGTTGAAGAGTTAAGAAGCATTAGTGTCAACTCTTTGTTAAATGTTTGGTAGAGTTCACCTGTGAAGCCATTTGGTGTGGGATTTTTTTTTTATTGGAGGTTTCTTTTTGCTGATTCAATCTCTGCTTGTTAGAAGTTTCTCGAGATTTTCTATTTCTTCTTGCATCAGCTTGGGTAATTTGTGTGTTTCAAGGGCTTTTTCCATTTCTTCTCGGTTATCAGATTTGTTGGCGTGCAGTTGTTCATGGGATTCTCCCATAATCCTTTCTAGCTCTCTAGGGTTAGTAGTAACATTCTCACTTTCATTTCTGATTTTAGTTATTTGTGTCTGCTTTGTTTTTTTCTTTACCAGTCTACCTAAAGATTTTCAGTTTTGTTGATCATTTCAAAGAACCAACTTTTGGTTTCATTGATTTTCCTCTGTGGTTTTTCTGTTCTCTGTTTTGTTTATCTCTGCTCTAATCTTTATTATTTCCTTCCTTCTGCCAGCTTTGTGTTTAGTTTATTCTTCTTTTTCTAGTTCCTTAAAATGTAAAGATAGGTTGTTGTTGAAGATCTTTCTTCTTTTTCACTGTAGGCATTTACAGCTAGGAGCTTCCCTCTGAGCACTGTTTGTGCTGTGTCCATAAGTCTGTTCTCATGTACTTTTGGTCCCATTGATTTAAGGCTATGAAACTGACTTGGATGCTTCATGTCATTGGAAACGTTGTGGGCCGTGTTGGGGGATAGTCTCTGCGTCGTAATGTAGTATACCTCGCACTGAGAGCTTTTCTTGTGGGTGAGATGTGATGTCACTCTTTGTGACCTGGTACTTCAGAAATGTAGCTGCAATTTCTGTGATTATATACTGAGCCAATGGAAAACAAGCAGTGAAAGAATAAATTGCAACTTTCAAGTATATGTGTTGTTTGTTCGTTTTTACTTTAGGAAAAAGGGAAAACGCTCCTTCTGCACCAGTGGCCTACAGCGGACTTACAGAGTGGAGGGACTACTGAAGGTTATTTTCTCCCAGGTTTGTAGATGCAAGACAGACAGAGCCACAGGCAAAAAGAAAGGGAAGGACTCTGTGCTTTTAAATTCCTGCCCCTTATTTAAAGCCAGCTTTATCATGACAGTAACCACAGGCAGTGTCTGCTCAGTAGTTAATGCCTGACAAGCACTGTGAGTGCTTTTCCTGAACAACTTTATGAAATCCCCACTGTTTTCCCCACAAGAAAACCAAAGCCCAGATGGACCCTTGTTGTCCAGGGCCACACTGGTCCTCCTGGGCCACCTGGGTCCAGAGCCAGTGCTCTCGGCCTCATAGTGGCTGCTTGAAATCTAGCCTCTGGGTTATTCTGACAGATAAATCATATTCTTCTACTTCCATAAAAAATCTGGAGATATACTCCTGCAAAAAGAAAAATGCCGACCTCAGAACAATAAGACTATATTTTAGAATTCATGTTTAAAGAAAACAATCATGATTATCTTCTAAAAATTAATCATTCCTGAGAGTATAAGAGTCCCAGTGTGTCTTGGGGAGTGCTTCAGAGCCTGTTTAGAGAGAGAAACTTGATAAAAATAGTGAACGACAATGTGCCCATGTGTGATTAGAGACTGGGTTGCGCACTAAACCCCAGCCGTTGGCATCACATGCTGGTGCTGCAGAGAGGGCTGTAGGTGCAGCCGTCTGGGAGGCAGAAAGCGGCCCAGACACTGAGAATGCGACGTCTGGTAAAGAGCCAGGCTGCGGGGTAAAACACAGCCCTGCTGCGGGGAGGGTAGAAGTCAGGCTGCACTGAGCTCTGTGTGCTAGGATAAACATCAGATAGGTACAATATGTAGTGGTTTTAAAAATTCAAATTCTAGGAAAAAAAAATAGAGAATAAAATTGAGCGTACCAGTGATCATAGAGGCACACTTTCAAATATACGAAAATTTTATGAATGAGAAATGCAGGAAATTAAAAAGTAAACAGGGGCCAGCACCCTGGCCGAGAGGTTAAATTTGCGTGCTCTGCTTTGGTGGCCTGGGGTTCACCCATTTGGATCCTGGGCACGGACCTACGCACTGCTCATTAAGCTGTGCTGAGCCGGCATCCCACATAGAAGAACTGGAATGACCTACAACTAGGATATACAACTGTGTGCTGGGCTTTGGGGAGGGAAAAAAAGAGGAAGATTGACAACAGATGTTAGCTCAGGGCCAACCTTCCTCACCAAAAAGCAAAAAAATGAAATAAAATAAACACTGGGAAGATATTTGCGTCAAATTTGGCAGCTAAATGATTAGTCTCTTTAACACATAAACAGTCGTATTAGCAGGGTAGGATATGCTGTGCCGCAGTAACAACCCCCAGGCTCAGCGGCTCGGTCCACACAAGCAGTGTCCTCCCTTGAGGCCCTCGTTCATCCTGAGGCACCGTCTGCAACCAGTGGCCTCCAGGGCAAGGGGGACGGAGGAGGAGCACTGTCCCATGCATGGCCCCAGACAGCTGCTGCAGTATTGGGCAAGCAGGGTCTCTGCCATGTGCCTCCATAGGCTGAGTGGAAAGACATGACCGTGATTGTGCATCAAGGAAATGCAGTGTGAAGGGCGGGGCCTCTCAGCTAATCAGAACTGGAAATCACATATGGAAGTGGCCCTTGCCACTCCAGTTGGTGGTTCCCAAGTTCGGCTGGCTGAGATGTGGGTAATGAACTCAGACAGTGGAGGAGTCCATGTTATGGAACCTACCTGGTTCCCACGTTTCAGACATTGACCAGCGTATCCAGCTGTGCGTTTAAATCTACCCTCTCCTGGGCTTGGAGAGCAGAGACACCTGTATATTTAACTCCCCAGCCCTGAAAGCGTGGAGGCCACAGTGAGCCCACAAGTCCTGGGCAGTATGAGCTGGTGGGTTCTCTTAGCCAGCAGCGTGCCAGTGTGAGTGGCAAGATCCATGGGCATGTTAACCGCTTTGCTCCGATTCAAAAAAGAGAAGGGAAGCTGGGTGGTCAATGATGTAAAATAGAACAACTTAAGTGTCTAGTACCAGGGTGGGAACAACCTGAGTGTCCAGTACCAGCAACGGGGACAACCTGAGTGTCTGGTAACAGTGGTGGGAACAACCTGAGTGTCCAGTACCAGCAACAGGGACAACCTGAGTGTCCGGTACCAGCGGTGGGGACAACCTGAGTGTCCAGTACCAGTGGTGGGGACAACGTGAGTGTCCGATACCAGCAATGGGGACAACCTGAGTGTCTGGTACCAGCAGTGGGAACAACCTGAGTGTGCAGTACCACCAGTGGGAACAACATGAGTGTCCACCACCAGCGATGGGAATAACCTGAGTGTCCGATACCAGCAGTGGGAACAATGTGAGTGTCCACTACGAGCGGTGGGAACAACCTGCTTGTCTGGTACCTGCGGTAGAAACAACCTGAGTGTCCAGTACCAGCAGTAGGGACAACCTGAGTGTCTAGTACCAGTGGTGGGGACAACCTGAGTGCCCAGCACCAGCAGTAGGAACAACCTAGTATCCAGTACCAGCGGTGGGAACAACATGAGTTTCTGGTACCAGCGTTGGGACGAACCTAAGTGTCCGGTACCAGGGATGGGAACAACCTGGCGTCCAGTACCAGTGGTGAGAACAAAGTGAGTGTCCACTACCAGCAATAGGAGCAACCTGAGAGTCCCATACCAGCGGTGGGGACAACCTGAGTGTCTAGTACCAGCGGTGGGACAACCTGTGGTGGTGGAAACAACCTGAGTGTCCGGTACCGGCAGTGGGAACAACCTGGGTGTCCAGTCCTAGCAGCGCGGCCTCTGCTTAGCTAAGCAGTGGGGCTGAAGCTGCGGTGCTGGTGTGTTTGGTGGCGAATCCACAAGACTCACGGATTCCTCCCCTCTGTACTCTCCGCCTGCAGGAGCAGGGCAACGTGACTCATAGAGCTGTTAGGGCAGTGGGGAAAGGATTCTTCTCTCCTTAAGCCCACATTGTTTATTTTTAAGGTTACAGAAAAACAACAGGAGTTTCAAACAGAAAGAGCTTGAAGGACTGCGGAGTCTGAGAAAGCTTAAGGAGGGGGCAGCCGGGGTACAGGCCGCTCAGGAAGTACCTGCAGAAGGTCAGCCAGGTGGCGAGAGAAAGGACGAAGGGACAGCCTGCAGGTCAACAGGGTCAAAAGCCCCGTGGGGTGAGCGCCTGAGGAGCGCCCCCAGTGGTTAGTCCGGCAGGGACTGATGTGTTGGTTCCTGCCCGCGCCCGGCCCAGCGCTGCTGCCCACAGAGAAGCTCCAGTTAGCCTGAGGGCAGTTCTCGGGGACGTGTCATTGGGAGTCGCTCCTGGCACCGTGGGCTGGCTCCACAGACATGGCTGTACCTGTGTGTGAGGAAGGCAGTGCACATGCCCCGAGGTGTGCCCACATTCCACACCTGCCAGCTGGTGCAGGGCTGGTTTACAACCTGTGGTTACACCCCTCGCCGGCTATGCAGCAAGAGGCCCAGCCGCCTGGGCGCAGGTGCCGCCCTCAGCTGCCCAGGGTCTTGGGTGCCCCCGAGCACTCACCACGGACCCCCGCACACAAGGCGGGGCCCTCAAAGCGGTGGGCAGCCAGCAGGGGCAGGTGCTCCTCAGTTCCCATCAGGGGTTGGCAGTGGCAGGACCCTTGGGCCCCCTGACCCCTGTCCCCCACAGGGACCGAGGATGACCTGACTCTGCGCGCGGCGCTCTATGGCCTGCTCTTCCACTGCCACGCTGACCACGCTGACTGGGAGGGAGGCCTCAAGGTGCTGGACGAGGCTCTGCAGGTGCTGCCGCGGACGGCGCACCGCCTGTGAGTGCCCCGCCGCCCGGACCTTTCCCCGGATCCTGAGACCCCTTCCTGTCTCGGGAGCTCCCCACCTCAGGAACCCCCCCACGTCTGGGACCCCTCCCTGCCTGGGGAGCCCCCATGCGCTGGACCCCTGCCCTTGATGCCTGGGACCCCTCCTCGCTGAGAGATGCCCCAGCACCCTCTGATGCCTGGGGATCTCTCTTTGATGGGCAACCACCCTAGCCCAGAGAACCTCCCCCACACCCAGGACCTTTTGTTGCCAGGGGATCCCCTTACCCACCTGGGGACCCCTCTCCTGAAGACCCCCTCGCCCATCTGCCCCGCTCCCAGAGTGCCTCCCCCACTGCATCCTGCGGTGCCTTCTCGCGCCTGCCCCATCAGGGCCTCCTGCGCACTCCCATTTTCCCTGAGGACTTTATTTCCCCACTAAGAATTCGACACAAGCAAGGTGGGGACTTAAAACACAAGGCACTCGCGCACAAGAATAAAATCAGAGAAAATTAAGAAAAATGAAACGTGACACAACACAAAAACCCCAAGTGACTCAGGTTCTATTTTGTTTTATCTTTGTAAGAAGGAAAATGGCCAAGTACTCATTTTGGATGCATTAGATACATTTAAATTTTTTATCATTCAATTCAAGCATTTATTTCTGTCTTTTACTTTTCTTTAGCTTGATTTTTAAGCATATGGTCATTGTGAAGGCCAAACTTGGCCAGAATTTTACAATGGAGATACAGAAATTCAAAGACGAAAGTGAAGATTATTTGTCACACATGTGGCACCGCCTGGCCTTGAACTCGAAGACCATCTGTGGAGAGCTGACCTGCTATCATAATGCAATTCAGGCCTTACAGGTCTGACTCTGGTTCCCTCTGGTGGTTGTGAGTAGAGGTGGTCATGTGAGAGCAGCTGCCTGGGGAGGTGCCTGGAGGAGCTCTTGCTGCCTGGAGCAGCAGGACCACCTCCTGGGAGGTGCGTGACGGTCTCCTTTGCTGACCAGACAAGGCAGCAGATGGACCCATCTTCTGTCACCCTCTTCGCACATGGAAGGACGGGGTCCTTGCCTGTAGGGGCTGGAGGGTGATCCTCTTGCTGCATGGGAGAGAGGGAAAGAGTCGGGGAGGCCTACCCGAGGGGGAGGAGCCGAGGCCTGGTCGGGGCTGTGGAGGGAGCTGGGCTCTGCAGCTTTCTGGGATGCATGGGTCCTGGGGACATTCCTCGCCCCCAGGAAGCCAAGACAGACATTCTCCTCAGTACACCTGAAGTGAAGTAGGGTAGACCTGAGGGAACGGCACCTCAGTTTGATGCAAGAGCATCTGGAACTTGCCAAGGACAAAGGAGGCTCCTAATCGTGGACCTGAAGGTGTCCCAGACACGCATCGCAGCAGACACCTGAAAGGCTTTCTGTTAGGCGGGATGTTTCTCCCTCCTGGAACAAATCCTGCCCTGGGGTTTTGGAGAGCTCCAGGGGCCGGTGTGTCTCTCAGGAAGGGCTTAACTGGGAGCTGGTCAGGAGGCCACTCTGGGTCCAAACACGGGCTCTGCCACTTGCTGTGTGGTCAGCACCGAGGCCTGGATTCCCAACAAGTGGCTATGGGGTACCCCTACACCTTGCTTCTGGGCCAAAGACCAAGGCCTCCCTGGGCAATGGCCCCGTGGGGTACACTGGGACCAGGCAGTGTGGCCCCCCACCAGTGAAAGAAGAGGGCCTGCTCCCAGAGAGAGGCATGCCGCCCGGACAGAGTGAGCCTGTCGGCTCCCTTTGCAGCCATCGCCTTGAAAAGGCTCTGTCACCGCTGACCCCAAATCCCTTCCTGCCACTGTTTCTTCTTTTTAGGGGTAGGAGGCGTTCTTTAGTAAATTCGCAGGTTTATACAACTATCACCATAATCCATTTTAGAACTTTTCACTATTTCATCACCCCCAAAAACCCAGGTCTATTGGTACTCACTCCCCCTCCCTCCCACCAGCCCCAGGGAGCCACCAATCTACTTGCTGTCTCTATGGATTTGTCTATTCTGGACATTTCACACAAACAGAATCAGACAAGCTGTGGCCTTTGTGTCTGGCTTCTGTCACCAAACGTGATTCCACGGTTCATCATGTTGTAGCGTGTGTTGGGGCTTCCTTCCTTTTTATGGCTGAATAATGTGCCATTGTGTGGATGGACGTCACCATGTGGAGGGACATCACTGTGTGGGTGGACGTCACCGGATGGAGGGACATCGCCGGGTGGAGGGACGTCACCGTGTGGGCGGATGTCACCGGGTGGGCGGACGTCACCAGCTGGGTGGACGTCACCAGGTAGATGGACATCACCGGGTGGATGTAGTCACCGTGTGGAGGGACGTCACCGTGTGGGTGGATATCACCGTGTGGGTGGATATCACTGTGTGGAGAGACATCACTGTGTGGAGGGACATCACCGTGCGGGTGGACATCACCGTGTGGGTGGATATCACTGTGTGGAGAGACATCACTGTGATGGTGGATGTCATTGTGTGGAGGGACATCATTGTGTGGATGGACATCACTGTGAGAGACATTTTGTTGATAGGCATTTGTATTGTTTCCATTCTTTAGCTATTGTGATGAATGCTGCTATAAGCATTTGTGTACAAGTTGTTGCGTGGACATATGTTTACACATCTCTTGGGCATATACCTAGGAGTGGAATTGTTGGGTCATATGCTGACTCTATGTTTAACTATTGAGGAACGGCCAGGCTGTTTCCCACAGGGGCTGCACCATTTTACATTCCCACGAGCAGTGCACAAGGGTTCCATTTTCCCCACATCCTCACCAACCCTTATTATCCTCTGACTTTTTGGTTCTACCCATCCTAGTGGGTGCAAAATGCTATCTCATCTTTTGCATTTCCCTAATGACTAATGCTGAACATCTTTTCATGTGCTTATTCGCCATTTGTATGTCTTTGGAGAAACGTCTATTCAGATTATTTCCCTATATTTTAATTTGGTTGTTTGTCTTTTTATTGTTGAGTTGTAGGAGTTCATTATGCATCCTGGATACAAGTCTCTTATCACATATATGATTTGTAAATATTTTCTCTCACTCTGTGGGTTGTCTTTTCAACCATGTTTTCACTTTCTTGATGATGTCACTTGAGCACCAAAGTTTTATCATTTTGAGGAAGTCTAATTTATCTATCTCTCTCTCTCTCTTTTTTTTTTTTTTGGTGAGGAAGATTGGCCCTGAGCTAACATCTATTGCCAGTCTTCCTTTTTTTGCTTGAGGGAGATTGTCCCCGAGCTAACATCTGTGCCAGGCCTCCTCTACTTTGCGTGTGGGATGCTGCCACAGCGTGGCTTGATGAGTGGTGTGTAGTCTGCGCCTGGGATCCAAACCCGTGAGCCCCAGGCCACTGAAGTGGAGTGCACTAACTTAACCACTGCACCACTGGGCTGGTCCCCTTTTTGTTGCTTGTGCTTGTGGTGTTGTATCTGAGAAACAATCGCATAATCCAAGGTCATGAAGATTCACTCCTAAGTTTGCTTCTAAGAGTTTCATAGTTTTAGCTCTTACATTTAGGTCTTTGATTTATTTCAAGTTAGTTTTGTATTTGGCGTGAGGTAGGGCTCCTACTCCCTTCTTCAGCATGTGGATGCCCAGTTTTCCCAGCACTGTCTGCTGAAACTATGATCATTCTCTCTCCAGCCCTCTAACGGGACTCTCCCTCCCATCACCCCTCTTGCACAGCTCTTGTCAAAGCCACCAGCAACCACCATGGTCATTCTGAGGCCCTGTCTTACCCCACCTGATGGGGCATATGCCCATCCCTCTGCTCCATTGGACTTCCTTCACTTGGCTTCCAAGTTCCCCTGCCCCTCAGGGTTATTCCTCCTTCTCTTCTCCCCACCCCTTAATGAGGGAGAAGGACCCAGGCTCAGGGCTTGGATCCCCTCCTTCCATGATCCCCTCTCCCTGGTGACCTCAACCAGTGTCCTGGGCTAAATGCCATCCCTGCACCGATTGTCCTCACAACTAAGTCTCCAGCCCAGACTTCCCTCCACTCTGGCCTCACATGTGCCACTGCCTGCTCCACGCTTCCATCTTACTGATGTTGTAACCCAGCATTCCCAAATCAACTCCTGCTCCTGCGCACCACCCTGCTCTTTCCCACCCTCCCCACCCCCAGCAGCTCTGCAGTTAGCCACAGGACCATCCAGATAAAGCCTCATGGACACATTCAGCGTGTGCTGGAGAAGCACAGAGCTGAGGATAGAGTGATGGCGGGGAGCCACTCGAGGCTGGCGTTGCTGAGGAGCCCTGCTCCAACACTCGGGGTCCATGAGGGACAGGGCAGGACAGGCAGGTGGGCGGGGTAGCCACAAAGAGAGCAGATGCACAGGTGGTCTCGTTATGGTAAACACAGGGTGAAAACAAACCCGTTTGCTTCTAGAAGATGAAATAGTAAAACCACTTCATGTTATAGATCACATCTTCAATACAGTTCTTGCGATGGGAATGACACCCTCCTGTTTTGTTTAATCTCAAAGAAGCCAGAAAGTGACTGGCAGAAAATTGACTATATCATGGAATTCAGCGAATGGCTGTATTACAAGCAGTTTCCTATTGAAGACGTGATCTTCCACCTGAGGTCGGCAATCGACATGCTGCTGCTGATGAAACCTGCCAGGGACACACCTGAGCCAGCAGGTAAGGAGACGCGGCCAGGGATGGGGGCTGGCCACCGTCTGGGCTCCTGGGCACACAGGTCCCTTCAACAGTCATGGCTTCTCTCATTCGGAGTCACAGTTCATGTACACAGCACAGTGCCCACCCCTTCACCAGCAGCATGCCCCCTGGAAAGTTCCATGTGGATGCCCCTCAGTGCCCGTGCTCGCGAGAGGGTTCAGGACCCGCTCCACCATTATCGGGTCGCACTAACAGGAAGGCCCAGCCTGTTCTGATAGACAGGATCTGGGGCCAGCTCCCAGCCCCTGCCCCGAGGCTGCAGGAGCAGATGCAGGAATGTACCTCTGGGCTGAGGGGGCTTCACACCCCATGCCAGAGCTTGCCTCCCTTCTGTCCCTCAGCTCAGTCCCTGAGGTTGTGGAGGGATGGAGATGTGTTTGGTTTGGGCTGAGAGGTGAGGGTTCGCTGGGCTGGAGTACTGGTGAGTGGGGGAGCTTCGGGCAGCCCCGCTGTGGCTGAACGTTGGGGGCTTAAAAACCACAGATGCCCCAGGCATCAGCCCAGAGGCTCCACCTAGAAGGTCTGGGTGCAGCCAGGGGTCGCAGCTCCCGGGGGAGATGCTGGTGGGCAGCAGGGTCGAGACCCTGTCCTGGAGGGAGCAGCATTTTGGAGTAAACCAGTCAGCCTTCCTGCGGGGGAGTGGACACAGGGCACAGGCCCAGGGGCTGCTCCAGAGGCCCCTGCATGGCTGGTGCAGGGCTGGGAGGTGACGCAAGCCTGCTCTGTGGGGAAGCCTCTGCTGTCAGAGTGGATGAGGGGTCTTCTCAGGACCCCACAGCCTTGGCGCAGGGGCATTCTGGGAAAACACAGGGTACTCCCACATCCAACCTGCCAAAGGGAAGGTGGTGTGGGTGCACAGATGCTGCTCCATGGGGAGAGCGGATGGGAGGCAGGGGTGGTGGGCATCAGCCTTTCAGAAGAAGTCTCACCTCGCCAGCAAGAGAGCTCTTACACCAGAGGGGCCACGCCCCCAGCAGGGTGGGTGCTCCGGGCAGCAGAGGCCTGTGATGGCCGGCCCAGGCCTGCTCCAGTGGGACCTCTTTCACAGCACTGAGGCAACCTCCATCCTGGGGCTGCTGAATTCAGGGCCCGGGAAAGGGGCAGCCTCCGGTGTGCATGCACTAGCAGCACGCAGACCGCCCACTCAACGTCCAGCCCCCATCTGGGTGAGTCTGGACATCATCTCAGATCGGCTAGGGTGAAACCCTGGAGGGAGGTTCCATTGCTTCCAGCCCCGACCAGCAGACCCCAGAGCTGCAAGATGCCAGCCAGGCACCACTCCAGGCCTGTGACGGGCATCTCCTCGCAGCCCCGACTGTGGCCCACAGCATCCAGGCAGACAGGCCTGTTGTCTCCTGGCACGGGGAGAAGCCCTGGGACAGCCGTCCCTGAGGCCAGCTTGGCCCCTACACGCATGGTCACCCCTTCTGGAAGTGGCTTGGCCCCCAGGACAGGTGGCGGGCATTGACTAGATGACTGCCCTTTGACGGGCGATGTGGGACCTCTGGGAGCCATTTGAGGGCCTGGGAGAGGGGCAGAGAGGAAATGACTGAGGCCCATGGATGCTGGTTTGGGCGTGCTCACAGCAGTGGGCACTCGTGTCTTGCAGAGGAACATAGGTCCCCCCAGGCAACCTCAGAGAGCCCAGGCTCCGAGGACAGGGGGACATTCTCCTTGGAAAGCCTGCGAAGTGTGCGGCAGTTAGAAACGCTGGCCCGTGCACACATCCTGCTGGCCCTGATGGTGTCCCCGAGTGCTGCCGGCTACCAGGACTACTGCCTCATGGCCTACACCTTCCTCAGGCGCATCTGGCAGGTGAGGCAGCAGCTGCCCTCCTGCGAGTCCTCAGCTCTCCTGGGTTCGCAATCTGGGGGCTCGAGTGTTAGCTCTTGCACAGGTTGTCTGAAGACTTTCGAGACGTGAGCAAGCGTCTCTCTACCTTATTCCGTCAGTGTTAAAGGGATCCCGCTCTTGCCCCCACCATCCCCCCTGCTTGGAACTCCTCGGAGGAGGGGCCCTTCCTCCTCTCTGAAACCAGCCCCACACCTTTGCCCACCTTCCCCCCGCCCACCCTCACCACGGTCGCCCACGCCTCTGCATGTGGAGCAGCCAGCCAGCTGAAGCACACGTCTTCCCGACTGTTGGCAGCCCTGGTGTCGCAGATCCTGAACACCTCTGCCACTGGGCTTCCGGAACCTTCTGTGCACCCCTCATGGCCTCCTTGCTCCCCTCCTGCCCCACCACCTCTTACAGGGGCCCCCCAGGGGCCTCTCGTTGATGATGATGGCCTGTCATTCTCGGGGCTCTCTGGCGGGCAGTGACCCCCAGCAGGACAGTGCCCATCATGACAGGCCATTCTTCTGAGGGCAAGTTTGCCCCCTGCCCTCAGTAACTTGCTGGAGAGAACAGGGCCGTCGCCCCTTGGCAGCAGGAAGGATTGGGAAGGCCATCCTTGGTCTTCTAGATGTCCCAGGCCACCCCCTACCCCCCACCACCTGCTGCAAACAATTCTTTTAGGAGAGCTGCTAGAAGTGATTGAAGTGCGTTCTTACTTAGACATTAAACTCACTTTACGGAGCTGACCAGCCTCCTTGAGGGTCAGCGTGTCTGCCCCTCACCCCCACGCCCCCACTGGTCCAGAGTCCTGGGGGGATGCCCCGAGTGTAGAGGAGGGCTGGCCGAGTGTCCCAACCACAAGGGACGCTGCAGCCGCCTCTGCATGGGGTGGGCGCACTGGCTTGGCCAGTACAAGAGTGGACACGAGGCTCCCGCTCCAAGCCTTAGGGTCACCAGCACCCCTGATTTGAGCATGTAGTAAGAAGGTGGGGAGGTATGTCTGTCCTTACAGTTGCAAATTTGGATTTAATTTTTCCCAGGTTTCTTTACTGACAGCGGGAAAGTCAATTTTAGAAAATAAAATTCTAGCAGCAGCTAGTTCACGTTTGTCGTTGCCTAAAAAAGAGAAGGAGAAGGAGAAGAGCAAGGACAAGGACAGAGAGAAGGGCAGAGACCCAAAGCAGGTAACCGTGCTGTCCTAGGCGCCAGCCTGTGCCCAGGCGGCCTCATGGGTTGTCCCAGAGGCAGGGCAGTGGAGGGCAAAGGCCCCAGAAGGGGCCACTCCCAGACTGTGGGATCTGAGGAACTCTGTGCCTTAGTTTCTTCTGTAAAATGGACACAGAAGTCTCACCCTCACCCACCCTGGGGTTGTTAGGAGGGTAACGATGGGATGTCTGGTCTTCTCCCTGGTGCTTATCTCGTGCCACAGCGAGTCACCAGACAAATACCTTTGCACAGTCACTCCATGCAGGCAGATCTGGGTCCTGGGTGTGCAGGGCGGGGAGTGAGAAATAGCTTCTCCATCACATGGTGGCCTGTACCACACATCGGACCTTTCACTCTGAAGTGTCTGCATGTCCACGTGGCTGTGCTCACTGCAGCCCATCTGACAGTGGTCCTGTCTGCACAGCCCTCCAGACCAGTGACGCACACCTGGGCTCCAGCACGAAGTCCTCGTGCCCTCATTCACCCAGCCTTTCCCGAGCGTGGGATGTGCAGGTGGGGAGGGGCCGTGAGCCTGGGGCACCCCAGGTAGACTCTGGCTGTGCAAGGGCAGAAGGCGTCTGTTTGCACTCTTGAAAGTGATGTCAGAGCATGGTTTGGAGGTAAAACTGAATGTGGCTTTGGTTTGGCTGCTGCCAGGGCTGGGATCTTAGGGCAGCCATGTGCCGTGGGGCTCGAGGGAGAGTGCAGACACGCAGCCCTCGGTCTCCAGGGACACTGCCTTCTCAAGGCTCCTGACCTGTCTACTCAAGCTGTAACACCTGGGCGTACATTTTCAACTCCACTTGATAAAGCAAATCCTGCGTTTCTGCCTTTCAGTATCAAATCCCAAGTCCTAGCAAACTGCCTGAAGCTTTGCCGGCAAGCATAGAAGAATGGGCTTCCTACTCCTGCCCTGAAGAAGTGGTGTCTGTGTTTAAACAAGATAAAAGTGACTTTACTATTAACCCATCGAGTATCCAGAAGCCAGTAAGTTGACTTAAAGAAATTGTCCCAGGCCTTGGAAATACACTGGCTAGCCTGCATTCCCGCCGTATCGTCTCCTTGACTTGTAGGTCCAGCCAGGGTCTTCCATTGTGAAATGTTCCCAGAAAGAGGAATACAAGAACAGGCCTTTACTTAGTGGATTGTTCAGAAGGGAGCCACGTCACCGCCCGGGTCAAGGCACAGGGACAGTCAGCCCCGGCCCCTCCCGCAGCCCACACTCAGCCACACTCTACCCTCATCCGTGGGAAACACTTCCTTCTTTTCCTCACACATTCACCACCCAAGTAACACCCCTAAATGTGAACATTAGTTGTGTGTTAGTGTCCTGTGGCTGCCATAACGCGTTACCACAAACCAGGTGGTTTAAGCAGGAGAAATGTGTTCTCCCATAGTTCTGGAGCCCACAAATCCAAAATTGGTACCACTGGACCAAAATCAAGGTGTCAGGGGGCCACGTTCCCTCTGGAGGCTCCAGGAGACGATCCCTCTTGCCTCCTCCAGCTCCTGGTGCTTTGGGGCTTGTGGCTGCCTCACCCCCAGTCTCTGCCTCCGTCTTCTCGTGGCCTCTCCTTGGTGTGTCACGTCTCCTGCTGCTTTCCTCTTGTAGGGACCCATGTGATTACATTTAGGACACGAGGATAATCTCCCCATCTCAGGATCCTTATCTTAATCACACCCGCAGTCCTTTTTTGCCGCATAAGGTCACATGTACAGGTTCCAGGTGTTAGCACCTAATGACTTTGAGGGCCATTATTCAACCCACTACGTTCTGCCTGTTTTCCGTGCTGTGTAAAAATGGAATCATTCAGTGTATAATCTTTGGTATTGGCTTCTTTCATTCAGTTCTGTTTGTGGGACTCCTCTGTGCTCGTTTGTGTCTCTACAGTTTTTTTATGTTCATGGCTGTAGGATATTCCATGGCATGACTGGACCACAATCTATTTGTCCATTCAACTGTTAATGGACATTAGGGTTCTTTCCGGTCATGGCTATTACAAAGGAAGCTGCTGTGGGCATTCGTGTACATGTACCTCAGTGCCCACATGCCCACGTGTCTGGAGCACATGCCCAGCAGCAGAATTTCTGGGTCACAGCATGCGTATCTTCAACCACAGGGTATATAGCCAAATTGCCTTAGAAAGTGATCACGTCACCCACAGGAGCAGGAGTCCCTGTGCCCACAGCCTTGCCAGCCTCATGTGGCTCACCTTCTGGACCTTGACTGTTGGTGGATGTGTGGCAGCATCTCATGTGACTTAACTGGACACTCCCTGGTTACAGCAAGGTTGGATGCCTTGCAATGCTTGTTGGCCATTTGTAGATCCTCCTTTGTGACGGGCCTGTCCGATCCACTGCCCACACTTTATTACACTGTCTGTCTTTTCCTTCTTGATGCAAAGGAATTCTTTGTCTATTCTGGAAAAAGCACTGTGACAATTTGTGGACAGCAGATCACCATCTACTCCGTGCGTTGGCTTTCTTGAGGTTTTCTCGTGAATAGAGATTCCTAGTTTTAAAGTAATAAAAAGTATTAATCTTTTTCCTTGTGACTAGTGCTTTTTGTGTCCTCTTTTTTTAAAAAAAAATCTTCTTTTCCCAAAGGTCATGTAGATATTCTCTTACAGTGTTTTTCCAAGAGCCTTATAGCTTTACGTGTGAGATTTAGACCCATAATCTGCCTGGAGTAGGTTTGTGTGTGGCATGAAGGGAGGGATCTGGCTTCAGATTTTTACGTCTGGCTATCTACATGTTCTAACATCATTTACTGAAGAAGCATTTGCCCACCTTCTTTGCACCACGTTTGTCACAAATCAAGTGTGCACATGTGCACCACCATCTCACTGTCTGGATTCCTGAGCTTCCTAACCTTGATGTGAGGTGAACGCCCCCTCACCTGACTCTTGAGGCAGGTCCTGGAGGTCCCCTCCGCTTTCCATCGTTTGCTTCCACGTGATTTTTAGAACCAGCCTGTCAGATTCCATTAAAGCCCTGGTGGAGCTGTGATTGTGATTGAATTGAATATCTAGATCTGTTTTAGATTTAGGGCAGAATTGATATCTTTGTCCTTTTGAGTCTTCCAATCCATGAACATGGTCTGTCCCTGTTAATTAGTTCTTCTCTAACTTCTCAACAATGGATTTGAGTTTCTGCCTGGAGGTTATGCACATGTTAGATTTATTTCCATGTATTGATATTTTTGATGCTATTATAAATATACCTTTTTGTTTCATTTTTTAACTCCACATGAAATATAGAAATATATTGTTTTCATGTTGACCTTGCAGTCATCAATTTTGTTAACCTCTTAATAATTTTGGTAATTTACCTGTGGATTCTTTTGGATTTTGTGTGTATGCAATCATTTCATCTACAAACAATTTTTTCTTAACTTTTTATTGAGATCATGATAGTTTACAACCTTGTGAAATTTCAGTTGTACATTATTGTTTCAGTCGTGTTGTAGGTTCACCACTTCACCCTTTGTGCCCACCCCCCACCCCCCTTTCCCCTGGTAGCCACTAATCTGGTCTCTTTGTCTCCATGTTTAACTTCCACATATGAGTGGAGTCATACAGAGATTGTCTTTCTCTATCTGGCTTATTTCACTTAACATAATACCCTCAAGGTCCATCCATGTTGTTGTGAATGGGACCATTGTATCCTATTTTATGGCTGAGTAGTATTCCATTGTATATATATATGCACCATATTTTCTTTATTCAATCATCAGTTGATGGGCAGTTAGGTTGCTTCCACATCTTGGCTATTGTAAGTAATGCTGCAATGAACATAGGGGTACATGGGACTTTTGGAATTGCTGATTTCAAGTTCTTTGGATAGATACCCAGTAGTGGGATGACTGGGTCATATGCTATTTCTATTTTTAATTTTTTGAGAAATCTCCATACTGTTTTCCATAGTGGCTGCACCAGTTTGCACTCCCACCAGCAGTGTATGAGGGTTCCTTTTTCTCCACAACCTCTCTAACATTTGTTACTTTTTGTTTTGGTTATTTTTGCCATTCTAATGGTTGTAAGGCGATATCTTAGTGTAGTTTTGATTTGCATTTCCCTGATGATCAGTGATGATGAGCATCTTTTCATGTGCTTATTGGCCATCCGTATATCTTCTTTGGAGAAATGTCTGTTCATGTCCCCTGCCCATTTTTTGATTGGGTTGTTTGATTTTTTGTTGTTGAGTTATGTGAGTTCCTTATATATTATGGAGATATATGTCAGATATATTTGTCAGATATATGACTTGCAAATATTTTTTCCCAATTAGTGGGTTGTTTTTTGTTTCAATCCTGTTTTCCCTTGCCTTGAGGAAGCTTTTTAGTCTGATGAAGTCCCATTTGTTTATTCTTTCTATTGTTTCCTTTGTCTGAGAAGACATGGTGTCCAAAAAGATCCTTTTAATACTGATGTCAAAGAGTGTACTGCCTATATTTTCTTCTAGAAGCCTTATGGTTTCAGGTCTTACCTTTAGATTTTTGATCCATTTTGAGCTTATTTTTGTGAATGGTGAAAAAGAATGGTCAATTTTCATTGTTTTACATGTGGCTGGCCAGTTTCCCCAGCACCATTTGTTGAAGAGATTTTCTTTTCTCCATTGAAGGCCCTCAGCTCCTTGATCAAAAGTTAGCTGTCCGTAGATGTGTGGTTTTATTTCTAGGCTTTCAATTCTGTTCCATTGATCTGTGCACCTGTTTTTGTACCAGTACCATGCTGTTTTGATTACTGTAGCTTTGTGGTATGTTTTGAAGTCAGGGATTGTGATGCCTCCAGCTTTGTTCTTTTTTCTCAGGATTGCTTTAGCAATTCGGGGTCTTTTGTTGCCCCATACAAATTTTAGGATTCTTTGTTCCATTTCTGTAAAGAATGTCATTGGGATTCTGGTTGGGATTGCATTGAATCTGTACATTGCTTTAGGTAGTATGGACATTTTAACTATGTTTATTCTTCCAATCCATGTGCATGGAAAGTCTTTCCATCTCTTTATGTCATCATCAATTTCTTTCAGGAAAATCTTGTAGTTTTCGTTGTATAGGTCTTTCACTTCCTTAGTTAAATTCACCCCAGGGTAGTTTATTCTTTTTGTTATGATTGTGAATGGTATTGTGTTTTCTGTCAGTTCGTTATTAGAGTATAGAAATGCTACTGATTTATATAAGTTGATTTTATACCCTGCAACTTTGCTGTAGTTGTTGATTGTTTCTAATAGTTTTCCAATGGATTATTTGGGGTTTTCTATGTATAAGATCATGTCGTTTCGAACAGCGAGTTTCACTTCTTCACTCCCTATTTGGATTCCTTTTATTCCTTTCTCTTGCCTAATTGCTATGGCCAAAATCTCTAGTATTGTGTTGAATAAGAGTGGTTATAGAGGGCATCCTTGTCTCATTCCTGTTCTCAGGGGGATGGCACTCTGTTTTTACCCATTGAGTATGATGTTGGCTGTGGGTTTGTCGTATATGGCCTTTATTATGTTGAGGTAATTTCCTTCAATCCCCATTTTATTAAGAGTTTTTATCATAAATGGCTGTTGGATCTTGTCAAATGCTTTCTCTGCATCTATTGAGATGATCATGTGGTTTTTATTCCTCAGTTTGTTGATGTGGTGTATCACATTGATTGATTTGCAGATGTTGAACCATCCCTGTGTCCCTGGTATGAATCCTACTTGATCGGGATGTATAATCCTTTTGATGTATTGCTGAATTTGGGTTGCCGGAATTTTGTTGAGAATTTTTGCATCTGTGTTCATCAGTGATATTGGCCTGTAGTTCTCCTTTTTCGTGCTGTCCTTGTCAGGCTTTGGTATCAGAGTGATGTTGGCCTCATAGAATGTGTTACGAAGTGTTCTATCCTCCCTAATTTTTTGGAATAGCTTGAAAAGTATAGGCATTAAATCCTCTCTGAAAGTTTGGTGGAATTCCCCAGGAAAGCCATCTGGTTCTGGGCTTTTATTCTTTGGGATGCTTTTGATTGCTGTTTCAATCTCTTTCCTTGTCATTGGTCTGTTCAGATTGTCTGTTTCTTCCTTACTTAGCTTTGGGAGGTTGTAAGAGTCTAAAAATTTATCCATTTCCTCTAGGTTATCCATTTTGTTGGCATATAGCTTTTCATAGTATTCTCTTATAATCCGTTGTATTTCTGTGGCGTCTGTTGTTATTTCTCCTCTTTCATTTCTGATTTTGTTTATTTGAGCTTTCTCTCTTTTTTTCTTTGTAAGTCTGGCTAGGGGTTTGTTAATTTTATTTGTCTTCTCAAAGAACCAGCTCTTTGTTTCATTGATCCTTTCTACTGCCTTTTTGTTTCAATAGCATTTATTTCTGCTCTGATTTTTGTTATTTCTCTTTTTTTGCTGACTTTGGGCTTTGTTTGTTCTTCTTTTTCTAATTCAGTTAGGTGTAATTTGAGATTGCTTATTTGGGATTTTTCTTGTTTGTTAAGGTGTGCCTGTATTGCAGTGAATTTCCCTCTTAATACAGCTTTTGCTGTACCCCATATGCGTTGGTGTGGGATGTTATCATTTTCATTTGTCTTCAGGTATTTTTTGATTTTTTCTTTAATTTCTTCAATGATCCATTGCTTGTTCAATAGCATATTGTTCAATCACCACATCTTTGTCCCTCTTTCAGCTTTTTTCTTGTAATTAATTTCTAGCTTTATAGCATTATGATCAGAGAAGATGCTTGTTATTATTTCAATTTTTTTAAATTTATAGAGGCTTGCCTTGTTTCCCAACATATGGTCTATCCTTGAGAATGTTCCATGCACACTTGAGAAGAATGTGTATTCTGCTGTTTTTGGATGGAGTGTTCTATATATGTCTATTAAGTCCAAATGGTTTAGCTTTTCTTTTAATTCCACTGTTTCCTTGTTGATTTTCTGTCTGGATGATCTGTCCAATGATGTGAGTGGGGTGTTGAGGTCACCTACTATTATTGTGTTATTTTTGATAATATCTTCTTTTTGTTGCTAGTTGCTTTATGAACTTCGGTGCTCCTGCGTTGGGTGCATAGATATTTATAGGCATTATTTCTTCTTGATGGAGTGTCCCTTTGATCATTATATATTGCCCCTCTTTATTTCTCCTTACCTGCCTTATCTTGAAGTCTACTTTGTCTGATATAAGTATTACGACACCTGCTTTCTTTGGTTTGCCATTAGCTTGGAGTATCGTCTTCCACCCCTTCACTCTGAGCCTGTATTTGTCATTGGAGATGGGATGTGTTTCCTCGAGGCAACAAATTGTTGGATCTTGTTCTTTAATCTATCTTGCCACTCTGTGTCTTTTTATTGGAGAGTTCAATCCGTTTACATTGAGGGTGATTATTTATGTATGAGGGCTTAATTCCATCATTCTGTCACTCGTTTTCCAGTTTTCCTGCATTTCCTTTGTTTTTCATCCTGTGTGTTTTGGTCTACCCATTGATTTCTGCAGTTTCTTATGCTGTGTTTCTTAGTTTTTTTTCGTATTTATTTTTTGTGTTTCTCTTCTGCTTTTTAGTTTAGTGGCTACCCTGAAGTTTGTATTCAGAATCTTGTGCATAGCATAGTCCATTTTCTGAGGGCCTCTTATTTCCTTAGTCTAAACTGATTCAGTCCCTTTCCTCCTCTCCTCCTAAGTTTTTATTCTCATATCTTATTCCAACTTGTGCTGTGAGTTTGTGGTTAAAGTGACAAGATTGTCTTTGTTTTATCTTTCCCTTTATCCTTATGCTATAGTTGAATGTTTTCTATCCTATTCTGATTCTATCTATTTGTCTCCTTACTCTCTGTTTTGTGACCCCTTTCTCCATTTTTTTTTTTCTTTTTTCAGGTATGAGGGCCTTCTTGAGGATTTCTTGTAGGGGGATTCTCATGGCTACAAATTCCCTTAGCTTTTGTTTGTCTGGGAAAGATTTAATTTCTCCCTCATATCTGAAGGATATTTTTGCTGGATAGAGTATTCTTGGCTGAAGATTTTTGTGTTTTAAAGTTTTGAATATATCATTCCATTCTCTCCTAGCTTGTAAGGTTTCTGCAGAGAAATCTGCTGAAAGCCTGATAGGGGTTCCTTTGTAGGTTATATTCTTCTGTCTTGCTGCCCTGAGTATTCTTTCTTTGTCATTCATTTTTGTCAGTTTTACTACTATATGCCTTGCAGTAGGTCTTTTTACATTGACAAATCTAGGGGATCTGAAAGCTTCCTCCACACACATTTCTCTCTCATTCCCTAGATTTGGGAAGTTCTCTGCTATTATTTCTTTGAGCACACTTTCTGCTCCATTCTCCTTCTCTTCACCTTCTTGGATACCTATAATTCTTATGTTGCATTTCCTCATTGAGTCGGATATTTCTCAGAGACTTTCTTCATTTCCTTTTAGTCTCAGTTCCCTCTCCTCCTCTGTCTGGAGCATCTCACCATGTCTATCTTCAGTTATGCTGATTCGCTCCTTGTGGTGTCCACACGAGCATTCAGGGAGTCTGTATTTTGTTTTATCTCTTCCATTGTGTCTTTCATCTGTAGTGTTTCTGATTGATTCTTCTTTATAGTTTCAATCTCTTTTGCGAAGTAGCTCCTGAACTTGTTGAATTGTTTCTCTATATTCTCTTTTACCTCACTGAGTTTTTTGACAATAGCTATTCTAAATTCATTGTCGTTTAGTTTACTTATTTCTGCATCCCTAGGACTAAATTCTGAGTGCGTGTCATTTTCTCTCTGGTCTGGAGTTTTGATGAACTGCTGGATGCTGGAACTGTGGGTTTTTCCCATTGTGACATTACCACTGTCGCCTATCGCCACTGGGTGGGGGTCGAGAGCCATGTATTCTGAGCCCTCCACCTTCAGCCAAGATGGTGCGGTGTGGCACAGATCAGAGGAGTAGTGCTTTCTCCTGCATTGAAGTCCAAGGTTTCCCAATCAGCTCTCGCTATCTGGTCTCCTGGGGTCTTGGCTTGACGAGGTCACCCCACGTGAAAGCTTTCACCCCATTAGAGGGCTTCCCTCTAGGCTGCAAGGGTATTAGGGAGTCCTGGGTGATCCTGTGGACGTGCGACCACTCCCCCACTCCTTCCCTCAGGGAGCCTCCCATGGCAGCAATCCCAGTCTCTAGGGGAGGGAGCGAAGTTCTCTCCTACCCGGTTCCAGCTTCTCCGAGGGGGGCTCCAGCAACTCAGCCCTCCGTCATTTGGCTGCTGTGGGTCTCTGAGGATTCCTGTGCTATTAGGATGTTTTCTGTTGGAATATGGTTGCTCCTTTTTGTTGTATGTTGGAGGGGAGAGAGTCCTGGGCAAGCTCACTCCACCATGATGATGACATCACTCCTGTAAACAATTTTTACAATCACTATACCTTGTATTTCCTTATCTTGCCTTACTCTACTGGCTAGGACCTCCAGCATAACGTTGAATAAAAATGGTGACAGCATACACCCTTATCTTGCTCTCTATCTCAATGGGGGAGTTTTTGACATTTTACTATTAAGTATAATTGATGTTTTTTGTAGGTTTTTATAGATATTCCTTATTGACTGAGAAGGTTCCTTTATTTCTATTTGTTACGAGTTTTTTTTTTTTTTTTTTTTTTGAGGAAGATTAGCCCTGAGCTAACATCCACCTCTAACCCTCCTCCTTTTGCTGAGGAAGGCTGGCCCTGAGCTAACATCTTTGCCCATCTACCTCTGCTTTATATGTAGGACACCTGCCACAGCATGGCTTGACAAGCGGTGCATAGGTTTGCACCCAGGCTCTGAACTGGTGAACCCCAAGCTGCTGAAGCAGAATGTGCGAACTTAACCACTGCACCACCAGCCCAGCCCCTGCTATGAGTTTTAATCATGAATGGCTGTATATTTTTATCAAAAATTTGTGTCCATCCATCCAGGGGTAATGTTTGTCTCCTTCACTCCTTTAATTATGCTGGTTTCTCTCTGAGGGCTGTCAGAATGCAGTCACTTTGGTTGGAGGCAGCACTCATGTCTGCGTTGTCAGGTTAAACTGGCTCATATCTTGTTTGGGGTGTTTGCCTCTATGTTCATGAGAAAGGTGAGTGTTTGATTTCCCTGTCATGCTACACCCTTGTCAGGATTTGGCAAAAGGTTATGCTGACTCTGAACTGTGTTTTGTTCCAACACTTCTGACACCAGAAGTTCCACACCAACAGCCAGTTCTCCGTGGACACCAGCTGGCTGTCCTACAAATTAACTCAGTCCTGACACCAATTACCTGGAGTTAGAGCAGGCCCCACAGGTCAAGGGCTCAGTCCCTCAAGACTGCCCCCATTTCAGAGCCCATCATGAGTATTGGGTCCCTGCCATCCCACTTCTCTCTGGCCTGGCTGCAAACCGAGGCTCCCATGACTCCTCCTCAGGCTCGATGACTTGCTGTACCAGCTCACCGAGCTCAGGGAGGCGCCTTGTTATCGATTGTCAGTTTGTTGTAAAGGATGGTATAAAGGATGCAGTGAACAGCCAGATAAGGAGGTCCAGGGTGGGTGTGGAAGGGTCCCCAGCACAGGAGCTCTGTCCCCTGGAGTGGGGATGCGCCACCCTCATGACAGGTGATGTGTCCACCAACCCAGAAGCTCTCCAGACCCCTTTGTTAGGGTTTTTGTGGAGTTTCCATGACACAGGCGTGATGGATGAGGTCGTTGGCCTTGGTGACTGATCCATCCCCAGCCCCTCTCCTGTCCCCAGAGGTCCAGCCCTCTGATCACAAGCTTGGTTCCTCTGGCCCCCAGCCCGTCCTGGAGCTGTCCAGGGGCTGCCACAAGTCTCGTCATGACCATGAACTCAGGAGCTGTTGGAAGGGGCTGAGGAGTAGCACAGGATGCTCCTCTTACCCCCGTCAGTTGGGACACCTGAGGGTTTTAGGAGCTCAGCACCAGGAACCAGGGACAAAGGTCAAATATGTGTTTCTTATTATATCACAGTGTCACCCTGACCTTTTCAGTCAGTTAGGAAGTATTCCCTGTTGTTTTTTTTTTTTTTTTACTATTCTTGGGGAGAATTTGTATGAATTATTTCTTCCTTAAGTGTTTGGAGGAATTCCCTGGTGAAGCCTCTAGGTCTTCTATTTGTGAAGATATTAAATTACAGATCCAATTTATTTAATAGTTATAGAGCTCTTCATATTTTCTATTTCTTCTTGTAATAATTTTTGTGGGCTTTGTTTTTCTAGGATTTTCCATTTGATGTAGTGTTGTTCTTAATATCCGTTTATGACCTTTTGGGGTCTGTAGGATCTGTAGAGCTTTCTGTGGTTCCCCCACCCCATCTTTCTTGATCAACCTTGCCAGGAGTTATCAATTATTGATCTCTCAAAGAACCACATGCTTTCCAGGCCACGCAAATGCCCCTGGGCTTGGATGTAGGCCCCGAGAGGGCTGCTCTGCTTCTAGAGCACCCTGAATTCTAAGGTGCAACTGTTTGGGGACTCAACCTGGGCATTTAGCTTTTAGTGGGCTCTCAGCTCCAGTGTTTTGTGTCCATTATGCAGAGAAAAAATCAGAAGTACCATTCAACGTCTCAGCTGCCTCTTCAATCAGCAGACACCCCCAGGACAAATGTACCCCAATAGGCCAGGTTCATGCCTCTGGATTTCCATCTTTTTATAGCTCTTGGCCCAGTAATTTTTCCCAGCATTATTCACTCTTTCATGCTTTTAAGCAGATTTTTAAAATAGTTCATCTAACTTTTCTAATTTTCTACTGAAGAATAATTGTTTTATCAAACTTAGTCCAACATTGGCACCAGCCCCATGGCCTAGTGGTTGAGTTTGGCGTGGTCTGCTTCAGGGGCCGGGTTCAGTTCCCAGGCATGGACCTACACCACTCATTGGCGGCCATGCTGTGGCAGTGACCCACATGCAAGATAGAGGAAGATTGGCGCAGATGTTAGCCTTAGGGTGAATCTTCCTCAGCAAAAAAAAAAAAAAAAAAAAAAGCATAGTGCGACTTTACAAGAATTATCAGTTCTTCTCTATCTATATTAAATTTTAAAGCAGTTGTTTGTGCACATAAAAAGTTCTGTTTTCTAATGGACCAGTAGTTTTTAGTGGAAAAAAATAAAAACATTAATTTGAATCAATACATAAACAGATTGTTTTGTGAGCATCTTTAGCTAAACTTGGGTGCTGAATATTATAGGTAATTACACATGACTAAGTGAAAGCCACTGAAGGCAAGAAGGAAGAGAGCACAACATCCATTCGTTCAGTCAACAAACCCGCTTGTTGAACATCATCCGTGTGCTGGGCACTGTGAAGGACAGAGTTCTTTAAAGAGAGACCTGATGAGCAAGTGGCCTGACTTTCCTCCCCGTCTCTGACCTCACATGTTTCTTGTCTATTTATGTAGACATACAGTTTATATTATCTGGACCACTTGGTCAGGGCCCTGCAGAAGATGTCCCTTGATGAGCTCACGATCCCGGTCCTGCAGATGGGTGTAGTGATTGCAGCCTCCGTGGTAGAAAGCAAGAGCCTCAAAGATCTCTACCACCTTCGGTCTGTACACCTGTTTTACTTTCAGGGAAACTGGGAAGCGTCTAAGTGGCTAAAGTGAAAGTTTCCCCACAGCAATGTAAAAGCAAACAGAATTAAAATATTAATTCTGTAGTTGACTATTTCTGTAAATAATAAAGTCCCTATGATTTTTAAAGCCAAATAAATCAAAATACTTGAACGCAAAAATAGAATTTTTATTTTTAAATTTCTCCCTGGTCCTTAAGAGAATATCATTGTTCTAAGGAAATACACACTATTAGAATAAAGGGGCATTGTGTCTTCAACTTACTCTCAAATAGTCCAGAAAAAGAGACAGAGAGAGAGAGAGAGAGAAGGGGAGAGAGAAGTGGGGGCGGGGGGGGGGGGGGTGCGAGGGAGAGGCGCAGTGGAGGCAGCGGCGAAGCGGCCGCCGAGGGGGTCTGGCTGAAGGACCAGCAGGGGTTCTGTGCAGTGTTTGAGCAACTTTTCTGTAGGCTTGAAATCACTTCAAATAAAATCGCTTTACACAAGGATCACAGCAGCCTCTGCCTGAGCTGTGGCAGGGGTCAGAGCCCCATGGTGCCTCACCTTTCCCTAAAGGGGACCCTGACACGCAAACACAAGTGCCTACTGAGTGAAATACCTGAACCGGTGTTGAAATGTTTTTCCACCTGAAATTTGATAGAGCCACCTGTTATTTTTCCCTAATAATTTTTCTTAGCTTTAAAAATTATTGAAAATATCAAATTATACATCTCTGTTTGCATTTACCAATTTTTATCAAGCACACTAAGGCCAGTGCAGTCTGACTGATCCCCTGTGTTCACTGTGACGGTGCTGACACTCCTTCTTGCCCCCAGACTTGCCCTGGTCTGTTCCGAGTTGAAGCTGCGAGAAGCAGCTGCCTACCATGAGGAAGTGGTCGGGCAGATGTACCTTGGAGAGATGGAGCAGGCGAGGTACGTTCAGGGGACCTGTGGTGCATCCTCCTGGCTGCTGACTCTCAGCTGACACAAGCTCACCTGTAAAGAAAGAAGGACTTGGGCAGCCAGCCCTGCTCCGGCTGTGTCCTCTCCTAGCCCCTGGCCCCCATCTCTCACCACCACCGGGCAGTGGGTGTTGTGGGGCCTCGGCCCGGGGGTGAGGCGGTACCTGGTTGTGGTGCAGTTTATCACTCACTGACCCCTCCTGTGTGCGGGCATCTCTGAGGCTGAGGCCGTGCAAGGGGAGGGAGACTGAGGACGGAGAGTTTACAGGAGTCCAGCTGGAGTGGCGAAGGTGAGGGAGGTGGCAATTGAAGACACACCACGAGGACAGACAATGGGAAGCTGGAGCTGTGTGGGCCCCTTGGGGTTGGCGCCAGCGCACAGAGGAAAGTTGCCTTTCCAGGCAGGGTGAGTTCTGCTCCGGAGTTTGAGATGCGTACTAAACGTCCAGGTCAGGATAGCAGATTAGCAGCTGGATGCATGAGTCCGGAATTTGGAAGAGAGAATGGCCTAGAAACGTAAAATTGGGAGTCATATGTGCCGCTAAGTCATTGGAATTTTTTAAAATCTCTGTAAACACGTGAGTGAATAGTGGCTTCTTGCAGCTATTTTAATTTATATTTCTTTGGTTACTAATGAAATTGAGCATTTTCAGTTATTTCTTGGCCATTGTTTTTCTTCTTGGGCATCTTGTCTATTTTACTTATATTAGCTGCAGAAAAGAAATTGCCTTGAAGAAGGAGAAAGACAAGGAACCACTATTAGAAGAGAGTCTGCGAGCACTGAATGAGGCCATAACTGCAGTCCAGCAAGCAGAGATGCAGCCCCTCATGGCGAGGGATAAGGTACCCCCCTCTGCCAGAAGTGCCTCAGTCCTAGCCCAGGGGGTGGTGACAGGACTGCAGCTCCAGCCAGTGAGCCAGGACTTGTCTTAACTGCGCACTGGGTCCAAACCCTTGTGCTGGTTTCCTAGGAATGGGTGAGCCCCTCCTTGCGGGGCCCTGGGATTCCCCAGAGGACGAGCCTGCAAGCCACCACAGAACAGGCCTGCCAGGGCCCACGCAACCCTTCAGAGAAGATGGGCTGGAGGGGGCACAGACGGGTCCCCAGCAGAGACCATGTTGCCCGGAAGGGAGGGCCCAGGAGGTCTGACCCCTGACTAGCTCTCCCTGACACGGTGGGCTGAGCTCATATGGGCTCACCCATAAAGGAAAGTAACCATCCCAACCCCATGCTCTGAAGTCACAGAGGACCTGTCACCCTGGGATTCCATTTGAGAGCTCCCAAAGTCAATGCTCGGGGTAGAAAAACACCAAGACCTCAGAGCATGCTGGCTCCTCCTGCAGGACAGGCTCAGCCCGCAACCTGCACCCAGGGCTGCTGAGGGTCCCTCGTGCATCAGGCTGAGTTGCAAGAGCTCAGTGACCACTGCACGCTGGTCAGGGTGCTACCTGGTACAGGAAGATAGCCAGGAGGAGGGAGCTGGGGCAGGGTAGGGGGGACACAGAATTCAGAGCCCAAGAGGGAGTTGGAGAGGCCCAGGAACCGGCTCTGACGCACTTGGTGGTGGGCTTGGTTGGGTGTGAGGTGTAGAGGAGACAGGTGTCCCAGGAGGGAAAACTCACAGAGGCACAGGGCCTGGTCGGAACCTGGGCCGACGACACAGCCTCCTGCTCTGACACAGGCTCCTTGGAGGCGCTCCCACCTCCTTTGCCGAGGAGCCGCGGGCACAGACTTCAGAGGCCGTGGCAGTGCAGGCCTGCCGTGTCTTTTAGATTTTGAAGATAAACGAAGAGACGGGGAGAGGCCTGGATGGAACATCCTTTCCCCAGTTGTGGACCCTCAAAGCGGAGGTTCTACTTGAGATGGACCTGTACCAGCCTGCAAGGCTGCTCCTGTCGGAGGCGTACCTGGCCTTCCAGGTAAGGGCCCACACCTGCCCAGGCATCGGGGCCTGTGGGGCCTTGCAGGTGTCTGTGGCCTCCCTGGGGCTCATGGAAAGCCTGGGCTGACCAAGCTCCCTTGGAATGGCTTGCATTCCAGCCCCCTGCTACTAGGGCCTGCTGGGTTTCTGGAACCTCCTCTGCCTTGGAGCACAGATCTCTGGGCCCTGCTGGTGGTGCCCCCCACCCCTGGAAGCCCCAAGCTCCAGCCTCCTCTTCCCAGCTGGGCTGTGGCTTTCCTCCTGGGCTCTGTCCCCGACAAGGATAGATGCCCTTGGGAAAAATCCGGGGCAAAGTGGAGCCGCCCACGTGTGCGTCCCGCCTCCCAAAGACTGTAGCTCCCATGCCCTGCCCGTGCCAGCTGCTCCCCAAAGCCTGTAGACAGGAGGTTCCGTCTCCATCCAGCATTCAGAACTGCGTCCACTGGGAGCGTGAGGCACAGCTACAGACCAGACAGGTTGTCACTTGTTTTGAAGAACTCCAGAGAGAGAAAAGTCCCTGATAAAACTATAAAAGTGGCCCTTGGGAGGTTCCAATCTTTGTTTCAGGCAGTGGGGACAGGTGTGTGCAGACCAGACTCAAGAGGGAGTGTGGCCTGGGGAAGAGACTAAGAAGGCTGTGCCAGCTGATGAAGGGAGTACGCACAGGGTGGGACGCGGGGTGGGGACAGCACTCTGGTGGCCACAGGCTTTTCTGAGACCAGAGGAGGAGGAGCACAGGCCTTGAGGAGCTCCTGGGGGCGAGAGCCGCAAAGGGTGGATGGGGACTCACCGCTCTGACCCCGGAGGCCGAAGGCAGTGGGCCGTTGTGAGCTGGCGCTGGTTTGTAACAGAAGTCCTCTGCTTTATCAAACCCACCCTCTTGCCACAATCTGGCCTCCAAGCCTGTGCCTGTGCATCCCTGACCTTCCCCGTCAGTCCCCCCTCAGGCCCTATAAAGGAATTGCCCACACCGTCGTCCTCACCTCTGCCCAGCCACCACCCACCCCTCCTGAACCTTCTCTCACAAGGCAGGGGACCAGGTCTGCTTGGCAGCCTGCCCACAGGCACCTTCCCTCCTGGCCATCCACCCACCCCAGCTCCCTGGCTCTCTGTCTCTCTCTTAGCTGTTCTGTTTCAGGGTCCTCCCCTCGCCCATGCCCCTGAGCCCCCCACCCCACGTCTGCGAGTCTCAGGTTCCACCCCCGCCTCGGCTTCCTCCCTGGGTCACGGCTCTCAAACCTTGGTGACATCTCCCTGTGATGACGTCTCCCCTCGCGTGTCTGCAGGGACTGGACCCTGTCTCCATCTACTCCTCAGGAGGTGACTGTGCCTGCACCCATACGCGGTTCCCACAGGAACCTGCTCTCAGCCTCTTCCCTCTGGCTCCACCCACCAGCTCCTGGCGCTGTCCCCGATCCTGTCCAGCCTCTACGCCCACCTCCTCTCTATGTCCACCTCTGCTTTGCCTGCCCTGGCCACTGTCACATTGCAGCCACACCCACGCCTGCACTTGCCTTCTGGGGCCCTGGCTCTTGAGATGAGAGGTCTCAGGCCTACCAGGCCCCCCACTTCAGCCTCTTTGGGTCACATGCTAGCTGCTTTCTCTGGGCCCAGCCGCCGTGGACTGCTCCTCTTCCTACCTCAAAGCCCTGGGTCCTCCTGCCAGGGCTCAGTCCAGAGGCCAGCAGTTTCCCTTACCTCACCCCACCTGCGGGCCACCTCTGACCGTGTGCAATGCATGGGGAGTGAGGGTAGCCCTGGCCAGCCAGTGTAGAGAAAGCCTAACAGATGTGGATCCTCGGTCAGGTCACCCGCCCCTCTGCCCTGGACCAGCATCTGGAGGGGTGCTCCTAGCCCCGGGGCCGGCACCCTGAGAGGGCACTGGAGTCTGCTGCTGAAGGGAGGGGGCTTTTCAGGGCTATTAGCACGTTCTAGAACCCTGGAAGTAGGTTTTAACACCTGCACAGGCCTCAAGCTCACCCCCATGCCCTGAGGGCAAATATGGGGCCGCCTCTTCAGTGGTCAGAGAAGCCGGGTGGATGGTGGGTGTGGAAAGGCCCAATGGCTAGAGGTGCTCACACACTCCCTCTCTCCCTCTCCTTTCTCCCTCCCTCTCCTCTCTCCCTCCCTCTCTCTCCATCATTCTGTCTGTCCTCTGTCTGTCTCTCTCTCTGTCTCTCTGTCTCTCACTCTTTCTGTGTCTGTCTCTCTGCCTGTCTGTCTCTCTCTCTGTCTCTCTGTCTCTATCTCTCCCTGTCTTTCTCTCTCTCTCTCGTTCTCTGTCTGTCTGTCTCTCTATCTCTCACTCTCTCTGTGTCTGTCTCTCTCTGTTTCTGTCTCTCTGTCTCTGACTCTGTCTCTCTATGTCTCTGTCTCTCTGTCTCTGTCTCTCCCGCTCACTCTCTCCCCCCACCTCCTCCCCATCCTATCTCCGTATGAATATCTTTTTTAGGAGCTTGAGGATCCTTGTGCAGAATCAAACTGCCTGTATCTTCTAGCACAGCTGGCAAACAAGGAGAGAAACTATGGCCAAGCTAAGAAGCTGATAGAGAGGGCTCAGCTCCTGGGGGGAGGTGAGGAGTTTTGGTACAAGTCGACGCTGACCCTGGCAGATGCGCTCTTGAGCACGGAAAAGGAAGGAAGAGAAGTGGCGGTGAGGAGCTACAGGCGCCCCGGGCTGCACCTGGGTGTGGTTGGCATGCCCAGCGGGGACAGAGGCCTGTGGGCGACACACTGACACCAAGGCGGTGTCATCCTTAGGTCTGCCACCTGTTTCAAAAACTCATAGATGCCTTCAAGGTTCTCAAGAAAGAAAGGCCTAACCGATCGTCTGTGTTGGAATTCATGGCCGCAGACCTGGAAGCCAGGTGATGTTCTGTAAGAAAAACGGTTAATTAACATGAGTGTCTGGTTTGCTTTTTCCATCTACTAGTTTTCATGCCATATTTCAAACTTGTGAAGTTCCTGGACTCGCATATCGAGGGCCAGGTACCCACACCCTTCTACCCAGCTCCAGAAAGCCCCAGCGTGTCCTGTGCTTACTTCAGACCTTCTCTGAGAAACAGAGCCTTCTGTCCCCGAGCCCCTCTGGCTGCCTGGCCCCTCAGGGAGGTGGCTTCAACTTTGGCCTGCTGGCTCCTGGAGGCAGTGTCTCTTCCTTTCCAGTGAGCCTTGTCCTTGGGATGGGCATGCAGGTGGCCTGGTTTGTTCCTGACTTCTCGGGGAACCTTCTCAGTTCCCATCAAGCATGAGGTCGGTTTCCGTAGTCACCTCAGAGGTTAGGAACAGGGGCCACCCTGGCTGGTGGGCTGTCGGGGGCGTCCCGTCCTGTTGCACAGGGCTCTCTGGGGCGGCCCCCCCTTTCGTCTCTGCTCTGCTGGTGGTCTGAGCCTCATGAGGGGGCCGCAGCAGCAGGGTTTCTGGGCTGGCGCACAGGCCGCAGGCGTTTTAGAGACAGAACTTGGAAGAGTGTTACTATTTCCTCTATGGTTATCCGTCTTTCAGATTTTTAGTGTATTTTTGAGCCATCTTTCTGGTAATTTGTATTCTCCTAGAAAATTGTTTCCTCTGGATTTTCAGCTGTTAGTATAAATGTTCACAGCTTCTTTCTTATTTTAAAGATTGGCACCTAAGCTAACAACTGTTGCCAATCTTCTTTTTTTTTTTTTTCTGCTTTTTTCCTCCCCAAATCCCCCCAGCACATAGTTGTGTATTTTTAGTTACGGGTCCTTCTGGTTGTGCTATGTGGGACGCCACCTCAATGTGGCCTGACGAGCGGTACCATGTCGGCGCCCAGGATCTGAACCAGCGAAACCCTGGGTCACCAAAGCGGAGCGCATGAACTTAACCATTCGGCCACGGGGCCGGCCCTGTTCACAGCTTCTTGTCCTGTAACTTGCAAAGTCTTCAGCATAGGTCTTTGCCCCTCGTTGTAGTTTATCTGTGCCATCTCTCTTCTCCTAAATTAGAGTTGTAGGTTACAACCTGACTTTTTCAGAGAAGCAGCTTTTGTCTTAATGACAATGACCAAAGCAGCAGGGCCCGTGTCTTTTTGCTTTTTAATTTTCTGCTTCGTCTTAGCTCAGCTCTTCTTTCTGTGCTGGCGAGGGGGCTGTTCATGGCTGTCGTTTCTTTTCTCAGCGGATCACTTAATCCCCACCCCTTCTGTCTCCTTCCCTAATGAACACACCTCTGAGCCCTACGAGGCAGCACACCCCAGACTTGGTATGTGAATGGATTGTCATTTCCACGTGGGTTTTCTTTTCTGCTCAGGATTATTTAGAAGAGTGGTTTTGAATTTCCAAATGGATGTAATGCCTGGGTGGGGGGGGGGGGGGGTTGTTACTTTCTAATTTTGTTCACTGTGATCCAAGAATGTGGCCTACATGATTTCTGGTTTTCAAGGAGCACTCCCGACGGTGTTTCTTCCCACATCCTAGATGAAAGCTAGAGATGCTGGTGGCAGCCACATGGGTGGTCCATGTTGTCCTAGAGTTGCTGACTTTGTCAGAAACCACCAGCTACCTCAGGGCATGTGCTCAGCAGCATCTAAAGAGGAATTGCCCCCGCAGGTCTGTGAGCCTCCGCATCCAAGTCGCCCAGGAGCCAATTGAGGGCGAACCTTCTGATCGCGCGTTTCTGCTGAACCAGATGGATGACTACTTGTTGGAGATTGAGAACAGGTTCATCAGCTGTGGCTACCAAGAGCACTGTGTGGATATAAAGCTGGAGCGTGCAAAGATAAAGAGGTGAGCGGGCCTCACTGCAGATTCTGCCTACAACGAGAGCTGGCCCTCTGGAGGCCACTCTGAGCAGGGCCAGGGGCCAGCCTGCAGTGTGCTCAGTGACAGTCCCTGCACACAGCCCCTCCCCAGGCCCGTCCTGCCTTCTCCCCTCGAAACCTCCTCTCCACTGCCACTTCCCCCACCTCCTGACCACATGCCCAGCTTTCCTCTGGGGCAAACCCCCATCAGCCCCCAACACGGCCTCCTCCTGGCCCCACTCCCTGGCCACCCTTACCTCCCTCAGGGACACCCACACACCCCCGCACCTGCTGGCACTGGCTCTGGCCTCAGGCTCTGCCCTCAGGTGACCTCTCGGAGGCCCGCTCTTACCCAGGGCAGGGGCTGGCCTGACTCCCTCTGTCCTGGGCTGTCCTCCGCAGAGGGAAGAGGGACTGGGTGAAGCCTCAGTAAACACACTCTCCTCCCATCTCCCCACCCTCCACCCTGCCCCGGCCTACCAAGTGCTTGGTGTACACGCAGGTATTTTAAAACACAACAGGCAGATCACATGGAAGGTGTTAAAAACAGCCTCTGTGAGGGAAAAGCAACCTGGACACCTGTGCAATCTAGCCTGAATCCTATTATTGTTATAGAAACAGTTTATGGTCATTGTAGAACACTGAGGAATGCAGAAAAGCACAAACAGGAAAATTAGGTATTTAAATCAGTATGATTAACACTGTGGTTTGGTTCATCTGATCTGTTAGGCACAGATTTAATTTTTTATAAAAATAGTATAGTGTGCCTACTTATTTTTGTGTTAAGCTATATTGAGAATATCTTTATATGTCCAACATCTAATTATAAAATTTTAAGTGCTAATAAAATTATGCAACGTAATTATACAGAAATTACATACCACATGTGTTGTTAGCACTGATGACATAATGCTGTGCTATTTCTGCTCTAAGTTCCACTCTTCCATCTTATGAAGGTTGTGCGCCCAAGACGAGAAAGACGAAGAGCAGAAAACTGTGTGCTACTTGGCCGCGTACCACTTGGCCCAGAGAGCCGTGGCGGAAGAAGAGCAGCGATTCCACAGTGTTCAGGGCTTGCTGTCCCTTCAAGACGTAAGTGTGTGTCCTGTGTGCGTGGGCGCATTTTTGGTCACTCCCTCATGCCTAGATCAATCCCGTCAGCATGTGAATACACACACTAAACTTGCCTTGAAAACACAACAGCTGACTTCCACTAGTGGCTGAGATGGAGCAACAGTAAGTAGATTTACCCTCCCATCTGAAACAACCAACACAGACAAAAACATGAAACAAGGATTTCAAAGCACTGGATGTCAGCAACTGGAAGCAGTAAACCCGAGAAGAAGTGACCCCAGCACTGTCCATGCTCACTGCTGCCACAGGAGGGGAGCCAGGCGGGGTCTGGCTGACTGCCTGAGTTGAGGGGATAGAGCTGCGAGTCCAAGGAGGGCCGGGCAGCTGGACTTTGCAGGACAGAGGACCAGCAAGGTAAGTGCTTCACAGAAAGGAGGCTCCAGAGGTCTTCAGGGGACCTCAGGGTGTCCAGCTGGGGGCTGATCAACACGTTCCTGGGAGGACGCTACCCGGGAAGCACCACTTAGAAGGATTCTAGGAAACTGCCTTTCACTCACGCAGACCTGGGAATAGCTCCACTCACGCAGACCTGGGAATAGTTCCCACTCCACCAGCTGAACTGGACAACCGCATGATACAGGGTGCTGGGCAGAGCAGACAGCGGGCCTGCCTCTGCCGGGCTCACCAGCCTGGACGAGCCCAGCTCCAGACCCGCCTGAAGGCCTCACAAGGAGAACCTGAGAGGACCAGCTGCCTCCACGTGACTTCCTGCCCCAGGACAGAGGTCTAGGACATTTACAGAAGTAGAAACATGTCCATCCACTGAAAAGTAAAATGCACCAGGTCTGGCAACCAGGCAAAAATCGCCACGCCAAAGGACAATCAAAAGCTGCGTGCAAAACTTCCCACGCAAAAAGCAGGGAAATGCAGGTCATCATATGGAGACTAACCAATCAATCAAAACCTGCCCAGAACAGACACAGAATTGGCAGACAAGGATGTTAGAGCAGTTACTATGACTGTGTTCTAGATGCCCCCAAATTAGGTAGACTTATTGAAGACACGAAAAGACCAAAATCAGACTACTACTGCTGTGAAAACTACTGTGTGAGGTGGAGGATGCACTGGGTGGATAAATGGCTGACACTGCAGAAGACGACACAGCGATAGAGACTGTGGGAGAAAAAAGGAAGAAAGAGAGTAAGCAACCATGTCAGTGGGTGAGAAACAAGGTTGGGTGCGTGAGAATTGGTGTGACTGGAATCCTGCGAGGAGAAGGGAAGCACGAGTGCACAGAAAAAGAGCTTGAAGAAAGAATGGCTGAAATGTTTCCAAATTTAATAAAAATAACCATATACCCACAGATCGAATAAACTCAATGCATGCCAAGCACAAGAACTATGAATAGGAATAAAACTATACCAAGGCCATAACTAAATTGTTTAAAACCAGATTAAAAGAACTTCTCAAAATCAGTTGGAGAAAAAAGCATATGTTGTGTACAGAGCAACAGTGATAAGAAGACCACAGATTTTTCACCAGAAACAGTGTGATGGAGAAGAGAGGTAAGCAGCATCTGCAAAGTACTGAGAGAAAGACTGTCAATCAAGAATTCTGTACCCAGCAAAAATACCTTCAAAAGTGAAGGTGAAATAAAGACTTTTTTCCCAAACATTCAAGAGCTACAAGAATGCATCATCAGCAGACCCACACCACAAGAACTTTTAAGACAGTCCTCGAGGCAGAAGGAAAAGGATCCCAGATGGAGATATGATCATGAATGAGTGGAGAGTGTCAGAAATGTCAGCTTCCTGGGGAAACAGAAGATCTTCTCTCGTTATTTATGTCTCTTTACAAGATAATGGGCTATTTAAGAAAACTAATGTAGCATAGGGCTTAGAACACAAGTGAAAACAAAATGTACAACAGAATAAAGGATTTTTCATACTCTGCACAAAGTAGCATAATATACCATGAACCCTGAGGCAACCACAGAGATTCCAGAACAGAGCAGTATGCCTAATAAGCCAAGAAAGAGATGAAAAGAAATCATGGAAACTATTCACCTGTTCCACAAGAAAGCAGAACAAGAGGAAAGAGAATGAAGAACAGATGGGGCAACTAGAAAACCATGCAAGACGACGAGCCATGACCTAATCACAAAATAGTCACACCAATGGAACTGGTCTGAACACGAATCCAAAGACTGCACAGAAAGGCAAAACCCGCCTCTCAGCCGCCTGCAAGAAAGCTGCTTAAACACGCCGACTAACCCCGTGAAAGCGAAAGGGCAGAAGGATCGGGTCGTGCGACGCTCTTGGGGCGCTGGAGCGCCCCGTCCACATGGGACAAAGCAAGTGTCAGGGAAAGAGCATCACCAGGACAAAGAATTTGTTCATAGCGTAAAGGGGTCAGCCGACCAAGAGGACATGATATTCTAAACATTTATACACCTAATAACAGACTTTCCAAATAAATGAAGCAGAAACTGATAACGCTGCGCTGGAGAAGTGGACAAACCGCCACCGTAGATAAGGACTAAGACAGGGTGTGTCCTCTCTCTGCTTTTATTCAGAATTGTATTGGAGTTCTAGCCAATTCAAGAAGGCAAGAAAAGAAATTAAAAGCATTCACTTGCAAAGGAAGAAATAAACTGTGCAGGAGACGTGGTCGTCTGCAGAGAAAATCCTGTGCATCTACAGAAAGAGTAATAGAGCCGCTAGGACTGACAGGTGAGCTTAGTAAGGTTGCAGGACACAAGAACAGTATGCAAATACTAATGTTGTATTTCTAGATACTAGGAATGGTCAATCAGATGTTAAAATTTGAAAAACCAATGCCATTTATGACAGCATAAAAAAAGAAACTCGACAAAAAAGTGAAAACTTTTACTCTGAGATCTACACAACACTGCTGAGAAAAATTAAAGATCTAAATAATGGAAAGATATATCAAGTTCATGGATCAGAAGACTTGCTATTATTAAGATGTCAATTCTTCCCTGGATTATCGGCAATCATGATCAGGATAACTGCAGTCAGTTAAAAGGAGGGAGCTAATAAGCAAGACAGAGAGAGTGCGCACGATGTGACGCCGTGCACATAAACCCTGGAAAGCACAAACTAATTTGTAGTGCCAGAAAGTAGCCAAGTGTTTCCTAGGAGGGAGGGAGTGTTACAAAGGGAGATGAGGAAGCAGGGTGAGGCGTCCGTCCATTATTTTAATTGTGGTGGTGGTTTTGTGGGTGTGTCCACACCATCAGAGCACAGCGCTGTCCGTGGTGCCTCCTCGGGGCTGACTTTAAACGGAGGCTGAGCCTCGTTGGGGCACTTTCAGAGCCTCGACAATGTCCTGGTGTCTCAGCTGCAGAACGTCAACACTCCACTGATGAGGAAGCTGGCGCGCCTCAAACTCAGCCTCGTGGAGATGTCTCTGGACATGCTGCAGCTGAGCTGGGAGGACGCGCTGGAGAAGCAGCTGGAGCAGGGCTCCATGGACAAGCTGCTGGCGGACTATCTGCAGAGCACGAGCGACTACACGTCCATCGGCTTGGTAACCATCAGGAGGCTGGCTGGGCCCCATCCTGGGGTCTAGCCAGGGGCCTCTCTGATCCACAGGGGCTTGTCATGCTGTGAGGGGGTCTCCATCACGGTGTGCCTGCGAAGAAGACTGACCAGTGGGAATAGGAGGGCCCGGAGCATTCTGCCCAAGATCCCTGAGTGTCTTTCCTGCTCAGCAGCCCAGGCGGCTGGGTGGGCTTCCAGGCCTTGCTGAGGAAAGGCCTCATCTGATGGCCCGAGGGGACCTAACTAGCTGCTGAACTAGGGGTCGTACTGGGGGGTGTCTCCTACACACATTAGGGCTCTCCTTCCCGAGTCATGACTTTGCCTTGACTAATTATGTCACCATGTGAGAGCTTGAGAAAGGGGAAGTACATTTTTTTGAAAAATAAGTTGAGTTTGCAAAGTATTTGTTTTGAAGGAAATATATATTCTGCCATTTTAGACATCTTTTTAGATTTCATGAAGTATGAATCAAATTAATTTGATGTAAATATAAATGGATCAAAGATAGTCTAAAATTTGATACAAACTCACATATTTGTCAATGAGCCCCAAATTAAGGTTATACAAGCAACCTTTAGTGATCCTCTGGAGACCCTCCCCACCAGGCAGGGGACATTTCTCAGAGTGATGGATGTCACCAGTCCCAGGGGGCCTTAGAGGGTGGATCCCATCTCGGGGACCTTAGAGGGTAGGCCTCTTGCGTTTCCTGGGGCGGGAGTGGGGGTAACCTTAATGAGGTTTGTGTTCCTGAAGCAATGGTTCACGCTGAAGCGAACCCTGGCCCACGTTGCACTGGCGCAGCTGGGGAGCCTGCCATCACTGTGTGTCGGCTGCGTGGAGATCCGTGCCCGGGTCCTGGGCCTGGCCGGGAAGGCCCTCCGCCTGCTGGCTGTGCACGCAGACCCTGTGCGCCCTGCCTCCTACTGGGAGGAGAGTCTCTCAGTAAGTGCTCCTGCTTCACAGACCTCCTGCCTGTGCCTAAAACAAAAACAAAATTAAAAGTCACTGATCTTAGTAAGAACTGGGATATAAAACAGGCCTCAAATTGTCCTCGGTTAAGAAGGCGTGGCCTGAGGAAGGGAGAAAAAGGCGAGACACAGTGTTGCCAGTGGGGCCAGTGGGGCCAGAGAGAAACATGGGCTCCTAGGGACAGACCTATGGGGAAAGTTGCCCTCGCAGAGAGTAAGGGGGGAGAGGAGGGCGGGCACATGAGCGGGCCAAACGAGGAGTCCTGCACGTCTCCGCTCTTGGCGTCTCCCTAGGCTCAGCAGCCCTCTGCCAGGGAGTCGGGGGTGTGCCTGAGCACTGGTGCTAAAGCCCCGCCTGATGTGCAGTGGGGCCACCCAGGCCAGTGAGGCCAAAGCAAGGGCTCGAGCCCCCTGGCCACCAGCCACGTGGGTGCACACAGGCCTGAACCCTTCTCTTAAGCCCCAGCAGGGCTGCCCAGCAGGCCTGGGTGCCCTCACGACAGCACCCTACTCCAGGAAGGAACTCTGGTGAAGCTGCTGCAGGTCGGGGAAGGTCCAGATCACCATCCTAAACACCTGTGCGGGTGCCAGCTCCTCCAGCTGGAGGGCATCTGCCCAGCGGGGAGGCCAAGCTTGTTCCCACAGATCTGCTCCTTTGGGAAGACCCCCAGCCCCAAGCAGCTAAAATTTGCCCTCCAGTATGATTTGGGGCTAGTGCCCCCGCCTTCCTGCAGGGTGGGGCATGCAGGTCTGGGGTCATCTTAATGGGTTATCTGTCCTGGGTCCCCAGGGCCTAGGATGGGACTCACATATATTGGGTGAGTTGATGGTTCAACCAGTACCGGGTGGTTCTGAGTCAGGTAGACGTGGACCAGGAATGGGGCCGCAGCATGGCCCCCACTGTCCCAGCCAGTGTCCTCGTCTATGAAGTGGTGCGAACAGTAGCCCGCTCGGAGGGGCCATCAGGGAAGCCTGCACTGAGTCTCACTTGGCTGGGCGCAGGAGGCTTCCAAGAAATGCACCACTCACTTCCTCCCACTGCTCCTGCTGTGACCCTGCGAGCCCAGGGGCTCCCCCTCAACCCAGTTCTCCTGGGTTGGCTGCCCCAGGCAGGGTCTCCTTGGCATCCCCAAGGGCCCTGTCAGGGTGGCTTGTTCTGCAGACAGGCCAGCACAGGTCCGGTAGGGGCTTGCTTGTGTCTTTGTCCCTACCACCCCCCTGGCAGGCAGGCCCCTGACTCCCTCGGTCCCTGCTGCACAGTGCTGGTTGGGGTTGCAACACCCAGGGAAGGTGACTTTGAAGGGCCAAAGGAAAGTGAGCACAGAATGCAGCTGACCCGAGACCAGTGACAGTCAGGCTTGCTCCTCTTCCCACCCTGATACCCTGTTGCTCCTGCCAACCACCGGGGCCCTTGGGCCACAGCCTCACCCAGGCATCCTGCAAAGGTGCCCCAACAGCCGCGGGTGCCCTCGGGGGTGGACAGTGTCCACACTGACAAGCGCCAGCTGACAGGCAGCGCGTGTTCTGTAGGCAGGTGCTGAGCCGAGCAGCCTCAAGGGTCTGGAGATACTCCAGGAGGAGGGGGACGACGAGGAGCACAACAGCGACCTGCCGGCCTTCAGGACAGCCCCCGAGGAGCACAGCAGGAAAGGCTCAGATCTGAAGGTACGCTGCTGCCTCTGCCCTGCGCATGCCCTCCCGTGGAGCCCGCCTAAGCCCAAGCCTTGCGCCCTCAGAGGAGGATGGCGCTGGCCCGGCGGTACCTGGCGCAGGCGTCTGAGGTGCTGCTGCAGTGCCTGCAGCTCTCCCTGGGCAGCAGCCTCCTGGACGTCGCAGCAGCCGCCAGCCTGGAGATGGTGGAGTGCGTCGGCAGTCGGGACCCAGCGGCCGCCTGCCAGTTCCTGGTGTTGTCACAGGTGCGGCCCTGCCCTGGGTGCCTTCCACGAGGCCCTCCTCGGCCACCTCGGGGGAGGGAGGTCCTCGAGCACCCGGTGCTCCCCCAGCTGGCGGCCCCCCAAGCTGGGCTGCAGCTGGGGCCTCTGTCTTGAGAATGGTGCTCAATTAGAGGAGAGAGCCGTAGATCCCAGGAAGAAGGTCGGGGAGGCCGTACTGTGCGGCTGAGATTCTCCTCAGCCCCAACCCCTCTTATCAATTCTTATCCAACCCCCCAAGCAGCAGAAGCTCTCCACGCCTCACATTCTCGAGGCACAGAGCAAAGACACGTTCATGTGTCCCTCCCTGCATCCCATGGCGGGCAGGCGCTGGGTTCACAACATGAAGGGCTGGCAGCCAGGAGAAGCGGGGCGTACCGAGGGAGCTGGTTCCGAGAGCCAGGGCAGCCCCAGGGCCCTCGTCCGGGCTCCAGCCTGGCCCGTCCCACATGGACACCCGGCCGCCCTAGACGGGGCTCAGGCCCCTTGCACCACCGTGGTCTGTTTCAGAGCTGCTCGGCCTCGGTGATGATGCGGGATGTCCTGCTCACGGCCACGGCCGACACCAGCAGCTCCCAGCTGGCGGCCCTGCTGCAGCTCGAGCACAGGCTGAAGCTCCAGGAGAGGACGTCCACCAGCCTGTTCACCAGTGTGGAGCAGAGGCTGGCTGCCATCTCCAAGGTAACCAAGCTGGGGGCACCCTCTAACCCTGCTGCCTGGCCCCGCGGCTCCCAGATGCACTCCACTGTCATGGCCCAACTGTGGAGAGGACTCAGGCGGGTCCACGTCCGGGCTCTGCCTCCTGCTAGCTGTGTGGTTCCGGGAGGGTCACTCGACCACTCTGGCCTTCAGCTTCCTTGTGGGCCTGTGGGGATAGCAGCCCACCTCCTCGGTGACTGTGTGGAGCGCAAGCTCTCAGGTATAAAGGCCCAGGGCCTGCAGCAGACCTGTGGCAGGGGACAGTGCCCCGAGGGCATCTGACAGGGCGGCACAATGCCTTCAGCCCTGACTGAGTTCGAGGAAGTGTTTTATACCTCGGTGAAGTCACGGGGTTTAATTCTGAGAAATGTTTGCAGAGCCTTCCAGCTGATGGCACCTCTTCTTGTATTGGGACTAGCAGGAAGAGTTGCAGCATTTAAAGAAACAGAAGCTGGCGGAGTCTAAAAGATCAGGGAGACGGGCAGGACGTTCTCGCCATCCCTCATGGTTGCTTCCGTGTCTTCGTGTGGGTCTGACCTCACACCCCTCCCCCGGGGCTGCTTTTCCTCCTGTGATGTTGGGGCCTATGCTTCTCTGGGGGACCGTCCTGTGCACTGCGGGATATTCAGCAGCATCCCCACCTCCACCCACCAGATGCCCGTACCCCCACTGCAGATACACAGCCAAAACTCTCTCCAGACGTCACCATGGAGCAGAATCGCCCCCGCTGAGAGCCAGGCCTGCACCCCAGTGATGGAGAGCCTTCTGCCTTCTGAAGAGCAGAGGCCCCAGCCCTGAGCCTGGAGTAGGCCAGGCCAGCCTGGATGAGGAGGCACAGCCTGGGCAGCTGCACTGGAGAACATATGCCCACTGATTCACTCTATGTGGGGGCGGCACATGCAATGTGCAGTAAAATGGGCTGCCCGGTCAGCGTTACTGAACGAGGTAATGAGAGAACAGTCAGGTGGCAGAATCCAGGAGCAGACGGCTGCTGTCCCAGCTCTTCTGCAAATAGGTGGACACCTTGGCCAGCCACTCCCGCCCACCCCGCCTTCATTTCCTCCCCTGTGACTGGAGGTAATGCAGTGCCCACCTCATAGGAAAATTGAGGGACCAAATGCATCAGTGCATGTCAAGTGCTGAGAACCGGCCTGGGCCTGCCAGGGGCTCAACCACGGGTGGAGCAGGGCCTGGGCACACCGGGGGCTCGGCCAAGGGTGGAGTGCGGCCTAGGCACAGCGGGGGCTCAGTCGGGTAGAGTGGGGCCTGGGCGTGCAGGGGGCTTGGTCAGGGGTGGCCAGCACCATCATGGGTATTGTTACTGCTCCTCCTCCTACTATTTCAAGAATCCTCATGGAGAACCTGCATCGATTCACAGGCACACAGACAGGCACAGACTCCAGGGCCAACTGCACTTCGGGGCAGGGGAGGAGGCCGTGGGTCACAGCAAGCCGACTGCGACAGCCACAGAAACAGCCAGGTGAACTGCAGCAACTGATGTTTTAAAATCATCGGTTGTGGAAGCAACAAGAACTAGCTGAGCTAAAGTTTCTGTGAGGGGTAAGCCCTCAGCAGCGAGCTGACGGTCACTGTCTGTCCCCTGGGTCACTGGCTGATCCGGGAGCAGACAGGACTGGACCTGATGGAGAGCTCTCCGAGGAAGAGAGGCAGCCATGCCTGCAGCGCACGTGGAGCCGACGCACTGGGACCTGGCACAGGCCCAAGTGACGACAGCCTAGGGACAGCTGCTGAGTCCTGGGCCTCGTGGAGTTTGCTAGAAAGCTTCTAGAAGGCAGTGGAATCTGTCGTGGTCTCACAGTGCCTGGGAAAAACAGACCCGGCTGGGAGGAGGCAGCCTCAAGGACACTGGCCCCCCGCGAGGCCTTCCCATATGCGGTCTCAGACATGAAGAGGTCAGTGCGCACATTCAGAGCAGAGCGAACACAGCCCAAGGCCGAGTCAGTGCACTGAATTCAGAAGAGCAGAAACTCCCCAAGTAGGGAAGAAAAAGAATGGAAAAGGCAGAGCAGGGGATAAGTGCTGTGTGAGAAACTCTGGAAAGTCCAGACACATGTTTAACCTCAGTCTTTGAAAGGAAGGAGAGCAAAACCTGGAGCAGAGGCAACACGGAAAAGAGGTGATGGCTGAGAACTTCCCCAAACAAGTGAAACTCACAGGTCAGGAGTCTCAGCAAACCTCATGCAGGAGAGACACAAGGAAAATGGCACCTGCAAGTCAGAGCAGAGCCGCTGGGCACCAAGGACAGAGAGGAGCCCGGAGGGCGGCCTGGGACGTCCTCTGGGACAAGGCCAGAGAAGACCTGCCTCCTGAGATTCCACAACCAGCAGAAGTCAAAATGAAGTAAAGACACTTAAAACAACGGAAACTGAGGGTATGTCCCCAGGTAGCTTACAATCAAAGGAAAACTGAAAGGGGCTCTGTTAGAGAAAAAATAATCCCAGAGAGACTCAAGAATACTACAAACAACAAGTGTGTGGGCACAAGGAAATAAACATTCACTGTGTAAGACAATAATTTTAACATTTTGTGGAGTTAAGTTATGTTATAGAAGTAAAATAGAAGGCAACAGTATTGTCAAAGGCAGGAAGAGTTAAATAGAATTTAAACTATTAAGGTTCTGTCACTACCAGGGAAATGTAAAATTCATATTTTTATTAGATTATACTAAGTCAAGGATGAATGTGATAGTCCCTAGGGTACCTAAAATAATGTGTAACTAAGTTAATAAAAAGGAAATAAATGATAATATTTTATTAATCCCAAAAGAAGGAATATAAAAACATATGGTTCAAGTGAAAAAAGAACAGTACAATAGTAGATATAAACCCAAATATATTTGTAACTACAATAAATGTAAATTGACTAAACACTACAAGTCAAAGACTAAGATTGTCAGACTGGATAAAAGAAAAACAAAATCCAATTATATGCTGCTTGAAAAAGACACACTTCACATGTTAGGACATAGAAATATGGAAAGGAAAAGATGAGAAACAGTACAGACACCATGAAAATACTAATCAGGTGAAAGCCAGGTGTTATGGCGAAAAGTATTACTAGAGGTAAAGAGGGGCATTTCACAATTGCACAGGAATCAGTCATCAGGGATCACAATCTGAGTCTCTGTGCACCCGCGATGCAGCTTCACGCACACAAAGTAGAACTGACAGACATAGGAGGAGCCGCAGACAGACCCCAATTCCAGCGGGAGGCTTTCACCACTCTCAGTCGCTGGGAGAACACAGATGGAAAACGGGTGAGCCTGCAGAAGGAAGTAGGAAAATCTAAGCATGCAGAAGGTCTGGACAGCCTTGGCCTGACGTTCACAGAACGTTGCTCTAATAATCACTGGGTACACATTCTTTCCAAGTGTGTGCGGAACATTTACCAAAATTGACAGATGCTGGGCCACAAGGAAGCCTCAACAAATTCCAGAGGATTGAAATCACTCAGTTTGTTTTCCAACCACAATGAAATTAAACTAGCAATCGATAACTAAAAGATGCCTGTGGAAAACACAGTTGTCTTGAAATTAAAGAGCATGCTTATCATCAGCAATTGGTCAAAGAAGAAATCACAATGGAATTTAGAAAAGATTTTAAGTTGACGTAGATAATGAAAAGAGTACATTTCAAAACCTGTGAGACTTATCTAAACAGGGCCTGGAGAAAAGATACAGCCTTGAACACAAGAAGAAAGTCTTAAAAATAGTGATTTAAGCTTTGACTTCAAGAAGCTAGAACAAAAACACCTAAGAAAAATAGAGGGGGCAAATAAGAACTTAACGATGAAATTATGACAAGTACATGGCAGAGGAAATCAAGTGTCAGAAGCTGGCGCCAAAGAGAAGACTAAAAACATTGATAAACACTCAGACTCAATAAAGAAAAACGAGAGAAAACACAAAATTCCGGTATCAGTAATAAAAAAAAATCACAGAGATCCTTTAGACATCAGAAAGCTAATAAGGGAATATTTTTTATAACCTTACTCTAATAAATTGGACAATTAGGATAAAATGACAGATTCCTCAAAAAATACAACTTACCAAAGCTGACAGAATAGAAAAGCTGAATAATTCAATGTCTATTAAAGAAGTTGAATCTTTTATTAAAAACACCCCCACAAAGAAAATCTCAGACCAAATTGGCTTCACCAGTAAGTTCTTCCAAACATTGAGGGAAGCAGTAGTCCTTCAGAACTCTTCTGAAGAGGAAAGGAGTACCTCCTAACTCTTCTTTTCAGAGGCCTGTGAACCTCGACACGGGAAGCCTGGCAGGGACGTTGCAAGGAAGGAAACCTCTCATCGACACAGACAAAAAATGTTAGAAATCCAGCGATCACAGAAGGGATCTGCGCCAGGGCCACACAGCTGCACTCCATGTGGTTTAATGTTAAAAAAATCATTCAGTTTAATTCACCATATTAACAGAAGGAAAAGGAAAAAATCATCTTGATAGATGCAGAAAAAGCATTTATAAAAATTCGACACCAATTTGTGATTTCAAAAAATTAAGATAGAAGATAATTTCCATAATTTGATAAAGAATGTTTTTAAAACTCCATAGCAAACACCAGACTGTATGGTAAAATATTGAAAAATGTTCTCCAAGAGTGGAAATGACACAGGAAGTTAACCATCACCCCTTATATTCAGTTTCGTACAGAAACACTTGAAACAGGCAGAAGATTGAAAAGGAAGACAAAACTGGTTGTTCCCCATGAATGTGATCGCGTACCTTGAAAGGCGCGAAGAGCCTCGAGGTTAACGTGAGAATTAACGTGCAGAGTTAGCAGGTCCTGCTGACAGCCATGAGGCCACCAGACAAGCCTCGGTTGTGTTTGTACATGCCGGCTACAAACAGATAGACCATGGAAGTGTGTCAGTGATGCCCTTTTCAGGAACATCAAAAATCATCAAATACCTCGGGAGAATCTGACAGAAGATGTGCGTGACCTCTGCTCTGACAACTGCAAACCTCCTTAAGAGGAATTCGAGAAGAACTGGAAAAATGGAGAGGCAGCCCACGCCTGTGGGGTGGAAGGCCCCGTGTTGTCAGACATCAGTCCTCCCTGTGGGCCAGACTTCAACAAACGTCCTTCCCTGACGTTCTAGCCCTGTTCGCTGGGTTCCTGGTCAACACTGTGTTCCGTAAAAGTGACTCATGATTGCCAATGTGCCCACAACTCCTTGTCATGGAGTGTGTCCCTTGTGGGACCCCAGGAGCCATGCCAGCTCCCAATCCAGCCCGCCATGGAGCTCTTACCCCGCACCTGCTCTGTCAACAGGCTGACAGGACTCACCGGGAACGGCTGGTGGGCCACTGCAGGGACCGCTCCCGGAGAGGGGCGCCTGGCACCACCCTGCTGGCCACTTGGCCACTGTGAGTCCTGTCCTTATTCCCCTGGGGCCTTGTGAGCCTAAATCCCGAGTCAACCAGGAAGACCCCCTACTGGCCATTAATCTATAGATCCAACACAAACCAAATCAGATTCCCGGCAGGCTTATATATTTTTAAGAACTGTTAATTTAATTCTAAAATTTGCACAGAAATGCCAATTTACTGTACAAGTTGTCAAGACCTTTTTAAAGGCATAGAAGTTAAGACACCATGGGATTGGCACATGCGTAGAGAAAATCACCAAGGAGACATGAGAAAAAGTCCAGGACAGACCCCTCCACACATACCACCTGACGTATGTCTCGGGTGACTGTGAAGGAAGAGAGAGGATGTGCGGGTGTGCCTCCACCAGGGGTGCGGTTCCAGGTGGGCTGCAGATCCACCTGAGAGAGGCAAGCGGGCCAGGTTTTAGGGGGAAACCTCTCCATACCTTGGGAGTAGGTAAAAATTCATTAAACAGGAAACAACAGGCGCTTACCACGAGAGGAGAAAAATGACAAATTGGATGACGCTGAAATTAAGAACCTCTATTTATCAAAAAGACAGTGCTGGGAGTCAACAGGCACACAGAGGAGATGCTCACCACACGTGCCTGCAAAGGGCTCGCATCCTGTGTACAGAAAGCACGAGTTCCCTTTCAGTAGAAAAAGATAGTCCAACAGAAAAAATCCCAAGACTTGAGTTTCACCAAAGATACCCAGATGGCCAATAAACCTTTTTAATGGCATCCAAGTTCATTAGTCATCAGGGAAATGCAAAAATTAAAACCGCATTCAGATATTCCTAGACCCCACCAGAATGGCTAAAAGGACACAGGCGGAAATCCCCGAGTGGCGGCGAGAAGGTGGAGCAGGAGGGACTCTTGCACACTGGTCGGGGTGGGGTGGGGTCAGGTGGGGGTACAGCAGACCCTGGGAGCCGCTGGACATGTGCATGTTCTACGGAGCAACGCCGCCCCCAGCCTGTGCCCAGCAGAGCACGTCCATGTGGTTCCCAAAGAACATGCGCTCAAGTGTCCATCACAGCCAGCATTCGTGGAGCCAAAAAGGGAAACGACCCAGATGCCACTGGCCACAGAAGGCTAGAGAAGGTGTGGTGCCTTCCCAAGATGGGATCCTCTGCAGCAGAGGAAGAGGGTCAGCCACCACGCGCACAAACATGGATGGACCTCACCTTCCGGTGTTGGGTGAAGAAGCCACCCTGAGCTACTAGAAGTCTGTCCTGGTTCCCTGTGGGCAGCCTCCTTCTCTGCCACGCGGATGCGGCCCACTGTGGACATCCGTGTATGGTTACCGCTTTCTGTCTGTCTACCCCACTTGGACAAGTGTTCCAAGTCACTCTGATGGGCTGAGTGTGGACGCTGGCCAGCTTTTGCAAACCTGGTCAAGCTCATTTCATTAGAAAGTGGGGAGATGTGCATCTGAGCAGTCGCAGCTCAGTGGGGGAGGGCTGCCCCACAGGCAGAGCAGGCGGCTGGAACCCTTGGGCCCCCCCGCCAGCCACCTGCTATGGACTGTGAGGAGCCTGAATGGTGCACAGGGCCTGACATTCATCAGAACCTGTCAGTGCGTGAGCTACAGGAGAAAAGAGGGCACAGTGGCGAGTGGGCTGAGGCGCAGCCTCCCACAGCGCCCGGGGGACCCAGCCCACAGGCCCAGGAAGAGAGGGGACGTGGCTGTGAGCGTCTATGCATGTGTGCGTGTCTGCATGTGTGGTGTGGAGGAGACAGGAGGAAGAGAGAGGGAAAGACTGCTGGTGGAAGAGGTGCTGGAGGTTTTCCACTCGTTGTTTTGGTGCATTTGCACTTTTTCAAGTTTCTGACTTTACCTGGAGAGAAGGAGAAATGTTAATAAACAGCCCACGGATTCCACCTGCATCTGCTGCCCCCTTGTGGCAGCCAGGAGTCCTGCAGGGGTCCCGCCCCAGCGCGCCCAGGGCTGCACAAAACTCTACTGGGCACTCCTGCAGAGCGCGGTGGCCGTCCCTGCAGCCTACACACCTCCGTTGACTAGTTGACTCCTGTTTGTCACTCACAGGCTTGGCAAAATCTCTGCGTCACTGAGCAACACTTTAACCTCCTGAATGAAATTCCTCCTACTTTTCGGATCCTCCTCCTACACCATTCACAAGACGGGTAAGGCCTTCTTATTCCTGCTCTTGTGCTCGTTCTCGATCCTGTTAGGAAGCCTAGCTGCACGGTGTGGACACGGCATGGGGGCTGCCACACCTGCAGGTGTGCCGGGGCTGCACCAGATCCCCCCGCTGGCCCAGGAAGCGTGCTGGACAGACAGGGGTAGTGGGGGCTCCAAGCTGAGATGGTGTGGGTGGCCGTCCCTCTGGGAAGGGGACTAGGGAGAATTACTATGATGATGGCCAGACTGGCATGCCTGGGGCCACAGTGCCACCCCCGTCTCCAGCGCGGGCCTGTGAGTCTGGTCCAAAGGTCACTGCTCTGGTGGAGCGGACCTACTCTTGCTTGTCTGGAGAGAAGGCAGTCTTCCCGCCTCTAGCAGGGCTGCAGTCAGTCTGTTGTGGATGGCTGTGCCTAGATGGGCCTGTTTTAATTCTGTGTCTGGACTTGGCCGAGGAGCTCTTGGAGAGGGGGCTCCTGTTGGGTGTGCATGTGGTTCACAGAATTGACGTCTTGTGGCTCCTCTGGGACCCCAAGAGCTGGGCTTTGACCCCACCCTGCATCCTGCTCACAGGACCCATCTGTACGGCGCTGCCTACGAGAGACCCAGGTTCATCCCCGCAGCCAAAGGGAAGGTGGTCCAGGTCGGGGGTGAGTTCTGCTGGAGCAGGGACTCCCTGAGCACCGACCTTGGAGCCAGTGGCTGAGTGAGACACAGGTCCCCCGCCAGGCGCTGCGATCCCGGCCACCTGCCCCCACATCATCTCCCCAGTCAGCGCAACTCTCTGAGGGGGGAGTCCTTGAGCCTGGGACAGACGAGGAAACGAGGCACAGAGGCATGTGCCTCCCGGGCTCTGGCAGCAGCCGCAAAGCCCAGCCTCCTGCATCTCAGGCGCCCAGCGCCCTGAGCCCTGCACACAGTCCCAGCCGCCAGCGGTCCAGGCTCCTCCGGGAAAGCCCGTGATCCTGAGGATGGAACCCTGGCCTGCCTCCCCTTCCAGCTCCCACCTCCCTCCTCATGCCTCAGGCACAAAATCCCACTCGCCATTTCATTTAAAAAGAAGGAAGGCTCCAGGACCAGGAGAGACATCTGCTGTTTCCTGGGGATCCTTCAGGCTGTTTCCACAAAGCGATGAGCACAAGTCCACATTGTGAATGACCATGAGCCAGCTCTGTCTCTGGGCAGGACCCCTGGGGTCCAGGAGGACTGGCCGTGTGTCCCGGAGCTGACTCCCCTCACAGTGTCTGCAGCGCAGCCCTGGTGCATTTCAAACACCACATGGTTTCAGTTTTCCCTTCTCTCCTGACCTTTCCGGGACCCCTGCCTCTCCCAGTCCATCCTCCCACCCTGATGGGGCAGCTTCCTCCCAGGAGGCTAGTGCAGGGCCCTGGTGTTGATTATACCTCAGTGACTGCAGGTGGGGCTGAGGAAGAGCCTCGCAGCCACTCAGCCTCCTCCTGGGCAGCGGACGCCAGGCGGGCCCGTGTGGAGAAGCCCTCTGCCCACAGTTTGCTCCTTTCATAATTCCGGGTGTTTGCACACGTCCCCACCTGCCGTCCTCTAAGTCCTGAAGGGCGGGTCTTCAAGGCCACATACTGGGACAGCGGTGGTGTCTGTTTCCGCAGGCTCCTGCAAAGTGGCTCGGGTGGCTGTGAGTCCGGCCGCCTTTTCCTGCCTCTTGGCAGGGGCCCAGCAGTTCTGGGAGCAGACCCAGGCCGAAGTGTACAGTGAGGACATGGCCCTGAGCTCAGGCTTGGTGAGGCCCGAGCGCAGCTGCAGGGCTGCCCCCACCCTGCGGAGGGACAGGGCCCCCAGTCCGGCTGCAGCGAGGCAGGGTGGGGAGGGCTGGGCCAGGACCACTGCCCAGGTGGGTGGCGGGCACTGGCCGTCCAGACCCAGGCATGGCCAGACACCCAGGTTGGGCTCCCCCAGGGTGGGGCCAATTCTTTGAATCTTTGAGCTAAGTCTGATGCAGATGCCTCCACGATGCGAGCAGAGGAATCTAGTGGGGCTAGGGGTGCCCGAGTGGTCTCTCAGAGGAGTGGGCAGGTGAACCAGCAGGGAGCACTGTCTGCAGGGGACCAGGCTGACTCTGGCACCAAAGGCAGGCGGGCGGGAGCAAGGAGCCCTCCTGTGCTGCTGGGCTGGGCCCCTGGCCACAGGCTGTTTCCAGAAGGGCAGGGGCCGGGCTTTTCCTGGTGGAGTCTGACCTCCTCTTTGCTCCAGCTGCACGGGGATTTTACGAGGTCCCCTCAGACACCCCCTGCTCACAGGCTGTTGTTTGGGTTGAGACAGGAAACGGAAAGCGCACACCTTGAAGGGGAGGGAAGCTCTGTGCAGAGACTCAGCGACGACGTTCTGAAGCCCATGGAGGATTATCTGAGGCCGCTCTTCCCGCTGCTCAGCTGCCCTGAAGCCGGGTACCTGTCGCTGGGCTGCAGCCTGAGCTGTTTAAGGGACTGAACAGCTCCCTGCACTGAGGGCAGCCGCGGAGGGCGAGAGGAGGCACTAGCCGAATTGCCAGGGCCCTCGGGGGGGTGGCACAAAGTTGGCATCTCCTCCGAACAGGTGGGAGGTCACAGGGTCCCCACAAGTCCCCTCAAGTGCAGGGAGCAGTCGGGAATGTGACACCCGGGGGCAGGAGCAGACAGGCGGGGGGCTTAGCTTGAAGGCTAGCTTAGACCCCAGAACTCTCCAGAATCCCAGTGCGAGCTGAGTGATTGTCTGTAGGACGGGTGGAAAGTCAGACCTGTTTTCCTGATCTTGTTCACATGTGGAAATGTGCCTCTCTGCTACTGTGACACCGCATGCTCAGTGGGCTTCTCTCTGTGCTGACTCGGACTGTGTTCCACTGAAATGGGAGATGTGCAAAGGCCCTTCACACCCAGGATGCCCAACTCCATCCTGTCTGTTGTCGGGAAGAAGTCCTGGTTCTGCTTAAAACTTTTTCTGCGGGAGCCCCCCCACAGTATCCCCTTGGTTCTCTGAGCCCCTGGCCCCCATGTGGGCTGAGGAGCCAGGGCCCCTTGACCTACTTTTGGCAGGAAGGAAGGCGGAGGGAATGGGCACACGGCAGTCTCTGGATTCGCAGTAGATCGGGGACCGTCCTGAGCCCTGCTTGCTCACGTCTGTGCGCAGTTATCCCGGGCCCCTCACAGCAGTGAGGCCGGCCCCGAAAATGAGCTGTGGAGAGTGGCAGGCACGGCCTTACAGTGAGACAGTCCACAGAGACGCTTCTCATCTCTGTGTGTGCCGTTTCCATGTATTTCTAAAACCTGAATATATGCCTTTGACTTTCAGAATACAGGCCCCCACGATTGTCGCGGATTTGGGGAAATCAAAGAGCAAAGACAAGGAGAGGAAGCCGTCCCTGCCCCAGGGTGAGCAGCAGCTGAGGAGGCCGTGAAGGCCGCAGGCATCTGCCCTCGGAAGCCGAGGGCTTGCTGCTAAGCACGTAGGCTGGGGCTCTCCACAGAGAGACAGGCTCTCTGCAGCTGCTGGGTAGGCCCTGCCTGGGGGCCTCCCTCTGAGTGTCTCCCAGGGTGCTGAGCACCCACAGGTGGGGGGAAGGCCCACAGAAGGTGGTGCACACAGCCACTGACCAGCACCCTCTGTGTGGGGTTTGTGCAACCCTATGGACAGCACCACGTAACCCAGCAGACCTGCCCTTGCTTGGGGACCCGGCAGCTTGACACATGTGTATGAACAGCAGTAACGATGTGCGACCCTTGCCCTATACCTCGTCCGCGTCACCATCCGGAGCTTGCGTCCCGGATGACAGGAGGGCGAAGTGGGCCTTCCGGGTCAGTGGTCTACTGAGTTCATGAATAAAAGATGAATGCTCTCCTTTTAGCCCGACGCCAGGAGAAGGTCAGCGCGCATGGGGGCAGCCCCGGGCCTGAGCTGCCGGTGGCTTCATGATTGTTTCTGCACCTTCAGGACAGAGCCCTTCTTTCTCACTTGATGGGCTTAAAAATGTTTGCAATGTGCTAACATCCCTCAAATCCACAACTAGAAAGGAGCGTTAAGTGTCTGCAAGGGTTTAATCTTTCACCTGGAGCCTAGGATTTTATAAATCTCTCATTTATTTTATTTTTGTCTACTTTTCTATCTCACACAAAGAATTATTGAACAGAAGGGAAAAGGGGCGGCTACTTTACCAAAAAGCACTTCCATTCCGGAAGCGCCTGGTGGTGCCCCCCTTCCACAGTGCCAGAGGGTGTGGGCTGTTAGGAAAACAGGTCACTGTTACACTCCAGTTGCGAGGTCAGAGTCTGCCTACCTGAGGCCACGTTTGTGAATTGAGATTCTGCCCTAAAAACTCCCCAGGTGGAGATAAGAAGGGCCCTCGCTTGGTGTTGAGTAAACTTGTTTTACTGTGTGAACTACAGTGTCTGGTGGCCTCACCCCTTAGGACCGCTGCACCTGTCAAAAAGAGCAGGTTTCCTCTAGTGAGCCAGGCAGGAGCTCCGCGGGCTCTGGGGTCACCTGGAGAAGCTTCCTCTAAAGGAGCTGTCCCAAGCAGCCATGACCCCTCTCTGGACTATTCTCGTCCTTTGAAAGGGAGCTCCCTGGTTAGTAAGAGCCATGGCATTCCAGGACCTGCCTTGGGACTGGCTGCCCGAGCCAGGGCAGGTCCTCAGAACCAGAGAGGAGCAACGAGTCCAGGTCTGAGATGTGAGGTGGCTGCACCGTCAAACCAGGGTCTCTTCCCTAGAGAGCGCTGGCAAGTCCTGGGGCCCGGGCTCTCTGCCAGCTGTGCTCAGCTCAGACTTGTTCCCATGTCTCCAGCTGGGGGCGCTGCCACCTCCAGCCAAAGGACCTCAGCAATGACAGAGACCTTGGGCCATCAGGCTCACCCCTGCGGGTTTGTCCCATCCTTGGGAGCTTGTCTCCTGCTGCCTTTTAGCTGGTGCCTCCCTCCCACAGTTCATCTCGAGGCTGCAGACAACATCATCCTCATTGTGGACAGGCATCTTTTGGAGCTGCCGCTAGAAGGTCTCTCTGTGTTCAGGGAAGGGACGGTCTCCTCTGTGTCACGAGAGTTTTCTCTCCAAATGCTGTGGAATCGCCTCCGTAAAGAGGAGACAGGTAAAAGCTACCCTTAGCCACACTAATATTTAATTTTAAAATGGAACTATTTAAGTTACTTTTATGATAAGAGAATGTTAACCCCTGTCAAAAAATAATTATTAAATGTTGCAGCATTTTTCTAGGCACTCATTTCCGGGTATTTATAAAACACCTCCTGTGTGCCACATGTTTTGTTAGGTGCTGAACACATACTGAAGAAGAAATCAGACATTGTTCTTGCCCTCACAAACTTCTGTTTCAAAGGAGGGGAGGGCAGTAAACAGCCAGTCACCGTCACTCCTTTGTGAGGTAGTGAGGGCAGTGAGGGAGAGGCCTGGGAGGACCTGCCGAGGCCGTGGGGCTGGGGCGCAGGTGCTGGGTGCACAGACATGCCCAGTCGCTGACCGTTGTCCATGCTGTACACCGGTGCTCTGTTCAGTTTTCTGCATGTATGTTGCACCTCACTAAATATCAAATTAAGTTAAAAATAAAGAGATCAGACCTTTGCTTCCATCCAAGATGAAGTAACAAGGACCAAATTTGCCCTTCCAACTGAAACAACGAAAAAGCCAGACAAAGCGTATGACACAATGGTTTTCAGACATTGGAGACCAGGCAGCGTGGGACAGTGATCCCGAGAGAGGGGAAACAAGCAGGTGAGGCCAAGCTTCCTGCCTGGAGAGTCTGCAGGCCACAGCACGGGGGAGGGAGGGAACCAGGCAGAGCCTGACGGTCTCCCTGAGTGGAGGAGATGGGGCTGGGGTCTCACGGAGACTAGACTTTGCAGCCAGGTACTTGAAGGAGAGAGCTGCACAGAGAGAGAGCCAGAGGTCTGCAGAGGACCCCCTCATGTCTTCAGCTGAGAACTGGCCATTGCAGGTGTGAGAGGAAACCACCTAAGGTCAGGGAAAGAGCCACCCACAAGGAGCAGAGGACAGTCTCCAGAGCTCACTCAGGGCTGGGAATGGTTCAAGTTTCCACTAGCAAGAATGAAAAAATATATAACTCACAGGGCATTGCCTCTGCACTGGGGACACTTGCTCTGGCCTCACCTAACGGAACTTGAAACAAGCCTCAAAAAGATCAAGCTAATTCCAAGTAACTGAACTACATCCCAAAATAAAGCTCAAGAATATATATAGAAATAAAAAATATCCAGCACCCAACAAGGTAAAATTCAAAATGTCTGACCTGACATTCAATCAGAAATGATTAGGCATACAAAGAAGCAGGAAACCATGACCCGTAATGAAGAGAAAAACCAATCAACAGAAACAGACCCAGAAATGATGCAGGTGCTAGAGTTAGTGAAAAACAGTTCCTATAACTGTGATTCATGTGTCTGAGGAGGGAGAGGAAAGACTGAGCATGTCAAGCAGAGATGTGGAAGATACACGCAAATGAAACTTTAGTGATGAAGGACATTGTCTGAGATGGAAGATACACTGTAGCATGAACAGCAGTTAGACACACCAGAAGAAGAGATTAGTGAACCTGAAGAAATAGCAGTAGGAAAAGACTGTAAAAAATGAACAGAGCATCAGTGATCAGTTGGACAAGTTCAAGCAGCTCTCAACATAAAAAGCAAATTCACCTATTTTATCTCAAAACAAGTTTATTCTGGGATAGGCAAAAGAATTGCAATTCAAGATGCGATGCTGTGGCAAATCACAGGTAAATCAAGAGAACAAAGGAAGGGAGCTGCTTTTATAGAGAAAAGGGGGAGAGGGAGGGGCTCTTCTAAAGGAAAGCCCACTGGGGGAGAGTAAAAGATCAGGGCAGCAGTAGTTTCTCATTGGCTGAGCTGTGGCGTTTCTCATTAGCTGAGCTGCAGCATTTCTCATTGGCTGATCTGTGGCATTTTTTTATTGACTTAGCTGTGGTGTTTCTGATTGGCTGGGCTGTGGCATTTCCCATTAGCTGAGCTGTGGCATTTCTCATTGGCTGGGCTGTTGCCTGGTGGAGAGAAATCTTCCTTCATAGTAAAGTAGTTGTACTTCCTGCTGGAGGTGCAGTGTTCTCTGTACCTGTTTGGTGCTGTGAGGATGTGGGATGGAGTGATGGCTCCCCCTGCAGGCCTCCCACCCAGTTGAGTTGAGGTTTCTGTCATTCACTTCCACACAGCCTAATATACTTGTAATTACAATTTTCAAAAAGGGGGGATATTTGAAGTAGTGAGGGCCAATTTTTTCCCCCAAATTTGATGAAAACTGTAGTCCCACAGATCCAAGAGTTTCCATGAAGCCAAAACACACACACAAAAAAGAAAACTATACCAGGGAACATCATAATCAGATTGATTAAAACCAATCAATGATTTATTGGTTTATCAACGAGTGACGGAGTATTCTAAAAGCAGGCAAAGAAAAAATATACGTTGTGGATCAAGAAAGAAATACAAGAGTGACAACAGACTTCTCAACAGAAACAATGCAAGCAATCAGTGGACAACATCTAAATTATTAAAGAAAAAGTCTGTCAATTGAGATATTTTTGAAAATAACTTTTAAAAACAGTGAAATAAAGACTTTTTCAGGTACAGAAAAACTGAAAGAATTCTTCACTAGCAGGCCTGCCTGCACTACAGGAAATGCTAAAGAGTGTTCTTCAGGTGGGAGAAAAACGGATGGAAAGGTACATTTGCACAAGGAAATAAATACCACCAGAAAGGAGGAATATGTGGGTAAATATTTTAAACCTTTTTTGTATTTTTCAAATCTCTTTAAAAGATTTTGACAGTTTAGAGCAAAAAAGTAATAACAATGTGTTGTGGAGTTTTCTAACATAACCGTAAAATGTGAGACAAGGACAGAACAAGGCTGAGCGGCAGGAAGTGGAAGGACTGCCTGGATGTTGTCGTTGCTGTACGTGACGCGGTGGGACAGGGCCTGATGGCGGACTGTGATGACCCGAAGGGGGAACCTAACGCAACCACCAAAAACAAAACAAAAGGTTATAGCTAATACACCAATGAAGACAACAAAATGTGACCATACAATATACCGACGAACCCAAAGAAGGCAGAAAAGAGGGAAAAGGGGACAAAGAACAGAGGGGACAAACAGAAATCAAATAGGAGGATGGTAGATTTCAACCCAGCCACATCCATGATCACAGTCTCCGTGAATGGTCTCCGCACCCCCGTTAGAGGGCAGAGCTCCTCTGCGTGAATAAAAATGCGAGATCCAAGATGCGCTCCTCACAGAAACCAGGTTAAATAAGGAGGTGGTGAGGGGTGGAAAACACACACCATACCACTCCTAGAAGCCTCTTGGGGCACAAGAGGCCGCTTCCCCGGGTGCACGCCGAGGAGGGGCCATGTGGGGTTAGGGTGGGGCCTCGGGCGTAAGTCCCGCCGGCCTGCCGGTGAGGCGGAGCCCCTCGTTTCTTGCTGGCCATTCACAAGTCCTCGTCTGCGGAGAACCTGTTCTAGTGTTCTGCCAGCTTTTCTGCTGGGTTATCTGTGTTTTGTTCTGTAGGTTTGTAGAGTTTCTTCATATATTTGGATGTAAATTTTCTTATCATTTATATGAACTACAGATGTCTCCCCCTACACTGTAGCTTGTCTTTTCATTCTCCTAAATGGGGTCTTTTGATGATCAAAACATTTCAATATAGTCCAATGTATCAATCTTTTTTAATAGCTGGTGCTTTTGAGTTTTTTTTTTCCCCAAAGTCTTTTCTTAATTCAGGATCCTGAAGCTGTTCATATGTCTGTTTTTTTGCCTTTCACATTTTTATCTACCCTCCATCTGAAATTGATTTTTGTGTGTGGTATGAGGTAAGGTCTAAGTTTCCTTTTCCACCTGAGTCCCAACTGTCTGCACCCTGTTTCTGGAAAGGGCCTTCCTGTCGCACTGCCCTGCATTGCAGTGTTGTAGCAGCAATGGGAGAGCATGGAACAGGTGATGGGGTCGGCAGAGTAACAGCCCCCAAAGATGTCCTGAACCTGTGAGTATGTGACCTGACATGACAAGAGACCATGCACATGTGACTCTGTGACGGACCCTGAGGTGGGGAGATGATCCTGGATGACCCGGTGGCCTGATGTCATCACAAGGGTCCTTATGAGGGGGAGGCGGAGGTCAGAGAGGCCAAGAAAGTGCAACATTGCTGGCTCTGGAGATGGAGGGAGGGGCCATGAGCTGAGGAACACAGATGCCTCCGCAGGGCCTCCAGAGGACCCAGCCCCGCCCACACCTGAATCTTGTCCCCTGGGATCCCTTTTTGGCTTCTGGCCTCCAGAACTGTGAGATGATAAACTTGTGTTGTTTTAGGCCCCTGCCTTTGTGGTAATTTGTTACAGCAGCCACGAGAAACTAATACAGACTCTCACCACAACACAACCTCACTAAAATTCTAGTGAATGTGAGTGAAGTCTTTTTAAATGCATTCCTGAGTGGTCACAGAGAGGACTGATCCTGCAGGCCCCACAGTGATGTGTCAGAGCCTTGGCTGTTCACACTGGAGGGATGCTGCTTGGGTGTTAAATATCCGTGGTAAGGCTTTAAGGATAACCACCAAAGATAGAATTGGTGTATGAACTTCAAAGCAACGAAGAAGGAAAATGAATAAGAAAAACAGGTGACCCAAGTACCTCAATCCCATTAGAAAGCACCGAGGACAGAGCGGCACGCAGAGAACAGACGGATAGATGTAAATCATCAGGGGTGGAAATTAGTCCATTTAGATCGTTAACCAGAAAAAAGCAATGAACCACACCTGCCCCTACAGGACAGCGAGGTTAGAAGGACGTCTGTCAGGTGCTGCTCACCAGAGACACACCTGAACCAAAAGGACACTGCCTCAGGAAGCCACAGAATGGAAAGCGTGGTCAGCAGAGTGAGCAGAATGGCGGCTGTGTCACTGTTGGCGGGAAGGGCCAGCACAGCTGGACAGCGGTCAGTTCATCAGAGCAGGTGAAGCACACGTAACCCAAACCCCGGGCGTGAGTGGCGGGTCCATCCGCTGGGGGGGCTCCAGCCCTCGTTCCTGGTGGGTGAGACAACTGAAAAGAGGAAGAAGAGGAGATTGGGATCATTCAACAGCAGCCGCGGCGTGGCGGGCAGGTGGAGCTGCATCTGAAAGGTAGAGACATCCTTCAAGTGCACATCATGGAATGATCAGAGGAATTGGCCGAGTCCACAGTATGATTGAGTTAGAAACCAGTGACCTAAGAAGGGATTTCTTAAGTCGCTGTACACTTAGAAATTAAAAACACATGTCTAAATGTCACTCGGGACTCAGAAGAAATGGCCATGGGAATGTCAAAGACAATCGCGATGTCACCGCAGCAGAACCCAGGAGGACTTTGTAGCTGTAGGTGTTTATGTGAGGAAAGGAAAAGCATTGGCAGCTTATAAACTAAGCATTGGATTTAAGAACTTAGAGCAAGAGCAGAAAATCCCGAAGAAAGCCTAGGAAAGGCTGCAATAAATACAGAAGCAGACAAAACAGACAAAAAAGACAAAAATTGGTTGGAACAAAAAAAGTGGGGACATGGCTGAGAGCCTCACATCGTCCTTCCAGTGCAGACAGAAATGAAAGACACGAGGGCAGAAAGAAAGGAAGAGACTTCTTTACTCTCAGAACCTCCAGAAGAATCTACGAGCCGCCAGAACAGTGGAGTACAGCAAGGGGACAGGTTGTAAATCCTTATGCAGAAGGCAGAGGAACTGGCAGGACCTGGCCCTGTGATGAGGCTTGCTTCGGCAGGCACACTGGTGGGTGCTCAACATGGTGTGTGAATGGTCAGCCAACCGGGCCTGGGAGCCTCTGGAAACTGTTCCTTTCTTAAGGTCTCCTGGCCCATGCCTCCCCCAGCCCTGTGAGTCTTCACATTTGAGAAAGTACTGCCATTTCAACTTTACAAAAATTATAATCATTTTTCTTCACTACTTCTTGTTTTTTTTATTGAGGTGAAATTGACATAATATAAAATTAGCCATTTTGAAGCGAACAATTGAGTGGCATTTAGTGCATTCACAGTGTTGTATACCACCACCTCTATCTGGTTCTAGAACATCACCACTTCTTTTTCTTGTCCTCAACAGAAGGGAACATGAAAAAGAAGGATGGCAAAGGCAAAGAGCTAAAGAAGAGAAGTCCAGGAAAGAAGGGCTGGAAGGTAGGTGGGACGGGGTGTCTGGGGTCCCACAGGTGGCTCTGGGCCCGAGGTTTGGCCCCTGCCTGGCTGCAGCAGGGCCACACTGCCTCCTGGGACACATCAACGGACCTTGTCTGTTGCAGGGCAGCGCGCCCCGCGTCATCCCCACTGACTGCATCTTAGTCGCCACAGACGACTTCAAGTGTATCCTTTGATGGGCCGCCGCCCGAGACACCCGAGCCTGTGGCCCTGTTTCTCCTTAACCAAGGCCCAGTCATCGTGGACCCCTATGAGGAGGCCCAGGGCATAGGTGAGCACTTCCCACGCGCCTCGTCGCAGCTCATAGCACACGCGCCCCACCCACAGCGCCCACGGAACAGCGCAGGCAGAGTGCCGTGCCTCAGGCGCCTCTGCCTCCGCCCCCACGTCCTGCGCACGGCCTCCGCCTCTGGCTGCCCCGTGTCACAAAGCCTGTGGGGGGTTGGGGTCACGCTGGCCCCGGGGATGCCCGTGTGCCTCAGGGCCCCTCCCCCACAACTGCGGCCAAGTCAGGACAGCAGCATGTGAAGATCGGACCTGGGGCGGCGCCTGGCATCCCTCTGCTCAGGCCTCAGTGTGTGCACGAGCCAAGTGCGGGCCTTGCCCCTCCAAGGGTTTAACGCCCTGGGTTTTCCTTTTGTTACATTGGCTTCTAAAATCTCTCCACAAGGAGGGAAGCACTCCATTTCTGTGAGCAGCAAACATCAACTCCACCGGGCCTGCACCCCAGGAGAGCTCTAGGCCCAGGCGCCACAACAAGGCACCGAGGGCACAGGGCCCGCCGCAGCCCCCAGTGCTCCTCATGTGACAGAGCTCCTGCATGTTGTCAACATTCAGTTCTCATTGCAGAGACGCTGACTCCTGTCTCCGTAACCCGGGAAATTTTGGAAAGATACCAAGACATGTTCACTGCAAGATGGGTGGGACATCTGGGCAGCACACACTTTCCAAGGTTCGCGTTTGGGCTCTCAGGGTACTGTCCTGGGGGGTGGTTTAAGTGAGCCCGCTGCAGGGGGCGCCACACCCCGGGGGGGACCGGTGTCCTCAGTCCCTTCCTTTTCCCCCTCTCTCCCTCAGGTTCCCTCCTGCCCTGACCCCCGATCCTCACTGACACAGTGGCTCCTGGGGTCTGGCTTGTTTTCCTCACACACTGGGCTCCTTGGTCCTCACTGTGCCTGGATGAGGGTGTCATTGTCCTCATCCCCACTTTACAGAGGAGAACCTGGGTACCCAAGAGTGTGTCCCTGCACCAGGCCCAGCCAGTCCTGCACAGGATCTGTACCCCAACCACAGGCACTGGGTCTCTGGGGGGAGGGACAGTATCCTGTGGGTGCCCTTGGGGACCTGAGCGTGCTTGGCTATCAGGGAAGTGCCCTTCTAGCACTTTCCAGAGCCCCTGTCCAGTGAGACGGGTTCATTCCAGGGACACGAGGTCCACTCTCAGGAGAGCTGCTTGGACCAGCCACCCAGGGCCCCTGAGAGTCAACACAGGATAGAGGTGTCTGAGGATGCTGGGAAAGCGGGTCCTGATTCTGTCTTAGCAAGGGAGTGGGTGGTGGAGTGAAGACCAGGCAGGACAGTCCCTGGGAGGGTGTTCCGCTTGCAACCCAGCCCTGAGGGCTTCAGGACAGACTTGGTCCCAGTTGCGGCGTCCTGGACATCTGCTGCCAGTCCATACGCCGTCACTCCCCTTCTCTCTGCAGCCAGGCTGAGTGGGAGCAGCTCCTGGACAGCTGCAGCGGCTTTTTCTTCTATGGGATGGAGAGCATGCTGTCACACGTGTTAGTGGAAAGGCTGGCGGCCATGAACTTACAAGGTGAGGCCGATCTTCTCAGTGTCCTGAAAGCCCGACTCCCCGCCAGGCCCAGGGGCTGGAGATGAACCCACACAGGGACAGAGCAGGCCCTGCATCTCCTCAGGCAGCATCTGTCTTACAGGGGCTGGGGGGGCAGCGGCTTCAGGGAGGAAGCCCCTGCCTCGGTGCCCCTCCTCTGTTTCTCAGAGACCCTGATTCAGATTTCCAGACCAGCAGGCCTGGTGGGGGTCAGGAGCTGGGCGGTTGTCCTTGCGGGACTGGGCCTACAGAGTCCAGGAAGGCTGGGGGTGCATTTCCAGAACACGCTGATCTCAACCCCTCCCCCAGTTCTTCTGGTCTAAGGTGGGCGCTCTGGGCTTTGTTTGCCACCCGCCCCCCCACCGCCCTCTGGTCCACTGAGAGCAGAGGAGGGCATCAGTGCCCCCACCCCCAGGACACTTGTGGGGTTGGTCTGGCCTTCTTGGGGGTGACCTTCTCCTGGGCAGCAGGCCACTCTGCACAGTCGTGGGTGGGGGGCCCTTTCAGGGGACCCTTCAGAGATGCCTCCCACCCATGTGCAGGTCACCTGGAAGGATTCCTTACCCCAGGGGGAGGTGGAAACAGGGCTTCTTGGGTACTTTCATTGCAAGCCGTCTCAAGAGATGGCGAGCGAAGTCGGAGAAACCCGTAAGCTCCCCAGGCGGCACGCAGGGCCACAGCATCGCCGGGGGCCCCTGCTGCTCCAGCTGAGGCCTGTCCTCGCACAGCTGGAGATTCTGCCTGCCCGCCTGCGGGGAAGTGGGGCGTCGGCTCTGTGCTCCTGGGGCTCCCTGCACACTCACACCCAAGCCTTGCATTGCGGACACTGGTGCCTCTTTCAGTGGACCTGGGCCGGGTGTACCTGTGACTGCCCCATGGCTGGGACGCCTTGTCGGTGTGGAGTGCTGGGAGCTGAGACCCCTCTGCCGGCGGGGAGAGCTGCAGCAGGCCCGGAGTGGGCTTCCCACCCCTTCCCCATGGCCCGGCCTCGTCACACAGGGAGGCTGTGAAGGGTCCATGGCTCCCGTGTGCCTGTGCGGCCAGTGGACCCCAGAAAGGGCCTGTGGTCGTCAGGTCTGAGGCTCGGGCAGACTGGGCTGGGTTTCCATGACCCACCCTCGCCCTGGGTGACGCCAGCCTGCATGGCCTCCTCTCCCGGGTGCCCAGCCCCTGAGCCGCCCCTCATGCCCTGCAGAGTGCCAGATGATGGTCGTGCTGGACCTGACTCGGTCCTACGAGAGCATGCGGCGGCAGCTGGAGGTCTCGGAGAACAAGAGGTGCCTGAAGTCCCCTCCGCACGGCTCTAGCCAGCAGCCGGGCCACTGATGGGGTGGCCTGGGCGGTAGATGAGCACTGGCTGTGCCCCTTGGGGACGCAGGGAGACAGAGTGCCCCTGAACCCACAGGCAGAGCCCCACAAGGGAGCCAGGGCTCCATGATTTCTCAAACCCTCCCCTGGCAAAGTCTCTGGGGGCGCGTGGGTGGGGGGCAGCTCCTGCGGCCGACTCCAGGCCAGGCTGGAGCCCTGAGGCCTGCAGGATTGGGCCAGGAGACAGAGGGCCGGCAGCTGGGGCACCCTGGCTTCAGAGTTTCCTTGTGTCACAAGCCCCAGGGCCTCTGTGGGCTGCCGAGCTGGCGGAGGGGGCCCTCCCCTTTGTGGTGGAGGCCTCCCCTCCTGACTCCACCCTGTGACTGGGAGCCGTCTGGAGGGATGTGGCAGCGCTCCGAAACGCCTTTCCTCGTTAGATGCCAGCTAACTTGGGGATGTGTAGGAGTTCTGGATTCTTTCAAGAGCTCTAAGAGCTGTCAATCTAAGTACACGTTCCAACACTTGGTGCCATTTGGGCTGTGGACGGGGGTGGGGGGCCCTTGGTACTAGCCCAGGGAGCTGGGTCCCCTGCAGTGCACCCCAGCTGTCCTTGGAGGGGCCTCTCAAGACTGCCATCCTTCTGAGTCTGGTGGGGGTCAGGAGCATCTTGGCGAACCAGTGGCCGACACTCCTGCAGGACAACGCGCTGCGTGCCAGCATCTTGTGGGAAAGTGAGTGGAAGTGGGCACCTTGGGCCTGTTCGCAGCCCTTCAGGCTTCCCCAGAAGCCTGCCGCAGTGTCCACAGCCTGTCTGAAGGGAGTTTCTGCTCTAGATCTGTTGACACTTGGCAAGCCGGTCGGGAGAGCAGTCCGTCTCCTTCAGAAGATGGAAGCAAGCGAAGTGGCCAACCACGGTAACTAGAACGCTTCCCGCCTCACGGCTTGTCCCTTCAGGCTGTGTGCTGCCCCTCGAGACCACCGTCCCCGCAGCCCTGAGGGTCGAGGCATCCCCACTTGCTGTGTTCCTGCACGGCCTCCAGAGGTCAGCAGGCGCCTCCTTACGAACAGGGGCCCACAGGGAGAGCTGGTGTCAGAGGCCCCGGGGGCACGGCAGCATCAGAACTGCAGATTCGTCTCTGCAGCAGCTCAAGTCACACAGATTCTAAAAGCCAGGGACACTCTCTGGGAACGAGGAAGCCCCCCGCTCATCCTTCAGAGCAAGCGGAACCCTGATGTCACACTGGCAACAGCTTCACAGCTAGCGGTGTGAAAACAACTTCAATACAATGCTGGTTATAGCTCTACCTTAAAGGAATAACCTGCCATAACTGAGAAAGACACATCCCATGGTGATTCAAAATCATGAAATCTCCAAAGTATACCACACAAAACGGAGCTTAACGTTTAAAAATCACATAGTCTGCAGTGCCTGGGATGTAGTTGCTGAATAAATGCTTGTTGAATGAGTGAATGACTGGATGAGAGAATGAATGAAAGAGTACAGGAATGAATGGGTGTGGGAACGAATGGGTGAGTGAGCAAATGAGTGAGTAATGAATGAATGGATGAGTAAGCAAATGAATCAGTGAGAACATGAATGAGAGAGTGGGCGGGTGAGGACTAAATAAGTGAACAAATGAATGGGTGAGTGACGGAATGGGTGAGTACATGAATGGGTGAGTGGGTGAGTGAACAGGTGTTGGCAGGTGGGTGGAGGTGGGTAGGATTCCAGCTCATTGGGAACAGGAGCGATAAACCGGGACAGAAACAGAAGCCGCGTGGCTCTGCTGGCTGAAGAGCTGCCAGCATGTTCCTCTTCCATCAGGTAGAGGAGGGGCGAACCGTGGCTCCTGCGACCTCTGTTGTTGGTTCTGATGTCCATGGGGCGCGGAGGGACAAACCCCGATCCTGTGCAGGCCTTCCCTGCAGTCAGTGGTGGCAGCCGGTTGTAGCAGAGGCAGCGTCAGCTGGTAGAACCTTCTGGATTCTTACAGCACTCAGTGCCAGGCCGTGGTGTGGAGGGGAGAGTGGGCCTTGGGGTCAGGCAGGTCCAGTCCTGGTGCAGTCGGTCACTCCCTGGCTGTGCGCTGGCTGCCTTCCAGCCTCAGTGTCCCCATCTGTAAAGGACATGTGGCAGCGTCCAGGCCCGGGCTGCATCCAGAGGCAGAGCCAGGAGCACCCTCACCTCCCTCCCTGCTTGCCCCCACGGCCGGACGTCCTGCCGCCCATGAGCCTCGCATTTCACAGGCCCCTGTCCCGCTCTCCCCTCAGGTGAGTCTCCGCAGACCTCCAGGGAGAAATTCATGTTCCGGCCACTGCCCCACGGCTCTAAGCTGCTCCCTGTTGCCCTCAACTTGGTCCTCTATGGGCTGCCACACCTGGCCATCGGCTGATGGAGGCCTGGGCCCCGCCTCCCAACAGCCCTGCTTCACCGCCCTGGACACACTCCATTCCCACCTACGGCTGTCCCTCCCAGTTCCTCAGGAGTTCCGGCCCTGGCCACGGCCCCAGCCCCTCCTCCAGTGCCTCCTGCAGGGCTGCACTACCCAGGTTCCCTCCACCCCTCCAGTTCTGCTCACGGCGGCGCCTGCCTCCATCACCACTGTCAGGCCAGGACCCACCCAGGGTCTGGCCTGCTTTGTGGCTCCCCCCCTCCAGACCGCCTACCACCCAGCACCCACAGGACCCTCGTGGAGGGAGGAGAATATCTCTGGGGCTCAGAGGGGTGGGTGGGGTGAGGAATGCATCAGGGGTCAACCCCTAGCACCCTCCCCTGCCCTGTGCACCCAGGGTGGTCTCAATCCAGGGGGGGCCGGGTCCCCATGGGGTGTTGGGACAGGGGTGGTCTCCACCTCCTACAAGGCTTCAGCAGCACGTGGGCCTCCACAGACAACTTCTGGCTGACGGCAGACTCCTTTCCCTGGGGACAAGGCTCCTGGTCCCTCAGGGGACAGCCCCTCTCAGAGTACATCCCAGGCGCTCCTGCCCTGTCCTGATCAGAAGCCATGTCAGGACAGACTTGTTTTCAGTTGAGGTGCTTCAGTAAACAATTGAATCAGCCTCTGTGGTGGTGTGGTGCCTGTGCCCCCAGGGGCTCGGTCTGGAACCAGCGATGGCTCTGGCTGCCACCCCTTCCTGCCCGCTGCAGGGACACCAGCACCTCCTTCAGCCTCCACAGAGGGAGCACTCCGAAATGAGCCCCAGCCCTCCGCCTGGGGCCTTCCCCGGGGGCCCGCGTCCAGTAGAGGAGGCGTGTCCCCAGGGAAGGGGCATGTCCTCCTTCCAGCCGGCTCTGCAGAGGCACGTGTGGCCACTGTAGGCTGTCCCTGAGGGCTGCACGGCCCTGCCCCCAGCCCAGGGCCTCCAGTCCGCGTGAGACTGCGGCCAGCGAGATGGGAGGGAGAGACAGGCCAGCCAAGCTCCAAGCACCACTGGGTGTCAGCCGGTCCTGTGCATTCCCGCCACCAGGGCTCAGGCTGGGGCTGTGTCTTCAGCCTGGGACCCGACACACCATGACAAGTGGAGAGAGCCGCCACAGGGTGACGTGAGCCTTGTGGGGCTGGCTCCATGGTGCAGCCTGGCGGTTCTGCCTGCTGTGCTCCGCAGGAGGCCCGACTCTCCTGGCTCTGTGCCCATGTCCCTCAGCGTCCGAAGAGACGCCCCGGGGGGACTCGAGGGCATAGAAGGGCAGGATTGTGCTCCTCCAGAACACTCCAGGCTGTGGAGCCCCCGCCCAGGGCAGTGCCCACCCTCTGACCCCCTTGCTGGCCCCTCTGACTCTGGGCACCTTTCTCCCACTGTGGGGACTGCATGTCCATGGGACCCAGCAGGATTTGAGCGGGGCACCCACTCTCTCCAAATGCCTCTTGGCTGAGTGGCCAGCCCTGGACTTTGCTGGCCCTGATGTCCCCAGCACCCGGCAGTTCCTGGGGCCCTGAAGGGGCCTGTGCAGGGAGAGGGCCTCACTGGGGGAGGAGCCTGTGGTGCTGTTTCCCAGGCAGACCCACCTCCTGCAGGGCTCTGGGGGTCTGGTGGCGCTGGGCTGTGGATATTTAAGAAAACACCCCACTCACCCCTCCCTAGGGGCTGCAGGCTGGGCCCTGGGAGACCCTGGGGTGCCAGACCAGTTCTGCATCTTGATTGTGTCAGTGACACCAATCTATATGTGGGGTGACATGTCACAGCTTACACACACACACACAAACACCGGTGCAGACACCTGTAAGAAGCAGTGAAAAGGGAATGTGGCCACAGCGTGCCCAGGGCTGCACCAGCCTCAGCTCCTGGCAGCTGTTTCTGACATTGCCCCGGGGAAGCTACATGCAGGGCCAGCCCTGCCTGTACTGTCTGCAACTTCCTGTGAATCTGTAATTAATTCAACAGAAAAGATAAAGAAAAAGCTCATCTTTGGTAATCTTGAAAGGTGGTGAGTCCCATCTTTTCTGTTTGATTTTTCCTTTTTTCAAATATATACACATGTTCCAGTTTTTTTAAAAAAAGCTAACTAATGACCAGGGAATAAATTCAAATCAGAGCAGCACTAAAAATATGAGCTTTCTTCTAGAAAGATGTTGGCACCCACCCAAACAACAAGAATAAAAGCTTCTGGAAATATTTCATCTGTGCAGCCTCACATCTGTTCCCTTACGCTGCGTCTGCTCACGTGAGAAATGTTACCCGGAGTGCCGTCCCCGTCTCACAGGCTCTGAAATAACTTTCTGAGTTATGTCCCAGCAACAGAACAAATCACATTATCAATTAGCTGCTCTAACAGCAGTGGCATTCTGTAATATATTCAAGCATGAAAAAATTACGTAGGTGAAATTTATGTAACCCTAAAAACTATAAGGAGAAAGGAGATCACTGGGGATTTATTGGCAGTAATAGGAGACAGAATGTAGTTCGAGGGGTGGACAGCCTTTCAAGGGAGAGACCAGACCTGCAGGTTCTGAATGGTTTCCAGGAAGGATGTGGGTGCCCTGGCACCAGGGGCCTGGAGGCTGCAGGAGATGACCGCCACTGCCCACGCTCAGCCCCTGACTTCCCGGAAGCCAGGGGACCCGTGTGTGTGGGGTAGGGGTGGGGGTCTCCGGCCACCTGCTCTGGTCCAAGCTGAGCTCTACCCAGGCTGCTGACCATGAGCTGGTCACTGGGGCCATCCTCTCCCCTGGAGAAGGCAGCACCTGGCCTGGGGCCGCCGGGGGCCTGACCCCGCCCCAGCTCCGAGACCCGCACGTGTGTTAGGGGAGGCAGCGTCCTCCCAGCCCACAGTCCTGTGTCCCCGCAGCGTCCAGGCCCCTCTGTCCCAGGCAAACGCCAACGCGTTCTGTTCTTGCTGTTCATCACCCTTTTAAAGTTTGATTTGTTTTCTTAATTTATGTTTTGAAATAATGATTTCCATATTTTTAAAATAAGATTTTTTTAAAACTTGTTTTATTGTAGGAAATTTGGAAAATAAGAAAAATTGAAGGAGAAAAAAGCAGCCCACACCAAAAGTCCACGTTTGGTGGGTTTCTGGTTTTCCTCTGCTTCGTTCTTCCACAGCGAGCTCCACTGTGTTTCCCCTTAACGCGGGAGAGGACTTCCCACTTCTGGATTTTAGGTCAGAATCCTTGTTGAAAGCTTCCCTGCCCTCAGCCAGGCCCCTTGCAAACATGGAGGACCCAGTGCCCCAGGACTGGGGGTCCCCCAGGCGTGGAGGGTGGGCCTCCCCGGCTGGGGTGAGGCAGTCTGGGGGGACCCTCGTCATGGGGGGGACCTGAGGATGAGGGCACTCAGGGCACTGGGTACACCTGGTGCCCCTGCCACCCAGGCCAGGTAATGTGGGCTCTGGAACCCGCAGCCGGGGTCAGGACCCCGCCTGCCAGAGCCCACTCGGGGTCACACTCAGGTGACCTGTGAGGTGGGTGGCCCCAGCTCCAGGCTCTGTGCCAACACTTTACGTTCATTCCTCATCTCATCTCCACAGAATAGCATCCCCTGGGCACCAAGGTCACCCTCCACGTGGTGGCCACCTCATGCCTGCCCTTCCCAGTCCCCAGCTGCCTGTAGCGTGGGAGAGCCTGGCCTCTGTCCGCCATGGCCTGCTGCCCTTACCTCCTGGCACAGGCACTCTGGGCTCCTGGCCCCCCCCAGGAATCCCAGTGGATGTCCCGTGCCCGCTGGGAGGGCGCAGCTGCTCCTCCCGGGAGGCTAGTCTGTGGTTCCGCGGGCTCCCCGTCTCCCTGGGCCTCGGACGCGGGGCCTGCCCTCCTCGCCAGGCAGTTAACTCACGAGCACAGTGAAAACAGGCCTTCCAGACTGATTTGGATGAAGAAATTAGGTGGGTTAATAAAAGTAAAATGTTCACAGACGCTTGTGTATAAATTTCTATTAAGTTCCCTCAGCCAACACTGGTGTCTTAATAGTTTAATTTCTGTGTTAAATAATTAAAACTCTATTTTCAATTGCTGTGAACAATTGTTTTCCTTAATGATCTTCCTAGAGGAGCCAGTAATTTTATATCTTGTAAAAATGATTAACTGGCATCATTATCCCATATCTCTGAAATATAACCCAGCAACTTCAAGAAAGGCCATTTGTATTCAATTAATGCTCCCTTGCATTAGGACATACAATATTACTTCACGCCAGGCATAACCCTGCTGTCCTCTCATTTTATTATGACGATGATGAAGATAGAAACAACCAGTTTAATTATCCCATTTCCAACAGAGAAATCAATTTTCAATACGTCTTCACCCTGAAAAAAGAAGGTGGCCGCATGGTTCCTGGGAAGGGCAGGCCGGGCGGAGCCCTGGGCACAGCGGCTGCTGCAAACCGTCCCCCAGCCTCAGGGCCGAGGCCGGAGCGGCAGGGTCAAGCCCCAGGCCTCCTCCCCTGTGACCGCGGGTCTGGCCTGAGGATCTCAGCCCGGACTCTGGGTGCCTTCCCGGGTGCCCGCCCTTCTGCATAGAGTGTCTCCATGGGGAAGCGACCCGTGGGGACCTGGAGACTCTCAGAGGAGTCTTGGCCCCCAGGGGCTGCCTGCTCCCCGCCAGCATCACTCTGGTCCCCAGAGACCCCCCTCCCACCGTCCAGGCCCCCCAGCATCGGGGTTCCCTCGGGACGGCCCTGCTCACTGGTCTGACACTGACCTCTGCACGGCCCCATCCCTCACCCCTGTGCCTCCCAGAGCTGGGCCCACGACAGAAGCGGGGGGCAGGGGGTAGGGATTTATGGCGGGGTGCAGCGGCTCCCTTTGTCAGGGTGATTCAGGACGCGCCCTGCCTCGCCGCTCAATCACACTGGCGCTGTTGGCCAATATAATCTAATTGTTTGACATTTTTATCACGATTCATTGAGACCAGAGGGAGACGACTAGATTAATACCCCCATGCGGTTGGCTAATGGCTGGGATGGAGCTGATGGGCCAAATTACAGGGGAGCTCTTAAATTTTCTTATTATAGATTTTAATTCTTTGTGACAAGAGACGAGAGATGGCGTGAAGATAATAAGGTGCAGGCGGATGTCCTCTGCCCGGAGCCCCGAGATCAGGGCCCCCACGCCCCTCTTCCCCTCCCCTTCTCCTGGGCACCTGCTCCAAGCCAGCTCTGGGCTGGGGGCACAGAGGGACTAGGGTACTTGAACCCATCAAGCCAGATTGAGACAAGGGACCATCCTGCCCAAGCCTGGAACCCCGGGAAACATCCTCTTTTTTTTTTTTTTAAAGATTTTATTTTTTCCTTTTTCTCCCCAAAGCCCCCCCGGTACATAGTTGTGTATTCTTCGTTGTGGGTTCTTCTAGTTGTGGCATGTGGGACGCTGCCTCAGCGTGGTCTGATGAGCAGTGCCATGTCCGCGCCCAGGATTCAAACCAATGAAACACTGGGCCGCCTGCAGCGGAGCGCGCGAACTTAACCACTCAGCCACGGGGCCAGCCCCCTGGGAAACATCCTCTTTGAAGCCGCTCCTGGGCTCAGAACTACCCCCCCGATAAGCTGGAGCTGGAGCCCCAGGCAAAGCCACTGAGCCGGGCGGTGGGGACAGGTGGGTGCAGGTGGGCCCAGGGCTGCCATGGCGGGTGGGACATCCCTGCTGATTTTAATGAATTTCCTCACCTGGTGGGTTGGGCATCCTTTCATGTACTTGGTGGCCATTTGGATTTCCTGTTCTGTGAGTTTCTTAGTCATGACTTGTCCTTTTCTTCTATTGGGTTTATCTTTTTGTGTTTTGTTTTGTTTTGTTGCTGAGGAAGATTAGCCCCAAGCTAGTATCTGTTGCAAATCTTTCTCTTTTTGTATGTGAGCTGCCGCCATAGCATGACAGACGAGTGGTGTAGGTCCATGCTTGGGAACCAAACCTGGGCCACAGAAGCGGAGCATGGTGAACTTAACCACCATCCACTGGTGCTGGCCTTCTCTTTTTGTTTTTAATTTCTAGTTCTTTGTATAATATGAATGCTAATTTTCTTCCGTCTTTGAAACATCCTTCCCAGTTTTCCATTTATTGCTGTGTCTCCTTTGTGATACATTTCACCCCACTAACATTTTACACATTGTTCTGGCATCAAATGTGCCCATTTTCAGTCTCTCATAACGGTGAAGAGAGCAACCTTCAGCCTGCACAGGATCAAAGCCCATACTCAGGTGAGAGGTACCGGGCTCAGGTGAGGTGTCTTGCACTCAGATGAGGTGTCCCAGGCACAGGTGAGGGGTCCTGGGCTCAGGTGAGGGGTCCCAGGCACAGATGAGGGGTCTCAGGCTCAGGTGAGGTGTCCTGCACTCAGATGAGGTGTCCCAGGCACAGGTGAGGGGTCCTGGGCTCAGATAAGGTGTCCCGGGCACAGGTGAGGAGTCCTGGACTCACGTGAGGTGCCCTGGGCTCAGGTGGGCTGTCCTGCCCTAGGCCACGCACTGGGCCGTCCTCCCTCTGACGGGCTCTGGCCCCCAGGCCTCTCTCCTCCCCCATGCGCCATACCACTTGGGCTTGCCTCTCACACTGTCCTCAGCCTCTGGGTGATTCAGCAGGTGGCTGTGTGACCCCACAGAAGCTCTAGAACCACTTCCCTGCTGGTTTCTCTCCCCGACCAGCCTGGCCTTGCCCAAGCTCCCCATTTGGTGGCCGTGTGACCTGTCCACAGGTGACTCATGAATGGGAAGTGTCCTGTCTCTAAGTCTCCGCCCAAGTGGCCAGAGCTCCAGGCACACACGGCAGGAGCTGGGCGCCAAGAGCCGGGCCAGCAGCCGAGCAGCCAGGGCCTCGTCCACGGTGGGGACGGCCGCCAGCCCCCTCGCCTCTCCTCACAGCAGCCACTTCCCAGGCTCGCCGCTGGATGCTCTTCACAGCCCTTCGAATGCACAGCAGCAAAAGCGGGAACTCCAGGGACGGCTTGACTGGAGCCAGCCCTCCGGGCCCAGTCCTTAGGATGAGCCCACGCCCACGCTGACCTACGTCGCCACTCACACAGGCTGTGAAGCAGGGCCTGGTTCCTAGACACGCCCAGCCTGGAATCCCACCAAGAGTGGCAGCCCCCTCTGGGACCTCAGGCCACCTCCCCACTGGATTCCCAGGGGAAGATGTGCAACCCCTCTGCCTACAGACGCCTCTGCCCGTCCATCAGCACAGCCCAAAACACGGCCCTAACCGGATCCTTCTGACACGCCATCCCAGGAGAGGACATTCAGGAAGTCACATAATTAGGCTGTTAACGAAAAAAATAACCGAACATGCATAAATCAGAACAGTGTGCTGACAGTGTTTTACACGGCACAGATGGGAGAAGACACACAGGACTTTTACAGCAAACTTATTCAATCAGCGTCATCTGTCCAGAGAGGCATCTTGGTTAAGAACGGGATGTGAACTTTTTCCTGACAATTCAATTCGGGTGTTAAAACATTTAACTTGTTCAAAAGTAAGTTTTGCTCCTTTTCTTGTAACCTAGTAATCAAAGACATTAATTCAAGTCACAGTGACACTGTTTTCTGAGCTACAGCTTTAGCAAGAAAAAAAATTCAGAGAGGCAACATATTTACAGCACAAGGAGTGATTTCTTTTTACTTTTTAAAGTTTTCTTACTTCTACAGGTATATAAGTGGTTAAGAGATTAATATTATTTCTAAAAGCCAACTGGAAAAGGATTTCACACCAATAAAATTTTATTAGACCTGATAATCTGCTTGTTTCCCCCAGGGGTAGATGAGGCATATCAGTCAGTTGGATCTAGAATATTTCGTGTTTATAAAGTGGAACACGCCATCAGCTTCTCTGTAAACTGGAGGGGGAGGCCAGCAGAACGAGAGATGTGACTGAGGCCGCAGGATGTCGTGGGAACGTGGGTCAGGGACAGAAACGTACATATAATCAGGCATCTTAAGTCCTTGGGGAAGAATCGCTGTTAAAAATCCAAGCAACTGTGCTTTTCCTCTGAATCTGGCAGGAGGAGCTCTCTCTCCTCCTTGCCCCATCTCTAACAGTAACAACAGATCCCCCTTTTCTTCGTCTTCTTCTGAAATTCCTGCAGAGGCGCGGTCTGTAATGATGCCATCGTTCGCAGCCCTGACAGCGATGCTGCTCCCTCTGGACCTGGCTGCCTCCAGCCCAGTGCTTCCCTTGGGAAAAGCCCCACGCCGCCCTGTCACGCACCAGGGACCGATGGTGACAGCAACTGGGCGGGTGCCTCTGAGCTTCCCTAACCCCAGCGAGACTGGTCTCAGAGCTTAGACATGATGCTTCCAGGAACTCCCGGACACTGGGAATCAGTTGTGGTGACACGTCCCACTTGTGCTGCTCTCATTTCCTGAACTGCAGGCCTTTATTGTTTTTATTAATAAAAGTAATCCGTGCTCATAGGACAAAAAGCAAAGTGCACCAGAGAACACAGAGAAGAAAATTCGAGCTTGACCTCGCTCCCTCACCAGGCCCCCTCCGGAGGAGGGCTCGGTGCCCACAAGCACTTGCAGGCTTCTTCTCTGAGAAAATGCTCATATATTTAATGATGAGATGACATTAATCTATTTAATGAAATGACACACACATTTTTCAGAACGCTATTATATTAGTGAGGCTGTCATGGCAGGTTTCCACTCCGCCTGTTTCCACGGGCAGCTCCCACTTCAGACGTGAACCCACCCCCTGTCCCTCGGCCCCCAGAAGATAAGCAATGTGTCTACTTTGGTGAAACTATCGATATTCTCTTTGTGAATAACGTACGGTCAACTCTTGTAACCGTGTCATGTCTCTGTTTCAGGACAGAGAATTTGATATGTTTATTAGATCCGAAACATTGAGGGTATATTCTTCCGGCCCCACATCTGGCTCGGCTGTCATGACAGGGAGGTGAGTGGAAGTTCACGGCCACAGTTGGTTTCTTTTTCTTCTTTATGCATTTCTGCCATTTTTGACTCCAAACATTTTGGTGTTTGTCCTCGGGACACCTGTAACTTCCAGCCTTGTGCTCTGTGGCTCGGTCTGGAGTTGAACCGTGGAGATGTTACTGTCTGGCCACATTGTCCATTCACATGCGTGTGTACGTCACACACAAACCGCCCGCCTTCCTCCCCGGGACCTCCTAGGACTTCTGGGGGCAGCTCCTGGCCCATACCCTCTATGCAGCGCAGAGGAAGAAGAAAAAGCCACGCGATGATGAATGACAGGACTGAGGGGAGCACGGGAGCGGTGGAGAGCAAAACACACAATGAGACGACAGAAGGGCAGTGTGTCTGCCAGGACGACACAAACTGCAGGCGGCCCAACCCGCAGGAAGTCGTCCAACAAGGAGTCAGAGGTCCCCACGTGTACCAGGGGCGTCACAGTCCGACTTCTAAAGGTGAAAAATTGGGAAAACCTCAGGTGCTGGGTCTGTAAACCACGGTCCACCCACAAGACGGAGTGGCTGTGAACAGTGACGTGAAGACGCCTGCCTCACGGTGCAGAGCGAAGGGGAGCAAACTTGTGAGTAATGTGCATGTGAGGGTCTCTTAAACAGTGAGACCCCCCAACATGGGCGCTCTGCCCTTGGAGGTCGCTGTCCCCCATCCTGGGGCAGTAGTGGGCACAGGGCCGGTGCTCATTAAGCACCTGTATGGATCAGTGAATGAGTGAATGAATGAAGGGAGAGAGGTTAGCAAGGATGCTCACCACACCATGGCCGAAGGACATCCCAGGTGCTGAGACATGAGGGGATGTTAACTCTTTTCACTTTGTTCAGTGTTTTACAGTAAGTGTCTGCCATCTTCATAACTGGAACAATAAAGTTTGGTTTGAAAACAAAACTGCTTTCCACTCACATTTCTGACAACCATCATTTCACTGAAGATGCCAAGAATGCTGTCCTGCCTGGGAGCCAGCAAGGATGTCCCTGAGGGGCAGAGCCGCTTTCTGTAGTCAGTTAGTCTCTGCCACTGCTGGAGGCCCCAGAGCTCCCAGCCTGAGTCCCTGCGGGCCCAGGATGCCCCTGAGGGTCCCGGACGCCCCTGCGTGCCCAGGACACTGCTGCGGGCCCAAGATGCCCCTGAGGGCCCCGGACGCCCCTGCGTGCCCAGGACAGTGCCGCGGGCCCAGGATGCCCCTGAGGGTCCCGGACGCCCCTGCGTGCCCAGGACACTGCTGCGGGCCCAAGATGCCCCTGAGGGCCCCGGACGCCCCTGCGTGCCCAGGACACTGCTGCGGGCCCAGGATGCCTGTGTGCCCTCGACGCCCCTGCGTGCCCAGAACACCCCGTGTGTCCGGGATGCCCCTGTGTGCCAGGGATACCCCTGAGTGTCCAGGCCAGGCAGGGTGGGGCTCTCTCTTGGCCTGTATTGGCGAGCAGGGGGCTGCAGAGGAACACCCCCAGGACCACTCAGGGCAGGGCCTGTTCCCACCTTGGAGGGGAAACGGGCCTCACACCTCCTCCTCAGGGACTCGTCCTCTCACGGGTGCCCTCCAGCCACCCGCATTCTCTAGTGGGCCCTCCCTGGGGGGACTCGAAATGTGGATCCAGGCTTGGGAGGCTGTGGCACCGGGAAGCGTGGCGGGGGCACTTGGGAACTGTCTGGGGCGGGCCCTTAGTGGGAAGAGACTGGCCAGCCATGCTATAAAGTGCAGCTGCTGACAGGCCCCTGCAGACCAGCAGCTGGGGTGCCCGCTCCCCAGCCCCGGGGCAGGGAGGGGTTGCTGGGCCTGGCAGTGCACACAGCCTCTGAGCTCTTGGAGCTCGTGTGCCAGACCAGACCACGGGGCCCAGCTCCCTCCCTCCCCAGCCCTGCTGAACCTACCGCCCAGACAGGCAGACTGGCCAGGCAGTGGTGGCCGCAACGGGGCCGGAGCCCCTCATGCATTACAAGGAATGTGGGGTGCGCCCTGACTCACGCAGCAGACATATCCCCCGTAAGTCAGAGAGCCTGTCTCCAGAGCCTGACTGTTCCCCTCACAGACCCTGGGGACAGGGCACCAGGTCCAAGCAAACGCCCCTCACACAGTCTTCCCCTAGACCAGCTCCCTGTACGCCTGGCCCCCCAGGAGCCGGCCAGGGGACCCCACGGCTCTTGCCTGAAACCACGTCCCGGCTGGGGTCCAGCCCTCCACCCTGCGGCCCTGTGACCCTGTAAACGTGCAGGTTGGCTCTCATCATAGACAGTTCCTCCCCTGGAGACTGAACCCAACGCCCCGCTGGACTCCGGGCCCCGCCTCCCCTGTCCCCGTGTGCCTGCTGCTCCAGCTCTCTCCCAGCCCTCAGGGCTTCTGGGAAGCGGGCCCTCCCCCCTTTACGGCTCGCAGGGCCCCGGCAGCGCAGCAGTGGCGGCGGCAGCACATCGATCGGCGTGTAAATATCTCCAACGTGCGCAGTTGTCAGACTCTCGGTAATTTGGGTGCCGTGGGCCTCCCGCTCAGAGGAGCACCCCGCTCTCCCCTCTCCCCATGGGCATTTACTGAAGTCCAGGGATAAGTGGATAGAGGGGTTCAAGCCAAGAGAGCACAGGCCACGCCTGCAGGGGGGCAGAGACGGCTGCATGACGGGGCAGCTCCTCCCACGTGGCCATGGTAGCCAAGGCTTCTGGGCACCGGGGGCCTGGGCTCCTGTCCAGACATCGTCAGGAAGGGGCACCGGAGAGGCTGCTCATGCCTGGGGGGTGCTAGTCATGGCACAGCTTGACCCCCTCACCTGCCAGGAAGCCCCACAGCGGGCTAGCCCCCAACTGGAGTGTAGCCGGGAGCCTTTCCGGAAGCTTTCACCTGGCCAGCAAGGCTGGGATCCCATCCTGGGAGCACAGTGAAGGTGGCGGAGCAGGAGCCTGAACACAAATCTTGGACTCGGCGCTCAATTAGTGCGTTTGGCACGCGGTCAGACACCCCCGGAGAGCAGCCCCCGGAGAGCGTTCATTACCCGCGGCCGCACATCTGGTGCCCGCGAGGCCCTGGGGAATTAGCTGAGCGGTGATTTATGGCCACCTCTCCTCGTCCTTTCCTGAAGGAGACAGGATTCTTGGGGCACTCTGAGGCCTGTGTGACCACCACCCTCAGCCTTGGACTCCTCCTTGAGGAGCCCCTTGTGTGATTTGGGTAGCGGCCCCGTCCTCCCCTCACCTGACTCCCTTCTTCCCCCAGCACGGGGTGGGGCTGGGGGTGGGGGGCTAGCAGGGTGAGAAGGCCCCGAGGCAGCATCACCCCAGCTGGGCCCTCCTCAGCCAGGGGGAGAGGTGGTCCCGCTCACTGGGCATGTAGTGGGGGCCAGAGCCCTCGCCTGGCCCCGCTCGGCTGTGGCTGTGGGGGACAGGCGGCCACAGGTCTCCAACCAAGAGTCAGGCGCCTCTCAGAAGCAGGAAAGTTGAACAAAACAGCAAGCACTGGGAAAGGCTCCTAAAGAGGGGAGGGCAGGTGGGTGGGTGGGGGGAGATGGAGGTTGGGGTCATTGGGGGGGCAGGGTTCATGTTCGTCACGTCCTTTGGCTGGGACCAGACCCACGTCCGACTTTCCCTCCTTGAGCTCCAAATGGCCTCTGCTGGACAGTCGTTCATTCAGCCACTCATTCATTCAAGCTCTTGGCACACAGTTTGGGCCCCGGGTGGGTTGGTGCCTGTGGGGCGCCCACGTGGAGACTGCCGTGCAGACCTGGGGTGGGTCCTGGAAGGAGAGGAAGAAAGAGGGCCCGAGAGGGAGGAAGACCAGATGTGCTGCCCGGAGGGGGCGGGTGCGTGGTCAATGCCCTCCCAATCGCAGAGGTCAGGAAATTGAGAACCCGAGACTGCACATCAGACTGGGCTGCCCAGGTGAGCCTTGGCGGGGCTGGGAGGTGGGAGGTGCCCCGCCTCTGAAGAAGCTGGCCTGAGAAGTGAGCAAAAGCACCTGGACACCATCAGCACGAGGCGGACACTCGCATGTGGGTGCCTTGCAGCAGCTACGAGGGCCTGTAGACACATGTCTTCACAGCAGGGAATGACAGACCCAGTCGTAGGGTCAGGTCAGGAGTCCTGCCCGCTCAGTACCTGCATGGAGCCCGTACACCCAGGGCATTCTGGGAGGGTAGCGAGGGTGCGGACTGGGGATCGAGGCCTCCATGAAACTGTCTGCCCAGACCTCAACGCTGTGGCAGCCGCGTCCCCACAGTGAGAAGAAAGGCAAAGCCAGTCGGGCAAAATGATGGCAGGAACTTGGGTTTGGATGACAAGAGCTTGTGTTATGTATACTTTCTGTGGATATTACATTTACCAAAATAAACAACTTTAAGAAAATAAAAGGTGCCGGAGGCGGGGGTGGGGGGTGGGGGCGAGGCACGGGGCACAGCAGCCTTGCAGGGAGAGCTCTGAAAGGTGGGAAGCGCTAGGCCCTGACCTAGGCTGGGCGTGATCGTCAGGTCCCTCAAAGCCAGAGGTCTGTGGAGGATGGGCAAGGGGGAGGGGGTCCACTGGAGAGTTCAGGGGGAGCTGCCCCCCTGCAACTAGGTCCCACGCCCCTGGGCCCCGACTGCTGTCCAGACTGCTGCCTGCCAGGGAGGGGTGGGCCATGGGGGCTCAGCCCTCAGCCCCCTCCCTAGCACACCTCCGGGGTCTCCCCCCGCCGAGGGGCCCAGCTTCCCAGGGCCTTGCCTGAATCTTCCTGGGGATGCTGCTTGGCACAGAAAGTCTCTTTCAGAGGGTCCTGCGAACCTCCATGATGCCCTTTGGCTCAGGATGCCTGGAGGCTCCTTAGTGGTGCCCACTTCCTAGGGGAGCACAGAATACCCCCCAACCCCAACACGGGGCTCTGAGAAACCCTCTGAAGCAGGGGCTTGGGGTCACGTTCATTCCTTCTTCCAGGAATGTTCAGTGAGTCCCGACGGGCCCTGAGCACGTGGGCTCCCTGCACCTGGATGCTGACATGCTCGGAGGAGACGATCGCATCAGCAAGCACATTCAGCAGGAGCAGCGCTGCAGAGGGGTAGGTCAGCAAGCAGAAGGCTGAGGGTGGTGTGCAGCCCACACCTGATGAAGGAGAAAGTGAGTCACGCAGAGATGGGGGAGAGTGGTCCAGGAGCCGGACCTGACCACTGCAGGGTCAGAAGGGTGGCGAGAGAGGGCTGGGACAGGCCGCTGTGGGCCTCCATCTGATGCACACTGGTTATGACATGGGGATGAGACCGAGTTGGAGTGTCCAGGCTGACCAGGCAATATCGCAGGTGGGAGAAGGGATCACGTTGGGCCAGGGTGACCAGCTGGGCCTCCCTTCCCCACCCATCCGTGCCCCTCCCAGCCTCAGCGCTCAGTGCCCACTGCCTTTCAAACAGTCCCTCCCTCCTCTGCCTGGGCTGCGGATCCTGGCGGAGGGGGGGGGGGGGGCATCTGCCCAGGAGGGTGGGATTTGCTCCAGCCCACTTCCTTCGGAGGTTCCAGGACTGGCCTGTGCACCTGGCCTCCCCTGAGCCCCACCCCTCAGGGGTCCTGGTGTCCGCCCCCCTCCCTTTCACCTCCCCCCCAGCCCCGGGATGGGGGGCGCCTTGAGTTTGACATCAGGTTACCTCAAGGGTCTCTCTCCTTCATGCCCACCGACGCCGGGTTAGCAGTCCCCTGAACCCAAAGCCGCGTTTGGGCGCCTCATCTGCTCGGAGATTGAAAACGACTCCCAGTGGGCAGGCAAACCAGGGCCCTGTGCCAGGCAGCCCCGGGACCACAGCAGGGTGGCGCGGGCAGGTGGCAGCTCAGGGACAAATCCCCACTTCGCCAATAAGGTCTTTGCACTCAGCGGCTTCCTGTGCGGTCGGAGGTAGAATCCCAGCTCCTTTCCGAGGTGCAAGCCCCTCGGACCGGCCCTCCCGTCCCCTCCCCAGCCCGGGCTCTGACCCGCCTAGGGCTCAGACACCTGCTGACCCTGGCCGGCCCTCCACCCTCCCTGACCACGCCCCCCAAGCCCTCATCCAGGGTCCTGCCCCGTCTGCGGGCACGCGCTGAAGGGCCGTGTGTTCTTGTTTCTCGTCCGCGGCTCCCGCGGGTGATCCGCGGCCACGTGGGTCTCCGAGGGCGCGCCAGGCACGTAGTAGGTGCAGATAAATAAACATCGAATGATCAAAGGTCTCTGCCAAACGGCGCTCTCTCCGCTTTCCGAAGACAGATGTTTGAGCCGAGAAGCGCCGGCCCCCGTCATCTGCAGCTTTTCTTCCAGACCAGGAGGTGGCATTCGCGAACCTCTCCACTCTGGCGGAACCAGCCCGGGCGCCGGGAGCCCAGAGCCGCTCCTTCCCGGCAGGCGGCCCCCGGACATTCCCTGGAGGAGGGGCATTTCTTTCGATCCTCGGGAGGGGCGGCGCCTGGGGACTCAGGAGGAGGAGGTGCGGGTGGGAGCCCCAGGTATGGCGTGGAGAGGGCGCGGGCCCCAGAGGAGCGCCTGGAGACTGCGGGTGGGGAGGACAAGGGCGTTAACAAGCCTTTATACACCGGGCCCGGGGCGCTGAGGGGAGGGGACCGCGCCGCGGGTCCAGGAGAGTGGGGAGCGCCGGGGCGCCGGGCACGACTGCGCCTGGGGTGCGCACGGAGACGCCTACGGCCAGAACAACTTGGAAAAGAGCGGCTGTCGCTCCACAGCCCCTGCTCCCCCAACTCACCCCGGTTCCCTCAAACCGCACCCCAGCACCCCATCCCACACCTACGGCCCTTGGCTCTCTGGAGAGCCGCGCACTCAGCGGGCAGTGGAGACGGCAGCCTCACTAGCGACTCTAAGCGTTCGGGTCGCTGCTCAGGGGAGACCCGGCGTAGACAGACCCGGGCAGGGGTGTGGGGTTGCTGGGGCGCGGAGCAGCGACTCGGGATCTGTTTCCTCAGCTGTAAAAAAAGGGCTGGGGAGGCCCCCGCCGCGTAGTGCAAGGAACCAAAGCGCGGCGCCCGGAGCTGCGGCCTTCCTCCCGCCTCGGAGCCAGTGTCGCAGGGACCCTTCGGGAGGGTAGCGCGCCCCTGTCGTCCCACCCAGGTGCGCCCCTTCTGGCTCCCTCCAGACGACCGTCAGGCCGCTGCCGCCCGGGGTCCGCTCTGTATCGCAGAGGGGGTCAGAGGCCGGAGCCGGCCGCGCCCCTCCCACTCCGCTCTGCTCCGCCCCCTCTGGCCCCGCCCCAAGCCCGCAGCGGCTCCCAGCAGAGCCCGAGCCTAGGCCGCCTGTGCTGCCGCCTCCGGGGAGCCCAGAGGGGCCCAAACCCTGCGGGCGAAGCTTCTCCCTGCGGGCGGGCTCTCGGGGCGCACACGCGCTGTTTCCTCCGAGGAAGGGGGACGCGAGCGAGGACGAGGCGGGTGTCTGAGCCAGGCCGACCCAGGGCCACACGCAGCGCGGGAATCCAGGAGGGTCACGCTCAGTGTCCCGGGCCTGGCTCCACCGGGGCCGATCGCCTGCGGGGCAGCTACACCCGGATCCCGCGAGTGTGGCCCCGGACGAAGAAGCGGGGAGAGAGAAACCCCCACGCGCGCGGGGCTGCACTGCACACGAAGCAGGCGGCCCCATACGCCACGCCGCGTCGCCCAGGGCAGCACAGTGGGAGCACACGCGAGGCAGGGACGACCACCGAATGCGCGCCCAGCCCGGCCGGCCAGGGGCTGTCGGAGCCTCGATCTGGCGTAGGGACCCGCAGAGCTACGACCCTGTAGCTAACTGCACAAAACGAAAAAGGACACCCGAGGGTAGCGGTGCGAGCGGACGCTGGTTCCCTGCACAGAGCCGCCAGGGTCGCCTTCGTCCGCGCCACCAAAACCCTGGTGGTCAGGTTGAACCGGGAAAGTCGTTGCTAACGAACCACACCAGGCCCGCAAGAGGCCGGCCTAACGCACACCGCCCCCCCCGGCCACGAACCGGCAGTCCGTCCGCGCACGGTCGGCTCACGGCTCCCAACGGGCAGCGAATAATAGTGATAGGCGTCACTTAATTAATATGGGACACCACCCAAGAGGAGGAAGGCGACGACGCCCCGCATTTTACCCAGCGCCCGCTCTCCGCCGGCGCGGAGTCCACCGCGATCTCACTTGGACCCCCACAGCCATTCTACGGGGTGGGGGGCTTTTTGTACCCAGAGAAGGACACCGTGGGCCCACATGCCCGTCTGAACGTCGCGCTTCTGCCTGCTGCTCTTCGGGCGCGCACCCACGATGAGGCCCTGAACTTGGCGCCCACACGGCCTAGGTTGGGCTCTGAGCCTGCGCGGGTCCCCGTTCTCCTGGCTCAGGCTGCGCTTCACGAGGGAACGGTCCGTGGGCTGGATCATGGGGCCGGGGTGAAGCTGGGGGCTCAGGTTGCCATCTGGGAACCGAGCTGCGACTTCGCGACCGGAAAATGCCCGAGCAAGCGGGAGGCCAGGGCCGTCCCCGTGCCCCGACCCGGCAGAGGACAGTCCTACGGGCTGGGAGGGGACAAGGCGACAGGGAACCGCCCGCCCGGCAGCGCGCGCGAGTCGGCGTCCTGGCGCGTGGCCCCGGGACAGGCCTGGCCACCACGAGCCGTTTGTCAGTGAAACTGGACCAGATTCGCGCGGGCCCAGTCTGGTCTGCCCGCTGACTCTGAGGCCCATCTGCATCCCGGAGAGTACTCCCGAAAACGTTTGCTGTGCTCCCCCAAACCCGACCCCGGGGCGGCCGTGTCCCCCGATAGCGCCGGCCGGCTCCCCGCGCCCGCCCGCCCGCTGGGGCTCTTCCCCGAACGGGGCGCACGGAGCGTGCCGAGTGGATCCTCAAATCTGCATTCTTTCGGGCGATAAAATATGTTCTCGTATTTTTTCCTGATTTCCCATTAAAACCTTTGCCTAACTAAACTCCCATCCAGCGGGATTTATTTCGTCCCCGGGGAGATAAATCAGGGGGCAAATTTACAGCCCGGGAGGCACCTGCCGCGCTAATGGGCGCTTCATGGAGTGCGGGCCGCGGGCGGGCGGGCGGGGCGCGGGCCAATGGCGGGGCCGCGGCACCGGGAGCCAATCAGCGCGCGCGCCGCCCGGGGCCCCGCGGTTATCTGCGCGTCCGACCCGCGCGGCGCCGCTCCGACCGGCCCCGGAGCCGCTGCCGCCACCGCCGCCCGCCGTCCGTCCGTCGGTCCGTCCGCCCGCCCGCCACCGCCCAGCCCACGCCGGCCCGCCGCCCTCCCGCCCTCCCTCCGGGCCGTCGGCGCCCGCGCCCCGCGCCCCGCGCCCCCGCTGCAGCTGCGCCCCGCGAACTTCCCGGCCGGCGGGCGGCGGCGGGGCCCGGATGGGCACTCGGGCCGGCGGCGGCGGCGCCCATGGACGCTAACCGCCCGGGCGCGTTCGTGCTGAGCAGCGCGCCGCTGGCCGCGCTGCACAACATGGCCGAGATGAAGACGTCTCTGTTCCCGTACGCGCTGCAGGGCCCGGCCGGCTTCAAGGCGCCCGCGCTGGGCGGCCTTGGCGCGCAGCTGCCGCTCGGCACCCCGCACGGCATCAGCGACATCCTGGGGCGGCCCGTGGGCGCGGCGGGCGGCGGTCTCCTGGGCGGCCTGCCCCGACTCAACGGGCTCGCCTCGTCCGCCGGCGTCTACTTCGGGCCCGCGGCCGCCGTGGCGCGCGGCTATCCCAAGCCACTGGCCGAGCTGCCCGGCCGCCCGCCCATCTTCTGGCCCGGCGTGGTGCAGGGCTCGCCCTGGAGGGACCCGCGCCTGGCCGGCCCGGGTAAGTGGCGCGCGCGGGGTCCGGCGTGGGGCGGTGGGGCCACCGGCTGCGCTCACCCGCCCTCCCTTGCAGCCCAGGCCGGCGGGGTCCTGGACAAGGACGGCAAGAAGAAGCACTCGCGGCCGACCTTCTCGGGCCAGCAGATCTTCGCGCTGGAGAAGACCTTCGAGCAAACCAAGTACCTGGCGGGGCCGGAGCGGGCGCGCCTCGCCTACTCCCTGGGCATGACCGAGAGCCAAGTCAAGGTGAGGCGGCCTCCGCGGGTCCCGCCGCGCCCAGCAGACACGGCCCCCGCGTCCTGCGAACGGTCTGCGAGCGGCCGCCGGCCTCGGCCTCCGCCCGGGAGGCGCCGCTGCTCTGCGGCCGGGACCGAAGTGCTGGCCGCGGGCGTCCCTCCGCGTCCACGCGGGCGGCGGGGTCACGGCCGGGGACTGCCGAGGGGCCGCGTTGCAGAGGCCTGGGCGCTTCGGGAGGCGCCGGCTGACGGTCACCCTCCGCCCCAGGTGTGGTTCCAGAACCGCCGGACCAAGTGGCGCAAGCGGCACGCGGCGGAGATGGCGTCGGCCAAGAAGAAGCAGGACTCGGACGCCGAGAAGCTGAAGGTGGGCGGCTCGGACGCGGAGGACGACGACGAGTACAACCGGCCCCTGGACCCCAACTCGGACGACGAGAAGATCACGCGGCTGCTCAAGAAGCACAAACCCTCGAACTTGGCGCTGGTCAGCCCGTGCGGCGGCGGCGCGGGGGACGCCTCGTGAGGACGCGCGGCCGAGCCCCCGGGGTTCGCAGCTGCCCGCGCCCCGCGCCCGCACCGGAGCGGCGCGTGCATATATATTTTTACAGAATAAGTTACACGACGGCCGGGCTCGGGCTCGGCGCAGGACCGGCGGAATCACTTTGTATGATCAATAAATTATTTAACACGTCCCGTCGGAGCCGGGCTCCCGAGGCTGCACCGCGTGTCTCTTACGGAAAACCCGGCGAGGCGCCCTGCGCGGCCCGGCGGGAGGCGGGGCCCGTCCCCCGTCCCTTGTCCCCGTCTCCGGTCTCTTGTCCTCGTACCCGGTCCCCGTTCCGTGTCCCCTGTCCAGTCTTCGTCCTCACAGAGCCCGCGCCTTCGGCCAGAGGGTCACCTGGGTCCGGCGCGGCGGGCTGGGCGGCCGCGGGCGCGATGGCCCCTCCCCGCGGCCCGGGCGGTGGCGCAGGGACGAGGACGCAGCGGCGGCCGCGCGGGCAGAGTCGGACGGCGGGGACCGAGCGGGGCGCCGGCAGGTGCGACGCGCGGCAGCAGGTACGGCCCCCCTTCACCTTTCCCCTCCGATTCGGGGGCCTCCCGCGGCCCCAGCCCCGGACAGCCGCTCGGAGCGCTGCGGTGCCGGCTAGGAGGACGGGTTTGGGGGCGGACTGAAGCACATTCGGCCCCGACAGGGCAGGTGGGCCGCCCGTGTGGCCCTCTTTTCCGCGACCCGGGGACGGGGCAGGTTGTGACCCGATTACAGGCGTCTAAAAACGCCTTAGACAGCAGACCTGAAAACGCTCACCTCGGGCGAAATAGACCAGGTTTCAAGTCCTCTGCACCGCGGCCCTCCAGCTACCGATTTAGAGAGCTTTCATGGGTAGAAAACGCTATTTAATTTACCTGGGACTCAAAGAGAAATCCAAAACAATTCTCCCCGCCGGGGTCAGCACACTCGGCTGCGCCGGCGTCCTGGGGAGGATGGTCCCCGCCGCGGGGACCCGGGCCCCTCCGCCCCGCAGCAGCGCGGCGCCTCGGGATCCGCGAGGACCGAGCCCGCGGCGCAGCCGGAGCCCTGAGCGCGGAGACCGGAGCCCCGAGCGCGGAGGCCGGCAACCCCCCCGCTCTAGCCTGCTTTCTCACCCGCGAACCCCAGACTGCATTTCTCGTTCACAACAGACCATCGGACCTGTCCCAGACTCTCCGTGGCTGATGCCCCGCCTGGTTGCATCTTAATGGGTGTAACGGTTGACTTTTAAAAAATGATTGTCACTATAAGATTTCTCTTGGAAGGCATTGTTGAGAATGTGCGAAATGTAAAAAGGCCGAAGTGTTTTGTTTTTTTCACTACATGGCTGCACCATCAACTTAAAAACCAGAATCACTGGCTGGCTTTCTTTTTAAAGGAATATATATTAATAAATATTAAAATTTATTTTATTTCTGTGAGTGAACTATTCACTCTGCTCAAGTTAAGAGCAAAGAGATTTCCAGTTTTAAAGTTTTGAGAGAAACTGTATTTATATATCATCTCACTTAAAAATGCTGAGGGGTAAATCCCACTAGTTACAGTACAAAACCCAAAAGATGACTTTTCTGCTTTAACTAATGGTTAGTCTTGTGTAACAATATCTGGTAGAATGAAACTTCCAGATTCCCAAGGAGCACAGTGCCGTCCCTGTGCCTGTCGGGGGAGGGGAAGTGACGGAAGGAAGAGAAAGCAAACCAGAACTGTCTTCACCACCATCAATTTTATTGCTTAGGAACCGGAGCAGTCCTTTCTCAAGGCCTCCACAGTGAGCGACAGCTGAAACCCCGTTAAACAGAATCGCCGTGGGGCAGACTGCCGTGCGGCCCGTGGACAGAGCAGTGACCAGAGCACGGACACGGACCCCATCAAGCTGTCAAGAACACAGATCCGGCAAGTGGACACCGACACCTGCAGTGGTAGTGCTTTATCCAATACACGCCCGGCCGAGGCCTCGCCCGTCCAGGACTCCTGTAGTGTTCTAAAGCGAATCAATAAACATAGGTTGTGTTTCATTCGCAGGCTCTGCCATGGCCTTTCAACGCCGTCCTTAGTGCTGAGAGGGGAGGCTGCAGCGAGGCTATGACATAGGTTGTTTGCAGCTGGCAACCAAGGACATTTACAGTTTTGTTTCTCTTAATAGTTTTATATACAGCCCATGTTAAAAGCAGTTTCTATCGGAAGCAGACTAGGCTACTTTATTTCTCCCAGGATATTATTGTTTTATGTAGAATACTTGGCACCATAGAACAGTAACAAAAGACAGACAAAACAGTTTACAAAATTCTTAAAAGGTACACCCGAGCTAGCTATCAGCTTCACATTCAGTTCATAACGTGACAGAGGGGAGGCAGGGGTCCCGGGCTCGCGCGCTGGCTGCGGTCGGTCCCCCAGGACGGCACGCTGGGTCTCCTCGTGTGCACAGGTCTGTGGACGACACGCAGCTCCGACGCCACTCCCACCTGCTGACAGGACGCGCACGGGCAATCGCACTGGAAAGTATATTTAGCATAAGTTTTGGTAAGATTTATAAATTATTCTTAAAAAGTATATATTTATATATATTTATATATATAAAAATGGAAAGCAGCTGCAGTGTGATTCAAAGACCATGTGACATGGCAGTACAGTAACTAAGGAAGGGGAGCCATCCCAGTGACGAGGAGGGGCCCCTCGCTCTGCCGGCGTGGCCACGCTGCCTGAGTCAGCAAAGAGGCCGGCCGCCACCCTGCCCGGCACGCCTCCAGCTGGCAGGGGGGACGCTGGACACCTGTGGGGTTTCTACACAGAGAAGCTCCTCCAGGCTGACAATTATTAAAAATTGAAAACTGTGAAGTCTAAAATACAGAATCTCTTTGCTGTCTATTAGAGTTTTGGCAACAGGACTGTGACTTATTAAAAAACCCAATATTTCTACTTAATGTCACATGAACAGACGAGACAGTGAGGTATGTGAGGCTGTTCCGGAACGGGCCGGAGGCTGAAGCGAAGTGTGGGGCCGGCCGTCTAGCGGGTGGCGCTCGGGCGGGTTCTCGATGCAGCTGTTGAGAGTGTGGATTCCAATAGTCTGCGACTTCCGTGTGCTGCTCTGCTACAGGGAGGTCTCGCGGAGGGTCCTCCTGTGTCGCGGGCGTCCCCGCCCTGCCGTGGAATCAGTCATTGGTTAACGGAACAAACACACCAGGAAAAGCTCAGAAAAGGTGAACTTGAGGGAAGGGTCATATTTACCACCGCGTCACTGCACGACACAACACTTGTGCACATGTGCGTGAGGTTTACCTGCCCCGGGCGCGATTCGGAAGGCCAGGAACACGGGCTGCATCGGGGACAAGAGGAGGGCATCAGGACCACACGGTGAGTGCCGCCGACCCCACACCCTGGCTCTGACGGGGCAGCCTGAACTGTGTCCAGCAGTGGCGGTGGTCAGCACGGGCCAAGGCCATCATCCCATCCCGTGTGCGGAGCACCAGTGGGAGAACCCGGTTAATGGGACCGAAGCTGGGCTGGGCCGCCAGAGGCCCGGGCAGAGGGCCTCCAGGTTTTGTGAAGAAGGTACCATTTCCAGATAAAAACGGATGTGAAAACTGATTTAAAGGATGGCTGAATAAGCCCCAGATACCGTGGAGGACAGAGCACCCATCCCCAGGTCTGTTCCCGCTGGGCACCCGTTTGGGACCCGTCTTAGGGTGATGCTCCAGTGGCCTCAGCCCAGAGGCCTTGAAAATGGTGGACATCTCTAGTTTGGCCAAAGGTGAGACATGCCCAGCGTGACCCTCAGTGAGGACCGTGGTGCTCCAGTGTGGGTGCATCGCGTGTACAAACACCCAGTGTTTCCTTGAAGGGCTGGGTCTGTAACACTCACGTTCCACACTGTGGACACTGTGCGCGGCACAGGAAGGCCATTAAAATATTTCAAACGCACACTGGAGAAATGGCTTCCAGAAAACCAGCTGTAGACACACACTTTCACTATTTGTAAAAAAAATATTGTATTTTATTCTATTGTGACTAGCCATTTCTGCCTTCTTACCTACCTCCCTACCTACCCATCCACCTATCAACCTTTGGTATTTTATTAAAATTTAATTAAAAAAGATGGACGTGGCCTACTGTGGGAAGCCAGACTAAGGGGGCGTAGCAGAGGCCAAAGAAGTGGCCCGCCCTGCCACCCGCCCGCCCCTCAGGCCCAGCCCGCACCGTGGCCATGCTACGTCACCTTGTGGTCTCCCATGCAGACGCTGGGCCCGATGTGGTCGTAGGTGACGACCTTCTCCTCGCTCTCCGACTGGGAAAAGCCAACAGAGAGAGGGATGGTGTGGGAAGCAGGAGGGGTAGGGTTTCCTCGGGGACAGAGAGGTGACCGTCCCTGTGCACAAGCCGCCTGCCGCCCACCCTGCCTGCTTCCCCGTAGGCTCTGGCCGCCTCACAGCTGCCAACGTGCCCCGGCACCTAAGAAGGGGCAGCCAGTCCGCGGCAGAAGGTTCTGGCAGTCCTGGTCGCACCTCAGCCTCTGGCTCTCGTGGCTGGAGGGCACCTGCCTCTGGAAGGGTGGGGACCGGGGCCCGGAGTGTGGGCCCCAAGCTCTGCTCTGGCACGTGCCCCTGGAGCTGCAGGGGAGGTGCAGCCCCAAGTCACTGCGGCCGTGCACTTGGGCACTCTCCTTCCAGGGACAGAGGCACCGTCTTGCTCTGACTCCCCCTTCACATTTGTTTTGACAGCCGGCTCTATTAACCCAGAGCTCCGGTTCAAATGAGGACAGATGCCGCTGGATTCCACGCTGCTGCACACGGCGATCTGTGTACATTAATTAACCGCCGTGCGCACAATGCTCCCACTCAGCCGTGCCACCGCGAGCCTGCAGACGCCGTTCTCCTGGGGGCGACGGTGAAGGGTCTGTTCCTGGTGATCAGTCAGCGCCAAGAGGGCTGGAGTTTTGTATCCACAGCCGCAGCTTCTGAGACTATAAAGTTAAAACTGACATGTCTCCGATGCAGTTGAGGCCTGGGGTCAGGTTCACTTCCAGCCTGGTCGCCGCCAGAAGGTGTAAAGCACAGCCTGCTGCCTTGTCTGCGTGTCCCATCCTTCACGGCCGCCATGCTGCTGCATCACGTGTGGCCCATCCATCACACGGGTGTGGCGATTTACAAAGGCAGCATAAGTGTATTTCCAGCTGCATGTCGTGAGACACACACACCGGTCCCAGGCACACGCCTCGCTGCGCAGTCACTGCGCGGCTCCGGCAGCCTGCTGTGCCCCCACCTTGGCGTGTTGGGCTGGCGAAGCAGAATGGAACATGACGCCGAGGTGACCGAGCGTGGCATGATGGATGGCGCCCAGGAAGCTGCTCGCGGTGTGTCTCCTCGTCCTGTGAGGCCTGCCGCTGCCAGGGAGCCCCAGGAAGGCGTTGGCCCTCCCCATGACAGCTGCCCAGCCAGCTAGGTGCCCACTGTGTCTGAAGCTGTTCAAACCCTGGCCCCCAAACCAGAGAAGATGTGAACAAGAGTGAATAGTGGGGATGGCGTGGGGCTGCAGCTTCCGTCCATACTCCTAGCACTCACGCTGTCTGTGCTTTACCTCGGACAGTACTTTTCTGGGTCTCCGGTGCTTCCCTTGTAGATGACTCTCTTCTCGCACCCCAAGGCCCCTGGAGGTGCCCCAGCTGGCTGGCGGCTCGGTGCCCAGCTCGTCCCAAGTGCTCAGAGCCGACCATACTGTCCACTCATTTCATTCCTCCCATGGTCATCTCCAGGGCACAGACCAGCAGGCCGAGCAAAGAGGGCAGGGCTGTGTCGAAGGCCGGGTGCCAGGCAGCCTCCGCTCCGGTCTGTGTGCTTGAGCCAACGTCCGATGCAGCTTCACTCAAGGACTCGTGGGGAAGCAGCCCAAGTGGCTGTCCTCGGTGCTGGTCCCTGGGTGCACGCCCTGCCTACAGGCCAGGGGGAGGGCCGAGGCCCTGGCCCATCAGAGCAAGCCTGCTGCAGCCCGACCAGCCCCCTGCCTCCAGCCCAGGCCCCGCACAGGCTGCCTCCCCACGCACCTGGGTGCTCTCGGCTCAGGGAAGAGCCTCGGGGGCTGGGCTCTCTCTGAAAGGCCAGCAGGGCCTCCTGGTGGGGGGCTGCAAGGCCGCTGAGCAGGGGACAGGCCGTGGTGTGCCACTGGAGCAGCTCCTGGGGGCTCTGCCCTCCTGGCCATGACCCCTCCTGCCCCCTGAGCCCCGTGTTCCTGGTGAGGGCCCAGGGTCTGGCACATGGGCACAGACAGGGCCCCTATTGTGGCCGAAGGGGCCTGAAACAGATGGAGTTGAGGTCGGGGGCAGGCCAGGGTGTGCTGGCCCAGCCCGCAGCAGCTCGAGCACCTCCTGCCCGTCCTCACGCGGCTGCGTCACACCCAGGGCCCGTCTGCTCTGAACCCTGACCAGGGTGCCGTCCCGATGAATCAGTACACTTCGTTATCACAGTTTTTCAGTAACAGAGTTGACAAAACCAATTCAGATATTGATTCCTTTGAAAACGCTCCTTTTGTGTTAAAATCTGGGCACTGAACAACCTGGAAAATCAAGAGGCTACAAGAAACCCTAAAATTTCCCCATGCTCAGTACATGAGGCCATCTCCTGGATGTCACCCATTCATTCTAATGGCTCAGGCCTGGTGTGACCCTGGCTCTGACTTACAGCTTCAGAAGGTCACGACAGACGTCTCGACCAGGCTTCACAGCCACAAGCTCCTCTGTGTGCACAAGTGCACTTAATTCATGAGGACACAGTAAACTATGACTTTTTTTTTCCTGAGGAAGATTTGCACTGAGCTAACATCTGTGCCAGTCTTCCCTTATCTTATATGTGGGTCAGTGCTACAGCATAGATGATGACTGGTATAGGTCCGCACCCAGGATCCGAACCTGCAAACCTGGGCCACCGAAGTGGAGTGCACTGAACTTAACCACTAGGCCATGGGGCCGGTCCCTATAATGATTTTTAAAGCTCTAACTGATGACCATTTATGCACATTTTCGATTCAGAAAGATACTGGATGCTTGCAGGGGCCAGACACCCAGCTCTGGCGGCAGACCCCTCCAGCCTGTGCACTGGCTTCAGAGAGACCGAGAGCCTTGCAGGATGAGGTCAGGGCTCACCCTGGGTCAACAGAAAGACACGCCCTCCAGACGCAGCGGCTCCCCAACGTGGGCTGGCACTCTGGGTCCCTCTGAGTGGTGGTCCCGGGGCCATGGCTGGCCGGGCGCTGGGGGCTCCAGCACTTACCCTCAGAATCAGCTCCTTGGCGGAGGGGGACATGAGGACACGGTCGCACCACGCGGGGCACCGGGTGTTCATGTACTGCTGGCCCTGGCTGCAGTCCTCGCTGTACGGGTAGCTGGGGAGACAGGACACAAAGGCCGGGTCAGTGCTGCCTGGCTCCAGCCCCTCCTCCTCAACCCGAGGGGGAGGGCCCTGCAGAGTCTTTCCCCACACACCTTAGCGTGGCCAATGCTACCCAGGGAGAGAGTACACACACAGAAGTTTCCACAGTGGAAAGTCAAACTCACAATTTAAGTTCTCACTCGAGTTTTGGTTCTAACACAGTATCTTCAGATAAACCATCGCTTAAAGAAGTGAATCGTCTATTAAACTTTGTCCTTATTTTTGGACACGGTCTACAGCACAAATCTGTAAGGGAAAAAATGACCCCCTGCTCCTCTGCCCCACCGTGGCGCGGACGCACCCAGCTCTGCCAGCCCTCCTTCCTCCTGCGCCCAGTGACTCGGCTGTCTCCTCATGTGAAATGCCTCTAATGCAGGCACCTTTGCTGGGGACTCTGTCTCCACATCTTGCGTGCCTCCGAGGGAGCCTGCAGACATCGCCCCACTCAGACACACCCTTGTCCCACAGCCTGCTCCCCCTGCAGTGTCCCCATCTTAGGAAGTGCCAGGTACCAGGCCTTGGCCTTGGGGTCATCATTGTGGCGCAGTGTAACTGTCCCTGACTCGCTGCCTTTCCCGCCCACTGCCCTGGCTCGGCCACTGGGAGGCCTGGGCCCCCGGGAATGGAGGCACCACAGCCGATGACGGACTGACAAGTCATGCAAACATGGGCGAGAAGCAAGTGGGAGTGATGCCAGCCCCAAGGCTCGGCCTGTGACTGCCAGCTGAGCATGCCCCTGTTGTCCTGGGGCCTGGCTGGCTGTGCCTCAGACACCAGCCACTTGTGCACAGTGGCCTGGCTGAGGTGAGCAGCTTCCTCCTGTTTCCAGAACTCACCAGAACAGTCCTGCCTCTGAGTTCTGTGCTGCCCAGCAGGCCTATCCCGGTCCATTTACAACTGCGGACCCCGCCCCCAAGTGGGCAGTTTGACCGGACCTGCATTAAAGTAACAGTAACTGAGCTTCAGTGGGACGAACTGGCTTTGGGGGGAGCCCTGGCTGTGCGAGGTGCTCACACGAGTGCGGGTCTGCTTGTTTGTGGTGCATCTTGTATGGCCTTCACTAGAGTCTAAATTTCTCTTTGTAAAGTCTCGTGTGTTTTTTAGGTTAATCCAAAACCCCAGACGGTATTTGCTGCGGCGGCATCTTGTTCTCCACTAAATTCCTGGCTGCTTTAGCGGGAAGAGACGAACACGCTGGCTTTCGGGCTGCTCCTGCTGAGGGCGCCTGGTCAGGTGAGGACTCTGGCCTGGCCCCAGACCCACGTCACCCCTGAGCCTCGAGCACTGGCGGCGCGGTCAGATTCACAGGTCGCGTCTCTGCCCCGAGCTGGCGGTTTGGGCCCTTCCCGTCCTCCCCGAGGGACCCCACACGCTCTCAATGGAAGCAGGACTTCCCCTCGGCGCCCAGAGGGGCAGGCTGCCTTACCAGACTGAAGACCCAAAGCAGCGAATGGGGTTAGAAGCAAGCCTGCGGAGCGCCTCCCTCCGACGGCGTCGCACTTTGAAGAGCACAGGGCACTCACTACCCACAGACTGCTTCTCAGGAGGAGCGGCGAGCCGACGGCCGTCCTGCTTCCCAGCACCTAGCAAGGGGTCTCCTCCCTCAGGGCTTCTCAGTAACCCGACTGTCACTAGGAAGGAACTGTCCACCGGCTGGGAGCTGCCTGGCCTCGAACGCAGGACCTAATCTGGGCGCCCAGGGGACACGGGGGACGGGCTCCCTGCAGTGGGACTCACGGGCCACGCGGCCCTCCTCGGGGAACGCGTCACCTGGGAGCTGCAGGAATCAGGGGTCCACATGGGTCTACCCCGAGTTTCCAAAGGACAATGTGCTGAGTCACCCCAGAGCAAGCTCCCTGGCTGGGGGCAAAGGTCAGGGGTGAGGCTGGCCGGCAGGCCTGTGGCCACAGCTCAGAAGGTCCTGCAGGCTCTGAGCCCACGGCAGGCTGGTCTGTGCACAGTGTCATTTTCTCCTTCTACGAGTTGTTCTGGAGCAAGGGATTCTTTGCTATGAGGCAGCGGCAGGACAAGTTTACCCAGAGAGCATCTGTGACCGGCCCAGCAGGTCTCCCTGAGGACGAGGCCTGCCACCTGTTGCCCGCTTCTCCCGCCCCGCAGGAAGCAGCTACACTTTGCAGCGAGCGCTATCTGGCAGCTCTCTGTGACTCATGTTGTGAGTCTGGTGCTTCCTGCCGATTCCAGAGCATTCCACCACGTCCCCTACCCTGGCTGCGCCCCTCTGGGCAACCTCAGAGGAGGGGTGGGCACACAGCTGCACACGGCTCGACAAGTGCTGTACAAGGCCCAGCTTAAAAGCGCCATTTGAGACGCAATCTGGATGGAGCCGGGCCTGAAGTCCACATGCTTCAGAACCACCATCTGAGACTCAGTTACCCCCAGGATACTGTTGCTACTACAGAAATGCCCGCGAGCACCTGCGGTCTTGGGGTGCCATCAGAGGCTGTAGCATGACACCCACAGATCCCTCAGGGGATGTGCCCCAGGACCAAAGTTCAGTGTAAGTCCTGGGGGTCCTGGGGCAGAGAGCACACAAGGGCGACTCTAAGTCAGTCTGCGTCACTCTGCGTACATGGAGGATGTGCTGGGTGGCACTGCCCCTTCCTCCAGCTGCCCACAGGCCAGGATGTGGCAGTGTCACCGCTCGGACAGTCGCTCTGGGGTGAGAAGCGAGCAGAGCCACGGAGGCCCAGAGCGGTGGCGAGCTTCCAGTCCAGCCCTCAGCCCAGGTGCCCAGCGCGAGTCCTGGGGGTCCTGCGTGGCCCCGCCCCTCCATGCTGCCACACGTGTGTCCACAGGTGATTCAACAGGAGAAAGAAGCTGGTCCCAAGGGCTGTCCTGGCTAGGGTGGGCAGGGGCTACGGGGGGCAGTGCCCTCACCCCCAGAGCCCGGGGTGCTTCCGATGCCCCAGACACCTGGGCCAGCCGCTCCCTGGACCAGGCGGAGCAGACGCAGCAGAGCTGGTCCGGACAGGTCTGGCGAAGGCCAGGGTGGGCCCGGGGACGGAGGGAGCCCAGCGCCACCTCTTCCATCCTCCCCGGGGGTTGAGGCACCGAGTGCGAGCCGTGGAAGGAGGCGCTGCCGAGGCCGCTCTGCTGAGGACGGCCGAACAGCCTGGGCTGCCCGCTGCCCGCCTGGGGCCTGTGCGCCTCGGAGCTGACAATGATTAATACGGGCGCTTGCTGTGCACGCAGACTTATCTGAAAGCAAACCCTGTGCAGGGTGGGGCCGCAGGACAGGCCGGCCCTGCCGTGCCCCCAAGTTGGCGGAGTAATCGCCGTAATTAATGGCAGTGCGATAAAACTAACAATCGCCCACCTGTCCTCGCGGCCGCCCCTCCCTGCCTGCCCCTCGACTCCCACCTCAGGTGGGCAGCGGCCCCTGTGCTGAGGCCGGGTGACCAGCCCTGCTGACAAGTTTCAGGTCTCCGTCTGGGTGGGCTGGGCAGGCGGGGGTGTCACCATGGGCCCTGAAGCGGACAACACAGCCAGGAAGGCACAAAGCCCTGCTGTGTTTGCCGGCCGCACGGGCGGGAGACGCCAGGCTCAGGAGGAAGTGGAGGGGTGGCTGGGTGGGGACCTAGCTGAACCTCGGCCAGACCAGGCACAGTTCGACACCAGCCCCCAGAGGTGGGAGATGGCAAGGGGGTGCTGCCTGGCAGTCTTCGGGAGGGTGTGAGGGCAGAAGCCCCTCCAGGGTCCTGGCCCGGCACACAGCACCTGCTCCCAGGTTATGACGCTGCATGGCAACAGCGGACGCGGCTCCCTCAAGTCCCCGGCATCGAGGACGACCTGTATGTATGGAAAGAAAGGCGCAGACGCTGCCTGTCAGATTACAGACCGGCTCATGGACCCAGGGGCCCAACAAAGAGTCGAAGGACTTGACTCCAAAGGTGCCAGCTGTTACTGAAATTCCTGGAAAAGAAAAGGAAAAGAAACAAACGCAAAATCAAAGAAGGACAAGAGCTGTGCCGATGCTGAAACTACTGCGCGGAAGAACTCCACAGCAGAAGCGTGCCGAGACTGAGTCCTGGCTGGCAGAGAGCTGGCGGCCAGCGTGCACCTGCACGAGCCAGCCTGTGCCGTCCCCTGGGGGTGACCAGGCTAGCCACTTCTCGGTATAACCGGTTCTCTGGTCCTTGTCACCCCTCAGCACTCGTCCTCACACATCTGTGTGGCCGGGTCCCGTGGGGCTCTGTGACCAGCTGGACGTCCTCCCTCCCACTTGGAGTGCCCAGGCAAATGGCAGAGTGCACCCCTCCTGGGAGCATCTTACGATGTGATGTGTGTCGTTACAGACACATCCATAGATGGCCGAACTTTAAATTACGGCCCACAAATTTGAAGAGGGCCTCCCAGTCCTCACTTTAAAAATAAATGTCTCCGCTGAAAAGAGCACCTCGGCCGGCCTGGTGCAGTGCAGCTGGTCCCCGCATTAGGGAGATTTCTGTCTTTTTCAAAAGCTAGAGCTTGCGGGGGCTGCCCCGTGGCCGAGAGGTTAAGTTCATGTGCTCCGCTTTGGCAGCCCAGAGTTTCGCTGGTTCGCATCCTGGGTGCAGACATGGCACCGCTCATCAGGCCATGCTGAGGTGGCGCCCCACATGCCACAACTGGAAGAACCCACAACTAAAAATACACCACTATGTACCAGGGGGCTTTGGGGAGAAAAAAAAGGAGAAATAAAATCTTTAAAAAAAAAAAGCTAAAGCTTGCTCTTCTTCTGTAATGACGTCTCTCTCCTGCCCGGAGAGCTCATCCATCTTTGGGAAGGTGTGAGAGGTTGTTTCCATTCGCCTTTCTCTGAACAAATATTTGCACGTTTTGGTGGGCAGACCCAGAACTTCCACACTCTTCTATTCCTTCCGTCCATATGAAAGCCTAACACACGTCAGGCAGGGCCCACAGCGCAGTGGATGCTCCGCAACCCATCCCCCATGGGACCTGCAGGTCAGGGGGAGCCCAGGGCCCTGCCACTGCCTGGAAGGTCAAGGGTCATGACCTCAGCACCGCCCACAGTCTTGCCTGCAGCGACCTGCACCCAGAGGGAACCGTGCAGTGCTCACTGCCGTGTGGCTGTGTCCGTGCACCCTGGGGTTCGGTCTGTTCAGAGCTGGGTGAAGCCGCAGTTGGCTGCCACGCCGTGTGTTGCACATTCCACTTCAGGAGAAAATATCCATTCCACTGTCAGTGGGCGTTTAGGTTATTTCCAGGTTTAGGCTAATTTTTGGAGAGGGGTATGTGGACCCCTGGGGGTTCCCGAGACGCTTTTGGGGGTCTGGAAGGTAAAAACCATGTTCTCAGTCATACTAAGATGAAATGGGCCTGCCTCTCCAGGGGAAACATCTGAGGGTGTTTGTTGCCAATGACAAAATTCAACCTTTTGGAGAACTTGTATTCACTTGCCCCAGGAGCCTGGCGGTGTTCCACTGTAAACTGTCCTCTGCTGAGCTCGGTGGTCCTGAGGGAGGCAGCTCTGACACTGCAAGGGATACATGCCAGCATCTGGGACACCTGCACAATTGGGCGACCCAGGGTTTCTGAAGGACCATCGTGACGTCACCAGTCGTGCACAACAGCGAAAGACCCTTTCTCAAGGCCAAGAACAGCTCCCGCCGCTGGCTTCAGGTCCACACTGCAGCCAACTCTCAAGCATCATCCTTCTCAAGGGGAGGAGCACCCACAACGGCTGTCGGCACCCCTTCCCAGGCACATGCCTGCGAGGCCGGCTCCGCCTCACACGCTCTGCCCAGAGCCACCACGACGGGGCCGCGGCAGAAGCAGATGCGACACTCGGGCTATCCTTCATTAAGCTGAACTTCAAAAAAATTTATTTGAGTCTGAAACACTCCTTTGAGTTTGAGCCACTCTCCTCGAAAATTATTTTTTGTTTGGGAAATAGTTATTTTTTCATAAAAACGTTATTTATGTTAACACGTAATGGGTTTACTGTGGTCATTTTAAAATGAATTAATAAATACTCGTGCATTATGGTACACTATCAACAGACACAACCCACGGGAACAAAAGTCCTCTGGGTCCCCAGTAACTGAAGCGCATCAGGGGGTCCCGGCACCAAATGGGGGAGAGCTGTGGTCCTCTGGGATTTGTCCCCAAAGCGACTTTCAATGCCAGCCCTTCTGATGGAGGGACCGGGCAGGTTCTGCTGTGACCTCAGAAACCCCTCTCAAAGGGGAATGAGCGTGGAGAAACCCAAGCTGGAGTGTCCTGCAGTCCAGAAGCCACATGTGCAAGTGGTGAGCACGTCTGTCCTCTTCCCAGGGGCGCTAGCCTTCACCCGAGCTCCGAGCAGGAGAGTGGCCTCGTGGTCAGTAGGCAGCAGCCTGTGGGCAGTGGGGGCTCAACCCCCTCCCTGGGCATCCTGGCACTGGGGGACGACAGCCTCCAGTGAGACGGGGTCCCTGTGGTGCCTCAGGGCAGCCCGAACGTCCAGTAGTCTGCTTGAGACCCCAGTGGTGGGACCCGGCCCTCCAGGAAGGTGGTGAATGCCCCCGTGGTCATCCTGGGGTGCCCAGCACTGGGCCGCGGCATATGGGGATGGAACTCCTGCCTCCTTTCCTGCAGGGACATCGCACCCCTGGTGAGGAGACGCTGGGAGCACAGGACAGGAAGGAGCTGGGAGAAAGGACTCAGTGCCTCAGGCCTGCCAATCTTCCAGAAAGCTCCTCCCCCAACCAAGTGCTTCCTCATTCCCACGACTCAGCCCGAGGCACTGCCTCTCCTGAGCGGGAGCAGGGCGGCTGTGTCACTAAGCTCCCTCAGGCTGCGTCCCGGGGGTTTCTACCCCTCTGCTCCAAGAGAGGGTCTGCAGGGAAACCACGCAGGTCAGTGGTTTCCAACTGCTTCCAACAGTGAGAGACTGCTCTGTGCTGGCCACTGCGCACCGCTGATACACACCCCGCCCAGGCAATGCACACACCCAGGCACGCACACACACACCCCTATACCCATATGCATATATGTGCACACACCTACTCATGTGTGGCACACCAGATGCAAAACCACACACGTGCTCATTTACACACACCTTGCACATGCACACATGTCCATGTACACATCTTGTACATGCAAACATCTATATGCTCACGTGCACATACTATACCTATATGCTCACGTGCACATACTGTATTCATGTGCACACACTTCATGCACACACACACCCACATCTTTGCAATGCACACCTCCACATACCCATGTACATACACACACATACATGCACAAACCACACACAGGCCCAAGTGTACACACACCATGCATATGCACATAACCCACACCCAAAGACATGTGCACACACCCACATACCTACATGTGTGCATGTACAACCACGTATGCATGTAACAACTCTGCTACACAAATGTATACACATGCCGTGTACACACACTCAAACCCATGCATACCCATGTACATACACACATCCAAGCATGTGTGGACACTGTATACACACATGCAAACCCATGCGCTGCACATACACATGCACAATTAGTCCATAACCCATTCACATAGATTCTGCACACACCCTCCCATACCTATGCATGAACACATATACCTACACACATGTGCACACACATATAAACACATGCACAACCTATGCAATGCCCACATACATGCACAAATGCACATGTGCCTACAGAGTGCATACTAGTGAATACAATCCTGCACACAATCCTCTGTACACAAATCCCATGTACACATGCACACATCTATATGTGTGTACAGGAGCTCATACTCCTGCACACACACACACACACACACACACACACAGAGAACAGGCCTGAGATTACATTCCGCGGTAGACTGAGGGAACAGACCTGGGCAGGGACTAAACCACACAACCGCCACCTCTAACTGCCACCTTTGATCTCTGGCTTGGGCTTCTGTGTACATTGCTCCCACTGCTGGACACAGCTCTCCAACCCCTCATGCAACCCCTAGGGGCTATGAATGCTAACTGATGCCACAAGCATGGTTTAAAAATACAACAGAACCCAAGGGAGAGGGGAAGTTGGGTGTGACCCGGGTAGTGGGGAAGGGGGATAGATGACCAGTAAGTGGGGGAGGAGATGAATGACTAGGAAGTGGGGGAGGGGGATGGGTGACCAGTAAGTGGGGGAAGGGAAGGGGGAGGGGTAACCAGGCAGGGGAGGCAGAATGGCCTCTGGAGCCTTTGGTGGGCTTCCCACCACAGGCTTGTGCTATGACTGGGCCGAGAGGCCAAGTGTACATCTTTCTCTGAGCTGGTCCCCCAGTTGGAAAGCCAATGTTTAGTCTGAACACTTTTCCCTTTCTTCTCCTCATATATCCATCTCAGAAAACTTGTAACGGTATTTCCAAATTAAAGGGAGAATATCTGGTGACTAAATCAGCCAGCCAACCGAGCCTCCCGGCTGCCAGCACGGCCTTCTCCCGGCTGCTCCCACTGCCCTTGCTCACGGCTCCCGCCTCCAGCTGCAGAACACCCCCTGCTGCGTGGGGCCACCGACTGGTTGGGCCCACCCGGATGGCCCAGGACATGAGGCCTGCAGTAAGGGACCCACCTCAATCACATGTGCAAAGTCCTGTTGCCACATCACACAGGACCTTCACAGGCTCTGGGATGAGGGCGGGGACATCTCTGGGGTCCTTTCTCCTACCCCATGAACCAATTGAACTCTGTAGAGATTTCTGCCCAGCAGGTCTGTCCCAAACCAGGGGCAGGGTGGCCTCTCTGTGCATACAGCCTGCCCTAGGCATCCTCGTGAACAGGGCAGGAGACCCCAACGTTGACACACAGGCAGCTCTCTGAAGTTCCTCCCACTTGGCACCAAAGCATCCCCTTGCCCCATCCAGGGATGAGAAAGATCCCAGACAAACTGGTGGGATTTGACCAAGAGCCCGGTTACAGCCACCTGCTCAGGAGGCCTGCATTCCTCTGCCAGCTGCACAGGGACCGGCAGCCCAGACCTCTGCTAGACCACGTGGCTGTGAGCGCTGACCTGTCTGTCCACCCTCTGGATGTGCCTGGGTGTGGACAGGCAGGTTTCTTTGCTGCCCAGTGTTGGTGGTGGGCTCCTGGCCTGGCCAGGTCCTGTCTGTATCCTCTGTGCTCTGGGCCAGGGTGACCCTCAGGGCTGCAGCATTTGGGAGAAACTCAAGAGGCAGATGCCAGCTTAGGGCACACGTGTCCACAGGGTCGTGCCATCAGCCCTTGGTGGCCCCCAAGCCGCCTTCCTCCTCGCCAGCTCAGCAAAGCCCTGAGAAAGACAGCCTCGAGCTTTTCAAACAGGGACCTCTAGGACATCTGGCCTGCCACTCTCCGAGAGGGAAGTCTGAGAAATCCCTAAGAAAGTCTTCTGACTTGAAACATATGTGGAAGCACATCTCACTGCACATTTTACTGTGCACTCAACCAGCGCCGGAGCCTGAGGGAGACGTGCTCAGTCAGCACGCTGGACGGTCAGTGCTGAGGGCCGCCTCCTGCTCCTGTGCTTGAGCCACACGTTCAGGGGCGTCCGAGACCTTGGCCAGGCACAGCCAGGAGCCCCGAAGGCCGAGTGGGGCCCACAGTCCCTGCCTCTGTGGTCCCTGGAACTGGCGCCACTGGTCTGGGTGCTGACCCTTAGCTCCGAGTCTCAGCCGGGGCCTGGCCCTGAGGTCAGAAGGGCACAGGCCCATGGCCCATGCTCTGCAGGAAGCCCCACGACCAGTGGATGTGGGGCCCCTCCAGTCGCCACACGTCTGACCACTGAAACGCGGCAGGGGAATCGAGGACTGTCCTCTCAGAGAGCATCAGAGGCCACTGGGCTCTCGAGTGCGCTCCAGACACAGAACCACTCCTTCCGACACGAGAACCTTGAGCGTGCACTGCCAGGCTGACCCAAAGCAAACGGCAACAAGCCTGCCCTGCTGTTGGGGATGTCTTTGGGGTACAGCGCCGTCCTGTCTGCTCTAGAAAGTCTCCCCGAACGTGGCCAGGTCCATGTTTCACCCCAGAGGAAAGAATTCTACTCGGGATCTGAAAGAGGAGGAGAAGGCCGGGGAGGAGTCCTGGTCCTCGGGGTGCCCTCCCCAGGCCACTTTCTGTTAACAGTCTCTCTACCCCACGCCCCTCTGCACCCAGGGCATGTCTGGGCTGCACCCCCGGGCAGCTTAGAGGAAATAACTGTTATTGCTGCAGGTTTCAGGTTCTGGAAACGTGCCTGAGAAAGACAAAAACAGACAAACAGAACGGAGAGCCCACCCCCAAGACACCGCCCTCCACTAGGTGCCGATATTCCCAGAAAGATCCAGAACATGGGGCTGCCTCTGTGGGCCCCTAGGATGCTGATCAGAGAAGGCCATATTATGCATATTGGAAAAACTATCTTTTTTTAAACAAGAAGACAACAGACACTTATTGCTCTCAGCAGGTTGCTTGCTTCAGGCCAGAAAGGGCAGGAGGAGGTGTGGTTTGCACCGGGACACGGGGGTGCACTGAAGGGGGTACTGTTACCTGCTTGTCCAGCAAGCGGGGGCTCCTTACCTGGGAGGGAACGAGATGTCCAGTTCATACAGTCTGTCCTTAAAGACAGACAGCTCTTTGTCAAATTCTAAGAGCTAAAGAAAACAAACAGAAGAAAATAAAGTCACTTTGGTTCACCTCACTGGGGGCACCGAGAAGTCCCCGGGGCTGTGGTGGTCCATCTGCAGCCGGGAGGGACCCTTGCAACTTCCGGGAAACATGCGTGGCTCAAGCGCCCATCTGGACTGCACATCGTGTGCTCCACGCGCAGGCTGCCTACTGGGAACTGCCCTGTCGTGCCTCCAGAGACCCATGAGTGCCCAGCAGGCCCTTCTGCCCATGAGGCTGTGCTCCGGCCTCCAGCTCCTCTGCTGCTGGTGCTGGAACCTGCACTGCCTGCTGCTGACCAGCCACGCAGGGCCGCCTCGCTCTGCTGAAACCACACCGTCCAGCAGACACAGCAGTGCCCCCACTAAGGAAGCGTCCAGCAGAGGGGACACAGCTCCCGTTCTGTCCAAATGAAGTCAGAGAGTAAGCAACGTCAACCTTGCACAGGAAGATAACAAATGGCCCAAGTGCGTACACAGGTGAGACTCCAGCAGCCAGCCTGGTGTGAGCGCTGGCCCCTGCACGGAGAGGAGACGGCACAACCTGGCTCCATAGCATTCTGTAGAGACAAGCCCAACAGGCACGGTGCCCACAGAAGGAAAGGGGCACTCCGGCAGCACCTCTGACCACACTAGGCTGTTGAGCTATCACCATACACACCCTTGGGATGTGTTCATTAATCATGTCCCCTCTCGGCTGTGCGGGAGACCCCCCTCAAAACCACACCACATCCTCCCCTCTCTGCCGCCTCATCTGTCACTCCTGAAGCGTGCAGTCAGCAGCGCTGTGTAGCAGTAATTACCCCTGTGCCAGGCTGCTACCTGAGCTGCCTGCACACGGCCCTCCCCGCGACACCCACCTGCACCCGGCGACACCCAGCGGCACCCGGCAGGCCACTCTCCTTGGGGTGGGGCGGAGGGACAACTGAAGTCTCCGCCAGAAGGAGCCGTCTGTACACGGTTTGGGAGGGGTAGACCAATGCTCCTTTTGAGTAAATGGGACCATTTCAGACACACTTGCCTAATTTCAATCTCGTGTGCATTCCTGGACACTCAGAACAAGAGTCACAAAGAGCCTCAGACCCCGCCTGGCAAGGCTCAGAACCAGGGTCGGGGGCCAGACCCCTGAGCCCACATCTGCTAGTGAGAAATGCTAGGGCACACCTACCCCAGTCAGTACTGCCCTGACAGCCCCGGGGCTGGGTGCTTGGGGTGGGGGAGCAGGGGGTGCAGGGCCAGGGCTGGGGGTGCAGGATGAGAGGGGAGGCTTGGGGGTGAGGGACAAAGAGCCGCCTGGCTTTCACAGCACCAAACGGCCTGCCTGCTTCCACACCCAGGGAGGACTCCAGGCCAGCAGCTTCTGGAAAGTCCCCAAGTCAGCTCCTCAGTGGGGCTGGGAACAGATGGAGAGGAAGTTTCCAGGGAGGGAGACGCACCTTCAAGAGTGGGGCATGCATGTTGGGTCTGGACCAGTACAGCACCCACGCAGTGTATTTGTGCTTACACATGTGTTTACATGTATGTGTGTACTTGTGGACACACATTCACATGCACACACACACACAAAGGCCTGTAAGCACGTATCTTATCTAGATCATTCCAGACTTGAGTTCTCAGCCTTCCCAGATCAGAGGCAGAACAGGCCCCTGAACGCAGTGTGGGGCCTGGGCTGCTGACAGGTGGGGCCGGGGAGGCTGCGGGTCCAGGCAGATGCTGATGAGGCTCTGACCGTGGCAATCGATAAGAAGGGGAGTGGCCTGTCTGAGGTCAGGAGCTGGCCTTTCTGGAAAGGACCAGTGCAAGGCATCCAGAGGACCACTGTGGAGTTCTAGTGGCCACGGCTAATCGGCCATTTAACCAAAACAACACCGGCAGCTTCCTTCCATTTGTGGTGACAGTTTCAAGCGTTCAGGAAAGTACAGATGGTGAAAGTGCCCGTGGTTCACCCACCCGGAGCTGCCAGATCTTCTCATTTCTCCCAAATTTACCTCGGACTCTTAGAGGAGAGGAAACGCTCCTGGGACAGTGAGTCCTGTGAGGACCCCACCGACCCTGCTCACCTGCCTCCTCCCCCAGTGGTGACCCAGCTGCGACGGAAGTTCTGTGTGATCACTGCACACGTGCGTGTCCACCAAGAACACCTCGCAGTCTTTTCCATGTTCCAAGACTTGACGCCAGCATTGTCATTATTTCTCTGTCGGGCCTGCGCTCCTGAGCGCAGCTCCCACCTGGTCCTGCGGGTCTGCTGGGGGCCGACTTTCTATCCTGGCGTGAGTGTCACTCACGCTAATCCAGCCGGCATTCCTAAAGCACCAGGCAGCTGCTGCAGACCTCTGGGTGGGGAGCGTGGGCTCTCAGCTCTTCCATCAAATGACTCCATTACCATCCGGCTTCTGTCACCGCGTGGGAAGCCGGCTGCCACTGTCATTCTTGTAGGGTGACCTGACACTTTTCTCAGGCGTGGTGTCTGCCGTCTCGCTCCGACGTGCCCTGCTCCTGACGATCGTCTCCCATGGTTCCGTCAGCGGCTCTCCAAAGGCCACCCCGTCACGCCTCCCGCTGGAGTCTGCCTCCCAGTCCTGTCCGCCGCACCCGCAGACGCCGGGCTGACTCTGCTCCTCCTCAGCTCCGTGTCCACTCCGGAGACCGCACTCCCACAGTCCTGTATATTTTTAATCTGCTTGTTTTTCCAAGGTGTGGTATTTATGTTTCTGATTCTTTCATATTTTTAATATTTCAAAATATTCTTACGTTATAATTTCTACCAATTATTCAATTATTTGGTGTTCTTGAGGTCCATCCGCCTGTGCCGTATCTCCGGGCTCTTGCATATGGGACCAGAAGCTCATCTTCAATGGACCTTCACGTGCAGGAACCTTTACAGGGGTGACAGTGGATGTGGGGCCTGCCTTCCAAGAGACAGTGTCCAGAGACAGGACACAGCACACAAGGAGCCAGGCTCTTAAAATACAAATACTCAGAACGTCACCTCGCAAGTTACAAGGTATTGGGAAGATGCTTAATTCTCTTCCTTACCCTTTGAGGGAAACTCCCAGAACAACCTTGGACATGTCCCAGGCCCCAATCTCCAGAGAAGATGCAGACAGCAGACAGCTTCAGTGACTGGCCCTGGCCAGCCTGGCCACAGCCAGCAGGTCCGGGCCTCACTCGCCCAGCCCCAGCCTCTCACTCACAACGGCCAGAGCGAGCTCCGTCAGGGCTGTGGCTGCCCTCCACCCTCGACAGCCTCCCCACTCGGATATGCCCCCAGTGTGGCCCTGGCCCCAGGAGGCAGTGGGGTGAGGGAGCCTGCCTGCTGCTCCCCCAGTGCCTCCCGCCCCTGGTGGTGACTCAGGGTCCCTCCCTCCTGACCGACACCCCCAGCTGGGCCCTCCTGCGCCCCTTGCGGTGCTGCTCATGGTGCTCGCTCATGCCTGACCAAGGCGCTGACCGCCTGCTTCTGCTCTGTCCCTGCTGGCCTGAGAGCCCCACAGGGTCCGTGCCCAGTCTGTTTCCAGAGCAGGGCCTGGCTCCGAGCGGCACCCAGGGGAAGGGCTGGTACTTTCTTTACACAAATGCAAAAACCACTCAAATTGAACACCCTGATTCTTTCTCTGAAAGTGGGTTCTTTTCCCACATTTACTACAAAGATGCAAAACCCTCCTCTGTAAATGAAAGGCTGCTGGCCATGGACCAGACCCTGGGCTCCTGCTCGAGCCCTCCATGAGAGGGCCCTGGACAAAGAACCCCATTTCCACTCTTTGGCAAGGGTTTCATCCACACACGTGTGTGCACACACGTGTACATGACACACACACGTGTCTACTTTGTTTTGTTAAGTTTTGACGGAGCCAAGGGTCAGTGCTGATCATCCTGACGCCTGTGCCATGTGTCTCACTGCCAGATGGTCCCCAGGCCCCATGCCCAGCTCCAGGGACACCCGGGAGGAGACTGGAGGGAAAGGTGACAGCAGGCCACACCGGCTTCTGCGCGTTGTGTGTGTGCACTTGGACATATGTGCGCAGCTGCACAGGGGTGCCCAGGTGTATGCGTGAGCACACGTGTGGGGGTGGCTTTTGTTTGCACTTACTGAACACTGCCCTGTTTTAAATCAGCTTCCAAAAGAGACCCGCAAGGCCTTGGTGGGCCCCTGGGAGCCTCCCCAGCAGTCAGAACCTGTGCCGAAACAGGCTCCTCTGGTGGCCTGCCCCTAAGGCACCTGGTGCTAACGTGCCCGTCTGTTAACATGGAGATGTTCTCAAGCGTGAGTATTTCTTCATTTTGATCCAGTGCACTTACTAAGCCTCTGCCATGTGGCAGGCCCGTGCTGGACACTCTGGCTAAGGCTATGGATATCGTCGCCCTCCTAAGGGACATCTTCACCTTCTTGAACCTTCTGGCTGGTCGAATGCAAAGGTTAATCCCACAGCCACACAGATGCAAACCTGCATGGTGTCAGCTGCGGCCCACGCACGGCAGCGTTTACTTCTAAACCCCAGCCCAGCCCATCGGACCCCAAGCCGGGCTGCCTGGGGGAGGGCGGGTGCGGGAGGCCAACCTGTCCCTGCCGTCTGGCTGCTCTGACGGGCTGGCAGGACCCTCCCTCTGCGGGACCAGCAAGGAGTCAGCACCCAGGGCTCCACGGCCTGGGGAGTCTGCTCACGTCCCGCATCCACACGAAATGATGGGGGTGGAGGCAGGGCTGCGGACCGGAGACGTTTCTGAGGAGAAATTATGCTGCATTTCTGTTGAAATGATAATTTGTATCTCTTTGAGATTTTTCACAAACATGATAACCAATTTCACATGTATCTTAAACATTCTTCTTGATTACGAAGTGAAAAACAGCGCAGGGCGTGTGTGGACAATGATAAAGCAGCTGGCTGGTCATATGTATCTGTCAGGATCTGCCCAGCTGCCCGAATTCCACTGTCACTGCAGAGACACTCACTGATAAAGGAAAGAAGCCCAGAAAATCAATGCGCCCTGAGCCAGAGCAGCCGCTAAACACACAGAAAACATCTCTATCCAACAGGCCCAGCGCTGTGAAAATTCCCAGGCCCTGCCCTGGGACAGCCACGGAAAATTTAATCTCTCCAAATCCTCACCAGGGCACTCCATCCTGCAGCCCTGACAGCCACACTTACAATTAATTATACAATTTCGATGGGAATATCGACTAAACAAAGCTATAAATCATAGAAAAAGTCAATAGGCATGGACACATTCAATCATGTCCCGGCCAATGATTACTACTCTTAAAATACAATAATTATTTTCAGGAGCCAGCTTGAATTAAATTTCTGTCAGACGAGTACAAGACCGGTGGTTGATGAAGGATGCGATGGATTTTGGGGCCGTGTCGGGCGCAGGCACATCCATCGTGCGGACGGGCGTGTGTTTCAGTGCCCGTGGTGCTCGTGGCTCCCCAGGAAGGTCAGACCACCTCCGACGGCTCCTCAGGCTGTTACTGTGCCCCGTGGGTGATCCGGATGACTCCACTGCCTGCGTGTGGCTGACGCAGAGGCTGACTTCTCCCAGTGCCGGGTGGCTCAGCAGGAGCACAAAACGCGTCCGCGTGAGCCTATGGGCCGCTTCTGAAGGCAGCAGCACCGCGAGGCGCTGAACGCCGGGGTCTGTGCCAGCGGTGGGCAGCGCTGCCCAGCTGCCCTCCCACGTGGCTCCCTGGAGAAACCACAGGGAAGAGCCCTCGAAGGCAGGCCCCCCAGACCCCCTCTCTCCACGCCACTCCTGACGCCATACAGACATGGGCACGGGAGCTGTCCAAAATAACCACACGGAGATCGAGGCTCTGACGCAGCTCTGCTGTATTTTTAATCTTAGAATCAAACTGCAAAGTTCTCCTGAATGTTCAATCTAATGTCCCTCCATCTTAAAAAGAAAACCCCAATTTCATATGCTAAATAGACAGAAATGAAGATGACCTCCAACAGCCACAGCACTTGTTACTTCCAGCGGCAGTTACGCGCTCCCTGTCCGAAGGCTGAGAGAGGACACGGGGACCTCACATCCACACGTGACACTCACTCCCCACCCTTCTGGCATGTGCGCCTCCTCTCCACCTCCACTGCCTGTCCCGGCTCAGACCTGTTTCTCTTTTGACTGACGGAGCCTCGTTTTCACCAGTCTCCTTGCTCCTTCCAGAACACCCTGGCTCCTTGGGGGGCCCAGTGCCATGCCCCCGTTCCACTGTTCTCCTCCCAGGCAGCCTCCGCCTTCTTCTTGCCCTGGTGGCTTCACTGCTCCTGCTTCAAGGCGCCGTCTCTGTCGGGGACCTCAGAGCCCACCCTGCCCGCCTTCCCCAAGCTCAGATGGTCATGCAGCCGCCCCAGGACAGGACGGCCCCCTACTTTCCTGGGCTTCACCTCCACACGGGAACAGCCAGACAAGGCATGTCCCCACACCTGCCCCGGGGCCTCTCCTCTGCCCCGAGTGCTCCAGGTCCCGTTGAGGTCACCAGAATGCCAGCTTCTTCAGCAGACAGCATGCGGGATGCCGTCCCTGCCCTGTGGAGCCTCCCGTCTCAGGGGACCTAGTAAATACACACATACTGAGTGTGGGCACCACGGGGACACAGAAGGACAGTCAACCTCACCACGGCCTGGGGCTCTGGAGGAGGCGAGACATGAGCTGCCAGGGCCCAGCGTAGAGTCCACAGGGGACAGGCTGGCAGAAGAGCAGGAGAGGCAGCTGAGTGCTGCCGGGGCTTGGGTAAAGCAGGGCACCCGAAAAGGAGGCGAGGCAGGAGGGGAGCACGGAGACGGAGCAGTGAGCCCAGCCTCAGGGAGGAGGTCAGGATGCCAGGCCATATCTGAGGCGGGGGGGTGGGGCCGGGGGAAACAGCCAAGGGCCTGACCCCCTGGGCCTGTAACAAGCCCCCGGCTGGGCTTCAGGCTGGGGTGTGCCAAGGGGCAGGGGTGGCAGGAAGGAGGCGGCAAGGGGCTCCAGCGCCAGGGAAGAGACGGTGGGCCCGGAGGAGGGAAGGGACAGACTCGGGGTGGGCAGGGAGTCTAGGCCCAGAACCTGACTGATGTGAGAGGCGAGGGGAGGCCGGGCAGCTGATAGGGGGCAGAACGCCGACGTGACTTCCCAGGAGGAGACCAGAAACACAGGGGGCCAATGTGGGGGCTGCAGGGACAGGGGCAGCAGATGTGGTTCTGAAGGAGGGATGGGGGACTGCAGAGTCCCTGGAATGGCGGCGGTCTGTCACCTCGCTGTCAATGTGCCCAGCCTTCTTCTCTGCACTTGGCACACACAGAGCTGAGGAAGGTGCTCACACCCTGAGGGGAAACCGAGGCACAGATGTGGAGCTGAAGCACCCAGCAGGGCCCAATGTGAGCGCACGGAGGGGCCTGAGGCAGACTTGAGACAGAGTTGTTGTCTAGAGCTGGAAACGCAAGGCCCAGGGGGTGACAAGCCCACCCAGGGGAGCCCAGAGTGCAAAGAGCTGAGCGTGGGGACAAAGAGGGGCCAGGGAGCCCACCCATGAGAGGTGTGGTCCTCTGGGGACATTGTGGGAGGCAGGGCCTGAAGGCCAAGCACCGTGCCTGGACTTAGGAATGAAGACGTCCTCGAGGGCGTGACAACGGTCTTGGCGGCGCAGAGGCCAGACTGCAGGGGTTGGATGACCGGGAGCTGAAAACGGAGGACAGCAGGACAGACAGCTCCCTACCAGGGCTGGAAGTGTAGAGGGCGAGTGGGCTCCTCAGATGGGGAAGGTGGCAAGGCCTGGAGGGCACAGCGCCCCCAGGAAGCAGCGGGGGTAGGGCGCACGTGCAGAGGCAGCTGCTGTGCGTGAGGCAGCCCACAGGTGTCCCCAACCTGCCCTTGCGGCAGCCGTCACACTTCTCGAATGTGCACCCCCTGGCAGCTTCCCAGGACAGGACCCGCCTCTGCACCACCGGAGCCCCGGGGGTCACGAGGGACCAGAGCTGGCTCCGACCCACTTGAAGAGCCAATTCTTAAATTCTCAGGAATTTTGGAGCTGGTTGTTCAATATAGCTGCCCTGTCAGCTTGGAACTGGCCACAGTGGGGCCTTTGTTCACACCTTGGAGATTGGCAGAGGTCACATGCCAACAGTTCACCTACCAGTCACTGTCACTGCACAAAGTGGGCATCCGTAAATACCCTAAGATCAGGCCCAAATCAGATCACAATAAAAAGTGACCAGTCCAGCGAGCCTGGCCACCTCTCCCTGCTTTTCTGCACACGGCCCTCCAGGGAGGCCTAGGGGCTCAGCGCAGAGTGGGGTTCCCACAGCCGGGTGCCTCCGGCAGGGACCAGGTCTTCACTGAGTGGCTTCAGCCCTCACTTCCATTCACACGTGCTTAAGTGTGCACACACGCACAGAGACACATGTGTGCCCACACCAAGCAACAGGGATGCCTTGTCAAGTGCACACTGTGGTTTCTCCCCATTCCAAACGACGCCCAGGCCTCTGTGGGCTGGCCCTGAGCCGGAGACCCAGCACCTAGCCTCTCACACAGAAGGGTCTCGAGTGCTAAGGGCCGAGCGAGAGGCAGGCTGCCCATTAGTGAGACAGCGAGGCAGGCGGCTGCGTCCAGGAACTGTCCGAGCAGAGAAGTCACAGGAGGGCAGGGGCTCCAAGGCCGAGGAAGCTCGGCCCAGGGAAGCAGAGGCCATGGGGCCCAGCGTGCTGTCACCCCAGGTGGCCCCAGGGAGTCGGCCACGGTCTGCGAGGAAGACTCACCGCGGTGCCGTTGTTGTCTCGGAAGACCTCCTGGTGGGAGTAGTCAAAGAGCTTCTTTTCCAGCTGGAGCATAACCTGCGAAACGAAACGAAGGGCCGTCAGCGCAGGTGGAGCAGGGCCCAGCTCAGGGACGGCCACAGGCAGCCCGCGGCGCACCACGCACCCACCGTTACAGGCGAGCTTACCTTCCGGTCATTGTCTGACTCGCGGAATATCAGCTTCACGACTTCATTGGTGTCGGCAGCACGGACCGTCTGCATCGTGGCCTTTGTGCAGAGAGTCTGGGAAAGACAGAGAAGGAACTCAGTCCTCAGTCCCAGGGGAGGGTCCTCTGCCTGGCTGCCTGTGGGCGGTCCGCACATGCCCTGACCTCTCTCCCTGACCTCGCCCTTTCCAGGCAGCTCCCTCACTGCTTCAACCCAATTTCACACCTCCAGTCAAGGGACCCCAGAGCAGCTCCCCAAGGGAAGAAGGCAGGAAGCACAGCTCCAAATGTAATGGGTCCACAAATCCACCGGGCAGATGCAGGAGCTGACCAGCAGCGCCCAAAGGCAGACGTGCCCTAGACGAGTGCGGGACCCCTGCAGCGTGGCCCTCACCCCCCGCTCCACCTCTGCTTCCCTGAGCTCATCCCCTGAGCTGCTTCAGCTCCGACCTGGGCCTGACCCGGGAGGTCTGCAGGAGGCTTCACTGACAGCAGCCTGAGCAGCTGCGCTTCCACAGCTGAGCAGGGAGGGCCAGCTGCGGGGCGAGTTACAGTGGGATCAGGCCCAGCATGGGCCGGGGGAAGTGGCACAGGACCCAGAAGGCCACAGGAGGGGTCGGGGCAACCCAAGGAGAATAGAAGCCAGCCTGAGGGCCTGGAGCACGGATGCAGGATGCTGGCCAACTGAGGGAAGGGTGACCGCTGGGCAGCGTCGGGGAGAAGGAGGAGCGAGCGCTGTCACTCTCCACAGGGACAGGCTGCACAGCTGCCACACTCCACGCAACAAGCCAGGTCAGAGATCAAGCCACCAAGTGATTGGCTAGAAAATTAAATCAGAGTTGTTCAGAAAATTCTTCTCATCTTAACCTGAGTGTGAGGCAGGGAAGGGCATCATGGGGTGGTGGGGAGATGTAAACTGGCCCCTCCCCAACGGAGGACACAGGTGCAGCCCCCGGCCTGCAGACGGTGCTGTGCTACGCCGAGCCACCCATGGGCAGCGCGGTGCAGCCCGCTCTCTAGGCTCCAGAGGGATGAAAACGCAGGACAGTGAGGGCACTCAGGAAAATATCTAACAGAGGACGTGCCATAGAGGCGCTGAAACCGGCAAGTTATCGGGGAGAGAAATGAAAGCCCTGGACGATGGTGAGACGCCGTGTCCAGAGTGGGGAGGACGTGGGCAGCCGGCCCCCCTGCTGGAGCCCACTGACACACCACACCCAGAATCGGCAGTTCCAGACAGAAAGCAGAGCCCCTGTTGGCTGGGGCGGGCGGGGCGTGGCGAGGAGTCTGCCACTGAACTGTGGCTGGTATGTAAATTATACCTCAGCAACGTTGTTTTTAAAAAAAGGACCAGATGATTTTTATTTAAAAGAAAACAAAGACCACTGCAACGAAACGATTAATTTCTCCTGTTTAGAAACACTCTTCTGTGAAGGGGTCCTGGTGGAGTCCTGCTTTTGAGAAATGCTTTGCTCCAGAGTGCGGCTGCCCACGGGCTCGGGGCCAGGCCTGCAGGGCAGCTCCGGCTTCAGAGGGGAGCCCTCCTGCCGCACGAGCCGAGCCCCACCAGCACCTTGGCAGGCAGCCTGAGACACAGATCCCCTCCTGGGCTGCCAGGGACGACGGACACGCCCTGCCCATCGTGGGGCAGGGGAGGCGGCCGCACCGTCCCCAAAGCGCCCCCCAGGCCAGGCCATTGACATTCAGAGCACAGACCAGCTCAGCGGGTCAAGCCCCCAAAGTGGCTTTTGGACTCATGTGTCACAAATCAGTCTGGCCGCCTTCAAACACTCGGATTAGAACAAGCGCCGGAACAATCCGGAGCAGAGCTCGGCCACCCTGCCCATGCGCGTCCCCAGGAGGTCGGCGCCATCCAGATGCTAATGTGCTTAAGTGGCTTAAGCGCTTCTGTGAATGGGAGAGGGCTCGGGCGGGCAGACGGCCATTGTAGCCGCCCCAGGACGCGATTCAGGAAATTCATGGTCCTTCTCCCAAAGGCATCTGCTGGAAACTTTTTAAAAAATTGCTTTATCTCGCCATTTCAGGCGGGCTCCCAAAGGCTAAACATCTGATCAGCCCCGAGCGGGCGCACAAAGGGGTTGCCCGTGCCTCCGCTCCCCGGGCCCTTTCTCCCACACCCTCCGCGGAGCCACCCATTCACCAGGTTTTAAAGAAGTGATCAGGCGCCTTTCACTCAGGTCCTGGCCACTCATGCGGAAACTCACAGGGCCCGCCTTTCCAGCTCGCCTCCTGACGGAAGGGATTTTTCCCTTTTGAAAGGAAAAAAAAATACCCAAAATGCTACTTTTAAAGAGCCAGCTAGGATTTCTTCCATTATTAGCAGCCACACCAAGGGGCACCTGAAAGGGCCGCCCAGCACTTGGACTCCAGGGCACTGGGAGTGCCGGGTTTTTCTCCTGGAATTTAATGGACCGCTGTCGCCAAGGCCATCTACCTGTTGGGTGGATAAAGAAATTCCCACATTTCTCCTCAGTCTGGGTAACCAGCGAAGCACGCTGCTGGGATGGGGCACCTGGAGCATCCAGGGCCCCAGTGTCAGCCCCAAAGGCTGTCTTCAGCGAGTCCCGCAGTCTTACAGCCCACTTGATTCGCACAAAGCTACTGCGGTCGGAGGCGTCCGCATGCAGCCAGCCCCACTCACCTCACTGCCCCACTCACCTGTCACCAACGCTGCCCCCCAAGTCCAAAACTCTTTAGGGGCAGAGCCTCTGGGCCCTAAGAGCCACCAGCCTTTCAGCGCAGTCCTGCAGGGCCGCTCGCACCCGGTGCCCACAGGGCCAGGGCGAGAGCAGGCAGCCCGGCCGACCTCAGGGCAGGAGCCCACGACACCAGAACAGCTCGCAGGACAGAGCCCAGGGGTGGCGGGCGGCGGGCGGCTTTTAGAAAGTATGTTTGCAAGTTCTACGCAGTAATTTTTGGTCTGTCTTGGTGAGAAATATACGAAACAAAACATAAATACACATTCAAAAGTTTCTATCAGGAACAGGGACTAGGTAAGGCAGATTTAAAGACAGAGGACTTTGCAAAGTTTTCTCATTCTAATTGCTAATTTCTAAATGTTAAATAAAAGCTATAATCCTGTGTATCCACTTTAAGAGGTCAGTAGGTATTAAAGAAACCATCTCAACTTGCATTTACCAACAGCCTTAAAGCTTCGGATCCATTAACAATGCTGACTTCAGAGAGCAGGTTTCCTGTACTCAGCCACTGAGGCCTGAGCAGCAGCTCACGCCAAGATGAGCCCACGTGACACTCACCAGCCGTTTCCAAAGGACCCAGCACAGCCCGGCCAGCCAGGCAGCACTCACCAGGGCTGGGGTGGGTGCTGTGCGTGCAGCCGTGTGCTGAGCTCCGAGCGAGTTGTGGAAGGCAGGTGGTCACGGTTCCTGGTGTCTGGAGGGGATGGGGGTGTGGGGGTAACTAGTGAGATGATGGTAACGCGGACAAGACAGGTAAAACCGGGCAGGTGCATGTGGGAGGCTCCATGTGGAGGGCCCAGCCTGGGCAGAGGCCAGGGACAGGCAGTGTGAGAGCTGGGGGCGGGGGGGCGCACAGGCCAGGGGTCTTCAGTCTGGGGAGCTGGGTTGGGGAGGAGATGGGGGAGGGTGGGGAGAGGGCTCGTGGTCAGTGGGGGGTGAATCAGGTTCAGGCCATGTTTGGGAGGCAGTCTCTGGAGCCAGGGTGGGCCATGGGGTGTGGAGGAGAGCTGAGGGGACCAGGCCGCCCTTGCAGAGCTCTGGGGTGCCCCAGCACAGCCATGGGCCCCATTGGCTCAGACCCCTGCTCAGGCGCACTGAGTTCCTTCTCTGCTCAGCAGCAGGAAGAGCGTGAGAGTGCATTTCCAGCTCACTTTTCCTCCAGTGGAGAAAATGTAGGAACTGATGTATGTATTGGAAGCAGATTTTGAATTTAAAAATATTGTTTGGTTAAACATTAATAACTAGTCTTGCCTTTGTCTGCAATGCCCTGCGTGGACTGGAAACACCTATTTGGGTTTCCCTCTCTAGCCGGAGTCAGAAGAAGTCCCCAAGAGCGAGAGCGCAGGGTCTCTGGGCTCCCGCAGGGCTCAGGAGCTGCCCACCTGCTCCATGGCCTGAGGGCGGACACTGCCGTGACAGGTTCTAGATGCCACAGAGGGTCACAGGGCAGGGAGGAGCGAGTCTGGGACTTGGGGGGAAATGTGTCCCACGGGGGTGGGTTAGGGAGGAGCCCAGGGTCAGCGGGTGCTGGAGCTTGCGCACCCTGCCCTCCAGCGTGCTCCTGGTCAGGGGTCCGTGACAGCCCATTCTAGGGGCCTCGCCTCCTGCCGTGGGAGGATTACTGAGGCTGGCCAAGGCCGAGGCCACGGGACTGCAGAGGAGGGAAGCTGGGCTTGGGGGTGCTGCAGAGGCACGAGAGAAGTTCAGACGCGGCCTGCTGGGAAAGTGCCCTTTCTGCTGCGGTGGCGTCTTTTAACTCCCTAACCATCCCCGGCGGCTGACACGCAAGCAAGGCAGTCTGTCAGCTGGTGATGCCATGAACTCCCTTCCTGTAACTGGAGCCCACTACAGGGGGCGGCCGGGCCCCCAGAAAGAGCCAGCGGTGTCGGGCATTCTCTCAATCTTCCAGAAGCATTCCGAGTGTGCCTGCCAGGGGACGGGCCCCCTGATCCACCGTGACAGGCAGGCAAAGCCACCTGACCAGTCCTGAGGATGCTGCTCTCCCTCCTGAGCTGCCCAGGGCGCTGGAGCAGCAGGGACGTACAGACAGACGCATCACTGGGGCCTCCTGGCATGGCCGCTGGCTCCGTACACCCTGTCCCCAGTCTGCACGGGGACAGGGATCCTAACACACGGCCCGGGCCTTGTGGGCAGGCGCCAGACGCCGCCTGGTCTGCTGGAGCAGGGCTTTCGGAGGACTGCTCGGGGCACTGTCTCTGGCCACCCGCCACTCTCGATGGCTGCACAAAGCAGTGGGGCAAGGTTTAATCCCGACTTTAGCCAGCGGATGAAAACCAGCGGGCCAGATGTCCGCGGATGGTTTAAGGCACAGAGAGGGTCAGCCTGGGGCCCAGCAACTGCTGTGTCTGCTCAGAGCCATCCCTGCTCCCTCTCCTCCAGTGGGGAGCAAGCACACTGACAGTTAAACAACATCAAATTGAACCACAAAGCCAGTGTGGCCCCCAAATTTAGACACACAACAGGCAGTTCCTGCAGGAAATATTCTAGCCCCTTTGCCAACAGAGTTAGACCTTTCTTTTTTCCCCAAGTTGAGCCCTCCTGAAGGAAATTACAGTGATTCCCGTTTCCGCCTGGAAACCCCCAGGAGAACCTCGCATCTTAACGCCCACAAAATACAGGGCCAAGGGCGTCCAGTCCCACCTGGGGTCCTGGCATCCCCTTGAGGTGCCCCTGACGGCGACAAGGGCTGCTGGAGTGCAGGGCATTTCCCACAAGGTGCCGGGTGGCAAGGCGGGGCTCCCACATCCTACCGGGGCCTTTTTGCACGTAAATAGGGCCATTCATCCACTGCTCAGCTTCTGGGTAAGACCTCAGGGGCTTGGTTAACTTTTTTCCATTAAATTGAAAGTAAAACAGCCTTAAAAACAACAAACAACAAAAGGTAGCCAGCTTCCTGAGGCTGTGAAGCTCCCAAGCCACCGATGGTACACACAGGACCCCGAGGGGGTACGCCTCACCCCCAGCGGTGGGGTCACCCAGCCCGGGCCTGGCATCAGGTGGCTCTGATGTGACGTGCATGGCCAGAGCCAGAGGGAGACCTGCGTGTGGCCAGTGCCCGAGCCCCCCGGACTCACGGCACAGGCTGCAGACCATGTCTTGCTGGAAGCCATCGGCACAACTTCTCCCTGTTGGAGTTCCTCCCCGTGACTAAGAACCGACATGGACCCTCCATTACCCGCCCCGGCCTCGGTCTGCTGGAGCCACGGAGTGACCCGCAGGAGGAAATGTCCAGGGCCAGGCAGGAGCGTCCTGATGCGCAGCCCCGTCCCCCGTGGACCTTTCCCGACAGGCCGTGCCAGGGTTGCAGAGGGGCCACCTGTGGGCAGACGGTGTTAGCGCTGGGGAGACGGGAGCTGAGTCCCGATTTTAACCAGTTACAAGCTTCCTTCTCACACAGAGGAGGGAAGAACCAGCCCTGAGGGACGCGCGACAGTTAAGTAAAGTGTCTGCCTGGCACCTCTCAGTAGTCTGATTAACACCTGGAAGGAAGTCGGGGGAGGGGGACCTGCGTGGCTAGTCTGCAGGACGCGCTCGCCGCTCACCTGCGCGCTGGCCTCCGCTGGGCTGACCCGAGGCTGGTGGGTGGGCTTGAAGATACATCTCCCCAATGTTTCACAGCCATCCCTCTAAGTGTGACCCCGCTCCAGAGCTTTCATCCCTCTGACAACTTCACGCAGAACAACATGCAGCCCCTCTGAGAGCATGAAATCGCAAACAAAGGTGGGGAGACAAAGGAGGCGAGAGCCATGCGGCCGCTGCTCCTAACTTCAGCACAAACAGATGTTTGGAGGGCTCCGGAAAAGCTGAAAGGAAGAGCTTGTAAAAGAAATGGGCCTTAAAACAACGTCTTCAGCTTTAGATAAAGGGGCCCAGGAGGCTCTTTGCCTGCCATAGATAAACCTCAGCAGACACCACGCGGCCCGCAGCACGAATCTCCATGATGCCCTCTGGCCAAGGAACTCGGGCGTCCACTTTGGGCTCCAGACCAGGAGGAAAACATTGCAGCTGTCGGCACACGGTTCCCATCACCAGAGCGCAGCGTGCGGTGTCACCCCGCCCCATCCCTCACAGGAGGCGTGCGCTCCTCAGGACTGCCGTCTGTGAACTCTGCCAACATCTCCAAGATCTTCCTTAGGAACAGCGACAAGTAAACAGCGACAGCAAAACCACACTTCGGAAGCCACGCTCTGAAGGGATGTGACTGGCCATGTCTGGCTGCTCACGGGCAGCGTTTCAGACTGAAGGGAGTGAGACTGGAGACGCCTGCAGAAGTCAGATGGGGGTCTGCTTCCCAGCAGGCCGAGGCCTCCTCCTATCAGAACAGTGTGGAGCTGTTCCGCGGGGAGACCGTGCCACTGGGAAGAGGCCGGCCTCTGCCCTCCAAAAGGAGAATGGGGCCACGGCCGGGGTGCAGGCCTCGGGGCCGGGATGAACTTGGGAACACACACGTGCGCACGCATGGCCTTCTCGGGTGGGCCCCACGAGCCCTGTCCACTCACACGGGACTTTGCTCTGGGTCCATCTACCAGGAAACAGGATGGGTGACACAACGAAGCCTCATCAGCTGTCTCTGCCCCGTCTGAACAGGGTCCAGCCCATCAGGACTAACTGACCAACACGCTCATGACTGCAGGTCCCAGGCACATGCCTGGGTGCCCATCACCTTCTGGGAGCAGGGACTTCTCCGTCAAACCCTGGAGACCCCGAGGCTGAGCAAATCTCCTCTCCCACCAGCACATCTTTTCTCCGCTTCACCCAGGACCCTGGGGATGATTTCAGTTTTGCATCCTCCCCATGGGCAACATCCACACTGGGGACAGAAGTCGTCCGTGGACGCTGTAACAACGTCGGCTACTGGGGACAAGGAAACACCTGCTGAAGCCAGCCTCTCCCTCCTTTTGGGATGTAACTGAGTCCTCATGCATGAGGACACTCTCGTTTCTCTGTGCTGTGTGCCCAGCAGGGACCAGACTGAGCTCCTTGGCCTGGAGCTGCTTGCCCACCTGGGCTGCAGGGCCCTGAACGGCCCACCTCGGTCAACCCCAAGATGGTCCGTCTCTCCTTTCTCTAGAGCTGAACTGTTGGGGTTTCTCTTCTCCCACCCCCAGGAGACCACTGAGACGTCAGAGAGAGCTGCCCCTCAGCTGTCAATGCTGTTAGGTGGGCTCCGCCAACCGTGCAGAAGCACGTCGCTGAAAAGCCGACCGATCACAGGCACATCAGTAAGAAATTCACCACTGCCCCATCATTCTTCTTGTTATCCTGTTATTTTTGGTTAAGTTCTAGCCATAAAAATGTCTAAAGATGAGAAAGGGCTACATATAAAGGTTCCATCTAACATGTCCCAAGCAGCAGCGATTAAAGAAAGGAGCGAGGAGGGCTCCTCAGAGGTGCTTTACAAAGAAAGCCCTGAGCACTTTACATAGGTTTCCCTTAAAACAAGTTAATGGAAAATCATTACCTTTTAAATTTAAAATTTTCAAATGACTCTAGAAAATAGAACTGACTCTAGAGAACAAACATGATCTTTTATGCCACTAATAATTCTCCCAGTAGCGCTGAACATCAATATAAATTTGTGTCCTGCTGTGTCGTATGCTATTAAATCAACATGAAGCTTTAGCTCTGAAAGAAGTTCTAAGTGACAGGCCCCAGCTGCTGCGGACTCGACCCGGCCCGCACGTTTCGGCCTCACTCCAGACTGCCCAGACCCACGTCTCAGAAGCAAGGGATGAGGAGGGGCATCCTGGAACTCTCCTGAACCCCACGCACAAGTCAGCGTGTGAAAGTCCTAGGTTAACATCTCTGGTCAACACAAAGTGGGTGCAGAGGATTAACAGTTCTGACAAAAGGACATCTAGTCCCACGGACACCCATCTGAGTTCCAGGAACACAAGATGAGCATCATTGGTCCAAGCAATGAACTCTTCCTTGCTAACTAACGTCTACAGACATTAGTTCAAGGCCTAAACATATTTAAGGAGCAGAAAGGAGAATAAGTGGTAAATCGTTCAACGGATGGCTCTGACATGGAAATCAGTGGCTTTAAGACTTTCCTTGGTCACTGGAAACTTGTGGATCTGAAAGAGAGTGCTCAGAAAAGAGAATCTCATCAAATTCTCTGACCGTCACTGTTGGGGGTGGACACACATTGCACCCCAAAAAGTAAGCACTCATCAGGGAGACGTGCATCCTGACAGCTGCTCCACACTGCAGAATGACCAAGGTAAGTGGCGCACCGAACGCATGTGTGTGCACAGGAACACGTGCTGTCTGCGTGGAGACGGAGGCCCACGCACCCCAGGGGACACTGCTGCTGAGCAGACTGCTGGGAGCCCTCGCAAAGGAAACGGCCTACATTCAGCACAGCAAGGACAACTCTGGTGCCACACTCAGCCTGTGACAGAAATGGCATGGCTAAATGACACGGTCACGTGATCCCGAATGAACCCTGGCCAGTGTTTGTTTTCTTTCCTATAATGCACACACACAAGTGTATACGCATGCACATATGTGTACACGCAAACAGCACGTGTACCGTGCACATACACTCATTCATTGCACACACGTGTACACACATGCACACATGGTCAGCTTCTGAGAAGCAAGAAGGAGACGTGGCCACAGGCAGGCGCAGCGTCAGGCCTGGCGGCTGCTGACACCCAACCTCAGAGGAGCGTGCCGCCTCCTTGTTCCAGGAGAAGGACCGTCCCAGATGGGACCTGAGGATCTGAGGGCCGAGCAGTGGAGCTGACCACGTCGGGGTTTTCACTGGAAAGCACTCAGGGGTTTGCTGTCCTCTGGAAAGGTGCCCACTGCTCTGGCAGGAACTGCGCCGACGTCCCACGTTCTGTTTACCTCGGCTTCCCAAAGACCCTTCTAGTGAGTGCCATCTTTTTCAAAGATTTTCCTGGCAAACTCCTGGACCCTGGGGAGGAGAAAAGCTGCTGGTGTTGTTGAGCAGACACCTACACTGAGGGTCCAAAAGCGCTGACCTCACTGCAGGCATGAGGCCGGGCCCAGGGCTGCTGGGCCCGGGGCTTACGGTGGGGGCACTGGCCAGCAGTTTGTGAAAAGGCGTGTTCTGAGGGTTATGTCAGCCTCGGAGGGGCCTCCCTCCTCTTTGTTTTATATTGTCCACTGTTCACCCAGAACAACAACAGGCCATAAAGACCCTTTCATCTCCTCTCCCAAGACAGCTCCTGCTGGCTCCCCACCAGCCTCCAACTCAGACGAGCACCACTGTAGCTGTGGCAGCGCCCACGCGTGGCTCGCTGGGCAAACCCCACAGCGGCTTGGAGCTCCCACGCCAGGAGAGCTCGACCAGTTTTTCTAAAGGAAGCCGTGTGGCTCTTTCTGAGACTCAGGCCCAGCAGGCGTGTGGATGCCTGCAGCTCGTCCAGGGACCACTCCCCAGGACTGGCACAGTTGCATGCTGACTCACGGGTTTGGCTTCTTGAGAAGCCCACTGTGTCCGTGGGCTGAAGGGTCTGTGGTGCTGAGGCATGGCTGGAGTTGTGTTCAACAAGGTAACCAGAAACCAGACGCAAGTCAGCACTTCATCTGTCAGCACAGTGACCTTCTAAGCTGGCCGGTTCTCAGAGGACTTTCTGAGGGGCTGGCCCAGTAATGTCCAGGGACAATGCACTTTCCTGGCTGAGTGGGGACCCACCCTCCCCAGGATGCAGGTGCACCTGAGGCAAGGAGGCGGCAGGAGTATGCGCAGTCAGGGGATGGGGCTCACACCACACCAGTGGGCACTTGAGCTGGCTGTGGGCTCTGCCTTATGGCTTCATGAGGCACAGGGTGTGCTGGGACCCCGCCTGGCATCATCTGAAAGTAGCGTCCCTGGGAGGCCCGGCTGTTGGGGTGCTGCCCGGGTGCCCCTCTACACACGTGAGCCTGCCGGACGATCGCTGCTTTTGAGAAGTCTGAGCTCCTCACAGGACTTGCTTTTCCATGGCTTACCGGCCCCTGAACACACGTGTACCCATCAGGAACTGGCAACTTGCTTTTAGAAACAGCCGCCAGCTCCAAAAACACATCCATCACCCAGGCTGTCGGGCGGTGATGGACGGCAGGTGGGCGCGCGGCCGGGCCACGCAGAGCTGGGAGTGCCTGGCACTGCTGTCACTCTTTGTCACTGCGGCCAGCTGAGCGCCCCAGCTGCCAGTTGCTACTGCGCAAGGCATAAAACATACCCTCTGAGCAATCCTGGCAGAGCTGAGCCGGAGATGCATTATTAATTAGTTGCATGACGCACGGCCCATCAGACAGTACACGATAACCGTGCTTAATTTGTGTATGTTTTAATTATGGCTCAAGTGACGCCAAATTTGATCACAGTACCGTCTTTTCAGTTCTGCTCTGCAAGCGTGTTTGTATTAATTTGCATCGGAAATGCGACACTGCTAACTCCCGGGGGCAGTCTTCTCACTTGGCACACGGGCCTCTTTCCGAGGCTGGTGCTGGGAGAGCTTCAGGGACCCCGTGACCTGCCCTTCTTGCAAACGACAAGCAGGTGTCCATCTCTTGCTGGGGCTCCAGGCCCTAACTGGGCCTCCGGTGGTGCGCGGTCAGCTCCAGCAGGGTGAAGAGTCAGGGCCGCTAACTCGCTGTTGTGGCGGATCCGGCTCACTGGCCTCTTGTTTGGAGATGGATTTAATCAACCTCCCACAACTCCTGCCAGTGAGCGTGGCGGCCCCCAGCGAGGCGCTGCGAGCACCCAGGAGCAGGGCTGTGCATGGGCCTCCCCTGAAAGCCAGAGAAGCCCCTTGCGGCCCAGGACCGTGAGGCTGCCTGGCTGCTCTCAGCAGGGGCTCAGCAACGACAACCAAAGCCATGCCAAGCCAGGCTTCTAACAGGGCCACTGAAGGGGACCTCGACTTCTCTTCCTCAGGAGGGAAGTCATCTGTCACCCCTGGACTAAATAACCACGTGGGGTGCGTTTCTGGAAGACGCCGTCAGGCAAGGGGTCCCGCGTTCCCATTGCCACACCTCCCTCAGGCCTCTGACACAATGCAGTGCTGGCCAGGATGCTCACAGTCACCTGTCACACTGACCTTGGGCAGTCTGAAAACCACTTGTGGGGTGACCCCCCAAGCTGAGGGCACAGACTTCCCCAAGAACACAGGGGTGAAGGCTGGCATAGCCTCCTCCCGTCCCTGGAACCAGTCTAAATGTGGGCACCAAACCAAGCACCCCGAGAGGGGTCAGTGCTGAGGGCAGTCTGCCTACCCGCCTGGCAGTGAGGAGGGGGTCAGGCGCAGGCCGGTGGTGGGCACCGCAGCCCTGGGGTCTCCGTCTGACCTACGCTCTTTCCTGGGCCACAGTGGAAGGAGGGGTGGCCTACCCCGGCACCTCCTGGCACAGCTGAGGAGCAGAGAGCATGCAGAGTCCCAGGTGGGGTGGGACAAGGAGACCCTGCCCACATCCGGGCCTCTCCCACACCCCAGTGCTCACCCAGGGCTGCGCCTCCCCAGGTCCGACACAGACTACCTACCAATCTCAGTGATGCCGCAGGCCACCGTCTGAGAGTCCTACAGGACCCCACAGCTCTCAGCCAAGCCTGGCCTCAGGATGTCCCAGCCCAAAAAGTGCCCTGCTGGTCTCTGGCTGGTACCAAGTACCACAGAAACAGCTGTCTTCGAGTCCCAACACGGCTCTCCTGTGAGAGGCAAATGGGTCCAAGAAGGGCACACAGGACACCTCAGACGCCTGGGGGGACGCTGTCCCCACACTGCTCTTTAGACCCCGGGGAGTCAGAAGAGAACTGGAAGGTGCATCAGAAGGGCAGACAGGTGCAGGATTCAGCAATGTCCAGGGGCCGGTGGGGAGCTGGGCAGCGCCACCCACCTGGCAGCCCTACCCCAAGGCTCTCCCAGCAGCGGGGTTGTTGGCTCAAGGACTCCAGATCCACCCCAGTCCGGCTGCCAGCACTGGGCCCACACAGCAGGTGTGTAGGAAATGCCTGCTGGACAAACGACGAGGAAACACCAGCACCCTGAAGCAGCCAACTGTGAGACGGTCGCCAGACTCGGAATATCACGGCCTCCACGGGCCTGTGCAAAAGAGTGACCCCGCCTGCCGAAGAGACACTAAGTCTGCTCTGCCCAGAAACACCCGCTGCTCCCAACCGAGGGTTCCTTCTTTCTGGTGCTCTGGACTGCTGCGAACCGCAGGCTCCCCACGTGTCTGGAATCCAGCAAAGCAGGGGCAGCCTCTTGCGAGTGCACCCAGAGCACCGTGGCCTGATGGGTCAGGTCCCGCCCAGAGTGAACCGCGTCTGTGTCGCAGGAGAGGACGTGACTCAGGGCACTGGCGTGTCGGGGGGTTGGGGGTGCACCCTGAAGTGCCCCTCGCCGCACACGAAACTTGACCACCCTGCTTTCTACCCCTGGTGCCCAAGCGCGAGGCTGCTCACCGTGAGTGTCACCCGAGGGCCTGGGGCCGAGGACCTGCATTTCCCCCGCTCCTGGCACACAGCAGCTGTGACGGGAAGCGCATGCTGAGGCTGCCATCACCTCTTTATCAAACACTTAATTTGGAAGAAAACTAAAAGGAAAGTGAGCATGTCAGAGGCCCCGCGGAGAGCCCTGCCCCGCAGAGCTGCAGAGCGCCCCCCCGCGAGGCCAGCCGCATCCCCAAGGCCGGGGCAGCGCACGTGGCCGCCCTCCCCAGCACCTTCCCTCGCCTCACCTGACTGCGTTCCACTCGGCCAAAGGCCTCTCAGGAAAACATGCAGAAATTTTCTTTGATTTCCACAAAATTTCTATTACTTGTTTTTACAGTTAGAAACCCTTTTAAAAAGCCACGCCATGTCAATTAGGATCTGATTTTCCAAGAGAGATGCTTACATGGTATTTTAAAATTCAATAAATTAATAGGCAGCCTAACTGAAATTAATGACCAACAAAAGAAATTTGGTCTTTTCCAGTTGTTATTTTTAGGTATACCTTTGCCAAGAAATATGTTTTCTATGTTAGTATTCAATCTACAAAGTAGCGGGAGGCAGTGTCATTCTGGCATTATGTGTTGCAGTGGGTTGAGAAGTGTCCCCCAAAATTCATGTCCACCCAGACCTCAGTATGTGACCTTACTGTTTCAACAGGGTCCTCGCAGATGTAATTAGCTACGGATCTTGAGATGACGTCATCCTGGATTTAGGGGGCCCCACGTCCAATGATGGTGTCCTCATGAGAGAAAAGTGAAGACAGAGAGGTGGGAAAGAGTCCCCATGAGGACAGAGGCAGAGACTGGGGTGATGCAGTCACAAGCCAAGGCACACCCGGGGCCACCGGGAGCTGGATGAGGCAGGAAGGCGCCTCCTCCAGACCCCAGAGGGAGCACGGCCCTGTCCACACTTCGATTTTGGACTTCTAGATTCCAGAACTATCGTTTCAGCCACCCAGTTTGTGGTCATTGTTACGGGAGCCCCAGGACACTGTACACATGGTAACATTAAGACAGAGCAGGACAACACGACCCACACAAGGTGTGTTGTCAACGTTAACTAAACACACGAAATTAATGACAATTTTCCTGATAGGCTGCACAAGTCTGAGACTGACAGGGAGGGACGTAACAACCAGGAGGCGAAACAGCAGGCATCAGGGCCAAGGCAGTTGGTCAGCCCACCATGGGGTGGGGGTCCGGGGATGTCACATGCTGTGCTGGGCATCGGTTTCCTCCCAGCTGTCAGTGGAGAATTCTCAGGAACTACTGGATCTTACTTTGGAAAAAGCAGGGACTCCTGTACCTACCTTCCCTATTAAACCCTTGCTCCTATGCGGCCTGGGTGCTCAGCCTCAGTGGGCCTCTCGTCTCCCTGAGTCCACGTCCGCCCCTCTCTCATTGTCCTGAGTCCACAACAGTCCCTCTCTCACCTTCCTGAGTCCACAACCATCCCTCACGGATCTTCCTGGGTCCACGACCGTCCCTCACTCACCTTTCTGAGCCCACGACCATCCCTCAATCACCTTCCTGAGCCCACAGCCGTCCCTCACTCCTCTTCCTGAGCCCACAGCCGTCCCTCACTCACCTTCCTGAGCCAGGACTGTCCCGAGCTCATCTTCCTGAGTCCATGACTGTCCCGAGCTCATCTTTCTGAGTCCACGACTGTCCCAAGCTCTCATCTTTCTGAGTCCACGACTATCCCAAGCTCTCATCTTTCTGAGTCCACGACTATCCCAAGCTCTCATCTTTCTGAGTTCACGACTGTCCCGAGCTCATCTTTCTGAGTCCACGAACTGTCCCAAGCTCTCATCTTTCTGAGTCCACGAACTATCCCAAGCTCTCATCTTTCTGAGTCCATGACCGTCCCTCACACATCTTCCTGAGCCCCCGACCATCCCGAACTCTCACCTTCCTGAGTCCACGACAGTCCGGAGCCCTCATCTTCCTGTGTCCATGACCGCCCTGAGCTGCACTCTCAGCTTCCTGTGCTCCATGGAATTTTTATTATCTGGTGATGACTGCATTGATGATGCCACCAAGGGGAAAACAATCTTTAATTCCAGAGCTAAAGTCTTCATTTGACCAAATGGTCCTAAAAAACTATACTGAAAATCATATTTCATATGTTTGGAATAAAATAATTTCCCATATGTTTGCTTTACTTACATAGTAAACTGCGTGCAGGAATGGAGTTATAGCTGTCATATGTCAACTGAAAAGCCATCTGTCCATAGGTTTTAGGGAGTCACGTGGACATGAAAACCTTCCAAACATTAATATGGGTCTTAGACACATTTGTTCATTTATTGAGGAAATAATTCAATTAAACAGCATTGATTTTCCTCCCACTCTTTGAAGGTGCCAGATTGACAATACCCGACAATGAAGCCCTCGGTTTCTCAAGTGTGCTGGCACCATGAACCAGCATCTAAACACACGCCAACAGCCACTGTCAGGGGCAGCGCCCCAGTGACTGGTGCTGGCACAGCAGGCGTCTGAAAGATGCGGTTGTGGGGTGAGGTTCACAGCTCCTGGAACCCGCCTGGCTGAAGCACAAGGTCGGGTGGCTTCCCAGGTGTGGGGGGAGGGTGCACTGCCAGCACTGAGGTCCATTCAGATACGCCGTCAAATTCCGATGACTCATACTAAACAGAAGCCCCGGGAACGCCTCTGGGCCTGTGAGTGAAAAGCCTGCATCCCCAGTGACGAGGCTCCTCCTGGAGCTGACGTGGACGTGGAGGCCTGCGTGTCCCTGCTGTGCCAGGGCCCCTGACGAGAGCAGCCGTGGACAGCTCTGCACTGCCAAGCCTGACACTGACGACCAGGCACCACTGGGAAAAACTCCTGCTGAGAAACAAGAGCAGCTGCTGCTGGGGCTGCAGTGCAGCACTCCTCTTCCAGAACCTTCTCTGACCTTCCGAGGCCACCCTGCACCACCCATCCACACTGGGAGACCTCGGTCTCCCCACTTATGTGCCCAGGTGTCCCCACTCCCTACTTACCCTGCGGCAGGTGGCCCGCCATGGGCTCAGCTCTCGAGCTTCCAGGACCCACAAGTGCCTATGGACCCTCTGGGCCTCCCAACACCACTAACACGGGGGTTCCCAGCAAAGCTGTCAGCAGGGATGTAGAAGCAGGCACAGAAACATGCTTAATCTAGGGTATACTGATAACATACTGTTCATTAATTGACCTCCTCAGGGGGAAGGCACCACATAAACGCACAAATTTATGATTTTTACTAGCACTTAAAATTGACGCTTTGCACCTGACTTCACAGACGCCCGTCTGAGGGAACAGCAGACAGCAATGTGGGGGCACACCTGCTCCCCTCATCAGCTTCAGCAACGCTCCCAGGTCCCTGACCTGAAATGCAGAAGGACCAGCAGCCCAGCTGTGGGCAGTGCCTCCCTCACTGTGTCCAGGGCCCATGGGTGGCGGCGTCAAAGTCCATCGAAAGGCCCCTGACCTTTCTGTGTCCTCTCAGCCGGCACTGGGTCTGCCCCCAAATGCCCCTGGGAGGGCAGGACACCAGGGCTGTGGGGCAGCGAGGCTGGTGGAAGATGAGGGTGGCGAGGCCGGGGCAGGACCCTGCTGGGGTCAAGGAGGGGCAGGCCTATGCGCACTGTTCTGCTTCATCTAAAAATCAAGTATGCGTGGGGATTATATACTAAAAACAGCACTTCGAATAATTCCCTATCTGGGCCAGTTAGTTTTGATATGAAAGTAATCATGAATGAAGATGCCCTTTATTTTCCTGAAGGAAGAGGAAGTGGAAGCTAGAAGAACTTACTAAAGCTTAGGTAGCCCATCAAATACTGAGACTTACTGATGCCGCAAGTTTCCGGGCTATTGGTAGCTTGGAGATTCTTGAAGCACATTAGTGACTTTCAGAAAAACGTGCCTGCTTTTGGGAGAACTCATTGCTAATTCACAAAACAGCCCCTTAGGCACAAGATGATTAGAATCCATTTGCTCCTTTGCAGTTTGATTTCAGTCACATGTGCAGGCTGTTTGGAAAGATCTTAAGCTCTCATACTGAAGGAAATATGCCCAAGTGCTGGCCTCGGGGGACTGTCCCTCCTTCCCCCAACAGGGCATGGAGGCATGGGGGCCACTCACACCTGTCTCAACTCCAGCGTGCCCACCTCTGCCGGCCTTGGTCTCTGCCTCCCTTTCGCCCAGGGGCAAGGACGTGCGGCTGTGGGTCCTTTACTGTCAGTGCTGACACCCGAGGACAGGTGAGGCCGGGCACTGTCAAGCTTCCTACTCTGGGAGGCAACGCTCCCAGGTCCCTGACCTGAAATGCAGAAGGACCAGCAGCCCAGCTGTGGGCAGTGCCTCCCTCACTGTGTCCAGGGCCCATGGGTGGCGGCGTCAAAGTCCATCGAGATCCAGCCAGCACTGCCCCACCTGCTGCAATCACCGTGTGGCAGGAACCCTTCTCTTTATGAAACGGGAAGGACCCTCGAGGTGATGGATCAGGAGAAAGGGCACTGGGTAAACACGGTTGGGGAGCGGAGGAGACGAGTTATGCCATAAATGAAAGCCTGCAGCATACTTTTTTGATGCACTGCATCTCTCCCAAAGCTCCCCCAAATGCCGTCCTCCTGGAGAGCAATGGCCTCCTGCAGTCACACCGACACTCAAACTCAGGTCCACATGGTCCTGCTTTCCCTCTCAGTAAGAAAACCCATGATTGCCCAGATGAGTCAGCCTAACTGCCCAGTGACCCAGGAGCCCCTAGGAGCAGTCCCTCTCGGCTCGAAGCCCCTGTGGGACCCGTGGCCCCACTGAGCCTCACGCCCTCCACGGCCAGCCACCCAGCTCAGCATCCACCAAGGAAACACAGAACCGCGCCTGTGTGCCGCACCCCATGGGGCGACTCAGAACGCACACCAGTCACAACGTGACGAGTTGGAGTAGGTGCCCTTTTTTGTGATATTTGTTCTTTCAGGGAAGAAAAGGCCACTTCTGAAACTTTTCTGACCTTTCCCTGACATGCCGTCTGCTGGGCGGATCCTGACTGATCGACTCTGGTCTTTCGAGAGCTCTTGACTCTTCCGCCTGCCGTCGAGATGGGAGGAGACCCTCAGGTGAGTGGAGCAGCTGCTGCGTGCACAGCAACTCACCGTCCCAAGTACCGGCCAGAAACGACCTGTGCTCAGGGTCTCCAGATCTCATGAAAATCCGACTGTTTAAGCCCCAGTGTGGCTCAAATGAACGGAGGCAGCCTCGGCAAGGGCACCTGGGCTCTGTGGCCTGGCTCCATGTCCCAAACAGCGTGGACACAGGCAGATGTCAACAAGCCAGGTGCCGCTCCCTGTTTCTCTGAAGGGTACAGAGCCTGCGGGACCCTGGCCCCTGGCGCCTGACTGTATAGCAGAACCCCAAATGAAAGAGAACGCAGCAGAACTAAACGAGGGACCTCATGGTCCCCAGCGAATTCACGTGTCTATCTGAAAACACTCGTGTGGTGCAGCCCCCTCACCCACGGCCCAGTGCTGCCCCCGCGACGTCAGGCGAGGTGTGCCCTCCTCGCAGACAGGGAACATGTCTAAACATTCACACACATGTACCTGTGAGGCCCTGCCTGGTGAGGTCCCATTAGCCTAATTAAATCATATATAAAAAAGGAAGATTTCAATAGAATGCTACTCATTTCTGTCAAAGGGAGATATGGCATGATCGAAAGCCTGCTCGGTCTGTCTTTAAGAAATAACTTTCGACTGAGGATGGAAAGTTAATGCGTGATGGTGTCTGTACCCAAGGCTACCAACAGGAAGATGACACCTGGAGGAGTGTCACCTCTCCATACTACTGCTTCCACAGCAGCCGCCACAGGGGCGCGACCAGGCTGTGCCAAGTGCTGCAGCGAGCCCTTGGGAGGCTTGCCCGGCGTACGGCGCCGCCTGCCCCCGCCACCCGGGCCTGGATGAGAGCCGTGATGGCCCCGTGCATGTGCCCGTGCAGGCACGGGTGGAGGGTGGTGGGTCTCCTGTGCTGCCGCCTGAGAACCGATATCCCGCTGCAGTTCCTGGTCCCACGAGCAGGAGAACGGCCGGAGCAGTGTGGGCCCTCAACCCGCCGTCCCAGAGCCTCGGGCCGGGTCAGCGCCGCCTGCAGCAGACCTCACCACGGAGAAGCTGGCCTCTGTGTGTGGGCTGCAGGCCCGCTTCCTGGCCTAGGAGGTGCCACTCCAAGGTCACACAGCTGGGGTTGGCAGGGCCGCGCTGAGCCTGCCTTTGACCTGGACGCCCCTGTGGCTGGTCGCTGGGCAGAGCTCTCGCACAGCACTTGGTACTCAGTCGGGGCATCAGCCTGGGGGCTCTGGGGCTGCATCCGGGGGACACACGCCTCCAAGTCCGCAAAGATTGAGTGACATCAACAACTTATTAAATGAAATAGAAAAACTAGTTTGTAGACACATGCGACGAGGGAAAAATAGCTGAAACAGAGTCGATTAGGAGCTGGCCTTCTCATCAGGCTATCTCCCCTTGGCAGGTGTGGAAGCTACTTCCTTTTTTCGTTTTCTAACAGCTGACAACAGAACCGTCACGGCAGAACATGATGTGTCTGGCTGGTAACAGCTCACTGAGTGAGTCTGGAAGTGTGAATTGACCTCTAATTCTGACAGTGGCCCCGATTTTGACAGTAAAACGTCTTTCTTTACTGGGAGTTTTTGCCTTAACTATTCCCCAGGGGCAACAACCCTGGGCCTGCTTGTAAAGCACAGCTGCCCCGGCTGCTCCTCCCGACACGCCGAACCCGCGAGAGGCCAGGGGGGGCCGAGCTGGGCGCCTACCTCCACCACGGACTTGGAGTCCAGTCGGAAGTTGAAATCGCCGAAGACGAAGTAGGACACCTTCTCGAATCGCTGGTCGATGATTCTGGGGAGAGAAGGAGATGGGTTACTGACGCACTGAGGCCACCCTGCCACACGCGGCCACCAGCTGTTCCCCGGCCAAGCGCCTTCTGTCGCCTCCACTGAAGGCAGACGGCACCCCAAAACTCAGCACCGTGGCCCCGGCCAGCACACGCCACCAGACAGCATGCGGCTCTCTCAACACCAGCACGCGTGTGCTGCCAACACGTCCTCCCCGGCGGGGCCAGGGCGGCACTGAATCCACAGCTGGTGGAAAACTCCAGGCTGCATGGAGCAGGAACGGCTTCCCAGGAAAACCAGGATTCAGGAGACCCGGCGGGAGGCCGACGGGCAGTGTGCACTGCGTGGGGAGCAGCGCCATTGCTGGCCGGAGCCCGGCCCAGGCGCCCACACAGCTTGCGCCTGGCCTCAGAGGCTCCTCGCAGAAGGAGGCAGCGTGAAGCTGTTCTGGAAGTGAATGTGCTGTCCCCACTAGGACGTGCAACGTTACAAAGGAACAGCAGCTGCGTCTTTTCTTTTTAAAAATTTTTTCCACATATTTTAAATCAAGCACAACCTGTGTCATAAAGATTTTTCAACTGAAAAACACGTCTGACAGTGAGGGTGTCGGTGGCCCCTTCTAGAGACTTCCTCCCCCATCACAATACGCCTTGAGAAGGGCTCACAGCGCAGCCCTCCCCCCGCCACCACGTGGCGCAGCGCCGTCAGTGCCCGTGGCTGTGGAGGGCGAAGCAAAGTGCCAGCGACTTCTGACGAGACCATCAGCGGGCAGAGCGTGTCATGCACAGAGGAAAGGAGCACGCGGGGCCACGGTCCGTCCTTGGCCCAGCTGTGGCTTCACTACCACACTTGCTGGGACAGAGCCGCTGGGGGTGAGGGGCGTGGGGGGCGCAGGGGCGCGGGCTGCGGGCACTGTCCAAACAGACCACATCCTGAGATGCACTTTTAAAATCTAAAAGTCACGAGGCAAAGGCTAGGGAGAACGTCTTAACCGGATTAACTCAGAACCTTCTAGCTGGCTACCAAGAAAGCCAGTGTCCCGTCGTCCGCCCCCCAGTGCAGATGCAGGCTGTGGGCCAGCCTGGCCCTGTCACGGCCTTTTCCACTTGACTCATCAGCTGAAGAAACAGAAGAAACGACAGAGGCGTGGTCTCCTCTTCCACGTCTTCAGCGTCACAGGGGTGGCGTCTGGTCCTGCCGTGTGCTCTGTGAGGCACCTCGGCCACACCGCCCCTGAGGGAGAGCCAGGAGGGTGGCGGCAGGCAGCATGCGAGGCCCCGGCTCCCGCACTACGTCAGGGCACGTGGTGTGGGCATGGGGTGAACCTGCTGGCAGTCTGTTCAACTGGCGCTGGCTGAGGGAAGAAGTCCGTGGTTGCTTTAATTCGCATGCCCCCGTCACCAGGCAGCTGGCCATCCCCTCATGTGGTCACCGGAATCTGTATCTCCCTGTCTGCTGGTGTGCAGAGCCTATTTCTTTTTGTAGCTCTGTGCCTTTCTCTTTCTGAATTCTTGGAGTATCCCTGTGAATTGTGATATCATCCTGTGTCTGCACAGACGTGGCACACACTCCTCAGTGGCCTTCTCACTTTGTCTATGGTGTCTTTTGTCATGAGGAAGTTTTAATTTTCATGCAACCAAATGTACCGATTTCCCCTCACGGCTGCTGGTGTCGTCTCCCAGCCCAGATCACGAAAGGGTCTTCATCTTGGAGGGAGAGTCTACTGTAGCCTTTAATCCATCGGAATTAGTGTGAAGCAGGGGCCTACGCTGATCGATGCTCCTAGCGGTCGATCGACCCATACCATTTATTAAACATTCATCCTCTTTCCACAGAGTTCCTATAGCACAAAATTCTCCAAATTACATGGGTCTTTTTGAGACTCTCTCTTCTTTTCTGCAGATCTTTTATCTATTCCTGTAGGCTTTTAATCAATATGACTTTATATAGGGAAACCCTTCTTGTTGACAATTCTTTTAAAAACCGTCTCAGCTATTTTCACACTTCTCTTGCATATTAATCACTGGGTCATCTTGCTAAATTCCATGAAAAGTCTTGTTTTCCTTTTTAATTGGAATCATCTTCAATTTATACTTGAAGAGAAAGGACATAGTTTAACAGATCGTTATTAATAGTCCAAGACGACCAGTAATTTCATTTACTTGTTTTAAAATCAAATCTTTCTGTGGAGGAAATACTGCTCAGGAATGAAAGCTCGAAGCGCGCCAGCAGGAGGCCCATCTGACGCAGCTCCACGGCCTCGCCAGCGCGTCCAGGACCAGCGCTCGCGCTCCTCCCTTCCCGCCCGCCCGCACTGGCCAGCGAGGGACAGGACCCTGCCCTCACGGCACTCAGTCCGGCAGCAGGAAGCTATCTGAGCCATGGCCGGAAAGATAAATCTTCTTCTGCTGTTAAACATCTTTAGAAGAAAAAAACACCTTCATGGACCTTTCTAGGAGCCACGCCTTCGTGGGCTCCTAGAAAGACCAACAGGAGAGTCCTCCCATTAGCCCCTCGGGACACGGGCTTCCTGGGCCCCCATCTCACGCGTGCGGGGTCTGGATCCTGGGCACAAAGCCCCGACACGAAGCGAGAAGACAGTGACTCGAGGTGCTCTCATGAGGATGCCCTGTCCCACCCCCACTGAGGGCGCATCCTTCTACCGGCCCGGCTCTGACGATGCTGCTGCAAGCCCGCCTTCCAGGACCAGCCAGAGGTCCAGAGAACTGACCATCGTGGTTCAGTCACACTGTTCTTCTCTAAAAAACCCAAACTTCACAGCCAGTCACGTGACTGATTTCCGGCTGTTTGTGGAACCTGCACAGGAACTTCTCAGGAGGCTGATGCCCAAGCCAGAAGGGACCCCACAGGGCCGGCCCTGTGGCTGACTGGTTAAATTCCCATGCTCCGCTTTGGCAGCCTAGGGTTTTGTGGGTTCAGATCCTGGGCACAGACCTAACACCGCTCATCAAGCCATGCTGAGGCAGCGTCCCATATAGCAGAACTAGAATGACCTACAACTAGAATATACAACTATGTACTGGGGGCCTTTGGGGAGGGGAAAAAAAAGAAGGGACCCCTCACGAAACGCAGCCTGCACGGTGAACCCAGAGGCAGCTGGTCGCTCCCTTGCTGGCTCGGCTCGCAGACCCACCTCCGTCTGCCATCTCTGCCAGGCTCAGCAATGCCCGTCAGTTTTCTGTGCTCCCCTCCAGCCACAGCCCCAGCCCTGACACCCTGTGGCCACCAGCCTGCCCACCCCTGCTTAGCAGCCCACGCTGCCCTGGTTTGAGGAGTCACTCACATTCATGCAGCTCTGTTGACATCCCTGCGCTTCAGCAGCAAGGTGACGGCCAGCTCCCTGTGGTGGCTGAGGGTGGACGGGCAGGAGGCCCTTAGCGGACGTGCTCCCTTCTGTCCCTTCCTCTCTCTTGTGTTCCCTCTGCTCCCCCAACCCAGCCACTGCTGTGCACGCCCCTTCCTCCACCCACGGGGCACGGCTCCTCAACCAGAGCCCAGCCGCCTGGCCAGGCTGCTCCTTGGACAGGATTCCTCGAAGGCCCTGAGGAACATGCCCTTGGGGTGTGTCAGGGTGTGGCCGTGAGCAGAGGGGACGCTGTTGGCACGACCATTTCCTAACACATCTCTGCTGCTCAGGGGAGGCACTGCTGTGTGGCTGCGGGGCCAGAGGACGTGGCAATGGGAACACTGGCACGGCGCTGGGGACGGGGCTGAGGGCAGCCTGAGAGGGCGGCTGGCTCGTCCACTTTGTGCTGTCAGCGGTCACAGCCCCATCACCCACTGTCATCACACCATCGTCACAGTGTTGCCAAGCGTCACCGTCACACAGCATCATCACACCATTGTCACATGAGACGTCACGCAGCACCCTTCTCCCAGCCGGCACGTGATCTCATTCTACCCAGAGCGGTCTCTCCCTTTTCTTTCTTAGTATTTTTTAAAAGAGAAACTAAACCAAAGCAAAGCTCCAGCTCAATTTTGCTGAAGGGAAGAGAGCTGAAGCCGATGGGAGAGGAGCTGTCCCACATCCTGGGCAGAAACACCATAAATGTCAAAACAGCGACACATTTTATCTTAATAATTTGCCAACTTCTGCTTATTAAAAAGCACAAGAGGGGCCGGCCCGGTGGCGCAGCTGTTAAGTTTGCACATTCGGCTTCTCAGAGGCCCGGGGTTCGCCGGTTCGGATCCTGGGTGCGGACACTGCACCACTTGGCAGAAGCCATGCTGTGGTAGGCATCCCATGTATAAAGTAGAGGAAGATGGGCACGGATGTTAGCTCAGGGTCAGCCTTCCTCAGCAAAAAGAGGGAGATTGGCAGTAGTTAACTCGAGGCTAATCTTCCTCAAAAAAAAAAAAAAAAAAGCACAAGAGCACACACATTCCTTAGGAAAATTCAACGTAGAAAGTGATAAAAACTTTTGGATTAATAGGCTAAAATTCACTGCTCAGTTGTTCTCTCTCAACACTCTGCTTCTGTTGTGTTGGTGAACACGCAGGTTGATTTAAACGTTGAGCGCACGGCTGCAGGAACAAGGACACATCCAGAGAGGTGTGGGAGGACGGTGCACGTGTCACGGATGCATCGAGTCTGTTTCTTGCCGAGCATTCCTCCTCTGCTCCCCGAGCCTCAGGGCACTAAGCTCAGTGGATGATGGCTGAGGGGTCATGAGAAAGCAGGGAAGCATGTTAATAGGCGCCCATCAATTCCCAACTATTTCCTGAGCCAAACACTCACATTGAATCCCAGCCGTAAAGAACTCCACCTGTTCTCGCACAATAGCGCTCTGCACTGGAACCAGGCAGTGCCGGGGCTGGCGGCTGATGGGCGGCAAGGAGCCTGGGGTCACATGTCCCTAAGAACACCCAAGAGCCAGTTTACAAGGCACTGCAGTGACCCTGCGTGGTCCCACGGCTCTCGCACTTCCACGCGAGCGAGGGCTGAGGCCACCGATTTATTCACCTGGCTAACGTATCACGCTGAACTGTCCTCACTTTTGACGGAAAGGAAATGAAAGATTACAAAGAAATGTAAACAGCTGACCCCCTAAGCATGAATTAAGGAAATAAATGATCAGGGCTGCCTGGTGGCACAGTGGTTAAGTTCACGGGCTCCACTTCGGTGGCCCAGGGTTTGCAGGTTTGGATCCCAGACCCACACACCACTCATCAAGCCATGCTCTGGCAGCGTCCCACATACAAAATAGAGGAAGACGGGCATAGATGTTAGCTCAGGTCCAATCTTCCTCATCAAAAAAGAAAAAGGAAGTAAATGACTATGTAGCTAATTAAATGGTAAAACTCATTTTGAGGTAAATCCTTTTTTAAAAAGACTAACAAATTTCAGCTTTAATATCTAAGTAAACTTCAAAAAGCCCTAGACTGTTCAGAGAGGAAAAGCACTACCTTCTTGAGGCTTCCTGGGGGTCGACCCTCTCCACCCCACTGCCCTCAGGCCGAGGCTGCTCAGGGACTCCTGGTGAGGCCTCCTTCCTGGTGATGGGCAGGACACGCCAACTGCCAGAGCCATTTCATCGGCATGTCTAGAATCTTGTAATACTATCATTAAAAACCTAAACTTTATCATATTTCCGTGCCCCGCTGTTTTTGATATAATGGCCTGAGCCCATTAATAACCCCCGCCGTCTCGAAAGGTCGCGCAGCAAGCAGCAAGATGAAGGGGCTGTCACGGGCCAGGCAATCACCTGAGTGCCAGGCCGCTGCCCTCCCCACACGCATTTTTAATTTCAATATAGTGCCATTTGGACCAGGAGAAAAAAAAGAGTTGTTTTAAAATTAATTACCTTGTCAGGAGCTATTATGATTGAGAAGTAGGCCCACATCCATATCATGTGCCTAATTCAAAAAGAGAATTACAAGAAGAGCCATAAAAATCCATTTTTTAGGTCTTGAAGAGGGAGTCTCTCTGTGTTCTGACAGGCAGTTTCATTACGGGACAGCCTGGCCGGGAGAGGCGCTGACAGGGACTGCGTCACAGGCCCGCACAGCGACCAGGGCCGCGCACGTGCGCCTCGGCAACAACAGAGCCCAGGACGCTGCAGGCGGAAGCCCTCTGACACGAGACAAGGGCCCTGCGGGAGTCACAGGTTACACGCTCGGAAACTACCGCGGTCTAACAGCCCTGAAAGCCGGGGCGGGAGCACCACGGGGCTGCTCAGGGCGGTCCCCCCAGGAGCTGTGGTTCGGAAGGCGAACGGGACTGGGTGGCACTCTGCAGGAGCTCTAACACGCGGGTGCCCTTGCCTTCCTCCCTTCTCTGTTTTTTAACTACTAGATGTCGTGGAGTTTGTCTACAATTAGGAATTCACTGACGTCAGTTTTTATTCCTCGGATCTGGTAGAGACCACATTCTCTGGTCAATTTTAAATAGCAAAAACATCAACAACCAAAAATTACTAAAACTGGGCATATATTTTAAGGATTCTTTAAAAGTTTCCCTTAATCTTAAAACATCTAATTGAATGGTTTATTGTAGATATATTCAAGCTGTTTTAAATAAACTGACCAATTTATTTTCACCTTCCTAGAAACGGATGGACTATTTTTCACGACTTCACTTGTCACTTGACCCCACCAGGTGCTGCACACAGGCTGGCTCTGCCCTTGTGGGGCCGGCAGCCCCCAGGTGGACGGTCACTCCATCGTGACAGCCGCCAACACAAGGCAGCAGGACAGTTTATCTGGGATGCACCCGAGGCAGGGGCAGAAGAAAGGACCGCGTGCAAGGCAAACAGAAAGGTCTGCCGGCATCAGGGTCAGCACAAGGCATGAGAATGTCTCTGATGTCAAGTCCCAGCAGCCAGTGCCTGAGGGCCCAGCGACCGGCCGGCTGACCAGCTCACACTCAGCACACAGCGCACCCTCCACTACGGGGCATCTCCCGGGCCTAACGCCGCAAATGTTCCGTGACTCCTCCAGCCAGCACCTGCCAGCAAGCTGCCCCCAAGCCAGGGAGGCCCCAGGCCCCAGCACACGCATCCGTCAGCCGGGTGGGCCGAGAGGTGCCCGCCACGTCGCAAACACCACTGCACCCCGTGCCGAGCCGTGGAGCTCCCCAACCTCAGGCATGCACAGACCCTCAGCCACTCTCACGGGAGAGGCCTGGAGAAGTCACAGCCCAATACGGCAATGGCCTCGATGGAGCAGAACAGGAAGGAGAACTGGGCCAGGGCAAGTTCCGGTTGGTGAGGGGTTAATTAGAAAAGTCCACTCTTTCCCACGACCTCCGCCCGCCTCAGCTGTTCCACATTTCTGAAACGCCCCTTCTTGTCTTAGCTGGTCCCGAATTCAGGTGTTGGAAAGAGCCCACGAGGCCCCACTAGGTACTGAACTGTGTCCCCAAAATTCCCATGCTGAAGCCTTGCCCTGCACGTGACTGCACTGGTGAGGGGGCTGCTAAGGAGGTTCAGTGGGGTCATCAGGCTGGGCCCCGATCCCGCACAGCAGGTGGCCTCATAAGAAGAGGCTCCAGAAGGCTCTCCGCTGTGTGAGGACATGGTGCGAAGCCAGGAAGCGGCCTCACCAGAAGCAGACCACCTCGGACCTTGCGCCTTCAGACTGAGGAAGCGAGCGCAGGCAGTTTCAGCCAGGAGACCCGCGATGCCTCGTACGGCAGCCGCACTGACTGAGAGTCCCAGCCTGGGGGGCTGCGTCCTCTCTGGCGCAGGCCTCAGTTTCCTCCTCGGTGCGCTCGTGGCTGCTTCCCGAGGTGGGAGTCCAGGGGTGGGGGGCTTCAGGCCCCAGTCACCAGGCCGGCACTTCTCAATCGTTAGGTCACCGCTTGGCAACCTCTGAACATCTGTGTCCCCGACCCAGGACCGCCTGGGGCACAGCTGCCCCGACCCAGCTGGAGAGTCGCCCTGAGCTTCCCCTCAGCAGTTACCGTTTCCATCTGTTCTTTAAACATAGCATTTCCTTATTAAACGTGCTTTCTCTACACTGAGAATCACCTTGCAAACTCTGCTAGGTCGGCTCAGTTGCTGCCACAAGCCAGACAGCGGCAGAGAAGCCCCTGAGCCTCCCGCGGCTGCTTCGTTCCTGGAACGTCTGGCAGAAAAGGCAAGAGCTGGAATCTCAGAAAGCTGACAGAGCCTTCAAAAACTTTGGTACCAGCAAACACTGGAAACGACACTTGACCTCACTAGTTTTGAGGAAACGTGACTGCCCTGCGTTCCCCAGCCTGGTGTGGGCGTGGTGCCACCTGGTCACAGCGCAGAGCACCAGGCCACGCTCCAGGAGGGCAGCACCGCTCGCCACGGCACCCTGCTTGTCAGCAAAGCGCCGAGAACATCCCAGAGGCTGAGGAGAGGGCAGACGAGCAGAGGGGCCGCTGGGGGGGAACACAGCAGGTACAGCCAGGTCCCCCCCACTGCGGGCATGAACAGCACAGAGCCACAAAGGCGAGCAGCAGACGGAGGTGCCCAGCAGGACGCATTCCCATGATGCTTGAAGATGTCTGTCCACGGGCTTATGGATGGTCACACACGTAAAAACATAAATCACACGAACGTGCAACAAAAATATAAACATCAGCACACGTGTTCACATGCAGCAACAGAAGTGTGCATGCGTGTGTGACAGCAGGACAGGTGTAAAAGGAATGACAGGCACTAATTGGAGACGGTGTGTGGTGGGGGAGCAGGACAGGGGTTCAGGATGGGGTAGACAGGGGCAGCGGCATGTCCGTGCTGCTTTTCTGAACAGGACAAACACGGGAAAACGGAGACCTCACAGCGGAGGGGTGGGTCTGACTTCTCGCAGCTTTGTACACTTTTCTGGATGCTTATTCTTCAATAAAATAAAATAAAAGGTAATTACAGCTGCCATCAATCATCTAAGACGGTAGGATTACCAAGCCCATTTTGTTGGCACTACAGCTGGACACACGTCCTCAGTGGGCACCTTCCCACCAACGCCGTGAAGACACCAGGAGCCCGGAGACTCAGGCAGAGAGGCTGCGGAGGAATGGGGGGGCTGGCCGTCTGGCCCCGGACTCCACGCTGTCCAAGGGTGGCTCCAAACAGACGCGTGACAATGGCCACCTGGGCCTCAGACCAAAGAGCTACCACCAGGAAAGACAAGGCACCCTGCACTGGGGGCAGTGGGAGTGGGGAGTCAGGCGGCGGCTCCCCGCGGGCCGGGCGGGGACTGCCTTTGCCTGGAGATGGGGCGGCTTCTCTTTTGCTCTCCACACAGCAAGGGGAGTTCTGGGAACGGCCTGAAGAGCAACACTGAGGTTGGAGGGTCTTTGAGCGGCTGACGGCTGACTGATGACCACCCCTCCAACCACAAAGGGGGCTGTGTGGCCACGGCATCTCATCGCCTCTCCCTGGGAAACTAATTGCTCTCAATTGTTCCCAGCAACATTATTTTTCTGGCAATCATTTCCTCTGAATGCCCAAAATGAGCATGAAACAACTCTTTTGACCGGACATAAAAGTTAAATGTCCCAATGTTGATCAAATTAACTTCAGCGCTGTGACAATGGACTATATTTGTGAGAAAATAATGGGGGGTACAAAGGGGCACTTTATGCCGAGATTTCACAGTTGTAATGTAAAAATGTTTCTGTTGAACTAGGCCAGGCCACATTTCAAAGGGGAGACAGAGAGCCCTGTCACTTGTGGAAAAAAATCTCATTTCACGGCCCAAAGCTCAGGAGGCTTCGGGAAGTGTCAGCGTTTGGCGCCTCAGGAAGGACTGTGCGAGCTGAGGCCTCTGCTTCTGGTTTAATCCCCAAATGCTCCCCAAAGAGCTTAACTGTGTGTCACAGGGTGCCACCTGCACCCACGGCCCGCAGAGGGTCTGAGCACCAGCTCCTGGGGCAGGGGGACCCCGAGCCTGCATCTCCCAAACCCCGTGCACCGCTCACCTCCCAGTCTCTCAGCTTGACACTCTTCATTAACTAGGGTTTGTCTTCTTTTTTTAACCTCTCATAACAAGAGATTAAAAGCAAAAAATTCATAAGTTGCACAAAAAAAATAAAGATTATTATTTGTAATAAAAACCCAAAGGAACCAGTGGCTGCAGTTTATTGACAGTGACACTCTCATCTTCTGGTGTCTCAAGTCTATGCCCTTCCAGGCAGGCCCATGCTGGGGAAGGCTCCCCGGCTATGGCTGCGGGCAGGAGGGCACCCCTGCCAGGTCATGGAGACGCACGCTGTCCCTGACGGCCGTGGTGCTGGGTGCTCTGTGTCACTCGCAGCTGGTGCCACCGGAAGGTTGAACCCCAAGGAGTGCCCACACTTCAGACAAGGAGGGTGTGTCTCTCCAGGGTTTTTAATGAAGTTTCTATTTTGGAATCATCTCAGATTTGTAGAAAAGTTGCACACACAGCTCTGGGTGCCTCTCAGTTCTTGCACAGGGTTCCCCCAACCAGCCCCCAGGGACGAGGACTTCAGGCTGATGCTCTGCCCTTCCCCGGGCCTGAGGCCACACGCTCCGACAGAAACATGGCCCTAGAAGCTTTACAAGGAGCCGGAGCCGGGAAAGGCAGCTCCCCTCTCAGGAGCTCCTGGCCATCCCCTGCTTCCGCGTGGAGCCCAGCAGACAAAGCTCGCAGAGGTTCCCAACGCCGTGAATGGGGCACTGTTGGTGGCGGCGTCCATTGAAAGGGCCGGCGTGGCATTGTCCTCCCAATCGGCAGAGCAGAATGCAGTCTGATGGTGGCTGCCAAAAGGTTAGCAGCCCGGATGAAAGGGCGGCCCGGTACTCACGGCCCCCACAGAGCTGCCCTTTGTGCGGTGCCGGCCCTGCGCAGCGGAGGTCCGGATCTGTGGCTGGCTGAGCTCCCACAGCAGCGCTTCATGGGAACGGGAAGCCGCAGGAGCGTGCCCTAGACCCAAAGGCTGCTTTCCCGGAGGCCGTGGAGGAACAGCAGTTTGGGGCAATGACACATTTTAATGCTACGCCCGCTGCCAACCTGACCAGCTTATTCATGGATCCATCTCAGCCCATGCTCCGCGGGAGGTCCCAGCGAGAGAGGGACCCGTCAGACTGCAAGACCGCACAGGGCCATGACCTGGACTAGGTCCTTGCTCCCGGGCCGCTGGCTCGCTGTCTGCCCACAGTGCCCCAGCCAAGCAGCCCCCAGGGAGGCCAGCCCTCAGCTGCTGCCAGGCGACCCCTCACAGGAGGATGACTTCTTCGCCTCCTGCGGATGGAGACACTGTGTTCCTGGCCAGGTGCCGTCAGGCCAGTGCCCACCTGAGTGTTTGAACCTGCTCAGGGCAGGGCTGGCCTTTTCGACTCCAGGGGCCTCAGCACAGATGGGGTGATGCTGGGCCTGCATGCTGGATGTACTCCAAAGCAGGTCTGGATGAGAACGGAAGATCAAGGACTAGTGGATGAGCTGGCTGAAGGCTGAGACACCCCAGCACTGGGACACGGGGAGCCCCCTGTCACGGGCAGTCGTGAGTCAGCACGCTGAGACACAGGGAGATGGGGAGCCCCTTGTCATGGGCAGTCGTGGGTCAGCATGCTGTGGGACAGTACCGGGCCTCACCCAGTGCTGGGCCGAGAGCTCAGGTTCAGGTTCAGGTCCACTCTGGCCCTCCATCGCCTCAGTGTTAGTCCCACCTCTGAGCCCAGCTCAGTCTGAGCCCGGGAAGCCAATAGGGCCCCTGAAGAGTGCCCAACTGCGCTCAGGCTAAAGGGCCAGGCTCTCAGTGTGCAGGAGTACCAACAGACGCACCAGACCCCCATGTCCCACACTCACGGTCCCTCTGCGTGGACCTGGCAGGCGGCCGCAGGTGACAGGGTGCTCGGACAGGATGAGGGACCTGATCTCAGGGTCCCTGGAGGTGACCTGATGACCACCGTGATACATCTGGCTAATGTGAGCACAGGGATGAGACTCCTTGTCCAGAGCACATCCCTGTGGAGCCCGGTGGGAATCCAGATGGAATGTGCACGCAGCAGGTAAGGGGCCCACGCAGGCCATGGCCAAGGCTGAACTGCACTGAGCCGTACTACGGCCAGGCCCAAAGCCCAGGGATCCTGGGTACAGGCAGGAGGGGTCAGAGGTCAGAGTCCTAGAAGGAGGACCAGAAAGAGGCTGGCTCATAACACGGGGCTGAGAAGCCAGGCAGCCACAGTCCTTGGCGCATTTACGTGGACACACAACTTGGCGTCCTGGTGTGTGGGGGCAGAGGCCAGGGTGGGGGTTCCTGGAGAAATCTGAGATCACCTAGGCAGAAATGGGAAGACATCCATCCTGCAGTAACAGCTGTCCTAAGCACAAGCGGGTCATCGATGGTCACTTAGGCCACAGGACACTGGTGGGAGAGGACTTCAATTTGAGGACTAAGCACAACAAGCAGACCTAGGCTACTACGCTGAGCTTTAACAAAAGGCCCGTGCAGAAATCAAGAGGGACGCGGGTCCCCAGACCAAAGAGATCCTACTACTGGGGGTGCGAGGGGCTGCCTTTCTTCCCCAGATGACAGCCCATCAGCTCTGACCCCTATGACAGTCACATGAGGATGTCACAGATGATGGCAGGTCCCATAGGACTCAGGGCAGAAGGGTCCTGAAAACCAGCTGTGAGAGGGAAGCAAGCAGCAGCGATGGAGGAAGGGGAGGCCAGCAGGAAGCCTAGGCAGGAAGCACAAGTGGTTTCCCCACTCTGAAGACCACCGACATCCCTGCCCTGCCCCGGCGCCCCGCCAGCAGCCAAAGGCCTGGCTGGACTGTGGAAGAGCAGGGCCAGGAGGGAGGTGGCGCTCAGCCCAGCTGGGCCACACGGGCTTCGCTGAGCTGACCCTGCAAAGCCAGGGCCACTCCAAGGTGCTCAGAGCCGAGCCCGGCAGGGGTGGTGGGCTAGAGCCCTGGGAAGGCACCGGCCGTGACCAGCAGAACCCCGTGGAGCATACACTTCTCGGTCCACAGCCAAAACGCGGACATCAGGCTCCAAGACGCTTCAGCTGACATCTATGTTCTGCCGCGGCTCAGGGGAACTTTCTTGTTTTTCCCACAGAACAGAAGACAAGTGGGGTGCCCACCTTGGGTCTGTGAGGTAGAGCCCTTCGGGCCTTGGGACGGGGGTCGGGACTTGTGCCGTATCAATGGGCAACATTTGCAGTTTCATAGTTTTGGCAAATAGGAAAAAACAGATGAGGAAAAGTGGCCCAGAGCGGAGCTGCGAGCCCCATGGAGGAGCCGGCCGCCCGGCACCCACCTGTCGAGCACGTAGCCCAGCGCCTTGTGCCGGATCCCCGAGTACACGGACGGGCTTGTCTCCCATGCAACCAGATTGGAAGCGTCGTGGAACAGGTGGATGTTCACCAGGTCGAAGGCGCTGCGGAGACAGAGAAGGAGGCTCAGCAACAGGGCGATGCCACCGGCCCCCTGGTGCAGCTGCTCCCATGCTGCTCCTGCCCGGGCTCCCCAGGGGCCCCAGGGCTAGTGGCGGGCAGGGTGGCCTGCACCCTGTGTTCCTGCCCTCCACAGCCACTCCAGGCTGACCCAGAGTATGTCCTCCTACCTGGTCAGAGGAGGACACATGGGACCTTAAGTGTAAGTCTTTAAACCTCTTTGCAAATGCAGTTACTCTGGCCAACTGAAAAGGGAGCTATTTCTTGTTAAAGGAAATGACCTACACACAATCATGGAAACTTTCCTCAAGCTGTTGGCCAAACCAGGAGGAGGAGGAGGAAAGAGGAGGAGGAAAGAGGAAGAGGAAGAGGAGGGAAAAGCAAGAGAAGGAGAAGGGAGGAGGAAAAGGAAGAGGAGGGAAGAGGAGGATAAGGAGGGAAGACGAGGAGGAAGAGGGAAGAGCAAGAGGAGGAAAAGGGAAGAGGAGGGGGAGAAAAGAAGAGGATGAGGAGGAGGAGGAAAGAGGAAGAGAGGAGCAGGAGGAAGCTGCCTCTCCAGGCCTGAGCTCCCTCCAAGGTCAGCTGGTGGCTCGGCCCAAGCAGCCCAGTGCCTGTCAGCAGCTCACTGTAGGGACCCCTGTGACGTGGGGGTGGGGGGCACTAAGTGGTTCATCTCACTCAAGAAGCCCCAGCTCACAGCCCGGAGCAAACCCTCTGGGAAACCCCGGCAGCCTTGCTGTGTGTCTCCGCATCTGCAGGTACAGGGTGAGGCTGGAATTCAGCCATCAGTCTGTCTACACCCCGGAGAGACCCTTGCACGACTGAGGACGTGTCTGCCTCACACTGAGGACGGTGCAGTGATGCGAGCACGCCACGGTGATCCACAGAGCCGGGACCACCGGGCCCCAAGAGCCAGCGGACCTGTGCACTGACAACAGCCATCTCCTCAGGGTGACAGTAAAGAAGAGGACTCCCCTCCTATGACCCCAGGACCCCAGCAACCCCGCCTCCTCAGGTCCACCCCCGTGTGGCCCCTCCCATACTGTGCCAAGGTGTGACCAATTGCAAAAGGTGGACGCAGTGGCCCAGCACTCCCTGGATTAGGGACGAAGACAGTGGCTCTGTCTGGGCTCCCTGGCCCCGCCTGGGGAGAGCCCCAACCTGAGTGGGCCCAGGACGGGGCTGCTGCCGGCCCTGCTGCTCCTGCCCCCTGGGCATCCCCAGGCTGGAGAGTTGTTGGCTGATGCTGGAACCCTGATGGGGGCACTCCAGTCCTGGCGGGTGCTTCAGAGCCTGCCAACAGCCCCCAGCTGTCCCCTGCATGGCCATCAGGCACCCAATAGGGTCCACATCCCCAACCTGGACAAGCCCATCAGCCAGCATGAGGCCCTTCCCCAGGTCCTGCTTATGGTGGCACACGCCCGCCCTCAGAGCCCCTGTACCCTCAGTCCTGCCAGCTGCTCCCAGGTGGCAGGGTGCACGCTCGGGGAGACGCGTGGCCTTCAGTGCGTCAGGAGAGCGGATAACAAGCCTCCTCTCACGGTAGAAAGGGTGGGGCTCATGCCTCAGAGAGGGCCACGCCTGCGGTCCCCAAGCTGGAGGGTCCACTTCACCTGTGCTCAAGCGCCCACCAGGACGTGCTGCTGGACCAATCACACCACCGCACGGGGCCACGGTGGGACCACCAGAGGCGGGGCTGCCAGGAGCAGCAGTGGCTGGCAGTGCGGGTGCTCAGCCTCACGCCGACAGGAGGAGCAGCATGGCCTTCGGTGGGGAGCCTAGATGCTGCACTCACAGGGCCAGGCGACAATACTCCGTGTCACACAGCATCACCGAGAACAAAAAGGGTCAAAGGGCACGGGTTCGGGTTGCAGCCTCTGCTGGGACGCTCGCCACACACCACTTGTGCAAAACACAAAAGGAGGAGATGTCCTGAGAGTTGACAGAGGGAGATGGTCGAGACAGTCACATACCAGTCCGCGACACACCATCTTGTCCGGACAAAGCCTTTTCTGGACCACTTGCACTGAAAAATAAAGAGGTTACACAAATAAATTGGCTTACGAGTGGAAGGAGAGGGACACACGTAACACACACGATCAGGGGCCACATGTGACGCATCTACAGTCAGAGGAAAACGACGTCAGCCTCTCAGCACCGAGACGCTCGCTGTGACGCAGAGCTCCATGGGCACGAGCTCGCCAGGGCCACGGGCAGTGTGGGTAGGAAAGGGACAAGAAACAGCACCACCCCGCCCTCGAGAGAAGCCGCAAGGAAACCGCCATCAGCACAGGCACGCGAGGAGCGCCTCCAGAGGAAATCAGGATGCGCGCGCTGGCCGCCCCACACAAGCCTGAGCGGCAGCATCCACAGAGACGTCCTGGATGGCGGGCGAGCTGGCGAGGGACAGGAAGTCTGAGGCTGCAGAGACGTGAGCGGGCCTGCCAGGAAGGCCCTTCCTCGAGAGCGGCTACGGGAGCGAGGGGCTTGGCACAGCTCTGCGCCTGCGATGCTGATTCTAGAGAGCTGAGCCGCGGCAGACGGGACAGTGCGGAGCCTGTAGACAGAGGAGGGGCAAACCAGAGACCCAGTGACTGCTGCCGCCACACTCGCCTACCCCTGAGAATAACCTTTGTCTAGAATCCGCACTCTTCTCTTGCTGGTCTGTGACCCGGGGACCAAAGGAGACAGGCAGGGAGGGCACGGGGGGCAGGAGTCACACCTGCGCCTCTCCCACAGCTCTGGCCAGAGGCCGACTGGGCTGGCTACTGCCACGTCCAGCATCGATGACCAGCGACCATCTCACACACTCATGCCCACGCTGGGCAGGGAAGGAGGCTGGGCTGTAGCTGTGATGATGGAAATGTTCTGTGTCACGCTGCCCAATACGGGAGCCACTAGCCATCCAGGGCCACCGAGCACTGGAAGTGTGTGACTGAAGAGCCAAATGCTGCAATGTTATCTTGCGCAATTTTAATTTAAATAGCCACACTGAACACGGGAGCATCACAGCCTAAGCAGTTTGGGGAGTGAGCTCCTCCCCTCTTGCAAACCCCCAGGAGGCAGTGGGAGACCCTCCTGAATCCCCAATCACAAAGACCATGGTGCAAACCCTTCAGCAAACTGGATGAAAATGTCCTGTTTCCCCTCGAATGTCAGCCACCAGGGCAGGGCGTCTACTGTCCCTGGTATTGCCAGCAGGAGCATGGGCCTGGCACACGGTCCTCAGGACAGTGGAGGGAGGAGGGGATGCACCTGCGGGGACTCGGGCGTCCTGCAGGACAGGCAGTGGCAGCAGAGGGCGAGGACTCTCTGTCCTCCCGTGGGCCTGGATTTGCACGCTGCAGCAAAGAGCTCCCTGTGTGAGAGGAGGGCCCCGAGAATGGGACTGCAGACAGCCCAGCGAGAGCCCTTCCTTTCTGCAGACAACCCAGCTGCTAAAGGCTCTCCCTCACCCACAGCCCCATCAGCTACCGTCCGTTTACACTTTAAGCCCCAACAACCGAGCTGCACAGGCCACCTTCGAGTTTCCACGCGCTCAGCCTCACAGCACCCCATTCTGGATTCCAACCGTCTGCCCAGAGTGCTCTCTGCACGACCCCGCACCTCCGCGTGCAAACCCGGCACCTGCTTTCCCTCTCGCCTGGCTCTCGCCGCGACCCCAGCAGCCCTCTGTCCTGTAGACGCGCCTGTCCAGCCCTGACAAGCTGTCTTTTCCAGGTCCCCTTCCCACCATAGGGCCCTTCTCAGCCCTCCGTTTCTCAGCCCTCCGTTGCAGCTCGCAGTGCTGGGATCCCAGGCACTAGCCTTCTTCAGGCTCCCTCCCCAGGCCCCTCCAGTCTGAGGAGGGAGACACAGCCGCTGCTTTCCTGCTGATGACTCCACTTGCCATCTCCCTTTCAGGGCTCTGAGTCATCCCGCTGGCCGCAGCGCCACCGAGGCTGGCGACGTCCCGTGGCCAACCCTTCCCCATGCATGTTTCGCTGGTGACTTAGGTGTTTCTCTTCAGCCAGTGATCGGAACTCCCTGCGCTCGAGGCTTGAGTTGGCTTCATATCCTGCTCAGGACTCAGTCTGAGAACTCAGGGCTTTAGTTCTGGAAAAATGTCCCCTCTCACCTTTTCCAATATTTCTGCCCATTGTCTCTTTCTGGAATTTCTTTTGGATAAGTATGGAGCCTCTCAAGGGGCCTTCAGGCTGCTCTTTTCCATAAGGGCAAAAATAAAAACCTAAAAGCCACCAAGCAAACAGAAACCACTGCCTCTCTTGGCTGTGCTCTAGACAAACCCTCACCACCACCTCTGGATCACCAGCTCCTCCTCGGCCACGTGTGGTTTGGAATCTACTCTGCTAGTTTTAGTCACTGTGCTTCTAGACACTCTTTTTCTTATTCCTTGTTTTTGCTTTGCTTCTGTTTTGTTTAATAACACCTTCTTTTTAATTAACGTCATCCTTTTATTTATCTCTTTGAGCATCCTAAACATACTTATTCTAACTCTTGGTCAACTTGTTCCGCAGAATTACTTTCACGGGGAGTAAACTGGTGTCTGGGTCGTGGGTCTCACAGGCCTTTCTGGTCTGCAGCCTCCTGTGGAGCCAGGGCCCACCTCTCCACCTCGCAGCTCTGCGGCTGCCCTGGACCCCGACCAGGAAGCAGTGGAGACTGGGGCCCTGCTCCCTGGTGACACTGAGGAGGTCGCAGACGCAAACTCGCCGCCCGCAGCAGAGCCGGCCTTTCTCCTCTCGCCCTGAGCCCCAGGGGAGCGCCCTTTCCAACACTGCCTGTTTTCAGAGTGGCCTTAGGTTTACCTAGAGTCCCCACGTGCTCCCCAGCAGACACAGAGCAGGCACCTTTTCCTCCAGCTCCACTCAGCTTCACACCATGAGCTGGCTCTGGTTCCCAGCCTGCAACTCCCTCAGTGCTCCAGCCGCACTGCCCGCTGGGAGGACAGGCACCGTGCGAAAGACCCTGGACACTCACTGAGGTGTCACCAATTCATCTGTCACTAGATAGGCGGCCTGACCACTGCAGGGCACGAGCGTGTAGTGGACCTGTCTGCCACTGCTTGAGACATTCAACTCTTGCGCCAAATATCTGGGAGGCATTTGCCCATAGAATGTTCTTATTCATTCCACGTAAGTAACTGGGTCTGTGATGAAGTCAGCTAAGACAGCGCAGAGCTGGGGCTACTGAGGCCCCTTTGGTGCCCTGGCCGGGACGCTGAGCCAATGCTCGGAAAGTCCCCACGCAGAAACCTCTCCCCTTCAAGCACCCTGATTCCAGACAGTTGCCTTGCCGCTTCCGTCCAGCATGCCCTTCCTCCACCTTCCACACATCCGAATCCAGCCCTCTCCCCAAGAACTCTTCCCACCACGCCCCGGCCAGGACACTCTCTCAACTCCCTCTCTTCATGTGGCCTCCAACTGGGCCTGAAAGGACGTCTCCCATTGGCGTTCAAGCTCCAAGGACAGGGGCCTGGCCTTCCTCTGCAGCAGCAAGGAACGGAGCTGGGACTGCCCGGGTCCGACGGAGTCCCAGCCGTGGGCCTCGGACAAGACAAGTACTCTAAGCTGCGGGTTCTGCCCATGTCCAGTGCAGGTGAGAACAGAGCCCAGGATAGCAGGCTGCTGGCCGAGGAGCTCCCCAAGCTTGGGGGCTGAGTGCAGCACCCATGTGGCCCGTGAACACCAGCCCGTGTGCTTAACGGAGCGCTCCAGCAGCAGAGCCACGGCCCGTGCCGGGGCTGTGGTGCCGACGTCATCCTAGCGCCAGATACGCTGAGCGTGTCCAGTTCTCACGCCAGCCCATGGGGTGGGCACCACTGCCCATTTTACAGACCAGGAAACTGAGGCCCAGAGGTTGAGAACGGTGCCCGAGGTCACACGGTAGGTGAGCGGTGGAGCTGGAGTCAGGTCTCAGTCCCTGAGCCCCAGAGCCTGAACTCTCACCCCTGCCCCCACCCCACCCAGGCCACAGTGGGAGCCAGAGGGGACATGAGACTGGGGATAAACTCATTGTAACCTGGTAAGGCCAACCTCTCTTCCTAGAGCCAGAGCAGGAGGCACATCTTTCCAGAAGAGAAAGACAGCCACCTCGCCTTGTGGGGAAGGGGGTCTCGATGCGCACCGCCCAGCTGGCAGGCCTCTCCTTGGCCCCTCCCAGAGCACCAGCAACACATCCTCCATCCCACACCCTGTCCTTCCGTCCACGGGTGGGAAGTGGCTCCACGACCCTGGTACCTGGGTGCACACTCGGAAACGAGCAGCGGCAGCACGCAGCAGCCCTGACTCAGAGTGGCCCAACTTCTGTGCTGGTGGCGAGCCCTCCGGAGGCGGCGCGGCAGAAGCTGCGTGTGCACAGGGCCCAGGCTGACTCCCTGGAACAACCTACATGAAGACTCTCTGACACACAGGGCACGAGATCCGAGGTCAGACCAGCACCGAGAGAGGGCCGGGGAGGGCCAAGCGCACCGCGGGCAGTCAGCCACGTGCACAGGCACCATCGACGACGACCCAGAGAGCCTGATGGTCTCTGCTCCAGCCGCACAGAGGCCGTGAGGGGAGCGCTGGGTGGCAGGACCCACTCCTCCGGAGAAACGGGCAGGTTCCAGGGCAGTAGGTGCCCTGTGCAGTCGAGGACCCCCCTCCTCCCCCATGCAGGATGTGTGGACTCAGCAGCAACCCTGGGAGCTGTTCCTGATCAGCGCTGACCCTCTGCCAGCTCCCCCCTCCCCAGGAGAGGCCCTGCACCAAGGGGCTCGAGCTGGCTGCTCCTCCTCCTTGCTCTCTCCTCCTCCCCTTCCTCCTCTTCTCCCTCCTCCCCCCTCTAACTCTGGACTCTAAGCCGGGACACCTGAGGAACACACCTCCAGGGCCTGGTCATTCGGCCCTGCCCCAGGCCCTTCTGCATCACGAGAGCGCCTTCAAGGTGCCCACCACTCGGGACCCCTCCTTTGGCGAGGCCAGTTCTTGGAGGAAGGATTTTTTTGCTCCTTCGTCTCAGAAACTAAGGTTTCCATGACTCTCCTAGGCGCTGTCCCCTCGCCCTCTTCCCCGTCTCCTTCCCGCCTGACCAGTCTCCTCCAGGCTCTTCTCCCAGCTCACCAGACACCCCGCCCGGCCCAGAGTCTTCGGCCCGGAGTCCTCCGTCAGCTCGACAGGCAGCCCACCATGTCGTCACCTCCACCCAGCTCCAGCTGCCAAGCCCACACTGGCACTGTGCCCTGCCCACCCCACACTTGCCCGTCCCAACCATGTGGTCCTGCTCACGTATGGCTCACTGACGGAGCACATGCCATCGGTTTCTCCTGCCAGGATGCACGCTCCCCGAGGCCAGGGCCTTAGCTGTCCTCAGGACCCATGGCTCCCGGTAACATTTGTGAGGTGTGAATGGAGACGATCCACACACTTGGAGGGCAATGTGCCTCACAGTGAGCAACAGCTATGGGTGCCAGGCCCCCCATCTCACACGCTTCTAGAAGGTTCTTTCCAGAAGAGCAGCGTGGCCAGGACGGACACAGGCACAGGCCAACACCCTGCAGTCAGAACTCTCAGTCTGAGGCCTGAGTTGAACACACATGGATTTTTACATAGAATTTAATATAACCATCAACAGTTCCCCTTCCATTGAACACAGAAGGCTCTGTAAGTTTCTGTACCAAAAATTAGTTATTGTTACCTTCAGTTTTCAATTATTTGTAACAGGTGTCTGTGTATACATATCTTCAATACATCTGCATGTGTATATCTTACATTTCACACTTTTTAACTTTCCATATTAATGGTGCCCTGTTTTCAACATTATTGATGGAATGAATACATAAAACAGGAGATAATGTTATTTTTTTGTATAATATAGATGTATAATGACTGTAACGTTAGGATTCTAACTAGATTTAAAGTTTTTGAATTAAATTGCAAACGACTCTCAGAAAGTTTAACAGTATAACATTATTACATCCCCACTACTCTGATTAAATATTTGTAGAAAATACTTTCCGTTTGCAGTAAGTTCATCACTGCAGTCATGAATGTGTTAACGTGTTTAGACTGCATTTCCGAACAATTTTACAGTGTGAAAAAGTGAAGCTTCAGCCCAGGACATTCTGACATTTTCAGAGGGCTGGCTCCAAGCTTCGATTATGGGTCCTTGGGTACGGCCAGGATGCATCGTGGTCCTTCCAGAACCACCGCCAAGGGCCCCATCCCCTTCCAACCAAGGGCCAGGAGGTGATCATGAAAACATTGCCTGCGTTCACAGTGCAGGAATTAGGGCCCCAAGACCTCAGTTCGCCCAAGACTACCAGCCCCCTGGAGAAAGAAGCACAAGTGGCACTCACTCCCTGACTGCTGGGCCCAAGTCCCCTCCGCGGACAATCACATCCCTCCTGCGGCAGAACACTGAGCTCTGGAGGATTCTAACCCAGGCCAAGCTGGCGGGGGCGGGGGGGGGGGGGGGGGGCGGTCCACCCGTCATCAGAGCGGCAAGTGCCTTTCCCATCAAGGCCACTGCCCAGTGTGACTCACCTGCATGACCCTCTACCCAAAACAACGCACACTCATGCACGCACATGGCTGTCCTCCACCTGCTTGCCTGGGAAGTGCCAGCATCTCGGAGGTACAGAGATGGGAAACCCAGGGCCTCCATCACAGGCTCCCGTGCTCGGGAGCTACAGAAGGACTCACAGAAGTTTCCAGATGTAGCTGCTTGTTGTAAATGGAAGTGGGGTGTGTGTATGGGCTAGGTGGACTGCTCAAATGTGACTGATCTACTCCCTTCCAGTCTATGTTCTGGAACTTTCTGGTCATTGGCCACCTTCTGAAACCTCCATCAAGGACTCTATATGATTGCAGATGGGGGACAGCAGGGCTAGGGTGCCCCCTCCGCTCTCAGAGAGTTTATCAGCATGAAATGAAAACACGTCACACCCGGGGTGGGGGGGTTAGGGGCTGCCACATCGTTCACCTTACAATATTAAGTCTCTGCTCAGATCCCCTGTTAATAGGATTCCTTTAGCCAGCAGATGGATTGCGAATACAGGCGGTTTCATCTACTAAAAGACAGCATAAATCACCATTGAGAAAAGGGAGGCTGCAGGCAGGTTATCACCACACAGCCTTCCCCGTGAAAGGCCCGCTTCGGAGCATTAGTGAAATTAATTCATCTTTCATAAGAGCTTGGAGCCGTCCCGTGATCTATGGTAACAACCAATTTCTCACTACGGGCAAGAGGAAAAAAATGCCTCGGCCCCGATCGACTACACAAATCTGCTTTTTAAAAATGGCCTCACATTATCTGGAGAGCTACTCCCAGAGGCAGCGTTTGGAATTCATGCCAAGCCAAAGGCACCCGTAAATCAACAGAGAAAGTTTTGTTAGTTTTATATGCAGCGGGCTGTAATTATTTGGAATTGCATTATGCCTCCATCGTGGTAATTACGTTTAGATTATCCTTAAGTGGTGGTAATAAAAGAAAGAGAAATCAGTCTTAAACCAATTCCCTCCTGCAAACGTGTTCCAGTAACGCTAAGGGAGCAGCCTGAAGGCACAGCAGGAGGCAGGAGCGGGCGCTGGATCCGCCACTCGCATGCCTTCCGGCCCATGGGCAGCCAGCGCGACCGCGACGGACACGCTGAGGCAGGCTTCCCGCCAACTGGCCCCTGGTACAGACTCACAGAGCGTGGTAAGAGGTTTGTGGAGCTTCCCAAACCTGAAAAAGACCACACTGCTGACAGATGCTGGAAGCCCTCGTGGTTTTTAAAGTGAGATTTCCCTTCTGCTAATTTACCAGGATGAAAAGAAAGATGAGCAACAACTCACTTCTGGAAACGCTCGTGGACTCGTTTGCATGGCCACACGGCGTCAGACCAAATGGATAGGACACAGAGACTATTTCTAACGTAGCAACGTCACACTGTATGGATTAAGGCTGGTGACCCCAGACAGGCCAGGCCCCCAGTATGGGGGTTCCCTCGACCCAGCAACATGCTGCTCACCAGCTGAGAGGGCGGGGTCCACCCAGAGACACCCAAGCTTTTCCTTCCAGACACATTTTCCCCTCTGCCCATGGGTGTGACAGTGTGGTCACCCTGGAGCCAGGTCTGCTGAGCCAGGAGCCAAGTTTCCCCCAAGGGGAGGGAGGCAGCCCCTCGCTTCTGCCTCCACAGAACCTCGCTTCTGCCAGCACTTCACAGGGGACAGCGCACCAGCTGCAGGCACCAAAGCAGAGGGGTCGTGCCCCAGCTCCTGGCAGGGCATCTGCCCTTTCTAAGGGGTGTGCTGGGAGGTGGGACACCACAGCAGAGGCCCCCAGACCTGGCCCCAACCCCCCTCCCATGCCAACCTCAGCCTGAGCTTCCTGGCCTCCTTGCCCCAGGCTGCCTGGGCTAGTGGAGTGAAGAGAGTTGTGGGGAGCCTGCAAATTTGCTGGGGCCTAGGGAGTGAGCGCTGGGGATGCCAGGCCTGGAGAAGAGCCTCCAGGCCAGGGGGAGCAGGGAGCCCCTCAGAAGGCGGCCCCCCATCCAGGGAGAGATGACAGCCAGAGCTGCCCGGGGGCTGGGGGGTCGGAATGCCCGAGGATCCTGCGCTGAGAAGTGGCTGCCGGACGTTCTTCCGGAGGAACCCGGAGGTGTCAAGGAAGCCTGACTCCCCACGGAGGCCGACCCACACTGGGTGCCCTGCCTCAGTCTCCTTCTTCTGCCCACTCAGAAAGACACAGTGCCCCTCACAGAGGCCTCTTTGGGGAGCATCATGGTTTGTCACTTACAGACCCTGGGAGCCACCAGTGAGCCCAGCTCTGAGGATGAAGGTGCAGTGAGAGGACACAGAATTATGGAACTACCCAAAAGGGAGGCAAGACCCCAGGGAGACAGGGTGAGTGCCGGGGGTGACGAGGGCCACACAGTGGTGCCTGTTGGGAGCTGGGCCATGAGGGCATGTCCTGGCCCTCGGGGAGCCCGCCTGTGTGTGGGAATGACATCCAGACCTGAGTGGCCTGGAGAAGCACGCACCTTGTGGGGATCAAGCTGAAGCAGGGCTGGCAGTGGGCTCATCTCTTTGCAAACGGTCTCCACAGGGGGCCGGGAAGAGCAGTGAGCTCATCTCCAGGGCATGGGGGGCCTGAAGCCTCAGGTGTTCTTCAGCCTGGAGGCTGCACCAGCCCAGTTGCTGCCTGACTTGTCTCACATGTGCAACAGGTCAGGACTCCATGCAGCAACTAAGGAGAGGCTGCAAGCAAAGACACTGCCTCCAACGCTCCCGCGGCCAGCCATCACACCGTGTGGGCCCATGTCCTGTGCTGCCTGCCTGCCATCATGGGATCTCTCAGCCCCACCCTGTCCGCCCAGCCCCTGCACTGACCCGGGTGTGGTGGCCTCATGGCCTCCCCGAGTCGGCCCTGCCTTCTCTCCCAGGTGCACGGCCCTTCGTGGTACCTGTGGTCCTCACTGCCCTGTGTGCCCTGCTCCTTGCTGAGGGCCCATTGCCGCCGCCCACTGTGGCTTCCCTCCTGACTGACCCCTACTAGCCTCCCGTCTACCAGGCACCGCCTCCTCTGGGGTACACTTCAGCCCACCCCCAAGTGGGCGTGCGTGTCCCTCCTGGGCTGGGCCTGGACCCCAGGATGAGGAGGGAAGAGCCAGAGATGACCTGAGTCTCCAGCCCAGTCACCCGTGGCCAGTGGTGCCTCTGGCCAAAACAGAGAGCGTGGAGAGGCGGGCCTGAGAGGGTCGGTGGGCTTCTCACCCAGCAGGTATGGGGTCATTGCGAGGAGAGCCCGAACATGCACAGCCCCATGGGTGTGGCACTTTCCTGCGGAGAAGATGCCAGAATATCAGAGCCTCTTCCCTGGCCAGTTCAGGGCTGTCCCCAAACCGGCCCAGTGAACCTGCTTAAACTTGCTCTCCTGCTGGGCAGGGGCAGTGTCCGGGACAGGCCGAGATGCCGGCCTCAGCTCTAACTGGGCCCTGAAACTGACTTCTCGGCCCTCGGCATCTCCCAGGAAACTACAGCCCTGTCCTCCTGACGGGACAGAGCCACAGGCCAATGTTCCGGGAGGGTCACCAGGATGCAGTGACCCAGCTGTGCTCATGGAGGGCCGAGAACTGAGGCTTCCAGAGCCTCCCGGCCACGTCCACCCCCAACCTCAGGAGTAGCAGGGGACAGCGGAGGGCAGCAGGCCAGCCCCCTGACACCGTGTCCTTGGCTGGGGACAATGGATGAGGACGCCTCGCCCCAATGTGACAAGAGCACCCATCCTTCATGGAGGCGGCCACAATCCCTTCTCTCCAGGCTCGGGTCATAAAGCAAGTTAATAAAGTTGTGGCCTTGCTGGAAGTCAGCTCTGCGGGCAGGCGGGGCCTCTCCACCGCACAGCAGTACTCCAGCAGAAGAGGCTCAGCGGAGCCATCCTTCTTGCAGTTGAGCAGACGGCCTGTCATGGGAGGTGGGCTGCGCGGGCGCGTAAACGCGGCTGTCAGAGGCAGACGCCCAGGTTTGCAGTCTCAACAGCCAAGTGCTTCAATCACAGTATCACACCCTACCGTGATTTAACAGACAACAAAAGGGCAGGGCGACCACACCGGATCAACATGTGATCACACAGGATCAGGAGACTCCAAAGATGCTGGTTATAATGTTTACTAAAAATACCAGAATCCAGAATTGTGTGGGCAGTATAATGGCTACATAAAAACAACTATAAAAAATGCACTAAAACCCAAAGGAACTATATCAACGTTTTCTGATTAATTGTGTCTGAGCAGTGGGTAATAAATGATCCCTACTCTTTCCTTAATTTCTGATCTCTGTAGGAAGCAGACACTCCTGCTGGCACATGGGGTGGGCGGCACCCAGTTCCAGGTTTGAGGCTCAAGGCTTTATCTGTGAAACAGCTGGAGCGCCCACTCAAGCACTCTGGGAACATGAAGAAACCGCAGCTGCCACAGCCCCGGCGCATCTCCCCTGCTGGGTTGGGGACCATCACTGGCCGGATGGACACTCACACCTGAGTCTGCTGGGAGGTCCCCGGAGCTCCAGGCCCCAAGTGAACTGATCATTGTGTTCCTACATCTTTTGGGGAAGGTCCCTTTGCCTGAACACGATAATGAGAAAATTTACTGATTGACGTAATGACAGACAGAGACTCTCTCGGCCCTCACCTAGACAGCCCGCATGAACCGCGGAGGCTTTAGGACCTCCAGAAAGACAGAATACTGGAGCGTGACGCAGTCAGATGCGACCCCACCCTGAAGTACGAGGATTTCACATCCAAATTTCACTTCTGACGTGACCCCTCTGAAAGCGGGTGCATTAGTGAGAATGGCCGCGGGCTCCTGGGCGTACCTCGGGGAAATAGTCCTGCGGAAACTTCTCTTTTTCGAGCATGGGTGTGCTCTCCAACGTGTCCGAGTAGATCTCTTTGCCAGTGACCTTTTTATACTTCTTAGCTGGAAAAGAAAGGAAGGAGGACATGAATAACTTCGTCACTCGCTCCCTCCAACCAGCTGATGCCGCTGGGTCCCACCAGTGCAGCCCCCTAGGCAGAGGGAGGCCCCAGGAGGAGAACCTGACTCGGGGTGCCAACAGGCAGGCCAGCTGCTCTGGGGATGCCTGTGGCTCGTAAATTCCAGTTCCAGGACCTGGAATCTGACACTCCACTTCATTATCCCCTAAGGGCTTCCAGCCTGCAGATTTACAGGCTAATTGGCATCCTCTGTTAAAACCGTGAATATATTTAAGAGGGCTGCAGAATTACCGTTCACTCATACCCTAATATGAATTTATTTAATAACATCGATTTCCTCCTCACATCCAGCCAACATCACTCATGTCCAGGGAAGAGGAGTTTTTATGTGAGACGGAGAGAGCAAGCACTCTGGACTCGCGCCCCAGCTGTCTGCCCATCACCTCGCTGGACGTGGCCCCGGGGCTCCAGTGCCCAGGCTGGGGCCACCTCCCTGTCACTGGGCTGAGCCCCCACAGACAGGGCTTGGTCTAGTTTTCTTCTACAGCCAGTCCTGGGAGTGTTTCTCTTCCCCGCGCCCGTGGTGGGGTCTAATGAACCAATGCATAAATCTATTCTTCAAACGCTCGGGGGCCCATGTGGGTGGAGGGCTGCCTGCCTCCTCACAGGACGCTGTGCAGGGAGCTCACAGCACACAGGCCTGCCGAGACTGCTACAGGGAGACCCTGGCCCAGATGGCTGATGGCCTGTTCCCACCGCTGCCAGCCCCACATCGCATGTTCCCCTGCTCCTGGGTCAGGGGTGCCTGATCCCAGGGTGAAGTTCCTGGGGTGTTAGGAGGTTCTTGGGGACTGGCTTTGGAACAAATGATGAGTTGTGCATCAGAGTTTCTGCAGGGGGGGGTCATGCTCCACGTCCCACGAGCAGCCTGTATCAGCGTTTCCGGTGCACCATCCACCCCATGGACCCATAACCACGGGCAGAGCAGGCAGGAGACCGGCTGGCAGCCTCCCGGGAAGGACACCAGGCCCCTCCCACCATTTGTTCGGTGGAGAGCGATCGGCAGGCAAAACCACAGTGCTGGAGGGTGAGGACCTGGAGATGAGTGAGGAGCGCCAGCGTGGCCTGGGCCCAGCCACAGGACACAGAACAGGACGCTCTGGGATTCAGGGAACACAGAACAGGGCACAAGAATGGAGCTGTGCACTCACTGGACCCCTGCTCCTCGGATCTTGCTCCCAAACCATGGAGACGAGTCACACACAACAGGTGCGTCTGGTTCTGAGGCCGGTCCCTCAGACGCCCTCACCAATCTCTATCGCCTCCGAGGGCCCAGGGGGAAGGTGGTGCTGCCCCAGGCGGGTGGGCACCGGCTTGCATAAATGAACGAGTGACTACCACGCCGGGATCCCATTCAAAACACCCATTTGTGACTGGAAATGGCGCAGAAGTGTGTTTAATCACGGGAAGCACTTACTGTAACCACCCATCCATCTCTGCAGAAGGACAGCATTTATCAAACATCACCCCACAGCCGCCTTCACACTGAGGAGGTCAGAGAGGGAGTGCCACCTGAGAAGGCCGTTGGCACAACTGCCACCACGGGCCCGTCACGGCCGTGTCCTCCTTCACGAGGCGGACGGACAGCTCACACAGGACAGGGAGCTCACCTCCTGGGAGAGCAGGCCTGCCCCGGCACAAACGGCCACTTGCTCACCCCTTCAATGATGTGGCGATTCCCACGTGGATTCAGCCTGCAGTGCGGGCTCCCAGACTGGCCTCACCCCAATTCCTTCGCACCCACCCCCAGTCTTCTCCAGCTCCCCTCCTCGCTGCTGAGTCCCTGCAAACGTCCTGCTCAAACGTCCCCCTGCAGAGTGGTGTTTCCCTTCTGGGCTCTTCCTGCACCAGTTGGTACCAGGACGTCTCCTGAGCACCGTGGGGCCACAGCCAGGAGCTGAGGACGTGGACAGGAGGCATGGCCACAACCCCAGGAGCAGTGAGGACATGGACATGGAACGCAGACACGCAACATACAGATGGACACGAGTGAGGACACAGGACTCAGTCTGGACCTCCAGGGGCACAGGACTAGGGATGGTCTCATCTGGGACAATCTGTGCTGAACCCATAGCATGGGAACACTCCATGAGTGTGGCCGCTAGGAGAGGCCTGGGCCGGGTCTTGATGGAGGAGCCTGGACCAGGCCGGAAGGAGGAAGGAGAACACCTCAGATGGAAGGAAGCCCTGTGGCCAGAGTGTGGAGAAGCCCGAGGGCATGTCCTCTTGGGTGACTGCCCAGGGGAAATGAGCACCTTCAGCAAGAAAGGGGAAGAAGCCCAGAGCCCCCAAGGCAGGGCTGAGCCAGCGGCCTGTTTAGAGGAGTGAGGGGTTGCCCAGGCCCCAGGGGCATCTGTGGAGGGCGAGGGCCAGACGCAGCTCCAGCCCCCCGCAGTGGCTCTGACCTCTGCTCAGTTCTAAGGGGTGCCTCGCAGCCCCCCTCCCCGCCCAGCTCAGCCAGTGACTGGAAGGCGCAGGATCACACACCTACTGCTGTCACCACTCTGGGAGGGGTGGCAGATGTGGCTGACCTCCTGCATGGGGAAGCGCAAGCCGTGGCACCGCTCACACCGCTGAGCAAACGTGGGGCACTCTGCACAGCAAGTTATTTGTCACAAACGAGAGAGTGCCCACACACACCCTCCTTTTTCCAGAGGCCCCCTGCAACTAACAGCCATGGCAAGCCTTGAGTTTCACCTGCACCTAAGAATAAAGAAAAACACTCTTTCTAAACCTCTGCTCTGGCTCCTCGTAGCAAAGTCTAGATCATCACAACAACCTGCCAGGGGGCTCCGGCTCATGAGCTACAGAAGGGTGGACGCTCCCAAAACAGACAGCCCCGGGGCAGACATCCAGAGGGCAGACGCCCCCAGGATGGATACCCCCCAGGACGACATCCACAGGGCAGATGCCCCCAGGATGGACACCCCCAGGACAGACATCCACAGGGCAGACGCCCCCAGGATGGATAGCCCCAGGACAGACATCCACAGGGCAGATGCCCCCAGGATGGACACCCCCAGGACAGACATCCACAGGACAGACACCCCAAGGATGGGTGCCCACAGCCCTCAACGAGCCAGGCTTGTGTAGGTGCAGAGAGACCAGCAGAGCGTTATTACGGGACAGCAGTGGCTGCAGAGCAGGGCCTGCTGTGTTCCTGTAAACGAAGAGTGGGGCGGAGAGACTGCTGCAGGAAGGTGACCTGCTTGGAGGAAAACCCGTCCACCCTGAGCAAAGAGGACAGGACCAGGGGAGGGTGCCACCTTGCTTACTGCAAATAGTTTTTGGAGAGGAGGCCTCTGTTCTTTGTTAAAAAGTAGACTTTATTTTCCAGAGGAGTTTTGGAATTACAGAAAATTGAGCAGAAAGCACAGAGCTGCATTACCCCACCCTTCCCGACAGTCTCCCGTCACTGACGTCTTGCATCAGTGTGGCACACTGATAATCAACGAGACAATAGTGATACACCATCAGTCACTAAAGTTGATACTTTACATCAGGGTTCACTGTTGCTCTCGTATATTCTACAGGTTTTGACAAATGCTCAATGACATGGGTCCACCATTGCAGGATCACACAGCACAGTTTCCCTGCCCTCAAATCCTCTGTGCTGCCCCCAACCTCTGTCAACCACTGATCTTTTTATTGTCGCTACTGTTTTACATTTCCCCAAATGTCATATTGTTGGCAACATATTACATGCAGCCTTTTCCGACTGGCTTCTTTCACTGAGCAATATACACTGGAGCTTCTTCCATGTCTTTTTGCAGCTTTATAGCTCATTTCGTTTTACTGCTGAATAATATTCCATTGAATGGATGTACCACAGCTTGTTTATTCATCCACCTATGAAAGACAGATTCTGGTTGCTTCTAGTTTTTGGTAATTATGAATAAAAGATACTATAAACATTTCTGTACAAGTTTTTGTGTGGACATAAGTTTTCAACTCATTTGGGTAAATACCAAAGGATGTGATTGCTGGATTATATGGTAAGAATGTGTATGTTTAGCTTTGTAAGAAACCACCAAATCATCTTCCAAAGCGGCTGCACCATTTTGCATTCCCACCAGCAACGAATGAGAGTTTCTGTTGCTCCGCATCCTCCCCAGCATTTGGTGCTGTCAATTTTTCAGATTTTGGCCATTTTAATGGGTGTGCAGTGGTATCTCATTGTTGTTTCAATTCGCAATTCCCTAATGACATATGATGTTGAGCATCTTTTCATATGTTTAGTTGCCATGTGTATATCTTTTTGGGTGAGGTGTGTGTTTAAATCATCGGCTCACTTGTTAATTGGGTTTTCTTATTGTTGAGTTTTAAGAGTTCTTTGTGATTTTGGATGACAGTCCTTTATCAGATGTCTTTTGCAAATATTTTCTCCCAGTCTGCGGCTTATCTTTTCATTCTCTTAACAGTGTCTTTTGTAGAGCATAAGTTTTTAATTTTAACAATGTCCAACTTACCAGTTTTTTCTTTCACAGATTATGCTTTTTGTGTTGTATCTAAAAAGTCAACACTAAACCCAGGGGCACCTACATTTTCTCCTATGTTATCTTCTAGGAGTTTTATGTTTTACATTTAGATCCATGATTCATTTTTAGTTAATTTTTGTGAATGGTGGATACAAAAAGAAAAAAAAGGAAGATTGACAGCAGATGTTAGCTAAAGGCAAATCTTCCTCAGCAAAGAAAAAAAAAGATCAGTTGGCTTTATGGGAGTCTACTTCTGGGATCTCTCTTCCATTTCACTGATCTATTTGTCTGTTCTTCCACCAATACCATACTGTCTTGATTACTGAAGCTTCTTAGTCAAGTCTTGAAGTCAGGTGGTGTCAGTCATCCAGCTTTTTTCTTCTTCTATATTGAGTGGCTATTCTTGGTCTTTTGCCTCTCTATATAAACTTTAGAATCATTTTGTCGATATCCACAAAATAACTTGCCAGGATTTTGAATGGGATTGTACTGAATCTACAGATCAAGTTGGAAAGAACTTACATCTTGACAAAATTGGGTCTTCCCACCTATGAACATGGAACATCTTCCTATTATTTAGTTCTTCTTTGATTTCTTTCATCAGAATTTTGAATTTTTCCTCATACAGATCACGTGCATATTTTGTTAGATCTATTTGTAAGTACTTCTTTTGTGTGTGCGCTAATGTAAATGGTATTGTGTTTTTAATTTCAACTTCCCCTTGTCCATTGCTGGTATGCAGGAAAGCTATTGGCTTTTGTATAGTAAGCTTGTATCCTGCAACCTGGTTTATTAGTATCGGTTTTTGTTGTTGATTTCTTGGGATTTTCTTTCTTTTTTTTTTTTTTTAATTTTTTTTATTAATGTTATGATAGATTACAAGCTTGTGAGATTTCAGTTGTACATTTTTGTTAGTCATGTTGTGGGTACACCACTTCCCCCTCCGTACCCTCCCCCCACCCCCCCTTTTCCCTGGTAACCACCGATCAGATCTCCTTCTCAATATACTAATTTCCACCTATGAGTGGAGTCATATAGAGATCGTCTTTCTCTGACTGACTTATTTCGCTTAACATAATGCCCTCGAGGTCCATCCACGTTGTTGTGAATGGGCCAATTTCGTCTTTTTTTATGGCTGAGTAGTATTCCATTGTGTATATATACCACATCTTCTTTATCCAATCATCAGTTTCTGGGCATGTAGGCTGGTTCCACGTCTTGGCTATTGTAAATAATGCTGCGATGAACATAGGGGTGCAACGGACTCTTGAGATATCTGTTATCAGGTTCTTAGGATAGATACCCAGTAATGGGATGGCTGGGTCATAGGGTATTTCTATTTTTAACTTTTTGAGGAATCTCCATACTGTTTTCCATAGTGGCTGTATCAGTTTGCATTCCCACCAACAGTGTATGAGGGTTCCTCTTTCTCCACAACCTCTCCAACATTTGTCGTTCTTGGTTTTGGATGTTTTTGCCAATCTAACGGGGGTAAGGTGATATCTTAGTGTAGTTTTGATTTGCATTTCCCTGATGATTAACGATGATGAACATCTTTTCATGTGTCTATTGGCCATATTCATATCTTCTTTTGAGAAATGTCTGTTCATGTCCTCTGCCCATTTTTTGATCGGGTTGTTTGTTTTTTTGTTGTTAAGCAGTGTGAGTTCTTTGTATATTATGGAGATTAACCCTTTGTCGGATAAGTGGCTTGTAAATATTTTTTCCCAATTAGTGAGCTGTTTTTTTGTTTCAATTCTGTTTTCCCTTGCCTTGAAGAAGCTCTTTAGTCTGATGAAGTCCCATTTGTTTATTCTTTCTATTGTTTCCCTCAACTGAGGAGTTACAGTGTCCGAAAAGATTCTTTTGAAACTGATGTCAAAGAGTGTACTGCCTATATTCTCTTCCAAAAGACTTATTGTCTCAGGCCTAATCTTTAGGTCTTTGATCCATTTTGAGTTTATTTTGGTGTGTGGTGAAAAAGAATGGTCAATTTTCAATCTTTTGCATGTGGCTGTCCAGTTTTCCCAGCACCATTTGTTGAAGAGACTTTCTTTTCTCCATTGTAGGCCCTCTGCTCCTTTGTCGAAGATTAGCTGTCCATAGATGTGTGGTTTTATCTCTGGGCTTTCAATTCTGTTCCATTGATCTGTGGACCTGTTTTTGTACCAGTACCATGCTGTTTTGATCACTGTAGCTTTGTAGTATGTTTTGAAATCGGGGAGTGTGATTCCGCCGGCTTTGTTTTTCTTGCTCAGGATTGCTTTAGCAATTCGCGGTCTTTTGTTCCCCCATATGAATTTTAGGATTGTTTGTTCAATTTCTGTGAAGAATGTTCTTGGGATTCTGATTGGGATAGCATTGAATCTGTATATTGCTTTAGGTAGTATGGACATTTTAACTATGTTTATTCTTCCAATCCATGTACAAGGAATGTTTTTCCATCTCTTTATGTCATCGCCTATTTCTTTCAAGAAAGTCTTGTAGTTTTCATTGTATAGATCCTTCACTTCCTTGGTTAAGTTTATCCCAAGGTATTTTATTCTTTTCGTTGCGATTGTGAATGGGATAGAGTTCTTGAGTTCTTTTTCTGTTAGTTTATTGTCAGTGTATAGAAATGCTACTGATTTATGCACGTTAATTTTATACCCTGCTACTTTGCTGTAGTTGTTGATTATTTCTAATAGTTTTTCTGTGGATTCTTTGGGGTTTTCTATGTATAAGATCATGTCGTCTGCAAACAACGAGAGTTTTACTTCTTCGTTACCTATTTGGATTCCTTTTATTTCTTTTTCCTGCCGAATTGCTCTGGCCAGCACCTCCAGTACTATGTTGAATAGGAGTGGTGAAAGTGGGCACCCTTGTCTTGTTCCTGTCCTCAGAGGGATGGCTTTCAGCTTTTGTCCATTGAGTATGATGTTGGCTGTGGGTCTATCATATATGGCCTTTATTATGTTGAGGTACTTTCCTTCTATACCCATTTTACTGAGGGTTTTTATCATAAATGGGTGTTGGATCTTGTCGAATGCTTTCTCTGCATCTATTGAGATGATCATGTGGTTTTTGTTTTTCATTTTGTTGATGTAGTGTATCACGTTGATTGACTTGTGGATGTTGAACCATCCCTGTGTCCCTGGTACAAATCCCACTTGATTATGGTGTATAATCTTTTTGATGTATTGCTGTAATCGGTTTGCCAAAATTTTGTTGAGGATTTTTGCATCTATGTTCATCAGTGATATCGGCCTGTAGTTCTCCTTCTTTGTGTTGTCCTTGTCAGGTTTGGGGATCAGAGTGATGTTGGCTTCATAGAATGTGTTAGGGAGTTCTCCATCTTTCTCAATTTTCTGGAACAGTTTGAGGAGAATAGGTATTAAGTCTTCTTTGAATGTTTGGTAGAATTCTCCAGAGAAGCCGTCTGGTCCTGGACTCTTGTTTTTGGGGAGGTTTTTGATTACCGTTTCTATTTCCTTACTTGTGATTGGTCTATTCAGATTCTCCATTTCTTCCTGATTCAGTTTGGGGAGATAGTAGGAGTCTAGGAATTTGTCCATTTCTTCCAGGTTGTTCAATTTGTTGGCATATAGTTTTTCATAGTATTCTCTTATGATCTCTTGTATTTCATTGGTATCTGTTGTGATTTCTCCTCTGTCATTCCTGATTTTATTAATTTGCGATTTCTCTCTTCTTTTCTTGGTGAGTCTGGCTAGGGGTTTGTCAATTTTGTTAATCCTTTCGAAGAACCAACTCTTTGTTTCATTGATCCTTTCTATTGTCTTTTTTGTTTCAATATCGTTTATTTCTGCTCTTATTTTTATTATTTCCCTCCTTCTACTGACTCTGGGCCTTGTTTGTTCTTCTTTTTCTAGTTCTGTTAGGTGTCGTTTGAGGTTGCTTACGTGAGCTTTTTCTTGTTTAGTGAGGTGAGGCTGTATTGCGATGAATTTCCCTCTTAGGACTGCTTTTGCTGCATCCCAAATGATTTGGTATGTCGTGTTCTCATTTTCATTTGTCTCCAGATAATATTTGATTTCTTCTTTAATTTCTTCAATGATCCATTGTTTGTTGAGAAGCGTGTTGTTTAGTCTCCACATTTTTGCACCTTTCTCTGCTTTTTTCTTGTAGTTGATTTCTAGTTTAATAGCGTTATGATCAGAAAAGATGCTTGATATTATTTCAACTCTCTTGTATTTATTGATGTTTGCTTTGGTACCCAAAATATGGTCAATCCTTGAGAATGTTCCATGTGCACTTGAGAAGAATGTGTAACCTGCTGTTTTTGGATGAAGTGTTCTATATATATCTATTAAGTCCATCTGGTCTAATTTTTCATTTAATTCTATTATTTCCTTGTTGATTTTCTGTCTGGATGTTCTGTCCATTGGTGTTAATGGTGTGTTGAGGTCCCCTACTATTATTGCATTGCTGTTGATGTCTTCTTTTAGTTCTATTAAGAGTTGCTTTACAAATTTTGGTGCTCCTGTGTTGGGTGCGTATATATTTATAAGTGTTATGTCTTCTTGGTGGAGAGCCCCTTTTATCATTATATACTGTCCCTCTTTATCTTTCTTTATCTGTTTTGCTTTGAAATCTACCTTGTCTGATATTAGTATAGCTACACCTGCTTTCTTTTGTTCATTATTAGCTTGGAGTATTGTTCTCCATCCCTTCACTCTGAGTCTGTGTTTGTCTTTGGGGCTGAGGTGTGTTTCCTGGAGGCAGCATATTGTTGCATCTTGTTCTTTGATCCATCCTGCCACTCTGTGTATTTTGATTGGGGAGTTCAATCCATTTACATTTAGAGTGATTTTTGAGATGTGGGGGCCTACCACTACCATTTTGTGTCTTGTTTTCCGGTTTTCTTCAATTTCCTTTGTTTCTCGTCCCATGGTTTAATCTGTTCTGATGAAGAGCTGCTGCTCTCTGTTGTTGTCCTTCTACTTATCTCCTCTGCTCTTGGTTTTGTAGCCCCTTTCCTTTTTTGGATTTTTCAGGAATGAGGGTTTTCCTGAGGATTTCCTGAAGAGGAGGTTTTGTGGCAATGAACTCCCTTAATTTTTGTTTATCTGGGAAAGTTTTTATTTCTCCATCGTATTTGAAGGATATTTTCGCTGGGTAGAGAATTCTCGGCTGTAGATTTTTGTCCTTCAGATTTTTGAATATATCATTCCACTCTCTTCTAGCCTGTAAAGTTTCTGCTGAGAAATCTGCTGATAGCCTGATGGGGGTTCCTTTGTAGGTTAGTTTCTTTTGCCTGGCTGTCCTTAATATTTTCTCCTTGTCGTTGACTTTTGCTAGCTTCACTACTATATGCCGTGGAGTTGGTCTTCTTGCATTGATAAAGTTTGGAGATCTATTGGCTTCTGTCACCTGAAGATCCATCTCCCTCACCAGATTTGGGAAGTTCTCAGCCATTATTTCTTTGAATAGGTTTTCTGCCCCTTTCTCCTTCTCTTCTCCCTCTGGTATACCTATAATCCTTACCTTGCATCTCCTAATTGTGTCTGATAATTCTCGGCATATAGTAGTGAAGCTAGCAAAAGTCAACGACAAGGAGAAAATATTAAGGACAGCCAGGCAAAAGAAACTAACCTACAAAGGAACCCCCATCAGGCTATCAGCAGATTTCTCAGCAGAAACTTTACAGGCTATCATTTCTTTTAAGTCTTGCTTCTCTCTCCTCCTCTGCCTGCAACAATTCTATATTGCCATCTTCCAAATTGCTAATTCTTTCCTCCATATTATCGGCCCTACTGTTCAGAGCATCTGGATTTTTCTTAATCTCCTCTATTGTGTTCTTCATTTCCAATATTTCTGTTTGGTTCTTCTTTATCGTATCAAACTGTTTTGTGACATAGCTCCTGAACTCGTTGAGTTGACAGTCAGAATTCTCTCTTAACTCATTGAGAATCTTAATGATGGCTGTTTTGAAGTCATCATCATTTAGGTTATATATCTCATTTTCTTTGGGATTGTTTTCTGTGTATTTGTTACTTTCTTTCTGTTCTGGAGATTTAATGTATTTTTTCATATTGCTTGATGTTGTTGATTTGTGCCTCCGCATGGAGATAGAGTTTAGTTGCTCCTTTCACTTGTTTCAGCTGCTGCGGTGGGGGGAGCAGCTGTTTATACTTCACCAACCAGGAACCCTGTCCGTAGTTGCTAACTGGGCCTGGGCCCCTGTTCGTAGCCACAGTGGCCCTTTGGATTCCCTCCTCTGCCGTGGGGGCCGTCACAGGTGGGCTTCAGGCTGCAGGTGCCTACTGTTGTTGCCCACCTAGATGCGCTCTCTCCTTGGGGTCTGCAACGGTGTTATGGGCTTTTCCAGCGGCCAGGGGTGGGATCACTTATATTTGTTGCTCCGTTGCTGTCGGCACCCACCAAATCTCACTTGTCCTCTATGGGTCGCAGGAGAGCTATTGGCATCTTCTACAGTCTGTGGTTAGTACACCTAGCTATGCTGCTTTTGCCCTGGGGTCTTCCAGCCTTGTGGCTGGCGGCTGGGTGCCTTCTACTGGTGCTGTGCAGAGGCTTTCCCTAAGGCTGCTGTGAGCCTGTAGGGTTTCCCCCTAGGCTACTAAGCTGGGTCTCTGGAACTCTCTCCAGCCCCAGTCCTCTCCGAGATCTCCGGCAATCCCTAGCCTCACGGGGTGGGCAACGGCAGCTGGGGGTCGCCCTGCCCTCTGGGATTCTCTCCGGGCCTCTCCCGGAGCCGTGAATGCTCAGCGTGGCCCCTCTGCTAACGGCACACAGAGAGTTTTGTCTGCTGCCCGGGCGGAGCTCTGGCGCTTCCCCTCCGGGTCGCAGAACCGGCCTTTGAAAGTCCCCCAGCCCCGGTCCTCTCCTCTCCGAGATCTCCGGCAATCCCTAGTCCCACGGGGCAGGCAACGGCAGCTGGGGGTCGCCCCGCCCTCTGGGCTTCTCTCCGGGCCTCTCCCAGGAGCCCTGAATGCTGGGCGTGGCCCCTCTGCTAATGGCAGACAGAGAGTTTTGTCTGCTGCCTGGTGGAACTCTGGCGCTTCCCCTCCGGGTCGCAGGACCGGCCTTCGAAAGTTCCCCCCACCCCAGTCCTCTCCGAGATCTCTGGCAATCTCTAGCCCCATGGGGCAGGCAACGGCAGCTGGGGATCGCCCCGCCCTCTGGGCTTCTCTCCGGGCCTCTGCCGGGAGCCCTGAATGCTGGGCGTGGCCCCTCTGCTAATGGCAGACAGAGAGTTTTGTCTGCTGCCTGGCGGAGCTCTGGCGCTTCCCCTCCGGGTCGCAGAACCGGCCTTTGAAAGTTCCCCCCGCCCAGGTCCTCTCCGAGATCTCTGGCAATCCCTAGCCCCACGGGGCGGGCAACGGCAGCTGGGGGTCACCCCACCCTCTGGGGTTCTCTCCGGGCCTCTCCCGGAGCCGTGAATGCTCAGCGTGGCCCCTCTGCTAACGGCACACAGAGAGTTTTGTCTGCTGCCCGGGCGGAGCTCCAGCGCTTCCCCTCCGGGTCGCAGAACCGGCCTTTGAAAGTTCCCCCAGCCCCGGTCCTCTCCGAGATCTCCGGCAATCCCTAGTCCCACAGGGCGGGCAACGGCAGCTGGGAGACCTCCGTGCCCTCCGTGTCTCTCTCTGGGACCCTCCGGGCGCCCCGAGCACCAGGCTGGGTCTCCCCGCCAATGGCGGGGAGAGACTCTCCCCGCGGGCTCAGGTGTGCAACTCCAAAGTTTCCCTCTGCGTTTAGGAGTAATTGCAGGGGGTTTAGGTAGGGTTCTGGTCACCTGTTTCCACCGTCGCTCCTCTGTTTTGTTCTTGCTCCTGCCCTAGATGTGTGTGGATCCTCTGGGGGCGTCCGTTGGAAGAAAGCCGCTTGCGGGTACTAGGCTGCCCGTCGGGGTCGGAGAGTTTTCACCTATTTCCACATCCTCCCGGAGGAAAGTCCATCCGCCTTCCGATGTATAGTCGCGTGGGTGTCTCAGACGTCCTGAGATGCTGTCTGGATATCCTTTGTCAAGCGATAAGTGTCTAAATAATTGTAGACTCGAAGGGCGAGAGACAAAGAGGACTACTCACGGCGCCATCTTGGCTCTCCTCTCTCTTGGGATTTTCTACATAGATAATCATGTCATCTGAGAACGACAGTCTCCTCCCATCAAAAGCCTTTTCTTTGCTTACTGCATTAGTCAAGATTTCCAATAATGATGTTGAAGAGAAACAGGGAGAGGGGACGTCCTTACCTTGTTACTGACTTTAAGAGGAAAGGCATCTAGTCTCTATTCAGTATAACGTTAGCTGCAGCTTTTGTAGGTGCTCTTTACCAAGTTGAGGAAGTTCCTCTCTAGTCCTAGTTTGCTCAGAGTTCTTATTATAAGAAGGTGTTGGATTTTGTCAAATGCTTTTTCAACATCTATTGACATGATCATGTGATTTTTCCTCTTTAGCATATTGACGTGATGGATTACATTAATTGACTTTTGAATTCTGAGACCTGCACACCTGGAATAAATCTGAATTGGTCATTCTGTATAATTCTCATACATTGTTGGATTTGAGTTGCTAATATTATGTTGAGGATTTTTGCCTTTTATGTTTATAAGAGATACCGGTCTACTGGTCTATAGTTTTCCTTTTTTATAATATCTTTATCTGGTTTTGGTATTAGGGTAATCCTGGCCTCATCGAATGAATTAGGAAGTGTTCCTTCTGCTTTTATTTTCTGGAAGAGATTGTAGAGAATTAGTATAATTTCTTCCTTAAATGTTTGGTGGAATTCACCAGTGAAACCATCTGAGCCTGATGCTTTCTTTTTTTAGAAGGCTATTAATTATGGATTGAATTTCTTCTAATAGATAAAGACCTACCCAGATTATCTAGTCCTCCTTGCATGAACTTGGGTAGACTGTATCTTTCAAGGAATTGGGCCATCTAAGTTATCAAATTTATAGGCACAGACTTGTTCATAATATACTTTTATTGTCCTTTTAATGTCCACAGGATCAGTAGCGGTGGCCCCTCTCTCATATCTAATATTAGTAATTTGTGTCTTCTTTTTTTCTTGGTTAGCTTGGCTAAAGGTTTATCAGTTTTATTGACCTTTTCAAAGGACCAGCTTTTGATTTCATTAGTTTTCTCTACTGAGTTGCTGTTTTCAATTTCATTGATTTATGCTCTAATTTTTATTATTTCTTTTCTTGTGCTTACTTTGGATTTAATGTGCTCTTCTGGTTTCCTAAGGCAGAAGCTTACATTATTGATTTTATCTTACCTCTTCTGATTTACGTATTTGATGCTGTAAATGCACCGCTTTTGCTACACCCCACACATTTTGATAATTGTATCATTTTCATTCAGTTAAATATATGTTTAAATTTCTCTGAGACTTCTTGACTCATGTGTTATTAAGTGTGTTGTTTTATATCCAAGCTTTCTGTTATTGATTTCTAGTTTAATTCCATTGTACTCCGAGAGTATACTTTGCGTGATTTCTATTCTTTTAAATTTGTGAAGATGTGTGTTACGGCCCAGAATGTGGTCTATCTTGGTGAATGTTCCACTTGAGCTTCAGAAGAAGGTGCACTCTGCTGTTGTTAGATGAGGTGGTCTATGTCAATTAGATCCAGTTGATTGACGATGAAGTTGAGTTCAACTACATCCTTATTGATTTTCTGCCAGCTGGGTCTGTCCATTTCTGACAGGGGGTGTTGAGGTCTCCAACTCTAACAGCGCATCCATCTATTTCTTCTTGCAGTTTTACCAGTGTTTGCCTCATGTATTTTGATGCTCTGTTGTTAGGTGCATACAAGTTAAGGATTGTTATGTCTTCTTAGAGAATTGACCCCTTTATCATTATTTAATGGCTTTCTTTATCCCCGATAACTTTCTGTGCTTTGAAATCTGCTTTATCTGAAACTAATATTGCCACTCTAGCTTTTCTTGATTAGTGTTAACAGTGTATATCTCTTTCCATCCACTTACTTTTAATTTTTATGTGTCTATATATTTTAAGTGGGTTTCTAGTGGACAACACACAGTTGGGTATTTTTTTTGAATCACTATGACAGTCTCTTTTGTGTATTTAGGCCACTCACATTTAAAGTGATTGTTGATACAGCTGGAGCTAATACCTTCCTATTTGTAACTTTTCTAATTATTGTCTTTGTTCTTTGTTGCTTTGTTGTCTTCCCCTCTTTTCTGCCTTCTCTGGTTTAATTGAGCATTATATATAATTCTATTTTCTCTCTACTTGCAGTGTATCAATTATACTTCATTGAAAAATTTTTTAGTGCTTGCCTTGGAGTTTGCAATACACATTTACAACTAACCCAAGTCCACTTTCAAATAGCACTACATTCCTTCAGAGACAGTGCAGGTTCCTTAGAACAGAGCATTCCCAACTCCCCCTCCTATCCCTTATAACATTTCTGTCCTTCATTTCACTGATCCATATCAACAGTCACCTGACACATTGTTGTTCTTAATACTGTGAACAAAAGTGATCTGTTAGATCAATTAAGAATAAGAAAAATAGGGGCCAGCCTGGTGGCACAGCACTTAAGTTTGTGCTTTCCACTTCAGCAGCCCGGGGTTCGCTGGTTTGGATCCCAGGTGTGGACCTAGCACCACTTGTCAAGCCATGCTGTGGCAGGCGTCCCACATGTAGAGGAAGATGGGCACAATGTTAGCTCAGGGCCAGTCTTCCTCAGCAAAAAGAGGAGAGTTGGCGGCAGATGTTAGCTCAGGGCTAATCTTCCTCAAAAAAAAAAAGAAGAAGAAAATATTTTATCTTTATTCCTACTCTAACAATCTTTATTTATGTAGAGCCAACTTTCTGACCTATACCATCTTCCTTCTGTCATAGAACTTCTAACAAAGAACTTCTTTCAGCAAATCTATGGGAAACAAATTTCCTCAACTTTTGTTTGAGAAAGTCTTTATTTCTCCCTCACTTTTGAAGGACAATTTTGCTGGATACAGAATTCTAGGTTGGTGGGGGTTTTCCCCCCAACAATTTAAATATTTCACACCATCTTCCTTACTTTCCTGATTTCTGAAGAGAAGGTGGATATAATTCTTATCCCTGTTCCTTTATAGGGAAGGGACGTCGTGTCCCCCTGCCCACCTCCCCAGCTTCTTTCAAGATTTTCTCTTCATCTTCGGTTTTCTGCAGTTTGCATACAATGTGCTTAGGTATAGATTGTTTCGTTTTTATCCTGCTTGATGTTCTCTGAGCTTCCAAGATCTGTAGTTTGGTGTCAATTATTAATTTTGGGAAATTCCTGGCCATCATTACTCCCAGTATTTCTCCCGCTGCTCCCCCTCCCGCTTTTCCTGTTGGCATCCCGTTGCGCACATGCTACTGCTTTGTAGCCGTCCCACAGTTCTTAGACGTTTTGTTCTTTTTCGTTTTTCCTCTTTGCTTCTCAATTTAGAAGATTTTTAACGACATATTTTCTAGTTCACTGATTCTTTCTTTAGCAATGTCCAGTCTGACGAGCCCATCAAAGGCATTCTCCATTTCTGTTACATTGTTTTTGATTTCTAGTTTTTCCTTTTGCTTCTTTCTTAGTTTCTATGGTTCCTCTTAAGTTACCCGTCTGTTCTTTCATGCTATCCATTTTTTCCATTACAGTCCTTAGCATATTAATCACGGTTATTTTAAATTCCTAGTCTGAAAATTCCAAATCTCTGCCACATTCCAGTCTGGTCCTGACGCATACTTTCTCTCCAGATCATGTTTCTGCCTCTTAGCATGGCTTGTAATTTTTTCTTGAAAGCAGAACATGAACAATTGGGTAAAAAGGGCTTAGGTAGCGAGGAGTTCTGTGCAAGGCTTCATGCTTACCTGGCGAGCAGCTGGGCTGCGTCCACTGCAGGCGTTGGAGGCTAAAGCATCCTCCAGTGTCCGTGTTCTTGTGAGACTCCTTCTCCAGCGGAGTCTGAGCTCTGCAGGGCTTTCCATCCCAACAGCTCGACGCCACGATGTGGTGGAGGAAAACATTCTACATTAGGTAGAATGATTAGGTCTCGACCTTTCACTTAGCATGTGCCCTGGGCTGTGACTGTCACGCACGCTTCTCAGTACCCCATGTCAGTGCGACAGAAGACTCGGGGTGCTGGAGTTTCCTCTTCCCTCCCTCCTCGGTTAGGCCCAGGCAGGACCCCCGTGGGTGGGGCTCTGGTGAGTGGTCTCCCTTGAGGGCAGGCCTTTATGAACAGGACGTGCTGGGCATATTTCTAAACAGCTCCTCTCCCCTCTGCCAGGAGCACAAGCGGCTTTTTCTCTGATCTTCACCACGAGCACATGGTGGGGCTCCTGCAGGCAACTCGCGAAAGTGTGGGGCCCCACAGCTGGGGCCCGGGAATCTCTCTCAGGCTAGTCCTCACCCGGCCTCCAGCGTGGGGTCAACACCCTTTGGCTGTTCTTGGCAGGGCAGCTCCAGCAGCAGCCTCTGCTCCCGGTCAGCTCCGACTCTCTGGGGAAGCCCGTCTTCTCTCCAGTCCTGCGGGCAGTGGCGTGCCCTGTGGCCTCGCTCCTCGGGGGGCTCTAAGAAGAGTTGCCTACGTTCAGTATGTTTGGCTTTTTTCTCGCGAGGATGTTAAGCCATGACTTCCGAGCTCTTCACATGCTGGATGGGAGCCTGGAAGTCCCTCTCACCCCTTTCACCTTTACCTTTTGGGAGTCCTTAAATTTCTAACTAGATACTTATTCGCTAAAATTCAGGCTATTTCTTTTTAAAAAGTTTATTCAAACTTTTCACAAATTCTGGATTGCTTTTGCTGTAACTCAATTCAAGGCAGGAGAGCGAGCCTCCAAGAGCAGGGGGCAGGCGGCCGAGCCCCGCACCACACGCCCGTGCCGCAGGACGGCAGGAACACCACGTCCCGGACCACTGCGAGAGCTGTCAGGACTGACGCGTACCCCTGCTGGGCGCGAGCGCTCAGTACCTGTCCACTGTCCATCATTGTCACACTCCTTGTCACTGATACTGTGGAGGCCCCTGGGTAAAGTTTTGTTGGAGTCAAACGTACGTCTAACATACAGTTTTAAACAAACCATAGGCGAGCCAGGTACTTATGACTGATCTGATTTAGTAATAAGATATGTATGCAAAGGATTACTCACAAAAGGAGAAGTCCAATGGATCTGGGGCGAGCTCAAGCTCCAGGCACAGCCTTCCTGGAAGGGGAGCCCTGGCCTGCTCCAGCTTCCCCTGGAACACGCTGTGTTTGAACATGTCCCCTCTGCTCACGGTCACTCTCAGTTCCATTGCTTGAGGACACAACACACTGATGTCCAGTGTTTATTAAGATCGTGGGAAGAGCGGCCTCTGGCCCGTCTCCTGCCAAGTCCACCTGACTATTCCACCAAGTTCCTCAGTGGGAAGCCAGGTGCTCATGTTTAACGGTACGTGAAGGATCCCCAGGTAACAGGCCAGCGAGAAGTCCCCTGCTGGCCGGGATCCTGTTTTCAACATTGATGGAATCACTACTCAAGCAATTTGGAGAAGACTCTGCTTCTCCATTCCGCAAGAGGTGATCTGTCTCCAAGCGAGCAAAGATAATGAATCTGAACACAGTGACATAATCAGTTGCTCTCCACAGTTATTACAACTTTAATGACATTTCAAATTAATGTGATCTGGCTCAGCAGCCCAAATGGAGCTCACAGGAATTCACACGTAACATGAAGAGACGATCTCCAACGGAAGAGAAACACATGAGCACCCCGCAGACTGGGCGGGCAGGGACGGAAACTCCTCAGATGTGGGGTGACAGACTTGAATGCCCCAGGCAAAGACGAAGGCTGTGTCATCGGGAGCATCTGAGAGCAAATCTTCTCAGTACAGACACGCAGGTTTGCCCATTTAATATGGGACAACATTTTCTGCCCCAAACACGCTCTCGTCTGCTTACTTTTGAAATAAGCCATCCTCCCATTCTGTTTTCTATTTTCTCACATTTGATAGGGACGCAGACACAAAACCATTTCCTTCTCCTCGTAACTTGATCACGGGACGGCCTGAGCTTGGCCTGGAGCAGGAGAGCTGGCAGGGGAGCGGCAGTGGGAAGTCTCCGGGGCAGATCCCTGGTTAGTGACTGCCGGCAAGTGACTCAATTAAACCCAGCCCACACTGGCCCTCCCACAGGGGCACTGGGCGGAAGGGACCAGAAGAGGCTAGGCCACCGAGCAGAGGGTGGGGGCCTACCACCAAGGGACAGCATGGAGTCTTACCTTTAAAGTCAAATTGGTAGATGTTTTTTAAGGATTCGTGCAGAAAATAAAAGCTTCCTAGTGCCTGTAGAGCAAAAAGAGAAATCGAGTGAGCCGGGCCTGGGACACCTCTAAAGCCACGTAAGCAGCGAATAAAAAGCTCTTTTCAACTAGAATAAGGGTTTTAACTGCTTGTAACTTAATCACAGTCCCTCAGACTCGAGATGTTAACCACAGCACCTACTGACACCCAAACACCTGGAGCTCAAGCCGTGGGGCCAACCGCGCAGTCGGCCCTCCCTCCCACAGACGCACGACCAGCACTGTCCACCTCTGCCGGGAGGGCTCGGACCCTCAGCTCTGCCACAGGCCGTCCGGCCGTCCCTGCTCCACCCGTGGCCCGCACCAGAGCCACCACATGCTGGTCTCTGCCCTGTCCTTCCCTCCCTCTCACCTTCTCGCCTTTCAGGACTGAGTTGCATCATCATGTCCTGGGGAGCGAGCCAGGCCTGCCCCTCCAGGGACTAACTGGACAAGCAGCCATGGAGTGCCTGCCTGGGGCCAGGAGCTACTCTGGGTGTGGAGGTCCAGTCCTGCTTTCCCCATCCAGGAAAAGGCAAAACTGCATGGGCCGGGCTGGGCTGGGAAGGGCCACCAAAGGAGGGTGCATGGGACACCTGACCCTAAAAGTTACTTGTTGTTTATCTGAAATTCAAACTGAACTTCGTGTTTTTCGTGTGTGTGTATGTGTGTATATATATATACATAAAGATTTCTGTGTGTATTCATGTCTATATAGAGACATATGTGTATACGTGTACATATATATTCTTTTCCTTTGCTACATCTGACAACCCCAACAAGGGACCTAGGGAACTTTCGAGCGATAAACATACTCTACCACAGGACTGTGGTGGTGAGTACAAAATGATACATTTGTTAAAACCCACTGAATGATGCCCTCAAAAAGATGACTATTACTGTCTGTGGATTAGACCTTTATAGCTCAGATCTGACAGACCAACGAGCCCTCCTCTCGTGGAGCTCACATCCCAGTGGCCAAGACACACTCCTGGGGCAGATGGTGATGCTTGACAAAGTGGAGAAAGAGGGACCGAGGGAGACGGTGGACAGAGCTGCCGAGCAGAGGAGCCCGCTGTGGCCAAGGGCAGTCAGGGAAGAGCAGACAGGGCCTGCCTGGAGGGGAAAGACGTCGAGCCACTGCGGGCGTTTGTAATCCCAACATTTCATCTTGAAAAGTGTCAAGTCTACAGCTGAAAGAGCAGGACAATGACATGAGGGCCCCTCACCCAGATTCCCAGCTGCCAGCACTGGCATGCACACTCCATCTTTCTGTGTCTGAGTGCACACGCACACACACATGCACGCACACACATACACACACACGCTGTTTTTGGTGGAACCACGTGAAAGTAGCTGCCGACCCCATGACCCTTCACGCCTGAACACTTCTGCGTGGATCTCTCTGGAAGAACGTTCTCCTGCGTGACCACACACTGTGGTCTCGATGAAGAAAATCCGCAGCGATGCCAAAGATCACCAGTGTCGAAGCACAAGTTCAAGTTCCCGAACTCGCTGCCAGCGTCCTTTACGCGCCCCCCAACCTCAGCCTGGAGCTTGGAGGGAGTGGCTGGCTTCTGGGTGCAAGGCTGCCTGGTGGGTGTGGGGGGAGGGGCTGCAGGGCAGGAGGGAGCCCAGAGAAGTGGGGGCGGTGGGGGGGTGGCCGCCTCGGGGGTGCTCTGGACTGCTGGCGGCGGGACAAGGGAGGCCGAGGTTGCGGTGACTCGGGACCGGTCCCTTTTGGCGCCTCACAGCCCCTGGACATCCCAGCCAGCTCTGCAGCGCCAGGTAAGGACATGCACCTGCACCACCCTGCCTGCCTCCGTCTCCACACACAGGAAGAGGCAGGAGCCTCTGTCCCCCTCCTGCCCGGGAAGCTGGCTGGTGACCAACCCAGGGATGTGATGAGCTGACCACAAGAGAATGTGGGTCTCGGCCTCCTTCCCTGGAATCTGGGCCTCACTGAAAGGCAGTTCCGACCCGCATGCTGGGGCAGAGCCATCCACGGCGTTTACCTCCTTAGGTGTCACTGACAAGGCGAGTCAGCAACACAGGGAGAGAAAGCTTTCCAGATCTCATAATCCCAGGAGAGGGGAAACCCTCCACGACAGGGCCCCCACCACGTGTCCCAGGCCTTGCTGGGACCCTGGCTGCAAAGGTCCGAGACTCTCCCCGTGCTGTGCCCCTGAGCAAAGACAGCTCGACACAGTGCAATGCACCCCCACAAAGCCACTGAGTCAGCGTCACCATGAGGGAGCAACACGTGTGCAGCTGTGTCTGCGTTTTACAAGAGGTGGGTTATGGAGTCAGATCAATTTTCATCCTTCTGACAGCCACCCACCTGCTCCCACATTTGAAAATAAGCATTTCGGGGCCGGCCCCGTGGCTGAGTGGTTAAGTTCCTGACTCTGCTTCAGCCACCCAGGGTTCGCGGGTTCAGATCCTGGGCATGGACTTAGCACTGCTCACCAAGCCATGCTGAGGCAGCGTCCCACACAGAAGAACTAGAAGAACCTTCAACTAGGATATACAACTAGGTACTGGGGCGCTTTGGGGAGAAGAAAAAAAAAGAGGAAGACTGGCAATACATGTTAGCTCAGGGCCAATCTTCCTCAACAACAAAAAAGCCTATCTTTAAAAAATAAATACATAAAAAAGAAAAAATAATAAATATTTCATCATACAAGCAAAGCTAAATTTACTATTATGTGGAATTCAGATGGAAAAGAGACATTTCAATAATTATACATAAAAAACAATGTATTAGAATCAATCAACTCTTGCCTCAAAAACTACTAAGTCATTCTCATGTGGGCACGGGCTAGGGCACGCTTTCCCAGGACAGCAATACGACCCTGGAGGACCACCAACCAGGGCAGAGTCCGCAGCCTCTCCAGCAGGGGACACTCCTCTGCCTTTGTATTACAGCCTGCACGCGTGCACACAAACGCACACAGAGCCTGCCTTTGTACTATACCTCAGGCACAGGCACATGTCCACATGCACACGCACACACACAGTCTGCCTTTGTATTACAGCACACACACACACAGTCTGCCTTTGTATTACAGCACACACACGCAGTCTGCCTTTGTATTACAGCACACATACACAGTCTGCCTTCGTATTACAGCACACACACACACAGTCTGCCTTCGTATTACAGCACACACACACACAGTCTGCCTTCGTATTACCGCGCACACACACACACACACACACAGTCTGCCTCTGCATTACAGCACACTCACACAGTCTGCCTTTGTATTACAGCACACACACACAGTCTGCCTTTGTATTACAGCACACACACACACACAGTCTGCCTTTGTATTACAGTATACACACACACAGTCTTTTTTGTATTACAGCACACACACACACAGTCTGCTTTTGTATTACAGTACACACACACACACACACACAGTCTGCCTTTGTATTACAGTATACACACACACACACAGAGCTGGCAATGTATGGGTCAAGCTGTCAAGCCGGAGCTCACATCTCCCTGAGCCCCTGCTTGGTTCTAAGTTGTCTTTTCTGGCTGTCGGCTCTACAAGAAGTCTAACTACACAATGCAGAAGCCCCTGGGTCCTGCTCCTTGCTCGGTGGGTTTTGGGTGGCTGGGCACGCTCCCACTGCTGTTTCTGTGTGGTCGTCCACCTGTTCCCACTACCCAGTGTAGCCACCTGCCTGCCCTGGGTCCACCTGGCTGCCCCTCCTGTGAAGGGCAAGTGTCTGTGTCCCGCGCTCTCCCTCACACCGTCTCCCTGCACCCTTACTCTGAAACGTGCCCCTGCAAGCGCCAGCCCCCCCCCCAGGTGTGCTCACCTCCTCACGTCAAACCAGAGTCCAGTCTCTGTTTGCACACTATGCAGGGCCACCATCAACTCCTTCTCCTCTCCCGTCCCACATTGGTGCCATCAGCACATCCCACCAGCCCAGCTTCTGATGTGGACACCTGCGTGCTGTCACATGCACGCCTTCCCAAAGACTGACTGCTGGGCCCCTGCTCCACTGCCCATGATGCTGGTTAGTCCAGGTGACAGGCGCGGGGGCAGGGTGACCCGTGCGCACAGGGGTATGCGGTGAGGACCTATGACACGCTTGCAAACCTCGCAGGGCCCACTCCAGCGTGCCCCCGGCAAAGGCTGCTGCAATCTCAAGAGGGATGGCTCCTGGCTGAGCTCTTATGTCCTGGGGTGCTGTGTCACTGTCACTGCATTCTAAGCCTTCCTGCCACTGCTGGGTGTCAGCGTGGCCTACCCTCATGGACGATGCTGCAACTGTGGCCTTCTGCCAAGCCTGGTCCAAACACTGCAAGCAGGAGGGAGGACACGGACGCTCGTAGTTCTCGACACGGCCTCCCGATTACACTAAGGGCACCTCTGCTCAGAGCCACAGCCCGGGAGGAGGCCAGGTCACCACAACCAGCTGGCAGAGGCCACCACAGCCCTCTTCCCGAGGAAAGGCACACAAGCAAGGCACCCGGCTGCAGGTCCCAGCTCTGCCCAGTGGTGGGCGGCCAGCTGTCTCTTTCGTCCCCAGCAGGTGCGGGAGCAAAGAGGCAACAGCTCCCCCAATTCCAAACTCAGTGTTGCCATGCTAGGGTTAATAAAAACCACGTTTGTGAAAAGTGGGAAGAGAGACAACCTCCCGACCTAAAGACAGTCCCCTCTAAACAGTTCCCACAGTCCAGGCGCCTGGGGACTTTTAAACCTCTCCAGGGCTCAGTGCACAAGGAGCACAGGGACAGACACGGCTGCGTCCTCCCCAGAGCCCAGGCAGCAGGGCCACACCAGCAGGGGTGAGCCAAGGTTTCCGGCCCTGCTCCAGGCCAGAGTGTGCCTCGGCGATGCCACACACAGGCAGGCAAAGCTGCAGACCCAGAGACAGACGTCTGCTGACTTGCTGGAGGCACAGCGCTGAGGCCTTGTCCAGCTTCCTGGAGGAGAAGACCCTCCAGCGTCTGCCGAGAGCACTCGGTGAGGGCCAGCCGGGACCGACCGAGGCACACGCATGGGCCGGCTCACCTCAGGCCCGCACATGTGGGGCCTTGGGACAGGCCTGGTGGAGGACGGGGTGCTGGGCTCGTCCAAGGACACCTGACTGGAAAATACAGTTTGCCCCTAGACACCCACTGTCTAACTGAGTGTGCTCCAGGAGCCAGCGGCAGAGAGGGGGCACTACTGAGCACCAGACTACAGTCTGTTTTGGCTGCGGCTGCGGGCCCCCCACCCATGCTGTGCTTGGCAGGGACAGCTGAAGTGGTACACTAAGCAGCAAACTCACATTCCGTCCCTGACCGGTCTCTCACACACACACACACACACACACACACCTGCACACACGTGCACATACACCCACACGCGCGCACACACGTGAAGCCACCCCACTGGGCCTCCCGGCCTGCATCTTGACCACGACCCAAATGCAAGCACTTCAGGCCAGCTGACACATGACAGGGCCCTCTGGGGGATGGAGGGAGCCCCCTCGAGAGAGATGCAATATGGCCCCTCACAGGGAGGCCCAGGCAGTACAGACAGGGTCTCTGCCACCAGGGGACACAGGGGCTGCATGTCTCATGTACCTGACCCTGGGCCCCAAGGGCCTGCCTGTCCTCAGCCCTTGGCCATGCCTGGCCCAAGGCCACACACCAGGGCAGGAGCTGCCATTAGGGTTTTCTTTTTTTTCCCAAACAGAAATATTGTTACAGTATTTCTTTTTTCCCCAGCATTACTGAGATATAATTGACATACAAAATTGTATAAGTGTAAAGTGTACAACATAACGATTAGATACTTGTATATAACAAATGAATGCCACAGTGAGTCTAAGCTAACAAGCCCATCACCACATAGCTACAATTTTATCTTCTTGTGGTGCGAACTTTTAAGATCCACTCTCTTAGCAGGTGTCAAAAGTACAGTACAGCATCCTCAGCAACACATCAGCATGGCGTGTGGTACCTCACACCTCCAGGACTCATTTATCTTATGATACCATCAGGTCCTAAAAGCTGCGGGACGGGCGCTCGGATGTGTTCTCAGTGCAACAGGCTCACCATCGAGCAGGGACAGAATAAACTGGGAGCAAGGTCACTGCTCACCTGCTCCCATCTTGTCGGGCATCTGCCCCAAACCCATTCAACAGGAGCCGAGGCACCTGAACAGCACACACCTGAGGACAGCTGGCATTCGGCTTCTTTCCTGACAACACACAGTTGGGGCCCCTGCAAGCAAGACAGAAGGGGGGGGCACACATGCAGCAGGTGGACCCAAGAAAGAAAGCCCATGAATGAATCTTAACAGCTGCACCACTGACATTAGCCCTTTAAAAGGACATATTTTCATTTGTTTTAGGTCAAGAAAGCACTCTGAAAAAGTGTAAGTAAATAAATATCATTGCAAACATTTAAACTATTACCTCATTGAATGTGATAAAGCTAATATAATATTATAAAGTTTACAATAAATAAATGGAAAATAAATTGCCAACGCAGGTATAGAAACTGTAATTCAGAGAGTCAGAAAATCCATAATTAGCTCTAATGAATATTTAAAGTCAAAGTTCAACCCAACTTTTTTGAATGTTTGACCTACTCTATCAATACGGTTCAGGGCATCCATTTATCACAGGACACGACGACATCTGAATAGAAGCGCGCCCCGGCCTGCCTTCGGGAAGTCCTGCGCTCGCCCAGTCCTCCGACCACCACACCTGTCAACACTGTGTCTGTCACGTCTGTGAATATTGACTCCTTGCCTGTTCTGCTAAAAACAATTAAAATACTTTTTACATATTTATAAACCTGACTGTCAAGAGTGCTTATTAATTCTCCATTAGTGAAACGCAGTTCAGTTGGTGCTGAATTTCTGCCAGAACAGCAGGCGCAGGGTGGGGGCCCGGATCCTTCTGCAGCAGGGTCACCCCACGGTGTGAGGTCGGCCCCCTGGTGTGGTCGGTCCACTGACAGAGCCAGGCCCTCAGGGCTCTGAAGGGCGGGCTGGGTGTGGAGCAGAAATGGAGCTGTGTGGCTGCAGGAGGTTCGAGCTCCCGTGATAACATGGAACAAGGAGTGTGTCTCTGAGACGGGCTACGGCCTGAGCTTGGGCCCGACCTGGGCCTCGCATGACTCAACGCCCAGGGAGGGCAGCTGAAACTGCCTCCTCAGGCAGCTCCGCAGCGGCGGGGGTGGGGGGGGCCAAACCCGGCATCTGCAAACGCTGCTGTTAAAGCCATTTGCCGGCCTCAACTGGAGCCTGCTAATGCGACAAAGGACCACACCCAGTCATCAGTTTGCTTCCGGAGCTGAGCCCTGATAGCAGCAAGCCCGCTCCTCAGACACGCTGACTCAGGACAGGGACAGAGAGCGACATGCACTGCAGATGGTGCACAATCGCACAGCACACATCTGTTGAGTGTTTCCACTTCCCTGACGGGGCCGCCCTCACCAAGGCAGAAGCCGAGGAGGAAAGTACACAAAGCTACTAGTTAGAAACACCTCCATCACTTTGTATTTGCAAACAAATCAATGGCCAGTAATTAATCATTTCCGCAATTAGGTAAGCAGCCAAAGTACATATCATTAACCTGCGCGCCTCCTGCATCCGGCCCCCTTCTGCACGAAAGAGAGAAAATTCCCAAAGCTCAGATCAAGTCAGCTTAGCCGAGAGCGGCACACAGGAACATATCTTTCTTCTCGGATACTAGGAAAGAGGAAAACGCACAAGTGCTTCTCGAGTATGACCCCAAGGTGGTAACAGGTGCGGTCACCTGTGCAGCCGACATCCTCGTGAAAGTATCAGCTGCTGGTTTCCAGCAGCCCGGTGAGCAACAGCTGGGTCTGAGCCCCCGGCACGCCCGCCAAGGCCTGCAGAAGGGAGCCCCCTCCCACAGTTGCAAGGGGACACAGACCTACTTCTGCCTCTCCGGAGGGACCCGGAGGGGGCTCCCCTGCAAAGCTGGCTGCTACGTTCTACTGCTGCAACAGGAGAGCGTGCGAGGGGGGTCACAGCCCAGCATGTGGCCTGGAAATGCTACCTGTCAGGAAGGCCGACTGCATTTATGAAATGCAGCACCAAACTCGGTGATTCTAAGCTCCTCTGAGATAGCACATTACGGTGTTTCCACGGATAAAGCACTTTCAACTCGTTATTTTTAAAAAATAAAATACAAGGATCTATGAACAGGAAAAAAGCTTCATCAGATACTGTGGATAATTGATCCTCAAGTTTGCAACAAAATACAGAACATCAGCTGTTCTAAGTTTGACTTGACAGACTGGAAGGACTCAGGGCTGGAGAAGCCCCTCACCGCAGAGCGGACGGATCGCCTCACACTTGACCACCCCGTGCCAGGATGCGGCCGTGCACAGGAGCATGCGGGTGCGGAGGGACCCGAAGAAACTCCCGTCAGGGGTGCAGGCTGCTCAGCTCAAGTTCTAGCATTCTCTCAGGGCCAGCTGCAAACACCTCCGCTCTCTGAGGACAAATTTAGAAGGTCAGAGCGCGGTGGGCCTGGCACTGCTCCCGAGGCTGTGCATCGGCACACTGGGCGGGCGTGTCCTCTTTCGACACCTCATCTCCCTTGTAAGACAGGAGAAACGCCAAGACGTTCAGTTTCAAGGACCAACGAGCACTGAGGACACAGCTACGGGAGACGGGATGCATCCCATGAGCTTAGAACCCCACAATGTTACAGCTGTTTTACACCCGGGGGACTCGCATAAATACACACACACCTTGTACGTACACACACAGAGCTCCCTTTCAGAGAAGCTGGAGCTCTCAGGAGAGGTGCATACGAATGCAGTGGCTGCAATTCTGGAAACACTAACAAACTAAAAATCACCCAAATCTTAACAATGTGAAGATGGGTAAAGGAAATTCAAAATATTCCTACAAAAGAACACTATACAGCGGAGAAAAGAAACAAAGTACACTCAAACTATAGATGAGCTTCACAAACAATGTCAAGAAAGAGGAAATTTCTGAAAACTTCATATGGTACAATACTGAGAGAACAAAAAACATAATCAAAAGGAGCTAAAACAAAAAAAATGTGATATTACAATTACATCAAAAAAGGAATAAAATGATAAACACACAATTCAGAATAGGTGTTATCTGTGGGGGTAGGGCCATGAGCCAGGGCAGGAGTACACAGGCAGACATAAGTTACTGTTCCAGAAAGATCTTATGCTGCATGAGGATTTCAGAGGTGTTCATTGTGTTATATATAAGAAATGAAGTAATAAAGGAAGAAACGGATCAGGACAGCGCAGCATGGATGAATGATGATGACACTGCTGTCCCACGCTGGGCTCCCAGTGGGCAGACAAGGCAACAGGGTCTCCACGTGGCAATACCCCAGCAGGGCCACACAAGGGCAGCTGCATCTGGACCCTGCTCTGCATCACTGACGTCACCGTCCTCTCCCCAGAGGTGGCTGCCATCTTGAATGGCGATGATCAAGGTCAAAGGTGGTTGGGCTTGGAACTCTCGGCGTCATCCGCGCCATCACATCTACCTTGCCCTCAGGAACTTGAGTCTTTTCCATTCAAAGATATATTTTAGAAATGTTCAATGTTGAGACATGCAAATTTAGATGATTTTTAATGTCACATAATGACCCCATATACAAAAACACTGCAATTTATTTATCCATTCTCCTGTTGGACGTGAAGACTGTTTCCAATGTTTTCACTATTACAACTGTTGCTGTGACGAACATCCTTGCATGGTGTCCTTGAGCACAAGCGTGAGAAAACACAGGATCTGTCTGTATTAAACGTGTGTGCATACACATAAATATAATATGTCGTTGGAGTTTTTGGGTCATAGCGTATGTGCATCTTCAAGGTGGGCGTCACAGGTTTCCATGACGACCCACACCTCCACCAGCAGTGTGGGGCAGTGTCCACTGCTTCACAGCCTCATCAAGACCTGGTGGCAGTGGACTGTGATCTTTGCCCCTTGAGTGGGTGTGAAGTTATGCGTCACTGGTTTGATTTGCATTTGCATTACACTAGCATAGTCGAGCACTGCTTTTTATTTATTGGAGTGCTGGGTTTCTCCTGTGGACTCCTCATTCATATCCCTTGTCCATTTTCCTATTTTCTTTGTCTATTACTTGAATTACAAAGAATTTCTCCCACTCCTTGGCTTATCTCATCAATCGTTTTACGGTATCTTTCATTAAATAGAAATTTTTGTTTTTAAAGCAGTCAAGTCAATGGATATATTCCTTTATGGCTTACGCCTTTACATCTTATTTGGAAATAGTTCCCTAATCTGACTCCACAGTGACCTTTCCCATACTCCTATGTAAGAGCCGCAAGACTGTGTCTTTCCCATATAGGCTTTTATAATAACAGGGACTTATTTGCGGGTGTGGCGCAAGGCAAAATCTCGTGTTATTTCATTTCAGATGGAATTCCATATTGTCTGGTTTCCCCCAGTATTTACATCACCACAGTTGTATACCACATTTCCATCTATTTGGGGCCTGTTCTCTGGGATCTCGATTCTGTTCCATTGGTCTCTTTCAATAACAAGACTTTTTCCTATTTTACCTTTATAATAAGTCAATATTTAGTAGCATAAGTGCTCCATTTTCTTTTACTTCACAATTGCTTTTGTTATTTTTGGCCCTTTGTATTTCCATATGAAACTTCAGAACAGCTGCCAAATTATACCCAAAACACCCTGCTGGGATTAGGGCTATAAATGCAGAGCCTCTACAGATCGGCTCGGGGAGAGCTGACGCCTTTTTCACAACCAGACGTCTTTCCCATAAACATGACCTATCTTTAGCCATACATTGAAGTCTTTTTTAAATGTCTTTTAACAAAGTTATATAATTTTCTCCATAAAGGTCTTGAAGATCTTTCTTAGATTTATTCTTAAGTCTCTTTTACTTTCTACTGCTGTTAGAAAACAAAATTTTTTAAACCACTGTTGGCTTACAACCATTTGTTGCTAGCGAATAGGAATGCTATTGAGTTTTGTATATTAATCTTACATCCAGCAACCCTGCTCTGCTCACTTTTAGTTCGAATAATTCTATGTTCCCTTGTATAATCTGTGAGTAAGGACGGTTTGTTTCTCCTTCACAATCCTTATACTTTTTCTCTTTTTGTTTTTTTGTCTTGTTGCACTGCTAGGAGGTCTGGCTCCAGGCTGAACAAAAGAGCCCAGCTCTGCACTGAGGACAGGCTGTGCGTGTTGGGGATGAGGAGCATGGAGGTGAGGGCACAGTGGGGGATATAACTGAACGCGGGACTTGACAATAAATTGAAAGTAGGGTCTCAAAGAAAAGGAGGGTCAGCAACGCCCCAGGGCCTTGTCAGAGTTGCTGGAGGAGGGAGCTGCCACTTTCTTAGGTCGAGGAGACTAACAGAGGGCAGGGTTTGGTGGAAAGAGGCATCAGGCTAGACCTGTGATGCTGACATGCCTGTGAGACACCCAAGTGGGGATGCCACACAGGAGGCTGGATTCCTGAGCCTCAAGTTCACGGTCAATGTCTGGGTAAGAAGGGACATTTGTGAGTTGTCTGTGAAGACTGACATTTGAGGCTGTGAGAATGCTGAGGGGAGAGAAGTCTGTCTGCAGGCTGAGCCCTGGGTATCATCCTGAGAGGACAGGGCAATGAGCAAGGCAGGGCTGGCCAGGGTGACGTGATGGACAATCACAGGGAGCTCTGGTTTTTAGTTGGTTAAAGTAGCGAAATTGCTTTAAGAGACTTTAAATGTTATGCCAGCCTTGCATTCTTGGCATCAACCTAACTTGGTCACGATGCATGTGTTTACACATTGCTAGACCCGGTCTGCTAACTCTGTGTTTAGGAGTTTTGCACTGTTTCCAATCTTGTGCTGGCTCTCACCAACCCGGTGAAATTATTCTATGCCAAGTTTTCAATGATGCCCTGGTTGTAAATCCAAAGTAGACTTCATGGCCCCTGGCATCTCAGCAGCCTGGGACCCTGCCCTTCCCTCCTCCTGCCAGCACCTATATTTCCGGGTCTCTGGGCACCACACTGTGCCTCTCTGCACCTCCCCCTCCAGACGGCAATGACACAGTGGATCTGCTCAGGGTCCCCTGTGAAGCCCTCCCCCTCTCTCTCCCTTTGGGGTGGCCTCCCCCGTCCCCCCTGCCAGTTGACAGCTCTCACAGGCACAGCACTGGGCTCCCCCTGAAGGCCAGCCTCACAGGCCCAGGGGCACGCAGTCCCCACCCGGATCCTCATCGGGAGTCCAGTCTCCCAAGTCAGGACATTATCACAGTGCTCACCCTCCTGCTCCCGGGGAAAGGTGGATTTCTCTAGATTCCTCTAGGGGCTTCTTTCCCTCTGTGTCCCTCCCCTAAATGTCCATTCCATACATGAATCCCACGGATTACAGAGCCACTGTCTATCTCAACCTGCCACTTCTTTCCATCCCACTGTTCCAGGCCAGGCGGGGTCTCTGCCGGGGACCCCTGCTTCCTCTCCTGCCACTGCTCCTCGGCCTCTTCTGCACTTGATGCCATGGCGACCTTCTAAAAACAGAAAACGGAACCCTGACGCTCTAGCACGCTGGCCTCCCTGGCCTGCCCCTGCACATCCCTCACGCCCCCTTCCGCAGCCCACAAGGTTCCAGCCACACTGGCTCTCAGGGCCCAGAGAAGGCCGAGTTCTGCTCTCCTCAGGGTATTTACCTGCTTTGCCTTTCCCCCTTTACAGCTTCTTCTCACATGACCCCCTGCTGCTGCAGGTTTTCATGGAAATGCAGCCTCCTCCAAGTAGCCCTCCCATCTGCTCTATACAGCCTCAGCAGCCCCAGCAAATCCCGCTGTCCTTTTGCAGTGCTGCCCACTCTGACTGTGGGCTTGTTTCCTTCCTACCATCTGTCTTCTTTACTGGAGCTGGAGGGGGAGCTCCTTGAGGGTGGTCTGGTCACTTGTGAGTCTCCAGCACAATGCTTGGTACACGGCAGGAGCTGAGTGACTCCCAGTTAAATGAGAGAGATATGGCTGTGTGGAGCAGTGTGTGGAGTGACGGGCTACACGGCTCTGGATCTCACATGCAGGGCTGTTTGCTTGGTTTTAAAGGACAACCTCACGCATCGCTTCACAGTGCTTCCAAGAGGCTGAACATAATGCGCAAAAAATAACACACTTTTTACCAACAGGCGGAACAACTATTTCACAAGAGTAAGCCCAAGACTTCTGGTTTTAAAACAATTTAATAGATTGAGTAATAAATCAAAGCAAAGTTACTATAACATTCATTAGATTATAAACAATAATAAATGGAACAAAGCTTTTGTTTAAATCAATGTAGAGCTTCATTGATCTTTTCCTGTATAATAAACTCAGGGACGGGCAATCTAATTGGATGGGGCGGCATTACTGCTCATTTCATCCAGTACTGTCCAGAAGGGTAGCATGTGGGGACGGTGGCATTTAGAATGTCACTGTCACGAGGGCTGCTCTGCCTCTCCAAGCAGCTCTGTAACCATCTCAAATGAGAGCTGACTTATTTACAAAGTACTGACTTTCCAATTTCAGCTTCTGAGGCTAAACATGAAATGACGGCACAAAGGTGTCCCCCTGTCTGACCTCACCACGAGCCCCTCTCTAGGCTGGCTGCCTGCTCCGGAGATGCACGTATAATTTCATTTTGTCTCCTGTCCAACAGCTAACATCAGAAGTTAATTAAATTGGTTGTCCATTGTATTCATCTACTTACAAAGTTAATGATATTCTGCTCCTGAATTAAAGAGCATTTTATAAAGCATGCCCCGTGGAAGCTGCGTGCTGGACACGGGGTGCTGAGCCATGTCACAGCCCCTGGCTGCAGTGTCCTCCATCAGGCAGCCCGTGAAAGGCCGGGCAAAGCACCAGTCATCCTGACAGGGAGGGCAAACAGTCCACGCAGCAGCCACTCAATGCCTCGCATGGCCTACAATAAATGCCCCCAGATTAATGCGCCTGTTAACATTTCATATTACCATGGTGAGGAACAGCTAAATGGAACGACACGGCCTTTAAAGCGGCCCTGCAGACAGGCTGTCAGGCAGGGGTGGGTGCCACGTGGTGCTGAGGGTGACGCAGTGGGTGATGCCAGATCCTCAAACAGCCAGGGATGCTCTGCGCCCTCCTCAACTCGGGGTAAGGTCACCAGCTGGCTCAGGAAATAGCCTTTCTGAGCGCGCTCGCTCATTTGCTCACTCACGCAGCCGTTCCACAGATGATCACTGGCACCTCCTCCGTGCGCGCACCGTCCTAGGGTCTGAGAATTCCCGACGGGGAAACGGCCAAGAGCAAGATGGTGCCATGACATGGGGACAGCAAGAGGGAGCTGCCCACCAGGCTCAGCTTCTGAGCACAGGCTGTGAGCGGGGGAGGCACTCGACGGCAGCGCCAGGGTTCTGCCAGGACAGCTGGCAGTGGGCGCCACCGTCACCTGGGACAGGGAGGGCTCTGGGAAGAAGGCGTCCAGCTTTGGACAAGCTGAGGTTGAAATGGCTGTAAGACACTTCAAGTGGACATCAGAAGGCAGCTGGACGCACCAGTCTGGAATCCAGGACAGAAGTCTGGGCACAGATGTAAATGAGAGGTGGTCAACATGTGGACAGTCCTCAATGCCATGGATGCTGAGCTTGCTGAGGAGGGCCTAGAGCCAGAGCAAAGGGTAGGGGACACAGGGCGGTCAGGGTGGACACAAGGCAGTCAGTGTGAACATGGGACAGTCAGTGTGGACACGAGGTAGTCAGTGCGGACACAAAGCAGTGAGTGTGGACACAGGGCAGTCAGCGTGGACACAGGGCACTCAGCATGGACACAGGGTGGTGAGCATGGATATGGGGTGGTCAGCATGGACACAGGGCTGTCAGCGTGGACACAGGGCTGTCAGCGTGGAGAGGGGGCAGTCAGTGTAGATGGGGACGGTCAGTCTGGACATGGGGCCATCAGTGTGGACACAGAGGGATCAGTATGGACACAGAGCAGTCACTGTGGACACGGGGCGGTCCGTGTGGACACAGGGTGGTCAGTGGGGCTAAAGAGTGGCCAACGGGGAGAAAGGAGAGTCATGGGGACAAGGGGAGGTCAGGAATGGTTGGTGGGGGCATAGGGCGCTCAGGGACGAGGATGGAACCAGGGGCAGGTGGTGTCCAGGAAGTAAGTTGGGAGGAAGGAGTGGCCACAGGGCCTGACCTGGCACATGGAGTGCACGGGGCGCAGAGTGACCCCCAGATCCACAACTTGGAGGCCGGTGGTGATGTGAGAAATTCTGCAACATGAAATTCCTAGCTCCCTTCATAGTTAGTTGTAGACACGGGGCAGAGGCTGCTCCTGCATCCCAGGGAACAGCCCACGTGTACGAGATGAAAGGTGCCGGCGAGTGGCTGACGCTGCCAGCACAGAGAAAGGGAGAAAGGCGGGGCAGGAAGGACCCACACCCACCGCATTTCCGGCCTGTCCTCCCTGCCAGGGCAGGGCGGGCCGGGTGGGCAGTGCCCACTGCTGAAGACACCGCCCTGGCCCTTCTGAAGGGGACAGGTGTGAGGAGGGGCCTGCAGACCTCGCCAGTCCACAGCCCTGCAGTCTCCCTCACCCGACGATTACCCGCTGCCATTCAGCACAACATCCTGGGCCTTCCTCTTCAAAAGGAAGTCCTGAAGACTTCCGCCTGGGGCGACATATTCCACGAGCCAAGGCCTGACAACAGGTGGCAGGCAGACCAGCCGGCCGTGCCTGTTTTATGGGAGAAGGGCGAGCAGGCGGAGAGGTACACGTTACAGAATTCACATTGTGTGCCCATTGCCAGCCTAGGCGACGAGAAGAAATGCCGCAGACCTAGAGGTCCTGTCCATCGTCAGTGAAAAAGCTGGGAAGGGATCCTGAGGCTCTCTGCAATCACCCCCACATTATTTTTTTAATTTGCATCACTTAGGTATTTGCCTCTCAAAATGAGACTCATCTGCAATATGGATGCTCTTTTCAATAATCCAGAACTTTGCAGATCGAAAGTTTCAATAACGAGCAAAGAAAAATCTCAGTCTTCAAACAACAACTGGCTTTAATTATGAAATTCATTAAGTCATACATATTTTTCCGTGTCTAAATGACTACCAAAGCAAATCAATAGACTTTTATGTCAATTAAATTACATGGAGAGTTTGCATCATAATTAAAACAGCTCTGACTTTTATCTTTTGTCTTCCAAAAATCATTATCTTTTCAATTACAATTTCATTCTTACAAATGTTCCGGAGAAATAGGTTATGTGCATTATGGATATAGGATAATTAAAGTAAAATGCACTTTAAGAGATGTCCAAACTGAACACAAGCTGTTTACAAAATACCTTCGGCCATTAGAAAAGCCTGAGGCGCATAAAACGCTACTAAAAAGGTTTAATTGATTTTTAAATTTCAATCATACTGGGAAATCACTGTCTACTTCAGTTTCCAATAATTTAACTCAGTCCCCGTTCCATGGAAGTGCTAGGACAGCGATGTTGTTCGACAGGCGTGCCTGACACGGGTCCACCTCTCCCGGCTCACAGCTCATTGCTTGGACTCGGTCAAGCCCTGGCAGCGCTGACCCCAGACACCTGCCCAGCTGGGCGCCGCTGGTGCCAGTGGCCGTTACTCCGCCCTCTGCTCTCAGCCACGGGAGGTATTTCACGGCATGTGCTCGACACACACGCATACCCCACGGAGACCTCTCTCACTGCTTTCCCTTCCTTTCTGCACCTCCGGCTTTCCACCTGGGATTCTTTTCTATCTGCGTGAAGAACATCCTTCAGTAGGTACTGCCTTCTGTGGGGGTCTGCTGGTCGCAAAGCCTTTTCGGCTTTATTTGAATAAAAATGTCTATTCCACCATCACTCCTCCTCTTCTTTTTTTTTTTTTGAGATAGATTTGCCCTGGGCTAACACCAGTCTTCCTCTATTCCACCAATGACCTCTATGTGGGTCACTGCCACAGCATGGCCACCAACGAGTGGTGCAGGTCTGCGCCCAGGAACCAAACCCAGGCTACCAAAGTGGAGTGCGCTGAACTTAACCACTAGGCCACAGGCTGCCCCAACCCACCGTCATTTCTTTATTTTTTTTTGAGGAAGATTAGCCCTGAGCTAACTACTGCCAATCCTCCTCTTTCTGCTGAGGAAGCCTGGCCCCGAGCTAACATCGTGCCCATCTTCCTCTACTTTATATGTGGGACGCCTATCACAGCATGGCTTTTGCCAAGCAGTGCCTTGTCCATACCCGGGATCCAAACCGGCAAACCCCGGGCTGCCAAGAAGCAGAACATGCGAACTTAACCGCTGCACCACCGGGCCATTCCCCGCCACCATCATTCTTGAAAGGCACTTTCGCTGGACATCGAATTCTCTGTTGGCAGTTTCCCTTCAGGGGCTGACAGTACCCTTGAATGTCCTCCGGCTTTCCCTGCTTCTGCTGCCCCTCGGAAGGCATTCTCCCTCCTTCCCCACAGCAGCTTTTAAAACGGCCTCTTGGTGTATGCTTTGCTCAGTTTTACTATGATCCGTCTGGGTACGGACTTTTTTTATCCTGTTTGGGGCTCACTGAGATTCCTGAATTTGTGTATTCAGATTTTTCACATGTTGGAAAACTGTCACTTATTATCTCTTCAAAAATGACTTCCAATCCCCTCTCGGGCTCCAGTGACATGTCTGTGAGCACACACGTCTTCCACGCCTGACGCACTCCCCACCCCGTCCTCTCGTCTCTCCAGGGTTCACTGTAACACTGTCTCCTGGCCCATGTGCAGCTCATTGCCTCCATCTGCAGCTCTGCGATTTCTAGCTATGTGACTTGGGCAAATACATACATCAGTAAAGTCTCAGTTCCCCCACTTGTAAAACAGGGCCAGTATCTAATTTTTCCTGTGTGAGGGTCTATAGGAGACAAACACAGAACAAGCATCCGTTAAAGAAGCCACTGGAATACGCAGCTGTCTGTCTCTGCCTTGAGTTAGGTACTGTATTATGTCAACCTCTGAAACACCTGGCCTCAAGCTTTAACACCCAGTGTTCACCGGATCAACCTCTAATCGACACCAACCCTGACCGGCCCCCAGCGCATCCTTGTTCAACCCCACCTTCCTCCACTGAGTGTGAGCAGTGCCCAGCGGCTCAGAATGCAGCTCTGGAGCAGAACGCCCACCTCGAATCCAGCACCTGCCTCTTCCTAGTTTGGAGCCATCAATCAGGTTACTGAACCTCTGTGTGCCTCAATTTCCCCATCAGTAACATGGGAAGACAATCCAGCATCTGCTTCATAGGGTAGCTTTGAGCCCTTTATGGGGACACATGGAAAGCATGCAGAGCAGTGTTATAACAGCTCGGTGTTGACAATTATCTGATTAGGTGACACTGTTATTTCCTACCAACCCCTGGGGCCCTGACCACCCAGAGGAAGAACAGAGGACAGCCTCAGATGTGTCCTTAGCTGGTACTGGAATAAAAAGGCACAGTAAGGAGGGGCGTGCCAGCTAGGAAAGGCTTCCTACTCCCACAGCACGGAGGTGCCCATTTCTAATCCCCTCCCCCGTGAGTCTGATGCCCCTCCCTCAGCCAGGGGGAGGCCACTCCACCAGGAGCCTGACTGACCGCCAGCCACTGCAGGCCCCCCACCCCCACCAGGAGAGGCAGAGGAAGCAGCTCCAGCACGCCCCACACTCCGCCACGCAGTGGCCAGCTGGCCACGATGTGAAAGAAAGACCTCTGCTTCCCCACTGCCCTTAGGAGGCCAAATCACGAATAGGCTTACGGGAAAGGCTGTCTCCCACTAATGGCCTCGACATAAATCAGACACACTGACAAGAGCACAGAGTGACCCCATCAACCCCCCTCCATGTGTGCTTTCTCCACTCTGGCGCTGCCACCCTGACCACAACGGTATCTGTCATTTTCCTTAAAAGTAAGAGAAATCAGTGTCTCCACAGGACCAAGAATCCAGGGGGAGCTGTGGGGTCGAGAGGTTTCTTCCCTCAGAAGAGGGAACAGCCGGCATGTGTGTCGACAGGCAGACAACCCGCACAAAGGGACTAACCGATGCTAGGGCAACTCCGGATGGAATCTCCTGGGCGGCCAGCAGGGATGCTAAGTCATGCACAACTGGGAGCACGACACCCCTGCAGGGCAACGGGCGGGGGCAGGCAGGGCACGGTACAGCAGGCGGCCCTCCCACTGTGCCCCTCTCCTCAGGGACCAGAGACCCCACGGCACCCGGCCTGCCTCCCGGTCACAGAGTTGCACTGGGGGGAATGACAACAAGCCAGGATGCGGTGGGAGAGTCTGATATACGGGTCGATGCCTGCGGAAGGAGGAGGGGCTGGAAATGTGAAGGGGGATACGGAGGGCACGGGGGCCCAGGGCTGGGCAGAAGACAGATCAGGAGGGCTCAGTGAGAGAAGAAACGTCTTCTGGGGAAAAGTGTGTAAGCCTGGGGCTTTGCCAATGGAGGTCCAGAGTACCCTGCAGGGGCTTGGGGTTGGGGTAGGCCGGAAAGGGACGGGCAGGGGCATAGTGAGCGGAAAGACTGGGGGGACGGTGGGGGACCCCTCGCACGGGGAAAGAGCACACCACCCATGAGTGCTGGGGGTCTGAGAGGGCAGGAAGTGGCAGGAGGTGCTGCCAGGGCACAACACGGCCGGGTGTGGATGGTAGATCCCCCTTGCAAGACTGGGGGCACACACGCGTAATTAAACGTCATCGTTCCCGCCCGGTCGCTGTGTGATGCTCAACATATCATGCTAGGAGCTACACTCGATGAGAACAGTGCAGGGGGAGGACAGAGCTGGGGTCCACAGGAAATAATGAAATGCCAACGAACAAAATACGCAGAGTGGGAGAGAGCACACAGAACAAAGCTATTCTAGAACTCAAGGTCAAAGAGGCAAGCACTGAAATCCTAACATCCCCACACAAGCTTCACTGCACATGATCATCTCAAAACTGCCTCCAGGACCACACTGACGCCCTGTCTCAGGAAGGAGAGCCCCTGATGTCACCCTCCTGATGTCACCCCACGCCGGCCAGGACTCAACTGTACACATGGCCGATTCCCTACCCGGTTAACCACCCTCTGCCAGTGCTCTGCCAGCAACGAGAGGAGCCGCCGGGGCCCTCACCCTGCTTTCGGGGAGAAGCTGAGACATGAGCACAGGGTCTGTCCCGGGGTCAGCGAGACGCCCTCTCATTCTCTGTGAAGACACGCCAGCTGGTCTCAAGAGCAAGGGGGAGACAGGACACGCGTGCGCTTCCTCTCAACTCACTCGGCCTGCGTAGCAGGGGCTGCGGGGCCCAGCGGGGGCCAGCCACTCGCTCACCAGCACGCCTCACCAGCCGTTTCTTAGCCTTTCTGTGTCTCAGGATCCCTACCTATAAAATGGGGGACTCGTGGTCGGGTCCTTAGAACAGTACCTGGCAAACAACAGGTGGCCAATGGAAGCTGGCAGTGGTGCCATGTCGGAGCATGGCCATCTAAGCTGGCCACAGACCTGAACCAGACTGAGCGTGCCGCGGCCAAGGGCTGGCGACCACCGAGCGATTCCGAGAACGAGCAGAACGACACAAGCTTTCAGTCACACTGGGGGAAACGGGAAGCCCCCTTAAGATCCCTGCGCACATCTACATTTCACTTGAGAGAAATATCAGCATTTTTTCATTTCCCTGATCATGCTTTAATTAAATCTCCAGCCCACCGTTTAAAATAAAGCCATTATGGACAGTGATCAAGAATTTCATCATTCTCTATTGAGCTATAAAATCAATCACGTGAGTTTTTATTACGTAACCTCTAAGGCTGAACCAGTTTGAGGTTAAAAGATTTGATGGCTCTGATGTCAGCCAAAAGAAGTCGTCAAATGTGCTTGCTTCTGAAAAAGAAGCATCCTGCTTCATCTCCGCACTTCTCCACCTGGCGGCACCGCTCCAGTTACACACGTGGCTCTGCACAATGATCATGAGAAAACTGAACTGAAAAGAGAGGCAAAGGGCTGTTATTCCCACGGCAAGAACGTGCGCCTCTCACGTCATTCCATCTGAAAAGGGACCAGGGACTGAACCCTGAAATTTGCCTTTGGAATCGTCCCCGGAGGAAGTGTGGCGCGGCCGCAGGAGCCGTGTTAGGAGGGGTGCCCGCCCATGACGGCCCCTCGTGAACGGCGGGCCCCTCAGCCCCCCACTTCTGCTCTCACCACATGACCGACAGCCACGAGGGCCCAGGGACACGGGGACATTAGAAGAACTGAGTAATTCTGGTTGATGTTACCTAGGAATAAGAAAAAATAACAAATACTTATAAAAGTTACACCTGAAAAATCTCCACTCCAACTTACGTTCAGTGTACTTAGCAAAAAGGTCAGAGCTCGGAATCTGCTGGATAAATAAATGTTGGTGAGGCGGATGAATCACCGGAGAATTGGTGCATGGCAGCGAATGAATAACCTGCAAATGCTTCCCAAACCCCATTATTTCCCCTTCTCCAAGAGCCCAAGATTCATGTCCCCGCATGCCGCCAGTTCATTACCGAGAAACATCATCCCTCTCCCGGCTCTCGCTGGGCAGCGCGCGGCCCCTCGAGGACCCTTTAATGTTTAATTCCCCATCATCCGCTCCACTGAACAGCTTAATCTCTGCTTGTATGATCAATACTATATCAGTGTAAATTAAAATGACAATTTTAAAGTAATTAAGCCTGTTAATGCTCGATTCAAATGTCATTATTTGCACAAGGGATTGAGGAGAAATTACATCGTGTCCAGGGTGACAGGACGAAGTCTGAGCCGCCTCAGGCCTGTGTGTGCTGCCACTGGGGGCCTTAGCAAAGCGGATTAACTTCTGCCTCGCCCTGCCAGGGTACCTATCCAATTTCTAAAGAGGATAACGCAATTTGATAAATTTAATTCCCGCTACAAACTCAATTATTGTGATAATAGATGAAAACTGGGAGGGGACGCGAAACAAGCCCACGTTTTTACACACACTTAACTCTGGAATGAAACACAACAGTTACGGTTTGATCTGATTTGTTCTCTCTCTTTTTGAAAACCCTTTAAATGATTACGATGTTTGGAAGAACAGCCAACATTTATTAAAGAGCCTAGCTCTGACCCAAAGGGGCTGCGGCTCGGCGGCTCGGGTCACGTGGAAGCGCCTGCTGTCTGGAGCGTGCGCGCAGCATCTACTAGACCAGCACATTGTCACATTACTGGGTCTCATAAATAGATGCCGAAAACGCGGCCAGCCTCGGACGGAGCCCCAGCCTTGCGCGACGTGGGCTGGTCTGGCCTCGGCTCAGAAAGCTGCATCCAGCCACTTTTTTTCTGAGTGGCAGGGTGAGGGTGATGGATTAATAAAAAGAAATGAAACAAAAAAAGTCTTCCACGTCCCCAGAGCACTGAGTGCACAGCACAGACCGGCTGACCAGCTCCCTACACATACACACAGGTGCTTCTCCAGCTGAGTCACTTACGGGGCGCTGCTGGAGACGGTTTGCACAGCGCGCCCGGGCCGGCTCCGAGGGACAGCTGCAGTCCCTGGTCCTCACCCATTAGATCAGCAGTAAAAACTGACAACCAAACATTAATTTCAAGATGAAGAGCAAAGTGTAACAATTTCCGTCTGAAAGATGTTTAAAAGCGAGTGTGGCCAATCCTTCAGGGCTTTCTCGGGCAATCACAGACACTGTTCATTCCAGTGGGGCCAGAAGGGACGGGGAAGTCACCACAAAGCGCCAGGCCCGCTAAGGCCCCTCTGCCCGATCTGCTCCAGGTGGTCTGACAGTGCTCGGGCTGTCTGAGAGCACAACGTGTGCTTTATTTGTCTAGACTTCAAGCTTTCTGCAGAGCAGGAGGCCTGTGGCCACCTCTGCCTCACGTCCTTACCCGCTGTTGGAGGGCTGCTCATCGCCTCTAACAGCGTCCCACGTGCTCAGGGCCCGCAGCACAGACGGCATGAAGCCGTAGAGATGTGCACGGGCTTCTTCACGGTGCCTCTCCTTCGTGGCACTCCAGACACAGACATCCGTGCGTGTGAACCATTTCTCAGGCTCACAGAGGAGAAACCAGCCAGGAAGGGATCTTGAATGATTTATTAAAAATTAAGCATGACGTGAGAGAGAACCCTGAGTAAAGCCAGGCGTACGGCTGCTTGATTTTAGGGCAAACGTGAAAAGGGGATGGCGCCTGACCACATTCTCCCCACCTGACCTGGCGAACACACAAGGGAAACCCCACGTGTCAACGCTGCTGTTCTTCATAGTAATTCAAGGTCATGCCTTCTCCCGAAAGGCAAGAGATACGCAACCGAGGGGAAACTGTGGAGTAAGCTGACCTCTAGGAAGACTATCTTTGTGACCCTAAGAGGTGGTTTTCCCGCGCTCTAAAGGCCCCGTGTCTCCTCGGGATGTGAGCTCTTGGGAGGATGTGCTCCAGGAGACAGTCACCAGCTCTACGAGATCAGCCTTTGCTGGGAACTGGAGCATCTGCAAGGAGCACCGCAAGGTCTTTCAAGCCCTGGTCTCATTTCTTCAGGTCTGAGTGGCCTGGGGCAGGAAGGGCTGGGTCTTGGGATTGGCCCTGAAGTGGTACAGCCTGGACCGCTGGCCCTGCCCCCACCTGGGAAAGTGCCAGGCAGGGAGGGGTGGCCCCTGACGGCTCAGCATCCAGGCCACACAGCGGGAGCAACGAGCGCCTGCTGACAAGCCACCACTGACGGGGGACCTGGACCAGCGCCAGTCTGCAGAACGCTCCATCCAGCCTGAGGGCAGAGGAGTCAGGACCAGTCCACGGAACCCCTGCGCCGGGTGAGCACCAAGGCTGTTTCCTCGACTCAGCACTGTTTTCCTCTCTCTCGCGCCACACGATGTGTTTAACACAGCACAACAGGAAGCCGCACTACTTGGACATCTGGACAGGAGCAAGCCTAAGGGACATAAACCCAAAAAGGACATCATCCAAATACAAAGCCAGATGACCACGACCCCCACCAAGTTAGAACCCACGGGCTTCCACAGAGAGGAGGCAGGACCACTGATGGGTGGTCGCGCACAGCAGGCACCATGCTGCACCGGGCTGTCTGTCTGCACATGTGGGCAGCGGAGATTAAATGCCAGGACAACCAGAGACTGGCCGACAAAGCCAACTGCTAGCCAGCACCACACAGGGCTCAGCGCCGGAGCCCAGGACCTGGGTGCAGGACGCATTCTGCGCTGCAGCACTGCAGGGGTGGAACAGGTGCCCGACGGGCATCATCGTCTCACCGGAAAAACACACCTCGCTCTCCTCCAGGTGAGGCTGTGCAAGGCCTTAAAGAAGGACCCTGCATGACCCTGACCCTCCACGGCGACCCCAACCTGACACAGGAAGTGCAGGAGTCACCAGCACAGAAGGCTGGCAAGGACACCTCCCACCTGAGAATGAACACGAGACAACACCCAGGAGGCCTCAGCGAGGCCCCCGGCCCGGAGCCCTGAGCACGGCTCTCCTCCCTGGGCCTCGGGACACCCCCGAGACCCACCTCCTAGAGACTTCGGGCTCTGGAAATGGGGTGACCCGGCCACCATCTCAGCGCCCCACCGGCTCCTGGTGTCTGACGTCAAACCGTCTGGGCTTTCGAGAAAGTATCCATCTTTGGTCCTTCCAGGAACGGAAAACGGATCCACAGGAGGCCACAGCTCAGGGAAAAGCAGAGCCCAGGGACCTGGGAGGATCGCAGTGGAAACTGTCACAGAGGAGCCTGTGGGCAGGCTGCCCAGGCGGAACTCCGGAGTGAAACGTCCCCCGAGGGCAAGCGAACGGAACAAGCAGCTAACTGCGGAGCGACCAGGACTCTTTCTTTATGTTCACCGCTTCACTGATTTTCTGTCAGAACATGCTAACAAGCATGAAAGTCCTTAAGAGCTTTACAATTTTTCAGTTTGTTCACCAATACATTCCGCACAGAGTATTTGTTTCCCGGGCCGCGTGTGACACGGCACTCCATCACGCCTGTCTGCGCCTGATGGATCGGCCGGCCACTGGCTCCTCCGCTCCACCGGTGCCACAGAGCCCGGCACGGGTTCCCCATTGGGGAGAGAGCCGGCAAGTGACAGGGGAAGGGGCTGCTTAAGACCTGCATGGAGCAGGCGACAGCCATGCCTGGCCACCCCACCCCACACTCAGGCAGGGACCCCAGGCTCACGGCTAAAGACTGCAAGCCTGGGGCCCAGCAGCGAGCGGGCCTGTGTGGGTGGGAGGGAAGCAAAGACAGATCAACCCCCGGGGATCAGAAAAACCAACCGAGAGGGGCTTTGGGCAAAGGAACAGGGACCGTCCTGGTTTCTCAGGGGCCTGTTCAAGGAATCTCTCACAGTATCACTGCCACCCTGGGGGACACAGTGAGCCGACTAAGAGCAGGGGACAGTCGGGGACAGCTGGGGACAGGCAAGGCCACGGGAAGCTGTGTGCTCAGACTGTGGTGACAGGAGGGAGCCACCGCGATATGGGGACAGCTCCTTGCGCCACTGCTGCATGGGTGCTTCTGCTCTCTCTCCCCACTCAGCTCCCGGGCAGACCCCTGGGGCCCGCTCCTCAAAGAGACAAGGCCACTGCAGGTGGCAGTGCATGCACCTGGCATGGGGAGGGGCTGGTCGCAACTCCTCCCAAAGGCACATGTGTGACTTCCTTCTGTCACGGAAAGGGTCCATTGGTAGCCCCCAGCACCCAGTCCAGGCAGGAGTCCAGATCCCAGATGGGGGGAGGTGTTCTTGATGACATCCCAGCCACACGTGACGCCAGACTCACCTGCTGATGCCCTCTACTTTGGTTTCACTCAACGGGACTTGGGTGCACAGGCATTCTTGGACCAACAAGGGTGATGCTGTCAGCTGGGAGGGGATGGCTCCCAGACACACGAGGCCATAGGCAAGGCCACCAGCAGGGACCACACACCCAGACCAGGATGCAGGTCTTGGTCGCACAAACGCAGGAACTTGGCCAGACAGAAATGCACACTGCATGCCCGGCTGGACCCCAGGGGACACCTGCAGGACACTGAGTGCCTCCGGGCTCAGAAGCTCATAGTTGGAAAAGGGGACAGACACACAACAAGACTACAACTTATGAGGTGCAGATGGAACCAAGGAAGATGCTCCACAGGAAATCAGGCATCTGTGAATCCAGATTCATTCACAATGGGAGCAACAGATGGAAAAATGCAATGGTTCCTAATCACGTAAAAACAGCCCCATTACAGACATGCAACTCACTTGCAAACCGACTGAGCAACGGTGAACCAGGAGACGGCGCCCGCCCACCCAAAGTGCAGAGAAAACGCGGATGGGTGTCAACCAAAACCACTTTTATTGAGTTGGAATGATATTATGTTCAAAGTCAATAGAGGCTTATTTAACCGAAAGAATGTCTGAATTTTCAATGTTATATTGATAACATCTGTACAGTGTGTACATGAAATTGAAAATCATTCATACTCTGCTGTTAAGTGTTGTGGAATGTTAAGCTTTCTTAATCACGACATACAGAGTGATTTGTGTAGCTTTTACATGGAGTCAGCTCATAATGGAAATATCTCCCTTTTCGATTAAATTATTTAAAGTTTGACCGCTTATCAGCTATTAACCACGACTAGATTTTTTTACAACGTTATTGAAGCATAAGCGACATTTACCAAACAGCACAGCTTTAAGGTCTGCAACTAGATGCGGTGTGACACATCTAGACACCCGTGAGGCTGTCACCACCATCAAGATAACGAGCACATCCATGGCTCTGGGAGCTTCCTGTGTCCCTTTTCCCCTACAGCCCCTTCCTCCAGCCCCGTCCCAGGAGTCCACTAACCTGCCTTCTGTCACTGTAGATTAGTTTGCATTCTCAGGAATGTTCTATAATACGTGAAAGCATACAGAATGTGCTCTTGTTCTTTCTCACTCCTTTCCCTTAGCATAATTACTTCGATGCTTGTCTGCACTGCCGTGTGTACCAACAGCTCACTCCTTTTTACAGCTGGATTGTACTGCAGTTGGTTGATCCATCACCTGCTGGTGGATGTTTGGATTGTTGGCAGTTCTGGGGTACTATCAATAAAGTTGCCCCAAAAATGTACATACAAGGCCTTGTGTGGACATGTGCTTTCATTTCTCTTAGGTAGATACCAAGGGGTGGAGTGGCTGGAGTAGGTGTATATTCTTTGTGAGGAAGATTGGCCCTGAGCTAACATCTGTTGCCAATCTTCCTCTTTTTGCTTGAGAAGGAGTGTCGCTGAGCTAATATCTGTGCCAATCTTCCTGTTTTACGTGGAATGCCACCATAACATGGCTTGATGAGCTGTGCGTGTGTCCACACCCGGGATCCGAACCCATGAACCCTAGGTCACCAAAGCAGAGCACATGAACTTAACCACTACCCTACTGGGCCAGCCCCATGGTAGGTGTAGTTTTAACTTTTTAAGAAACTGCCAAAGTGTCTTCCCAACTGGCTGTGTGGTTCAGCATTTCCAGGACAGCAACAGTTCAGATTTCTAGCTCCTCCACACCCTCAACAGCACATGATTTGGTCAATCTTTTCAATTTTAGCCAAGAGTGGAAAATTGGTGCTCTTTAAAGGACAATGTGGTCTTCATTTGCACTGCTCTAATGACTAACAGTGTTGAACATCTTTTCATGCGCTCATCTGCCATTTCTATATTGGGTGAAGTGTCTGTTCAGATCTTTCAAAAATTCAGTTGCTTGTCTGGTTAGTACTGAGTTGCAAGAGTTCTTCATATATAGTACTCTTGAGAAAGATCCATTGTCAGATATATTTTGAAAATATTTTCTCTTTGTGAACTACCCATTAATGTATCTTTTGAAGAATAAATGTTTTTTAAGTGCAATAGATCAATTTTTCTTTTGTAAAAGTCTATGCTTTTTGTGTTATATTTAAGGAATCTTTCCCAAAGCCAAGGTCACTAACATCTTCTCTTCTGTGTTCTTGGAGAAATTTTAGTTTTAGTTCTTATGCTAGGTCTATGACATGTTTTGAGTTCAAATTTTATAAGTTTTGAAGTAAAAGTTGAGGTTCTCTTTTTGCACATGGTGCCCCGACACCTTTGTCAAAAATCAACAATAAGGGGGCCGGCCTGATGGCACAGCGGTTAAGTTAGCACCTTCCACTTGAGTGGCCTGGGTTTCGCCTGTTTGGATCCTGGGTGAGGAGATGGCACCACTTGTCAAGCCATGCTGTGGTAGGTGTCCCACATATAAAATAGAGGAAGATGGGCACAGATGTTAGCGTAGGGCCGGTCTTCCTCGGCAAAAAGAGGAGGATTGGTGGCAGATGTTAGCTCAAGGCTAATATTCCTCAAAAAAAAAAAAAAAATCAATGGTAGGGGGCTAGCCCCATGGCTGAGTGGTTAAGTTCAGGCACTCGACTTCAGCAGCCAGGGTTTCTCCTGTTTGGATCCTGGGCACAGACCTAGTACCACTCATCGAACCATGCTGAGGTGGCGTCCCACACAGCAGAACCAGAAAGACCTACTCTACAACCAGAATATACAACTATGTACTGGGGGGCTTTGAGGAGAAAAAGAAAAAAAGAAAAAAGAAGATTGATAACAAAGTTAGCTCAGGTGCCAACCTTTAAAAAAAAAAACAATGGTGGGCCTATTTCTAGACTCTCCATTCTTGTCCATGGTCTTTTCATCTGGTTTTACACCAATACTACACTACACTGCCCTGATTATTGTAGATTTAGAATAAATCTTAGTCAGGTAGCATAAGTCCCCGATCTTTGTTCATTTTCAAAGTTGTTTTGGCTAATCTAGGTCCTTTAAATTTCCACATAAATTTTAGAACCAGCTTGTCAATTTCTACAAAAAAAAGTCTGCTCAGATTTGATTGGCATTGCACTGAATCTTTACACCAATTTGAGGAGAAACGACATCTTAATGATATTGAGTCTTCCAATCCATGAACATGGTCTATCTCCCCATTTATTTAGATTTTCTTTAATTTCTCTCAGCAATATGTTGTAGTGTTCAGTACACAGGGCTTGCATATCTTTGGCCTAATTTATTCCTAAATATTTCATATTTTGATGCTATTATAAATGGTGACATTATTCAAATTTCAATTTCCCACTGAATCACTTAGAAGTTGACACCTTCGAGCCATAATTACATGACTGAACTTAAAGATGTAAACAACGTACTTTTATATTAGCAAATCCATTCTGACTAGTCATGAAAGTATTTCATTCGGTTTTTGTTTTTTTTTCCTGAAGCAGATATTGTCCTCATTACTTTCAATGTAGTCAATTCAGTAAAGTGGATCTTAAGCTTCAACTTACCCTTGGCTGTGGACTGTGCTTTCAAAACTAGAGCACAAAGGGGTGTTGATATGCATTTGGGGACACGGTGTGGTTTAAGTGGAGTGAAGGGTGTGCACGCAGGGAAGGGGAGAAAGGTAAGCTTTCCTCGAAGACTGGCCACACGCTGTCTGGCTTCCCCATCCCAGCTGAGACGCAGAGATCTGCACTGTCTTCCCCCTCCCAGTTTGACCCCATTTCTCTTTAGTGTTCACTGGGGACACCCCCTGGATAGTTTGGGCTCAAAGAGGAGAAGGAACTAGAGTCAAGAAAATAAAACCAAAGTGGACCACTACTTCTGGCCCATGCCAGGCCTTTTAAATTTGAAATAACCCACCCACCCCCTCTCTGTCTTCCCATAACTCTGACCACCTCATCTCTTTTCCCAAAACTCAGCCATGGTTCCTCACTGACCATCTAATCAGATACAAATTCCTTCGCCTGATGCTCAAAGGAGCCTCAGGATTCCAGCCTCCTCTCTCCCTGCCCATCTCTTTCAGACGGCCCATGCTCAGATGACCAGAACCACTCCCACTCACCACTCACAGCTGCCTCAGTGCACCAGTGAGTGCCCACGTGCCACCTCCTGTCTACACCCTACACAAACACCACCTCCTCCTCCTCTTGCAAGTCTTCTTTGAGATTACCATTAAGAGAAGAAATTTCTTACCTCTAAGTTTTTTTTTAAGTTGATTAAAAAAAAAAAATCACAGTTCTGCAAGCCTTATTATGAAAAGCAGCAGTTCCCCGATCACTTCAATTTTCTACTCTTCTCTACTCACGAGAAAGCACTTACTTTCCCCTAATTGTTTTCTTTTGGTATTGACCTCCGTGATTCTAAAGCTTATATTGATACTTCTCGATTTTCTACTTTTCAACATTAACTACTGATTTTTCCACTGTGAAAGATGAGGACTTCACTCCTTTACACTGTCTTCCCTCCACTCACGTCTTACACACACACACACAAACACAAACACAATCCCTGATCCCCATCCTCTGCAGATAATCACACTTTTATTTAAATGAACAGTGTTCACAGCGTTATAACTTTGAAAGTGCTCCTCTCAACAGAACCACTTATTATATTACGATTGCTTTTCCTCTCTTGAACAGCTGTTCGTTTTCCCTGGAGTTCATCGCAGCCTTCTTTTTCTGTTAAGTAAGTTCTTTAATGTCTATTTACCATAATCGTCCACACACTCTAAATCGCATCTCAGGATGTCTCAACACATCACATCACCTAACAATTTCACTTTCTCGGGGAATCTCCCTTAGAAACTTAACCAGCTGCATGAGTGCTCTCTCGCCTGGTATGTGGTTATGTCCTGGGATCTCCCTTTGCTGGCAGTCAGGCCTAGCACACAGAAGCACACACCGGTGTTTCTAAAGCTGCATGGAAAGGCCGTCAACTCTTCGTGCCTAGGAAGCCAGACAGTGCCCTCTGCAAAGAGCCCACACACTTCTGGTCATGGTGGAGGCAACCAACACTCATGTCTGAACTCTGCTCCTGCCCTCAAGCGTGCTGGTGTGTGCAAACCCCGCTTCCCGCATCCCCTGGGTCCCGGGGTCCACACTTTTGGTGGAGCACCTCCTTACAGAAGCTTCCTGACAAAGGGTGCTGGGGACACAATCCTTCATCTTCTGTCTCTGTCCTCCAGTGCAGCTTGTTTGGGCCCCCAAGCCTCGGCGGAGCTCGCCCTCCCTCTCTTCCTGCAGGGCGTCATGCAGGGCCCTGCAAGCTGGGTCTGCACAACCCCAACTCACTCTGCACCAGTGTGGGCTGTCCAGGCAGGTGTGGCCCCAGGGGAGCGGCAGGCACAGAAGGCCACCCAGGACCACATGCCCCACAGCAGGCAGCAGGCCGTCTGTGAAGGGCCCAGGAGACACATCTCCGTGTTTACGCAGCCTCCGCACACACGACTGCCCTGCCAGAATGTTCTCCCCTCTTCCTTCCACAGCTCACTCCTCATCCTTCAGGTTCCAACTATAGGCCACCTGCTCAGAGCAGCCTGCTCTCGCCTCCAGTCTCCTCAGGCCCCTCGGGGCGCTCTGAGATGGCCCACATGTCACATCAGGCTCCTTTCACACTTTGTAACCTGCACATCCGCCAATCTGTCCCCTCGAATCTGCATGCTCCACAGGGGCAGAGTGCAAGAGTGTGTCACGTCACACGGAGCGTGCCAGGTGCAGCGTGTCTTGTGTCATGGGTTGAGCGTCATGTGGCATGTTGTGTAAGTATTCGCTCACTGGAGTGTGTAAGCTCCATGGCAGAGAGTGAGTGTGCCGTGTGCGGTACATTGGTGTGACACGCCGCGCTGTGTTGCGTGGAGCCCAGCTGCCAGCGCAGGCTCGCACTGTGCCCCGCCTGGTCGGGTGAGTGAGCTGCTGGACTCCTCTCCTGCCCGCTTCCCGCTGTGAAACGAGGCTACAGACAGGCCAGCCCACAGGGGCTGTGAGGGTCTGACAGGCCAATGCGGTCACAGGCCCTGGGCGACTTCCCGGTGCTCTGGGCTCCAGCCTTGCGCTTGCACGGGCGTCCTCTCCCAACAGAAGAGCGCTCCTCTCCAGTTTCTGCTACACCCGCCACGACACCAGTACACAACATGCGTGCATGGCAGGACCCGACCAAGGTTTGCCAAGTGAATGAATGAATGTCTCAACTGATCGCCAAGATGGAATCGCAGTTCCAGATCCTGGTTAAATCTGAGCATGGTCATCCTTCAGAATGCAGCTTAGACAGCAGAGCCTTCTGGATCGGTGTTGGAGATACGCTCCACCTGGACCTGTCAGCCACGCTGTCGAGCAGCGCCCTGCCTTCCTCATGGAGGCAGAGGACCTTCGCACACAATCCCACAGCCAGGTGACCATGGCCAGCCCCAAGAGCTGAGGCCACGGCAGCTCTTTGCCCTTCCAGTTCTGGATTCTTCCGAGGGAACTCTCTCTTATTTTTAACTCTACCAACTTACAGAGTACAACATGACGACTTGAGGTGCCTTTCTCAGTACCTCCCTGTCCCGGCAGAGGAAGTGCTGCACCCCGGCCCTAGGCCTCCATGCGGGCCCTCCCTGGGCCCACCAGCCCTGGACCATGGGCTTCTGAGGCAGAGGTCAGGTGCGACCGCTCGTCTCTGAATCTCTGCACCTCTGGTGCCCAGCAGCAGGGCCAGCACCCAGAGCACAGCACCCATGTTCCTGCAGCCAAATGGAAAGGCTTCAACTCACCTTCACACCTAGGAAGCTGGACCACGCCCGCTGCTGAGGCAGCCAGCACTTGTGATCTCAACTCTGCATCTGCCGAGGCACAAACCGACCTGGTCCTGGTGCGCCTGCAGGTAGCCTTCCTCTCCCAGTCCTTGGGGAGGTGGAGTGGCAGCACTGCAGAACCTCTTCACGCGGCCAGTAAGCCTCCCAAGTGCATTTGAAGGATGCACCATCCTTCTCAGACATGTGTTCTCATCTGAAACTTGCGTCCAGAGGCGGAAATGGTGCCAAAGCAGAGGTGGGTACCAGCGCTCCAGAAAAGGGCATTACGGTCAGAAAATATGACTACAGGGCTGGATGCTCACAGACATCTGGAACTCAGAGATGAGCTCTCTGCTGGGGAGTGGTCACCTTGGTCCCAGGAGAGCCACTCACGTGTCCAGGATGATGCGGCTCCTCCCACCTCCCGAACAAAATCTTGGAGCAGGGTGACAGTACCAACAGGGCCAACCCCACCCCCGGGGATGCCTGCACATAGGGCCACTTCCACATCCTCCTCGTCCCACCCTTGCTCCCAAACCAGCATGGAGAAAAGCAGTTCCTTCCTCCACGACCCCCTAGCCCTCCCAGACAGGCTGCCCAGACCCCTGGGGGCTCCGGCCTCCGTCAAGGGGCCCAGCGATGGCCCTCCACCTATGCCCCAGCTGGTGGCCCTCTTTCTCTCCGGCCAGCACACCAGCCACTCTCAGAAATGCCTGTCCACCTTCCTGACCCGTCCTGACCTCAGTCGATCAGAATCTCGGGCGCTCACGCGAGGTACTGAGGCAGTTTCTCTGCCACCCACTCAAGTCTGAGTAACGTAGAGAAGCCTCCACAGAGGGCCCCTCGGCCGACCCTCTGACCACTGCGGGTGAGCGGAGCCAGCGCACAGGGACTACACGCGTGCATGCCACATACCACACCTCTTCCCGCCACCACTCGCAGCACCGACGTCAGGACAGTGCACACCGAAAACACCTGGCCCCTGCTTCTCACGGCTCATGAGCAGGCCACAAGCAGGTGCGCAGCAGGCCCTCCCTGCACCAAGGGACACAGAGGGCCCTCCCGACTCTGAGGGGCACCGTGGGCCCTCCCTGCACCAAGGGACACAGAGGGCCCTCCCGACTCTGAGGGGCACCGTGGGCCCTCCCTGCACCAAGGGACACAGAGGGCCCTCCCGACTCTGAGGGGCACCGTGGGCCCTCCCTGCACCAAGGGACACAGAGGGCCCTCCCGACTCTGAGGGGCACCGTGGGCCCTCCCTGCACCAAGGGACACAGAGGGCCCTCCCGACTCTGAGGGGCACCGTGGGCCCTCCCGACTCTGAGGGACACAGAGGGCCCTCCCGACTCTGAGGGACACAGAGGGCCCTCCCGACTCTGAGGGGCACCGTGGGCCCTCCCGACTCTGAGGGACACAGAGGGCCCTCCCGACTCTGAGGGACACAGAGGGCCCTCCCGACTCTGAGGGGCACCGTGGGCCCTCCCGACTCTGAGGGACACAGAGGGCCCTCCCGACTCTGAGGGACACAGAGGGCCCTCCCGACTCTGAGGGGCACCGCGGGCCCTCCCGACTCTGAGGGGCACCGTGGGCCCTCCCGACTCTGAGGGGTACCGTGGGCCCTCCCGATGCCAAGGGACACATGTGGGCCACCCCTACACCAAAGGGCACACGTGGGCCCTCCTGACACTGAGAGGCACGGCGGGCCCTCCCGACTTCTGGAACCCAAAATGCGGAGCAAGGCAATGAGTGCTGGTGTCCCGAGAGCACCAGGCACAGCCCCCCTCCCTCCCACCCTGGGGTCCAGCCTGGGCAGACTCCATGCCTGGCAGCTCCACACGCAGGGCACCGGTGAATGGGAGATGGCCACAAGGCTCCTAGCTCTGGGGACAGCAGGACAAGCCACATTGTTAGAACCACATCTTCCCAGGAAGACCTGCCCCACACTCCACCATGAGGGAGTGGCCATCCCACCACCTCCTCTGTCCCCCCGAGCTGTTGCTCGCACCACACCTCCCTTCTCCTCCAGGCCACATGGACCCACAGGGCAGTAAGGGAGATTCACCCCACTTTTGGGGCCTCCTGAGGGGAGAACT